>NW_025106646.1:2460250-3690376 GCF_013123115.1 Colletes gigas
CCAATTTTGAATTAAAAAGCACTTCTACTTGTCGAGTCTGAAACGAATATTTCTACTTGTTCGATCACACGTTGAGCATTACTACTGGGCTGACCTACAACAGGCATTTCTACTTGTTTTCTTCCGAGAAAGGCTTCTCGTCTGGCTAAACAGATATTTCTACTCGTCTCATTTGACACAGACACTTATTTTCTCACTCGTTCGATATAAAACAGACATATTTTATTACTCTGGTTTGAAACGAACAGTTTCTGTTTGTCAGACCAGAACAATTTTCAATTCCTTGATCGGAAATCGATGTTTTCTAGGTGATTGGTCGGGAATAGTAATGTAACTGTGACGCGTTTTCAAACCCTCCATACATTTACGACAGAAATCGATACTCTCGTATCAAGTTATACCAAGGAGTGTCATGAAACTATTTGAAACGTACCGAGACGTATCATTATTGTGTCAGTGCATATAAATTATATAAACGTGCAATTACATTCAGGAACTCGTTTGAAATAAAACAAGCGCCGACAGCGTTCGATAATTTATACAAGCGTGAATCATACTTCGTGACTCTAAAAAATTAAAGGAGATAAATTTTTATAGGGTTAATTATGCCGAATTTTTTAAACTTGAAGGAAAAATTTAGTATGTCTAGTGCAATAAAACTAATTATTATATTAAAATAAAGGTTCACGGACAAGACTAATTGTTATGGTATTCTTACACATTATATTTCATTTTGAAATTATGAAATTCTTGTACGTAAATAAAGTATTGCAATAATAATAATTAAAAAATATTTGACCCGTATTTTTTTTATCCGCCATCGTCTATGTTGAAGGGGTGAGATTATTTATGAGATTATGATTATTTCCTATTACAAACATAGGAAAGGTGTATCTTTTTGATAACTAATAGATCCGTTTTAGACAGAATTTTTAAAAATACAGATTTGTCAGAAACCCGGACAGAACATTTAAGAATCGATATCTGTGTTAATCTAGCATAACTGTCCGATCCCAAACAGGTGTTATTATACTTGTCCGACTAGAGAAACCCTAATCTACTAGTTTGATTAATCGCTGTTCCGTTCCACCTCACTGGTCCAAACCAATTCTATTCCATTTGAGCGATCGCGTCTCTCATTTTCCTTCCATGGCTGAAAACAGGCTGCGAAGACTCGATATTTGAAAACCTGGAATATACTTTCATAATTAAAATTTACAAGTTGACCAGGTATCTTGGTTGGTTTCGTTCAACGATACACTGTCCGTTACTCCGCGAAACCAACTAAAATACAACCCATTCGATACATCCATAAATTGTTTACGAACCGATGGCTGCAGAGAGCCCAGAAATTGTTCCAACGTCGTAGTGCTTCCACGCTTCCGTAAATTGCCTACGAATTGTACGCGATTTCCAGTACACTTCGAAGTCGGAGTCTCCCTGTGGAAAACGATGTAACGCAGAACCCGTTTCCGGTTGAAAACACGAACCCCTCTCAGCGATACGTTCCCGTATAAATACAACTGGGGACAATGGCCGTTTAGTATTTCCACCGCGATAAAAACGTACGGTCGACGGCGGCAATAAATATAACAATTATTGTTCGTATAAATGTCAACGGCAGCGCAACAGATTATCGTGCGTCGTCTGTAGCCGCATTATCCGGCACTTGTCTCGTTATTTTCTCGGCTACATTGCGACATTAATGTAGCTCGCGTCGTGCAGCTGGCGTTGATTAGAAAGGTTGCCAGAGTCTCTACATCGTGCTGGTCTACGTGTTGCCACGGCGCAGTTATTGGCCCCCAGGCAGTCGTTAGACACCCCACTGATTTCAAGAGGACGGGTGTGGGGGGGCGGCTGGTCTATTACTCGCCGGTCATCGAGATTACTAGGAGGTCGGTGGCGGAATGAAAAACGGCTACCCATAAATTATTCCCGCTATTCGATACACAGGATGGCCCGACTGCATTGTCTCGATGACGCGTCCCCGCTGAAACGCCCGCTCGACGCGTTCGATTCCGCGAACCACGGTGATTTACGAATTTCTCGCGCCGTTACATTTTTATCCGCGTCTTTAGCCCTCGTATGGTCTTTATTATTTTATATTTTTTTTGTACTTTGGAATTACGCGAAGCTTCGTTAAGTAATATTTGCATTCAACCCTTATCCTGTCCAACATAATTTATTTCCTTTCTGTTCGATATTGTGTTTTATTTTCTGTTCTATAATTGTGCAAAAAAGTTAGCTGCTCTTTATTTTTAAAAAGTCTATTTTAGGGGATAGGAATCCTTTACTATTTTTTATTTTTATTGATTTTGGAATTATGTGAAGTTTCTTTGCATAGTATTTGTATTTAACTCTTATCTGGTATCGTGGGGTACTTCGACTCAACAAAATTTATTGTATTTCTACTGAATATTGTTTTCTATTTTTCTTTTCTATAATTGTGCACGAAAGTTAGCTGCTCTTTATTTTTTAACAGTACATTTTAGGGAATAGTAATCCTTTACTATTTTTTATTTTTATTGACTTTAGAATTACGTGAAATTTCGTTGCATAGTATCTATATACAACCCTTAACTGCTTTTTATTTTTTAACAGTACATTTTAGGGGATAGTAATCCTTAACTATGTTGTATTATTATTGATTTTGGAATTACGTGAAGTTTCGTTGCATAGTATTCAAATTGTACAACCCTCAACTGCTTTTTATTTTTTAACAATACATTCTGGAATATAGAAATTCTTGACTATTTTTTATTTTTATTTATTTTGGAATTACCTGAAGCTTCGTTGCATAATATTTCTATTTAACCCTTATCTGGTATCGTGGGGTACTTCGACTCAACAAAATTTATTTTATTTCTACTGAATATTGTTTTCTATTTTTCTTTTCTATAATCGTGCAAGTTGGCTGCTTTTTACTTTACAACAGTACTGTTTAGGGTATAGAAATACCATACGATAATAATTACTGTGAATGCACGATACCAGTTAAGGGTTAAAAGTGTAGCTATTAGACAGCTATTTTTGCGTTGGGTAAATATACGGAAAATAGATCTCTGTCCACTTTATGTTAGACAACAATTACAATCTACAAAAGAATTTTCCCTCGGATAGGACAATGGATTTCTGTCGAATTTTTTTCTGATCTCTCGAGCAACAAAAATGTTCTCGATCAGGATAGGAACAATGTAGAATTCGAGATTCTATTTAAGGAAACTAGAAACGTTATCTTTTCGGGGGACCAACGGATTCGTTACGCGACCAGCGACGTTCTACGATGGAAATTGTATAACATCGGGCGAAATAAAATGCTCTGAACAACGTTACGAAACGCTTAACCAGGTAGAACGGCATCATCGAGCGTAATCGACGAATAGGGTCCTATCAAAGTGTCACTAGCAGAAGGGTTACGCCACCGGTGCAAAGCTTCGTAAAGTTTTACCAGAGACGAAGTCGCCGACGTCACTTTGCGTAAACCCATCGGCATGGCCAACCAAGAAGTTTCAAGAATTTCGGCTAAAAACTTCTTCTTCGGACCTGGGAACGACATAACTGAACTTCAATCGACGAAAGCTTGGTAGAACGCGAAAGGTTAAATGCTAATGAGCGACGAAGTTGTTAAAGACAGGTCTGGAGAAGAAATTTAAGAGAACAAACTAATATTTAACGCTGAGAACTTAATGGAACTTCTTGCACGCGAAAGTAACAATAAGCCTCGCGAGGGACATCCGTTGGATGATTTGAAACACTGTTATGGAGAGCTTTATGATACTCCCTTCGCTATATATTTTGATGAATAGCAAGCAAACATTGATATATTTTATTTTATTATATATTTGCCTTTCTTAATTTTTACTGTATATTTTTGTAGCTTCTCTTTTCCTTACTATTTTCAAAGTTGGGCTAATAAAAGTGTACAGTACTACCTTACACTTTTATTTTCGACAAAATACACACATTAGTAGATACTAGCTGTCAATAATAATTGATTTAATGAAATCACGACTGTATTTTTGAATTATGAGACTTTCTTCGATTGCTTCTGGATGAAAACAGACAAAATTGCAACTTGGTGGGATCGACAGTTTTGAATTTTTTCTCAAATGTGCAAGAATCGTAAACTCGAACGTCCTGTATTTTTATAACAAATTCAAAGGCAACAGAACGATAACTTAAACACTCCATAATTTTATGTGGATAATCGACCGCAAAATGTGATCGAGCTACGTAACAATACCAGACTGACCGCAGATAGCAGATCAATTCAGTATTTTTACCTCGACTCTCAATTTTAACTAATACACCATGTTTTTGCGAGCAGACTGATCCACTCATCTTTGATCCTCGATTGCACTGCACTCTTCCGCATACACCACACCCTCGTGGCACGTGCAACCAAGCGGAGAGAATTCCACGTGCAGTCTAAGATCTCGTTCATAATGATAATCATAAGCATCCTCTATCGTTCCGTCCCAAACCACTCGTCATTCGTGCCTAGAATTGCTCGATCCGCTCGTTCGGAAAGTTCGTTCACCCCTTATGCACTCAATACATTCTTCACGCCACAGTAATCGCGTAAGAATAACGACAAATATTATTATTCCATTTTAATTTCAACCCTGATACTTTGAATCGTAATTTGTCAACGCACACGAACAGGAGTGCCTCGAGCAGATCGAATTTATTTTTCCTGGGCCGTAGATCATTACTTTGTAATGATAAAAGTCTATTTAAAACTATAATTCAGTCGTACGAAGTACCGCATATGGTTTGCACACACTGTCAATGAAACCATCGGTTCTGATCAAGAGAAAGAATGATCAGGGAATATTTCCGACGCCTCGACCTCACTGACTTTTCTCCATAAAATTCTAACCATCTCAACATCCTTCAACTGCCGCAGTCCAATAACTCCAATTCAACATCCATCTAGAGATACATACTGTGCAACTTGAACTAGGTCAGCTTGCATGTGCTTCGCGGAACATCATTCTCATTCACACTTGAATCTCGGGCACGGAGTCGAAGCATTACTGAATTCGCATAAATGTTACTATAAGAACGACGCTCGATCGAGCGCATCGCTGACACGAACCGTCAAGGATTTTCATTATTATTATTAGACTGTGGATGTTTATGCATTTATAGGAAATTTGAATTCTCAAAAAACTACAAGATGCACTTAATATGCAAAAATATAAGAATTACTTAAAGTAGGATGCGAATTATTATATTTAGGGGTTGAGACAACCCTCTACAAGGCTCCCATTTCATGAATTATATTAATAAAAATATGAATTTACATAAAGATCCGCAGTCTAATTATTATTATACGAGCTGCATAAAAGCCCATTTGTGCAAGAGAATAATTGTACAAAAAAAAAATAATAATGATAGAGCCAACTATATGTAGCATAATATCTTTTTATACATATAGATGCTTTAACATAAACATATGCAAAAGGATTCATTACGTTTTATTCAAACCCTTTCTCAAAAAAAAAAATCTAAAAATTATAATAGTTTTATTTTAGGGAAATCTTCAGCAAACTTTTCTTACAAAACGCCAGGAAAATTCTGTCTTAAGCACTTATATTCGACGTTTCAACGTATTATCTTGGATTATTTTCAAAACACTGAAAATTATAAGAAAAATGTGATATAGTAGGAAGTGGAAATGTGGGAAAATGAGGCACAAAACATGAACGTACGGTGGACTAGGATGGATAGAAGTAATTGGAAACTAGTAGGAAGAGCAATGCCGGAATAATAAGAGAGGTTAGTACGGAGCAGGTTGTACGAATGGGACAGAGGGAGTGGAATTAGTCACCTAATATTAAATTGGCGTGTCTGACTAATCGCGTTCGAAGCGGTGAATCTTGGATCTTCTAACTCCGAGAAGATTCAATAAAAATTCCACGCAATTAGTTTGTGACACCTGTGATCTATCCTGCAATCCTGTGTTCATCGAGATAGTTAGTTTGTTACCTAGTTACATATTTGCAATAACTGTCATTTCTGTAAATAAACAATCTTAAGAAAGAGAAAGTCCTCGTCTGATCACCAAAGTTTAGCTGCATTGGCCACGACCAGTATTAGGATGGATTAGGTCTGGGGAACACCGTAGTCAAATTATTATTAAATGGTTTTATATTCGTAAAAAAATTACTAAATGTTAGAAAATATTGTTGGCATCATTGTATTATATTGTTTATATTTATTACTTTTTCGTTAATATTAAACAAAATAAAAAAGGAACAACAACAGCCAGGAAAATACTTCCTAAATAGAAGTAACACAGTTGTAATAAACAATATTTGGAAAAAATAAGTGGAAAGAATTCACAAAAAAACAAATTTCTTTTCACTTATAGTTCATTACTAGACTGCGGATCTTTATGCAAATTCATATTTTTATTAATATAATTCATGAAATGGGAGCCTTGTAGAGGGTTGTCTCAACCCCTAAATATAATAATTCGCATCCTACTTTAAGTAATTCTTATATTTTTTCATATTAAGTACATCCTGTAGTTTTTTAAGAATTAAAATTTCCCATAAATGCATAAACATCCGCAGTCTATTCATTACCATTATAACTGTATGTATAATAGCGTAGATTGAGTACTACTTTGGTCTATTATAGTGTGTAAATACGATTGGGGAGTAACTGTACGTATAGTAGCGTAGATTGAGCACTAATTTGGTCTATTATAGTGTGTAAATACGAGTGGGGAGTAACTGTACGTATAGTAGCGTAGATTGAGCACTAATTTGGTCTATTACAGTGTATAAATACGAGTGGGGAGTAGCTGTGCGTATAGTAGCGTAGATTGAGTACTAATTCGGACCATTATAGTGTGTAAATACGATTGGGGAGTAACTGTACGTATAGTAGCACAGATTGAGCGCTAATTTGGTCTATTATAGCGTATAAATACGAGTGGGGAGTAACTGTACGTATAGTAGCGTAGATTCAGTATTAATTCGGGCCAATATAGTGTATAAATATGATTGGGGAGTAACTCTACGTATAGTAGTGTAGATTGTGCACTAATTCGAACCACTATAGTGTGTAAATACGATTGGGGAGTAATTGTGCATATGGTAGCATAGATTGAGCACTAATTCGGGCCATTATAGCGTATAAATACAATTGGGGAGTAACTGTACGTATAGTAGCGTAGATTGAGCACTAATTCGGACCATTATAGTGTGTAAATACGATTGGGGAGTAACTGTACGTATAGTAGCACAGATTGAGCGCTAATTTGGTCTATTATAGCGTATAAATACGAGTGGGGAGTAACTGTACGTATAGTAGCGTAGATTCAGTATTAATTCGGGCCAATATAGTGTATAAATATGATTGGGGAGTAACTCTACGTATAGTAGTGTAGATTGTGCACTAATTCGAACCACTATAGTGTGTAAATACGATTGGGGAGTAATTGTGCATATGGTAGCATAGATTGAGCACTAATTCGGGCCATTATAGCGTATAAATACAATTGGGGAGTAACTGTACGTATAGTAGCGTAGATTGAGCACTAATTCGGACCATTATAGTGTGTTTGAATATTAGTGGGGAGCAACTGTGCATATAGTAGCATAGATTGAGTACTAATTTGGTCTATTATAGTGTATAAATACGAGTGGGGAGTAACTGTATCTATAGTAGCGTAGATTGCACACAAATTCGGACGGTTTGACGGTGCACAATAAACCGGTGCGATAAAAACCGGTATAGATTCGACTGATTGTTAAGGGTGACTCGAGACCGGCCAGGTGCGTTCATCGATACGTTATTGTATAGAGCGAGACTCGCATTGAAATATCCACTCTCTCCCAGAACGATGGCCCGTATATTCTGACGTCTTCTCGATTTATTACGTCTCGTTTTACTTCACATTTAACTGGCGGCGAGGGGGGTATGGACAGAGGGGCGGAACGGAGACTTTCATCCGTCGATATCGGCTCGCTAATAATGCCAACGGAGCAGTCGGAGCTGCCTCATCGGGGCTGCATTGTACGAGTAGGATTGTGTTCGCCCGTCGCGGTCTACCGCGAGTCGCCTCCGTGTTGCTTTTCTGCGCTCAAACGGCTCATCCGCGCGCGGAAAATTTGATCAGCGATCCGATATTCCCTTTTTCTTCTATTCGTGCTTCCTCCGACTCTGTTAACACTTTCACTGCGCAGCCGGCGACCTATGATTTCCCCTATGAACGCGAAAAGTGATTTTTCGAACTCCATTGGAAAAGTTTAGTATTATTTGTTCCAGCTTGTAATTAGCATTTTTATCATTTCTTGTGTAACGAGTGAAGTTTCTCGGTTGGACAATTAGTTAACACAAAAATATAACGGTTCGATGTTACGGTACTTTATTTATTTTATCTACCAAAACGAGTGTTGGAGACATAGGGTCGTAATTTACCTTTGTTTTTCAAAATACATGTAATAGAAGTGGAATAAATGTAATACTGGGGTCTCAGTTTTCCTGGGAAGGACTGCTCAGTGTATTGCATTTATTGGTTTTGTGGTGATTTCAAATATGTATCGTAAACCTCAAGAGGATTTGTCTTCTTGAATAATCTTGTCGCACTAAAGATCTTAATTAAAGCAACTAACCAATGCTTGAACCGAAGACTCCATAGTGACAATGGTGCCTGGCTCCCGGGATTTACAGGTACAATTTTCCCGAGAATTTTAGAAAACGTATTAATTCTATAGTATCATAGTAATTTCATATATTTTTGTTTTTATCAATCGCATATAAATATTATTTTCTTTGCTATTTGCTAACATTATCATTTTTAACTACTAAAAAAGAATTGTCGACTGAAATTCAATTCATTTTAAAAATTATAATAATTAGTCAATCATGTATTTTTGTTGACATTGATCAGGAATCTCATTTCTTAAAAATAGATAAAAATTAATATAGTTCGCACAAGTAATATTAGCATATTTCGAATGTTTTTCTTTCGAATTGAATTCTTTATTTTTTAATACTGTATTCTTAAAAGATACAAAAAATTAAAATTAGAATAAAAATTCATTATGAATGAAAGGGTTAGGTCTCAAAATTTAGTGATGTGGGGGAAGACCATCTTTGTTCAGAGGAATATTAAAAGTCATTTGATTCTTCTACGCCGTCAACTATTTAAACATCATCCTCGTACATTTCACATTACCATTAATCTTTCAGTCGAGCGACCTAGAAATCTTCCAATTTGTATTCAGCACATTTTTACGTAGTATTGTCCGTGCTTGTTCTTGGACAATTTATAGACCTTTGATGAAGCTAGCTGCAACGCTGACGTAACATCTTTTTCGCATGGACAGGGCGTACGTTTGGAAGCTCGGACTATTGATGGCTTTGAAATAACTACGGGAAGTATGGCGCGGAAATGAAAAGCGCTTGGTTTGACAAAAATGAATCGTTGTAAGCGAAAGAAGAACGATATGTTAGCTGCTGTAAATAAGTGTCTCATTTGATAGATAGTCGTTCCCTGAGGAAACTAAAGTACAGTCTTTTGATACACCAGCGCGTGAACATTATTCAACGAGTTCGCGAAGAGATTCGTTATACGTAGAGCTCCCAATAAATCTTAATGTATCGTGTTAATTCAAATCCACGTTACGAAGATTACTGAGAAAGGCGTCATTTATAAATTCGAACTTTTTTCAATTTTATTTCGGTATTACATTATGCCACAATCCATAGGTTTGTGAATATTTATAATTCATTTTGTATTTTTATTTTGTCCGTTTGGTCAGCTTTAAAAAATGGGGAAAATTCTTATGGAATCTTATTGAAATAATATTACAAATTTTTTTATAGAACGAAATATTTCACAACCCAATAGATTCAAATCTAACTGTTCTCTATCTAAAAAGAAAAGTGTCATGACTATTATGTATTATAGTTATTCATTATTCGAAAAAAAATTGTGATACCAAATAATTTATAGAAGCTAGTATTAGTAGTTCGTGAAAATGTTATGTTCAGTAATTTGTTTCTTGAATGGAGATCATGTTCACAGACTTCAATTTTTATGTTCCTGTCGTTGTTCTAATTAATTCTCTTCTCTGGTGCTCGTAGAGTATTTTAAAATCCAAAGTGGAGTTTCTAAATATTTCTCTTCAATTAGGAATTGTATTATAAAGATGAAATTAAACAACTGCTCTTAACATGGTGAAATGGAGAATATATTGATTACTAAAAGAACATAGTATCGTTTCATTTCGTTTCATTACTAAAAAATATGAATTTGTAATCATCGATTGTCCCAAAACACATCCAATTTTGTTCTAATATTAAAATTAATTTCAACCTGGGGCAGACCATACAATAATCTTTAATTTATCAAAACTTTCAGTTCTATAAAGAAGCATTAATTTTTCTGCCGTTCAGAATAAAATCTCTTTCGCTGCAAGCTTGGGCATTTTGACGTCGACTAAACAAAATATCATCCGGATTGCATAAAAATAGCGGGAGTTATAGGGAGATAACAAACGCATAGATTTTGAATTCTATACTGGTAATACTTTTTCCGTCGAATTCAGCGCTGGATGCGTGGCACGAATAGAGGAATTAACTTCGGTGAAACACGTCGCGCGACCGCGGAATACAAACTGCAGCTGCAAGCAGTGATGCCAGCTCAGAAAATGAAATGTCACAGTCTTCCAGGGACAATTTCTCCGCGTTCAAACCGGTCGACATGTTCGACAGTAATCTTAGCGAGCTTTGCGCGGTTGTTTCCCCCTTTGCCCCCGCGCCCCCCCCCCCTGGTCCAGAAGGTACACCTTATGATGTAACCAATCATGAGCAAATCCTATTTCTCGCTGGGGAAGGTTCTCTTGGCTGGGTCACGTTCATTTCGTGTCAATCGACTGCAAATCGACACATTGAGAGGGCAGGAGGATTCGTAAAACGTCATTTGATATGCGACTAATTGGAACGATGAAAAATATGTAGAGATCGACGCAAAACAAATGTGAATCTTTCTTGTACTTTTAGTAACAAAAGTAAGAGAAATACTCTGATACTTGATAAGAATAAAAATTGCTTACATCGAACGAATTAGATAAAATATTTGAAATACTTTTTTAATTTTTTGATGACCATTTATCGTATACGATTGAATTTATCCATTTAAAAAATTAGAAAGTTCGTTTCTTGGCTAATATTAATTAACACTTTGGCTGCCACGTCACCCATATATGGATGACAAGACTTCCCCACTATGGAACTAAAACAATTCATTCTGAAATTGAAATTGAAATGTTAAATAAATTTGTATAGGACGAAGTTCAACGTGGTTACGAAAAATAAGTACCAAAGACGAATTTTAAGTTATGCAGTTTACAATTATTCAAAATCGAAGTTTTGATCTCGTAGAAAATTGTACGGTTTTGGTGTGGCGGTCAACGTGTTAATATAAAATTGGTATTGTGGTGGGTAGAAAAGATAGTAAATGTTTTCCTTTCCTATTTTCTTGTATATGTAGCATTTACGAGGAAAACGCTGGCTAGTAATTGAGCGAACATCGTGTACAAATACAATTTGACTCGCTTGGAAAGGCCGAGAACAAATTAACTGCGTAGGTCGAGGACTCGCCGTAATCACCGCAAGGAGCATTATATTGGTAACATGATTATGCCTCCGACACTCTCGACATGAATTCCAGGTGCATATGCATGTTTCCGATACGTTAAACCCTCTCACACCACGCTAGCGATAATCTCAAGCGATGTATCGCAGTTGGTCGCTTAAATTTTGGTCATTTTTAAACGAGTCACTCGATGGAAGAGGTTGAAATAAGACGGTGAAGTTCAATTCTTAAGTGCACCATAATTCATATATACTTTGGATAAGAGACGATAAACCAAGAAAAATGACAGAGATCGCGAACTACATATCACAGTATCAAACTAGTAAACTTTGAGGAAGTACTAGTAGGTTGATTTATCAAGGCTTTCGATAGTTTGGAACGGAATAATTCCAATAATCGAGTAAGGGAACCACCAAAGATGGATGCACCAATTTAGAGCGAGTCGACCAAAATTTATTATAATAATCAAACAACGAAATCACCTAAGATCGAACATACAGAAGTTGATAGTGGTTTGATAACAATTTGTGAATGTTTTCAGTAGTTTGTAATAGGACATCATGATAATCAAACAAGGAATTCACAGAAGATCAAACACACACGAGTTTATACTGTTTTGATGACAATTTGCAAAGTTTTCAGTAATTAGCAACGGGACCACGTCGCAATAATCAAACAAAGAAATCACCTAACATCAAATATGCACGAGGTTATGTGCACGAGTGGTTCGTTAACAGTTTGCAAATGTTTTCAGTAGTCTGCAACGGTACCATGTCGCAATAATCAAACAGTATACGATTAAAGATGGGGGATACAGGAGTTTAAAGCGGCGTAGTTAAAAATTTATCAATGCTTTCAGTGATTTGTAACAGGACGCTGGCGAATCGTTTCCCCCGCGTTCGTTTTCGTGAGAATTCATTCGACGTGGAGGATGTTTTTCTTGGTGTTTCAACGGGCGTTCGTCGCGCAGTAAATTGATCTCGCGACATGCTCGTTCGTTTCGGTGGATACGCGGGCTGGTTGGCAGGAGGGACACGCCGTGCCTCTGGTTTCCGCTTCCTGACGCGAGCCTAGTTCCGTTCTACGATGCCCGGCCGCGCAGACGAGCAAACAATGCGTCGTCCGGCGCCACGAATAATATCGACAGCTCCATATAAACGCGGTGCTAATAAAACGAGAAAATCGACGGACGAAAAAGTACGACTGTTGCACGGCCGACTAGCATTGGTCGAACAAATAGACCCTCGTACTGCAAAATGGACATTTCGTACACGATAAACGAAAAAGAAAAATCAGTCTTAAGAGTCTTACGAGCCATTATCAACCGATTGGATGATTTTCTATGCGCTATGTTATATGTTCAAATCAATTGTGTTCAACGGAGAATGTTGGATTACATACAGAATAACAGGCACTAGATAAGAATCAACTTTCAAGGGATATATATAAACTTCTTATAAACTCAGTTGACTTTACAGGAGATTATTATTATTATCCATTTATTAACGGGAAGCAAACCCTTTAGTACAAAAGATGTAATATGTAAGGAACAACAAATGTGCATTTTGCATAGTAGATATTATCGCTTATAAAATTTTAGCAAAATACTTAATTTACAATACGCTGCACGGATAATTTTAGACTTTCTAAGGGTTGTTCAATTATATCTGTTTTTGTGTGTACAGAGTTTGCATGACTAATCATTCTATATACAGGGTGTTCGGTCACACCTGGGAACAATTTCTAGAGGCCAAAATAAGACGATAATCAAGTATATCAATTTGTTGATTGAGGCTCCATTAATAAGTTATTAAAAAATTAAATTAAAAAATTTCAAATCGTTCTGGAAAAATTATTTTCGGTTGAGGGGGCCAATTATAATCATTTTTGGTGAATACACACACCCCCGAATTCCTGCGCATTTTCGAGAAAAAAATTCAGGAATGTGGACAAATTTTTGCAGGAAAAAAAAAATTTGAAATCGTTATAAAAAATTATTGTCGGTTGCGGGGGTAAATTGCAATCATTTTTGGTGAATAGACATACCCCCGAAATTCTGAGCATTTTCCAGAAAAAAATCCTTTACCGAAAATATAATGTCTGACCATACCATTGATATGTCTCCCTGAAATTTCATGCGTATGTTTACAACATCATAACTTCCGAACGGATTGAAGGATTTTAATGTTTCGAAAGGCAAACAACGCGTATTTCGGTGAAGAATATGTAGAAATTCCGAGACTATTCAAAAAGTTGTTCCTTAATACCGTAAAATGAGAAAAACCTCCTAAAACTGGTCCAATTTTCAAACGGCCATAACTCCTACAATAGTAAAGGTATCTCACTGAATTTTTTTTCTGAATCAGAGCCCATAGGTACCTACAAAAAAGTATTAGACAACTTATCCGTAGAGCATCAAACAAATTTATTAAAAATGAAAAACATATTTTAAAGCAAAATCGACATGGTGCTGAAAGTTAACAAAATTAAAAAATTTGAAAACATTCTGGAAAAATTATATTCGGTTGCGGGGATCAGTTACAATCATTTTTGGTTATTAGACATACACAAGAAATCCTACCCACTTTCGAGAAAAAAATTCGGGAAGGTATGAAATTTTTCGACAAAATTAAAAAAATTTCAAATTGTTCTGGAAAAATTATTTTCAGTTGCGAGGATCAATTACAATAATTTTTGATGAATAGGCCTACCTCCGAAATCCTACCCACTTTCTATAAAAAAATTCAGTACGGGCAGAACTTTAAACGTTAATAACTTTTTAACGAAGCCTCCATCAACAAATTGGTATTCTTGATTTTCGTCCTATTTTGGCCTCTAGAATCTCCCATTACAAATTTTCCTAAGGGTTGCTGAACATCCTGTATACAATTCTGAGATCCATATGTTGTGCGGTGTCTTTCAGAATAAAATAGAATATAATTTCTTAAATATTTTGATGGTACATACAGAGGAAACGATTGAATAATTATTGGACATGAAATATGACTTTTGATTAGTATTATGCAATGTTGTTGAAGTAACAAAAGGAAACCCTATATTCGGTGTGTAGAATGTCCTACTTTTTTTCCTAGCTGACGAAGAGACAGACCACGTTTTCTGTAGCTGTACAGGCATACTTTTCCATTTTACAATAAACCACGTTTGTATTGATATAACTTAACAAATGTTTGAAGATTAGTATTCAATGCGATTCAGATGCGATTCAAAAGGCATAGAACAATAATCAATAATCAGACTTGCCAACAGAGCACAAAGTAGAAATGAAAAGTACGACCACGTTTTATCGTGTGCTTTCAGACATATTTTCGCACGTGGAATCGGGACACGCTGCATTCCGCAGTTTGCCCTGCCGCGAGGATAAATCGCGATCGCCGCGGCTGGCGAAAAAATTTTCATCGCGGGAACTTCTCGTCGTATAAAAAGATATAGAGAGCACCGGGGCTCGACGGAAACGGATACCGAGATCGGGTTTAGCGTCTGCGACAGCCGCGCGAGGCAAAATGAAATTCAAGGGCCGACAGCGTGCGCGCGCGCCAGCAATCTTCGGTTATTACTATGTTATCCTCTCGAACAAAGTAACAACTCTCCAAAGATATCCTCCGTTTCCTCTCGTCCCGCGGGAATCGGAAGTTGCACGCTCGTAAATTCATCGTTCCGCGATCGAGTTACTCGAAAGTCGAGGACGCGTCCAAAACCCATCGATCCGTACCAATCACCGGGTTCCCCTAACCTTGCATCCTTCCTTCCTTCCCGACTAGCTTCCTCCAAGCAATCCCTTACCCATTTATCGTATCTTAGTACCCAGCTCGACCCACGAATGCGCGACGACCATATTTTAACACTGGCAGGAGTCGCGTTGCATTTCGTATGCACGCGTTTGTAGCGAGCAAGACGGGCCAAGACAGTCGCAGACGGGACGGAGAAGTAGAAGAAACGTCCGCGAATGGGTATTTCGGGTCCAGAGTTTCAAACCCGTTGAATTCAAATTGTATTTCCCCTTCGAAACGAGTTTCTTCCCCTATGATCGAACTTCCTGCTCTCATAACTGACACAGGGTGAGCCAATTTCTCTACCCCTCTTTTCCCCTGACATTCGACTTTCCTGGGGGTAATTCCGTTCTCCCTTTGATATGTTCTTGAACACAATAATCTGAGACACGTGCATTTTTTTATGGATACAATTTCTATTTTAAATGTTGATTGCTATATCACAGCTCTCAAACTGTCCACGAAAACTCATAATTTGTCATAGAAGTATATCCATTTCTATAATTCTAATACCGTCTACATTTCCCCCTTCTTTTGTGATTTGTAATAGTCTTTTAGGTAAATTCATATTCACTGAAGCAAACAATCTATAATCCAGTTTTATCGCAGATTAATCGTATTATCAATAGGAATTGCTGAAACATCTTTGGGTATATAGCGTCGAAGTAAATTTCAAAATAAACATAGAAGATAGCATAAACAGTAATAATTGATATATTCGTCGGATAGAGGATCAAACGCCCTTTAAAATGAGTGTTTCTTCAAGTCGATAGCTTTTTAACATTGTATGTTAGAAATTCTAAACAAAATTTTGAAAACAGTTAACCGATTGGGGTAGGTTTAGTATTGGGGCACATAAAACAAGTATTACGATTTGCGTGAATAATTTTTGTGCTTTTGCTAACTACATTAATATAATATACGCACCCAAATACCAAGTTAAAATGGGCACAAAATTGCTTCGTTTATTTTCGTAAGAAATTGCAAATATGCTTCGAATTAAATTCAAAAAAAGGAAGATCTGTCTTCTCTCCTTTCCTCCCTGTTCCAGAATATTCTAAGTCGAGGGTGGGGCGCGGGTCTGGTTGAAATTCGTTCCGGTGGGGTGCAACGTCGTTACCAGGAAATTGATTGCAACATTAGAATGCACGATCCGGAATCAGGCGACGCTCGGGCAATTCCATTTTTCAGACCGCTCCTCGGATTTCCTGTTTTTTCTTCGAGTGCACAACCCAGCGATATGCTTTCCTCTCTCTTTCGCTCTCTGTGCCCGTGTCCCTAGGCTCGAAGAAAAGACGCCAGTCATCACGATTATTGTTCATCGGCCGTGAACGTTCGATAGGGGTGGAACACCGTGGTCGTAAAAAGCGACGCGACGAGACGTCGATGTGACAAAGGAACGGACGCGCAAAAACGCCTCCTACGAATCCGAGAAACGATCGTTTCTCGTTTCTTGCCGTCGATGTTTTTTTTTCTCTCCTCCCTCTGTCCCTCGGGGATTCGCGAGGAACTCCTTGGGATCACGATAATCGCGAAACGGCGACAAGAAGCTAATGACGACGACGGCTCGTCGCGCGGGGCTTGAATAATAGCTGGCTGTAAAGCGTTGTTTCTAACGTCTCGGTTTCTTTGTCCGTTCTTCTTCCTCGTGTTAGCCACGCTCGCCGTTACCTCGCTATTTTTCCCGCGGTACGCGCGTTATCGCGAACGATGGACACGCTCGATGCTGTTTTACGACGATCAATTTCCACTTGGGCTGTCGAGACAGCCGCGACGAAGCCCTCGCTTTCGAGCTGCCAAGCTTCCGTCATCCTGAATCGACTACGTCGGGATTTGGATGATTAACGACACGGATACTCCTACCGTTGGCTCACGTATAAGCTGTCTGCGTGTCTCGTCATCTTCTCTTTCTGCCTTAAGACACTTCGCGGACTCCAGACATTCCGCGGAACGAATTTTCATCGAGTCTTAAAACGTTGATCGTTGCATCGAAATTCCTCAAATTAAACACACACGAGTTTATAGTAGTTTGATAACAATTTGTGAGTGTTTTCAGTAGTTTGTAATACGACGTCATTATAATCAAGTAGGGAAATCACAGAAGATCAAACAAACACGAGTTTATAGTGGTTTGATAACAATTTGTGAATGTTTTCAGTAGTTTGTAATAGGACATCGTAATAATCAAATAAGGAATTTACAGAAGATCAAACATACATAAGTTGATAGTGGTTTGATAACAATTTGTGAATGTTTTCAGTAGTTTGTAATAGGACATCATAATAATCAAATAACGAATTCACAGAAGATCAAACATACATCAGTTTATAGTGGTTTGATAACAATTTCTGAATGTTTTCAGTAGTTTGTAATAGGACCAGGTCACAATAATCAAGGATGAAAATCATCAAAGCTAAAATATACAGGGTTAGTACGCCAACCCCTAGGAAAAATTTAAGTATGAGATTTTAGAGGCCAAAATAAGACGAAAATCAAGAATACTAATTTGTTGATCGAGGCTTCGTTAAAAAGTTATTAATGTTTAAAGTTCGGCCCGTATTGAATTTTTTTCTAGAAAGTGGGTAGGATTTCGGGGGTAGGTCTATTCATAAAAAATTATTGTAATTGACCCTCGCAGCCGAAAATAATTTTTCCAGAACGATTTGAAATTTTTTAATTTTGTCAAAATATTTCATACCTTCTTGAATTTTGTTCTCGAAAGTAGGTAGGAATTCATGTATATGTCTAATGACCAAAAATGATTGTAACTGATCCCCGCAATCGAAAATAATTTTTCCAGAATGATTTGAAATTTTTTAATTTTGTTAAACAATTTCAGCACCTGTCGATTTTTCTTTAAAATTTGTTTTTTATTTTTAATAAATTTGTTTGACGTTCTACAGAAAAATCGTCTAATACTTTTTTGTAGGTACCCGTGGGCTCTGCTTCAGAAAAAAATTTCAGTGAGATACCTTTACTATTGTAGGAGTTATGGCCGTTTGAATATTGGACCAGTTTTAGGAGGTTTTTCTCTTTTTACGGTGTTAAGGAACAACTTTTCAAATAGTTTTGGTATTTCTACATATTCTTCGCCAAAATACGCGTCGATCGCATTTTGAAACATTAAAATCGTCCAATCCGTTCAGAAATTATGACAATTTAAAGATTCGCATGAAATTTCAGGGAAACATATCAATGGTATGGTCAGACATTATATTTTCGGTAAGGAATTTTTTTCTCGAAAATGCGTAAAATTTCGGGGGTATGTGTAATGACCAAAAATGATTGTAATCGAGCCCCGCAACCAAAAATAATTTTTTCAGAATGATTTGAAATTTTTAATAACTTTTTAATGAAGCCTCAGTCAAAAAATTGATATTCTTGATTTTCGTTTTATTTTGGCCTCTGGAACTTCCCATTAAAATTGTTCCCAGGGATGGCTGAACACTCTGTATACGAGTTTATAGAGGGCTGGTAACAATTTCTAAGTGTTTTTAGTAGTTTGTAAAAGGATGTTACAATAATCAAATAAGTAATTCACAGGATATCAAACATACACGAGTTTATAGTGAGTTAATGGCAATTTGTAAATGTTTTCAGTAGTTTGTCTTTATTAATGTTAGTGATTTTTGAAAATAAAAAAAATATTCCTTCTCCCTACAGAAACGTATAAATATCTACATTTTAAACGTTATTCGTACATTTCCTAAATTCAATGTGTGCTATGCAAAGTGGAATGTCTGCGTGTCCCGTCATCTTCTCTTTCTGTCATAAGACAGTTCCCGGACTCCAGACCTTCCTTGAAACGAATTTTCACCGAGTCTTAAAACGATGATCGTTGGACCGAAATTCCTCTATATTTCATGCTCGATTCTGTTGACCTCGAATCAAACGATAAATTTTAACCCTTCGCGCTCCAAAAGTCCTTATTAGTGTTAGTGACTTTTGAAAAGAAAAAAAGTATTCTAAATACCTACAATATAAATTTTACTCGTATATTTCCTAAATTCGATCTGTACCGTGCAAAGTGGAACGTAAAGGATATTAACTATAACTCTATTATAATACACAACGCTATCCATACAGTTGGAACCTGTTTCCGGGCTCGAGCATCCTCGAAAGCATGGCTTCGGATTTTCAAAGTACTCGTAAAGGTTTCAGAACTCTTGCGACAGATCCGAGCCAACTCGCGAGATGCTTGATCCCATCGTTAGTCGGGATAATGGAGGTTTTACTGTACTCTTCCGCTTCTTATTCCTATTACCCATGCATCACGGTATTTTCCGATCTCCTCGCCTCTGGCGTGTCTCTACGACTCGTAGGCGCGGCCTTTGTGCACGTTTTTATTCACGCGTGCACGTTAAAGCTCTTCATTATCGCGTCTCGACGATGGCGTCGCCTAAGCCGCACGGTAATTTTCACACGATGTCTTGAGCTTATTAATTTTCCCTTCCATCAGCACGTCGGCTGAGAAACAGAACAGGCGATAGGGAAACGGCGAACATAATTCAGCCCCGTTCCCGATCCATCCGGCGAATATAATTTCACGAAGAAAAAGGTGGATATCGGCGCTTTCTCAGCCATCGGTTCGAATTTAAACGCGCGGCCCGCCCGAGAAAATGAGATACGGGACCTTTGGAGATATTCGATCGATTCAATATCCTGCGGATAATTCACATATCTCACGGAAAATATGACGCCTCCGGCACCTATATTTCCCGCCGCGGGTTCTCCTTCGCGAAATTACGGTTAAATATTCACGCCGTTACGCTCGCGTAATATACGTTCAGTTACCCCCACTCGTATTCGTATGCTATAATAGTTCAGTGTAAATGAAGAAAAATTTGTTTATTAATGCATAAATTCTGCTCAGAAAGCTTTCTGAGATCGTTTGACGCGTATCAGCGTCTCGCCATCCGTGAGATTGCCGAAAGAATTTTCGGGGGAGACTAAACGATTTAGTACCGTATTTAATTACAGGGGGGAGATTATCGATTGTATCGAGTACTCTCTCCATTATGGGAGATTGCAAAGACCACATAAATAGCGTCTAGACTCGTGGTTTTCACGCTTCTTGGAAGATCCCCTAAAAAATACAATGGAAGTTTTACGAACTAAAAATTTCTACGTTTAAGTGAATTAATTTACGTTAAAATATCTTTGAAACATAAATAGACACCTTGAAAGAACATATTAATTGAAAAATTAAAAAATTAAATACAACAATTTATTTTTCATACTCTCTACACGAATGGCGTTTCCTTTCAATGTAAGGTTCGTGTTATAAACAATTATAAAATTGCTGTTGCAACACAGAATGACGTTTTATCAGTTGCTCAACTTTCGCTAATTCTCCGTACAAATTAATGTGCGAAGAGTTGCTGTGTTTTAGGATGTGATTTGAAGGGTGACGGTTTTTGACACAGTTTCACAGTTCGTTAGCACTATTTAAACAATGAAAATAATAAACTGATTGTGCAAAGGTTGGAATCGCTAATGATTTTTATTGTATGCTTTTGTGATTTTGTTAAGTGATTTTCCTTGTGCTGGTTGAGTGAGTTCTGTTTGATGGATGTGTCTACGCGCTTGTCGATTCGGTTAATACTAAACCTACCGGCACTTCATGTATACCCATTTCTACCATCACTGGTCAAACGACCAGTCTTTCTTTTTCCATGTTTATTCATAAGATATTCTTCTCTTTTATGTCAAAAATTTTTTAATTTTCATCGGATAGACGATAAAACGCTCTTGAACACGAATTTTGTTCCAAGTCGATACCGTAGTTAGTTTTAAAGAAAACAATTATTTAAGAAAAAGTACTGGCTAGTAATTACGCAAACATCTTGTATTTAAATTTAAATTAATTATCAATTAAATAAATAATTTATGATCCAGTTTTATCGTAGGAATTGCTGAAACTTCTTTGGTTATGTAGAGTCAAAGTAAATTTCAAAATAAACATAGAAGACAGAATAAATTATAATAGGTGATATATTCATTGGATAGAGGATGAAATGCCCTTTAAAATGAGCGGTTGTACGAGGCGATAGCGTAATTAGTTTCGGAGATATAGCGATTTTAGTTTCAAGTCAATGCGGTGGCTAGTTACGGAGATATAAGAGTCCGAAGCGTTTGTTTACTTTCTTACTACGGTCTTGTTAAGGTCGTTGACCGCAAGTGCTCGTAGTAACTAGGTCACTGGGGCCACGATAATCACGAGTCACGTACGAGACAGAGAAGTCCGGCGCGACGCGTCAGACGGAGACAGCGATACTCGAATTAACACTAAACCTACCGACACTTCGTGTATACCTATTCCTACCATGACCGGTCAAATGATTTCTAATCGCCTAATTTTTGCATTATATCGTATAATATACAGTCGTACGATCAGTAGGAATTGCTGAAACTTCTTTAGGTATGTAGCGTCAAAGTGAATGTGAAAATAAACATAGAAGATAAAATAAATTATAATAGTTTTTATAGTCATCAGATAGAGGATGAAATGCCCTTTAAAACGAGCGTTTGTACGAGGCGATAGCGTAATTAGTTCCGAAGATATAGCGATTTTAATTTCAAGTCGATGCGGTGGCTAGTTTCGGAGATACGACGGTCCGAAGCCTTTGTTTACGTTCATTGATAAGCAATGAACTCGCGCGCGTAAAAATAGTAAACAGTGCGTAGTAAATTCTTGGAAATGCTACGCGGAAGTAGGTCACGAGAGTCACGACTCACGTGCGACAAGGAGGCCCGGCGCGACGCGTCAGACGGAGACAGAGATAGTCAAATTAAGAAAAATACCCCTTTACATAAATTACGATATCTCGAAAACGGTAAGTCCGATCGTCAAAAACCAAAAACCGTTTTAAAGGGGAGGCCTTGCCGCCTCTAACGATACCTTAATAATTAATAAAACCCTAGTAGTTTCGGAACTGCACGCGTCTAAAGTTTTAGTATTTTTAATACGCGTTTTTAGACTGTCCTAAGACAATGGAAACTGAATACTGGACTATATACAGGGTGTTCGGCCAGTCCTGGGAAAATTTGAATGAAAAAATTCATTGTACGTATGCTATAAGAAAAATCGTGAAGTTAAATGTGCACTAAAATAACATTGTGCGTTAGAAATTCTAAACAAAATTTAAAAAACGGTCATTTGACCGGTTCGTGGTAGGTTTAGTGTTAAGAAAAATTACCATTTACATAAATTGCGATATCTCCAAAACGGGAAGTCCGATCGACATAATTCAAAAGCCATTTTAAAGGGGAGTCTTTGCCACTTCCAACGATGATTCAATTATGCAGAAAGCATGAGTAGTTTCGAAACTGCACCCGTCTAAACTTTAACTATTATAATACGCGTTGTAAGACTGTTCTAAGACAGTGGAAGCTGAAAATTCTCTCCTTTCGTCTTTCCTATACATATATTTCCTATTTACATCGGAAGTTAATCAGAATTTGATACCAAAGACAAGACAAATTAGGTATTTTTCTCAAAAAACAAACAATAAGAATGGTATATTGTAAAATTCATTGTACGTATACTATAAAAAAATTTGTGAAGTTAAATGGGCCTAAAATAATATTGTGTGTTAGAAATTCTAAACGAAATTTTAAAAACGGTCATTTGACCGGTCGCGGTAGGTTAAGGTTGTGATTCATTAAGGTTATTTTATGGAATGATGGAATGCATGAATTTTGGTTGGTTGTGTTACAAGGGTGGATTTCAGGGTGGGGCTTGGCTGTTTAAACATTTCAGGAAATGTTGGTCGGTCAACATAGCAGTGACGTGCAGCTGTTGAGGAGGTCGAGTTTTATGGGGATGGTTCTGGTCTCAAAAATTCTTAATTGTCGAGCTTAAAAATGCGACAGTTGCTGCCACCCTTCTATCTGTGTTTAGTCTCCACAATTGCAAACAATCGTTCTTTAAAACCCGACAGGTGACAGCATATAATCAGAAAATATTAGGATTGAAAAGAGTGGGAGAAGCGTTTTATTACCCTCGACAAAAAACAATTATAAAAGTGCTGCTGTGGAAAAAGTGAAGGTACAAAGCAACAAGATAAAGACTGTCACTTGTAATAAAGGAGATACGGTCCTCGCGTGGGCGGATAACCAATCCGTTGGCGAGGCGAATCAATCATTTCTTCCGTGTAGAAACTGACAAGTGACACTCGTGCTCCGTAAAAAGGGAAACGGGTCGATCAGATAGAGAAAGTTGGAATCGAAAAGGGCGCGAAGAACAGTAAACCCAAGGCACGATAATATTTCTCGGTCCGGTTCCACCGGCGGACTTCCGTCTCAAAGCCGTGAAACTGCATCGGACAGTGGTATCTCCCACGGTGTTCGCAATCAGACATTCTGATTTAAAGTTCACGCGGCGTATGGAGCTAGCGCCGCGTGTGTCCCGCGCGCGATAACGCCTGTCGCTTCGAAGTTTCGCTTCGCGGTGCATCGTGTAACGTCATTATATTTTGATGCCGCCAGTAAGCCACGCCGCGTTTCATTAAAACTTGCCGGACCCCGAGCCGCCAGCAGTTTTCTCCGGTGAAACCGGAATCCAGTTTGCGGGAGGTCCGACCGAGAACACGCGTACGTCGTTGTTAGCGGCGTGTTCTAAGGGCGCTGCTAACGCGTCAAGTTACATTCAATTCGTTTCGGTGTAAAGGAATTAACATAGACCACTTCTTGCTTCGTTTCACCCTCTTGTGGAGTGTTTTAAGGGTTTATACCACTGTAAAAACCTGAAATAAACCATTTTTTGGCGATTTTTTTTTTTTGGATAGTTAGAAAAATAAGAGGTTAATAACATTTTTGAATATTATTATCTTACTTTTCCATTCATTCAAAAAAAAAAAAACGCTATATTTCAGGTTTTTACAGTGGGTTTACCTCTTAAAACAGTTGGATAGTGATCATTTTTGCTATTATTAACAATTTCCGATATTTGAAGAAACTATTCTAAATTCGCAGCCACTAGCTCGGCGTTAACCACGAAGAATAACGTATTATAACTTATCGTCTTTTGACGATATAATTAGCTAAAGAAATATTCAAATTCGTATTTTATTTAATCGTTTGCTATTTCTATTTCTTATTATTTGAGGTTCTATAGTTCTTCTCATAGATACATTGACTTAGAATATTTTATCCTGATTGATTTTGTTTTAGTTCCATGTGCTGTAATAATTAGCGTTATTTCAAGAATTTTAATATTTCTTTAGCTAATTATATCGTCAAAAGATGATAATTTATAATATGTTATTCTACTTAATTGCTCTTTATTTTTACTTTCTCACTTGCCTCTATAATTCTAAAAAAGGAACGTAGGTTTTCAAAGCAGATTTCAGTTTAGGCATCACATCGATGGTAGAACATTTATAATAGTACATGTTCTTCAATTTTGATCGTTTTCGTTTCTATGCGTCTCTGAAATTTTTATAGCCCTATAGTTAGGTCATAAATAATTTTTCTAATCGTCTGTTTCTAATCGTTGTTTTACTTTCGCGTTGTTGTGTGAATTTTTATCTCTCGTTGCGCAGGTATAGGTAAAATATTTCGTTAGATCTCTTCGAAAAACTTCTATTCTCGTCTTATTTCAGTAATTTTTGTGACATTTTATTTCATACTGTTTCGTTAGGGAACCATTTTTCTGATGAATCGAGTTACCAACGGGCAGGCGATTCGACCCTAAAACCAGCTGCATGGTTCAGCTTGGCGTCGCGTGTCTCCCAATTCTCTCTCATTTTCTTTGATAAAATAATTGCTTAGTGGAACTAAACGAGGAGATCGTGGGAACTTTGATTCCTTCTATCTCCTAAGTTTAATAATGTAAGAATGTGAGAGGGAGATCGATGGAACTTGGATTCCTGGTAATCGATGTCACCCACAATAGAAAAGTTCTTCTTCATGGGTAACATCGAGCTAATGGCTGCGATTTTAGAATAGTTTCTTTAAATATCGGATAAAGTTGTTAGTGATAGCAACCCCGTACATCACGCAAGGGAAGAAAATTATACACGAGATGTTGAAAACGTAATGCGACATTAGAGGAACATTTCTATATGTTATTCCGCCGCTGAACCGGGCGAAAGAACGTATAACACATTTGCACCGGTTCTGCATAATTCAAAACTGCTCTGTATAATTCAGCATCGCGCTTTTGGCGGTTTGAAAATTTAAAGTTCGATTCGCGAGAGCTGTCAGCGTGTTGCTAAATAAGATTTTCCAGCGTTAAAACTTGCACGTGCGACCGGGTCGCGTGTATTGAAATCCGCGGCACAAGAGTTCGAGTAATTTTGACACATTTTGTGCGTACAGAGAGTAAAAGAAACTAAAGCTACGAAACACATTTATTTTTTATTCCTAGGCTTAATATAACCACGTGTATTTTCGTCATCAAATATTATAATATTTTAACAGTTGTTATTTCTAAATTGCAGTTCTCCACGCCAGGGTAGATACAGTTTAAATATTATTTTTATTATTTATATTCCTTGGTTTGTGTGTATAAGCCTCGATAAAAATTATATCCAGAAATAAAATTGATTTTTTACAAGAAGAATTTAACCTCAAAATTCAGACATATAATAATGAATTAATTACTTATATTTACCAAAGTTATGTTAAGGCTCAGATTTCTATTGAAATTGTCGCGTTTCGATATACATCAGGGATTGATCGAGCAAGAAATATCAAAATGGAAGCCGAATCTGGTTAGCTCGAGTTTCTTTTTGGACGCGGAGATGCTGGAGGAACGAATTATTTTCGTCTAAAAATGGAGTGAAGTTCGTCGGGATCGAACAATTTCGGCAAAAAGGTCCAGGATCCACGTATCCTCGATGCACTGCGGCGTCGAAAGAAACGTGGATGCGCGGAGATTGCTACTTGCTGCTGCATTGGGGGAAATTCGAAGAAACTTAGTTTCACCGTGAAGAAACAAGGCGTGTGAAAAACACATGGAAGATGCACCTCGTACCTTCGTATCCCGATGGGACCACTTCCGTATCCTTCTTGCCAGATAAGCAGACGTCGGTTTGCTGGCAAAATAAATAGGTTGCGAACGTGTGGTACCTTCCATATGAAACAGAACGTCTCGTGAATTCCCAGCTCGATGCAAAGTCTCTTGGTACATTCTGTACGCACGGATACGGGAATAGTTTACAATTAATGTCGAGCATACAGCTTTGCAGTTAATTGGATCATTTTTCTTCGTCTGTTCGTCGCTTTTATTACGAATTAAACTTGGAAAGATCGATTCACGCGTTCAAGACGAACGAAGAAGAGCTTGTCGAGAGATGTTATTTTATCAAACAGATGTGCTCGGGCACCGGTGATCCTTTTATCGAGAAATATATTTTGTAACAAGCGTGATAGAATGTTATATATAATTTGTAATAAGCTGTACGTGTTAAGGGATCATCGAAGAGGCGTGTTTCAGTAATTGCAAAATGTAATCAAGGATTCCGTATCAAACGTTTAGAGACGTCGATATCGAAACGCTTACTGTTCTCACCCAATGAGCACTTTCAGGGAATCAATATAGTAAATTATGCCAAGTTACGTGGCCAGTGTTAGTAAATGTTGCCTCGTCGGAAATTACAGTCGCAGGTAGAAAGGAATCATCATGATTAATTTGCTGTTTCATCCAAATACAAACGCAAATTCGACGATGAAAATCAATTTCTTGCAGTTGTTGATGCATTCATACGAGGCATCAATAATATTGGCGTAGCTTGCTATGCATTCGACCAATATTGACCTTTGGATTTCTAGAAATTCTAGCCAATATGTTTTGCATTATCATCGTAAACAAGTTATGTGACGTTTTTTGATATTGGCTTTTAGAAAATCGACCATTTGTCAATACAATATATATTTGTATTTAAAATTCATATCTAATACAAAGCATATAATCACTTGTAGTAGTAAATCAGTACCACAATGTTGGAATAGAATAATATTATTTGTCGAAACTTTTTATTTCAGTATTTTTTGTCAGATTTACCTTCAGAGTGCTATTGAGATTTTATAAAGCAATCGACCATATTGGATTGGATTTGCAATTTAAATTTTTCAAAATATAATTGCCAATTCGCCATCGATAACTCAAAAAAGCCTTCTGGCATATTTATGAGAATTAAAAAATATTTCAAACTTTCGTTCACCGCGTTGGATCCGCCATTTTGAGTTTAAAGTTTCTATATTAATATCACATTGTTTGTCAAAATTTGTCATTGTCAAATGTTGGTTTATATTATAGGAATATCGATAATTGTTTATTGAGCTATCCAACTAATTAAGTAATGAATAAATACTTGTAGTAATCATGGTGATCGTCGAAAATCGTGTTTACAGACAGAATTAGACTGTTGACATGGTTTGATATAATAAACTTTTTTAAGTTGTAATAAAATGCTTTGGACGAACGTCGTTGGAAGCGACGAGTACTATTCAGAACTGTAAAAATATGTATAACACTCCATTAAAAAATTTTAAAGAGTTTCTTCCTTCCCCGGGGTGTTAGAGAGTGCTAGATTTTTTAATACCGAAATAAATCTTTTTCCCGTCTCTGTTACTTGCCGAGAAAATAATTTCTAACGTTTTAGCCGAGACACCCTGTATGCTACAGACGATCCCGGGTTCGTGACATCCAATATAGACGACCATGGACCCATGGGAGTTAATGCAGACAGACGAACCCAGATCCATAGAGCACAATACAGTTGATCACGAGTCCGTAACACCTGACACAGACGACCACGGACTTGTGAAACTCGATTTGGTGCCAGAGGTTGGTATGAATGAGATTATAGAGCTATGGCGTGAAATGGATGGATAATGTTTCGATGACAAGACGAAGAATCCATTTTTGTTTCGCGTTCAACCAAGACGATTTTACAAACGGAAAATAAAAATTTCGATAATTCTGTGGTTCAGCGACTATTCCTAATTTTCTCTTTTTAAGTTTCGAAACTTGAAAGAAGAAATCCTTTTAATATTACGTTTGTTGCTTCATGAAGAAAGCGTCGTAGAAATTAATTTTTCTTTGTTTCATAAAACTAATTTACTGGCTATTTCTTGTCTGACCATGAAACTTACGTTGGCCTTGACAGCTCGTTTAAACGTCGTCGAAACTTAATCGAAACTCACGCGAAACGTTTTAAAAGGAACAGTGCTCGTAATTCGAGACGCTTGGTAGTACGATTTACGTTTCCAACGAATTCAAACATTGCTGCAGCTTCCTAGACTGTTATTTCGCGCCTTAAAACGCGTCTTAACGGCGCTTCGGAAAGTTCGCGTCTTTGGAATCCTTCTTGGGGCGAGTTTGTCCCGCGTGCAACGCACACGGACGCTCCACAAAGACCGCGGAGCTAATTTAAAGAGCAGGGAACTGGGAACACGGGGAAACTACTCGAAACCCGCTGTGTAATTAGTATTTGCCGATGATGTAAACGTATCCATCTAAATAGGGGCCCTTCAGGAGACGCAGTCATCCAAAAGAAATGCTCCAGGAAACGCGAACGAGAGATTTCTGCCTGGTAATGTTTGGTAAACAATAAACGCTTTGATGACTAACATCACAGCCTTAGCAAAAATGAAATTCAACCTTGTCAATTTTTGGAAATCACAGAATTCAAATTTTCGCGCGATTCTGTGATCGAAGACCCCAAAGAAAGAGATCGTTAAATTAAAAATAAAGTATTCGTTTCAATTGCTCGTTATAGAATATATCAAAATGCAGTTATGCATGCAAGCAGGTACATTTAAATTATTTGGTTAAAATAATATTTATAAGTACTCTTTAGCAAGAAATATGAGTATTCTTTTAACTAAAGGTTTCACTTTTTCGTTTTTAATGTTTATCGATAGACTGTGGATATTTCTGCATTTATGGGTAATTTAAATTTTCAAAAAAGGCACTTAATATGCAAAAATATAAGAAATACGAGTAAGACACGAATTATTATATCTAAGGGTTGAGACAATTCTCTAGAATATTCCCATTTCATCAATTCTATTAATGAAAATATGAATTTGCTGAAAGATCAGTCTTTTTATGGGTGAAAGTGAATTTCGAAATATACATATATGAATAGACTTTGTACTCGTCGTTCGTGTCTTCTACAATGGCCAATACAACGTCTTGCGGCGTATGCCACATTATTGACTTTGGTTTTCGTGGGCGAGGTTGGCTTCTACGAAATTGACTTGGCTTACTTGTCGCAAAGCCAACGCGAAAATCAGGGGATAAATAGTTCGGAGTACGAAGTCACAACTCAAGGTGCTAATGTTTGAAGTTGGGAGTGCCAGAGTTCAGGTTCGAGACTTCAGCTAATTTCGGTCGTAAAACTTCATATTAAACGTGCACCCTTAATGCCTTCGAGTCGTAGTTCAGGGTACGGAGACCATCAATGAGAACTTTCTCATAATTCTGGCACTTCGGGTTGCAATTTCAAGTTTTCGATACATTC
Source organism: Colletes gigas (assembly GCF_013123115.1). NCBI lineage: Eukaryota > Metazoa > Arthropoda > Insecta > Hymenoptera > Colletidae > Colletes > Colletes gigas. Next base: position 2,490,139 of record NW_025106646.1, read on the forward strand.
CGATTGTCCAATAACGAAACGAGTTTTCTCGGATCCTCCGTGTCCTACTTGGAATTTAATATTTTCTCGCCCACGAGGAAACAAAACGTACAGTTTATTGTACAAAACCACCGACACTTTGCGTTAAACAAACTGTCGTACACTGAAACCAGATATAAAATTGAATCGAAAGTAATCCAGGCCAGATTGCACTTTCAGCAAAGAATCGAATCGTTGGATAATAGGTGTTCAGCCATTTTTCTTTTATGAGACGAAGCAACACTCCAATCTAGCTAACAGAATCAGGCTATGTACAATTACTTACATTCGTATTCGTACACTGTAATGGTGATTAACTGTAATAAAGCTTGAATTTATAATAAATTCGTAAGAATTCATAATGACTTTGTACATTATTTGAATAAATTACAAAAAGAAAAATTGTCAACGATCGTACCACGTTGAAAACACCGGTTCTCGCCCGATCACCGAAGTTAAGCAACGTTGGGCGCAGTTAGTACTGAGATGTGTGCGACTGCTTGGGAACACTGTGTATTGTTGGCAATATTAATGCATTACTCGCTTTTTAATATTAAAAAACAAAATACAAACAAACAACAACATATATTATATGTTACATGTGGTAAAAATAAATGGAAAGAATTCAAAGAAAGTTTCTTTTCATTTATAATGAATCACCGTTACAGTGTGAAAAAAACACAAACAAACAAAACAAAACAAAATTACTTTGTAAATAGAATAAACACAGTGTTATAAACAACACGTGGTCAAAATAAATGAAAAGAATTCATAAAAAAGTTTTTTCTCATTTATAGTGAATCACCATTACACTGTGAAAAAAGACACAAATAAACAAAACAAAATTACTTCCTAAATAGAACTAACACAGTGTTATAAACACTGGTCAAAACAAATGGAAAGAATTCGGAGAAAGTTTCTTTTCATTTATAGTGAATCACCATGACAGTGCAGAGATACGAGTGGTAGTATTCATATCGTCGTTTTTAGAATCCGACAAAAACGACAGTGGACGACAATACACTTGTTTGGTGAAGTTGTACTCGAACCACGACGACGATTATGGCTAACGGGATTCCGAGGAAGTTGCGTTCGATTTGATGGAGCCGCGGACTCGAGTCGACGGGCGTAAATCGGTCCAACGACGCAAAAAATTTAATATCGTGACAATAGAACGGGCGACCATCGATCGTTGTACATCGAGAAGGGGGTGGATCAGTGGCTGAGGAAGTCCGTGACTCGCGTGTCTCGTCGGTTTTCCCTGCGCGACTGGTAACGCTTGTTTGTCGCTCGTTCTGAAAAATCACCTCCGGAAGCAGAAAGTCACGATTTTCGCTTCCGCTACCGCCGACATTTGTCCGTCCATGAATCGTTCCTGCTTTTGTTCTACCGACAATGAAAAGCAAAACCGATTGGACGCTGGCAATCGCCCCGTGATCAATACCCGTCACTCTTTCTATTATAATGGACACGGGAGTCCAGTGAATCGGTTCTTCTTGCGTGTTGGTATTTTCTTTAGGGACTACCGTGTTCTACGTATAGAAAACAAGGATCATCAATAGCGGAGGCAAGGGACTATGACCGTTAGGGTCGCAGGAGCACCGATCTCTGTATACTGAATGCGGTACAGAGCTTAGAGGCACAGAAGGGCTCCGTGCCAATAGGGACACATGTTTGAGGAAAACACAAACGTTTTGAAAATCGAATGTATACGAAAAGAAAAAAGAATTGGGATTCCTTCGATAGAAATGTTTGATCAAGTTTGACAGTGTTTGGTGGGGCCTCCTTTTACTTGTTTATCATCTAACAATCGTTTTCGGATTGTTTTGTTATTTTTTTATTCGTTTTTCGTTGTAAAAGTTAGGTGTGGAGTTACAATATTCCTTTGAAAGATGGAAAATTATTGCTTGCTATCTTATGACAAATTATAGTTAAAAAAATATATCCTAGACTAGTAAAGTTAGCTGAAATGTATTTAGGTACTTCCAACAAGAAAACAAAATTGGCATTCCTTTAATAGTTTGATCAAGTGTGACAATGTTTGGTGAGATCTCTTTTTAGGTTGCCAGTTCAGAACGTGTATTTCGAAAGCCTGTTAATATTATCACCAGAAAATACATATTTGTTGGTACTTTTGCAGGGAAATGAATGAGTAAGTCAAATCTGTCCATCGAAACATAGAAATTACCAGAAATATTAGCTTTGGTAATTTCAGTCACAAAAGTACTGTTCTTTCGTACGCCAGGCAAATTAGAGTAGCAACAGAATTGCAAACGTTGCGTGGCAAAATAAGGTTAAGTAACGAGAAACTCGCGAACTACATACGTCATCAAACGTCGAAGAACAAAACCTGCTTATCAGAGTACCAGCGGGACGGTAAATGGGTGAAAGCTAATTAAACCTCGCTGAAACAACAGTAACAAGAAAGTTCGCCGCGAGAGTTTAGGAACGAGGACAGTCTGGAGACCTTTCTCCATCTCAGACTTCGTTTATGTCGTTGAGGAGCAAGTAATAAATGTACCGTGGTTTGAGATAATCATTCCACGAACACGTTGATCGCAGACACGGTATCTCGCTACGCTTTTATTACCTATTCCGACAGTAAAGAAGTCTGAAAGAAATGCCTCTTTCACGGAGACCCTATCAGGAGACCCGGTTTGCAGCACGTAGAAGGAATAAAGCGAGAGAACGGTCGGCAATAAAGGCAACCCTTAAGGGCTTTCCGCAAGCTCGCCAAATAAATACATCCCCCGGCGTCATATACTGACGATATCTGATGTCCTTTCTGCGACTGCAGTCACTGGAACGTCATTGTTTCAAAACGCGGATAAATGACGTCACCACGTCGGGGCACCAACTGCTCCCAATTGTCAACTTCCACTAAATAGCTCTTAGAGGTTGTTCGCGTCACCTCTTTCTGTCTTTCTCGCCTTGCCTGGAACTTGTACAAGTTAATTGCTCCTTGTCGTCGACGAGTGGCATTATACTGCGGTCGTCCGGTATTGGGTCTCCAAAGATCAAAGTCTGAAGTCGTTCGATCGTCGCTGGTGAACTCTGAAGTTCTAGGATTATCTATATCAGTTTGCACAGTTTCATAAGTAATGAAAACTATGGGGATTTCTCATGTCTCCTCGGAGTCGTCGATTCAAGATTTTTTTAATTAGCTTGGGATTTAACACTTTGAGTGCCAAATGCATTTTAATTTGTCATCTGTTGATAACTGTGCAAATGTTAACTTCTAAACTAAATGTATCTCTTGACATTCTTTTTTATTAACGCTTCCTTGATATTTTTTTTTTTGGAGTTTTAATAACTGCATTTTTTAATTCTTTGCTCGAGTTCTTCGGTACTGAATGGTATAATGTTGTTTCTTATTTCAAAACAAAGTATTCAATATCAACGATTTACTACCTTATAATATCTTTTGAGTACTTTGATATTATAAGATAGATAATAATGTCTCTTGAACTCTTCAGGAGTTGCAAGTCGTTATTAACGAATACAAAGTGTCTACAGTTATGAATCCGAAATCCTATGGCATTAGGATCGTCGATATTGTCTCTTAAAGCCATGGAATCGTTGATATTGAATCTCAAGAATTTGAGATAGTGGATATTCGATTCTCTGGCCGTGCAAGTCGTGTAAGAATACAAGACCCTGGGGACAGGCTATTGGATTTTCAGATATCGCCCGGGAACCCTGATTTCTAAGTATCGGATACGGAGATATCAGGATTACCTGTATTGATCTTGGGATGCAAGATCCCTGGATCGTTAGTATCGGATATCGAGATTCCTGAGTTGTTCGAGGCTTGTGTCTATAATATTCTTGATCCGTAAATCACGAGCATTCTTCCTCTTCATTACTCGAGTCATAAAAGGGCCATTTCGATTTTAATATACAAACATACTCTCTCTTGGAATTTTTTTATTGGCGTATAAATCAATACCCTCAGGAACGAGATCTTTGCGTCGTCAGAACCAGTATTCAAGATTTCAGGATCAGTGGTATCGGATTTTACGATTCAAGAGACCAGTTAGTATCGAGTTTCGAGGCTACAGATGTGGAGGTTACAGGATTCAGGAGTACAAAGTCGTTAGTATCGTGCTTTAGGGATCCTTAGGTTGAACTTATCAGATTTCAAGAATGTTGTATATTTTTATTTTAGTTACTGCTTAGGTACAATCTAAGTTGATATTTAGTGAGTCAAGTAGTGTTGACATGTGAATACAGTGAATCATGGTGACAATTATGGATTTTTGTCAAAAGTATCCAAAAGTTTGACTGCATGACAATTTCTTGCCTCACTGTTTGGAACATACCATTCTGCTTTCAGGATGGATCTTAAATTTTTATTCTGCCATCTTTCTATGATTCTGATGTTGGAATCTGACCTAGAGTTGACTCGAGGATTGTCCAGATTTCAAGAATGCAGAGTTATCATTTGTAATAATTCTAAAGGCTGTTCGCGATGTTCAAACTTGATGATTTTAAGGCTCCCAGGATCATAGGCTCGATCGTAAAGCTTTGTAGATCAACCGTGCATCAGGATTATTTATATCTACCCGCATACGTTACAGTTTTAAACGTAATACACAGCTCCATAGGGTATATCTATTTCGAAACTGAAATTCCAACATGGAAGAGGTTATTTTTAAATCGTTTCGTTGTTTGCCAGCCAGAGATTTAGAATTTGCTTTATCATATACACCGGTTGGGCATTCGATAGGATGCGACCAATCACGGCGATGCACTTTTTCAACGGAATAAACCAACGGTGTCAAAGCCGTGGAATCCAGTAAATCGGATAACATTTCGAATCGACGCGACAGCTAAAAGCACCGCATCGGAACCATTACATGATATTGTACATGGTAGGTGTGAGTTTGCAGACACCAAAGAACTCTAGAATTTCGAAATAATTTAGAGATGCGTCCGCGGGTATGCAACACGGAAGTTTGAAAATTATTATTACGCGCGATGTCGGTTTAATCTCGCGCGAGTAATGTAATAGCAATATTTTTCCAACAACATTTGCGAACAATACTTTCAGTTCCCTTTTTTTTTCAAAGACACGGGTATTAAAAAATGTACCGTTCCGAACAAGCGCAAAATTACGAATTCAAATTCGAGTAAATGGAGGTTCGAGATCTAGCGTTAGATTTACGAACATTGTTGTGAATTTTTATGGATAGATATCGATGAGTATGTTGGCGTTTCTCGCTTGAACCAACAGTGTAATACAAACGCAAACTAACCTGATCTTATGTTAGTTATGTTATATTAAAAATACAAATGAAATAATAGCCAGATGTTTGGATCGAATCATAGTATTAGGAGAGAATGAAACAATAACTAATAAAAATATGTTTCACCATTATCATTTCTCATAATTAACGTGTATAACATGTCATATTTATACATTTCTTCGTCTAAACGTCGTTGTTGATCAAACAAGAGTATGATCCTCGCTTGATCTTGTCTCGATCATGTGATTTTAAAAATACTAATGAAATTGTCAGATATTTGGATCGAATCATAATATTACAAGAAGATACATGCAACGTTGAAAAATACCGAAATGAAGGTTTTGAGGGGGGTTTTAAAGTTGCTAGACCAAACTAATGAAGAAAAGAATAATTCCATCCAGTCTTTTCCGACGTCTAAGTTCGAGGGAACGTTTCCTCCTTTTCCATAGAGGTCTTTCAATTTCCCCGACACCATAGTTGGGGCTCGAGGCCTCTGAGATTACCGTTATCTGAACGACGCCGTTGAAACTCAACACCCGCGCAATATATCTAACTGGCCAGTGCTTCACCTTTGACCCTGTAACCGTATATAACCAGTAAGACCTCACACGTACGCGTGGCTACGAGCACAAGCTCACGGAGGATGCACACCAGGGAAGTTCTTTTATGTTGGATTCAGGGGTTAACCGTCTCGCCCTCGACCCTCTTACCTGCCTCGCATGGAAAATAGCTGGCTCTTTGTCCCTACGTTCTGGCGCTAGTTATATACAGGGTGTTTCATAATGTGCCGCGTATTCGAGCAACGGGGAATTCCATGGAAAAATAACTCGACTACGTTTTCTCGCGACGTGGCTGGCCCGACGCTAATGAAAATACGCGCGTGAAATTAGTATTTTAATGGCGACGTTGTAGGATACGCCACAAAGTAAATTTATTCTATTTTTGTGTCGATAAATTATAGAGTAATATCGTTCAAAATACATTCTCCGAAATTTAATTTTAGATTAATGGCCAATTTTATTTGCTGGAATAAAATCGAGACGAAGTATTTGTATGCAATTTGCAAATTGACACATGTAAAAGGATATATAAATATACAGGGTGTTCGGCCACCTCTAGCAAAAATTTTAATGAGCGATAGTAGAGGCCAAAATAAGACGAAAATCAAGAATACTAATTTGTTGATGGAAGCTTCGTTAAAAAGTTATTAACAATTAAATTCAAAAATTTCAAATCGTTCTGGAAAAATTATTTTCGGTTGCGGGGGTCAACTACAATCATTTTTGGTGAGTACACATACCTCCGAAATCCTATCTACTTTCGAGAAAAAAAATCGAGTAGGTGCTGAAATTTTTCGGCGAAAAAAAATTTTTCAAATCGTTTTAAAAAAATTATTTTCGATTGCGGGGATCAATTACAATCATTTTTTATCATTACACATACCTCCGAAATCGTACGCACTTTCGAGAAAAAAATTCCTTACTGAAAATCCAATTAGGTGCCTAAATTTTTCAACGGAGAAAAAAAATTGCAAATCGTTGTGGAAAAATTATTTTCGGTTGCGGGGGTCAATTACAATCAGTTTTTGTCATTAGACATACCCACGAATTCCTGCCCACTTTCGAGAAAAAAAATAGAGAAGGTGTGAAATTATTCGAGAAAATTAAAAAATTGCAAATCGTTGTGGAAAAATTATTTTCGGTTGTAGGGTTTAATTACAGTCATTTTTGGTGAATAGACATACCCCCGAAATCTTGCGCATTTTCGAGAAAAAAATTCAGTAGGAGCGGCACTTTAAACGTTAATAACTTTTTAACGAAGCTTCCACCAACAAATTAGTATTCTTGATTTTCGTCTTATTTTGACCTCTACTATCGCTCATTAAAATTTTTGCTAGAGGTGGCCGAACACCCTGTATACATATATTTTGAGTAAAATTAATCTTATATTTTAATTTAAAGAGAAACAAGTTGTAAAAACACGACCGTGTTTTGGTTGGCTTGACTAATGATAAATAAATATGCATGCAATAAGTAGACAATTCGGCCAAGTTTGTTCGGTAATAGGAGCGATCTTCTCGACTGTAGCTTCTTTAATGATGGTCGTGATATGCAAAGAGATAGATACTTGAAGTATGAATTTTTTAAAATTCCTTATTTTTTTATTACAAAATTTGTATTACAAAAAAAAATATCTACTGCAAGATAGTTATAAAACGTAACGTGCAATTATTTCGGACATTAATTCCATAAGAGATATTAAATTTTCTGAAATCCTTGAAACAATTTTCGCGAATGTACAAACGGCTCAGTGTCGCAGTTGCGCGTTAAATTAGAAATTGAAGCGGAAATTGGAGAGACCCGTCGACGTCAATTATTTCGATTATTCGAAAGGTTTTCCGCGGACTCGTTTCAAATTTTATTGCGTAATTGCCTCCCGCAGAGACAATGGATGGAAAAACATATTTAACGGGGATTTTACGCAACGAACTGCGCGCGAAAGTATAAAATTTAATTTCGCAGCTTACAGGGCCGGCGTGCCAGAATAATTAAGTATCATCGAGCATTTCCATCGTTGCCTGATTGTTTTAATGCCGGCCGCGATAAAACAACGCAAACAGTGTATCGATCACGCACGATCGTATCTTCTTGCCGTACGTGCTTTTTGCGAAGCGATAGGTTTTAATCAACGATTCGAGAGCGATCCTCGCAATGAGAGAGGAGCATTACCGTCTCTTTCATCGATTCTAACAAATAAATGTCGCAGAATAGTTTATTCCAAATAACATAAACGGTAGAGAAACAACTGTTTGTAACAAATTGTTTAATAAGTCTTTGGGTATTTTCAGCGAATTGTACTTTCAGGGTTATCACCTTTTCTTGCATGAATTCTGAACTAATTTGTGGATGAATCTTTCATAGTTATCATTCACAGTAGAACGATGCAGTTGTGGCGACACTTTCCGCGCCCGCCATCAGAGGGCTACACTCAACCTGTAGTTCTCTCACAAGTGCTCCTTCAACCACCTATCCCTATATAATACACTTCTCAACCGACCATTATATATCCTGGCGTCTAAGACAACGCCTGCTAGTATTGCCTAGTTTAGATTAAAATATTTGTGGTTTCAACGACGTAATCAAAGCACTGATGAGTCCACTAAGCAAGGCTCTTTCCTTTCCTACGACAGTGTATCGAAGTAATTAATTTAATTTTAAAATCCTCTGTGTCTCCCGACTATGCCTTGTCACGCTCTCGAGTGCAACATTATCAATTTTATCCAGAAATATCACAATAGCGAGGCACGCTCGTTAAGATTCCGGGGATCAGACCAGTTGTAGGGGAGCTAGGGGTGGTTGATTCAAGTTTCTTCCAGCGAATTTCGCGCGACGAATTATATTCCCTCGAACGCGACACTCTCTGGCATTCAATGGAATGAATCGCAGTAACGAGGAACAACGCCCCGCCGCCGAAGAGCCATTCCGAACAGCGGCAAATTTGGCCGGAAGCATAAGCTCGCAATCAGCGTGGCCGAAGACGTTCGTATGCGGGTCGAGGGGGGTTAAACTGACGGGTTCTCCCCGGGTTCTCTCGAGTTCGAGGCTTCGAGTTCGACTACGCGGCCCGTCGCGGGGCGCGTTCGACTTGCTGAGCAAGCAAACATTTGCATCGTGACACACACGGATCACCTCCGCCGCACGGAGTTTACTTTCCAGATTCGCTTGTATACGTGCACGGGCAGCTTACCCCCGGGAAATCGGATTATAAGCGAATGCATGGTCCGGTGTGCCGATTGCCACCCCGCCAGACGGAAGTCCCGTGTCTATCAATTAAGACCGATCCTGCCAGTTGGCCGGACCCGCTCCGCTGGCTCGGTTAATTTTCCGCAATTATTTCGCGACGCGGCCCTCATCCATATTTATCTGCTTATTTGTTCGACGTCGGACGCCGCCGGGACGCGAAGTTGACCGTAATTTACCGGGGACGAAATCGATCCAACGTCGAATTCGATTAGCGTCGCGACGCGTGTTTTCTGAGGATACTATACGTTTCCACTCGTATCGATCCCTCCCACAATTCGTGATGTTTCTTCTAGCAAATATATACAGTGTTGTATTTGATGGATGGTTAAGAATCACAACATCTTTAGGTTTTGAGAACAACAACAAATATTTAATAACGAGTCAATTCTTCTTTAGTCTCTATTATCTCAATCGATGTGGTAATGATTTATAAAGTCTTTTAAGGGTTTATTTTTTTATAAAGGAACTTTCGGAAAGAAATAAAAAAGAAATCGATTTTCTGACTGCCTGGTCCCCTTAATTGGATTTTGATTTAAGATATTCCATCAACTATGAGTCTCCCATTTTTGTATACTGTTTGTATAAAGAAATATTGAGAAATTATTTACTTCATGACAGAGCTAGTTTAGGAAAGAAACTTTTGAATGAAAATACAATTTCTTTTAAATATTTGAGGGTTAGTTTTCACAGCAAGAAAATTGTATATCACAAGAATTTCAAAATTCTTTTAATTATTTGGAAATTGTCCTTTGTTCGTAACATTGAAAGTTTATTATCTAAGCACCAGGACTCTATGCCAAATTCCAACTGTAAAGATGACAAATTTCCTATAAAGAAAACCCTGTAGAAATGTCGTTTATAATAAGTAAAAAATAGTAGTTGATCTCACCCCGATCTCTTTAAAGAAACAGTCATTGAACTTAACGGTCTAATTCTACCTCGTTAAAAACCATTTCATTATCTTTTCTGGTCAAATTTTTTGAATAATTATTCCCATCAACTTGCACGAACTATTCGAGTTTAATTATTTTCTATCCAAGTTCCAATCAGGCTTTCGTCGTGGTTATAGCACAAGAACCGCGCTGTTATATATATCTGATTGTGTTCTGCGAGCAATTGATACCAAACAATTAACTAGTATCGCAACTCTTGACTTCTCTAACGCATTCGTTAGTTCGAACCATGAACTATATTGTATTAAATTGCATAAACTAGGAAGTGGTTTAGGTATTTCCTGAGTGAAATCTTGGCCGTCAAAGTGCAACTAACAATTCGAAACTTGAACTACGCGAATCTCTATTTTTCGATGTACAGTTGGTTCATTTAAATCGATCCACTCGAACATCTTCGAAACTGTTTTTATTATTTGAAATCATCTTATTCCGATGTATAGCTTTTCTTTAACCCCTTGACGTACGATTTAATTCCAAATAATTCTTCAAATGTATACTATTTAATTTTGTTTAAATTTGTTTGTACAAAGGATGGTCACGAAAAAGAATATATAAAACTTTATGAAGAGTGAGTACCCTAATGATCGTAAAACTTGACATCAAGAACTTGTCACGAGTCAGACTCGTCATTGTATGGCAAAGGGTTAATCCACCTACCAAGTTGCACCTGGATTCCAACGTTCTAGTCGTACGTCGAATTAAATACCACTTAAATATTGTGTAGAATTTGTTTGGAACAGTTTCTTGTTAAACCAGCTCAAATATCGTGGCCATCGATTCACTACTCGATTCGTATATCATTTTTATGGGAAATTTAAATTTTCAAAAAACTACAGAATGCATTTAATATGTAAAAATATAAGAAATATTTAGGGATTGAGACAACCCTCTACAAAGCTCCCATTCCATTAATTCTATTAATAAAAGCATGAATTTACATAAAGATCCGCAGTCCAATCATTTTAGTTGTATTTCTAGAAGTGCAGCATTCGAAACGTTTAAAAAAAAGATACAATAATTCTTCCGGATAGAAGTGTTTCTTATTATCTAAAAATCTCGCACAATTCTTTCAAATTCTAAGAAAACAGGAGAACGAAAAATTGAATTCAATGCTAGCGAAACGTTTACAAAGCACGCACGTTTCGGAACTAAGAGTTCTTTGAACGTATAGTAACTCGTTAAAAATCTTGGCGGACAATGAGACTATATCGCGTCGGTTCTTTATTACCAGGAAATCTACCAGAATCGGAACGAAATTAATTAACCCACCGAAATTCAATTAACAGCAGTCGCCGGTGGTAAACCTCGGCGAGCTGAATTCGCTGAAACGAGCGCGGAGAAAAGAAATGCAGCAACGACGAAGCGACGATATAAAAAAGACGGGATATGTAAAAGAAAAGGAAACACCGCACGGGGACTCGATTTCAATTATATTTTTCGCCGATTAAATTAGAATCGGCGATTAAAGATAACGCGGCAGCGTGCTCGACAATCTATTAACACCCACGTAACTGAAAATCGACGATCATCGCGGAAACGATCGTGGAATAGCAAGCAGAAAAAGGAAACTCCGGTGATCGTAGAAGAAAAATTTAAAATGCAATTACGAGCTAGTTATGGTGCCCGTTGTAGCTGACAAATATTACAATTGATAAATAGTTCTTCAATTTTTTAGAGGGTGATAATAAAGTGAAAATAAGGCGATCGACAATAATGAAATTGATGTAGAGTCGTTTCAATCGTTTTAAGCGTAATTAGTTTTATTGGTAATTATTTAGAATAGGGGTCTCCTCATCGATTTCGATGATTTTCAAATGTGTTGTAGAACTCAACATTCTAAACAAGTTTTTCTTATACATATAACCTCCGCTTGGTTTTAGTTTCCGAGATATTTGCAAAATACTGTTGTTAATATAAGCTAAATTCAGCGTAACTCTGGCAACAGTATTTTGCAAATATCTCGAAACTCGAAGCTTAGCGGAGGTTACATGTATAAGAAAAACTTGTTCAGAATGTTGAGTTCTACAACATATTTGAAAATCATCGAAATCGATGAGGAGTCCCATATTCTAAATAATTACCAATAAAACTAATTAAAAAAATAATCGTGACTTTATTTTAATTATTATCAATTTAAGGGCCTCTACATCAATTTCATCATTGTTGGTCTCCTTATTTTCACTAATATAAGCCAAATTCAGTGCAACTCTAGCAACAGTATTTTGCAAATATCTCGAAACTCAAAGCTGAGAGGAAGTTACATATATGAGAAAAAGTTCTTCAGAATGTTGAGTTGTATAACATATTTAAGAATTATCGAAATCGGTGAGGAGTCACCTATTCTAAATAACTAGTTTTTCTTGCTAATTTTTATTACTTTTTATATTTTGAAGTACGTATTATTTAATTATATTGTAACCTCGTTTGAACCATATTGTCTATTTTGTTAAATTGAATTTTGGTGTTTTGTAATACTGTTGGTGAAACGTAGCATTGGCGTAGAAAGTACGAACGATGACCGACGTCGCGCGTTATCGATTAATTTCTGAATTCTAGTATACTTTGAAGTACGCATTATTTAATGATATTGTAACCTCGTTTGAACCATATTGTCTATTTTGTTAAATTGAATTTTGGTGTTTTGTAATACTGTTGGTGAAACGTAGCATTGGCGTAGAAAGTACGAACGATGACCGACGTCGTGCGTTATCGATTAATTTCAGAATTCTAGTATACTTTGAAGTACGCATTATTTAATTATATTGTAACTTCGTTTGAACCATATTGTCTATTTTGTTAAATTGAATTTTGATATTTTGTAATACTGTTGGTGGATCGTAGCATTGGCGTAGAAAGTACGAACGATGACCAACGTCGCGCGTTATCGATTAATTTCTGAATTCTAATATACTTTGAAGTACGCATTAATTAATTATATTGTAACCTCGTTTGAACCATATTGTCTATTTTGTGAAATTGAATTTTAATGTTTTGTAATACTGTTGCGTAACCGGGTGGATCGTAGCATTGGCGTAGAAAGTACGATGACCGACGTCGCGCGTTATCGATCAATTTCAGAATTCTAGCTGGTGGCAGTTGTATTCCGCGAATCTGGAAGACGCGTTACCGCGGAACGGAAGCAGAGGCGTCGAAGAATCCCAACGGCATTGTTGCGCTTGAAGGAGAAAGATTCTGTCGTTCAGCCGCCTCCGACGAGCACCGATCAAATATTGACTGCCGTAATGACGTCCCCCACCAAGCAGCCCTGCCAGCCCGTAGATCGTTCCGTTTCATTAATCCCGGCGTGCGACGGAAAAATTCTTGGCGTCTACACCCACACACGCGCGCGAAGTATCGTGCGTTTGTTACTTTTTACGCGACACGGACCCGTGCAGCTCGTATCGATCGATCGATCGTTCAACACCGACGTTCAGCTTTTCTCTACAGCCTGACGAATCCAGAATACATCGAGCAATTACCGCCACGGCTTTGCCATTGGACCGAGGAAATGTCGCGATGTTTAAACGCCGTGTGAGTATATTGTTACAGGGTCCTACGGGATATCGATGTTTGCGACTTCTTTTCGACGTGCACCGGAGTCGAAATCGCGGGATACGGGGTTGTTTGTGCTCGCAGTGCGAAAGTTGGTCAGCGTTAACCCCTCCATTTTATAATGCGCCTGATTTGGAACACGACGATAACAACCCCTGCAAAGTTATCGAACATTTCTCGGGGCTTAATCTGGTAGCAAATTTTATTCCTAAACGAACAACAAAAATGTCACGCTCGCGCTCGATATAATTTCTGTCTATACTAATAAATTTATTATTTATTTTATAATACAAATTTTGTATGAACTGCACACGTGCGGAATATAGTACCGTAGAAAATTTATTGTATCCGAAAAAGAAGTTTTTTCGTTGCTTTTAAACTTTAAGGCGCACACGATACCTTCTACCAGATAATAAATTTCGTAAATCCCTACCTAAATTCCTAGCCCCCGTTATCGGGTAAAGCTGTGTAGTTAGAATCGTGAAAAGCTTTATCTCGCGTTACACTCCTTTCTTGCGGCAATAATTTATTTAATATCTTATTCGAACAAAGCGCTCTGGGTAGCCAGGTTAGTCCGTGTTGTTGGGGTAGTTTCTTAGTATTTTGGTTATCGACGAAGGGTTAGAAATGGCCGCTTCAGATTTGATATTTTTCTTATTATTTCCATCGCATAGCAAGGTTTTATTTGTTTATGCGGCTACCGTGTTGCCCGACTTAACTCGAGCGAACTGTTAAGTGGTTAATGACTGAGGTTGCTCGTCGTTCGTTCGCGAAACGAGCCAGAGCATAAAGAAAACGTTCATCTGGCCGAGAAAACGGAAGTTAACGACAGAGACGAAAGCACCGGGACGAATGCGTCTCGAAGCTTTCGAGCGTTCTCCCGCAATTCGTTCGAAAGTTGTTATCGCAACAATTTGCGTACCGCTATAATTTTCGACAAATTTGCATGGTCGTCGACGCGAATCTTCCCCAGCGACGCACCAAACTTCGCGACTTATTGTCGAGTCGTATTACGCGAACTTCGAAGCTGAAATATTGGGTTGTGTAATGAGTTCTTTCTTTATAATTACTGTTCAAATTAAAACAGACTATTTGTATAGGTAAATTAATGTAAAATAAAAATCTCAATGTAGACAAACAATGTAAAAGAATTCGTTACATTGTGTATTATGTGAATTGCACTTTTTCAGGTAATAAGAATAGGTCGGAGTTCGATTTTTAAATGCAACGAGGACTTTGTACAAAAAGTAATAAAATATTTATATTTGATGAATAAGAATGAAAATAATTGCATCGTCCACAGTGTATATTCTTGTTCCGAAAAATAAAAATTAATCGCTATAAAATACTGCACAGTGTTAAGAACAAATAGGTACAATTTTTAGGAACGATGATATGTACATAGAAAAAGATTTGTAATGATAATTTGTCACAGTGACAACTCAAATGGAGGATGAAAACAATTGCATACCACACAGAAGTATTAAATTACTGCTTGAATATTTCCTAAACGTGTAATTGTTACTAGAGACGATCAATTATTTTTATCGTGCCACGAATTAATTCCAGCCCTCTGAATCGTTCTGAGATTCTATTGCCGAGCGAGAATCATCCATAAAGCGTAGATTCTTAACTGGTCGCGTTAAATGGCGGCCTCGTCGCGGTTTACGACGTAGCTAGCGTTTCTTTAATGGAAGACGCGATTAATAGCGACCACCACGAGTGCATCTTCCCCACGTTCCAGTTGCAGTTTTATTGCTGCAGACGTTGCGGACGTAGTCGGTGTTCGCGATTTTGTAGGCGATTTTTGGTTCCAGCTAATGTCACGCGCTCGCAGAAATATGAATTAAAAATTTCTTTCGATTTTACGTCCCATCTTCATAATTTGTAAACCATTGTTAATCGTTATTTCCTTAATATAATTGTATTATGTTTTCGATACTATTTTATTGTTACTTTGATTATTATATTCGTTGACACTTTAAACACTGCTAGTTTCGATCATGACTTTTATTATTGATTTTTAGAGAATTAGCAGAATTTAATGTTTGATTTGTACAAGGAACGTGAAATAGCTACAGAAATTGAAAAAGAATTTGTAAAATGAGAATAGGCAAAAGAAGTCAGCGGTCTCTAGTGGCTGAAATTCGTACTACGACACAGTGGCGTCGACAGTCGTCAAAGTGTTGATTTCAGTAATTCTAACAAAGACTAATATTAATGATAGCAATAAAATTGTTTTGGAGTTTATTCGAGTTCTGGTATAAAGTATCATTCTATTATTCTAAAATTTTAATACTAAGATTAATCAATCGTATACAAAAATTGTACGTTTACTGTAGTTTCTCTGTTCTGATAAACGAAAGTGGATTTGGGTAACAATAGCTCCAAGGTACAGCCTAAAATCTTTATTATTATATGTTGTATATTTTTTTCAGGGGGGAAAAAGATGACAAAAGTCTACTTTTGCATTGTTTCGATGGGAGCATTTCATCGAATAGGCCAAATGTTCCTACGCGTGTTTCGTAATTTTGTCGCGTGATGGAGATTCAAAGCGTCGCGACGCTTCTTCGAATTAGGGAAACGACGGGTACCAGATACGAAAACAAAGGCGTCGCGGCCGAAATCGCGCACGGGAGACACGGGAAACGCGGTGCGCCGCTGCAACCCACGGGAATCGGTGTCGCGCGTAGAGATTAATGGCTCTCTCGTCCGAAACGCAATTTACCGTGCGATCGACATGGAACGATGACTTGTCCCAGACGCGAAACCCCTTTCTGAACCCCGCTGACGGAGAAAAACTAGGCGACCATCACGAGACTCGACAATGAACCGTCCGGTATTATTTCCGGCGCGGAACGATCGCGACGAGTTAACGCTTTTGGGTTTGCCTTCTTATTTCAAGTATAAATGTTTCGTCTATAACTCGTTTCGGCTTAATACATGGCGTTTCAACGTTAATAATTTTATTGAAGTCGAATGATAAAAATAGTTCAAGGTTTTGCAATTTTTGAATATAAAAGATTAATTATGTTAAAATAAATGTACGCAAATGTTACTCGATTGTATTCCGAGTCGAGTCTATCATCTATGTATTCTGTTTTATTGTCCTCTGTATAGCCGCAAGTGCTATAGTTCGGGCCACGATATAGCGAGGTCGTAAATTAAACTCTTGAGGGTTGGGACCGATTACTGCTGCGGCACTTAGGGCCGTGCATGACGTCTTGCTTGAGGGTGCCTTTCTGAATGTCTTTCTGTGTCCGTAACTGCACTACCTTTTTTCATTTTGTACATACATACATATGTTATAAGCAGGTAAATTAAGATATTAAAGACTCGAGTAAGACCTTTATCTGTTAGGATACCTCTAAAAATGGTTTTCTAAATCTCGGGACACTAGATGAAATATTTCTTCGTACGGCCCTGACTATGGTTTAAGGCCCTTAACTGCTCGTATTTCTGTCAATTCACGTGTTTCGGAAGCTGAAACGGGTAAACTTTGACACCTACTCGAGTTCACGACCTCGCTATATCGTGGCCCGGATTATACACGTGATTTTTTGTATTTCTATGATAAACGTATACAGGGTGTTCGGCCACCCCTAGAAAAAATTTTAGTGGGAGATTCTAGAGGCCAAAATAAGACGAAAATCAAAAATATCAATTACTTGACTGAGGCTTCATTAATAAGTTATTAAAATATTAAATTAAAAAATTTCAAATCGTTCTGGAAAAATTATTTTTGGTTGCGGGGGTCAATTATAATCATTTTTGGTGAATACATATACACCTGAAATCCTACTCGCTTTCGAGAAAAAAATTCGAGTAGGTACTGAAATTTTTAGACGAAATTAAAAAATTTCAAATTATACTAAAAAAATTATTTTTAGTTATGAGGGTCAATTACAATTATTTTTGGTCAATAGACATTCCCTCGAATTCCTACGCATTTTCGAAATAAAAAATACCTCACCGAAAATATAATGTCTGACCATGCATTGATATGTTTCACTGAAATTTCATGCATATGTATAAAAAATCATAACTTTTGAACGGATTGGACGATTTTAAGGTTCAAAAATGCAAACAACGCGTATTTTTGTGGAGAATATGTAGAAATTCTTAGAAATTTCGAAAAGTTGTTCCTTGACCCCGTAAAGTTAGAAAAACCCCATAAAAATGGTGCAATTCTCAAACAGCCATAACTCCTACAATAGTGAATATATTTGAATGAAACTTTTTTCTGAAGTAGAGCTCATAGGTACCTACAAAAAAGTATTAGATTACTTTTCTGTAGAGCGTCAAACAAAATTACTAAAAATGAAAATCGAATTTCTAAGAAGAATCGACAGGGGAGTGCCTAAATTTTTCGGCGAAAAAAAATTTTTTCAAATCGTTCTGGAAAAATTATTTTTGGTTGTAGCGATCAATTACAATTATTTTTAGTCAATAGACATACCTTCGAATTCCTACGCAGATTCGAGAAAAAAATTCCTTACCGAAAATATAATGTCTGACCATACATTGGCATGTTTCACTGAAATTTCATACGTATGTTTAAAAAATCATAACTTCTGGGCAGATTGTAGGATTTTAATGATTCAAAATTCAAATAATGCGTATTAATGGACCTCTTTTAAGTCCCAGAAAAATGGGCCGAAAAAATACATTGGCTGTAAGGTCTACTCTTACTTTAACGTTAATAACTTTTTAACGAAGCCTCCATCAACAAATTAGTATTCTTGATTTTCCTCTCATTTTGGCCTTTAGAATCTTCCATTAAAGTTTTTTCCAAGGTTGGCCGAACACCCTGTATATTGAAAGTACAATCAAGTTATTCATCGGCATCAACCCAATCCTTTTTATCAAATTTAAACAAAAGGAAAACAAATGCATTAATAAATTCTATTTATTATGTAAAATAGAAAGGCTAACACGATGAAGAATTGTTTATTATTATATACAAGAGTTGCATAGTTTCGAAAAGGTTGGAATTTTAGTCATTCGACATTTTGAATAGAATGTTTCATTTTTTATGACGGATTTGGATCAATTCATCATCGAAGGAATATTTTCCTAGATATTCAATTACTAATATTATGCTTTACGAGAAAATGGAGCAAATTATAGGCATGTTTGCAACGATTTAGCGAGGTAATATATTATTCCGTTGTTTCGCGAAGATAGCGTAGATACGGTACCATATTTAATTAAGAAAGGTTCTCCCAAGATAAATACCGGTTGAAATAATGTTTGAACTACCGAGTAACAAAATGAAAGGGCAGAAACGAAATGTATGCCTTCCGAAACGTAAAACCCGACTAGTTAAACGTGGTATGCTCATTTTTTTCTCTTGAAAGTTAAGTGCTTCGAAACAACCAATCGAAAAAAGAAAAATTAAATTTCTATCTTATTATAAAAAGACAATAATTTCCCTCTACTATTGTTGCTCAAAATTCACGGTAGATTTCTTTGTGAGAACTTATGTAAATAATTATTTTTTATTATGCAAACGAATTGTGTTTTCCTATATACGAAAAATATCATCAGAAGGCAATCGCAAGGATACTGGTCCATTGTGCAAACAGCGACAAGATTATTCAAATTAGTGGAAGACAAACAGCCACCGTGTACGTTTTATTCATACCTCGTTCAAGCACGTCGACGTTCAGGGGATTATTCGTGCCCGAGGAACGGGAGATCAGTGAAACAGATGTCCGTCACGATTTGCTGTTAATTTCGTCTGTGCCAACCTTCGCAGGAATCGAAATAACAGAGTGGTACGCGCGTTCTATTTCACTGTGTGCTCTCATAACAAGGACCTACCGGTCATCTTACGTCCTGCTATCGCGACCACCAGCTTGCCAAGTCTGGTCAGTGTCAGGGATAAAACCAATCATGTGCAAAGCCAGGATTAACATTCTGGACGAGGTGCATCGAGCACCAAAGGCAAACCAACTTCTTCGATAGTGTAGTGTCAACTTATACAGGGAAATAAAATCTGTTCACTTGAATGTTTGTCGCGTGTTCAAACACGTATTTGCCCCTTAAATTTTTCAATGGAAAGCCATAACAATTTCTACAGTTCTGAATAGCTCATATTTTCATTTCGTTTTCATAAAATATATTTTATTCGTCTGTATTGGTGGATAAAAAACTGTCCATCTATAATGCATAAGTATCTCTACATTTGTGGCGTCGCCTCCCATGTTCGCCACCAGAGGGGTCGCGCTCTCACAAGCGCTCGACTGACCCCTCGGTTGCTATATGTTAAATTAATACTTTGCTCTTTGAGGAAGTCTGTTATAGTTGTTTAAAAAAATACTTTGAATGCTTCTATATATCGTATCACGAAAATATAATTCACCAAGAGTATAGACCACACTTTGAGTCCTTCTCGTGCAATGGTCTCTTTTTCAAACGTGGACATGCTAGTATTTTTCATCCAAAGAACCAAAGTGCATTAAGATTTTGAGACGCGTAGTGTTTTCTGGGTCGCCCTAATAATGTAACTGGTATTCCAAAGGCATACAGGAAGAGGGCATCAAAGTGCTTCGGCAATAATAAGGCTGGATAGCGATCGCTATTTTCGACGCATTAATTTTTCACCGCTTACGTATAGTCCTGTTAGGCTAAGCATGAATTATGAACACATTACGGCTGGGATACAAATTGATTTATGGTCGCGGCGTCGCGTCGTGCATACCTAATATCCCTTGGCGATATTCTTCAGCCGCGGTGCAAGGCGGGTCAGGGAATACGATTAATCTGCATAGCAGATCGCGTCAGATTCGCTAATAGCGCTTTTATGATATTCCGTCGCGAGCTTTACTGTCTCTGGCGTCTTGACAAAAATCGGGGGAGGGCAAAAAGGGCAACCGCGAAAGGGTCGCCGAGGATTCGCATACGATCGACGACGCTTCGAAAATAGCTTCCTCCGTTTTCGACGACGTTTGCTTGCAAATCTTCTCGAGGCCAGGGTTCGATGTTTCCGCCATTGAAATTTACAGTTCGAGAAAGAAGAACGAGGAAAACTAAGGTAGAGTTACGAAATGTTAAAGGATTATTATTTACAAAATATTCTAAATATAATTATCGATCCTCGATAAAAGCAATTTAGAATTTTCGTATGAAAATTTCAATTTTTGTTCAAAAGGAACTTTGTTAATGTAACGTTTACACGGTACTCGTTACACGCGTTAAACAGTGCGTTAAATCATCGACACAGATTTCCTCGACACTGTTTCCACCGAACAACATTTCATCGACACCAGGTTTCGTCGATAAAGACTTTAAACGAAAACGTTTTTCATTGACAATAATTTTACTCAGGCAGTATTAACAACCAACAACTCAGGAACGGTGTTGTTTATCGCCATGTTCTTTTCAAATATTATTTTTCAATTCAACCGTATGTTTTTCATTGATTTCAGAAATATCAGTGAAAGACGATCGAACGAAAATTCCACTTTTGTCTTAAACGCAACAAATAGGGGAATAAAAATCCAACAAAAACAATTTCCCGACGAATTTCGCGCGATAGAAAATTCGTTCGACGATGGTGAAACTATTGTTCGAGGAAAGGTGTTCCCGATCAGCGAGGAACCACGCGATAACGCGAGCAAATTTTGTTTAATCTTGCCCGATTCTGCTCATTAATGGTGGAACGTATTCCGGATACGGTCTCCATGTTAATTACACGACTATTAAATTGTCGGCGTAATCATTATCGAATTGAAACGGCCGCCAATACAGTTGTTTCTGGGCACTGTGCAGCCGTTAATGGGTGTCGTTGCATGTTTCATCGAAAGAATTAATTCGCGTTTCGCGTGACAGAGTGAAATGGCATTTTTCCGAGAACGGTTGCGCGCCCACGCTTTTTCTCACGCTCGAAACATATCTCGATGGTTATCCCGAATCAAAAGTCTCGCCCTCCTATTAACCATCACAACTTGCACTCTATTGTTTAGTTCTATGCCTGCATTCTATTGTTTAGTTCTATATCTGTATTCTATTGTTTAAATCTCATATGGATCTCTTCATCATCGTTGTTTGTTAAAATTAATTCTATTCCACTGTCACCCAGTCTATGCTTGATCTCTTTGATCCGCGTAGAATTAGGTAGAACTTTAATTATTGCAGCAAATTGTTACTGAAAATTTATTCAGTGGTCAAGGTTTCTGTAATGATTAACGCTAGAACTATCAAAGCAGTCAAAATGACCCATTCGTCATTTCTGATAAAGCTTGTAAAACATTTACTCGACTGAATTTTTGGAAATTTTTGAAAATTATTTCTCTTATTGAAAATATTCTAAAACACATGTTTCCATTGCATTATACATTTCTTCACGTATCTATCGTTTTAATTTCTTTGGTACAAATAAATACACTATAATTATCAATAGTTCTAATGTTAATGTGACGATTCAATAAAAAGTAGTTTCTCGTAGTTCGATTATTTATGGCGTATAGCAGGCGTCTCCACTTTGTTGCTCAACGACCATTCTCTCAACAATATTCCAAAATAATGAATAAACCAAATTCATGAATAACGAACTCGTTTCAATAATAATTCTAATAAGAAATTATTCCAATAAGTTTTCTTTCTCTTCATTAATTACAAATAGAAAAGTCTTGTTTACACCAATCTTTTCGAATAGCGGAGCAACGGATGCAATTTATATTTCGTTGCTCGAAAATGTTTTCTGAAACGGTAAACCGGGAACTTCGACTCGGATACTCTTTGCCGTCGAACGAGATTTTCAGCTCGCATTCGTTCCTCCAGGGTTCTCATTCTTTTTTTGTTCGGAACACACAACGACGCGTGCCGCCATTACGATAGAAATCGGAACTTCGTCGCCATCGAAGTGACTTTAACGGGGACGCAGTCGGAGCGAAATTGATCAGCCATCCGTCCACGTGAAACGGACCTGAAAAGAAACTTTCCGTTCCCGGCCAACTAGCGGAACGAAAAGGAGCTAAGTGAAAAAGGGGGGGAGGGGCGGAAGGGGTTGCAACAGGAGTGAAAGACAGTTAATGCCCACTACATCCGTCAACCCTTGAACGTAGCGCGTTCCCGTAGACGTCACTGGATTCGATATCGTGTAAGGGCTAATGCGAAATTGAAATCTGTTTCCGGATAACGATCGTCTCCTGCTTCGCGAACAAGCTACCACTGATTGGCTACTTGACACTTTAAGCACTGCTTAGAGACGGGGACTAGTACCAAGTACGACACACGAAATTATCAAATATACGAAATTTCAAGACTCATTTTGTAAAAATATTGTTGTACGAGTGGTAATATTTATTCACAATTTTAGGGGTTGTTTGTCAAAACTATTTTACAATTTCTAGTGTTTACAGTGACAACAATTGCTAACATTGATTGCAAAGCTATACAAGACCGTTCTGGACGGTCTAGGAATTATACATATGATTCAAAACGGAAAGAAATGAATCGAAAATATAGGGTACAATTCTTGTAACAATTTTGAAAATTTCTAGGCAAAAATAATGTAAAGCAATATTGTTTGTATCGTAAAATTAAGGCAACTAAGTGCATCAATTTTTAGATCTAAACAATCAAGTAGAACTTTGCGTTGCTTACACGTAAACATTCTTTTATATTGATTGAGTTTCCAGTTTGTGGTTTTAATCTACTGTGCGTCCTCGAGAAATTAGCAAAGAGGAGTTTCAACCAATAGCGCCAAACTCTACACTAAAATAGAGATCCAGGTATCAATCAGACCCGCATTCCTTTCACCAGCCAACTTCTCGCGTACATACAGTAGAAAATCGACGTACGTAGACGCTCGTCAGAAACTCTCATCCTTTTTGACGAATTCAACGTCTGTAACGTCTGTTCCTAACTCTGTGTTTGTTTGTTAGTAACGAAAAGTGTATAGCCACATACGAAGTAGCAGCTATTTGGTGATATTCTGAGGTAAAAAATTCCAGCCACGTTGTAATGAAAATTTCATGGGGCGTATCATCCCAGGAGGGATCAAAGGGTTAAGGAATACTCGCAAACGGCTGGCGTCTAGTTTGCAAACGGCGATCGATCGAGGCGGAAGAACGTTTCTGAAATATCTTCTCGGCGCGGGGGGGGAAAAAGAGAAACGCGGATCGAGGGAAGGAAAGATAGCGTAGGAACGGGCGACGAAGGCTCGGAGAGGGACACGCATGACAGGAATGACAAAAAAGGTAATCCCGACTGACAGGAATCCGGTCGCTAGGGGGAGGAGAAGGTCGACGTGACGGAGAGTCATTGACTCCAAAAACCCTGTTTCCGCCCCTTCGTCCCCTCGGGGTGTTCGATGATTAGATGCGCCCTTCTACGCGTATTTTCGAAGGATTCGACGGTAAGTAGTAGGGCTAACCCGGACCCATCGACAATGGCCGCAATTCGCTCGAACAGTATTTTGCGGCACGATCGTTGTAGCGAGCGTTTTTTTCCTCGCGGATGCCGAGGGGATGAAGATAGCGAAGCCCCTTATGGCTCGCCAGGGTACAATTCCGGGGCAAAAAAAAAAAAAGAAAAAAAAAAAAACGGACACCACAGCGCGTACACAAGTTCGCAACTGCTCCCGAACTGCTGTAACGGAAGTTGCAAGCTGCGTTAAAAATGTATTTGTCTTCAATTTTCCGCTAGTATTTGCCCTCGCGCTCCACCGATCGCAATTTATTATTGCATCGTTCGTTAAACAACGGGCTGTTTGTTCTTTCGCGCGCGTTTCACGTGCAAGTTGAACGTTCTACAATGTTTTCGTTCGGACGGAGATCGGCTGAGACGAGGACTCTTCAATTCCCGCTCGATAGATATCGATTCCTCGCTGAGCAATTATCAACCCTCGATTGGAAGGGCGAGGTTCAAACGATGTTGTTGCTTCGACATGTCGTACATGCTCGCTTGCACCGGTATGCTCGAGGGTTTGCGCGCGATTTGGAGTAATACTTCTCGATTAGTGTCGATTCTCAACGACAATGTGAGTTTATCCAACGAGGAATTTGTTTGATCGATCAAACGAACTTACGGACGAATCGCTTTGAAATTCTATAAGAATTTTTTGAATGATCGAAACCTCGAAATTTGAGATATACAGGGTGAGGCACGAACTAGTTCCCACGATTTTTCACCCCATTTCGATGATCTGATAAAAATCGTGGGGAGTAGTTCGTGCCTCACCCTCTATCAAGAGTCTCAAATTACTAGATTTTAAGGGCAATGAGCGTGTATCTGAATCAAAATGGACTTGAGATTTTATTTCAAATATAGATCGTTGGATATTCTTTCGATTTTGCAGTTCGCAGTTTCGTAACGACTCGATGTTACATTAACGCGATACAAAGTGTACAGGATGTTTCGGTAACTTCGTTACGAGGTTGTCGGAAATGTATTAATGGTATCGGGATAACTTTCTTGGTTGAACTTTGCGGCATGAAGTGGTCTTTCCTGAGAGGAAGATCACGCTGCTTCTAAAATGCCGAACTTAGGCGCAACTTAAGGATCTTAAATAGAAGACGTTCTTATTAAATTGAGTAGTTCTTGATATATCGTTAACTCGGTTCCCGTTGCATACTATTCGTGCCTCCGTTATAATCTTCTTCCTCGTAATGTGCATTATTTCGAATGCTTCTTGAGACGATTCTTAAAAGACTCGGTAAGTCTGCCAGAGTAAAAATTTATGCTTGACGTCATGCAATTTACAAGCGTATTCTACCTAAATATTTAACAAAAAAGTTTCAATTTTTAATAATCATCGACGTTGAAACAACTTTGAAATTGCGCCAATTCAATATTTGAGAATTATTTATAAGATTCTTTTATATTCATCCTAAAATTGGAACAAGAAATCGTTTCAAGATTTGCGTTTGATGTAACATTTTCGGTCGTTTTTCGAAGAGTGAAATGTGCCAGTAAGCTTTTTGACAGGACTTCGAACCTGCTCCGTGAATTCGTCAAAAGGTATCTCGCAACGGAGTATCGGATATATCCCATTTTTCTTATCAGAGCGAAATTGACAGACAGTTAAGTTTTAATAGACCTTTTGCAGCACTCCCGGCCTCGCTGGCCACCGTGGACCGCGTATTGCCATTACGACACGAGAATTGATCCAACTCGTCCTCGGTTTTTTGCATTGTCTATCGCGACCCCGACAGAACCGAGTCGTTCATCATCGAATCGCGGGGCGAAGATACGCTCGCGCATACGTGTCACCGCCTGGAAGAAAACTTCTATCGGCGGCCACTCAATCTTGTTTTTTTTCCGGCCACGCCGTTGGCTGGCGTCGAGTGCTGTTTTTCGTGGGTTAATCGAAACTTCCAAGGAGTAAGAATGATCGGTCATATTCGACAGACCGAACGACAACAGACGTTCCCGTATTCGCAGAAAAACGCTCGACGATTGGTCACTTACCGGAGCTTCCAGTTAACGTGGAAAAATTTGATAAGAATGACCGTAGATTTATAGTCCCGTGATATCGAGGCCATAATTTATCAAATCGCAACTCTAAAGATCTATGAAGATGATTATTTACTGTAAATGTACTCGAAATTGCAAATGTATTACAATCTACCGTGACTACTTCAATTTTTCACTGAGTTTCGCGATTCATAGTTCGTTTTGTGACTCTTGCATTCCTTTCCATGCTTTGTGGGCGCGTTTCGTTGTAGTAAGGATGATTAGCAAGCAACGAAACAAAAGAGGAACCACAAAGTTTGGTGAAAAATTTGGAACAGTTGGCTTTATTTGTATCGTTGATTCAGGAACGAGAATTTACTCTGATACATGTATTTTCGGTAAAAAAAATAAATGTATATGTGTATAGATACCATTTTGGAACTATTTCTATATATTTTAGAATTGTACACGAAAGAAAAAGTGTATAATTTTCCAATATGTGAACCTTCAGTTATTCAAATGTTCCACCATTCGATTACTCTGCTGAACGAATTTTCTATTATTTGCGAAGAATATGCACGCGTAGAAGTATATAGAAATGATTCGCACAATTTGTTTCAAAGATTTCTTTGTATATTCAACAATGTTGAACATAACATCGGGAGACTGAAACTTTGGAGGGTAGTTTTACCCCCGTAAACTTGAATTACCGAAGAAGTATCTTTCTCTTACTATTGATTGTTCTGCAAGCCGGCAATGTTTCATGGAAATCCGTTGATTGTTGCTGTTCTCAAGACCCTACCGATCTCCTAGGAACCCCAACAACCACAAATGTAACTAGATTTGGGGTGCTAAAGTGCACCAGAGATAGCCCAGAAACCCTAATTACAAACCTATTTGAGTCCACAGACTAATCTATTGCTTTCTCGCAAAACACTTCAAACTTTTGATTTACACTCGGCGACAAAATCATAAAGCATAGATTATTCTTCTTTCCAAAAATCAATGATGTGTACGAACATTTTGTATATAGATCTATGGAGATTCTTCCTTAATATTGTGCTGAAAATACAGCTTTTTGAATGATACATTGAAGAAAAATGATTAGTTAAGAAACAAGTTACTCAAATTCTATTTTATATTTAGTTTATACAAATTTTAATACCGTACACATTTCTCTCCTTATCAATGGCATGTAATAGTCTTTCAAATAAATTTATTTTCAATTAAATAAACAATTTATTTACCAAGTTTTATCGTATTCCAGTTGTGTAATCAATAGGAATTGCAGAAACTTCTTTGGGTGTATAGAATCAAAGTAAATTTCAAAATAAACATAGAAGACAGCATAATTAATAATAGTTGTTATGTTCATTGGATAGAGGATGAAATTCCCTTTAAAACAAGTTTTGATTGAACTCGATAGCGTAATTAGTTTCGGAAATATAACGATTTTTGTTTTAAGTGGATAGGGTAGCTGCGTTTGTTTACATTTCATTGTTTGCGTCACGAGGTCAATGAACTTTCTCACTACGTTCTAAGGTAATTGATCGCTAAATAGTAAATACTATGTCACTCAATTATTGATGAAACACCAGTAGCTTCGAAACTGCACGCATCTAAAGTTTCATTACTTTTAATACGCTTTAATCGATTTTTCTAAGACGGAGAGAAAGATAGTCAAATTTTAAAAATTACGCCTGGTCGGTCGAGTACTTACAAGAGAGATATACACGTTGGACAATAGAAATTATAGACTTTTCGATTGCATATTTTCCACATTCGTATTTTTATTTTTTCAGGACCTGTATACAGTTTTACTAATTTCACAGTAACAAATTCTTCGAGCGAAACTAAAGTTTCTCTCCTTTTATCTTCACTATATACTTTCTATTTACATCTGAAGCTAACCAGAATTGTATTCCACATTCCAGTTTCTTTACAAAAAAAAAAAAATCGTTCGACCGGTTCGATCGTTCTCCTTAAGAAAACAAACAATAAAAACAGAAGTGAATATTACAAAATTAATTGTACTACCAGAAAAGTTGTGAACTTAAATAGCCTTAAAATAACATCGTACGTATGTTAGAAATCCTAAACGAAGTTTAAAAAATGGTCGTTCGACCGGTCACGGTAGGTTTAGTGTTAAAAGAGAAATAAATGCGGCAATTACATACCATCGAATCCAATGCAAAATCTCTCCACAAGCGAAGCGTAGCTGTGGCGAACATAGAAATCGAGGCTATGAAAATGGAAACGAAAGAAGGGTGATTACCTGGAAACATAGTGAACAAAAGGGTGAAATAAAAAAAAGTGAGGGGTAGAGGGGGGTCGAAGGTCTGTATTTGTAGCAGGGGCAAACAATAAAATGCGCATATCGACAGTATTCGGTTGCATGGAACAGTAGGTCGGGAACAGCGATTCCCCAGGCACCGGAGCGTTCGCTCGTGTTTTTCGTAGTCAGTCTCGTTAGAAGGCAATTTTTATCGACAACGGGGGATTTTTACAGTCGCGGTCGCGCGACCCAACATTTCGACCGTGGCGTCGGTCTCGTTTTAACGTAGCGACTCCCACGGGGTACACCGCGCACACCGTCGTTGGCGGAATTACATTTTGTTACGTGCTTCTCACGCGCTTTTTTAGTCGGCCTGTAAACGCAATACCTGTCACTGTCCGTTTCCGAGCATCTCTACGCGCCCCCGCTAACTCGGTACCCGGACATCCCAAAAAACTAGCCAAAAGTGTTTCTTTTGAACTTCGAAATTCGGCGCCAGCCACACCGCGTACAATAAATTTCCACAATTTCTACCAGCAAGAAACGAATTTATTGCAATCGAGAAAAATAAAGAAAAATATGTTTTAAATCCGTGAAACGTACCATGTTCTATTTTCCAGTAATTGAGAGCTACGTGACCAGAAATTTCTAATTTTCAGATTAATTTTGTTTAACATCTCGTGGGAGATAAAATCGACGAAAATAAAATTCACGTATAAAATAGAGACGAACACGTCAGAATAATTTCCTGTATGTTACTATTTTAATTCAACGCCTGTGAAGCATATAATTTAATATTGTTTCTAACATGTATTAGATTCATTTAATTTGTTCTTAATTGTACAAGATAGACAGAATATAATTCTCTTTCCAGTCTACTGAAGACACTTTTATACAATTTTTATATACGAATTCTTATTGGTTGCAAAGTAAAATATTATACGAACGAGTCGAGACATATAACGAGAAGTAAATTAAGATATAGAAATATTATATTTTGGAATGAATACTATTCCTCCCTGTAAGAGCTAAGGAAAAGGGGAGCGATCCAAACTTTTTGATCGACTCGATACATCTCTCAACGTCCCCTTCCAAAGATGGTGAACGGTTTCGATACGGAATTGCTGACGTTTATCGAGGGCTGTGCCTTCTCACAGTTTCACGAATCAAATCGATGTCGGTCGGCCGAAATTTTCTTAATCCGTTAGCCGCGAATTCGGCATTGTCGCGAACGCAATCGTTCGCGCAACGAGGAAACTCGTCGGAACAATCGATGGGAAGCCCGAGATTGCTACGAGGGAAAATTGTTGAGAGGCTTCGTGACGGTTTCCACGGAATATGTGGCGCGGGCGTGTACGTGAAAATGGAATTCCACCGGCGACCGCCGGAATCGAGACACTTCTAGCATGTCACCTTTGCGTGTTCAGCTCTGACACCGTAAGAAACGTCTTCGCCGTGGAATATTAATTCCTGCGATTCTCGAAATTATTGCGACGTCTCTTTCGATTATACAATGCGTTACTTGTTTATTCTAACGACATTATTTTCTGTTTGAAGTTATAAAAGTTGTACATCAGGATCCTGGTTTTTTCATGATTAGAGAATTTGACCTCAGTAATGAGGAACTTAAGGACCTTTGAGGCACTGATTTAGTTGTGCATAGAGACTGATTTTGATGTCTTCTTTGCAAAAGAATAATATCGGAGGCTCAGAAATTCAATTGTCTTTGAGTTATTCTCATTTAACCTTTTGACTGCGGCGCGTCCTAGGAAGAATCCATCAACATAGATGGCGCGATCGTCACATGCCTGTCGCTGCGACTGGTGAACAAAAAAGTACCCGGAGATTTAAGAGACCATTCTTACGGTTTAAAAAAATAATAATTGCAAATAAATTTAAATATCCAATTTTTATCTTATTCCATATCGAATCAATTGGTAAAACAGTAAAAGGTGTTATAGTAAAAAAATGCAGAGGGCGTATATTTACGTCTTTCGTATATACTGATAGACTTGTGAAAGCGTATATACATATACACCTTTAGCAGTCAAAGGGTTAAGGGTTTCGAGATCTTCAAGTAGTTTATTGATTTAACACTTTGATCAGAATTTTTCACTATGGAATGAAAACAGTTGATTCTCAAATAGAAATGTTAAAGAAAATAAGTTTGAAAAGGATTCATGAATTTTAGCGGGTTGATTAATGAAAATATATACTGAAACAAATTTTAAGTTATATAGTATAATTTACAACAACTGGTTTAATATCTCTAGCGATAGGGAATTGAAATTCTACGCGAAGGGTTCGCATAGAGGGTCAAATACTAAATTGTCTTCCAAGTATTCTTAATTAAGACTTTAAAGACCTTCAAGTATTTTATTAATTTAACACTTTAACCAAAACTTTTCACTATAGACTTAAAACAATTGATTCACAAATAAAGATGTTAAACAAAATAAATTTGAAAAGGATCCATGAATTTTAGCGAGGTTATTGATGAAAATAAATACTGAACACACTCAAAATATCGAAAAAGAAACACACGAAAATATTAACAAAAATACATATACCAATAAAAAGTACGTATTCAACAAATATAATCTTCCGCAGTAATTTTCCACACGGCTCCCCCAGTTGATTTTTGCTAACGCGTAAGAAGGCAATCAACGGAGCATTTGGTGGACCGAAATAAACGAAGGCAAGATTCAGGATTAAGCGCAGAGCTCACGGGAACGAGCGCCACAAAGGGAG
The DNA here is from genome assembly GCF_013123115.1 of Colletes gigas. Taxonomy (NCBI): domain Eukaryota; kingdom Metazoa; phylum Arthropoda; class Insecta; order Hymenoptera; family Colletidae; genus Colletes; species Colletes gigas. Next base: position 2,521,145 of record NW_025106646.1, read on the forward strand.
TCAGGTTAATTTCCGCGCCTCGAAAAAGCGGAGAACACCGCAAATGATACCGCGACTGAAACTTGGACTCGTTGAAAAATTTACAAACCTGCCACGATCCGACAGAGGGGCCTTTTCGCGGGTGAGGAGGCGTTTCCTTTCGTTCTTCCTGCGCTTTGATCCCATAATCAGCCCTTTGTTCTCCTCCCGATACGTTTCCCTTGTAAATGACTCCCGGTGACTGGAGCGTTCCTTTTATTAAGCATGCAAATATGAGATCGTCCCGGTATCAGTCGACGTTTCTCTCTCTCTGGTCGACCCTCCGTCAGGACCACGGGAGGGCGAGGGTTTTCGGTTCGCGCGCGGATTTAACCCTCTTGCGGTTATCCGCGCCACCTCGAACACCGTCGCCGCAGGAAAATTCTGACGGGAAAGTTCCTCCACCGGCGTACCGAAATTTACACAATGCGGCCGGGAACTTTTACGAAAATCCGCGGCTGAAAGTTCCACCGGCGCGCGATGTAAACGCGTTCGAGCCTTCGTTAATTCTTTGGCAAAGAAGCGTCGCTGGATACGAAAACTAGAGGGGGAGGGGGAGAGAGAGAGGGGGCCCGGACCGATATTAAACGAGCAACAATTTTAGATAGGAATCTGAGCCCGGGTCGGTAGCGTTCGAGCAATTTAAATTTAGATTTTAACCGCTAGATACCTGGGCGAAACTATTACATCGAAGATACCCGGGGAGACGGAGCTTGAATAAATTGTCTTCCTGTGTTTGATTGTACGTGGCCTGCGTACGAAGACCGATAGTGTCGATGTGGGGCAAACGGACGTCCCAGTGTGGCTTCTTGCGACACGAGTCCATAGAATAGTGGAAACGGTAAGAGCGTTCTTTTATTTAAATCAGTGTTTCCCAACTGGGAGGATTTACTATGATTCTGATACCGGTGTTGTTTCGATACGCTACACCATTTTTTGTAAATGTCTGTGATTGTTTGAAATTTTGTTCTTTTTTTCCTATTGTAAGTTGCAGAATTTTTAGTTTATTTTAATCAGTCTGAGTTTATTAAACTTTGTGTATTTATGAGGGAATGTATAGTTACTCCCACTCATATTCTAACACTATAATGGTGGATTCACTGTATATAAACAGGAACTCGTATTCTTTTTATGAATTCTTTGCATTTACTTTTACCAAATTGTTGTTTCTATTTGCAAAGTAGTTTTTCGTGATTGTTGTTTATTTTTTCATTTTTTTTAATATTAATGGAAAAGTAATAAATGGAGTCAATATTTTCTATTATTTAGTAATCTTTTTACGAATATAAAACCATTTAATAATAATTTGGCTATGGTGTTTCAAACGACAATAATCAAATTTAAATTCACAAAGAGCTTTATTTATATAACACTTACAGGTGCAAACATATATACAACGTTTCATTGCACTATATATTTCGCACTTACGCCTATCAGACCGATGTAGTTCCTATCTAAGGGATTAACCTACTTGTTTCGTTGATTGCCTGCTCCAAAAATATTGTAGCGTTACAGTATTTTCTTGCTTTTAGATTGTTTCAGGTACAGTGCTTTTACTAATTTAAACTTACCACGCAGGAAAATTGAAGTAAAACCTGCTTCTGACACGCTCAGGTACTTTTCTTATCCCTGTATGTATGTTTAATAATTTATAATTAACTGAATTCAACTATGTCTAGCTATAACTACAGGGCCACTTTGACTTATTCCTTAAAGTATATCTAAATCTAGGTCATCAAAAGGGAACCTAGATTCTTTGTGTTTGCCCTAGTATATCGCGGTTGTTAATTATATTTTCAAGTAACGCGTTATTTTTTAATTGTGTACTATAGACTTTTTTGTCATCGATATCTATGTAGTCTCCTATACATGTTTGCATTATTAAATAATTTAATATTACTCTTAAGTATTTATTCTGGAAACTCTGAATTTTTATTATGTTTGTAAGACGACAATCGGTGTTTTCAACGTGACACGACCACTAACAAGTTTCATGAAAAAAATTATATACAAAATGAACCTATATTAGTTTCAAAAACAACTCAATTCATAAGAAACAAGCTTTTTTCATTTATAGTGAATTATAATGTACGAACACGAGTGGGAGTAACTGTGTATTTATTTTGGTTTCTCGGCAAGGCTAGATGATAAATAAAAACTAAGCATACATGACGGTAGTACTATTTCGATTAAACTTCATTGATAACTATTTCCATTACTTGTCCACTTAATTTTGTCCGCAACTGTAACTGTTCCGACCGTTTCTCAGACCACTGTTGTTGCCAAGAGGTTAATGTGGAGGAAACACAAAGGTGGATAGGAGATTGTTCTCTGTGTTTCCCAGGAAGGTAACAGTTGCAGAATACGCCGGGTAGGAACTGCAATAATGTAAATGAATCGCAAAATTTACATTAATTTTGCAACTGAACTCGTCGAACTGATCCAACTTTGCCGAATTGTCGGAGCGTAAACAGATGAAACTTTCAGGCTGAACCAACTCATTTTCAATTTTACCAAACTTTCAAGCATTTGCACACCAGAGCCAAAATCACGCGGACCATGTTACAACTACGCTTCGTTAATTATTGATACAACCGTTCCCAAAATGCAAACACGGATACGAGTAACACCGGATGAGCCTGCACGGGAGTTAGAAAGTTTATTTAATAAAGGTAGCTTTACATTTTTATTGTTTCAGAACAATCTACAGATATGATACAATGTACATATATGTATATGTATTTGTACAGATACAAATCTGTTTGACCGAAATCAACTTATTTGCATAAGGTTACCGTGTTACATATTTAAAGAAAAAAGCGTTGGCGAGTGACGTTCTTTTAATACGAAAGAGTAAAGTTTTGAGTGCAATATGAAATTTTGAAATAGTGAAGTTTTGAATGAAGCATATTTTTAAACTAAATGTTTCCTATTTAAAACAACGAAATTTCATTATGACTAAAATCAATTTATTACGAGAGCAATACAGAAATGTCAGAATTGTTAAGCTTCAAAGCTTGGCAGTGAAAACAATATTTGCAACGCATTTCTTGGAAATATTGACTGTCCACACACATCACAAATATACATTCAAACGATGTAAAATGTTTAATATAAATTGTAGATGCGTCTAAAGAAAATAAAAACAAATCAACAAAATCGTTGTAAGCATAATCATAATTCCATCTTGTCTGTTTCCTAACACTAGAACTACCAACAATTATGGTGTACTTATTTGTACCAAAGAAATAAGTAACGAATTTTATTTATTAGTAATTAGTAACAGATTTTATTTATTTACTTAGTGCACGAGATGTACCTATCTGAGAAGTCAGAGCAATAGGTTAATTCACATTCAGATGTGAGAGAATAGACAACGAATTAATTTGAATTGGTGTTTTCAAGGGTGGTTAGCAATACTCAAAAAATATCAATACCAGGGTAAGGAATTAGAATTTTGTCTGAATTATATTAATATTATAACTACCGTATCAAAGCAATTAAAACGACGGATAATTACAGAAATGTATGATCCAATGGAAATAAATGTCTATTCATTCTCTTATAGAAAAGTAAAAGTAATAAATTTTGTTACAATTTTTATTAGAAAATGGATCATTCTGACCATTTTGGTAGTTCTAGTGTTAATTACGAGCAAGAAAGTTGTACTAAAACGAAACTTTATTCTTTAAAGTTCCTCGAAATATCATTGAAACTGGCGGGACAGCCAAAATGGGGTCACCGTAGGAGTTGTAGGACGTATCAGTGAGTTTCGAGAGACAACCTGTGTAAACAAAGAAAATCAAATATGCGGATCAAGGGACAGATTATCGATGGAGATCGCGATCGTTACGATGCGCAGTCGCGCGAAGTCGAAGCACGATCGATGCACGGGGGTTGCCGTGTGTTTGCGTTTGGCGGAGACCCGCACTGGATTCAGGTGAAGCAAGATAATCCGCGGTGAAAGCCACTTACGGTAGTAGTGTATGGTACTTTAACTTGTTATTATACAAGTTCTCGTGCCGGCGCTTAAATAAGCTTGCGGGCCGCTGAAAAGGGGACGAAAAACGGGGCACGCCTTAGCTCGGCGCAGCGTGAAGATTTAACGAACGCTTAACGAGCTGTTGGTAACTGAAGAAATAACCTTGGCTGTCGAGCTAAGCAATCTAGTTATCATCTCTTCCCCCTGGAGGGAATCATAATTACAATGGGAAGCCAGTCGCTGGAGAGACACTCCGGGACATGCTTCACTTTTTTTTTTCCCTACCCTCTGTTTATTTATAAAAGTTGCTTTCTTTAAGGGCGTCTCTCAAGGGCTGGTACGTGCACGTATACCTTCCTCAATGCAAAGCAAAAGGCAAAACGTTCGACTGACATTAAAATGGTTGAACTAGATACGACGAAGTTAAATACTACCCTTAAATTTATTAAATTTTTAAATAAATGGATCCGAGTTAGAAACTGAATAACACGTAACATCGAAATAAAGAGTGAAAAGGTACAGACAAGATCAACAGATCTGAAATTAAAACTGGAAAGAAGAGGACAAGATGGATCCAAATTACAAATTGTAAAATACGTAAAAATTAAAATAACTAGAATCAATATCACTGTTTCGAAGAAGGGGGGCAGAATAAATTAGTCGACGTGGATACTGTACGATGCATAACAGTTTACATTCGAAGAAGCAAAGAGTGTGCGTTTCTATTTATTTATTTACCAACCCATGCCCAAGACTGTCGAGAAGTTTAAACTGTCTCAGCATCAGCGTCGAATTACTCATTTTCTACCGTTCAGCCGCAAAACCGTTCAGCTGCAGATTTTCGCGCGTCGGACTTTAATTAACAACAGGTTGTTTATTTTCTTATTGCGAGCCGTGAAAACGTTTACCAGCAATCCTTTCTTTTGTTCCGGAAAGAAAAAGGTTTTAATTCCGAAACTCTCACGCGGGGTAATGATAAACGACCGCAACTGTGTAAAACTGTAAACTGTGTTTCAGGCGCCCAGAGGTTCGCAGTTTCTGCCTGGAAATTATCGCGAAAGTGTCGCGCAGTTTACAGCCCCAACCGGCGTAAGAACCGCAAGCATAATGTAGTTTTATTGCGCGTAACAATTCGAACAGTTACAACTTTCGAGCACCCCTCGTTTGTCTAAGCCCCCTTCTTAGCCAGGGCCCGAGACTTCTTAAAGAATTTTTCTCTATTTTCATATTTAAACCCTTCGATGATCGATATATCATACGAATGTACGATACAGCCTCGATCAACTGGATCCCTTTGGTCTCTTCTTTCTTAATTCCACGTTAAATGAATGGACCATTAAATAACATACAATGAAAAAATAAATAAAATTCGCTAAAAATTGACAGTGGAGTAACCACTGTGCATTTGATGATATATAAAAAGAAATTTGATCATTTCGTTTTTTGACACTTTTTTTTTATGTATATCTTGCAATAACATTTAAAAAATTATTTAGAATTTAGAGCAATTGGTTATTATTTTTTTTTATTTTCCATATCTATCCAAAAGATCCATATATCTTCCCAATAGACGTTTCTGTCAAATACATTTAAAAAATTACAAAAATTTCTATAGCTGTTTAATAAAAACGATCGACAGTCTGTTAAATTGGAGGTGAGAATATCGAATCACGTTTATGGCCAATCAACATTTTCTATCCACTGTTTTGTTTATGGATAGGATTGAGATTAATACTCGATATTGAATCGAGGAGAATCCACAAATCCAATTGTTGGGCAGATATAATTGGCGATAATGTAATCCTACTTGTTCTCCTCGATGGCAGATTAACAGGTCAATCTTACGTCAATTTCTTGAGTAATCAATTGCATGGATTATTGGAAGTTCCATTAGATGTTGTACGTCGCATGTGATTTATGCACAAACCGAGCACAGCTACATTTCAGCCGGATAATCAGACAGTTTCCGAACGAACGATTTTCTTAGAGACGAATAGATTAAGATTAAGTAGGATGAATTCGCTGGACCGCTTTGTTCGTGGATTTAAATTCACCGGATTTTTATTTCTGGCACCATTTAAAAATATTTGTTTATTCAACGCTCGTTTCCAGCACAGAAATAATTTGGCAACACAAAGCATTAGACACGAACATTTTTGTTGATATTTGTTGTTCTTACAGACTTCTTCGGATAAATTACAATCTGAAGCACTTGCATTCATTTTTAAATCCATCTTAGGAATAAAATTTTGAACAGGTATAAATGGAAACATCTTAGAGATGCAATTGTCAAAAATTGATGGAAAAGAAAATTCTTGCAATCGAGTGGTCATCCCAAAGTGCAGATTTAAATTGAATACAACACCTTTGGAACCGTCTAAAAGATTAATTAGAGAAAGTTATTATTATTTGAATTAAATTCTGTTCGCTATTTCGAACACTTTCTACACAGGTGAGCAGCTGTGCATCACTGCAGTACAAAAATGGCTATAACTTGAAAATAAGGTCAAATAGGGGACAACTTTTTTCGTTGTTTTTATATCCCCAATCCAGCAAGTCAGTCCCACATATATATAGTTACGATACACTCTCTATACTCGAATATCGATCAGCTTCCGATCGCATTTTTAGAATCGGAAGCTTTTCGCTTGTTTATGCAACGATATAAAATTATAAAAATAATTCTTGAGCATTCGATGACTGCAAATTAAATCCTTTATATATAACTTTTTAAATTTTCTCTTAATATAGTATTTAAATATGTTATCAGTATCAACATTATTCGAATATAATATCACAGACGAGGTATACAAGTAGACCTTGCATCCAATGGATTTTTTCGACCCATTTTTATGGGGTTTCGAAACCCCATTACGTAACGTTACCAACAGATTCAGAAATGAATTTTAATCCCTTCCATAGTCAACTCACATGGATTTACGCAAAACTACAGGTGTTTGCCTATCAATAATAATTCAGTGAATAGTTTCTCAACTGACCGCCAACCATGAGAAGAGGACGCTAAAATCACCTCCGAATTTTTCGCTCAGTATGGCAATTGTTCGAACTGACGTACAAAAAGACAAAAATTAACGAGATACACTCTTCCAATGTGGAACAAAATGTTAAAAAGATCATGCATCAAATTGTAAGGCGATCCTCGTAAGAAGGCTTTAATCTTCGTAATGGCTTTAATGGGTCGATGATCAATAATGACTAGCTTATGGTCACTGGTGGTCAACAGTGAGGTTGGCATCAAGGTCAGCGGTCCAGTGAAGATCCAGAAATGGTCAAGAGGTGGGACCAATCGAAATAGTTTCTTTGTAGACGAGACAGTCTTAACTGTTAACTTCAACATTGGCTCTGACTGGTCTCCCCTCCCTTTCATCACCTTAGACATATAAGAAGGGTCACTGCGAAGAATTCTTCAGTCTCGTCGCGAATTCGGGAGTGTACAAATGGCCAGAAGAGTACCGGGGACCGCTGCTGACCTCTGCCGGCCGCTGATGACCACTACTGGCCAGCGCTGACCATGGCTGACCAGTACTGACCAATACTGACCACTACTGACCAGTTCTGACTAGTGCTCCTACCACCACTGACCACTACTGACCACTGCTGACCACTACTGACCAGTGCCGGACGGTGATGACCAACGGTAAGAACTGTTTAAAAATTCTCTCCCCTCTTCTATTCTATCGTTTGATACCAATTTCGCTTCAATGAACTGATTTTGCCTTGCTTGTCTAACTGATGTTGCTATAATATGAATATTTTCTTACTTTACAGCTGACCCAGTGGTAACTACCCTATGTACTGACAACAAGTAGTAAGTCCACTCCACTTATTTATATTTTATTATTTTTATTTGTTTGTTTGATATGAATTCAAGCTTCGATATGTATAATATTGTTTTCTTGCTCGAATTCTTCCGTTTCGTTTGATTGTTTGGTGTTGATTGAACTTGGTGTCTCGATCCAAGTTTCTTTCATTACAATTACGAATTTGATATGTATAACATTGTGTCGATGCATATATTATATTTGTTTCGATGACACTGATGAATATAAGATTTTTATTTTTACGTTTCAGCTTAAATTCTTGTAACATTTTGCTAATATACTCTGTTCAATTCCCGTTAGATAGGTGATAGAGCATTTGTAAGTGTTTATAGACCACCTTTTTAACCCCTTAGCTTACATTGATGTTTCAGAGACGTGATGAGTCTACCGGGCCAAACATGAACAAGACGACTCAGAGACGTGATAGGTCCACCGGGCCAAACCTTGGTGACGCTTTTGGCACGCACAGTTTGAAATTAAATCGTAAGGCAAAGGGGTAAAACAACTGGTTGTTTACGTGCTCTCTTTGGCAAGTGTAGTTAGTATCTTTTGCTTAAAATTATAATCTTCTTGCACACCGCGATTTTTAAAATGACAAATGTCATAGTAGATTCATTTTTAATTTGACACTAATTTTAAAATGAATATATAATGAGTACATATGTATACTACGCGTACATCACTTTCTTTCGTCCGCTTGTTCTCTGGTTTTCGCTTTCCGAGATTATGTCTCGACTGAAAGGACCGGAGAGTTTTGCTCGATCACCTCTGTTTGATAGAATGAAACATGTGACACCTGTGTATTAGGTGTGATAGCTCTTACCGCTTCAACCCCGGTGCAGCTTGGTTCAGCTTAAGTGGGGCCTCACCGAGCGCATATATTCTCCTCTTTATACGGAAAAGAGAATGACCTCCGGTGAGAGTCCTTGACCCATATCCGTTCTCGAGTACTAAGCGGGTCCTGTTGTGATCTTGTGTCCTCCAGGACCCGGCGGTTGTACGTAGAGAGGCCCGATAGACGTGGGTCAGGGGCGCGACTTGCTTTTCTGATAATCAAGGCCGGGGGGGATCAATCTGATACCCACACTCACTGCACGCTATGAGCACGTGTCGCGTCGCGTTTTATTTAAGCGTGCGATGTTTTTACACGCCGCAATTTTTAATATGACAAATATCGTAATATCAATCGAAAGTAGAGTCATGATTTTAATATCTTTCATAATACTTATAATTATATTAATTTTAGAACGAGTGTCAAATTAGTAGCTTCCGATTGTTCTTTACATTCTTCAATAATTAAATTCACTTTCATAATTGAGTTGACGACTTTGGCTATCTTCGATATCGGAGATACCCAAAGTCTTTCTTTACTTATTAAAATATATCATTAGATTGACGTGCAAGAAGATATTTCGCGACGAATACATTTTAGAGTCAAAGTAACCTCGTATATTATGATGTACTATTTTTACTTTCTCACTGCACTTGCCTGCAGTTATAGTATTTGTAGTTTTACTTGTTTTGTTTTGTTTGTTCTCTTACTAATCTATTAAACAACTTTCTGTTACAGAGCATATTCCTATGGAAGTTTTAGGTTTATGGAAGTAACGATTAAGAATTGTTACAATTTTGTTTGATATGGCTTTGTTTGTGTTTCAGGAAATCATCGTGGGATAAATAGAAGATAGAAGAAAGAAGAATGTATTTCATGTATTTTGTTTCAGATTGCTTAGTTTATGTTTTAATAATTTAGATTTATAGTTAGGTAGAATGTAACAGTATTTTCAGGAAATCTTCGTCGATAGATCAACACGGAAGAATATATTTTCTATCTATTTTGTTAGATGATTAGATATGTAGGATGTAAGTAAATTTAGATTTATAGTTAGGCAGGAGTTTGGTTCTCTCTATTAATCATTATATCAGGCAGGCAATATTTTCGCCCATTTCTCTGTTTTGTTGATGAGAATTTGGTGGCAAATTCTTTCTCAAAAAACTCTTTCGTTGGTTGTTTCCTTCGTTGGTTGCACTTTCGTTTATTGCTTCTTCGACCAACGATCGCTGGTCACAAAAGATCTTTACTAATGGAGGGTGGTTGGGAATCGGTTAGGGCGGGTCTCCATTCGCAGCAACCTCCTCGTGGTGAGACCTGGGTAATATTATTTAGCGTTTAATTAATAATCGTATCACTCTCAGCTGGAATGAAATTATTAATTAAAAATTAAATAATATTAGCAAATTGGCTGCGATCCGCCTTGCATAGGTCATCATAAATATAGAGCTTCTTCACTAGGCTAGTTTTGATTCTCATTGATTCATCAAAGATTCTAGAGTATTGTTACAGATGAGGTATAGAAGTAGATCGTTCATCCAATGTATTTTTGCGGCTTATTTTTATGGGGTCTCGGAACTCCATTATCATTTTCGTGTCATTCGCTAAAATCACCTCCGAATTTTCAAGTCGGTATGGCAGTCAAATTGGGCCACGAAAGCCCATAAGGTGAAAGGTCCACTCGTATACCTCTTCTGTGATAATATTTATATGAAATTCTGAAGTTGGACAGTCGTCAATGTGTCTATCCAGTAATTAATTTGCTCGATAACATCGTATTTAGACTACTGTGTTTAGGAGAGTGACGAAACATTAGAAATATTCAAAATAACTACGTCAATATAATCACGTATCGATAAAATATTCGTCTGGTTCCTGATTTTCGGCATCGCCTGCTCGAATTTCGCACGCATACGCAGAAGGTTCCATCGAATTAACGGGACGACGAATTTCTTCTATCGTCTTCGTCGATCCGAAGCTCTCGAGCCTTCGAAACTTCGAAACGCGTTTGGAAAAGAAGCACGTTTGTCATATTCGAGATCGAGTCGGAAGAAAACGTAACCGCGTTTTCCACGAACGAATAACCTGGGAAAAATCGAAGACCGTGAGGTTTCGCGAAACACGTCTGACAGGGACGAGAAATATTGACTTGAATATTTATAGAAGCGAATCTCGGGATACAAGCGGGCACTGAGCCTTATTCGACGCGCGATATGCACAGTGAAACGACAAATCTCGATACTTCCGATCCCGCGTCAATTTTTCACTGCACCGACCGTCGGGGATGAACAGCAATAATTTTATCGCGTTAATTAAGTATCCGTGCGAGCCATTTGAAATTCAAATAGATCCAACGCAATGAGTCGCCTCGGTTTTATACGGTAGTTTGATTGACGTCAAAGTCAAGGGTATTCTTTTAAAAATAAATAATATCACAAGAGTGACTACTTTATTCCGTACGAATGATATTTTACCATTCTTAAAGTATTCGTTTAGTTATTTTGTAATTTGTTATTTATCGTAGATTATAGAAATATAAGCAATTATTTTATAATATAACGATGTATTTGAGTTAAAAGTTTACGCATACTTTGTATATTTTTGTCATTTCTGATATTCCATATCCCATATAAGTATTTTTCAATATGTAAGTAAGCTTGCTGGATCGTAAATCGACTCTCGCAAGAAGTTTGCAAGACTTACTACGATTTCTTTCTTGCGTTCCAAAGTGTAGAGTACATGTACAAACTTCGCGATAGTTTTAGAAATACTTTAGAAATGCAACTTGTTTTCGTGACGTCTGAGACGCAACTTCGTCCATTTGAAATAGAAATACAATCGATTAAGACTAACACATTCACTGACGCGTTAGCTAGCTAACCTTTCGGAAACAGTGGTTATAAATCATAAATCGTCTCGTGAGTCGTGGACTGTTGGACTTCTCGAATTTAATACTGTAAATGAAGTTAAAAAATTGCTGTTTAACCAATCGAGTCTTGAAACTGTAGGTTGGATCGTTCCAGACTGGATCATCAATGCCAATCCTTAGTCTCCCAAGTGGCTTGGGAGCAGATTCCATTAGTCATGGAGCGTATTAGTATTGCTTTCGATTAGTTACGGAATTAACCACAAAGGAATCTGTTCCTGCTAAACGCGATGGACCCTTCCATCGTATCTGCCTACATGAGATTCAACGCACATACTCGCGAATTGGCGAAAGCTGTTTGATGGTCCTAATCCTACTTTCAATCGAACTCAACATTGCAATCGTGTTCAGAATCAGAGAGAATTATTATTAACTCCTTTATGCACAGATCGGCGGAAAAATCATCTTAGAAAACCTTTTAGTTGTTCTGTTTTAAGGAAGAACATATTTAGAATTCAGCAGCATCCAACGAAAAATAGTAAATAATTTATTCACTATGTTACAAGCAAGAACTAAACGGTTTCTTGATAAACAATTTAATGCGTGTAGTTTTCTTTTGAAAATTGATGTGCAAAGAAAATATGAAAATTAAAATTCTTTTGTGTGAGATTCGATCATTTCTTCTTTTCTAGGTCGTGTAAAACCTTTCATATTTCGAAATAAAAATAAGCAGACATACATTAAATTTGTAATGAATGTTCGCTTATCTAATCACACAAAATTAATTTAACGAAAGGAAAGTATTGCTTCAAGATAATACGATAATAAGAATTTATTTTGCCATCCGAGTACGTATTGCTATATTCGATAAGTGTTAGCGCAGAATGGGGTTATATATTGAATTAGCTTCGATTGGCCGCGCGTGGTGTCGGGAGCTTATCAAAAAAGAGACTCACAGACGAAATTCTTTTCCTCCTCCACGATCTGTCGACGAGTTAGAGTGGGTATATAAGGTATATATCGAAAACCAATCAGAAATTTGTTGAAAGAGAATCGGGGGTGGTTTCTGGTGCGCACGGTGGCCAGGACAGTGGCTCGAAAGCTTAAACATAAATGTCGTGCGAGAAAATTGACCCTCCGTTCTCAACGACCATTCACGAACGTTGGCGTAGCCTGCTTTAGGTTACTTTCACGTCTCGCGAATTCGACTTTAGCTTTCCTAGCGTTTGGAATTAAATATCGGAGGGGAGGATTTAATTATTTCGTGAGCAACTAAAATTAGATGTCGGTAGCTTTGAAGGAAAAATAGTTGCAACCGTGATTCATGCATGGCTACCCGCGAGGTATCCAAAGCGTGGGCTGGGCAAATGCAAAGCTCAGAAAACGAGAGGAGCCGCGACGGAATAATTTCCGTGGCGTCCCCTTGTTCAATCCGAGGGAACGATTTTAAAATCCCGTGGATAGCGTTCGACTGGCTTGAGCCCTTTACACGCACGAGTTGCTTGAGCTGCAATCAATAAGAAGTCGAAATTGCTTCAGGGATTGCCCCGGGACGGATAGCAGGGGTTCGAAGTATGAGAAGAGGCTGGCGATTGCGGTAGCAAGAAGAATCTGCATTTATCATCGGCGTGTAAGCAGCACGGGAGGATCTATATATCACGGAACGGTCTGTCGCGACTATTGGAAACGGGATATTCGATAGAATCGTCCATCGATTAATTCTACACGACAAATCTGAACGCGTCGATAAGAAATTAAAACGTATATTTTAATCCACGTGTCGATTAATTGACAAGGGAAACGCCAGACGTGGCTCGTGACGATTTTAATGAAATTTATTTACGATAAACTTGATTGCAATTTTAGTTATATTTGGCTAGCTAACTGTTTAGTGTGTATTTTCTTATTGGAAAGATTGAAAACGTCTAATCTCAACTCATTCGCAATATAATTTATCAAAATTAATTTTTCCACAAATGTTGGTTACAACGATGTAATAAATAGCAAGAAACGTAATTCGTAACTTTACATTAGTTTCTATTCACAAATAAATATATCGTACATCTATTTCGATTTAGTATTTCTTTTGAATAATTTATTCCTATTCGTTATTAATTTATTTCTTTCGTACAATGAGAAAGATCAGTAATAATACTGTTAACACGTTCGCGGACAGTAAAAATTTTAATGAGCTATAAAAATTGTGATTTACGTCAAGTGTTGTAATTCAACTTAATTTACGCAATATGCTAGGTGAAAGAAATTTTTAAATATACAAAAATACTCAATGAACTAGTCAGCCATTACATTAAAGTGCACAATAATTTCAAAAAATGAAAACTATATATAATGCATGATAATGTGGCTTATAATTATTATAGCATTTATGTATTTTTGATCCACAATGAAAATTATAGTATTCACATCTGCGAACGTGTTGAACGATGCCTAGGATGACCCCGTACGACGCAATAAAATCACATTCCAGTACACATTGAAATTTTGCAACTCAATCAAACTTGTAAATCTCAAAGGCCACTCTAATTAACTAACACAAAGGCAAACAATCAGAACCACTGATGTTTGAGCAAAGGAAGGTATCCATTACCAGGGCTTCTATCGTGTCAGAACGGAGCAGGCTTCGACTCTCCGGTTAGCATTCCGAGTTAACGGCTCGAAGCGTGAGCACACAAACTTATAACAGTCAATTCCATTAGCGGTCGATCCAGTTTTGAATCCGATTCTAATATCCCGACTGTCGATGATTCGGCAATGCAGTCGGTCGACCCTCGTAATACGTCAGGACGACAAACGATCCGTTTCGAGGAACTGCTTTGCAATCGGGGAACGTCCAAAGAACATTCGGAGAAGTTAAGAGATTACTTTTGCCACGGAAAAAATCGAATTCCTTTTCCCAAAATGATCGCTGTGTACGATTGTGTGAAATTTTTCGACAAAATTAAAAAATTTCAAATCGTTCTGGAAAAATTATTTTCGCTTGCGGGGGCCAATTACAATAATTTTTGGTGAATAGACCTACCCTCGAAATCCTACCCACTTTCTAGAAAAAAATTCGAGAAGGCGTGAAACTTTTCGACAATATTAAAAAATTTCAAATCGTTCTAGAAAAATTATTTTTGGTTGCGGGGGTCAATTACAATAATTTTCGATGAATAGACCTACCCTCGAAATCCTACCCACTTTCTAGAAAAAAATTCGAGAAGGCGTGAAACTTTTCGACAAAATTAAAAAATTTCAAATCGTTCTAGAAAAATTATTTTTGGTTGCGGGGGTCAATTACAATAATTTTCGATGAATAGACCTACCCTCGAAATCCTACCCACTTTCTAGAAAAAAATTCAGTACGCGCGGAACTTAAAACGTTAATAATTTTTTAAGGAAGCCTCCATTAACAAATTAGTGTTCTTGATTTTCGTCTTATTTTCGCCTCTAGAGTATCCCATTAAAATTTTTCCCAGAGGTGGTCGAACATCCTATATATTTTTCCTACAAGAAAAATAAATGACTGCTACAGCCTCACCATAAAAATGTAAGAGTATTGCATATTGTAAACACTCTACTGTGATGTTAATTATTATATGTATAGTATAATATGGCATTATTAGGAGTAAGGAAGACAAATAAGTAGTCTGAAGTATTAATTCATCTAACATAGAGTTTGATACTGTTTGAATAAATGTTAAACCGGCTAAAACGAAATACCAATGTCCAATTTAGTATCAAAACGGTGCGTTGGAAAGTATTTATTTCTCTATTATAAATTCGTAAATATATTTTATACGTTTATTGTAGCTTGGATGTATACGTAGCCCCTGAAACTTCTGTCTGAGCGTCCACTTTGGCTGTTCGTGATCCGCTGTCGTTTCATTCGCGGCTTTCCGCCATTCGATGTCTCGAGAAAAAAATCTACGAGGAAAGTCGCTGGCTCGCGACAGTGTCTTCCTTCTGGCGAACATTCGACTTCTCGAGTTTCGGGGAAATTGACTGGGGAGAGGCAGGAGAAGTCGAGGGTAGAAGGTCTACGTCGCAGCGGGATTTCTGTTTGATCTTCGAGGCACACGCAGTGTCGTCTCTAAACGTATACGCGTACACACATAGGGGAACGTTTCACCGGTGGGGGCGTACGCGAGGGACGATGGAAAACAAGTTTATGGCTCGGAATGGGAATTGGTGTCTCGTAAAGCTGGCTTAGTACAGAGGGTTTTTTGTATGCAATAGCTCGTTAATGTGTTTAGACCCATCGTGGGCGAGGGTGAATCTCTGCTGTGCGTAGATTTTCCTGTACCAATCGCGACGATATCGAAACACATCGTGTATTTATATCGTGACTGATAAAACGTTCATGGTTATCGCCGACACAATTCTTGTTGAGACAGTTTTTTATTTCCTATTACGTGATTATTATGTGTGAGTGTATTCGGACTATTTTCAATTCTAAACCTAAACCTACCACGATCGATTAAACAACAGTTATCGAACTTTAAAATTTCCTACGTACAACGATCGCGAGTTTTCTTACGATATATAATCGGGCCCATAAAATCAATCTTCCGTGACATAATGTCTCGCGAGAAACCATGCAGTATAAAACGAAGACCG
Organism: Colletes gigas; assembly: GCF_013123115.1. NCBI lineage: Eukaryota > Metazoa > Arthropoda > Insecta > Hymenoptera > Colletidae > Colletes > Colletes gigas. The sequence goes on from NW_025106646.1 coordinate 2,537,305, forward strand.
ATAGTCGGAGTCAGAAATGGTAAAGGTTCGGTAGGCACTCAATATGCATATAAGCACGAAGGCGCAGCTTCGATATTTCCTTTCGCTTTCTCGCGTTGAAACATCTAGATCCGCACGAAACGTCGGCAGTTCGGAAGATATTCGTCTAGTACGTATTTCTATAACAGTCTGCTGGAAGAACGGTCGGAGAAACGTTGAAAATGCAGTGTTTCGGCGATCGAGCACAGAGAATCGAGAAAAAGTGACGAGAACCACGGATGTTTCCGTTTAAAGTAACCGAGGAATTCGATAACCGTCGATGGTGGCAATCTTTCGTCGCGTTTAGTGAATACCATAGTTTAACAGCTTCTTTCTGAGCTTATTCTAGCGCAAGAAATAGATATTATGATCTATAGTCTTGTGTCATCGTTTTGGGAACAGCTGTATTTGCTTACAATACTATGATGATCTTTGGAAAGCAAACAACTTCGTACGTACGCGTTTGATATTGTCGCCATCTGTTTGAAAGGGGCGGTAGTAAAACGATTCGATGCATAGTTGTAATTGTTATTTTAGTTCCAATGCAGAACTATTCTAGAAATGTATTAATATTAGAATTGATATATTAAACTTCTTTTTCTTCCTTTATGAAGATAAACAAACTTGTTGAAAACGGTTGAGTTTGTTGCTGTTACTTTGCAGTATATTACACTGTTTTTAATTAAACTTACGAACGCTTTAAATCCAACAATTTCTGAGATCATTTAATTTTGGTTAAGGTTAAAAACATGTTTGTTTTAACAGTTTTTCAAATTTGATTACAATGACATGTATTTCGTCTCTTTTCTATAAATAAATAAATTAATAAAATATACGGAGTGTTTGGCCATCCCTGGGAAAAATTTTAATGGGGAATTTTGCATGCCAAAATAAGACGAAAATCAAAAATGGGATTCCTTAAAAAATTATTAAAAAAATAAATTAAAAGATTTCAAATCATTCTGAAAAAATTATTTTTAGCTGTGGGGGTTAATTACAACCATTTTTGGTGAATAGACATACCCTCGAAATCCTACGTAGTTTCGAGAAAAAAATTCATTACCGAAAATATAATGTCTGACCATACATTGATATGTTTCCCTGAAATTTCGTGCGTATGTTTAAAACATCTTAACTTCCGAACGGATTGAAGGATTTTAATGTTTAAAAAGGCAAACAACGCGTATTTTAGTGACGAATATGTAGAAATTCTAACAGTAATGAAAAAGTTGTTCCTTGACCCCGTGAAGTGAGAAAAACCCCATTAAAATGGTCCAATTTTCAAACAGCCATAACTCCTGTAATAGTGAATATATTTCAATGAAACTTTTATCTGATATAGGGCTCATAGGTACCTACAAAAAAGTATTAGACAACTTTTCTATAGGGCGTCAAATAATATTACTAAAAATAAAAAATGAATTTTTAAGGAAAATCGACTGGGGTACCTAAATTTTTCGGCGAAATTGAAAAGTCTCAAATCACCCTGGAAAAATTATTTTCGGTTGCAGGGATTAATTACAATCATTTCTGGTGAATAGACATACCCTCGAAATTCTACGCACTTTCGAGAAAAAAATTCGAGAATGCGTGAAATTTTTCGACAAATTAAAAAATTTCAAATCGTTCTGGAAAAATTATTTTCAATTGCGGGGGTAAATAACAATCATTTTTGGTGAATACACATACCCCCGAAGTCCTACGCACTTTCGAGAAAAAAATTCTTTACCGAAAATCTACTGTGTGGCCAGAAATGTTTACCCGAAATTGGACGATTTTAATAATTCAAAATTCGAACAATGAAAAAATTTTTCCATACCGCATAAAATTTCTCTAGTATTGTACATACAATTTCTTTGACAACAGTGAGGGGGTTGAGTCTAATAATTCGCGACGATAGATTTCACGAATTCATCCACCTCGAATTCTCTCCCTCGGAAGAGAGAAAAGATCCTCTTTTCCACGGTCGAACGCGATGCATCGTCGGAAGGCGACTTTCACCGCGGTATCACGAAAGACGATAATAAACGTTGCCTGAAGAGGGAAGAGAAAAAAAGAGAAAGTGACCGAGCACGCTCGACGGGAAGTTCTAATTTTCCATTCTCGTTCGTTCCACTCCGCCTCAACTGAACTCGGTTGGGTGTGTAAAGCTTGTTTTAAAATGCGCAACAGACACGGAACGGTCGCGTACGCGTAAAACGGTTAATGAATATGGACAATTTAAAGGCAACGGCCTCGTTATTTACGCGCCGGAATATGAAATTCGTCCCCGTTCAAAGAGAATGAGTATGTATTCGGGAGGGCTTTTCAGAAATAGGTGAACGATTAACTTTGAGCGCAAACCGCAGGAAATTGCTACCGTTAGGAAAACGATCGTTCAAATTAGCGAACGAAGTATACCGGACCCGGGGATTGAATGTAATTTATCTGAAGCGTGTTCGGAGAAGCTTTGCAATTAGGAGGTCGTCGAACACCGCCCACGAGCAATAATTAAAGAAAATTGGATAATTCTTTCCAAATGGTTCGAAGGAGCGTTAATTTTATGATACCGTCCTTAGTTTTTAATGCATATTAATCGGTACAAGGATTGTTGCAAATTCGTTACAAAGTTAGGGTAGCTACACGGTAATTTAAGCCCTGTTTCTTTTGTCGCATCGAATAGAAAATTATGAAAACGAAGGTTTACACGTTTGTGAATTTTTCTAGAATTTTTGGTCACAAAACGAAATTACAAACAATTCAAAAATATTACCGAGTGATCACGTTTATATTTTTACAGTTTTTGAGTTTTGCTATGATTATTAATGTGTTATTTTTTCAAATTTTTTGAAGCGATGGAACGTAGTTAAAAAAATAAACGATATTTCCTATCCTTCCATATAGAAGGAGTAGTATATTCACATTGTAGATATACTTTTGTTCATTGTATGGATATTGTATACAATTCGGTTTTAACTATTTTTATTAAGATATCTTCGTCCACTTTGGAAAAGCGTAAAAAATTACAATTTTCGAGAATCTTGGGGAATTGAATAGAGGTAAAATGAATTGGTGGTACTCACCAGTGACCTTGATGTGGTAGGGCAACTGTGCTCGCCACGTGTCCTGCATTTTTCGATCAGGTGCGACGCATCGATACTCCCCAGCTTCCTGATAGACGACCCGACTCAGCGCCAGTGGTCCAGGCCCACCCACTGGATCCATTCCAGAACCGTGTCCCCAACAACCACCGTCGCACTCCAATGTCACCGCGCCACCGATCTGGACCTCCATTTTCCGGGAATCAGTATTTTCACCGTTCAAGGCTTCCGCTTCCGATTCCATGTCTGGATCGTCTAAAATTGATTTAAATAAAGCGAGGGCCAACACAAAAGCCAGACGATTTTCCTTTTGCTTTAACTCTTCGGTTCCTACGGGGATCCCACGTATCTCTTTTATTTGACATGTGCAAAAATTTAAAGCTCACAGAACCCCATTCGCTTTGGTAAACAAGTATTTTTTTTATTAAAACAATTGCAATTGTTGTTAGGCAGGGATCAAATGTATCGTGTATTCTACGAATTTGTGTGGAAAATATCATTAAGAAAAAAGTTGATTCTATTATTATGCAAATATTTAACATACTCTTCTTCGAGGGTAGATTTTATCTCCCGTATAACCATTTCCTCTAAGTAGTTGAAAGTGTTCAAAAGTAGAGAGTTCAGGTTTTAAAATGAGTTTCGTTTCATTTTATTTGGATGAATTTTAGCAAAGTTCAATTTTTATCAGCAAAATTAATTTGCTTTTTATTCTACATTCGGGGGGAAATTTATTATACTATGATTTTTCTTGTTATTTTATAAGCGAAGATAGTTTAAGTAGTAAGGATCGGTATGTGGTCAGACGTCGTTCGAGTAGTAAGGATCAGGAAACAGTCAGACTTAGTTTAAGTAGTAAGGATCGGTAATGGACCAGGCGTTGTTTAAGTAGTAAGGGTCCGTAAGTGGTCAAACGTAACACGTGGTGTATTTTATTTCGTTTTCTAATTATTTTAGTACTATTCAATATAAAATTAATTGCATTTAATTGCAAAGGTATAAGAAAATTCAAATAATCGTTATAACTTCAGACTACAGACTTTACTTGTGGAAAGCTTGTACCTTGTAGTTGCAAACCTTTAATGACCAGACACAGACACTAGACTGAGGTTTATTTGACAATACAGGCGATAAGTAATAAAGACAGACGCCTAGACGGGCATGTATACTCTTCATTTAGTGGTCTATTAAATTTAGTACTATGAGCTATTACTCAGTCAGACAATGGTGTCAGCACGTCTGAGAAGCCTTGACCAATACTACTTGCATTCATTTCCAGAAATATGGTTTTTCACTGAATTATTTCTAACAAGAACTCCTTAAGGAAACTCCTACAATTACTACATCCTTAAAAATCTCATTTTATAGAAATCATTTATATGTTAATCTAAACAAATTGGTCTTTTCAACAATTTAAAATCTACTTTGATATTAATATAATTACATTTTTGGTCCCGTTTTCCTGAAACCTAGCGTATTTTTTACATTAAATCGAGGGCAAACACGATATCATAACTATCATAGTACGCAATCAAATATGAGTATCTCTGAATGCAACCAGCAAAATGGATTTTCCAATAAAGTTTACTCATCGAGTTGAGTCCTTCGGTCTTCCACAAGACAAATACCAAATTTCATCCCTTAGATTCCGGCCCCAGAAAGAATTACAGATTTCAATTCCACGAGTAGCCTGGGTACTTTTACGCCCACGTACGTCCTTATCTAAGGTATCCTAAACCGATACTTGAGTCGGACGACGTTGTCATCGATATCAAGGAAGCATCCCCCTTGCATCAGGAATCAGACGCACGTACCGGGGATAAAGTTAAGGGTAGAAGCGGCGCTCCCACGTGTGGGGTTTAGCAAAATCTTTTCCACGGACGACGACGACGAGGACGTCGAGGATCCCGCAAGCGTCCGTCGTCCTCGACGCTACCGGCGCCATCCCTTTTCCAATTCTACCTACGGAATTATACGCCCGCGATCGTTTGCTCTCGAGCTAACGCTGTGTCCACAATTACGAAGGGAAAGGGTGTCGACGGGGGTATCTCTTCGACGGAGAATTAGAGTCAGTCGACCGGAGGAAGGTGGGAATCGGTCCGTGGACGAGAAAGAAAGACGGAAGGAAAGTGGAAGAAAGGGGAAAAGAGGTTGGAGACGAGGGGAAGGGGGGTGGTCGGAGAAAGAGCAGTCCTTTGAGTTAGCAAGCTGATCCTCCGGCTCATCCTATAACAAAACAAAGGGATCAAAGTGGTGGATGCGACGATAGGAGGCTTTTACACCCTCCCTCGGCCGCCCCGTCACACCCCCAGGCCCACGGCTCGTCCAACCACCCCACTATACCTCGTTTGTCTTGTAGTTTGTTCGGAATTTTAACAGCAAACACAGTCATGACGCTATAACAAACACACCCCAGGTTAGGGACGAGGAGGATAGGGGGTAGTAGTTCCACTTTTTCTTCGTTACCCAGCCCGTATACAGCCCTTCCCTTTTTTAATGGCGATTCTCGTTACCAACAAATTTGATCTATCGCCCGGGAAATCCCGGACGACACGAGCTTTGATCCTCGATGCGGGAGACTGTCGCGTTTCGTCGTATCGATGGGATCCATGCATCGTGAACCTACCTGCCTCTGACGTCTCGGCGGGCTCGGTAAAAGGTACGCGAACCAAAGTTTGCACAATATTTGCACGGTAGTTCGCGTTTCCGAATTTTTGGCCCCAGCTGGGATGTTCGATCGGTTTAGAAATTGTTCGAGTCGCGAGCAGAATTTTATTTCGAATAATAGACGACGGGAGCACGTGTAATTTGTTTAATCGAATAGTTATTTGCATAGGCTTCTATTTGTTCGACGAGATTTAATTTGGAAATAATTCGTAACTTTTGTCGAACCACTTCGAAAATTTGTTCATTTTTCATTTGGTATTTGAAATCTGTTAGCAATGTTGGGTCTGTTTCAAACACATAAAGAGTAATTAAAATTAAAATATACATACGTTTAAATAATCAAGTGATTTCTCATATATTTAAATTTTACATGATTTAAGTTTCTGAAGAATATCCAACGAATATCAATATTTTTGAGAAGAGAACTATCACAGTTGGTGCTCGAGAAAAACAAGAATTTTATCATTAGCTGCAATAAAGACTTGAAAATCATATTGTTTGGAAAAGAAAATTCTGTTTAGTTATATGAATATTGCAAGGATTGTTTTCAACGATTTGTACAAGGTATTTTTCGTATCTCAAAATTTGAAATTTTCTACGGGTTTGAAATTACCTCTCGACGTTGTAAACAGCTTTTGGAACTTTTGCCCCAACAGCACTCTATGATATGTAACTCTTTGACGACTTAGGTTGTGTAAGAGAAACTTCACTCTGTAGACAGAGACAAATAACTTACCATAGCAATCAAGTTTTGCGTGATAGATCTCAAAGCAGTCGTCTTTATGCAATTCTATTTTACTGTCTTCGTATCTTGATTTCTCTGTCCTTTCTGACGCATAATACTCGTTCGCGTGCATTTTGTTCCCTTTTTTTAGGAGCAGGGTGAGTGTATGATTGCAAATACATTAATTTTTTTTGGAAAAGAAATAAAATTTTAATACTTCAGCAGCATGAATAGAATTTCTGCAACCGAAATGCAGGGTTAAAAATTTTGGAATCTCGAAAAAGTTGAAAGTTCGTGAAAAACAAATCGTTACTTCGTTAGAAAAAAACGGGATTAAAGTTCAGATTCTGGAGCTTAACGTTCCGTGGATAAAGGCTCGAAAGAAGACTTTTTAAACTCCGCGCGTGATCCTAAATTCGAGGATCGAAAAAAAAATTCAACAGGATGAGCTTCGAGGAAGGCAAACTTTAATACACATTTTTTTATATCGCTTTAAAAAATAAAGAACATCGAAATTCGTTATTTTTTTGGACGATTACAAAGTGCCTTTTTAATTATGTCAAGCATGCTTCTTCCGCGACTGTTTCCTCCATTTTCGCTATATAAAATTCCTTTTCATATTTCTGCAGAGGATGAACTTTCCTCGAATTCTTTTTACGTTTTCTCTCATAACGATGTCGAAAATTGGAGTTTCGAGACTAAGGAGTTTCTTCCGCGAATAGCTAATATTCGCCAACGTTACTCCATTTCTCGGGTCGCCGAGTAAGTCGCTACCATAGCCTTTAATATCGTAATCGACATCAAACTGCTGAAACTTCACGAGTCTGTCGGAATTCTTGGCGGAGCATTCTTTTTTCTAAACAATTCCTCTAATTTACGTTCAAGAATCTCGTCTTCTAGACTTATACATTTCACGTGGTTTGCAAAAAGAAATACTTTACAAATAAAATTAAAAATCACAACGATAAGTGACAGTAGTTTTTCAAGGAAGAAAAGCTTTCTTGCAACGAAATCGAATCAGCGTTTTCAAGGTATCAATCTTTCAATTATAAAAATTTCTTCGATACCACGAAAAGAAATATTTTGCAAATAAAATTAAAAATCACAACGACAAGTGACATTGCTTTTTCTGTTCCCATCGTACGTAGACGAAAAGCTTCCTTGCAACGAAATCTAATCAGCGTTTCCACGGTATTATTCTTTCCATCAAAAAAATAGTCTCCGATTATCATTAAAAAATTTCCAAGGAAATATCGTCGGGTGAAGCATTTTATCCGATTATTACGCCATCCTCGACCTCTGCCATCGTTGCAGGTATCACGAGAACAGTTTAAAACAATCTCGAAATCGTCGAGACGCCAGAATTGCCGCGGTATACTTTCTGGCGACCCTCGAACTTATATATAAAAAAAAAAAAGAAATCGTAAAATTCAATCTGCGAAGAAACTCCGCGTCGAATCTGGAAACTTCGCGTTTCGACCGAAACGTGTGCCCTTTTGGTGGTCGGGGGCGAAATCGCTGCACCGTTTAAAACCCGACTCGACGTTATCCGTGGATAAGTAATCCGGGCCAGGAGATTCGAACAGGACGTGGTAGCACTGTAATCGATAATTCCTACGGAGGACGGTTGGTTTATAGGTGCTCTCGAGCCATCTAAATTGCGTAGAGATTAGGTGCTCGGAAACCCGTATCCAGGATCGTCCGCCGAGGGGTGCGAATGGAACCGAGTGGCTGAAGTGGGGACTAGGACGGTCGAAGGGGGAGGGGGGTGGTTGAAGAGCAGGGGGATGGTTTCACGAGATGCAAGGGGGACCATAACCTCCCTGGGGCTGTGTTAGAATGGCAAGATGGAAGGGACTGGGGGGGGCCACGGTAGGAAATTTGCAAATTTTCACGACAGGGCACGGATAATTTCCGGCTGGCTCGGTGGCTTCCGCTCTTGACAAATGACTGTGGTTTCCGGTTATCGGCTGCGACGACGAACCCCTTCGCATTCCGAATTAGCAGGAATGTCTGCTCGGTTATCGTCCACCCCCTTCCAAGAACGGATAGACAATACTCTTTCCCGATTCGCGGACGGTTGTTGTTTTTGCTTAGTCGGGGGACCGAATCGAGAGGGTGGTTCGAGCCATCCGCCATTAGTAACCAAAATATCTGCTCTGCGAGGTATAATTAGAGGCTCGTTCAATTTTCTATCGAGATATGAAATTTTTTAGAAGATTCCTGATTCGCGAAATATTCAATCTTCCAAGTGTCGCAAGCTACATTAATTTTGCGTGGTCTCATTATCTTTCGCGACGAGGAAATTAATCAAATTGCAATTCTTTCAAGCGTTTGCACGTTTTATGATGGATTTATGTTTCCTGACTGTTTTTGGAAACGACGTTAAGCTATGTAATGCTAATTTGTAGCCTCCATTAACACGTTCACTGCCACATGAAAACTGTATAATATTCTGCAAGATTAAAATTTTGAATGTACACCATTGTAAGCTACATAACCTAAAATTTGTTTCAGTATTCATTTTCGTAACCTTGTTAAAATTCACAAATTCCATCTAAATTTATTTCCCTCGACGTCTTAACTTGAAAATTAATTTTTCTAATATCATAGTGGTAAATTCTGTCTCTTATATGTGGATGACGTGGCAGTCAAAGTGTTAAATATGGTTTAGATAGAGATTTGTCATTATTTATTGGTGGTGTGTTTTCTAAAAATACATACAATCTAATGCAAAATGTAGAAAGACTATCTAAACAAAGAAAATGAGGCTCCATTTGAAAATTTAACATTATCGTAATATAATTTAGATAGAGATATGGTTTGGCGGTGATTTTTCTAAAAATTCATACAATCTAATGCAAAATGTAGAAACGTCCGATGTTTCAAAGACTATTTAAACAAAGAAAATAAGGTTCCATTTAAAAATTTAACATTATCCATATCTACAAAAATATCCCAATAAACTTAAATAGAAATATAATTATATAAATTTATTCTTAATAGAACTGCAAAATAATAAAATCGACTAGTTCAAGAATTACAAAGTTTTGCGTTGAGTTTAGAATCTGGTAAAATTCAATTGTGGTCCACTGTGGGCTCGAGTACCAAATTTATCAAATTTAAAAAATGGCACTTTAAAATTTGTACGATACTAACAAATATGTATACACGTCCTTAATGGATTTTATCGAAGCATTTTAAACAAAAATGAGGTTTTCCGCCTGTTGTCGTTCGTTAAAAACAAATGCATTTTCTGTGTTTGCAGGCCGCCTAAGTGGAAAATGAAACAAAATTAGCTGGGCATTTAACGCGTTATCGACCAAATTTGCAGAGCTAGAGCGATAAATTGCGATGGAAAATCGAAACTAAGGGCGTAGACCAAATGTGTCCGCGCAAATTGCCCTTTGTCACTTTTATATTTTAAAAACTCCTAAATTAATTGCGTTATTGTTTATACACTGTTCGTTATGAACGAACGGTTTTGGAGTTTTTCGAGGGGTGAAATCTGATTTTGATATTATTTCCTTCTCCCACTAAGGAGTAAGGAGCTTTATATGCAAGTTAAATATCCAGACTGATCGTTAGATTGAACAGTAAATTTAATAATGAATTTCTCTGTGACAATGAAACATTAATCTAGGAGAATTGGTTGTTTCACATATATTGGCAGATATAAAATATTGAATTACCCTACATTAGCATTTGATACAAACAATTCAATGTTTGCTTCGTATCATATATCACCGGAAATATGGGATCCCTGAAAGCCTTGAAAGTCTCCAGAAATTGAATCCCTCGACGAAATTAAAGAACTTTAACCGGGGTTGGAAAATAGCGAATTTCGAAGTTCCGTAATTTTGCGAAAAGCGCAGTATAACGATTAAAAGGAAAAGTATTTTGAAAGTTCGAAGCCCCAGTTTTTAAATCTTGACCCATTTTCCTCGGCGATGCTTTTTTTTCCAAACGGTGGCTTCGCCTCGAAGCAAATCGCGCCCAATCGTTTAAAACTTCGAGACCGTACGGAAATTGAATAAATTTTTTCCGCAGTTTCATTAATGGAATATTAAACCTCAGAGCCTGCACTTTAATCCAATTCTTTCAGATTTACCTACGAATCCGTTCGCGGAGTTTCTCGCGATTTTAAGCGAGACCTTCTTGTTTTCTTTCCGCGTACGAAACGCGTTCGTAGATCGTTATTTCCAAAGGTTAAATTAAGTGGAGCGAGCCGAATCGCAAAATACTCTGTCGCGAAGGGAACAAGGCGCGGAGAAGCAGGATTCCAGGGAAGGACGACTCTATGAAAAATATTGGATTGCCGAAAGTAATTAAAGGACATTAAGGCGTTAGGGTGTAAAATTTCGAGCACCAGCGCGACTGTGCTTCGAGTTTATGAGGGGGTGTGAAGCGAGCAAAAGTAGTAAAAATATTTAATCTTTCGTAAGCCCTTGTCCGAGACTTTCTCAGCATCTGCGTTTGCAATCATCAGCCCCGTAATAAAATTCCATAAGGAACGCTTTTCCAGTTATACAGGGTGCCCCTAAAAAGTGTAGCAGATTCTCTATTACACGAATCTCGTAAAAATGTTCGATAAACCGATCCTTCTACTGTTTGAAAGCTTCATTATTTGCAAAATTTGTCAAATATCTTTGAAGCAAGAAAAAGTTCTTCCAAATTTTGTTATGTATTGTATGTATCCAAAAATTGACTTTCGGATTAATACTCGTTTCCATTTAATATTCTAAACGAGTCGTAATTTTTTAAGTGACAGATGAAACATTATATTGACAATATATTTCTTTATAATTTAATCGGAAGAATCACTTAACCAGAATCTGCATTAGACTCTTTAAACCATACTATTTGTAATTCTTGTTGTATTTTTCTTTACAATATACTCATACGTGGCTACCCAATAAGTTATCATTATCATTAAAATTGTTCTACTTCCAAAATCCGAATGTTTTCGATGCTCAAGATTTTTCACGAGACCAAAACTTTGATTTCAGATATTTGCAAACTACACAACTTAAAAGGATACAGCCAAATAAGCATGGTAAAACCCTCAAATAAAATTTAATTTTGGACGTATCAATAAAAAGGCCCTCCAAAGAAAACTTTCTAAAACTATGATAATATAAACATGGTCAACCGAATATTTCAGACAATAATTAACAATTAAGGATTACAATTTTTTTAACTATGTTCCACCACTTCAAAGTTACATACTAATTACCACAACGGGACCCAAAAACTGTAAAAATATAAACGTGGTCGCTCGATAACATTAATATGAAATTTTCATGTGGTATATTTAAACTTTTTAAATAGTTTAAAGTTCTGTGTTACGATCAAAAATTCTGAAAAAATTCAGAAACGTGTAAGCCTTCGGGTAGAATGTCTATGATTTTTTTCATAATTTTTTATTTCACACAACAAAAGAAATGAAGCTCAAACTAAGTTACGTAAATTACTGTGGCGTCGCCTCCCATGCTCGCCACCAGAGGGGCCGCGCTCTCACAAGCGCTCGGCCGACCCCTCGGTTGCTATACATTCCTCGACTGACTGTCTAATATCCCAGTCGTGCAAGGTAGGGCCAGCTAGAAATCTTTAGTGATGAGTCCACTAGCAGGCCCCTCTTTTTCTTTTCAGTCCTTCTACGAATTTTTCGAGTTCCTACACGCAGCAAAGCAGCGCCACATTACGTTTTGTCTTGTAAGTACCCTAATAAAACTAGGGGTAGTGAATTAATATTTAAAAAAAGTTATCATTGTAGTGCCTATCTATTGATACGTCCAAAATTGAGTTTAGTTTGAGGGTTTTACCATTGACTATTCAAATTGATTTCCTTTAAAATTTCAACGCGAGAATTGATTACTGAAAAGCCTCGTCATCCACGTATGGTGTGGCAGTCAAGAATTAAATAAAATACGATCTGTATTTGACTTCAAAGATTATTCGATCACAATTTATCGCGAGTCTACAGTAACGAAATGGTCAGAAAGTGTATTTTTGAGTGGATGAAATTGCGAGACTATATATAATACAAACGTATACTTTTAATTTTGTTTAAATCTGTTCCTACAAGGAATGACCACGAAAAAGAATAGATTGACTTTACGAACACCTCGTGAGTGTAAAAGTATGTTGATTTTAATATACAAGACTCGATGACCAGTAGCCTCATAATTGTGTAAACTTGACATCAAGAACTTGTGATAAGTCAGACAAGTCATTGTGTGGCAAGGGGTTAATTACTGAAAACCCTCGTCATCCATGTATTTACCTTCAAAGATTGCTCGATCACAATTTATCGCGAGTCCACCGTAGGCGAAATGGTCAGAGAGTGTATTTTTGAGTGGATGAAATTGCGAGACTATATATAATACAAACGTATACTTTTAATTTTGTTTAAATCTGTTCCTACAAGGAATGACCACGAAAAAGAATAGATTGACTTTACGAACACCTCGTGAGTGTAAAAGTATGTTGATTTTAATATACAAGACTCGATGACCAGTAGCCTCATAATTGTGTAAACTTGACATCAAGAACTTGTGATAAGTCAGACAAGTCATTGTGTGGCAAGGGGTTAATTACTGAAAACCCTCGTCATCCATGTATTTACCTTCAAAGATTGCTCGATCACAATTTATCGCGAGTCCACCGTAGGCGAAATGGTCAGAGAGTGTATTTTTTAATGGGTGAAATTTCGAGACTATATATAATACAAATGTATGCTATTTAATTTTGTTTAAATCTGTTCCTACGAGGAATAACCACGCAAAAGAATAGACTTGCTTTACGAATATCTCATGACTGTAAAAGTATGTTGATTTTAATGTACAAGACTCGATGACCAGTAGCCTCATAATTGTGTAAACTTGACATCAAGAACTTGTGATAAGTCAGACAAGTCATTGTGTGGCAAGGGGTTAATTACTGAAAACCCTCTTCATCCATGTATTTACCTTCAAAGATTGCTCGATCACAATTTATCGCGAGTCCACCGTAGGCGAAATGGTCAGAGAGTGTATTTTTTAATGGGTGAAATTTCGTGACTATTATTCCCGCTCTCTGGCGGAATATTCGGTCCCGATAGGAACGGAAGGGTTAAAACGAGGCCGCGGCAGGGTCGATTGAACGTAACGATCTACTCACAGCGGACGTTGAGAAAATAACCGATGCTGGTGAAAATTCCGAGCATGTGTCTGGTGTAGCATTTGTACCAGCCGCTCTCGGCGCGGGTGATTTTTGTGAAGTTCAGCCATCCGTCGTCGCTCTGCTCGACGGGCGGTCCATTGTCTGAAACACAAACGCAGGGGGCTGCTGGATACGCAAATTAACTCGGTGGAAACATCGCGCGGCGAAACGTCGTCCGGCTGGCCTGGCGACGATTCCGCGCGCGCTCGCACGGCGAGCCTCCCGCGAATTCCCGCGGATTCCCGGCTGTCTACCGATTAACCGCCTAGAATTACGCGGTCGACGCTGGCGCGACGCCAGAACGACGCGGAACCGACGCGGACCCGCGCGACGGCGTTATTGTCCTTTGAAAAATCTAGCTGCGTGCAGAATTACGCGCCGTCGACTCAGAATAATACGCGATGGTGTACAGGGCTCGTCCGTTCCGTCCTCGTGTCCCAGAAAATATTGTGTGCTTCGAAAACCTTAATGTAATAAATCGCGCGTGGCATTGTTTATTGGATCGTTCGTTCTCCGTGTTTTATCCCCGAACGACGAACATAAACTTTGGTAGTCGCGAACTGGGCTTTTTCGGGCGGTTTTACTTGTGCAAGATTCGTCGAAGGACTTTAACGAAAGCTAGTTTGGATCCTTGGGCACTCTAGAAACAATATTATTTGAAGTATTAGGTTGGGGGAATATAAATCAATTATTTTCACGTTTATTTCAAGACTTTATTTAACATGGTTCGGATTGTCCGACTTGGGTGAAATGTGTACCGTTTTGTTTTATAATTTGTTGCCATTCGATTTCGTTCTGTTTGGCTAAGGCTTCGCAGATGGAAATTCGATCCATCGATTCGTGTGCCACCCAAACATCGAGCTTCTTTTTGAATCCAGCTTTATGCAAATGGTTTAAAACTGTTTTGTGGTCGATGTTTAGCTTCTGGGCGGTGCTACGACTGCTAACACTGCGGTCTACTTCGATCATTTCCATAATTTTATCGATATTTTCGACATTGGCTGTGACAGTATCGGAACCATAAACACCATTCACAATTTCAGCCTTTTGGCTTGCATTTTCGCTCTCATTAAATCAAATTTGTAAAATATACTGAATTCTATCTTTATTAACTTCCATTTTTTACGCCGTGAAACTCACAACTGAATCGACCAACCAAAAAACTAAAAGAATTTTTTTTTAGTACGAAATTCCACTTTTCCAACGACCACAAACAAGTCTCAATTTGTTTGGTCAATACTTCACGAGATATATATCACTAGAGCCATCTAAATGAAAAATAACGGATTTCATTTTCTCCAACCTAATATTATTTCGAATGGCAGTGTTATTATGTTTGGTAATTTCTTTTAGCTATTTTATTTCGAATGAATCGCTATTGCTTTTATTTTCAAATCGCGGTTGAAAATAAATAATAACCGATAGTTATTGTTATTTTAATTTCAAATTAAATTTGCCCAGGTCTGGTTCTGAAATTCTTATTCGTTGCTTGGTGGTTCAATTCATCCAACTCTGATTCAATGCATAATTTAAAAAGAAAATTTTATAAATAAATTATACAACCACAATGGGAGTAATCCAACGCAAAAGAAGTAAGTCAAGCACGTAGAATTAAAGTTTTTTCATGCAAGATGTTTTCGAGAAAATTGAATGTTCTCGAGGCAGGCACGCGTGAAATTAAGTAGAAGTAGCGTGTATAGTCAGACAGACGCGTTAGGCAATTTGTATTTCACTTTTTAATATAACGTCTATTTTTTTTAATGAAGCTATATTATTCCATATTTCGAGCTTTGACACGATATTTCTTCGTTTCAAATTTCTATGGATCGTTGATGTTGGTACGCAACTTTTTGTTAGGCATGTGTAAAATTAAGTAGAAATAGCGTGTATGGTCAGACAGGTGCGTTTAGAGAGTGATATTCCACTTTTTAATATAACGTCTATTTTTTTTAATGAAACTATATTATTCCGTACTTCGAGTTTCGACACGATATTTCTTCGTTTCAAATATTTATAAATTGTTGTTGGTATGTTCAAATATCGAGAATTCCTCGACCTGACAAATTTTATTTGTTTTCTACTAAATTGCAAATTGTATCGTTGTCAATTTGAAAATATTGAATGGCACGAAACCATGGGACGATTTAATATACATATTCTTAAATTTGTCATACCACACAGAAAAGTAATAAGCACACCATTGAACTATTAACTCTCAACGTGTTAGCCCTTTGCATTCCACTGGCGACAAACATAATAGATTCAAGTTTATTATTATACGAATAAAATTTAAATTATGTATACATTTTTGTGAAAGAACATTTTCCTATTTTCAAAACTCACATCATAAAATTGCAATTGGTAGTTGCTTATCCCCTTAATGTACGATTTAATTCCAAATAATTTTTTAAACGTATACTATTTAATTTGGTTTAAATTTGTTCGTACGAGAAAAAGAATAGATTTATTTTACGAATATGATTTTAATATATGAGACAAGGGGTTAATAAAGACTTTTGGAGCACAAAGGGTTGAAATACTCTCTATTTCACGAATTGATTCGTTTTCGTTGTTCTTTACGCGTCGTCTCGCGTGCCTGATGGAGCACATAAGAATTTCACAATTTCTAACGATCGATAAGAAGCAGTAGAAGATTTATGACGGTATTCTCTTAGCATGCAACGAAGCTTCGATGAAGTATGGCCAGCACGGAACGAAATACGACCCTGGGAGCGTGTGTCTCGTACCGCAGCGAACGTGTTAAAACCCACATCACTTAGGGGATGATCCAATGATTTCCAATGTATCTAAGCACTCGCTGTTAATAGAAGAGCGCCGACCGAGATCCTATCGATGTTATTTCTTGGTTAATAAAATTAGTACACGCGATCCGGCCATCCACTTTGCGAAACTTCCTTTCGAAACGCGGACGAACCGAACGAAATCAAACGCGAAAGGAGCCAGCCGAGGTAAGGGATGCCCGCTCGGGTTACTCGAACAGAAAAGAAAGGAAACGGAAGCGTGGATGGATCCCGTTTCATCGAACTCGTTCGCGAAACTTTCATCCCGTAGGCTTTTCCCGCGATTGTTTTTAGCGCGTCTCCGCGATACGATTTTACGGGAACCATCGTTCGTTCTTCATCCTAGAAATATTCCTCTCCAAAAATTAGAGAAAGAATTATTTCTTTTGTGTGGTTTGTGCATCGTTAGTGAAACGATTTCTTCGAACATTTCGTAGGCGAGTAAAGAGTATATTAGTCATGGATTTTTAACACATTGATTCATACGTCACCCATATATGGGTTCAATAAAAATATTAATTTTGAAGATTAGATGCTACAAAAAATAAATCTAGATAGGACTCTTGAATTTTAATTTGTAAAAAGTAAGTTTTATGACGAATTTTTGTAGTTTCCAATTGTCTAAAAATAAGAGCAATTTAAGTCAACATGTTAAAGTGTCGTCCGGATTGCATTTAGGGGCCACTTAAAAATTGCACGCGTTTAAACCAACAAAGACAATATTTACTTTCTTTTATCATTTTTCAAACGCGCCACGAACTCATGAATGTGGATATTTGGAGATGTTTAATTTTGTTTTTACAATGCAATTTAAACGCTTGTGACTTCGCAAATTTTCGTGGGATATTATTCTTTGATAAATGGGAAACGTGGTTCATGATTTTTTAAATTTTCCGCGACCCCAAAGAATCTCAACGCGAACGTGGTTTTAGAACTACAGTTTCGGAAGTTCAGCTCTGGTGGACTCATAGGGAAGGCTATTTCAACACACCTTTGGATACGGTTACAAGTTGGGAACAGTCTCCAATACGCAGAGTCTTCGGAATAAACTCAGCAACCAGCAAGAACTTAATTAACAGCCATATAGTGGCTAAAAGGGAAAGTTTAATTAAAGGGAAGTAAAAGAAACAAACTTAGAAAATGACAATCATTATATTGATCGACTTTCTGTCTATGAATCTGTAATTTAAGGAATGAATAATCGTGAATAAAAGCTTTGCGTAGCGACGAGAACAAGAAGTATGACGTTTCATTTTGAATTTATTAGTGGACTCTTCGGTAAAGCCATTATGGAAAATTTTGTCTTAGACACGACTGCAAGTTGGAAACAATCTTCTATATGTGGAACGTTTGGATCAAACTTAGGAACAAGTAAGAACTTAGTTAACAGCCATCTGCAGACTAAAAGGGGAAATGTTGAAGTTTAATCGAGGAAAATTTATATGTTCTTGAGATATCATACATGAAAGAGGTATATTTAGTTGAAAATTGCAGCATTAATCTTAACGTTGAAATGTTAGAAATTGTAACGACTCTCTTTTCTGGATTATATTAAAATACGTTCGATCGAAAGCGACAATGACTTAGCTGAGGAGTTGTAATAAATATAATCATATTTAATTTAATTTTAATTTCAATTTCAATTTAATTACTGCCCTTATATCTTCTTTCTGTAAATAAATAAATAAAAACCGAAGACAGATTTACCATGAAGTCTTGTTGCAAACGAGAAAATTACATTTTAAATTTAAATTCAATTTAAACATTTCGACTCTTAAGTTGGAGTCAGCTCCAGAATGAAAATAAGTCATTTATTAATTTTCCACTGCTTTTCTTCACATCTCACGATCGTCCCGATATTCACGATATATAATATAAATATATAGATAATATTACAAATTCAAAACTTAACTATCTACTCTATGAATAAGAATAAAAGAAATTAACGTGAATCTTGATACAAAAGATAAGCGTGCTCTAATTACAAATAAAAACGTGTTTTGTTAGCTCGTTTCTATAATATTATACTCGATATAATAATAATTAAAAACTCAAATTTTCCAACTTCTCGTTTGCCTTCCGATTCACGGTTTCCGTTTATTGTAAATTTTATTACCAGTAAAAAAAATTCATTTCGTCGGGGCGTATCGTTGTAAAAAAATTCGTAAATATACCCTTTGTTTTATGGTCGTCAAGGTGGGCGTAACCCCTTAACAAGGGGCGAAGAAGAAAGCCGGTGGACGTGGAAGACGAAGTCGAACTTGTCGGGGGAGTTTTGTGGCCAAACTTTTATGTGTACCCGGGTGTAACGGTCGTCGAGGGGTGGCGTTGGCCGTCGAGGGGGTGGTCCGCCGTTCTATCAGAGACTAAACCCTCTGCCAAAACACGCCCGATTGTGTTAACGGTATCTATAGCCGCGGAGGCCAGCAAGATGTCGGGCTATTTTGTATGAAATAGCAGTGGCCCGTGACTTGGCCCGAAACGCGCGACGTTTCCGCTAAGGTCGTGCAGGATTCCGGCAATTTGGCCGAGAAACAAACGAACCCACCACGAACAGAATCGAGGGGAATGGATGCTGGAAGACACGCGACGGGGCTCGGCGAGGCTGAGTGCAGGCCGCTCGAAATACAGTAATTCCATGCTTACCAGCGAAATCTGTGTTCCGGATTAGCGGTCGAGCTCGAGAATTTCGCCAGTCGACGAGATTATTTAAATAATTTCCATTCTCATTACTCGGGGAAACGATTATCAATTATTATATTTCGACATTCTTGATTTACAACTATGTAGTATTTAGTATATTTCACTGTCGAGCTTGCAAAATATTATATCCTATTTAGTGTATTTCTCTGTCAAGCTTGACATGCAATTGGGAGAATTTTGTAAAATATTATATAGTATTTAGTATAGTTCCCTGTCAAGCATGATGGTATGAGGAAAAATTACACACTAATAACCATAACAGGACCCAAAAACGTGGTCACTCGATAACATTAATATGAATGTGGTATTTTTAAACTTTTTAAATTGTTTAAAGTTCTGTTTTGTCCATGATTTTCTATTCCATACAATAAAAGAAATCAAGCTCGAATTAAGTTACGTAAATTACGTTTTGTCTTGTAAGCACCCTAATAGTTGGGGTAGTGAATTAGTATTAAAAACATGTTATCTTTGTGGTGCCTATCTGTTGACACGTATAAAATTGAATTTGGTTTGAAAAATATTACATCCTGTTTAGTATATTTCCCTGTCAAGCTTGACTTGCATCTGTGAGAATTTTGCAAAGTATTATTTTAAAAGAAATTTTATTTTACATTTTGAGGAAGATCTTACTTTCGTATGATTTCTTGAGTTTAAAAAATCAACGAAATATTATCGAAAAAAAATAATACATATATCTTTGAAATACAGGGTGGCCCACGCAATTGTTTCAGGTCACAGCTCCCTTATTAATGCATTTACGAATAAATTCCAAAGGAGGAAGATAAATGGCTCAAAAGTACAATACATTCGTAGGCCCTTAGATTTTTCTTAAGTGTAACATTGCACGTGCAATTGCATCATTCCTTGAAATGGAGACTTATCAGATCGATTCCTCTGGTCATTCTACGTGAAAAATTATTAGGGTATCGTGGCGAAACAGTTACTAGTTCTCGAGATATTTTCACGAAATGTTTTCATCGAAGAACGAAAGCCAGGAAATATGTCAGCTTCTTCCTGCAAACATCGAAAGCTTTTTTACATTCAGTTCGAGGGAACAATTGGTTTCCCTCGGTTAATCGGTATAAAGTCTTTTGCTATCGAAGAAAAGTTTCTTACAAATCTTTTATATTACGAGCACTGTCTCAGAAAACTTCTTAATTGGCTCTTGTTCTTAAGGAGAAGCCATTTTGTAACAGCAGAAATCTTTGCACGATTTGTCTTTGCTTTTTCTTTTAAAACGGCATGTCCAAAGCATTTGATTTCTTTATCGAACTACTTTGGATTTGTAATAAAATTTACTTCTATAACTTTCGTGAAAACATCTCCCACGTTTTCAAAGTTCCTCTTCGAGACTCTTCCCATAGATAGCTGTCATTACCAAAACATCCACTTTTGAAAAATAATAATCGCTACGTTACACGTAAACAATTTTAATAGATTTACTATCGTTTTCTACGAAATTACATATTTACACTGGAACATAAAGTCCCGTAAAGTAAGAGACACGTTCAGAATTCATCCGTTCGCTTTTTTCTTTTGGCAGAACAGGGACACTTGGGGCACTTAGGAGGACGAAATTCATTGTCGAGTCGCGGGAAAAACTGAAATCGAATCGGTCTCTGCATATAATAGATATATATTTGACTCCGTGTGCCGTCGCATTATATGCTGGCTCCGTATGAACAATGATCGGATGGGGATCTACTTCCCCTAGAGCGGTTTCCCGCAGCTGACGCCCTCGTACGTTCTCCGGAACGTCCGTAGCTCGAATGTATCGTCGTGATAAATCGTTCGACGGGGCCGTGATAAATTTATCCCTCCTTTCATTTAAAATATTCTCGCTCTGGCCGACGCGCACTTTATAGCGATCATTACACATTGATCGTATCGTCGATGAATGACAGCGCTCGATGGACTCTTTCACCCTTGATAAACCTACCCGCGAAGACTGTTAACGCCGCCTTCCTCCTCTCTTCTCGATCACGATCCTTGTTATTCTTCACGAATTTCGACGAAATTTACTGACTAAATTTTGTAAAATATACAAGTGCCAACGAGTGATTTTACCCTTGGATAAATTGAGAAATTTTTTAGAATTTTTGTAGCCAATATCGAGATGAAATTTTAATTAAAGTTGAAAGAAACGATTGTTTCTTTTTAATAACCTGATATCGAGAAGATTTAAACGCCTTATAACTTTAGAATATACATAATACATTGGGCTATAGAATCCTGACAAGTCCAAAGTTAAACCCAAACTTTTGCTTCGCTGGATTAAGAGATTTTTGTGTAACTTTTCAACTAAAAACAATATCGAGGTGAAATTTAAACTAAAATTGAAAGAAACGAAATCGCTTCTTTTTAATAGTTTGGTATAGAGAAGATCCAAAGCCTTGTATAAAATTTGATTAATATGAAATTTAATTTTAAATAGGTTTTTTTTATTATGGATTTATTTTTAATGAAAAATTTTAGCAATTGTAACTTAAGAATATACGGAGTCCTTTAAGAACATAGTTAAAGCAAGATTTTGCTTCGCCGGGTTTCCAACTGCAACCGTGCCAAGAAATTTTGCAAAATTTCAACGTGGGTAAAAAGAAGTTACAACCCAAGAAGCAAACGTTTCCAAATACGACTACGCGATCTTCTTTCGTGCTCGAAACGAGTAGAATATGTTTCTACAGTGGATTTTCCGATCCAAGGAGAATTCTCCGTAATCTAAGGAGAAGAAAATTTTTGACGCAGAAGAATAAAAACTGTGTACCTTAAATATATCTTTTTCTATAAATACACAATATATTTATAAAATCACCAGATTTCATGAACGCGTGAAGTCTCGTAATAGTCAAAAACGTTAATTTGAAACGCGAAGTCGGCCAAAAATGATACGTTTTGCGAGTCGTTCTGACAAAAAATGGGGAATTAAACTCAAATTCGAGCATGCATTTATCATACGCGAGTTTAAACCGGGAGGCAACACAGCGGCGATTGTTCGTAATGCTAATAGAGTTTTTGAGGAATGTGCAGCTCGAATGCATCGTCGTGATAAATCGTTCGACGAGGCTGTGATAAATTTATCCCACCTTTCATTTAAAATATCCTCGCCGTGGCTGGTGTGCACTTTATAGCGATCATTACATATTGATCGTATCGCCGATGAATGACAACGCGCGTGAGACTCTCTCGCACCGGCTTGATAAACCTTTTCGTGAAAATAGTTATTTTCATGACCGTAATGTGATTATTATTTGTGATTATAATATTGGAAGTAAATTAAAAGAAAAATAACCAGTATCAAGCAGAGTATACTAAAAGTTACGTAGTTATAATGTCGTCGTCTTTCTATTTATTTTAATACATTGTAAATGACCCTGTAAATGATTTTAATTACAATTATTTTGTTAACAACTGTTTATTATAACCATTTTTATGACGCCATTTCAGTTTTATGTATTTTATGTATTAAGTTCCAACTTGACAACTGAGTAATTTAGTAGTATAACTCGGGTTTCTAATAATTATATCTTGAAATCTAGAAGGGAGCAACAATTATTTTTTGTTGTAATATGCTCGTGACTTCGTTCATAATATACTTTGGGGTTAATTGAAATTGATAAAGGAACATAACTTCACAGATATCCGATGGGTTTAAAGTATGTCAAAGCAGAAACGTTGAGTGTTGTAGTATACAGTTACTCTTACTCGTATTCGTACACTATAATGGTCATTCACTATAAATGAAAATGTTGGAAATGTTTCTCATTACCATGTTGGCAAACATGCGTATGTTGGAGGTATTTCCTTTTACCTCGTTGGCAGGCATGCGCGCCGTCTTTTGTTTTAGTATAGTATAACACTGGGCAGTCGCAGTACCAGTACGATGTATGCAACGATACGTGCCATATGCATTAAACGTAACCTAAAATATATGTGTCGTTTATTGTCCATTTCTATAACCTCTGTTACAGAAAAGAAACTCGTTTCCAATTATTTTTACTTTTGTTTGTTAGACTGTGTTGCAAAGTAATTTTTTTCTAATAGAGAGATGCAATATAAACAGTATACAATAATTTCAACAAAACGATCACCCACTCAAGTAACTATTTATTCAAACACAAATCCTTAAACTCAATGTGTGAAAAAATGGACTTGTACCACTTTCAATAACAACTTCATTTATAGTGAATCACCACTATAGTGTACCAGTGTGGAAGTAACTGTGTATGTACACTCTTACATGTTTCACTTTAGTTAAACAAAAAACATTCGAATGAATTGAAAATGAACTACCTTCGATATCTTTGCATCTACGAACGCGATAAGAATTACAAGAAAATCACAAACATACAAAGTTTGAATTTTACATCAATTTAAGTAAAACTATATTTTGTTAATCATGTTTAGGCATAACACGAAGATTAATCCAACTCCAAAAACAACCGTTTTATTCATTTTACCTATTTCTCATCTGCCAATAATTCGTTCTTACTGTTATTTTCACTACTAGTTGTATTCTTAGCTTTGTTTACTTTATTTCTAGGTAGATATTTCGGGAAAGATTCTTCCTGGAGCGAAATCTTGCTAATTTCTTTAGCTCACACGTTAGTGTATTTAGAATCTCAGGTAAACCATAGATATCAGAAGAAACAGATATTTTATAATCGCGAAAAGAATTGCATCCCTCGATCGAGCGACGTTGCAATACTCGTACAAAACTTCTTTCGTCGTCACGTGCCGCGCATTCGCAATTATTTCCAGTTCCTCAAGTCCCTCACCCCCCACCCCCGTTCCCGAGATTTATACGTCTGGAAAAAAAGCTCGGTTCCGTGAAACTATCAAAAAGGGTACTTGGAATCGCGCAATATTACACGCTCTCGACGTTGGAAAAAAACTGCAGTTACCGTGATATATATCGCTCGAAGACGAATGGTCAAAATATCTACGGAGCTCTCTCTCTCGGGGTGATAAAGGGCGCTTTGAAGGAAAGCGAACGTGCTCTCTCGATACCTCGAGGCATCCGGATTGGTACGTTTAATAAGAGCGCACCCGTTCCGAAAAGAAATTCGGATGGCGGGAACGGTGGGTCGCGGGGGTTGGGACGGGCCACAGGGGTTGGAAACGCAGAGCCAAAAGCGAGGCAAGACGAGCCAGGGGGTGGGGGTTGGAGTAGAGACAGGGGAAGGATGTGGTTGGAAGGAGCCATCGCCCGGAGCGGGTACGTGCTCCAAAGGATATTAAAATATTTTAATTGCAATGGATTTCGCGGAACGCTACGAAGAATTTTATTCGAAATTACTCGATCGAGTCTATGAATAAGGATTACGCTTTGCTTGCCTCTGTACCGAAACGTACAGCCCCGATATCCAGAACGTCCAGAACAGCGTGGTAGAAATAATTTAATATTTAATGGGATAACCCGTGGCGTGTGTACTCGGGAACGACGAGACACGATTTATCGAACGTTGCCGTTCCGTCATTAACCGGAATCGTCGATTTTTCTGTCGCCAGCGAGATTTGCCGGCCAATTTCCTGGACAATCTCGTCCCTCGTAATGCGACGAAGAAGGAATTACCCCCTCCTCGGATAAATTCGTTCGCCGGAGTTATCATCCGCCGTTCATCGGTGGTCTGACCCGGAAGTATAGTAAAACCTCCATTTTCCGAACCGAGTACTTACGCAGGCCTCGTTCAAGACGATTACGGATCTCAACTTCGTGCAAACAGGATCGCGATAAATTTATATGCACCGATGTATTCGATTAACGAATATCAATAGTTGCGAATAAATCGAAAGGAAGATTTCTTTTTTCATTTCTACGTTACAAATTTTAGAATTCAAATATTTTGTTTCGTCGTAGATATCTGAACTGATAAATTTAAGTTTACACTTAATTACACTTAGTTAGAGTAGATATCTCAAATGATAATATCTAAGTTTACACTACGTGGTTAGTGCTATATTTACAAAATCAATAAAGAACGTAGCCTTAATATACTCGTTTACTTAATATATTAACGTTTCTCGAGTTAGAGATGAGCATTCACTGATTAGAAAAATTATCTGAACGAAAAATTTAATAAAATAACTTTGAATTTATTCATTGGACAAAGTTTCGATTAATGGAAGTATTATTCAATTTTTTACACGATTAAAATTATTATTTTAACATTTTTGGAGTTTCAGGCCCCCTTCGGTACCACTCGAAGCCAAAGTATTTAGTCTTAAAATCAAAATTAAAATAAATGAAACGAACCCATGTTTAGCCACTAAAATAATAAAAAAAAATATTTGAAAAATTATGTAAGAAAGTGGCTAAAATCCTGAGAGTTCTCGCTTGGTGGATCATTCTTTGAAACAGTTCTACGTTGAACTATAATTGTATTTAATCCAAACAACCGAACGATCCGTCTTGTAAAATAATCCGAGACGTTGTTTCTCGCGTGCAATTTGCTGGAGGCTTAAGAATTCCCTGTTTAGAATTCTTTCCGGTAATAATTCTGCACATCGTTCGGTAATAACAGGTCGTTCATCATATTTCTTATCACTCTCACCTAGCTGATCGCGGCGGAAAGTGACGGGTGCAGCTGCTCTCAGCATTTCGTGTAACTCAATAACGAGGCTAACGAGCCTCGTACGATTAACTCGGAGCACGATAAATTCCATCGCTTTCACTTCTCGAAATAGAATTCATCGGGCAGAACGCGCCCGTTGCCTTCCGGTTTGATCATGGGACGCGATGTTAGCTTCCTCGCTTTGTCGCGAACATATTTGACAGTATCGCGGGAGCAAAAACATTATATTTTTCTCGACTCTTCGTTCGTTTCGTGCTCAGCTTACAGGGTTTCCCAATAACTATTAATTTTTATTCGCTTTTTCGAGCCACTGTTACACATTGCGTTGAAATCATTAAAATTTATTATAAAAATTCTTATTCGATACGAACTACGTTTAGTGCACTCGAGAAAATGAAAATTTATAATTCGTGGTTTAGTGAATCTATTAAGTTTTATCAGGAAGTATGAATGTGATCTTTTTATCAAATTCCCCTTCTTAAACCGAACAAACTCTATACAAACAGCTTCCTTCGATCTTTATTAACTGAAGGAATAACTGAGTCTATACATTTGAACTGGATTTACTTTGCAGTCTGTAGATACAGACTTTAATTTTAACTTTACCAGCTTCGGGAAGCTCGAGATTGAAATACTTAGCATTCCGGAAACAACGTCTTCGTTATTCATAAGAAAGATGAGAACGAAAAACGAACACGTGATAAAATAGTTACACTATTAAACGGATTCGAACATTCTGAAACTTTCAACGTTTTCCATGGAAAGTAAACAGTGGAGGCGGTTTTATAATATTCAAGAATTTTTAAGAGTATAAGTATAAGTAACCAAAAGCTTTAATCTTCTGTACACAGTGGTCAAATTTTTGGATTTATATTAATTTTGTATATCTGTATATAAGGTTATTTATTTAACATTCAGCTGAACGTCAACTAAGAACTAAATTGGGATAAATAGTACTTTTAAATGTCCTATCATGTTTGTTGGGTATAAACAGCATGTTTCAGTGTTGTTCAAAGCTCTCATTTGCGATGCCTTCTAGTGGACACTTTGCACGATTCTATTTAACCGTTTTAAACAGTCGTCGTTATTTATTCGTTTTAACAATGCTGTACGTTTTGAGGTTAACCTGACAACTTTGGTCCGAACTAACACATACAAGTATACAAATGCTGATCAAAATCGAGTGTCATGCTTCGACAAGGCAACATACCAAAGTGTAAATCTTTTAAACTGTTTATACAGTCGATTTCCTTGTTCAAAACAACAAATAATTTAAACAATTACATAATTGTTCTATTTTTAATAGTTACTCAGATATTTGTCAAAATAGCTTTTCCCAAATTAAAAAAATATATGTCAAATATTTTCACGAGGACGTCATATTTAAATTTCACGAATATCGGTGAAATTAACTCTTCAGTATCTTCTCTTCTGCGGCGAATTAAATTGTGAAAATGAGAGGTCGGTGAGGGTTAATTTATTCAGCGGCAATTTTCACTTCTTTAACATGCACGGTTCTCGATAAAAAAAAGTATGTGTCAAATATTTCCACTTTGGACAGCATCGTATTTAAATTGCACGCATATTGATGATTGACACTTTGGTAACTTCTCTTCTGCAACGAATTAAATTGTGAAAATGAGAGGATGGTTGAAAATTAATTTTGAAGATTAGATGACAAAGACAATAATCCAGATAGAACTCTCGAATTTTAACGAGACTGTAAAATGAGAATAATTATTCGTATAGAATTAAATTCACCTGGTATATGACTAATAACGATCAAATTTATAACTCTATTGTTACAGCTTATGCTCTTATTATAATTTTGTTTATAGTTACCCCTTTTTTAATTGGTGGATTTGGTAATTGATTGATTCCTTTAATTGGAGCTCCAGATATAGCATTGTTACAACTACAAATTGTTGATATACTAGTTTCCAATTGTCTAGAAATAGTTTCACTTTCATAGACAATTTGATGGGTTTGGTCTGGCAGTCAACGATTCTCTACAAAAAAAATGTGTATGAAATATTTCCACGAGGCCATCATAATTCACGAATATCAGTGATCGACACCAGTTCTCTTCTTCGACGAATTAAGTTGTGAAAACAAATGGAGGGGCGAGGGTTAATTTATTTATGGAACGCTACAGTCGCCAGGCGATCGATTTTCGTGGAAGCGGGGAATATTTCCTGGCCACCTCGTGGATTATTCCTATTACTTTAACCGCGAGAGCCTCGCAACGAGATCGAACCACGGCGCTATCGTAACTTTAACGGATACTTTAGCGGGCGGTACGCGGACGAAGGGGTCGATCCGCGAACGTCGGCGAGTTCGAAAAACGCGCACCTTCGTAAAAAGCATGCCAGCCGATGCGTTTAACGGATGTAATGGCCCCCGGCTCGTTTAAACCGCGCCGTCTAATCAAGAAAGTGGTCTCACCGGGTTCGCGAACCCCGCCGTCAGAAGCCTGGCCATCCCCCGCGTACCAAGAGTTGCCTCTGATCGACGACGAATAAAGGAAATAATACCGCGGCGAGCTTTTATCCGCCACCGACGGCGAGCAAAAAGCAACATCGTTACCGATCCTCCAACCACGGGCTGTAAATCCTTTCCATGGATCGTGCCCGGGCGAAAGGTGTAGCCGCTCGACCTACGCCCCGGCCACCCCCGCTGGAAAAAGTCTGGTAACTGTTACGCGAGAGTTCGGGGACGAAAGAAAACGGCATCGAATTTCTCTGGCCGGGAGAAGAATTCAACTATCGGACTCGAGCCGGACACCGACCAACGTCTGGGAAGTGCTGTGGAAATTGTTGGGAAACTTCTCCCTGTCGATGGTAGGGGGGTGGGACATCGACCGGTTTTTAGACGTCTCGCGGACTTTTAGAGCTTTTTTCGGGGCCACGGAATCCGCGTGCACCCGATCGTTCGTTACATTTTCCGGATTTCCTTGTGGGAAAGGGAAAGTGTCGGGCATACAGTGTGCCACAAAAGCGAACATGGACGTTTTTAATTTTCAATTGGACTGGTTTACCATTTCTAGTTGAATTATTGACCGTCTGTAATAGACTGCGGATGTTTATGGAAATGCATATGTTTCTAGGAAATAGATGAAAGAGTGAAACCTAAATAGAAGTTTGTCTCATCACTAGAGGTCCTTAAATATATATTTTTTATTTTGCATATGTTTTCTATATTTTTTATAAGAACATATGTTGAAACATACTGCATATGTCATGTATGTTTATTGCATTTTTTTGCATAAAATTAATGCTCATATGGGCTTTCGAACATCTATTTCAGTATATTACTTTAACGTTTGTATACGATAGTCATGGCAGAAATCACAGCACCGCTATTTATATATTTTGTGTTTCTAGTTAATGGTAACAGTTCATAGATGCTACGAATAGTATTAATCAGTAATTCTGAAATATTTTTGGCAGATAGGTTCTACGAAAACGAATTTTCTGTGGTCAGATTGTTAGAGAACCTAAAACAATTACAGCATGCTACTTCAGCAAAATTCAAATATGCCCTAATTACATCTTGTAATGTTGAGCGTTCGTTCTCAGCTTATAAATTGACTGTAAGCGATGAACGTCATCAACTAACTCTTGACAATATTGAAGAAATACTCGTAACATATTGTAATTTAAATTATAATTGATTATTATTATTTTTGAGTAATAAAATTATTTGAACATATTTTGAATATATTTTGCATATTCCTGTATATTTTGGCATATTATTGATACATATTTGACATATGTCACTTACATATTTTGATATTGTATATTGACATAAACATCCGCAGTCTAGTAATAGCTAATGTCAGATAATCAGCGACTTGTGTCCAAAAGGACCCCTGCAGGCCTCTACTGACCACTGATGACCATTTCTGATATACCTGGCAACGTATAATGATTACTACTGGTTTGTTTCTGCTGGTCACTGCTGACCACTGATGACCACTCCTGATATTTCTGACAACGTATAACGATTACTACTGGCTACTGGTTGTCTCTGCTTGGGAATGCGTTTTCCATTATTAGGTAGTAAGAATCGTCATTATAAAAGGAAAAATAAAGGCTCAAGTTTGCCTGGGCTTGACAACGGAAACAATAATAGTGGTATTCAAAGAATCCCATTTGTCAGCGTGGTATTCTCAGCGCCAAATTTTAAAAAAATGGAACAAAACTTAACGCTTTGGAAATGCGTTTCCCATTATTAAGTAGTAAGAATCGTCATTATGAAAGGAAAAATAAAGGCTCGAGATTGCCTGGACTTGTCGAAAGAAACAATAATAGTAGTATCCAAAGAATCCCATTTGTCAGCGTGGTGTTCTCAGCGCCAATTTTTAAGGAAATGGAACAGAACTTAACGCTTTGGAAATGAGTTTTCCATTATTAAGTAGTAAGAATAATCATTATAAAAGGCAAAATAAAGGCTCAAGTTTGCCTGGACTTGACGAAAGAAACAATAATAGTGGTATCCAAAGAATCCCCCTTGCCAGCATGATGTTCCCAGCGTCAACTTTTTAAAGAAATGGAACAAAACTTAACACTTTGAGAATGAGTTTTCCATTATTAAATAGTAAGAATCGTCATTATAAAAGGAAAAATAAAGGTTCATGTTTGCCTAGACTTGACCACACAAACAATAATAATGGTATCCAAAGAATCCTATTTGCCAACATGTTCCCAGCATCTCCCGATAGCGCGCAATAAAATCCCCAGAAGGAAATCGAAAAACCGTCAGCGGCGTTCGTATCGAGCGGCTCGTTTGCTATCGTCAACCGGTGCTCGCGAATCGTGCAATCAAGTTGCAAATCATGCATGCCGAACCGGACGAGTCGTTATCGCCGATGGCGAAGCGTAGAGCGAATCAAGGCTAACACGATGCGTACGCCTCGTGCATCACACTCTGGAGAGAATGAATCTGCCGGCGTGTCCTCTCCTGGAACAACGTTGCACGGAGACTCGTAGGCGAAAAGTACGTCCATTAAAACAAACGTTAATTCCCATGGTAGGACGCGTAACGGCTCGCGGCGCGGCCATTACCCGGAGCTATACATATACGTGTACCTGGGCGTATATATACGCGCATTACGTGGGAACCGGCTCTGGGGGGGTTGTGACATACGCGACGCTGAATTTGAATCTGGGTCAAGGGGTTGCGCCATGTTGGATAGTTCGAAAGAATCGAACAAAATTTGTTTCCATAAATTGATAGACTCGGGAGTCTTAAAAATGGGGAGTGGGTTGGTTCTTGGTATTTGCAATTTAAACCATTGATTAAATCACGGAATTCTGCGATAAAGTGACCGAAGTTTCCTTTCCGGTACGACGATGGATATTACGAGAAAGTTTAGAAACGTGGAAAACATTATTTCGATTATACATTACACCTACACAATTTAATACTTGGACACATGGTACTTGGTAATTGTGGTTTATTTGATTGAAATTGTGTTTTCGATTTTTCTGATCCTTAATGCGTTAAAGCACATCTTCCAGTTTAACGAAAAATTAATTATTGTGGAGAAAATATTCGTGAAATTTACACTCGTTATAAAGTTGCCCAACCTTAGTTACTAAGTGAATAAGCAAAACAAAGTAATATCAAATACATTACTTATACGTAAGAGAAATTAACATTGCATGTATGAAGAAATTTAAAAAATAAAAAGACAATTCAATTACATATTTAAGTATATTTTTATTTTTTATTTTAATTCCTATTTATTCGTTATTTACAAAATTAACACAAAATACTGTGGTCTGCTTACAAATGTTTAAATCGACTCTCTTTAATTTTCAGCCGAATCGAAGACTGAATGACAATTTGAATCGATCATTTGAACCATTTGCATTAGTTAATAAAAGCCCAATTGCTTTCAACCGTGTTCCAAGTAGAATTTTAGAGGTTTCTACTAATGAATTCAACCGTACTAGTGAGCAGAAATATGAATACCTTCAAAGTCAGACGTTCCTAATAATGACAGCTGTTAAGGGAGAGATAATGACATTGGCGTCAATTTATTTCGTACAGCGGACACTAGAAAAAACGCTGTTTATAGAAAAAATACGAAAATTATTCAAATCTTCTGCTTTCTTGACACTAAGAGAAAAGATAAATCTTGCAAATGAAGTCTTTGAAACGTACGCGATGAAGTACACAATTTATTCACCACAACTACGTTTTCACTTTATTTTTACTTTTCTTGATTCTTCCTTTGATGTTACATAAAATGCTTTTTTACTATTTGACCCTTTTCCTCCTCCTCTTGCAGTAGCAGTTTTATTTTATTTATGTAAGAAAAACATAGTACTTTACTTTTCTTTATGTGAGAGGAAGGTATTTAACAAAATAAAATATATTATTATACGTTTCTTTTTAAAGATCTTGGTACCATAACATTATATGCTATTATCATCATAATTTCTGTTCCACCATAACCAGTACCACTGTTTTTCAACCATTATGTTACAAGTAAGCTCTTCTTTTCTCTTAATAACTTAATTCTAAAGATGTCTCGATTTGTTTCGTCGCTGATATTATTTGTAATTTATTACATTTAATAATCTAGACTTTATTCATCGCGTATATTTCAAGGACTCTGTCAACAGAATTTATCTCTGTTCTTTGTACCAACATGGGGAAAAACTTGGATATATTTTCTAATTATCCATTCACGAAGGAACGAGCAAATAATTCTTCTAATGGTATTAAAACGATATTAAGGTTACTACACCTTCCATGATCCAAATCTTCTCTTTCGATGGTCCAAAAAACAATCAAAATGAATTTCTATCCTGCTCGTTGGGAACTGTTGAATTTATCTCGCGTCTGTTGCCAAGAACGAGTGAAGTAGAAATCTTGAACTTCTCTAAGGAATAGACTTTCAACGTGGAATTAATGCAGACATCTTTGTAGCTTCTAGAGCAATACGGAAACGTTTTGCTTCAGCCGATGTTTTGTCCGAATATAAAGGCACCCTTTGCGATAACTTCGTATTTCTTATCTTATTTACCCGAATACATTTAACTCGGGCAATGCAATCGCCAAATAAATAAACGAAACTTTATTCGATACAGCATATTCTCATTTGGGCCAATTATTGCACGTAAACTTTCTAAGTATTCTGATCGCCAATATAATTTCTAATACAACGCCAAAATTTTGGATTCAATTTTCATGCTAAAAGTGGATAAATATGTATTGAAATATTAACTATAGTTTGTTTAAATGCCAGTTATAGTTCACACTGTCGTACGAGTTTCGACTCGAGCAAGGAGTGGGGATGACTCGTGGACATACAAGCGGACAGATTCGTGGTCATATAAGCGGACACTACTGTATTTTACGTTCTATCGCTATCGAGAACCTCGTGAACCATTCAGACCTGCACTCAGGGATCCTCTCGCACAAGAGATAGAAAATTGCTCCTTTCGCGAGAACGTTTCTCAACTTTCAACGTTTTTCTTCAAATTTATAACGAGTATCGTAAATCTTGGCACGGTTAAGCTGCAATATTTTGGCTTCCGTTAACGTCTTATCACGACGCGACGAAACGCTGTTATACCGGGAAGTGCATTGGAATTCAAGGATCCCCCAAGAAGCTCAAAGGCGCGCAGAGAGGAAGAGGAGTGTCCGGAACGAGTAAAGGGGGAATTATAGGAAGGCTTTAAATATTTATCAAGCCGTAGGACAGTCTGCCGGCGGCGAGCTTGACAAAGAACAAGAGACTGCTAATGAATCCAGTCGGCCGGCAATAATTCTTTGTTCCCGTTCTCCGCCGGCGAATTGAAATAGAATTTCAAGGAACGTAACGGCGGCCCTCAAACTTTTCCATTTACGGTTTCATTAAATCGACGCGCGGCATTTACGGGATCGATTTACTTTGACGCTGATCGCCAATCAAATTATTCACTTAACGATCTTCCCTCGCGTTTCGAAACGAAAAACATAGTCGATATTTAGAATTTACTTACGAAGACAAATTTTTTCTTACGTGTTCTTCGCAACAAGAAAATAAATTTAAAAGGGGTTGTATATTTGAAGTTATATTTTCGATGTTATTCGTGTCCTTTTCATTGTTTGAAAGAACATTACTGACATACACGGTGTTCGGTCACCCCTGGGGAAAAATTTAATGCGAGATTCTAGAGGCCAAAATAAGACGAAAATCATAAATACTAATTTGTTGATGGAAGCTTCGTTAAAAAGTTATTAACGTTTAGAGTTCCGCCCGAACTGAATTTTTTTCGAGAAAGTGGGTAGGATTTCGGGGGTAGGTCTATTCACCTAAAATTATTGTAATTGACCCCGGTAATCGAAAATAATTTTTCCAGAAAGATTTGAAATTAATTAATTTTGTCGAAAAATTTCACACATTGTCGAAGTTTTTTCTCGAAAGTGGGTAGGAATTCGAGTGTATACCTAATGACCAAAACCGATTGTAATTGACCCCGGCAATCGAAAATAATTTTCTCAGAACGATTTGAAATTTTTTTTTCGTCAAAAAATTTAGGTCGATGTTTCTTAAAAATTTATTTTTCATTTTTAATATATTTGTTTAACGCTGTACAGAAAAGTTGTTTAATACTTTTTTGGAGATACTCATGAACTCTACTTCCTCATAAAATTTCAATCCAATATAGTCGGTATTCTAGGAGTTACGGCCGTCTGAAAATTGGAGCACTTTTATGGGGTTTTTCTCAATTTACGGGGTGCAGGAACAACTTTTCGAATATTCATAGAATTTCTACATATTCTGCTCTAAAATACGCGTTGTTTGCATTTTGAAACATTGAAATCCTTCGATCCGTTCAAAAGTTATGATGTTTTAAACATACGCGTGAAATTTCAGGGAAACATATCAATGGATGGTGAGACATTACATTTTTAGTAAGGAATTTTTTTCTCGATAGTAGGTAGGATTTTGAGGGTATGTCTATTAACCAAAGATGCTTGTAATTGACTCCTGTAACTAAATATAATTTTTTTAGTGTGATTTGAAATTTTTTAATTTCGTCTAAAAATTTCAGTACCTACTCGAATTTTTTTCTCGAAACTGGGTAGGATATCAGGGATATGTGTATTCACCAAAAGTAATTGTAATTGAGTCCCGCAACCAAAAATAATTTTTTCACAATGATTTGAAATTTTTTAATTTAATTTTTTAATAACTTTTTAATGAAGCCTCAGTCAAGAAATTGATATTCTTGATTTTCGTCTTATTTTGGCCTCTAGAATCTCCCATTAAAATTTTTCCTAAGGATGGCTGAACACCCTCTATGGAAAACATATTTAACGTATCGAGAATTTTATAGTAGTTCAGTCAGTGATTTGAACCGACAAATATGAATAGATTGTTACTCTATACGAGAGTATCTTTTATCTGAACTTGACGAAATTAAGGAAACATTAAACTTCTACTTAAACAAATGTATTCGAGATTAAAGACTAGTGGTACCGAAAAATCGAGATCAGCTTGGACGAATGTTTCCAAAATCTTTGGTGAACACTCGGTTCAATATAACGCTCCTCGTTGTTGATGGAAGTCTGGGCGGAAAGTGAACGTTAAGCGGTTAGCTGGCCGAATTCGTCGAAACACGAATATAATGTATCGCCGTGGAAGTTTCTTCTTCGACTCTCTTCTTCTCCCTTTTAATCGGGAAGTTCGTTTCCTCCGGAATGGTGGCGCGTCGCTGTACCGACCGCTTCGGCATTGAAAATATCGATTGCCGGTCGGGGGGTTGGGAGGGAAAAATGCGACGAACGAATTCGAGCGAACCAACGACGTTTGCGTTGGTACAAGGAGATTTCCAATTATCGAGAATAAGTCGGCAAAACGCTTGGAAAGCGAAATCTCCGCGGGGTTCCCATTGATTCCGATGAAAAGATAGGGGGAAAAAAATAAAAAATTGAAAAAAAGTGGGAGGGGGGAAAGAAAGAAGCGAACCGTGGCGCAGAATTTTAATCTTGACGGAGCATTCACAACACGGGATTAGAGGGGAGAAAGACGAGCCACGAAAGATAATGTCTGCCGCGTGTACTTATCTTCGATGAGTGAAAGGGGGGGACAGATTATTTATTGTTCCGGCACCAGTACGCTCGCGATAGTCCTCTATCTGCTCCAGTATTGGGTAATATGATTATACGATTTATCGCTTTGTTTACTGATGACTAGGAAGCCGGGAGGAAGAATGAGACTAATAGGGCGGAAATTAATATTAAGAGGGGCTGAAAGATAACCGGGAGGAAAAAATATTAAAAACGACCATCGAGAGTGTGCCTCTCTTGCTTAATTTCCTTCGTTATATTTCTTGATAGTATTGTGAAATATTGTTTACAGCCAGCACTGTGAAAATGTCAAAAAATTGTAGAATTTAAATACCCCTTTCAATGAAGATGGTTTTAAGTTCTGGGGAGTAGAAAGTTCAAGCTTTGAAAGGATTTCATTTTTACAAAGTTACGATAGTTCGAAGACTCAGCTAAAATAGTTTTGTCGTAGTAAGAATGATTTTAGAAAAATTATTCACCATGTTTCTCCGATCTATAAATTCCTGGACTTTCTAAAAAAAAAGAAAAAACGTTTTTAACAACAGAAGAACATCGAAAACTTCGTCCAAGATTTTATCGATCTTCGGGATGAGGATTTCTATGCACATGGAATAAATGTTCCTCTATTATATTGGTAAATGTGTGTTGAACGTAATGGTGCTTCTTTTGTTAGGAGGGAAAAATGTATCGAAGCGATCGCTCTACAACGTATTGCACAAAATACATTTCCTTATTCAGCTGATAAAATAACATTGTCGCGTGATATTTGGAACTTTAGACCCGTTTCACCATGCCCTTGTTTATATTAGAAATACGTAACTTTTGGCTTACGGAACCATATTTGATTTCAAGGTGGATTCGACGGCCCTATATCGCGAGGTCGTTTGAAATCGTTTAAAATCACGAACGGGTTTTAGATATTTCACGGTTCATTTGCTTCGAATTAGGTCACGTTTTCGTTACGTTGCAACCGAACGATATCGCGAAATATTTTCACCGTCAAGCCGTGCAGGCAACGAAACATCGAATTCGCCGTCATTGTTGTCACTTACCCCGCTGCCAGATCGGCGTGCTGGCCGGATTGCTGTCCACCTCGCATTTCAGGCTGACGGACATCCCCTCGACGACCGGAATTCCAAAACCGGGTAAACGCGTTATCGCGAACGACGGAGTATCTGAAACAGGGATTAAGCTATTACTGTCAGCGCCACCGGGTATCGATAGCTGTGTCGATTCCATCGAGTCGACGAAAGATAAGAATGTAATCACGTGTTTTATTTTTTTTTTTTTCGAACGACAATAAGAAATATTTTACATCCTAACTAAATATTAGAAGCCAATTTTAATTATTAAAGGAAGATGAACGAGGAACAACGAAATTACAATTACACACCAAGTTAATCATTTGGTTTTCGATCGAATTTGATATACAGGGTGTTCGGCCACCCTTGGAAAAACTTTTAATGGGAGATTCTAGGGGCCAAAATAAGACAAAATCAAGAATATCAATAACTTGATTGAGGCTTCGTTAAAAAGTTATTAAAAAATTAAATTAAAAAATTTCAAATCATTCTGGAAAAATTATTTTCGAATGGATCTAAAAAAATTATTTTTGGTTGTACGGGTCAATTACAATTATTTTTGGTCAATAGACATACCTCCGAATTCCTACGCAGTTTCGAGAAAAAAATTCCTTTCCGAAAATATAATGTTTGACCATACATTGACATGTTTCACTGAAATTTCATGCGTATCTTTAAAACATCATAACTCCTGAACGAATCGGATGATTTTAAAGTTTAAAAATGCAAACGACGCGTATTTTGGTGAAGAATATGTAGAAATTCTAAAAATATTGGAAAAGTTGATCCTTGAGCCCGCAAAATAAGAAAAACCCCATAAAAATGGTCCAATTTGCAAACAGCCATAATTCCTACAATAGTCAATATATTTAAATGATACTTTTTTCTGAAGTAGAGCTCATGGGTACCTCCAAAAAAGTATTAGACAACTTTTCTGTAGGATGTCAAACAAAATTATTAAAAATCAAAAATGAATTTTTAAGAAAAATCGACAGGGGTGCCTAAATTCCTCGACTAAATTAAGAAATTTTAAATCGTTCTAGAAAAATCATTTCTAGTTACAGAGGTCAATTACAATCATCTTTCGTGAATACACATACCCTCGAATTCCTATCCACTTTTGAGAAAAAAATTCAGTACAGGCGGGACTTTAAACGTTAATAACTTTTTAACGAAGCCTCAGTTAACAAATTAGTAATCTTAATTTTCGTCTTATTTTGGCCTCTAGAATCTCCCATTAAAATTTTCCCCCGAATTCACCTTGTATATCTAATAATTTTATACCCTAACTTAATATTAGGAGCTAATTTTAATTATTAAATTCAGATAAACATGAAACAACGAAATTACAATAACGAGGTTGATCATTTGGTTTTCGATCAAGTTTGTTATTTATTTAAATAAGCAAAAATTTGTTGCACGAGCTGAAATATTGAAAATATTTTGTAATCAGGGTAAAGAGTTTATTGCACATTTTCGAATTAATTTTGTAGCGTAACGAAACACTCTGTGGACATTCGACGAATGAACACGACGTATTTCGATTTGACATAATCGAGTTCAGAGTCCTCGTAAATATTAATACTCGTCCAGTGTTGTTATATTGTTTATCAATGTACGTTGCACTGCTGGAACTGTACCCCTATTCCACTCTCTTAGGCCAGGGCTTAATGCCTTAACGCAAATTGCATAATAATGTGGCATTGCGAAATTTCCGTGCTAGGTGGCCTAGAACGTAGGCTTTGGAAACAGGATTTGAAACGTGTTCTCTATAGAAACAAGTTTAGTTTAGCCCGTAATGCCCGGAGCCTTCAAAATAGCCACGGAATAACAATTGCGACCGCGTCGTTAAATTACCATTACTTCGTGTTATCGATCACCATTTCGCACACTTTACTTGTCGACTTAACTGAAAATCTTGTCAGAAAGGCCTCCTCGATGGGGATAAAAACACCGAATAATTTGACACGGTTGTTAGTTTCCGAGATAAAAATTTATTCCTCCGACTCGTTTTAGATTCAACGACAAAGAAATGCAAAAAGTCCTGCGATTTTTAAACAAATTTGAAACTAGAAAAATGACGATTAATACTTTCTAAAATATTCCCATTTGGAGACGATCATTTTAGGCAATATTTAAACTAAAAAATTATTATGTAACTATAGAGCAAGGATTTAAAAATTTTGTCCATTATGAACATAATATAACTTTCTACGCAATAATTTTTATTGCATGTTCCTTGTTGCCCATTGTTTCGAATAATCTTCTTAAAATTTGACACACATATGAAATAGATCTCCCTCTATCGTATTTGTAAGTCCTGTGCTTATAATAGTTATATATTACTCCTGTTATTTATTAAAAATCAGAACATCACGAAGTAGTTTGCACGGGTGCAAATGGACCCAAGTAACCTTGGGAGAGGATTGAATGTCGGGACTTTGGGTACCCGTTAAAAATGTCTCGTTCAACGTGGACGTTTAAACGTTTTCTGACGTGTAAACACTCGGGTACACGTCGTTACCGTTATATCGTCCGAAAACTCGTTTGCCCGAGTCCAATTACCTATCCGCCGAACCAACGACGCGCGTATTCGAGACTTTAAATCGGCCGCGTCGCTTGTAAAAAGCCAAAACAAAGGCGAAAACGGCGGGGCTCTGTAATAACTGAAACGAGCTGGGAGGAAACGAGGACGGTGGACATCAAACCTACTAATCGGCCAAACGGAACTACGCCTCTGACGAACGAGCCGCCACACCTCCACACCCTCCATCCCCACGCCTTCGTCCAACATCCTAGTGTACCGCGAGCGTTCCTTCCGCGTCATTAACGACCGACCTCGAACCGGGCGACAGAACTCCCTCGTATCCAGATCGTCGACAGTGTACACGTAACGGAATTCCTCGGTGAGAACGACGAAGCCGATGGCATCCGACGAGCGAGCAAACCGCAGTTTCGAGGCCACGAGTAATTAACGAACAGGGGGAAGACAGTGAAGATTTTACGATCGCCAGCGCCCGCGTTCTCGTTAAAAAGTCTCGCTTTTTCTACGATGATACCGCGTACGTTGCAGGATAGAAGTTGGCGCCTCCTCGCGTGAAATCATACGCCCCCGCGACGCCGACTCGGAACTTGTAATATTGTCCATTTACGATGATTATCATCTCCATCATGTTCTCGATCAAATTTGTCGAGATACAAATGTGGAGATTTTTAAACTATCTATCGAGTTCGAGTCTATATTAATGGACGAAATGATGAGTACACTGTTCATATTACGCGTCAAATAATACCCCTGATGTCAACTTAAAGCATCTAATATATTTGTCCACTAACGATGGCTATCATCCTCATATTTTTCATTCTTTTATTGAGTTCGAGTCTATATTAATGGACGAAACGATGAGTACACTGTTGATGTTACCAGTGAAATTATATCCCCGTGAGGCCGGCTTGAAACTTGTAATATCGTCCACCTACGATGGTTATCATCCCCCTTATATTTTTCATCAACTTTGTTGAGATACAAATGTGGCGATCTTTAATCCTTCTATCAGATTCGAGTCTATATTAATGGACGAAACGATGAGTATACTGTTGATGTTACCCGTGAAATTATATCTCCGTGAGGTCAATTTAGAGCTTGCAATATTGTCCACCTACAATGTCTGTGTTATCATCTACCTTATATTCTCGATCAAATTTGTTGAGATACAAATGTGGCGATCTTTAATCCTTCTATCAGATTCGAGTCTATATTAATGGACACAACGATGAGTACACTGTTGATGTTACCCGTGAAATTATATCCCCGTGAGGCCAACTTGGAGCTTGCTATATTGTCCATCTACAATGTCTGTGTTATCATCTACCTTATATTCTCGATCAAATTTGTTGAGATACAAATGTGGCGATCTTTAATCCTTCTATCAGGTTCGAGTCTATATTAATGGACGAAACGATGAGTACACTGTTGATGTTACCCGTGAAATTATATCCCCGTGAGGCCAACTTAGAGCTTGCAATATTGTCCACCTACAATGTCTATGTTATCATCTACCATATATTCTCGATCAAATTTGTTGAAATACAAATATGGCGATCCTTAATCCCTCTATCGAGTTCGCGTCTACACTGATGAACAAAATGATGATACACGTAAAATACGCAAACATATGTTCAACATACAAGTAATACGTATAATAAACATAGAACTCGTATAGAACTCGTGTTCAGGCTATCGTGACATTTAAAAAAAGAAAATAGACAATTTGATTCTGGTCTGTTGTATATTTATCAATAACAGTATTTGAGAAATATAATTATTTAACTACCTAAATATTTTTGTCAAATGATCCTAATAATGATTTCAAAGCATTCTATACTCCGAAACTAATAAAAAGAAAATTTACAGAAATTCTATTTAACTCAAAATTGTATAACTATGATCTCCCAGTATATATTATCGATAAAAACCCGTAACATTCGATCGAAGAAACCATTAACCGTTCGAAGTCACCAGTTAATGGCGCACAAATAGTTTTCTGTTTGTGTACCATTCCAACGACAAAATCACAAACTTTGTCTTTTCCTTCGGCTTCCACAGTAGTGTAACCGCTTAATACCATGGTTGGCGAGCAGCTGGCGCGAGAGGGGGGCGGTGTGTCGAGGTCGCGAAATAAATTGGTGGCCCCTGGAAACGAGGGTGGGCCGAGAAACGAAGAAAGAGAACCCCGAAGAGGAATCCGAGATCGGGCGAGAAGAAAACTCGCGGCGAAGGCGGAAACGCGAGAGGGTAGAGGAGGGGAAGAAGAAAAAAGGAGCGAGAGGCTTTTCCTCGCTCCGACCACCGGATGGCTCCAAGTTATTCACTCGGCTATAATAGTGCGGTGCTGAGACAATGCAAGCTTAATGAAAGCTACCCCCCCTTCCTCTTTTCGCCCGCCACCTCACTCCGTCTCCTCTTCGTTTCTCTTTCCAGTCGCGTTTCTCCGTGCCACTCGTGGCTCTTACTCGACGCCAACACCGACGCCGACGCCGCTGTAGTCCCAGCGCAGTCGCGTAAACACCCAAACAAAGCAAACAATGAGACACAGAAGTGTCCCACAGACCTCGATCGCTTAATGAGAACTTTAAGGCGCCTCCGCAAACTATCAGTCTGTCTGTTTCAGACAGCACCGGCGCGCACGGATAGATCCGCGCTCGTGTTGTCGTGCACGATAGTGCACGATCGAATTTCATTAAAATCTGCACGGATAAATTTCCACGATCTGTCGCGAGAATCACGGGGCTCGACGAAACTCGACTCAACGGAGGAGAAAAGAGAATCGATCGCATTCAAGTAAGTACGCATAGGGGTCGCGAGGAAATAATAATCATGCGATAGGGAAACTGTTCATCTTTTGTAATTTTTACCTTTTTGGAAATGGTACGATTAACTTCTTAAGACAATGCTGTTCCCCACGCGAGTACATTGGAATTAAGTTTTCGATGATTGAATTATAATGTTTCTTAAAGATATAATACACATACTTTAACTTCAACAATTTGCTTCAATAATTGATAATTTAATTGAGTATGATATATTTTAAAGCACGGTACTGACATACTGAGATTAAAGGTTCTAAAAAATTACGAGGATTCGGATTGGCATGTTAAAGGGAGCATCTGGCATATTTATTTAAATGAAAAGCAAACTTTCATTTTCAATTCATACCTGACACTGGCGTATCAAAAACAAAAACTGTATATTCTGTCTGTGTATTGGTAACACTGTTATAAAACGTTGTAAAGGCGAAAAGAGTGTGAAACAAAACGTATGAAAACGATCATTTAATTCAAACGGTGAGCGAGTGAGCCATTATAGTGGCGAGTCGTTCAGAAAGATAACATCCACGAAATCCACTATAGTGGCGCGTCGTTCAGAAAGATGACATCCGCAAAAG
This sequence comes from Colletes gigas, assembly GCF_013123115.1. Classification (NCBI taxonomy): domain Eukaryota; kingdom Metazoa; phylum Arthropoda; class Insecta; order Hymenoptera; family Colletidae; genus Colletes; species Colletes gigas. The sequence goes on from NW_025106646.1 coordinate 2,580,171, forward strand.
TCACTATAGTGGTGCATCGTGCCTAAGAGTTTAAAACAAGTCACGATTCGGTACTGAAACTAGTATTTTTTAAGAGCTTCTAAACTAAGAATAATCTTTAATTTAGTCTATTTTGTTCCTCGATGAAAAAAATGTTTCTTTATCGATTTCAATGATATTTAAATATCATGAAGAATTTTGAATTCATTTGCAAGGAGAGTAATGGCTCTGGTTAGTCGACATTGATTTTCAACGTATCGTTTTAGCCTCCCTTAACCGAATTGCCAACAGCGGAGAAATTTGCAATTTCCATTCGCGTTGCGTATCGCCGGGGAAGCCTTATATATTCGCTCGCCACGGTTTGCTCGGTGCCCGATAAATCGTACGTCTGGGACTCGTTCGACGCGAAATTCTTGCTCTATTTCCCGTTTCCTATATAATTCCTCTTACCGCCGGTCATGAATTAACGCAAGACGGAACGGCGGCAGATTTTTGCTCGACGCGCGAGCGCCTCGGCACCTTGGAAACGGATAAAGCGAGAAAGAGTGTCCCTTCAAAGAAATTTTTCCTACCGTTGCTGCTGCCGGAATGCTCGTAAACCTTACACGGGCCGTTAAGCAAACCTATACACCGTCCAAGGGAAAAAGGGGTTTTGCGAGGTTGTTCGCCGAGAAAGTTGCGCGCCGCTACGCGGAGAAGAACGAACCAACGAATTCGACTGCGGCTTTCCAGACGCCTGTAATTTGTATCGCGAGATAGCTATTGCCGGCGACCATTCCACGGTCAAAGGAAATCCCAGTGGCCAGGAATTTTTACAGAAAAAAACCGCCAGGAAAATAGCGGGGGTGGAACGAATCGCGAACGATCGTTGTTACGATCAATCGTTGGACTTTGATTCGCGAAACGTCTGTAATAACAAAATTATTTAACACCGTGAGTACCAGAGGTACTTTTAATGCGTTCCTTACGATCATGATCACATCTGCAACACGATGCAAACGAGACTATTGTGTCGTCTATCATAAACAGTCCAAATTTCTCGATATTATACTATATTGAGTATGTCTTGTAGAATAGTGAAACAGTGGATGGGTATAGTTGATTAAGTATAGTATATAGTATAGTTGAAAATAGAGGAATGATTAGATTCTGAAAATGATCAAAGCAGCAAGAATATTGTGGAATTAAAAAATATCGTTTACTATGTCTTTATAAAGATGTAAGGGCCGCTTGAAAGGGTTGAAAGTCCAAATTATACTACATCGAGTATATCTTGTAGAATAGTGAAAAAGTGGATGGGTCTAGTTGATTAATTATAGTATATAGTATAGTTGAAAATAGAGGAATGATTAGATTCTAAAAATGATCAAACCAACAAGAATATTGTGGAATTATAAATATCGTCCACTACGTCTTTCTAAAGGTATAAGAGCCACTTTAAAGGTTTGAAAGTCCAAATTTAGAACGACGAACCATTCGATATCAATTTGTATCGAGTTTCAGCTCTGTATCTAAACTTGGAGGCGGGATCGAAAGGCAAAAATTAAAAATCTCGTGTTTGACCAATTTCCCGCATCATGTTGCATGAAATATTTAAAAAAAAATCAGAGGAATTTTAGCAACCAAAGCAGATTTTGTGGAATTTTTTTCAGATTTTTCTCTTGCAAATTCAAGCTGCAAAAACTGAAAAAGCGCGGAAAAATATTGGAAAAAATGCTGACATTTCATCGAAGAAATTCGGATGAATGATTATATGTTTGGAGAATTTTTATTTTTAACCCTTTCACTCGTGGCTATTTCTTTCGCACGATTGCTTTCAATTTACCCAGTTTATGCAGTAAAAGACTCCCCTTTAATGCGAACGTGTTAGAATACAGTGATAACACCGCAATGATTGTTGCTTAGACGACTGAGGGGAAAGGGAAGGAAGAGGATACGATTTTGCTCGTTCCCCTTGAGGGTTGATGCAGGACTTGTATGAGCCACAAACGGGTGGTCTGTGGTCCTAACTCCATTAGTCAAGGTCAACAGTTAACCTCAATATGGAGGGAAGCTGAGTGCTTTGAGACTTGGAACACGATACTTGCGAAACGAGACGGCCACTTTGATCGTCTTGTCGCTCATTGGTGTACACATCCTTTGGTCTGGGACAAAGTCTATTGGTTCTTTGCTACAGTCAGATGGACCCAGATTTGACGTCAGATTCAAGATAGCTTTACATTCGTGAATAAAAGCAAGTCGCGTGCTTACGATCTAACAGTATGGTCAATACGTTCGTTATAACGCAGAGGGATCTAATATACTTCATCTGTTACTATTGAGTTAAGGTAATGAAACCGAATGATTTAAACGCGCAAAGTAAACTTATTTATTAAACTTGGAAAAGGCATAACGAAACATGTGATTGCACAATAAACGATACGTATTACAACAGTTACTTCCAACCTATCAATTTCTTTTTAAGAAAGGGATTTGCGATTTTTAAACTCACGAGAGTATAGACGTTGCTGGAATATCGAGGAATTCTAACAATATACGCAGAAACGCGTAGTTTCGGTTCGATCGATTCGAGAAAAAATTACTATCGTGTCGTTGGCAATAAAAGATTAATTGAGTGCTCTGTTCAGGACGAAACATCTTGTCGAAGATGGCGGAATGTGTTTCCGTGGGACGTGGATTACTGGGACAGCTCGCAATCGTTCCCTCGTAACCAAGTTTAAGTTCTAGTTTATTGGATCAGCGTTGACCGTACAAGGGAGGCTAAGCCTCGGAAATGCGTACGACGTCCGAAGCGTCGAACGAACGTTACGGCCGGTTGGTACCCCTGGCCACCGTATAAATGCTATCGTCCACTTTGTCGAGCGAAACGTCGAAGAACGCTTATTTCGAGTGACTCGTTTCCCAGGCAAAATACAAGGGTTTGTTCGAATTAATAGAGTTCGGGTCGAGGTCAAACTGTTTCCAAGGAACTTTATGCCCACGGTATTAACAGAGTTCACGATAAAATAGACGGAGCAGACGTCGATCGACGTCATAGAGTTTACTGCCGCTCTGAAGCGTATAAAAATCTCTTAAACAACATTCCACTTTGACCTTAACTTCCGACAGATACAGGTAGAGTCGTTTTATAAATAGTTTTAATACAGAGTAGCCAGATTTGTTTAATGTAAATAATATTCTTGATTTATATTTATTATTATTGTAATTTTGTCGCTACACTGATTGGTACAATTTGTACTTTGAAATTTCATTACATTAAGTATCATTATTTGCCTTCTTTGTAGATTTCCATTAAGTGGATCTTGTACTGTAAAACGCATCGTTTTATGTTCTCATTGGTATTTTTTATGAAAAACTATACAAATTCTTGTATCGGGGTTTTGCATATACATTTCTTACTCTTTCAGTAATATTCACAAATTTTTGCAACGAAAAATAGTAAAAATTTTAAGAAAAAGTGTTCTAATAGCTTCCATGATTCTAGCCATTCTGTATGTTTAAGTCAAAAAAATGAAAATGACTCTTAATTAGGATAGATTTTTCTATAGCCGGTACTGAAAGGAAAAAAATTGATAATTAAAAAAATGACAACATTTCAAAGTTGAAATATCCAATTTTTTCTTATTTTTAACTTTATCAGGCTAAAAAAAAAGTAGAAAGAATAATGATTTTAACTTCATTCTAGTACGAGATATAGAGACACATGTACTGAAAGTACAAGCTAAATTTGAACTAAATCTTGAAATATTATGGAAAACAATTTAGAGAAAAACGCATCTAAACAGAAGGATCAAACAGTTATGGTTCAACCAAGCAATATGTACACCTTCGTTAATTTTAGAAGTTCGATGATATGCTTTTGCATACATATTTCTAAAACTATATCCTTTAAGAAAGTGGAAAAAAAGAAATGTCGAATATTTTGGCGGTTTACAGTAAAAGACCCCCTTAAGACAACGAAGAAGTGAATACAAGAAAATATAAAAATCTTCAAGATCACGTAAAATAAACGTAGTTAAAAATCGTGTAATGCGGATGAACGTTTCACGGAGCATTTTAGAAAATTTTTCTAGCGATCGCTTGTAACGTCGTATAAACGTAGCACAATATTTTTTAACGCCCTGCGAAATATTGGACGCATAAAGTGCGCTAACGCGGGAGGAAATCGAAGGAGTAGCGATAAAGCACGTAGCCCACGGATGGGATAAGGGGAACGCGAATCACCGATCCTGCAAACGCAAGTGACTCCGAGCAAGTAGTAAATTGTAATCGAAAGTTCATGCAGTTTCTCGGTCTTAACTTTGTAGTTATCCTCCAAGGTATTACCCGGGAACCGTGGCAGCTTTCCTACCTGGCTAAGCAGTCTCCTGTTTCTACCTAATTACCAAGTATCAAGTAAGCTTCATAAAGCTGCTATTAATCTTGCTCAAGTGTGCGGGAAGACCGAAATCCACAAGGTACGCAGGATCATTTCTAACGTTCGCGCGATCTGTCGAGGGATAACGTCGCCCCCGGTGACCGACCATTCTGCAATCGCCTTTCGCGTTTAATAATTCTTTCGCTCTGTCAAGAGAAAGACCACGTATCCCGAAAAAAAAGATACGAGCGATCGTAGAGCTCAAGTGTGATTATTTTATCCAGCTTTGAAACTTCCACGACTCTGATCATCTTTAATATCCTTTTATACATATCTTCACGGATACGTAATTACTCTTTATAAAGTTCGTCCTTTGGGACAGTCTCGAAAGGAAGGAAATTTTCCTCGCTTTATGTGACTTTCAACGCTCAGGTTGTCTTTGAGGCACGTTGCTTATATGCAATTTCATTTAAAAGGAAATATCCTGTCATACAGTAGCTTTAACGAAAAGGAAATACTGCAAAGGGATCCTGCACATACATTTTCGTTACATTTTTAAGCATTGGTTATGGCTGCAAAAATACGGTACAACTTTATGTTTGTTGCAAATATTACGATTAATATATACCTACATACATACATATAGAACCGTCTTCTAGACAGAATAAAAAATGGTAATTTGATTAGATTTTCATGTAATATAATAAAATTTAAGATTTTTGGAGATGTAGTAATTGTAGGAGTTTCCTTAAGGAGTTCTTGTTAGAAACAAATCAGTGAGAAACGTTATTTCTTGAAATGAGTGCAAGTGGTATTGGTTAAAGCTTCTCAGACATGGTGACACCATTGTCTGACTGGGTAATAGCTCATAGTACTAAATTTAATAGACCACTAAATGAACAGTATAGATGCCTGTCTGCCCGACGACTTTATTACTTATAGTCTGTATTGTCAACTAAACCTCAGTCTAGTGTTTGTGTCTGGTCATTAATGGTTCATAACCACATAGTACAAAGCTTTCACAAGTAAAGTAATCTTATGTTTGTCTTCTGAATTCATGATTCTTTGAATTTACTTAAACCTTTGCAATTGAAAAAATACATGTGTATACTTTAAATCGAATAGCGTTAAAATAGTTAAAAAACTAAATAAAATACACCTTATGTAATGTCTGACTACTTGTTGACCCTTACTACTTAAATTATGTCCGACCCCATTGCCGATCCCTACTACTTACGCGATGTCGGACCATTTACAGGTCCTTACTACTTACACTATGTCGGGCCATTTACCGATCCCTACTACTTAAACTATTTTTGCTTACAAAAAATCAAGAAAAATCATGATATAATACATTCTTTCCTTGATATATGATAACACATCAACACTTTTATATCGAAAATGACTGAACCAATTAATTTTGCTGATAAAAGTTGAATAGCTACGGCATGATTGTACTTGGCGCACAGAACTATTTTAACATTTCTTCGATCTTCAGACTGCCATAACTGTTTTTAAATCCATCCAAATGCAATGAAATGAACCCCATTTTTAAACCTGACCTTTCTACTTTTTAATACTTTCAGCCATTTTGCTGAAATGGATAGCAAGGAGCTAAAATCTGCTCTTGAAGAGGAGTATGTTAAATTGTAAAATTTCTTGGTGTTTGTGCACCATTTTTAGCGTAGAAAAATATAATTTAAATTAATTTGAATTGTTTTTTAAAGAAAGGCACCTCCATCAAAAGAAGGAATACATTTTTCAAACTTGACAAAGTATATAGTAAATATGATAAGTTGCCAATGAAATGATGATACAAATAAAATGAAATTTAATGTTAAAATATAAAAAACTCAGCTTCGATTTGTCCATACTACAATAATTGAAATATTTGAAGTTCGTTACATTTGTTTTAGAAATAATTCATGAAGAAGTGGCAAGTAAGATCCAAAGAAGAAAAACCTGTATTTGGTAGGGGGGATGCTCAATTTACGAATCAAGCCTGGAGTTAATTTTGAGAATCATTATCATTTTAAGATACATTGCTGCGTTGCTTAAGTGTTCCTTTTCGAGGCAAACACACCGTTGCATTTTCACGGAGTCGAGCCAGACGCAGAAAACAAGCGCGTATACATTCCCATAGGCAAGCACATCTGCATTCACCGCGGAGATTCGGCGGTACCGTAACAATTTTCATTAAACGACCTCAATAGCCAAGTTATACAGCTGAATGTAGCGTTCATCAGGTCGGAACCGTGTTATCGAGGCGCGGGCCGCAACTAAGCTAAAACCGGAGCCGCAATATTATAGCGGGTTCGACGCGAACGGAGGAACCGCGGCGCTATTTCATAAATTTGCAAGTTACTTTCGGTTTCGGGGGTTACGACCCACTCGACTGCACCGTTGGCCGCCCACGCGCGGGCCGTGCCGGCTGCTGCTCGCTGCCATAACTTCGCGACGGAGTTTCGCGTATAACTATGTTACTCGAACGCGGCTGCGGAGCGCAGCGAGCTCCGATTAAAGGGTTTCCACTTTGCCGGGTCGAAAGAATCGAATTTTTCTTTTCCCATTTCCTGAAAGTACAGAGCGTTCTCTATTTAAGGGCGCTGCTTTGTTTTTGCATCCATTTCTCACCGTCATTATGGAGAGAAAATACAGAGTTTATGTGTTTTAAAATACTCAAACAAAATATCACGAGGCAACGCAATTCTTAAATTCGTAATTCACATTGTTCGAGAAGGGAGACAATAATTTTGCAAGCTTTTATTTTGGACGATAAAGCTATCAGAGTGTTCAGGGTCGGTATAGCGAGCGGATTTATGATACGTACGTGACTTTACGCTATTTTTGAGGATTAGGCCTTCAAGACATTTTTACTTGATGAATTAGGATATGGTCGTTAAGGAATCTCCAAACTCTACACGGGACTTGGAATCCTTGGAGCTCTTCCTTGCCTCAATAGCGATTGACGTATCGTAAACCCGCGTTGGCGCACAGCTGCGGACCACCGGGGTCTCGCGGTCGTTGGGTATTTCCCAAAAAATTAATAACAACGCAGCGTTCTCACTCACTCCTGCATGGTCTACCTGGACACTGGACGGCAGGGTAGGCGGGAATGTTGCTAATTGTTAGGAACCGCCCTGCCAAGGTGACGACGATGAGGTTTGGTTTGACCAATCCTCCCTCCGGTAGGCAATGTTCGTCGTTGTCACCTTGGCAGGGGAAACCGAGGCTTCCTTATGGCAAAATTGAGGACTTTTCGTCAGATTACTCTTGGACAAGTAACTTGATCACTAGTTAGTCTCCGCACGAAGACATTCTGCGTATCAGAAGCACCAGCTTCTGAGGGTTCAACTAAGGGTTAGGAGCACAGAGTGGCTGTGCGATAAGCACGACCACGAACAACGATTGTTCTATCAAGAAGAATTGTTCGTGGCCGAAACACAGAGAGTTGATTAATTGATCTCTTTATATATGGTACAGATCAAGCATTGCTACAGAATACGATTTAAATCTTCGAAATCGTTACCATGTTTACATTTAGGATCTTTAACAACTCCAACGCGAGCTAAAGAAGAGATCAAACGGTAATGATTGAAGTGAAGATCGTTTGCGTATCTAATATGCATCTACACTGTCATTACTTAGCAGTTAAATATAGTTCAGCTTCATTTTTCCTCGTGAACATTAATTTTTACCACCTTTTGAACCGTAGTCGAGAAAATACGGGGGCGCTGATACGCGGAGAAAATTTCAAGATGATTCATTCGCTGCGATCCGCTAATGGTTATACGTTGTATAATTCATCGAAGGAGGATAGGGCAAAGAAAGGAGGAGCATTTTGCAAAAAGCTCGAGCCCGCCCGGTGGACGAGCGCGGATATAAGACTATCGAAAAACGATTAATCCCGGAAGAGGAACAACCGGATGTCCGGATGAAAAGCGATATCATCCCTCGGGGACCCCTAATTCAGTCTAATTGCACGTTTATGCGAATCCCTGAAATATTTATGAAGCACTATGAGAATTTTTCCTCTCCCTTTCGCAACTTCGTGGACGTTTCGAGGGCTGGAATTTCTATTCTGTACGGTCGATCGATCGAATCGATATCAAAGGTATTCCCTGCCAATTCGACGATGTAAGACGGGGGAACGGATCCTCGGACTCGTTATAAAAACACCACCGGGGCTCATCGCGAAAAGAAATTAAGGAACGGGATAACGGGATCCTCGAGGCACCGGCGAGATCGAAACAAAATGTTCGCCAAGTTTCTCTAGGCGCTTCCCTTTTGTGCTCGTAACGATGAAACTGATGCAGTTATGTTAGCTCGCTAGGCACGGGGATGGGGAGTCAGTTTGGAATGCATCATGACAAATTGATGTGGCGGAAGGATATTAGGGTGGATCGGGGAATACAGTTATGAAAAATTCATTTATTATCATCGTTGCTATAGAATGATTTTACTAACTAGGACAGGCTGTGGCTCTTTTGTGAACGAAGATACAGAATCATCGTAGAGGAAATTTATCTTATAGCACGATCTCTCTGAGTCTGCTTAAAAATAATTTCAACGTCAAAAATTAAAATTGTAAGAGTAATTTTAAAAAATTGATTGATAATGGTGATGGGGTAACTTTAGGAGGTTTCAAAAATCGATTATTTTTTTATTCAATTGTATTTAGAGAATATTCTACAAAACCTGACCAAGTTATTAAAATTATAAGAGTGTACATTCTCTTGTTTGGAAACCATTTGCAAAAGATAATTCTGTCAATTTCTAATATTTTCTCACAAAATTTAACTGATGAATTTATATCTTTTATCTAGCTCTTTTTACCATATAATTTACATAATTTACATTACACACTCCTATACATTTTTCATAAATCACTTCCCTAAGTTGCACAGTCTTTTCTTGATACTAGGACATTTATAAAATTGTGTACAATTAAAATACTGTAAGAAACCGAAAAAGATTTCTAGAACAACTTAAAATATCACGTTCTCGTTTCAATCTCGCCCTCTTAACAAAATTCATTAATTCACATTTAAGTTCTATTACAAATTTGGATCAAGTTTAACTACCTTTTTCCTCGATGCAGTCCCTGTTCGTTCGTTTCACGTTTTTGTTTTCGTCCGGCGAACGAGAAAATAAACTAAAACGAACGCGATTCGAAAAGTATGTTAAAGGGTCGGTCGCGGAGGGTCTTTACAGCGTTTCCACAACGAAGATCGTCCCCACCCGGAACGGGGACGCGTCGTTTCAATTTCCGAACGGACCAGAAGAAAGAGGGAATCACGAGCTGATGGAAGGGCGAAAAGGGATGGAAACGAAATCGTCAGCGCGTTGGTTTAACGAAGTGTCGTCGGGGACGAGACGTTCGTTTCGCGCGTACGCTAGCTTTTCCTGGCGTTGAAAACTACGCAGGTGCTGGTTCAGACGACATGACCGGGGTCCATGACCGCCGTTAACAACGGGTAAAAAGCGAGAAACGAACACGATGGGTCGACGTCGGTCGAAGAAAAAAGAAGAGAGGTAGGGGGAAACGGCGAAGCTGATATTAACGCGACGATACAACGAAATATGCGGGGAAAGAAACCGTTCGAAACGAAGCGTTGTACGTATATCAGGCTACGGTCGCGGTCACTTCGAGGCGGAAGAAACGCGTCCCGATCACCGGGGATAAATAACCGGCCGTTTGCGACCGTGGGGAAAAAACTTAATCGAAACGAAGACGGAGGTCGGCGATATTGTCTTACGACTGCAATCAATTAACTCCACCTACGATACTGGTGCTTGGGCATCGATGCTAAACGAACGATGAATTTTACCAAATGTACAAAATTTCGATGTGTGCAATTCTATTTCTTTCCAATCGCGTTTCTTTCGAACTGAAATTCTTTCACATAAAAATATGAAATATTTTGCGAAATTTATATTACAAGATGTAGACTAGTTATAATTCGCGCGTTTGAAGCAGCCGAAAAACGCGTGTTATTGAGGCCCACCGTTGGGCGGCGCCCTTGTTGTCTATATTTTGTTCTCATTAATATTAATAATAATTAACAAACATATATTCTTACTATGTGTTCTTATTAAATATATTATCGTTTATTACTACTAATCGCTTTGATTCGAATTTTAAAAATTGAAATTCGATCAATTTTCCACAAAGATTTCATTTATTAAAAAATTTTGCTAACAGAGATGTAACATCAATGATCGTTGAATGTGTTTGAACAAAATTATTTTGTAGTTTAAAACATTTTAATAGAATTATACAACTGTACAATCTCAAAAAAACTCGATCAGTAAGGTACTTCTTCGAATTCATCAAAAAATTAGTCAACAAGAGAGACTAGAAAAATAAAATCTATTAATCTATTAAATTAAATTAATACGATAACTTTGATTTCTAATAAAACGTGTAAAATATTTAATTCATTTACTTAATGAATAAACACTTATTTCCATTGCATCATAAATTTCTTGGCATATCTGTCGTTTCAATTTCTTTGGTGCATATAAATACACTACAATTGTTGTTGGTTCTAATGTAAAATTTTGTAACTTATATAAACGTAAATAGTAATAGTGGCTGTTAATCACATTCCAAGTGGAAGCAAGCTTAATAAAAATGAAATAAAAAAAAAAATCACTTTCGTACTCAAACAGACTAGTTTTTAGATTTCCAGGGACTTTAAAGCGACGTTTGGCGTTTTTACACCGGAAGCGAGGGTTTACACTCCCGCGGCGCTCGCGGGAGCAGTTTCGAATTGTTGAGGAATTTTTAGCTCTCATCGTGTTTGAAGGCAGCACGCATATTCTGGATTTACGGGGCGCGATAGCGCTGACATCGTCGAAACCGAGGTATTCGCGGCGGTTCTGATGTTTGCTTCCATTCCGGTCGGCCAAACAAACTAACCACGATCGAGGAAACATTCGTCCGTCTTTCTCCGACGATCGCAGTAGTCGAGCAAACAATCCTGAGATTAAACTCGTTTTATATTTGCTCGAAGTTAGAAGGAGCCATCGGGCAAATAAGTTGCTCCGAATTCTGGCCCCGAGATTTGGCAGACATTTTGAATATTTTTTTTAGATCTATAAAACTCCTCCTTTTTCATTCGATTTAAAGTAAAATTGCATTGGATTATTGCACCTTACGGCAACATTTTCGTCGCTAGCGCCCGCCTTCAAACGACTCGGCGCGAACTCAAACGACTGTCGCGCGAACGTAACAGCTAAGGAATGGCCGGTTGCTCGTTAAATTGGTTTTAACGCTCCGTTGGTACACCGAGCGGTTCTTGTAAACAAACGACGACAATTCGAAACGATGTGAGCTCGAAAGACTCGCCGCGAAAGTAACCAGCTGGCGTCGTAACTCGGGGCCAGCCATTTCCTTGGTGAATGACGATTTACATCGACCGTAACTGCGAGAAAGAGGAAATTGAACGTTACTCGGATACATCCAAAGCGGTTTGCTTGAGCCACAGTCGCATAGTGCCACCACAGACAGGGTATACGAGTAGACCTTTCACCTAATGTATTTTTTCGGCCCATTTTTCTGGGGCTCTAGAGCCCCATTACCATTTCCATGTCATTCGCAACGTTACCAACAGATTTAGAAATGAACACAAGAGGAAGTGAGACAGAAAATGAAATTACAGAAATTTTATTATATTTTAATGGAATGAAAGCTGTAGGGTCCATCATTGGACATTGATCGATTAATTTTTACCTTTCTTTTCCTCTTTAAATCATTCCCTTAGTTATAAGGAACCGTTTTTCCATTTAAAACTGGAACCCCATAGTGCCCAGAACATTTAAAAAATGCTGGTGACCTTGACTCATTTTTGAAATTGGGTGAAGGCCAAATACGGATTTCTAAAGTGTCCGGAATTTTTCTAAAATTCGAATGGCCTTGACCCAATTCTTTCCAAGTAGAAACATGAAAAAATGAGTCCCAACTATACAAAAAATATTTTTCATACGAGAATCAATTTTTGAATATCGTTGAAGAAAGTCTCTTTAACTCCTTAACGATCATGCCCGAGTCTGACTGCTTTGAGAAACGATATTTGCTTAATCTAACGTTTTAAGAGATGGCGATATTTGTTTTCCTTAAAATTATACGTTAGATACAACAAAAACCGCATTTTCATGTGGCTTAGAAACGAATCCAATAAAGAAAACTGATCTTTCTAGTTTAGCCCGAAAAATTTGAGCGTCAAATGATTAAGAAGAGATGTAATCCGAAAAAAGTGTGTAGTTATAACGTGAACCAGGAAGGTGTAAAATTCTAGATAAATAATATAAATACCGGTGAAAAACTCAAAAGTTAAAATTTCAATTTCATACCTAAAAAAAATAGTAAAATATTTTAAAAGATTTCAGTCGATAAAGACTAAAATTAAAAGTCGAGAAGATCGTGTCTTCCTCGAACCTTTCTAATTTCGTTATGTTTACGAAACGAAGTAAAGGGCTCCGCTCGAAGAAAATTGCAACTTCTACAAATAACGTTTTCGCGTATTGTTTGAACTAACGAAGACATTCGGGGAGACAAGATATGCGAGACGCGCTCCAGTTCAAACTCGAGCCTTCGAAGTCGGGGAACATAGATGAAAGGGCGTGCGTTTCGCAAAGGCAGCGAACCCTTCCTCCCGAGAATAATGTTCGAGACAATGAATTTATCGCGGTAACGCTAGCTGAACGATCCTAGCACCGGTATCAACGTGCCTTCATTGAGCTTCGCGTTCCTCGCTCCGATTCCTCGAGTTTCTCCGACCAGCCGTAAGAGAAGTAAACATCACGACAGAATCATATGCGTGCAAAGTAGAAGGCAGAGGGGTCTTCGCGAGTGTATATCCGGATGCGTGAGAGAGCATGTATATGGTAATGCGACCGGGATGTAGACCTTTGCAGTGTTAACGATTCCGCATTCCGTATTAATCTGAATTTCAAATTTCCACGCTATGGCACCTCCGCGCGTGGAATCGCTGACGAGGGAGAAAGGCGCATAGGAGGTGTCCCTTTGTCACTGGAATTGGTGAAAATGTTAAAATCTTTGTCCGTGCTTTCGACGATGTAACGCCGTTACGTCGTGACGGTGTAATCAGCGTCGTTCATTTATTCGAGAAAAGAGAGCTACGGCCCGCTTGTTACGCAACCTTTCACGGAGATTGGGCAAAGAGCAACGACGGGGACCGATTCAACGGCGTACTCATTTGCGCCTCGATTCCCATTTATTGCGTCCCGGGCTCAAACATCGTTTCGGGTATCGTAAAACGTTGTAACGAGGAAATTTTTGAAACTCGCGATTATTATGTTCACGACGGAATTACGCGAGAATTATTGCTGGACCCTCCTATCCCGACGAACACGAGCAATTCTAAAGTTCCAGAGACTCGTTTTCGATAATAAATTTCCTAAAGTTTACATCCAGAATATTGCATCAGAAAATAAAGTTAAATAACAATTTCAATTACAGAGTAAAGTGTTTCGCAACGAATAGACGAAAAGTTCGATCGAGTAGAAGTTAGGGATGTGGGTGGTTATCGAATCTCTGGAGTCGGAAAGAATATGTCGCGGTGGACAGGAGTTTAGAATTCCGAGAGACTATCAAAAGACTATATAATTCAGGCACCGATTCGCTCGACCGTGTCATTACCTTTTTCACGACAGTTCGCTTCTGATAACCGAGCGTACTTCTACTTTCTAAGAATCGCCCCGAATCTTATCTCGGACGGAGTAAACGTAGCTCTCCTAGGGAGTAAAATTGAACGAAAATAACAGAATTCAGCCAGCACCGAGAAATAATACCCATCTGTCGAGATAACCCGAAACGAAGAAACTAACAAAGACCCTAAAAACGTGCCATTTGGTTCGTCTGAATCGAAATCGCCTAAAAGTTTTACAAACACAGACTCGCACATTTATTTATACGCATGATAATGTGTACATTGTTTATTGTTAACGCGTCGAACGTGTCGAGGGTGGCGAAACACGTCGAATCCCATTACCGATTGACTGTTCTATGTTCGTCCGACCATTGATCGACTGTTCTACTTGGCTAGTTAATGGCGAGCTGTGTTCTATCTGTTTGACTATGGGCGGTACTTTCTACTTGCCTGGTTTACGAGCGCCTGCACTCTACGTGTCTGACAAATGACAGCCTATATTCTGCTTGGTTTATGATTAGCTTGAGCCAAAAACCGAATACTAGTACGATTCAAGGTACATATGAGAAAGAATTGTTCATACGAAACCTTGCTATTAAGAAGACTCACAAATTTGTGACACAGTTCCAGTTTTCCCCAACATAAAAATTTCGAAGTCAGATGAACAATTCCTTGTAATTTTACTGCCTTCTGTAAATGAATAATACTATTTAGTGGTTGAATTTGTTTTCTTAATTTCCCTTCAGTTTACAAGTATCGTGAAGCATTTTTTCGACTCATAAAAGTAACAAAGCAACAGGTGAAGCGATAGTGGGCGATTCGTTCGTCCCCGGATCGTCGATCGTCGATCGGTATTTCATTAGAAATAAGCGAAATTCATTATTTTTAACAATCGACTCGATAACTCTGGCCCGTGGATACGAAAATTATTCAAATCACTGGAATTTCTTCCCGCGTTCCGACCGTACTCCCCCGTAAATATTTATTCATTTTCATTCCAAACGTTTCTTCGATATCGAAGCCCCGACGCGAGCGTAAATATATTTCTGTGGCCGGGGGAACGGTGTCCCTGAAATTCCTTTGGATCTTTATCAGGATCGAATGGAGGTCTCGTTTCTAATGGTCTTCCGGACGTCTCGTGGAATTATGTGAGCTTAATCCTCGCCACGAGCGTGGAAATCCTCTGAGCGGGATTCATGAGCCTCCGTAGCCGGGGCTTTTCGCGGAGAACGATCCAGGACACGCTCGAAGGACGCTCGAACGAAAAAGGGCAGAGCGTACGCGAACAGATCGCGGCGATCGTACGGGGAATCACCGTAGCGAGAATAAAATTGCAACCGGGAAACGTGGATTTTACTTTCAGCCGAACGGAATTTAATTTACTCGCGGGAAGAGATAGCCGGATATTTATTGTCTCTTAATCCATCGATCGCGAACTCTGTAAATTTTATGTCTCAGGGCACACATACGCGCCCTTGGAACCGTCTGAAATAAATTTTTCAACCCGAGGAATTAAAAACTATTGCGATGAAAGTAGAAAAATGTTAGTTCTGACAAAGTTCAGAATACCTGTGTCATATTTAATTTTGTTTAATGTGGAAAAGTTCGTTGCAACGGTTCATTAATTTTATTACAATGACACATATCGCTCCTTTCTCTGCACGTTAATTAAATCATATAATTACATGTTTGTCCTCGGTTCTTACATTTCGTAGAAATTTTCAGTTCAGTATTATTTTTTGTCGAAAGAAATGGTGGATGTGTTGTTATATTCCAAGCACACGGTGATCGACATATCTACTTTGATTGTTATTTGGACGATTCGAATAAAAACTAGTTTAACACGTCGAATTGCGGCTTTATTAATATAATTATGAACAAGGATAAAAAGGATTCGTTCGATTTTCGAAGTCGACCATCGGATAGAAAAATCCTGTAACGCGAGATTGTCCTGCAAAAGGAGTAGGAAAGTTCCTTTTTCGATGATCACAGAGAGCCCCGTCTTCTGCGACGATGGTTTGGAATACTAATACTAAACTTCGCCCGTTAGCGACGTCAAAAGACTTTTTGCATAGCGGAGGCTCCTACGTGACAGAAATAAAAATTCCGCCTTGCGTATGGATGAAATATTAGATATCGTGGGAATGATCTTGCGTTGTCGTCTTGTATAATAATTATACGGAACGCGACGGTAATGGAGGCACCAACGCGCCTCGAATGTGAAAAACAAGTCGAGGCTGTAGAATAAAGACTTTTCTACTAGCAGAAAATCGATTTTAAATATCTGTTAAATATTCATATCTTCTATTTTACTTTACTATATTTTCTACCGTATTTTGATCGAACATTGAACATTAATAACACTGGAAACTCTAGAAATTATGGTTGATTATTTTAAAATAAATCATTTAACTGCCGTGTCCTGACATTGTGTTATACATCGAGTGTCAATCAAATACCTAAAACATTATTTTATATTGAATAACGTCATATGCCGGTTATGTATTAATTTTAATTGATTTTATAACTATTTTGGTTTGTTTTTATACTACCTGTTTTTAATGCCGTTTGTTATAACTTAAATATATCTTTGAATTCTTGAACTTAAATCCTAATTATTATGCGGTGAGATTTATTTTACCCTTTTATTACAATATGCAAGGGAACGTTTAATATTTATGTGCATACAGAAAGAGAAAATATATCATTTGTATTGCTTCTCTGATGTAACAGCACTTTACCTTGCGTTGCCTTGCTACTCTATTTTCGCTCCTAAGGATGTCTGTCTTGCATCGTAATATTTGTGTTGGAAACAAATTACATCACGTTTGCATTTGCAGTGGACAAGACGTGTTAAGCTGCATTCGCTTATTTTTAACTGCAGGAACACGCCGTGTTTCTGGTTAAGGAGCGACCTGGTTAACAGGTCGATGCGTACGTACTATCATAACAATATTAACTTTGTTCCATCGCACACGTCTCGAAATAAACGCCGTCGAAGTAGACCAATTTTGCAAAATAATATTACAGGGGAACCTTTTTATTTTTAACATAGAATTCGATGGGATGAAAGTTTTCTTCCCTTCGACGCTAACGCAAAATTTAACAACACGATTTAATAACACCTTTCCGTGCTAGTATTTTCATTTAACAAAATATCAGCGTATTAAACATACCGCCTCGTTTAAAATAGAAAGCTTAAAGTGCTTTGAAATTTCAGTTATTTTATTAACCAAGGCCTATCTCGGAGCAATGTATAATTTTGTCCTGAACTTTCCACGAAGCCACAATTAAAACCACACGACTACATTTAATTAATCCTATCTGTTTTTGGCCAGTCACTGTCATTTGATATAAAAATAAATATAAAGTGCCGGACAAAATGATAGGACGTTGGATATTTTGAATGTTTCGCGTAATATAATTAAATATGCGTACATTTTAGACACTGTATATATTAGTAATGTTCTTAGAGGTGAGCATAATTAATGTCACGTTTGTATCTCATGCGTAAAGAAACTTAAGGAAAATAATGTAAAAATGTATTGATTGGTGTCGGACAAAATGATAGGTCGTTACAACAAAAATGCAATTAATACTAAGGAGTATTTCGTTCAACGGTATATTAATATTTAGTGACACCACCTTTTTGTTGGACGACGTCTAATGAACGTTCAGGAATCGATTTGTACAATTTTTTAATATGTTTTTGTTTTTATTTTAAGAGTCTCCAATCTTTAATAGTACGCGAAGCATTAGAAAATATCAAACGTCCTGTCGCCTCCCATGTTCGCCACCAGAGGGACCGCGCTCTCACAAGCGCTCGATATATACATTCCTCGAACGACCTTCCCGAATGAAATATCATTCTCTAAGGTTTCAAAGTGTCGCTAGAAATACGTATCGATAGGAAAAATCAATGACTCGATTATTCACCGTGACATACGATATTGTCGTTGCGGCAAGAAGAAATTCGATTACGTTGGCATGGTTCATCGACCATCGCGTTTAATCACGCGCTTTATTTCAAACCTTTTCTTCTAACTAGCCATCGCCTGCGCCATCCCCTGAGTAAACTTTACCCTAGACAACTAACCCGTTCCATCGTTTTCGGTCGCGCATGAACAAAACGGAGGTAATTCGTCGGAAAAGCCGATGAGCCGACAATCTTAAATTTCGTATGCTGTGGCCAGACAAGAGGAGAAGCCGAGGGATCAGATTTTAGAGGGTAGTTCCTGTTAAATTAACGCCCACCGCTCTGTCAAGCTATATACGAGGGATTAAGTGTTGATGAAACACTCTCGTCCTCATTTTTTCCCTACCCCGGCGTTTAACTTTCATTTACTTAATTACACCGCCAACCCCTTCTTACCGTCCTTGTCATTAATTCAAAGATTCTTCTTAAGCGCGGATTCCGACGATAAGTAAGAATCTTCCTCGAATTACGTTCCAGCGGATCCGTCGAGAATTTCAGATCTGCTTGTTTGCCTTAACTATGCGATTTCTTTCTCTTTCTCTTTCCGATTGCGAAAGAGAAAAGGGTGGAACGCAAACTCTGCTTCCGGGAAACAGGCTGAGACTCGAGGGGTTGGTTCTCTCTTTCTCGGGTTCAAAGAAACGATATATCTTTCTGTATGTTCCTCGGCGGAATCCTATCTTGCTTTTTAGTTAGCTAGAGAAGTATTTTTTCGTCGATTCTTTTATCGCGACTGTTATGAGAAACTAATAAAATTAGTAGAATTGGCGCGTACGGAACGTCGGATTTTACGAAGAAAAATTTAAACTGTCTATTTCCAGGAAAAAAATTTTTATATTTCAATTTGGTAACCTCTCTTTTCACAGAATTGTTTTAAGAATTTTCCATCCATTTGTGGATTGAAAATTACTATACAAAAAACGCCTCACAATTCGTAAATTGAAATTATTCGACATTAACGATAACATTTGAAAAATCTAAAGAAAGTTGTGATTGCATAGTATATTTGAAATTTCTTTTTACCCTGTTTTTGTCTTATTATATTAACAAAGTGCACATTCATTTGAAGTTAAATGAAACATGAAGATGGAACATGTTTTCATTCATTCTGTGCCGCGTATTTTTTTCGTTTGGATGCTTTTAACCACGAAAGGACTTCATACTTTACATTAAAATTAATTGATTAGGATTAGATTACGGTTCAGGTATTGAGTACACGTGGGATAGTACGATCGAATGCATCCAATCCATTCATTAATTAATCTGATTGTGTATGCATTATACACGCGCATGACATCAAAAAACAGTGACCTGATTAGCCTCGTGAGCGGATTTAACGTAACAGGTGACGTATTAATTAGTAAACTTCTATGTGGATTTCTATTTCGAATTTTTCCAACATTGGCTTCTAATGGACAGTATAATTCTATTTTAATACATTTTTTTTAATAGAAGTTGTTTAATTTTTCCTTTATTTTGTCAACTTTAGATAAAAGATACTCTCATATAGAGTAATAATCTATTTATATTTATCGTTTCAAATCACTGGCTAAACTACTATGAAATTCTTGATACGTTAAATAATTATTAATTAATTATTCTGAAAAAATTATTTTCGGTTGCGGGACTCAATTACAATTATTTTTGGTGAATACACAAACTCTTGAAATCCTATCCACTTCCGAGAAAAAAATTTGAGTAGGTACTGAAATTTTTAGACGAAATTAAAAAATTTCAAATTATACTGAAAAAATTACATTTAGTTACAGGGGTGAATTAAAAGCATTTTTGATGAATAGACGTACCCCGAAATACTACACACTTTTGAGAAAAAAAGTTCTTTACCGAAAATATAATCTGAGGCCGGGAATGCTTCCCTGAAAGTTCATGCGAATCTTTAATATGCCATAACTCCTGAACGGATTGGAGGATTTTGAAGTTTCAAAATGCAAACAACGCGTATTTTAGTGGAGAATATGTAGAGATTCTAAAAATATTCGAAAAGTTGCTTCTTCACTCCGAAAACTAACAAAAACCTAATAAAAATGGTCCAATATTTAAAGAGCCATAACACCCACAATAGTGAATATATTTCATTGAAATTTTTTTCTGAAATAGAGCTCATGGATACCTACAAAAAAGCATTGGACAACTCTTCTGTACAGCGCCAAACAAATTTATTACAAATGAAAAACGAATTTGTAAGAAAAATCGACAAGGGGTAGTCAAAATTTTTTCGGTGAAAAAAACAAATTCAAATCGTTCTGGAAAAATTATTTTCGATTGTGGGGGTCAATTGCAATCATGTTTGGTCATTAGACATACCCTCGAAATCCTACCTACTTTCGAGAAAAAAATTCCTTACTAAAAATGTAATGTCTGACCACACCATTGATATGTTTCCCTGAAATTTCACCCGTATGTTTAAAACATCATAACTTTTGAACGGATTGAAGGATTTCAATGTTTCAAAATGCAAACAACGCGTATTTTAGAGCAGAATATGTAGAAATTCCAAGAATATTCGAAAAGTTGTTCCTTCACCCCGTAAATTGAGAAAAACCCCATAAAAGTGGTTCAATTTTCAGACGGCCACAACTCCTAGAATAGCGACTATATTGGATTGAAATTTTATGAGGAAGCAGAGTTCATGAGTATCTCCAAAAAAGTATTAAACAACTTTTCTGTACACCGTTAAACAAATTTATTAAAAATGAAAAATTAATTTTTAAGAAACATCGACAAGGGTGTGCAGGTGCCTAAATTTTTTGGCGAAAAAAAAATTTCAAATCGTTCTGGAAAAATTATTTTCGATTGTGGGGGTCAATTTCAATCATGTTTGGTCATTAGACATACCCTCGAAATCCTACCTACTTCCGAGAAAAAAATTCGAGAAGGTGTAAAATTTTTCGTCAAAATTAAAAAATTTTAAATCGTTCTGGAAAAATTATTTTCGGTTGCTGGGGTCAATTACAATAATTTTTGGTGAATAGACCTACCCCCGAAATCCTACCCACTTTCTAGAAAAAAATTCAGTACGGCGGAACTTTAAACGTTAGTAACTTTTTAACGAATTCTCGATCAAGTAATTGATATTCTTAATTTTCGTCTTGTTTTGGCCTCTAGAATCTCCCATTAAAATTTTTCCCAGGGGTGGTCGAACACTCTGTATAAGAAAATCAATTGTTCCAAAGTGCTAGGATACCCCCCATCAAGTTTTTCGGCCGATTCGGCGAGGAAAGCGACCGAGAAAGAGAGATATTATTCCGAGGGAAGGAAAATTTCGCCTATAATGAGTATCCCAAGCCGCGTAACGCTAGACAGAGGGATACGACTGATTATTAAAACACGATGCCCGAGGGCTAAGCGCGTACAACGATATAACGCAACGCGGGAATGTTTCATATGCTTTGCCGCAGACCTCGGCGCGGCTCCCTTTTTTTCAGGCTTTTATGAAACCGCTTTGTCAGACTTACCCCCTTTTTTTTTAATCATTAACCCTCACCCTCTGTCGCACCTTCATCCTCGCTGCGCGGGAGAAAGATATTAGTTATCGAATTCCGATAATAAGGCGTCAAAGATGACGGGTCCGGTGTAAATAAGCCAGGAAATTGTTATACGTGAGTGTGAAATTGAAAACGCGCGTAGACGACGGTAAACTAGACGGGATAATAATGATTCTTCGTCGAACGTTCAGGGTTCACTTCTTATTTCGACGTTCGTCGTTTGGTTGCGTTGTGAAATAGATCGTTGAACCTTTCACCCTGCTTCATCGGGCTGGCCAACTATATTTTTCGGTATTTATCGCCATTCTTGTATTTTCGCGACTACTGCGTGTCCCAATGAAATATTTGTCACTTGTAGCCTTCGTTTACTATTCTACAAATTTGTAAACAAATTTGCATCATTCCACAGAACGAGAGCAATAAGAATGGAATAATTTTGTGCAATTTTAATATGGACAAGAGTGGAATTTAGTAATTATTTAGAGCAATATTGCAAGTTATCGCAAGCTGTAATCAGCAGTCAGCAATACGTGTACAATAATAAATAAATCGTTATTGTAGATAGTTACCTCTATTAAGAAACTGTCATAATCAAAACTTTCTGTTGCAGAGTAATTCGTTTTAAAAATAAATTTCTTGAAAATGCGTATGCACGCAAGTATATGGGTATGCTTGTTAGCATAATTGCGTCTGAGTGACTGATGGATTCCAATGAAACCTTATTAGCCATGGATAATGAGATTACCTTTTAAAGACAATTAAATTTTGCACAAAGAAGATAAAAATTTTTCCCTAGCTGGTTAAAGAAAATATTTTATGAAATTTTTTTCTTCACAATATTTTCTGGAATTAATTACGCCGATTTATTATAATAGTGAATCTAAAAAATAATTGTGAGAGATTGACAACCCATAACTCAATTTTTAAATGTTTCCCTACGAAAAGCTATACAATGTAAATCTTTTACTTGTTTCATATCCGAATCTCCACTTTTTCAAAGCCAGATTTTTAATTTACGATCGCTAACCAGATGCCCGTATATTTAAAAGAAAAGAAAGAGTAATATATTAAAAATCTTCTACCGTGTGTTTACAAATTTTTAGAAAACTCAGTAAAATTTCCCGTTGACGATAAGCGGACAATGTCATCCCGTTTGACGGTATCCAATTAGAGAAGCTAAATCCTGCAGCGATGGAAATCCTCTTTTCCTGCTGAGTGTTGCATGTGCTCTGCAGCACGTCAAAATACTTATTAGTGTATGCTCAGGATTTAGAAGGAATATTATCTGTTCGAATTCAGATATTAACGTAAGACCAACGTCTACTATTATTTTTAATTATTAACGTTAACAAAAAATTTTTAGTAATGCTTTTTGATGTGACACGAGAATGTCAGTAGTTTTAAGACCTTCTATGCATACAGAACAATGTAAAAAATAAAAAGAAATAATCGTTAACGAGCACACTAATTACTAATATATTCTCGCAATTGAATTCTTTCTTGATAGTCTACGATATTTTGTACTAGAATTCTGTTTTCAGTTTGTAAATTCTAGGTTCACTGGATTCTATGAGCCCATTTAAGAGTTAAAATTCAATAATTTTATAACATAAGTATATATAATTATTTTTCTGAACATACTCTGAGTATTTATGATTTGTATAAAACTGATTACAAAAAAATCAGCAAAACCTAAACAAAGCAGCGTTTAAATTCCAAATCAATGAAGGGTCGAAATTAAAAAATTGAAAGCAAGAACCCCAAACGAAATATTTCCTGTTCAACGCGAACCCCAGACGCGAAATAGTATGAATATCGTTTCTCAAAGGTTGCAGTCGAGCCAAAAAGTCGAAGACGCGAGGCGAAAGAGACAGAAACGCGGAGGACCAGAGGATCGGATAGAGGACGACGAATGAAAGCTCGCTGGAAAGATGAATACCACCGGGAAAGATGTTTATTCAACCCAATTTCTCGCCCGATTGCCAGCAATACGCGATTTCCCATCTTTGTCCTTGCTCACGATATTTTCGATAGTCTTTACGCGGTCATGAATCTCTTACCGCATTCTAAATAAATTATTTCATTTCACCGTGTCCAGAAAGACTAAAATACTCGCATTACCAAATGGATGACCCAATACATATTTTTATTATTATTTATTAATTAACGTAAGAATTTTTAACTCTAGATTTACGGATATTCATGGCATATATTTTTATTGGAACCCTTCATGTTACATTACAATGTGTTTTTGTTTAGTTGTAATATATATTCTTCTCGTTATATCAATGAAATTTAATATAAATCGTTTATAAATAATATTTATGAGTTCTGTAAATTTATGTAGGGAATATAACACCTGTCGTATTGACGAGTTTCGGTGAATCTAGTGTTAAGCTTTCAGAGTGTTCTAAGTATCTGCAAATGTTCAAACACTGATTACTGTTGAGGCACATAAGGAATATTAAAGAAATGAACTATGGAAAATGACAAAATCAAAAACAAGGAGTGACACGTGTACATTTTATTTATTTAATGGAACTATTTTTAAATGCAACATTCAGGGTATGTCTACGAATGAGCAAACTCCTCAAAACAAATGCTCAAACACTGATTAGTTGAAAGAATGAACTGTGAAATACGACCGAATTAAAAACAAGGAGTGACACATGTACATTTGTATTATATTTTATTAATTAAACAAACTATTTTTAAGTGCAACATTCAGAGTATGTCTACGAATGAGCAAATTCCTCCAAACAAATGCACAATCACTGATTACTGTCGAGGCACATGAAGAATGTGGAGGACAACCGAATTAAAAACGGGTGACGCGTACAAGTTTTTATAATCGTTTTATCAATGAACAGAACTATTTTTAAACGCAGCGCTCGAGGTGTTTCTAAAGTTTAAGTCTCATCGAATGGACGGTGGAAGACGACCGAATCAAAAAGGAGGAGTAACGCGTGCGAGGTCATCCGAAGGAAAAAACATAGAGCCACGCCGTCAGGAAGGAGGGTGGAAAAAAAAAAAGGAACAGGGCGAGCGTGTGTAATTCCACGGGAAAAGGCGCAGGGAGGGAAAAGCTTGCGGCGTTGTTTGTCGCCTCATTGCCCACGGTTAACTGCCAGCAACAAAAACATCGTATGCCGACTAACGTTACGTTCTATTACCGTGGCTTGTCCGCTAGTTTCCTGCTCGTCCCTATTTCCCGCAGCGTTTCAGCCCCCGGTCCCGACCGTGATGGAACGCTCGCTTATAAACTCGGCGCAAGAACGTGTTCTGCTCGTATTTGCATAGAAAGTATTTTATTGGGGTTCTAGGACGTAAACCGTACGTTCTTTTTGTTTCCTTATTTTTCGACTGAAATATGAGCAGTTTCTCTCCTGGCCAGACCAGGCGTGCGAGGGTGTTTCAGAAACGGGCGGCCATGCTTTCACGGCGCATTCCACCCACTGTAAGGATGAACAAATTCGTGTAAACGCCTCACCAGTTATAAACGTTTCTCGCCTACTCACACAGTTTGACGAGAATGTCCAGAAGTTATAAAAAAAATTATAAAATTGTAAATACATTTCAATGAAATGAGCAAAGTGAACGAAAATCAAGAATATGTAATATCAATCACAATAATACTGATATTTGAAATCGTTAGCGATAGAGAAACGCTTTGTTGCATTTATAACACAAACAGGTAAATGCATATAAAATTCTAAAGTTATTTTTCTACATAAAAAATGTCTCATCCTCGAGGAAAGTCGAAAATAATTATCCAACAAAAAATATTTTTCTTTCGCAGTATTTTTCATTTAAATTGTGCCATGAACAGCTTTCATTAAAAACAAAGCTATTTAACTATTATCACTTTGGCCCACAAAATCGATATTTAAACGGTGCAGATAGGAAATTGAGCGAACGAAATTTGCAAGTAACATTCAAGCGAAACATTCGCATAATCGTCGCCTAACGACACGCAGTTTCGCGAGAATCCCCGTATCGACGTCCGTGGATCTCGGGGTAACGCCGAGCGAACGAAACAAAAACAGTTTTTGCCGGAAGATTTCGCGCGATCGCGAAACTTTCCGCGGCAATTCCAGGCTCCCGAAGCCTGCGGGGGCGGCAATAGTCGAGATAATCGCGAGGCTTTGCCCGATCAATTTCGCGATACCGAGGATCTCCGGGGGGGACGAGGAAGTTAAGCGATCGCGGTTTCTCGCCGCAGTTTCGCGACTTTGGAATTTACGAAAGAGTTGAAAACTTCACGTAGAATCAGGGGGAGGATCTCGACGAGTTCGTGATTTTTTTTAATACGTACCCGGGTTGCAAAAACGGCCCGACGGGAGCTCGAATTCTGAACGCGTTCGCGAAAATGGAATTCCGTTCGAAAAACCGGGGAAACGTATTCGGGATCTTCTGGTTAGAACGTCGAACAGGGTTTTCTTGCGTGTCGCGGTTCAACGCATTCTGCGACTTGGCAGAGGTTCGCGGTCGACTCGCGGTGCGTCGTAAAAATATTCACGTCGGGAGCAGAAACGACGGAAACGCTGGTATTTGGCGCACGATGGTCGGAAACTGTGTCAACGTAAGTCGAATAGGCTTTTTAACCGGTAAAAATAAGACTAAAATGCTACGATTCGTTAAAAATAAATGAAGTATAATTTTTCTTTTGTTTTGTTCTTTATGAGTTTTTCTATGAATAAATTAGCAATAGTAATATATTCCTTGGTCTTCGAGTTATGAAGTAAAGAAAATGTTCGCGTCAACGATCTCAAACGTCGTCAAACGCAATCATGGTGGCCATCTAAAAGATATTGCATTTCTTGTTTAATAGTGTCATCGAATGTACACCAAAATAAAAGAATACGATTCAGCGATTGGATTCGATCAACTGGCGTTAACCTCCCTTTATAACGTTCGCGAAACGCGTCGTTAGATTCTCTGGTTGCTCCGACGCATCCCCGAAAGGCTCCAGCGATCACGTTGGAAAACGCTGATCTATTTCATGGAATCGTAAACGTTCACTGCGATGAATACTGGCGCACTTAACCAGGGTAATGCAGTCAGCTGCCACTTCGGATCCTCCTTTCCCGAACAAGTTAACTTCCGACTTGGAACGCCTTCCTGATCCTCACTTTGACAATCAGCAGAGAGGATATCTCAGTTGGCATCTTGGGATTAAATGGAAGGGAAGATTGGCCATGGGATCCGACGGATGAAATGAATTTTCAATGGAAGCCGAGATCGAAGATCCTAAGCAAGAATAAGGATGAGAAACTGAAAGCGTGAGAGAGAAAGAGAGAGAGAGAGGACGACGAGGACGATCGTAGAGAAGGGGTGTTCGATATGCTAAAGTAATCTTACTCCGACTAGTTCTTTCCCCACCGTTCCGTTCGCGTTCGAAACGAGCCATATTTCTCGATAAAGTTAACAGAGTTAATGTATGCGTCGGTGACGAGTATAGTGTCGATTTCGCTACTTACGTTTCCGACTGTCGGCGACAATGACACGCTCCTGGCGGTCGGAATTATTATCGGAGTTCTCCTGACTCGTTAGCTACCTTTCCGGTTTCTCCGTTTTGGCTGCTGATTCGTGAACGTTTGTTCGCGAAACTAGTTCCGGCGATGTCGTTGATTTCTCAAAATTAACTGGGCCACGAACGCTTAACTCTACGAAAGCACAAAGACTTGGTCCTGGCCTCGGGTGAGTTGCTTAATGAAAAATAAATTTGCAAATGAAAAAGTCTCCGGGGGAAACGTCCTTGCTTGGAGTCGAGATGGCAGTCAAGATGTAGCGTGAGGGGGCTACCGATTCTGCATTTAAATGAAATTTGATCAGAAGTTCAAAGGTGAACTTAGAACGAGTCAGTGTTGCGTTTATTTTGATTTGTCAACAATCGTATTTTATTCAAGAAGATGGTTGGATCATCATCTCTTTGTAATCAATAGATGCAACTATCGTGGAAATGATTAAAAATTGGCTCAATGAACTAGTTAAAGAAATATTACATTCCAACAATATTTAAAAAATAGATATCCCTTTTTATTCGAGCAACGTTAAATATGGTGAAAATAACTAGAGGGTTGATGAACTACCGGCTAAATATTGAATAACAGTTCGACAGTATCAAAAACAAGTTATTCCGTTTCGGCAGAAGAATTCAAATATCCGTCGAAATTACTAATAATATATATAGAGCGACTAAAATTTCGAGGGTTGCTTGACAACTATCTGTCGATTCTCATCAAGCTTCATATGAAAAATTTTCCGATAATAGTTACATGAATTGAAAACGAATGATTGGTATACGCTGTCCGTTTTGTTTCTGATGTTTATTAACTCTCTAGTGTACTCTCTAGATGTACAAAATATAAAAATATAATTGCTGCACAAGTATTTCAATATTATTAGACATTTCCAATTCTTAACAAGTTTATAAGGCACATGGTAACATTAAAAAAATATTTTCCAACGAAAAAATTATTTTTGCAATATGAAATGCACAGCAATCGCGAAAGGACAATGAACCTGGAGCCCAGTAAATCCGCGAGAGTAGGTTCTAATTATCTTAATGCCCAGCCAGACCGTCTGCGAATGGAGGCTCGTCACAACAGCTGCTTATGAATGCAACCTCGACTGGATGTTTCCTCCTCCATTTTCCCGTATTATTTACACTTTTCTATTAGACAAGAGTCTCGCTGAATCGCCAATCACCGGTACCAGGCAGCGAGGCAGCGACGACGAGGGGACAAAAGGAACGGGAGAATAAAAGCATCCAAAGAGGTTAAAAAGAAAAGGAGGGGAAAGGGTAAAAGGCCAGGGTGGATCGGTTCGCCCGACGACGTAACGGGTATTGGCCTCTTTTGGCGCGGAGACAACTCTCGCTAATCTCCCTTTATCCAAGGGTAACGTAACTTTGCGTTCCATTCGAGAATATCTTACGAGCGCGGAGCGTCGCGGCAACCGTCCAAGACGTCTCGTTTTTCCACCCCTCGCGGCGAGACGCGACGAAGGGCGGGACGCGACTTTTAAGCGGGAACAAATCTTGGCCAAGTCGAAAATCGAGTCCGTGACTCTCGTGTAAGACGACCAATACGCCGCTACGTCCAAATAGGTCGCGAGTCGCGTTCGTTTCCGATCTGAAGATCGACGAGGTGCCGGGGAGCCTCGTTCTCGTTGACGTTTCCCACTTTCGAAGGGAGACAATACTCTAAACTGCTATACCACACGCGTCTACCAGAACTATAGAGCTCCCCAATAACACCGGTAGAATTTGCAATCGTCGTAGCTGCCATATTTTTGTATTCGGTAGTGCTTCACGAGTGAGTCTCAATGCGTTGGAGATTATTAAAATTTACTTTTTCCTTTCGTGCTGATCATGGGACCTATCTTCTCACTTCCGAGGTGTCTTTTAGCCTGGGGTGGGAAGAACTACTGTCAGAAAGTGAGAAATTGATCGGTTACGCCCACCTTTCAACGTAAATAAACCCCTCAGAAACCCTAGACCTTAAGTCAATTACAAGCGTCTGTGAAAGTAACGAATTTCTAAGAACTCATAAATGCTGTGTAAATCACTCGAAGTTCATTAGATATAGTGTGCATTCGCGAGAAGTCGACTAGCGAAAGAAATGTGGGTCTGATTGAAGCCTGGATCCCCACTCTAGTGCAATATGTGGCGCTATTGGTCGAGATGACCAGAGTGGGGATGAGCGGAACAAGCAAACTGTCCTGTACCGTCCCACTAGTCACCTTCTCACGTTTGCACAGTACTATTAGCATACTCGCAAGCTTCCACATTCATTCCATTCCTTACAAATGTAATTTAACCCCTTATCGTACGATTTCATTTCAAATAATTTTTCAAGCGTGTACTATTTAATTTTGTTTAAATTTATTCGTACAAGAAATGAAGAAGAATACCTCGTGAATGTAAAAATGTATTGATTTTAATAGATAAGACATGATGACGAGTAAGTAGCCTTGTCATTGTATGGCAAGGGGTTAATCGTTTTAAAAAGTATGTTTATATCCGGAATTATCTTAATCTCTTTGTCTGATGCATTTACTAGTTGTTTATCGAATCGGGGAAGAAGGTCCGCATGAAATTTCGAAATCGGTGGACCGTGGCGATGTCTCGTCGGATTGTAAAACTGTCCGACACCACGACGAACTGTGGCGAAGCTTTTATTCGCGTATCGAGCCACGTAAGGTTGCCCGCGAGTTCGGAACGCCTTGAAATATAGAGCGTATCGGAAATCTCTCGTCGACTTTGTAACGAGAGTAACGAAGGGCACTAGAAAATGGGGCATGCATACTAAGGCTCTCTTCCAATTTTACGAGACGGGACGCAGGAATTCTATTATTCCCGTGGCAGCCTTCCCTCCCCCTTCGTCTCGACCGTGACGTTGCTCGGTAAACGCTTCGATCCTTTCGCGTCCGACGAAAAAAGGACGAACTTTAAATCTCCATAGAAGCGTTACTCCGGTGTCTGTTCCACAGTTATCTTCACACGAGAGATACTGCAAGTTGAGTGCAATTTGAATACAGGATGTTCTCAAAGGAATGATCGCTGGCTCTGTGTCGGATAGAAAAGGCTTTTAAGGAACATTCGCAAAGCGTTCAGCGTCGATTTTCGCCAAGCTTTACGGATCTTTAATATTCAAATATTCGCGAGACGTTAGCTACGGTTACTCAAACTTATTTTTAGAATCGTGTCTATTGTCCTTTGTCAATCTCTAAATGTCCTATATATGAAACTTCATCGTGGAATTGAATCTCTTTGATGCTGTCTTGAAATGTACTACGATTACTTTACGATGTCTACAGAAAAATAATATGACGTATCATTAAAAGCATTCAATCAGAAATTAAACAAAATTGTTTCTGAATCTGTTATTGCCGATTCTATCAAGAATTTTATCAAATCCATTTGTCTGGTAAATAGTAAGGCTCATTTCGTTTTCCTGGATAGCGATGGTCCGTATTTTACTTGTCTGATTCAGACTGGATAGTATTCTACTTGTCTGACCTATATCGAAATGTATTCCACTTATATGGACTGGGGCGGACCGTATCCTGTTTGCCCCTGAACGAGCGTAGTTTATCCGATATAAACGTTTCTACTCTCGATTTGGGTCCTCTTCGATGTACAAAAGTTGAATATTAAAACTTTAGAAACATCAGAAATATACATAATCAGAATTATACATAAGTAAATAATATACACAAAAAAAAAAACAGAATTAAGCAAATATAATAACAAGAAAACGTCAAGTTTTGAAATGCACATGGTCTTTGTAACGTTTCATTAAGTCACAATTTTTCTCAATTTATTTATATCAATTCTTTATGTTACAAAATTACTATCGGATTCAAACTGATTATCGAATGTCACAGTCGCTTCTATTATTTCGCGTGAATATAATTGAACAGTTATCGAACGTGACGTGATCAATGCGTATTCGTACAAATCAAGCGAAGATATATTTAGTATGGTTTCAAACGGAAGCATCAGTTTCAAGTACAAATGTGTCGATAGAAGTAAAACACGTCACAGCCGTATCGCTAACAACAAGTGACTATTTTATATTTGTTTCGCGATAGGCGGTATTCGACGTTACTGGTCAATAGCGAACACTTTTGTCCGTCAAACTACGGACGGGCTGCATTCTACTTGCCAAGAGTATGACAGTTTATGCTACACTTGAATGTAGTTCCCTTGTCTGGCCATACACGATCGTTCTATTATTTATCTATGTACGAACAAACCTATTCTCCCCCTAGAGTACGATAAAACTTTTTCTGCTAAATCTCCGAAAATCTGAAATAAGTCCATAATAACCGGGCTAAACATTTTCATACACCCTGTACAATATTTTCTGCCAGTGCACGGTGAGTCCGTATCCCGATAAAAGCTGTCAAAATTCAAATTTCTTGTTCGCCTGGAAATAAATTCAAACTCTATTGGATGCATAGAAGTTTAGTCGGGCATTATGGCGGTGTACAGGATGAATCTAGAAACTGGGACAACAGTCTGTAGCTTCTTTCTAAGCGAAGATGCAAAAAAATTTGCACCTCTACTGGTTGTTTCACATAGAACTATGCATTCTTTTGAATAAATCGATTTCTATCATCGTGCCGAATACGAAACTGTCAAGGCACGACTATTGAGGAGATAAGATACAAATCCTTTAAACTTACATTTTTTAGTTTGTTTAGAATCTTGTGTACCAAATTTAATACATTCGAATTAGACTGCAGGTTACACTCGATGCATCTCTCTAAAAAATTGTAATATATCTTAACAAATATATTTTATATTTGTAGTTAACATAAATTAGGTCTACGTCTTTCTTTTGTTATTTTAAAAGATTGTGAAGTCTATTTTGAAGATTAAAAAATATTGTAATATGTATTTTGACGTTGTATTTCATTGATTGAATTATTGTTGAACAACTTGATGTTCTTAAAAAATAGGAGTATCAAAGGCCTCAATATTGTATAGCCATTTGTTGAGTTGTAGCGACCTGCGCCTGAGCAGACATGTACTAGTGGAAGATGAGATGTTGACAACGACAAGTTAAACGGCGCAAGGGGCAAAGGGAATCATGTGTATGCCCTAACTAATCCCCTCCACTGATTACGTGGATGTTGAGGACGATTCCCCTTGCCCCTTGCGTTATTTAGTTTGTAGGTGCCATCATTTCATCTTCCACTAGTATAATCTAAAAGGAATCAGTGGAGGGGATTAGGTGTAACATACTCATGATACCCTTTGCCCCTTGCGTTGTTTAGCTTACAGGTGCCAACATCTCATCTTCCACTAGTACATATCTGCTCAGATATGTTATCGTTTAGATTTTAGGTAATGTGCCATCATCTCAACTTCCACTAGTGCATTAGAGACCAGTTACCGTAATTTTTCCTCCAGAAATGGTACGTTCGCGACACATGATTTTGACACAACACATCGACGAGAAAAAAAACTTCCTAGATCGCTGTAAATCGCCAGCAATAATCTTTCTACAGTGGATCCGCGTCCAGGGGAGTGGTAACGACTCCCCTCGAGTCGCAAACCACCTGTCAATCCCCTGTCGCGACACAATCTAAACGCGATAAGCGGTAGACGCCGCGAGTTAGACAAGCAAAAAGAGATTTCGATTTAAGATTTCGTTATCTCGAATCAGGGGGTTCTTCTCTCGATCAATCGTGCGAACGAAGGGTGTCGCGGGAACCGAGGCGGAAGGTCCCTAAATGGAACGACGAAGGATGTCTCCTTAGTTTGGTTCTCGTCTTCTATGGAAACTCTCTGTGCAATCCTCGGCCGATCGGGACGCGAAGCCTGTAAATCAATTACAAGAGGAGCAGTTGCGGCCTGGTGTACTTGGAGAAACGGCACGTACGGAAGCCCAGTCAAGTTTCGTGGAACGGTGACGTGATCGGCAAACTCGTGCACGCGACGAGTCTTAGTTTGCGATTGCCGGTCCACCGGGGGACCGTCGTGTGCGTGGGCGTCAGCTAGAGAGAGAGAGAGAGAGAGAAGTCGTCGGAGACAGTCCATTCGTGGGGGCGTTGTCGATAATAGAAAGCTCGCCGCAGCCGGAGAGCTTCCGCTGTTCCTGATCGATGCTGCACGCCTCCGTCGCGGCTGAGTTCCTTCCGGTGGGTCACGTTTATAGGAACTCGTCACATGGACGGATGAAAGCGGATCGTTAACGACAGTAACGAGGCTCGTTTCGTAATCCAAGGACGACCGTCTGTGGCTTCGACAGTTCGTAACCGACGTCCGTCGTCCCGGACAATTAGTTAAATTACTGCCTGGTGAAAATCATTTATGTCCTTGCGGCCGATTAGCCTCGTTAGATCCACCCCTCCGCCCTCCTCCTTCGCGTTGGCGCAGCAATCTCGACGGTACCGGGGATTTGATTCGAGGGATGGGCGATTGGAACGGAGGGGGGCATTGTCTGTCGTTTCAATCCGAAACGTGTTGCGGGGAAATTCATTTGTAACGCATTCGCGTCGAAGAATTCTGCCCTCCGGACGAAGGAGGTCCTGGGTTCGACCGTCCGAGTATCCTTGGATTCCTCTCGGGGTGGTTTCTGGGGTTCAAATTTTTCATTGTATCGATCGCTGAGTAATTTTCTCGATAGGAAATTCGAACGTTTCTCTTTTCTGAGAAACTGAAAGCTTAATCTTCCCCATAACTCGTATGGTAATTTAAATAATTTTAATGAGATGGAATCGCGTGGAGAGATTGACCATATTGAGCCCAGCAAGCAGTAGGACATATGTGTATTTGTGCAAGTCTAAAAGGAATTTGTGTTTTGTTTGAGTTTTCTCTTATAATACGTTGACTGCCATACCGAACCCTTAAAACTGTCCACGGCAACGACACTTTGCTTTTAAACGATTGGAAACTACCCTCAATTTCTCATAGAACTTATTTTTACAAGTTAAAATTCAAGATTCTCATCTAGATTTATTTTCTTCAACATCTAATCTTGAGAATTAATTTTTTTAGATTCTCAGTGAGATGGTGGAAATGAAAACATAGATAGACTAATGGTTGCATTATTATCTAAATATTCTTCGCGACTATTTTGATGGAAGTAAATAAACATTCAACTTCAAATGTTTGCTCACAACTTATCATGGAAATATTTATGGAGAATGATGTACCAAATATATTAAAAAAATTTGTAAATTATTTCACAAAGCATCAGTCGACCTATCAATAATTAAATGATTCATGAAATTTATCAATCTCACGCGAATATTAAGTAAAATTTTGATTATTCAGTAGTCATATTAAAGTATTTAAAATGATTTAACAACTGCTCGTACGTAAACATACCAGTATTCCTAAACGTATTATGTATACAAAAAAATAATATGTCGCTGTGGAAATGATTCATATTTCAAAAGAGAAGAGCAAACGAACGGGGGAACGATGCAAATAATAGAAAATGATGGGATAATGCTCTTTGTTGAACCTGATACGTACTCGTGCGGAACATGGACATTGAAGTGGAATGCAACCATTCCTAATCAGACAGAACACATGACCAGTGCGAGATCAGACGAGTAGGCTAGGTTAACCTGTAATCAGGCAAGTAGAATAGGACAACTTGCGGCCACCGAAGTAGTATAGACTTGAGCTCAGTCTATTAAGTAGGGTAGCGCCGTATCTAGTCAGACAAGTGGAATTCATAGATGCATAGCCGGGTTATGAGATCATACTTGCATAATCTACAAGACAGAATGGTTCGATGATTAGGCGAACATGGACTACTACAGCAGTAATTCGTAGTTAAATCAGGAAATATCGTTACTCGATTAGTATTCCAATTTTATCTCCGAACTCTTCTTGAAGTGTCAATGTTAACGTTGTTTAATAATTCGTACGTAATTAATGTTTTCCTTAGCATGTAATGTAATTAAAATCCTCTGTGACATATACACATACACGCATTAACACAAATATGTGAACTTTATTGGAAACTGCTGTCAAGTTTTCTTGACAAGTTCGATACCACCGGTTGGAAAACCGTCCGCCACAGACCACGCTATTTGTAGTTATTTCATTTAGTGTATGTTTGACTATGTGTGCATAAATAAAATGTATTCGATTAACTTACCGAATATTCAAAACAATATGTCACACGTGATGTGACACTGGTCTATAATTCCCTTCAAATTTACATCATCGAATATAAGGGATATTTGTTTTTAATACAAATTGGTGACCAGAAAAAGCATGATAAAATAATA
This sequence comes from Colletes gigas, assembly GCF_013123115.1. Taxonomy (NCBI): domain Eukaryota; kingdom Metazoa; phylum Arthropoda; class Insecta; order Hymenoptera; family Colletidae; genus Colletes; species Colletes gigas. Next base: position 2,615,433 of record NW_025106646.1, read on the forward strand.
ATATTGCGTTATTAGTTGGATCAGTTATTTACGGACGTTTTCGAACGCGCTGTTTCAAACGAAAGAGATACTCTGCACCTCGCATTTGAGGGTTATAATTTTTTGTTACGTTCAATTTAATAATACAATATTTAATTGCTTTCATCGGTTTTGATTGATAGAAACGTTTACTCGTTTAAAATAAAACATAATTTAATTAAAGCCTCTGGCGAAATTAAATTCTTGCAAAATGCACGCGCCAACAAGTAAACAATATTTTACCACACTGTGCAACGCACATAATGAAATACGAAACAGAATATCACAGGAAATCTAGATAACGTATTTATATAATTTTCTTGTATCGAAATATACTAATTGGGACGTTTAACAAACAGGATAAATGGTGTTTATAATCTGTTTAACGATGCTGATATGCTCAGGCACGTTTGTTTAATATTTAGTTTACTTTAAGTACTGTAACAAGAAATTATTCACCAGAAATGCACGGAAAGGTTTATAATTAAATTTTGTAATGATACAGTATGCATTGTAACAAAGTTAATGGATGTCATGGGTTTATATCGGTTAGAACTTTAATAAACTTTATACAAAGCAATTCGAATAATGTAGACCATTAATTTTGATCGAAATGAATGAAACTGCATGCTTCCCGTATGCGCTAAAATTTCCCTTGTTCCACTTCATACCATTAGAAATTAAAACCATCTGGTTCGTCTAAATTGAACTTCTTTCCATCGCTCCAAATAATCTACAAAACCGCGAATTCCAATTGAATTTTCACGAAGGAGTCGAAAACAAATCGTGCTTCCATCTTATATTCCACAAAATTTCGAACTTTGAATTTTACGCGTTTTTTATAAACACGACAAATTTTCTCATTCCCCCAAGTTCGATTATTGAACTTTTAATTAAAACTTTCCCTTAGGCTTCGTCCGCTTATTTTCAATAAAATCCTTTACTATGGCATCGGAATTATAATTCTGTACCACAGAAAAGTTCGAAACATAAGACTATCGTTCGTTTAATTCCCGTTTTGCCTTTAACAGAATAAGGCTATTAAGTCGGTTCTCAAACAACTCTTTTCGAAAACCAAAGAAATTAATCACGTCGAAGGGAAATTAATCAACGTTTGATAAAAAAGAGCTTGCTCCAGAAAAGAAAATTCTTGCGATTGGTTAAACGTACACTGAGCGGTAGTGCAATAATAATACATTCTTTTAGTTAAAAAATTAAAAATTAGAAGTAAAATTTCGTACAAAGCTCGCGGCGCTGGGAACAAATTTGACGAGGAAATTAAATTAAAAAAATTATTCTGATCGATCGTATATACGAATGGAATTTTTTACTCTTCCGTGTCCTTTTTTTCAAACTAATAGCCTGAACACACCCGGTCGCTAGAATTAAATTGATGCCTTGAAACCGTAAGCCAGCTCTATAACCGATCTTATTAATGTGTGTAAACACGTATAAACGCTCGCAGCCAGAGAAATCGAGGTGCGCGTTTAGGCTCGAGTGTGGGAGGTCGGTGGAGAGAATCGCAAAAGCACCTGTTATTCTCGGACCATTATTCCCTCGGCCCATTGTTAACCGGTGTTGGTTAGATCATGAAGGAAAATAGCCATTTACGTACGGAACTATAATCTAAATTCCGTATCTCCGTGGACTGCTTCATCTCGTTTGGAACATCGGTTTCAACTCGACGGACGTTCTATACTCGGATCGATGAGACGATCTACAAAGAGTATTACGGAGACAGCTTCCGTCGGAACAGAAGATACGGTTTGTTTGTCGTGGACGACCGCGTTTCGTTAATATCCTAAGTAACAACGTCGGACGAAATTAATTGCAACGCTGGCGAAACACTTAATCCGCTAATAGCATTTAAAGTATCTTTGGTAGAAAATCATAGATCCGCTTAATAGACTTATTACGTATAATGACGAGGGAAATTTATCTTTTGATGGATCCGGGAACGCGTAATACAAATTACCAACTACAAACTGTTTGAATACTGCGAAGTAAAATATTGTCCGCAAACGTTTTGTGAAATATTAATTGAAATATATCCGTGTAGTTATTTTTGAAACTTTCTCTTTTATTCGCCTAACGAATGTTGAGACATGAATAATGTATTTAAAAAAAAATAATTTTAAAGAAGAAGAGAAGCATCTAAGTAATTTTAACTCGATTATATGTCGTACTAAATTTTCTGTCTTGTTCCTAAAATTTGTTTTTTTCACACACTTTTGTTCTCTTTTAAAACATAGATTTCTATATAAACTTCGACAGTCTTTTTTCTAATTATATAACCCAGACTCAGCGTTATTACGCGTTACAAAAATAGTATCTAATACTCTAAAATTTATACAATATCATTACAAATCCAACAATTCTCTTTAGAAAATTTATAAACTTCCATGCCTTTCATAATGGTTTCTAACTGAATTATCACTTTCGTAATTTTGAGTAACACCACTGGTAAAAATCGAAAATTGATACACAAAATAAAATTTAGAATAATATAGCCTGTGTTAAACAATCTTTTTAGGATTTCTCTTGTTATTAAAATATAATTACAGTTTGTATCTCCCGTAGAGGATCCATAAATAGAAATATTGAGAAATAAAGAAAATTATTATGTCTGAGAATGTATACTCCTATAACCAAATAATCTATGTATTAACATAGGGATATACCTTGTTCTAAAATTCAAAACAGTTAGAGAGTTGCTAATTTTTCTTTATATCGCGTGTAATTGGTTCTCGCAAGAACAAGCAAAGCAGACAACGTTGATTTTCAGATATCGAGCTCGACTTATCAACCGATTCGCTAAATCAGTATTAAACGATACCTACTCGATCAAGTAGAACGAAACCACGTCCAGTCAGACAAGTGGAATTGATAGATGCGTGGTCGGGGGAAAAGATGTAATCTGTAGTCGACCCAGTAGAACGGATTCCAAGCGAACTTTTCAGGATAATGCAAGCAGCGAATTGAATTTTATTTTCAGCCAGTATATCGCACAGCAGAAATTTCTTACGATCGTGCTCGAATACGAACTACGTTCGCAAACTCCCGATGCTTTCCAAGTACGTAGTAATAAAAAATAATCGTACTTTTATTTGTTGCTTGGTATTAAAATGGCAATTGGAACGAAGGTTTCCCTCGATTTTTGGTGCAATAGTTAAAAATGGAAACTTTTTTCTTTTGGTATGATTCACGGTGAAAAATTTGTAAAGGAACGTGCTCAATAGTTTTCTAAATTAGTTTCATAATATTATCAATGGTTGAGATAAATTATACTTTAATCAAATTTATTATATTCTATATTTCGCAAGGTCTGTCTGAGGTTTGATATTTTTCTCGAAGTTGATGTAATTGTTTAATTATTCCAAGACGAACAAGTGTAAATAAATGACTACATTTGAGGAAATTAATTTCTCCTGTTCGTTCAAATTACTATGCTATTCTTTGGATACAAAGAACATCTATGTTCTGCATAGTAATTCAACTGACGTTTGGGTCACATATGTAGGTATGAGACTAAATTCGATACAAGATTCTACGTATTAAATTTTAGAAAATATAGTATCATTCATCGTAGGTTACAAAATTCAGGGAACAAACAGAATTTGCAACGATTGTAATAGAAATTCCCCCTTAATCTTCAAGAAACGAATGAAAATAAAGGTACTCGAATTGTACGCCTCAAATTTAAAGAAGCACAGTTTTATACTTCGTACGTCACAGAAGAAATTCAATTTTTTAACGATTCTAATAGAAATTTGCCCTCGATCGATTAATCGAAAAACGTTGAACGAGCATCCTTGTCTTTGTCGCGTATTTTCGATAAATGATTGCAAATAGTTAAAGCGCGATCGGTAAGCAACGACGCGTGGAATGTGATTGCATAATTCTGGAACCAGTAGCCTGTCGAAACGAGCAATGTTCGTGGCGTGGTGTAGTTTGGCAATTTTGTTCCTCTTTCATTGAAAGAGAATCATCATTCGTTAATACGAATAGATACGTACGCCCGTATTTCGCATTCCGCGCGAACGATCCGACACGCGATTCGCAAGACTCGCGGTGTCTGTGTATGCGCGCGGATCCCGGCGAACCACGGAACGTTAAATTTGAATATGATTGATCGAGAGCACTCCTAAGTAGGACGTGAATGGGTCGGCTCACATGAGAGGGAAACTGTGCCGGGAAGGAGCCACCGATAAGGTGAGGGTTGGCACATCGATGCACAAGGGGAGAAGCTTAAGGGGATGAAGCGTGACAGTGACGCGTCCCACGGCGCGGTCCAGAGAAACGGAGACTCTCACTGAAATACAACGATAACGCTCGAAAACATTCCCCTGAAACCGTTTCTCAAAATTACCCTTCGATCAAAAATATACGCTGACAAAGAGGACTGGAGGATTTGAACATTAATTCTATATTTGATCGCTTTTATTTTTTGACAAAATCTCCTCCAACTTCTTGACGGTCTTTAAATTACTGGAAAGTTTCTAATTTGATTGTATCGTTTTTTGACCAAAGTGATTTACTCGATCAACGACATAGTTTTTTCAGTATTCTGCGAGTTCTTTTAACGCCATCTTTGTAGCTATGATTAGGGAAACCTGGTCCAAATTTTGCATTTAACTCCTTGATGTACGATTTCAAAATAATTTTTCAAATATATGCTATTTAATTTTGTTTAAATTTGCTCATAAGAGGGATGATCTCAATAAAGAATAGATTTGCTTTGCAAATACCTCGCCAATGTAAAAAGATGTTGATTTTAACATATAAGACTCGATGACGAGTAGCCTCATCATTATAGAGCAAAGGATTAAATTCCAGATCGAAAATAATTGCAGTAATTTCTACTTATTTCGATGCTGAAACAATCTGAAACGTCTAAAATGCAGAGATAGATACGTTTCCCACATTATGCACCTATATTCTCTTTCCTTCAAAAGAAAATCCCATACACACATACTTATTAATGTATGTTTATGCACTCGTGCTTAGCAGAAATAATTAATGAAAAGAGAAATAAGTTTATTCCGGATGCAACAGAAGTTTTCGTTCCGCGACCAAATAAGAATTACTGGGATAGTCAAAGCCAGGTGCGCGATCATTTTATTTGTCATTGTTTCGTCCAAGTCGTTCAAAGTCCGCTTTGAAATAGAATGGGGATAAAACAGGAAGAAGCAAAATCTACTCGTTGCCGCGTTTCAGCCCCGGTCTCGCGTCGAAACGAGCAAATTAATAATTGAGCGCGGGAGGAGCTCGAGCTGGTAAAAACAGCTTCGAATTTGCGTGCGATTAATGAATCGCGACTGGTTCCCGGGCACCGGAGAAAAGGGCAACTTCCGCCGCGGTCGCATACTTCGCGATTCGACCGTGGAAAAAGAGCCATCCGCGAAGTTTCGAATTGCCTCCGAAACTAAATTTACCACGACGAGCCTCTGTTCCTAAGAGCCGAAGAAACCTATCTTGGATCCACGCGTTTCCCGGGCCTCTTACGACGGAACGAACGCAAAGAGCAGGAGAAAAAAAAAAATAAAGGGAAGTCTAATTTGCTATCCCCTGTCCGTCAGAATTCCACGGCAGTCGAGATGTATGCAGGGACGACTCTTGGAAATTCTTTCTCTTTCCTGTGGATTTCGAAATTTCGGAAGCTCGAGTATACAGGACGATTCAAAACTGACGTTACTAGAAAACGTACGCGATATACGATAATGATTCGTTAAATGAACTCCAGACATGGTTCGCGATTGAGCGTTTCCTCCGTGGAAACAGTGAAGCGCATGTTCCAAAGAAAGATACAAGATATACGGTTGTGATTCTTTAAATGAACCGCAGACACCCCAGGAGTGTGCAGGACGATTCAAAATTGACGTTACCAGAAAACGTACGCGATATACGGTAATGATTCGTTAAATGAACTCCAGACATGGTTCCGCAATTGACCGTTTCCTCCGTGGAAACAGTGAAGCGCATGTTCCAAAGAAAGATACACGATATACGGTTGTGATTCTTTAAATGAACCTCAGACACAATTTATAATTAAACGTTCCCCTCCTTGGAGCCAGTGAAGCGTGAAAGATGTTCCAAAAAATGATACACGATATATGGTAATGATGCTTGAAGTGAACCCCAGACTGTGATTCGTAAATTGAACGTTAGTGAGACATGACGTAAGTTGAAAGACAGAAATTACTTCTGGACCTGACAGCTCATGAAATTGCAAGTATTATTTCAGTAAAATCACAGCTCTAGAACTTATTATAAGCGAAAAGAATTGGTTAAAAAACAAAAGGAGAAATTAAGGAATTTGGGTCATAATAAATACATGTGCTTCTCATGAGTCCACAAATTTATATTTCTGCTTGTAAGCATAGATTTCAACCCGAAATTGAATTTAAAAAATACATAATATTGTAATATAAGGGTCACATAAGCATAACTATTGTTTATCTATAAGCACTGTACTCTACCTTGAACTGTAAAAATATTGTATTTTCGCTCGTACACCAATAGAGTAGTAGGTGCAGAAATTTTTCAGCGAAATTAAAAAATTTCAAATCATTCTGAACAAATTATTTTTGGTTGCAGGGATCAATTACAATTATTTTTTATGAAAACACATACCCCCAAAATCCTACGAAATTTCGACAAAAAAAATTCTTTACCGAAAATATAATGTGTAGTAGGTGGCCGGGGATGAAGAAGATACGCTAGTCATTACACTATCAATGTGTGGCCAGAATTGTTTCTTTAAATTCATTTTGTCTCCCTTCCTCTTACGTTCATTTCAGTACACTCTTGGTAATGTTGCGAGTGACACGAAAATTGTGATGGGGCTCTAGAGACCCATAAAAATGGGCTGAAAAAACACATTGGACATAAAGTCTACACGTATACCTCGTCTGTGATTATATTTCTCGTTTTTATCACTTCATATAGGTATAGTCCAATTATCCGATAATCGAAATTTTACTATATATCAATATTAGTAATGAGAGGATTACACGGTGCTTAAATAAATAAAATTGGAAACAATAACAAAGAAATTTGACATATTTCTTAGATTCGACCAGTTAATCCGTGTAATGATTCGTCAAAATCGATGTTCGAACGTTCCCTTCTTCGGGAAAGAAAATAAATGCATAAAGACAAGCACCGTGTAGGTAAATTTCGTTTGTCTGGATATTTATGGAATAACCTGTACACAGACTCACGTTCGCGAGCAAGGGGCGTTGAAAGCGACTGAAAAGCCGTTTCAAAAAGAAGCGAGAGGGGCTCGCGGGGGTGAAAAGCGCGTGCAGTGGGTTCAATTTCGTCCCTTTAGAAGAAGAGATATCGACGTCATTCATACCGAGGCTTTTCGCGCCCTCTCACCGTAAGGGGAACGTAATTATAGGTATCCCTTTCATCCAACGCCGGAATAGATAGATCCAGCCGGCCAACTAATCCAGCTAATCCCTCTTCTAGGCTTTCGACAGGCCCTTCGCGCGGCTACGATCCCATCAGACGATGCTTATCATTTCGCGGCTGGTTTTATTAAATGCATGCCGGTGACACCGACGACAGCTCCGCGTCTCACAAAACAACAAAGATGCGCCTCGCTTGCAATATATTGCGCTCGTAAAATTGTTACGACGTGTGCCTGACAAATTATAAAACGAAAAAATGGACCTCCCGATGGCCTTCGTTATTTAATTATTTCTTTTATCGAACGTACGATCACCTCGGCGTAATTTCAAGTATTTTAATAAAAGAATTTAATTACTAAACGATAGAACAAATTTATTTTTAATTAAATATCGTGGTAAAAAATCTTTCCATCGGTTCAAATATTCGTTGAATATAATTCTAATACCAATCTAATTCGAATACTATTATTTAAATGTTATTCGAATGTGCAACTACAGTATTAAGTACAAAAAGTCACAAGAAAGTTACAATTTATTTTAATTCCTGAAACCGTTCTGTATCTAGCCATTTAAATTTTAATATTACGATAAAATAAGAAAGTATTATTTTATTTTATTAAACCCAGTACCGAAAAAGGTTTGGTATCGCTGATCTATAAATTGCTATTTCTATTTAATTTAAAAGTATCGAAATTTATTTGAGTTATTTGGATAACAGCTTCTTTTATTAGTTTATTTGTCTTCCACGAAATGAATAAGAACTTCCAATAAACGATAAAGAAGATGAAGCTGGAAACACGTCTTTACCATTGAGAAACTTCTCGTTCGAATTAAGCTCGATAATTTTCCAAGCGCATCTACGCTGATTTCTCTACGTTCGAATTTAATCGCGCGTATAATTGAAGCAAAATTTTGTCGAATCATCCGGCCGATACGGCAACATTGAAATCGTGGTGAATTATATTTAAATTACTTGTAGTCGATTCGATTCGGCTCCACCGTTTCGTGATTGGATTCATTTCGCGTTGCTTTCCCACGTGGCGAGAAAATTGTTCGCAAATTCGTTAGTGCTGTCGAGGTAGAGTATCATTTTGTAGTTTCTGGTCTTCTCGTTCCTCTTTTTTTTCCCGGAAAATTACTGTCGGGAACAGAAAATTGCTCCGCAATTGTTTCAAACTAGATCATTCTGAACGAACTAGAAAGAACAATGTTCAGTGTGCGCGCTTATTCGTATCGTTTTGATACCGTGTTGGCATCGAAAAAAATTGACTATCTCGCAGAATAGCAAAAAAAATAATTTTTCAACACCAAACAACTCGACTGTCTCGTAAAAATAAAAATACAAGATGATTGGAGCAAAGAATAAACACGATTTTTATTAAAAGGAGTAATAATTTCACACGATTGAATCGTGCTTTTCAGTTTCAAGAATCAGACCACACAAGATTTACACTTTATTTACAAAAGTTGTACGAGTGAAAAACGAGTGAAGTATGTTGCAATTCAAAAAATTGACGTTTTCGCAGGATTTTGGATCGAATTTTCAATAACAGACATGCCAAATACAGACCACGATCAATTAGATTTTGCAGTCAGTTTGATCCTTTTATATTGTACTTTTAAAAAATTTTAAAGAACCTACTTATTTACTGTATTCTAAAGATATCTCATTATTGATTTTTAAAATATTAAAAAATGTGAACACACTATAAAACGATATTGAATTTTAATAAAATGTACGTGTCAAAGAAGAAGAGAATTGGGATTTTTCATAAAACAGAATGTTTGGAATATTGGTTTAAGTTCTAGTTACACTGGAATTTTGAACGCGCTACGACGAGCAAACAATCGATATTGCTCGGTAAATAGCGTTAAAATCGTATTAAAACAACGACATTTAAACGCATTAATATATTTAATCGCGGTGATTACGTACGATGCTGCGTAAATTTTCGAAACGTTAATTTCTCGTAATTAAAATAGAGATTCTCGTTGTTTTTTCTGCGATTCAAACTATTATAACGTACGCTTTGGAACGAAACAGCGGATGGACCGAGGTACGAAAGTCATTACTTTGCCGCGATAATGCGAGTACTAATTTCACGGTGGTGAAAAAGAGACGGGAACCAGAGAGATCTTTTAGCAGGAATTAAACGCGTGCGCGTATTTGAAGTAGCACGGGCGCTCTCGTACGCGATGAAGATTTCTGTTTTGATGAGAAAGCCGTACCGTATTCGTGTTTCATAACCGGAAGTCATGACGAGCACTGTATCGCAATTTGCATTTCATATTACGCCGTCACGGACTGGTTTTAGAGACCCCCAGCATCCTATCGATAGAAACACCGGCGATAACATCGCCGGAAGTTTGTCGAAGTTCGGGGGCAAATAGCGGCCCGTTTACGCCGCTTAAAATATTTGCTACGACGCAAAAACCGCCCGTTGGTAGTTTCGAACATGCAAACACGATGCTCGTAAGCGTTTCTTATATTTATTTCTTGCGGGTCACTCGAAGGAAACGACATTTTCGTCCGCAACTTTCCAGCAAACTTTGTGGAAGGAGCATCCGTTTCGTAAAACTACAGAATCGACTCGTATATCTCGCCGGGATCAAGATTAAGGTCTTTCGGGATCCGCATTCGCGAAACAGATATTGCAAAAAATCAGTTCGAAAGCTTTTACAACGTTCGATTCAAGCTCGTCATCGAAAACACAACTTTGGTAGATTTAAGAATGATTCTATTTTTACGATTTGTATACAACATTTGTTATATTATTTAGCGTGTTTATCGTCTGACCGCTACGATTTTGTACAGGAAATAATCATTCAATTAATGTTTGAACCATTTTTATACAGTTTACGAATAATAAATGTTTGAACCTTGTTTGCATTCCCAGGACGCGTGTTCCCGTTCCCAAATGAGAAAAGGAATTGGAAAAGAAACAGCTGATTCATTTGTTGCGATCACTATCGATGAGAACACAACTTTGGTAGATTTAAGAATGATTCTATTTTTACGATTTGTATACAACATTTGTTATATTTTCTAGCGTGTTTACCGTCTGATCACTACGATATCCTACAGGAAATAATCATTCAATTAATGTTTGAACCATTTTTATACAGTTTACGAATAATAAATGTTTGAACCTTGTCTGCATTCCCAGGACGCGTGTTCCCGCTCCCAAATGAGAAAAGGAATTGGAGAAGAAGCGGTTGATTCATTTGTTCCCATCACTATCGATCCATTCTTATTCCCCCGATTTGCCGCGTACTTGGTCGCGATAACGTACAAAGGAGGTTCTCAAATTGTCAATTAGTATGCCGACGTTTTCGCATAGACAGCCAGGAATGTTGCTTGACTGCTGTCGAAAGGAAAAACTCGATATTAATTTGCACAAAGCCGCGCATAACTTGGGGCTTGCCGCTGCAAATACTTCCATTCCTTTGAGGAATCGCTTCTAAACGAGCGGTGGAACAAAAGTGGAACGATAAAACCGAGTTCCTTTCCCTCGCGTCCTTTGTTATAAATTGAACCGGTTTTACTTAACACGAAATTTCACGAAGGTATAATCTTCCCTCGACGATCACCTTTTGTTTCGATTCGGTCCTAATGTTCCCTTTAGTTCAAACGGTACCAGAAACAATGCGCGGTTTACCGTTCGCAAGAAGCTGAGAAACTTTAGTCCGCTCGCTCGAAAAAGCCGATACACTGATTGGATTGAACAGCGACCGGCCGGAACCGAACAAAATCGGTCACCGTAAGTCTCTTTTAAATAAATCTTCGATTTTGGAAAATAATTTCTTCGAGCAAAAATATGTTTGAATCGAAACTAAAGACTGTCGTAAAGGGGTCCGTGGAAAACAAACGCTTGAAAATCATTTTCTTTTTACATTGTATGCAACGTAAATAGTATAGTACGTTAAAGCAAATGCTGCGACCATTTATGCAGAAGTGAAAGAAACTGATACATATTCACGGATTCGAAAATCTGGATGACAGTAATATTGTATTCAACGATGCTAAATATGCAGCCGGCAACAGTGGGTACGGAAGGGCGAACAATTGTGGAGAGATTCAGGAATACAAAATGTGTGCAAATTTTCTGGTACAGGCGATACGCTGGCAAAAATTCCAGGTCGGAATTACGCGAACGTAATTAGCTGGTAACGTCTGGACGCGATGAAACGGTCGAGGGAAGCTTGAATGTCAGATGGCTGACACGAACGTACCGTACGGTTGTACACAATGCTCGAATCTGGGTCATGCGACGTGTACGAACTGCACCGTAAAGGCATCGAATGCCTTCTAAAATGTCTTTGGCATCCGTTCTGGTGGAAAATTTGCTCGCTCGGGTATCGACGAGCGTTCCCCGCGTTTCCGTTTCTCGCGACATCCGGGAACACAGGTACGATTCGAATAAATTCGCGTGAAACGGTGGAAAAAGTGCCAGTCCACCCGTAGAATTTCGCTATCGGAAGAAATCGCCCGGGAAACACCCGCATCTTCTTCCGGAATCTCGAAGGTGTGCAAGCTGTTCGTCTAGAAAATATGCATCTTCCAGGGAGCTTCAGCTTCACTGCTCCCGCCCGTATCATCTTTGACGCTGAGAACATTCCGTCCCGACGGAAAATACCTTCGAGCATCCAAATTTTTTTCCCCCCAATTACCAGCCAACGATTCGACGGGGGAAAAGCGCGACGCGACGATTATTTTTCCAAGTAGAAACAACGAATATAGGTCGGACGTTGCAGCCAAACTGGTTCCAAATTCACACAAACGTTCGGAATCACTTTTCTCGAACTACCTCATGCATGTATCATGCGTCCCTCGAAAGGTAATTGTACACAATTGTCCACATTGTAATGTAACATGTGAAAAAATAATTCCTGCAAGTAGAAATATCGACCATTGATCGGACGCGGTACAACGAAGTCTTGTTCATTAATTCTAATTTTATGGGTGCGTGACTTTGGGCCAGGTATCAAGTTTGAAATTTAACTAGTAATATTTGATGAATTAATAAGTTGTGAATTAGATAAAGTGTATTACTCGACGAAATATAATAAAGAGGAAGAATTGGCACGTTAAAAGTAAAAGAAAGTATATGAAAAATTAAATATTATTATACACGATCCAATATAAATAAATAATTATATATCACCTCGTATCTATTAAATATTTATGCATGGATTAAAATAGAATGCCAGTCTCATTGAATTATATAAATAAACCAGACATGTAATCAAAATCGAATAAAGACCATTGAAAAGATAATCTTCGACAATAATTAGCGGCGCACGTTTCGAAGCATTGAAACGTGGTATGAGAATTAATGAAATAATCGTATTTAACGGGCCAATTAATATACTTAATACTAAATACAAATTTTTGAAATATTCATCAAGCAGTTTGATACGATCGACAAAGGCAATAAGCTATTATATACGTGTAAATATTGTATTTTTATAATATAAATACATTAAATATTACGCTTTTTTTCTGAAATATGCTTTTATCAAAAATATCAACAAGAATATCTTCTTTTATCTTGACATATTTAACTTAGCAAGCATTTAGGTGATCTGATTCGATTCGAACGCACGAAAAATGTAATACAATTTCTTTCAAAATTTTCTTTTACATCCATTGACCATTGTCTGGCAGATATTACTTTTTTCTTCTGTGAGATTTGTGGAAACGGTAAAGGTCGAGCACAATGCGTTAAATTTTGCGCGATTGGTCCCGATACGACTTTTATTTCTTTTTCTTTCCAGAACCAAACGAGCTTCCGTTCGACGAACTTGTAACCGACCGCAGTTTCCTTCGCACCCTCGAAGAACAAACGTATAAGAATTAAGGGGACGATGTAACATCGAGACACAATAGGTTCTCGTTGCACCTAGTAGATTCCAAGAAAATGGCAACTTCGTTGGGTCTAGAAACTACCGGGCGATTATTGGCAAGCGTACAATTTGTGGAAAAAGACTCGTGTGTCGTGTGGTTCGTAAGAAACCGTGAAAGAAGTTGAGAAACTGACTTGCAACGATGCTGGTGATACGTTTTAATACGTAAAAATTAGTATGGAGTAGATTTAGGCATTCGTATCGAGTCTGATTACTCTACACACTAGTGGAAGGCCAAAGTATTCGTGAAATAACTTCTCAAAACACAATAAAATTATAATAGCAATGAATGTATGAATATACAAGTTAATTTCACCTCGTACCGAGAAGGTAATACATGAATTGTGATATCCAATATGGAGAACATGAATATGAAGATGTTCCTTCTTTTTTGACTTGCACATTTCTCAATTTTAAGAGCTCGTGTAAAAAAAAATTTTTTATACCATCTAGTTACTATTGTATGCTAAACGACTTTTGTAAAAACATATTTTTGATAACTTTAATCTCTTGTGAGGTATTCTATCGTTTCTTCTTTTACGAATCACCCTCCAGAAGCTTATCAACGAGTCTATTAAAACTTCAGGATATTACATTTACAAGTTACTCTGCTCTACGTATTTTCCTCGCGCAAAACTTATTACACGGTAACTAAGTTTCATGTGAAACAGTATTCTATTCTACTAATAGAAAGCATTTATACACGTAGAATATGCAAGGAACGCGTGCTACTTAATAACGTCAAACGTGCGTACAAAGTGTCTTTTGTAACATTTAGAAAACTTCGTCCACGTGCTCAATAAATCTATTACGGGTCTGCTATAAACAATTTTCAACATACTTCTTGGTTATAGTATAATTTCGTATCAAAAGATGTCTAAAACAAGAATTCTATTAAAATATCATATAAAATATTTTACCTTTCTGTTTAGAGAGTAAAAAAGATGAGTAAATAATACAAATTTATTTTTAATAAAATTACTACAAAGGGAACTCGTAATTAAAATTATTCAATTTAATTTACCAGTCAAAAGTCTCATTGCATAAGCTGTTCCTTTGCTCAAGTTACATATACAAGGTGTTCGGCTACCACTGGGAAAAATTTTAGTGGAAGATTCGAGAGGCCAAAATAAGACGAAAATCAAGGATACAAATTTGTTGATTGAGCCTTCGTTAAAAAATTATAGAAACATTTCCGGCCACACAGTATATTTTCGTTAAAGAATTTTTTTCTCGAAAGTACGTAGGATTTTGGGGGTATGTCTATTCATTGAATATGATTGTAATTGACCCCCGCAACCGAAAATAATTTTTCCAGAACGATTTGAAATTTTCTTTTCGTCGAAAAAGTTAGGCACCTACCGATTTTTCTTAGAAATTCGTTTTTGATTTTAAGTAATTTTGTTTTATGCCCTATAGAAAAGTTGTCTAATACTTTTTAGTAAATACCCATGGGCTCTACTTCAGAAAAAAGTTTCATTGAAATATATTCACTATTGTAAGAGTTAAGGCTGTTTGAAAATTGGACAATTTTTATAGTGTTTTTCTCACTTTAGAGGGTCAAGGAACAACTTTTTCAATATTGTTAGAATTTCTACGTATTCGTCGCTAAAATACGCGTTATTTGTATTTTGAAACTTTAAAATCCTCCAATCCGTTCAAAAGTTATGACGTTTTTAGTATACGCACGAAATTTCAGGGAAACATATCAATGTATGGTCAGACATTATATTTTCGGTAATGAATTTTTTTCTCGAAACTGCGTAGGATTTCGACGGTATGTCTATTCACAAAAACTGATTATAATTAACCCCCGCATCTAACAACAATTTTTTCAGAATGATTTGAAATTTTTTAGTTTAATTTTTTAATAACTTTTTAACGAAGCCTTAGTCAAAAAATTGATATTATTGATTTTCGACTTATTTTGGCCTCTAGAATCTCTCCCTGTATAAAGACCTAACATAACTAAATAAATAAAAATATACAAAGTTTCAGTTTCCTATTTGTTTTCTTCCGAAATATGCATTTAGACAAACATTCGTAATTATTGACAATACATTGCTGAGCAATTAAGTCTTACACAAAAAATTTGACTTAAAGCTGTTTGGTTGCTCTCGACCAATCCTATACTTTCTTATTAAATATCCCCAACCATATTTTCAAGACCTGCATCGTAATCCCCGATACTTTGATCGTCTTTGTATTACGTACCACCGAGAAATAAGATTCTGGCGAGTTCCCAACTCAGTCAACGATTTCCAAGCTCGGGGATTCTTTCTACGAATCACCTGTGATTTTCGGTTCGAGTTACGCCGCCAGTAGAAACAGTCTTCGATTACTCGAGCCAGCAACGTGCACCTATCCAAGAAGCAGAGGGAAAATAAACTGTACACGTTAAAGGGTTACGAACCACGGCAGAGCGCGGTTAATGTTGTTCTCTTCTTGCGTGGCTTTGTTATCTCGTAGATTCTTTGTTTGGGGTAGGGTCGAAATCTCTTTTCCGGCGCACGGGGGGCGGATTTTACGAGACACGCGGAGGAAACTAGTTTCACCGGTTACCTCAGTGACTCTCTGATTTGATCAGAATAATAGTTACCGAGTAACCGAGTCACGAAGTCCGCAAGAATCGGAGGTTCGGGCGAAGCGGAGGGAAATTTACTCGTGCAATATAGGGTCGCGAGCCTCGACAAATTCTCGGGAACATGGAAATTTCCAGTAAATTGCACCCGAGAATTAATAATCTGAAAAATAACGCGACCTTCGTGAACCGGGGGCGCATCGAAAATTCTTAACATTCCCCTTTCTGTCCATTTTCTTGGACGTCGAGTGAACCGACCTGGCGACGCGTCTGGGAGTCGCTTAACCCTTGCTGTTCCCTTCGTTATTAGTGTGCACTCGTGTTGTTAGGGTCCATCTCATCCGGTATATAACGCATCAAAAAGAAATAAAAGTAAAATAAATAAGTTTGAACTTCTTCGTTATAGTAGAAATAATGTAACCTTATAGTTTTATTCATGGAAACAATTTAACAAATCTCTATTCAAGTATGAACATAATTTGGCACTCTTGTTAAAACATACGTTGAAATTTTACAACCGTAGAGGAAAATTTAATGGTCTTTAGTATTTTATATTAACACTTTTTAAAAATGAAACTTTATGGGCAAGGTTATTAAAAATTCAGCACCTTAATATTTGTCGAATAGAATCGTATAAAATTGTTCGAAATAAAATGTGAAAGAATTCGATTTCGAGATCTCACGTTCACGGAGGGAAGAACAGCGTGAGCTTTGAACGAAAATAATGGTTGCTGTCTAAAAACAAATTCGCTCAATATTTTGTTTCGTTCCCTTTACTTGTTTCCGCGCAAAAAAGTTGCTACTAATAACACCGTTGTAAGAATTGCTGCTGTCTCCTTGGACATTATTGATGCCATAGTAAATGCTCTAGTGTTTCTTCTTACCATCAAGCATATTACTTGTTGGTAGGGTTTGTCAAATGCCAAGTCGTTATGTCTGTGGCGAAAACAACGTACACGTCGACACAACAGCCGTTGCGCCACATCGTGTAAGCTTATCGTACGAAAAATCGTTCCATCTATGGCACCAATTTATCACGTTGACTGCCTATGGTAGCCATTGATAATCGTCGTTTCAATAAAAATGCTATACAATAACTAATATACACCTTTGATCTATCGTTATTTTGTAAAAAATGCACCATGAATTTGTGAGGTACAATAAACGTAGAACTGTGTTAAAAATTATTTCCATGTCTCGTATTTTTAATATGAATCATCAGGAACGTAGAATAAAGTCGTGTTCGTAACTGATATTAATATTTCTTTTTTCGTAGACTGATACTCCAAATGGAACCGTTTTATATATAAACTTTCAGATATTAATCTCTTCTCTAGATTATTTTCCGTGTCTGAAATATCAACGTACTCAGAATCCGAAGTATAATTATAGCTTCCCCTCGTGTGTACCAATAATATTCATATCGGTCACTGATTAATTTCCGTGGAACATGATTAAACGAACGGAGAATTTTTGCATACAAAATGTCCAGATATTAATTTTTCTCAGATTTCTGTTTGTGTCCACAATATTAATATTCCCAAAGTATCTTTCTCTGACATTTTAATATGCAAAACATAATGTTTCAAGAATCTTTAAACCCTATGCGCCATTTTGAACATGAAACTTATGAACGAGTTTTGTTCGATAATTCCTCGCTAAATAATGGACACAGATTTCCCTTTAACGCGAATTACCGAATAATGATAATTTTGTCGACAACCACAAACATTTGGTCGAAAATATCGAACGTGAATAATAAACGACTCGTTACTGAGTCCAAATATAAATAATAAATGGTTCGTTACGATCATGTACACACATAAATAATAAACGACGCGTCCGATATAATTGAATAATATCAATTATCGTGTAATTTTTTACAACTGTAGATACGAACTCGTTCCAAGTGATCCAAACACTTAATTTTCGTGGTTTCAATTTCGATAGGCTTGTCTCACGACTCTTCCCCTTGGCCCATCGGAGTATGGCGGCAATATTCGTTCCCCGACGGTTCCTAGTTCTAATATCACTGAAATCCTACCCGCTCGTTCATCCCCCTGAAAACCATCCGGCGTTCTGCTGCGCCACCCCTTTCAGACCGCCGACGGGAAAAACGATCCGCGGAATTATAACACTTCCTGGCCGCTCGACTTGAATTAAGCCCATTTTTAAAACTCTCCGCGCGACCACCACTTTTCTACCCCCTCGCGGCAGCAGCTTTTTCGCCGACGGCCCCGTATCGCGATTTCTTCTACCTAATATTTCAGCGGGAATTGTGCTGGCTGCGAAGTCTACGGAAATTAGATCTCGACCGTGGCCACTGCAATTTCAACGCGGCATCAACTAAATAATACGGTCGTAAGTCTCCGCGAGGCCGTTGTCGACGCTTGACGCCGACGATGCAGCTTGAAGGGTGATAAATCGCAGCCGTTTCGTTCGAATGTAAACGCCGGGGACACACGGGATCGCTACGATGGCCAGAAATTTAATTATCTCGACAGTCTGGCCTCGAAAAGTGTCTTGGAAACCGTGTACTTCCTTTATGGATGCATCTGGATCGAATTGAACCAACACACGTCGTAAATGTTGAAATATTCGTTCTTTATTTGACGGATTTTCTAAGATTTCAAATTATACACCCTGAGAAATATTGAGAAAATGGATGATGGCTCTTTGGATGTAAATTCAGCAATGTCGACGATTTAACCCCTTGACGTACGATTTAATTTAATTTTTCAAACGTATACTATTCAGTTCTATTTAAATCTATTCGTACCAGAAATGGCCACGAAAAAGAATAGATTTGTTTTACATATACTTCGTGAATGTAAATATGTGTTGATTTTAATATACAGGGTGTTTGGCCACCCCTGGGGAAAAATTTTAATGAGAGATTCTGGAGGTCAAAATAAGACGAAAATCAAGAATGCCAATTTGTTGATTGAAACTTCGTTAAAAAGTTATTAACGTTTAAAGTGCCACCTGTTCTCACTCAGCATGAGAAACTCTATTTACTGACTCATCGACAGCCTTACTGTTTTTTGAGTGAGAACCACTATCGCGTGTATGCAGCTGTTCACAGATTGCCGTTCTACAGGCGGAACTTTAAACGTTAATAACTTTTTAACAAAGTCTCAATCAACAAATTGGCATCTTGATTTTCGTCTTATTTTGACCTCCAGAATCTGCCATTAAAATTTTTCCCAGGTGTGGGCGAACACCCTGTATAAGATGACCAGTAGCCTCATAATTGTGTAAATTAGACATCAAGAACTTGTAACGAATCAGACACGTCATTGCATGACAATGGGTTAATGGATAATCTACTCCAAAGATGTCTTAAGGGGCCTTTCTACCTTGTGGGATTAAAAAAATCGATATTTTATTTTTTGCATTTTCCTTTAGTATGTAGTCTCGAAAATATGTCTACCAAATATTAAATTGAAATTCGGAAAACTAACGAAGTTATAGCCTGTTGAAATGTACCGCGCGCAGGTATAACAACTGGACATGAAACTTAAAAGCTGTTTTTCTCGAAACTACATTTTTCGGCACTGCGTGCGTGATAACTAAAAAACTATTCAAGATATCAACATCAAATTTATACAGTATCTTCAGAACTGGTTCCCCTATAGCATGAATTAGGATAATTGCGATATATGCAATACTTTTTCTTTTATTAACAAAAAAGCAACCAAATATATGAAAATATTCAGTATTTTTTCGTAAAATAGCTGCCATTTTGCCATTTTTTATTTTTTTTAAAAGATCCTAGTTCATGCTATAACCACACTCATCTATATTAAGAATATCATTGGTTTTAGGATTTCGAATAACTTGTTCGCAAGATATCACGTACGCAGTCGGGTGCCGTTCGTAAAAACTGTTGTTTGATGATCAACAAAAACAGCGTAATCAATAGATATTATGCGTTGCAAAAATTTGTAAATATAGCTAAATATATAATAAATGTATCTACAAAATCCGGAATTAATCGCTCTTTAATAACCCGCAAAAAAAAATCACAAAGAGACACGTATTTTTCATGACTACAAGGTAGAATGGCCCCTTAAGAGTTACTTAGTTTGTCAAGGAATGCATCTAGATGGAAATGTTCAAACTTCGATTCGAACGAAGCTACGTGGAAAAGGACTTCACCGATTGTAAAATTTAATTCTCCGGATTAATTGCTAGAAAAACAGCTTGAAAATTGTTTCCTTTGTTCGTGCTCTTATCCGCAACCAGATCTGAAGCAGATTCTACAATCTTCCTGGCACTTCAGAAACTTCTAAAACTGTACGATTCGAAGGAAACTGAGAGAAAGATTATTATGAGATTTAAATGTCTTGATATCCTAGCTGAAACAGCATCTTGAATGGTGATTTTTAATTGTAAGGAAGATAACTATATAAAATTTAGATAACGACGATTCTCTCCCACGTTGTATCAACTCTGTGGTGATTTAGTAACTTCGCCACGGTGGCATGTTATAATAAATAGAACAACAGACAACATTGCAATGAGGACCGAAATTTAATTGTTTTGATATATCTTAGTCACCAACAGTGTCTTGGCTGCTGTTTGTTGTGTTAAATGATGTATTTAGGTCAAAGCGAAGCAAGGAACAATGGTGATACTCTTTGATTCGAAATCAACTTTACGACGGATTTTCCAACCTAGGAAGACGTTTGAGCATGTTTTAAATGTGTATATATACAGAAATGCACGGATAGTTGTTTCGTTCGAATTAAACTATGAGGATAGAGATTGCAGCGAGGAACAAAATTGAATTATCTTGATAACTTACACGAACATCGTCTTGGAAGCTGTTTCGCTTGTTAATGAATGTATTTGGGTCGAATTCAACGTAAAATAGTGTATCTTGTACTCGAAATTAGTTGCGTGATGGATTTTGCAAACGTTGGTTCGCGATATACAGAGCACGTTTTGAAACTATGAGAACAAATAACAGCGGTTTGATTTGAATGAAACGACGAGGACTGGGGATTTAATAGTTTTAATAAGCTACCAGAGAAACAGCTTGCATTCGATTTGTTAATGAACGTATCTAGCTAAAATTGATGTCAAACGATAAATTGTGTGTGCCTTTCATACGAAATCAGCTCTTTGACGGATCTTGCAACCATGATCCATAATAATTGAGCACGTTCTAAAATTCTGTGTTCTGGATAGAGTCTAAATAGTCGGTGTCGTTGAAATGTAACTCTGGGAATAGGGATCGCAATAACGATCAAAATTTAATTATCTTGACGTGTGTTCTAATCACACACGTGCAAATAAAACTTTTGTTCTTTATAAAAGATACGTATCCTACTTAAAAGGTTGATATACATAATCCAAACGACTTGGGGTACTTTATGCTTTACCAACGATTCCACTGTCTCTTTTATTCTCACTTAATAAAAATGGGAAGTTCTGAAATCCTCAAACTTTTCGAGTTTCATTATTTATGACTCTCCCTGCGGTCTTCCTCTTGGTTTCAGAAATTACACTTCGTACATTAACGTAACTGTCTCCAAATTTTAAATTTATACTCTCCGCGAATTCGCGAAGAACATCCGCTTGAATATTCCGATTATTCGTGTCCGTAAAATAAGGAAACTGAAAATATTTGTCAAAGACTACTTTGTCAAATTTCTTTAAAAAGCCTACATATATGTATGAAGCTTGATGTTTGATACTTTTTTCGTACCAAGCTTTCAACAGTCAACAGACTAACAATTGGTCGAACACAATTTTTAAGTTATTGGAATCAATAATTTTAATTTAAGCATTCCGTCGAACCTACGGTGACAATTTATTTCAGAAAACAGTTCTTTTCTTCAATTAGCTGTCTTTTGGATTTACTTAGTTTTTCAAAACTTTGGTTTGTCTTTTTTTAAAAGTAATTGTCCTATTAGCACGATGATAACACACTTTAACGAATATCTGCATTAGTTTAGAAATTTATACTATTAAAATAATTCGAATTAGACCCGTTTTCATTACCCACTACTTAGAATCTGTCTAATTTAATTTAAATCTAATCCAACACAAAGTTATCGAATTAAATATTCCGCAATTTATGAGACAGTATAAAAAGAAAGTCACATAATAAAAGCTATAATAACCTAGATTAGTCCTTTATTTTTCCTTTGGACAATATGGTCACCGTAAATGTATGCCCGATAATTGGGCCTCGTGACCTACATTTTTGCCTAGCTATAGCGCTGGACTGATAAATGGCCGCGACGAAGAGTGTAATTTTGGCACGAGAGGTTACTTACATTGTACGTCGAGGAGTATGCTGGCGTTCATAGGCATCGTTAGTGTGACGTGACGCGCGACACAGGCGATCGTTGCATTGTGATGCCCCCTTAGAACCTTAAGGTGGGCCCCACTGTGCCTGCCAGACGTCGAGGGCAACACGGTCAGATTGTCCGGCGGTTGCTCCGGACCATCCAAAGTGGCCTGAGACAGAGTCATTCCCCATGCTAAAACCGGCGGTGGGTTTCCACCCTCGGCAGCACATTCCAACGTTAACTCCGAGCCCTCCTTCACCGGCACGAACTGGTTTCCTGGATCTAACCTTCGCCCATCTATCAGCAGATACGTCCCCCGGGGCGCCTCTGTAACAAATCCAACCGTTCGGTGAGTTCTTCGACTCGTGGCTCCCATAACGATGAAAAATCATGTGGACGTAACGGGGAGCCGGAAAGATTGCCCCTGGATGGGATTCAGATTCGGTGAATCAGAATTTTTTGGGGAAATGTTACATCACCGTTGATCAAGCATTCGTATCGTAATGATTAATAGCATTCCTATCGTGGAAACGTATCTTTTCGTATAATTTCCACCGAATCGCGAACTTTCAGCGAGGGCAATCTTCAAAGCCCTCTGACGGGAAAGTATTTTGTTATTAAAGTCCACTTACTGCTGGATTTTTATCTTATCGTCTAATAGAAATTTAGGTGAAATATGGTGCAAATGTGTACGCGATTTGACAATAATTTGCAAGATTTGGAAACGGTGATTTTTTTTGTGATTCGTTGATCTATTTTGTGAAAAACGTAACAGAATCTTCAGTCGCGTATACAAATATGGAACGCAATTAAAAATGTTAAAAATAGAAGTTTGTAATAGTTTACGAACGCTGGAATTCGTCAGTCGCTTTAACGTCTGATTACACGGCACTTTGCTTTTCAAGAAAATGAAAATAACCCGTTTTTAAACCTTATAGACGGGAGGACGAAAAGTGGATTTAATATGAAAATGTGGAACGGAAAAGAAATTGGTTTCAACGTGGTGCAGCCCCACGTACCATCGTAGAAACAGATTTTCAACCGAATAAGGTGCTGTTAAGCGTATTATGGGATTGCCGGGAAGTAATTTTCTACGAATTTTTCTGAAACAACGAAACCATCGTTCGCAAAACCATTGCTACTTTATAAATTGAGAAATGCTGCCGTGGAAGTTGCAAGCATTGTTTGAAATTTGACGAAAAATAAGAGCATTAAAATGGATGAAAATAACCTGTCTGCCGTATTCACTGGACCTCCAAGTAATTATCAGTTATTGTTGGAGGGGTAGACCGATGAAATAACCAAATACAGTTTAAAAGATACGAACACAGGTCTATTACGAAAGGGATTTACTCTACACGTGAAACTGTACAGTGAATAAATAGATATACCGATGCTCGCACCACTAGTGGTCGATTCAAAAACTATACTACGAAGAACGCTAATTACAAAACACTTATTTTATCAATTTTCAATATTTTGAAATTGTTGAATACTTCTGCACATACTTTTATCACCATATGATCACTTTATACACAGCAAATATGTCGGAAAAAATTCCATTGTAGATGTGGATTTATTCTGAAGAATTTTAGTAAATTTGCTGAAAGCGGTAATCAAGTTAAAACGTAATTTAATTGTAAACTATTTGACATAAATGTGTACAAAGGAAATTAATTGAAAATGTAGGTTTTTTCGAAATATTTGACATAAATTTGCTAAAACAGAGTTAAACGAAAATATGGAGTTTTAAACGTCTGTGCTAGAAAAAAAAAGAGAATGAAAGTGTAGCTTTATTAACATTTTGACATATACTTTCCCCGAATTAATGAATTTAAAGCATACATTTATTTCGTAATATTTGATATAGGCTTGCCAAGGATATAATATAGGTGAAAATATGAATTTATTTCGCCGAATATAAAATATATGCGCCAGGAACGACATAAAATGAAAGAGTGATATTTCGAAGCATTTTATATAATTTCTTCTAAAAGGCATACGTGAAAATAGGAAGTTGGTTTGAAGAATTTTTCTGTTGGATTGTCGAAATCGATGGATTTCAGTCCTCATTTATTAATACATTTTCTCCTCTATTGTTACTTTCATAATATAAAAAATGCCCATAAATTTCAACACCAGTTTTGAGTTTATCATTTATATATAAAGAAATTATGCATGATAAATCTCAACTTTTTGTGAAAAGTTCGTAAACAAATAAATTAAATTAAAACAAATGCTAGGGAGAATTGACGACACAGAATGTCCGGTTCTTCGCCTTGTTACACGTTCCGATGAATATTTCATAAGAATAATACGAAACGTATCGCTGATACTGTATTAAAGAAAGAGAAAAAGGAAGGCATAAATTTTGAACAAAAATGAAAGAGAATAGCACGGTAATAAGAATCATGTTTTCCATTTAAATTGATCGTGTTTATGTAATCCAAGAGTGTGCCAAGCGTTTCAACGAGATTTTTCTCGTTCCGGGTTTTCGTTCTCTGCCGATAAGATCCGGTCACGTTCATTAAATTCCTCCGTGCTCTCGATCTTGCCAAAACGGCTGCGGGAGACGTTCCTGAAATGGATTATAGAAACGAAAACGCGTGCAGATTTTCTGGAGCATCGAAATTGCAATCTCTGTCGCGTGTTCTGATTTAACGCAATAAACCGTACGCCCGTGTGCCGCGTTACATTGATTCGGTATCGATTAAAATTGCATTAACAGTCGTTCTCTAAATTACGACACGACAATTTCGCTCGTCGACAGGCCAATAAATCGCTAGTTAAAGACAGAGGATATTAAATCAGGTTCCGCGGGTTGAACGGTTTCGCTTCCTATCGAAAATAGCACGTTTCCCCGTGTATACGTTCTATCAGATATTTTCCAATTTTTCCGATAGGATGTATCGGAGTCGAAGCGGTTCATTATTCACGGGTCTGTTCATTTCAAAAGTATCGGGAGGAACGAAAACAACGAACGGGCAACAAGAATCCTTTCCTGCTTCTCATTCACGTCCTCTATCCGCAATTTCATCGGAATGCTCGCGATAGCGGCTTTCTGTGTAGCGAACCATCCAAGTTCCGCGTTTCATTCCGTAAACTGAAAAAGGAGCCCGATCCTCACGGTAAATCTGCTCGCGCGGTTTCAATTTTCATCCCTCTTGCTTTCCGTGAAAACAGTGCCATTCCCCCTCTCCCCCGTTCGGTGTTTCGAATATCAGCTAAAATAATATCGTTAGCTTCCCATTCGGGCCATCGCATTTAATTTATTTTTCTTTCATTTTTTAACGACTCCTACTCAGCCATACTCGCGACAGCGTCAAAAATGTAAATCCAAGAGTCGCATTACAGCGAAGAATGCTCGAAAGGAGATTTTAAGAGTAAGGCTGTTTTACAACCTACGCCAACCTAATTATAACTTATAATCTTAATTGGACGCAAGATTAGCGAAAGCAATTTAATCTTGCGAATGAATTTGTGGGGTCATCGTTGCCCTACACAAAGAAGCGCATAATGCCATCTTATTATTCATAACATTACAAACGCTATGTAAAGTGAGTTTTTAATAGCATACTATATAAAATTTTAAAGATTATTATAAATAATAATATGTAATAATTTTCACATAGAACTAAACGTTCTATGTATAACAATTCTTTAATAATAAAACAACGTTGAGAATATTTCTTGTGGCTGTAGGTGGAATGAAATGTTCTGAAAATATGTGGTGGAATGAAATATCGCAAATCTATGTCAACTTGTATATCAATCTTTGTATTTTTGAATTTATATCGTTTACTTTGCCAATGCACAGAGTTCAATATCTGTTACTTGGATATAAAACATTTACTTATGTTTGTACAATATGCTTTCATCACTGCAATGGATAGAATATCTTCCTGGAGTTTAGCTATTTATTTAAAAAATTTCTTGCGGAGACTTATTAGTATCTTGTTAAATATTTTGCTGTGTCAAACATACAAACCAATAGAGACAATAGAGCTTTCCCAGTTCACAATGAAAATAGTGCCTGCAAGGATCGCAGTAATTTCGGTCCTCGTCAAATAATCATATTTATAACGTAATTAAATCTAAATTAAACAAGGGAAACAAATACGATCATGCATTTATTCCATTTAAACGTAAAAGATCAATTATGATTATTTAAAAATTTTATACATAAACGTCTTCGACCACATATCGATCATCTTGAAACGAGAAGGCACAAAAATGTTTTTAAAAAAAACTTACTTCAATATTATCAAGCAAGCTATTTACTTTCATCCAAACGTAAAAGCAGAAGATCGATTTAATAAATAAATTAATCACCAGTGAAAGAAATATGGTTCTTGTTCGAAGCATGTTGCGAATAACTAAATAACTCGAGCAGAAAATAAAAATTATCTCTTTTTATATACTTTTAATTACTAACTGTACATGTTTGACCACACGATACAGTAGCTCCACGCGAAATTAATTATAATTAAACTAAAACATCGAACAAATATCTGCGTACAAGTTTGCAGAGCAAATGATACAAAGCTATAATTCGCCGATATTATAATAATGAATTTCTGTCAAGCGTGCAATAACTCTAATGTTTACTGGACCATTCTACCGGTTCCTAGACTTCCACAGAACCAGTTTTTATTGTACTATCGGCAAGAAAGGTCGAAATTTGTCAGCACTCGAAACTGGGTCATCTTCGGTCACAAATAAACGTTAGCTGCTACGTCACCCTTCCCCCCACTTCTCTGAATATTTGTCCCACGGTATTTCTATAGACAACGCATCATGATCCCACAATATTGCGCGTTTATTTGATAAATTCCAGCCTTCTTCGCGTTCCATGGAATTATTTTCTGCCTCCGGAGGAATAAATTTTACCAGTAATATTTCTTTCGACTTTCGTTCTCTGTAAGAGAGCTCGTAATTGTTTGCTTTGAAACGAAGAAATGAACTGTAGAAGTTCGACAAACTAATGTATCTTATTTTATTAAAAAGTTCTTCCACCATTTTGTGTCGTTTCATAATTGAATAACTGACAAGGATGAACGAAGGTAAACTGTTCCCAATTTTATGCACAAGACAACCAAAAAAAAGGTATAACTTCACTTTGGAAGTGCATCGATGAGCTTGGAAAAAAATCTTACAATAGAGACTACTAAACCATACAAAATTTTCTTCTACGATTCTTTTGTATTCTCAGAGCATAGATATAACCTCGTTCAATTACCGTGGTCGTGCTGTATACTTAACCAATACCGGTTTAAAGTTGCGTGGAACCGCAGCGGTCACAAATCCGGTCAGGGTTAAATTAATGTAAAATAATCCTGGAGTGGATTGCATAGAAAGGCCAGACTGTGATTACTTTACGGACGTCTCTTAGGGCTAAGAGGATGAACGATAACGAAGTAACGCAGACGAAAAGAAACTTTTATTCTGAATGCTCTTTTGAAAGATTCAAGGTGCGACTTGTATGCAAAAAGTATGACCGCGGAAAAAGTATACCCCGCAGCGCGACGCTAATTTTGATGAAGCTTTGTAGGTTTCTAGAGCAACACGGAGTAAAGGATACGTATTTTTTCAGCCGCAGTAACTCAAGCTTAAAGGATAAAACTTCGAAGTCTCGTTTCGGTGGTGCTGTTTCCAGGAATATCAGAAACACAACTGTTCTCTAGCTGAATTTTTATACACTGTTGAAAGTTTACAATAACTATAAAACGTAATTCTTGTTGCCCGTTAAATTTAATTCTTTATTATAAATTCAAAATCAAAAAATATTTAATACGAAGAGATTGTTCATACTTCGACTATATGTCATGTGAATATAGTTTTTAAAATCTTTTCGTTTTTGTTGAATGATCAAGAGAAATAAGGATGAAGAATCTGAATAGTCATAATCATCTGAAATAGTTAATGTAATAATGTTTTGAATTTAAAATAATACAGTTAAGAGGAATGGAGACTATGTATTAACGAGTAAATAAATTGCAATTTATTTTATTGTAATAGTTTCTGAGGACTGCGTAAGTTTAGCTGGTTCGATTACAAGCTACTTCGCTTGTCTGGAACGATCACATTCTATTTGCTCGAGCACTTGTCGAACCATCGGTGGGTCAATTCTACTTATTTGGTCAGACGGTACGCTCTACTTCTTGACGCCCCCAGAGACTCATATGGTCTGGGACATCGCTATTAACTCCAATGACTATCGAGTATTCACCATCGACTTCTACGACGTCCAATTTGA
The DNA here is from genome assembly GCF_013123115.1 of Colletes gigas. NCBI lineage: Eukaryota > Metazoa > Arthropoda > Insecta > Hymenoptera > Colletidae > Colletes > Colletes gigas. The sequence continues at coordinate 2,643,918 of NW_025106646.1, forward strand.
ACTTATCGACACCTCTGACACCCAAGTCTTCCTTATCCATTTCAAAGACATTCAAGTCGTCAACATTGTACCACTCGTACAAGTAGTTCCTATCTTTTGCTATGCATCACGGAATAGTATTTCTGTTTATTGATCAGGGATCCACAATCTACAGTACATTTGGTAAATAATCGTATTACGAAACATTTAATTATATTACGTTATGTTAACCAAGAGATTGTTTAACGTAATTCTAAAGCCACAGATCGGCGTGGAACTCGCGATATTAAAAACGAGCATATTCTTAGTCTGGGTAGAACACGAAATTTAGAGTTATAATTTGTTTCTGAGAATAAATCGAGGTCTGTAATATCATTTATTTATTAATTACGTGGATCGAAGAATAATTTCACGAAATGTTCGTAAACCGAGAATCCCACGTAGACGAATATATTTGTAAAAATGTTTGAAAGACAAATAATGTTCGTCTTAAGGTCGAATTTCGCTCGTTGGCCAAGTTAATTTATATCGGTGAATAAGATTGAACGTAACGGTGAAATGGACACGGTTTTCTATTACCTTGATGAATAAGCATGCAGTTACTTGAGCGTCTTAAGTGGGAGGATAGATCGACTCCGGTTTATAACTGGAAGATCGTATCGTCGGATTTGAGAGCGTACGAGGAATCTGAGAAAAATCCAGACACACTTTGCATACACTTTTCGCCTCAATTTTCAGTCTAAAAATCACGAACTTGCTCCCTTGGAAAGGTTCCAGATCCGTGTAATGCGATCGCGAATCGAGGAAAGGAAAGGATTCAGAGGAAAAGACGGTTCTCGCAACGGTGGCTATATAATATATTCCCTCGCGAACATACGGTCCTCTCTCGAGCTTGAACAAATGCCCCAGCTCTAACGAAACCTGCGAAATTTCCCCTTCTTAATTTGTTTGACTCGTGCTCCCTTTGATTCAGAATCTGTTGATCCGTGCAAAAATTCCAGCATTCGTAGTTAAGACAGTCGTAAGGAGAAACTGGGTTTCTTTGCATCATTAGCTTTCCAATCATTATAAATTATATGCATTTAAAAATATCAACTATAAAATGTCTTTTCAATAATTTAATACAAGTCTTGAGCATTTCTGACAGAAATTTGTTCCCTATTATCTGGTTTTGTGTTATATAATTTTAAACGTAAATTGAGTCTTTCAGTTTTAAAATGCACCGATGAATGGATCTTATGATTTCATATATTCATTGGCTGAGCAGTCGATAGAGGGGATCCATCCTGACGAGGTAGAAAACAGATAATAATTTATCTAAATATGGAAATTTCTGGGTTCTTATTTTTCGTAATTTCATAAATCAAAAAGATCATCCACCTGTTGTACGCGCCCTATCGAACGAGAAACCTTGCAATACGGGGTTAATTTGAATATAGGATATGTACAGCGTGCTGACCGAGTCCGCGTCGACAAAATTAATCCTCTATTGCAAACTGCGACACACTACGAGCCTAATAATAAAATTTTATGGAAAGTTCAATAAGACAATTTACAGTGCTTTTTATAAGGACATTTACTAGAATACAAATTTAGCCACTTATGGATCTATAAGTAGCTAACAAATAATTTTCTAAGCTTGAAAAACTAGAATAAAATTTATTCAATAGAAAACTCTTAAAAGCATAATAAATGGATGATTCGACGACGACTTTTAATCCTGTCCAGCATGCACAGATATTTGTAAAAATCGAAATTACATTTGAATATCAACAGTTACAAAGACTCTGTGTGGAAATTAATTTGAAAGGTCCATTTATAGCAGCCGTTTGAAAAACAAAAATTTGTTTGGCGCAGATACAACCGAAATAAAAATCTTTTCCTCTGCGAAGATAAAATTAGTGAATCAACTGCATAAAAACAAACACCATATTTTTCCGTAGAAAATTTTTGTTTGTCTGTGATTGCGCCTTGTACCACGTATATTACAACTCCGTCTGTGCTGTTTTATATTTGCCAGCGCGCTCTTCGGGAGACGTCCACGTAGCGCAGTTCGTTATTTCAATTGTTAGTTTTCATTTATATTTCCAACGCCCTGGAGCATTTTTGAAGAAAAATTGTTCCGAAGTATTCTCTCCTCTATTGTCTGCCCTTTAAATTTTCTTCCGTAGTTTTTTTTTATCGTTGCTAAGATTAATTTCACCGGATTTTTATATTTTTGCAACGCACCGGGCAAGCAATTTTTTCACTTTTTCATTTTACCGGATTTCTAGAGATCCATTGTTTTTGATACGAGAATATTAGCTGCATCTATTTTACCTAAATGAACGTAAAAAGATCAGTGCTGGGAACGATTATTTAAATTAATTTCTTTCAGTCAAAATATTTTATTTTTCTAGACTGGTCCAATTACTGGAACAGTCTATTTGTTGGTAAATAAATAAGACATTGTGAGTTTGATTGAAAAGCAGTTAAGATAAGAAACAAAGCTTCCTATTAAATTTAATGCCTGGTATGATTAAAAACTGTAGTAAAATAATTTTAAGTATTGTAAAATAAGTATCCTATCCAAATTAGCCCTCGTGAAAAGATTTGTTCGGCAGGACTGTTTAACGCGAGTGAAGGACAGTGTCCCTGAAAGTTCGTAACTCCAAAAACTAATTTCTTTCGTAAAGATGAAAATAAAATCCACTAAAAGGTCGAGACTTTTAAATAATTCGTTAAATGGCACCCGTTTGCCCAGTTCATAACGTATAATTAGCAGTTCCTTTTATTTCCGTGGACCTTGTTCGTCGACAAGCTCGAGTCGGAAAAAAAATTCCCAAGCGCGGGCGCAAAAGAAGGAAGAAAAATGAGAAATCGAAGGGTATCGTGGGGCAAAGTCGAATTACCCGTTGACGGGGCTGGTTTTTGCCCTATTAAGTTCAACCATCCGAAAAAAAAGCGTTCAATCCGTCGGAGCTCAAACGAACGCATCGCAGATTTTAACGTAATAAAGCGGAAATAAAGTGGTTTAACCGATCCAGCACCCGTGTCCAGCGGCATCGATCGTCGATCTAGGTCACTGAATTAATACTGTGTTATCTATACCGACGGCCCCGCGTATCGGTATCGCGTGTTGCGAAACACGCATAGACGGGACGCTGTCGAAAGGGATTTAATCGCAGCAACGGAATCGAATTATACTTGGAAACCATTGGGCACCGACCCCGTTCGTTCCCGCGCATATATCGTTACCGGTTGCATTTTTATTCTTCCCCCCTCCCTGAAATTCCTGTTTGTTCGATTCGTAAAATCCACCCCCCTCTCCGTTCGTTTATAAAATGGATCGCCGTTACCTTCGACAATTATACGGCTCACGGCGCGTCGATAAAAGTTCCTTTGATTACCAGCTCCACAACCCCCCCCCCGCCGCGCCAATGGATTTTCATTCTCGCGAAATAGCAATCCCGAAACTCGCTGCCGGGGCTGTTTTAAACAATCGCGATGCTCGTGTTATTCTCGTTTCGGTTGCGACGCCGCGCCCTGGGAAAAACGGAGTATCATGAAAAGCGACGAGCAAAGAGATTATTACCGTCGGACCGTGTATATGCGACCCGTATGTATAGAGAGTGCCATTCCCTACGGAACTTCCCGGCCAATAATAGGTGCAAGGCAGCGCGTTTAACCAGCGAAGAAAGCGCACCGTGGGGCGTTAATACAGAAACATAACGCTAAAAACAATTTCGAACCGTGCCGCGCGCGCGTTTCGCACATATGGCGCCACGTCTGCCCGAAGGAGGATTCCCCAGCTATCTATGGCTCGTAAAATTTCACAATATCGCCGCCTCCCGGGTCCCTCTTCGTCGATCGATTCCCAACGAACGTCAGAAGAAACCCTGAGAACTGTTTTAAACGACGGAGATTAACTGCATGGCGGGCGGAGGGGTGGAAATCGAAGTACGGAGGGTTGCGTCAAACTGGATGGGGGTTTTTAGGAAATTGAAATACGATCCAAGGTATACAGTATTGGGGACAATTTGAGCCAACATTCTGCAAAGTTTGAATTTGTTTAAACATACCTTCTGTAATTTTAGATTTTTATAAGATTTCTCAGTCAATGAACAACTTACATAGTATACTAATTTTTTAAAATATTCCACTGGCTTGTTATTTAGATAAATGTTTGGTAATTTTATGCCAAATTTATTGCTCCTAATATGTTACAACTCGTGTGAAATTAAACGTCTCTCCTGTAATTGTATGAGGATTTATATTATATTCTTAGTTTCGAATTTATTTAACACTATGACTGCCACGTCATCGATATATGACAGGACTTTTCACTCTGAAAATAAAATACTATATTCTTAAAGAAAATAAATTTGAATTTTAACGAGGTTACAAAAATAAATACCAAGACAAAGTATAAGTTATCTAGTTTTAAGAAATTGCAACGAACATCAAAAGAAACGGCATGAACTATTTTAAACAATGAGAATAAATTATAGGAGGGTAGAAATCGAAGTACAGAGGCTTGCTTTAAACTGGATGAGTTTTTAGAAAGTTGAAATACGATTTAAGGTTTACGCATTAAGGGAGAATTCAAACACTACACAAGCAAATTACTAACTACGAAACTGCCCTTTGCAATGTCGGGCTTAGAAGGGCATAAATGAGTCGGTATCGATACAAAGAGTTCTCTCTCAGTCTTCGAATATATCGCATGTGTGAACGATATTTCAAAGAAACTGTTTAACTGTTGGTTAATTAAATTCAACTCGAGCGTTATAGAAATCAATATTAAGTAATTTCACGCTTCAGCGATTATTTGTTGCGCCTGAAATCCGGCAGTTTGTAGAAATTGAAATATGCTACAGCTCGTGTAAAATTAAACGCTTATAATACTGGCGATTTATATCATCGTATCATTTAATTCAAATATATTTAACCCATTACCGCACAATAACGAATCAAAGCATTTTTACATTCACGAGGCATCCGTAAAACAAATTTAAACAAAATTAAATCGTACGTTAAGGGGTTAAAGAACGAAGACTCTATTCTACTATTTAAACAGAAAAAAATCTTGTATATAAACGTTACAAAAAATTGAATTTTATAAAAATCAAATGAGATCTCATTCATTGCACACTTATTACCACAAACGTTTTAATTTATTTATCTGTGAAGATATTATTATATGCAAAAATTCGCCTCTGTTAATTTAATTTAGACCAAACATTGTTCCAGAAATATACAATTGGGAATGCCAATTACTCTGGATCTTTGAAATACGAAAATATACACACTATTATTCCCACGAAATAGTTCTATTTGGTTAGTCCGGATCGTTGAACGTTTATCCGAAAGCTGAACTTCCCCTTTGAATTGTTAGCTGTTTGGAGATCTTTTAGAGTACCAGTTTCATTTTACCGCAAGACAGAGCGTACACAGCAAGTCGCTGTTATTTGAATTAATAGGGTACTGAGCTCGCACGAGTAACTACGGCGGGTGCAACGAACCGTTTAGTTGGTAACGAGAACAATAACCTAGGTTAATGTGTAACGCAAGCAGCGACGAACGAAGTATCAATTGCGGAGTAAATTATGCGACGTGGAATTAAGTTGCCCACGGTTGAAAAAGCGATGAAGGTTTTGATCCACATCGTTAAGTCGCTTGATTGTGTCTCGAGGAGATCATTATATCCTTTCCACGAAGTCGATCCTCGTTTAACTTTTCGTTCAGCTTTTGTTTCATCTACTCCCTTACCGAGCCTTATTTAATTTACAACCCCTCTTTCGCGGGCGCTCGTTACTCGACGGCAAAATAATAACTATGAAATATATTTAGGAACAACAAGAAGCGGAATTAACGCGTTAACTACCGGACCAATGGCTCTGATATTTTTTACGAGCGGCAACGTCTTATTTTTATTTCTATTTCCTTTCAAGGGATGGGAATATTCCTTGAAATCGAGAGGGAAGAAGAAGCTTGCTTCGTGCGAGTGAGATTTATTATTTGATTTGATTCTCGTCTCTCAAAATCGGAATAAAAACTTGTCGAATAATTACTTGATAACACACGTTCCCAAGAATACATCGATATCGAGATCGTTTTAGTTGTATGTTTCGATCTCAGGCACCGAGATCGATGTGATTGGAACTGAAAAACGTGGACCATCGAGCGACATAGCGTTTTAGAAATTCCTTTAACGGAAAGTAACGCGGCCCGTTTGGAAACATCCCAGAAAGAAAGTGGCTCGTTAAGACGTAAACGTCTTCTGACGGCTAAATGACTTTCAAAAACATCCCCGCCGTTTTCTCGGCCACGGGATTGCCGCGTCTTGCTGTGAATTATTTAACGTGTCCCCGGAGTTTCTCTATCAACGAGTCCAGAGTAGAGTCTTCAGCGGTTCCCTTCGTTCCAACATCTTTTAACCATTCGCCATTAACGTTGGTGCAATCTTGACCCGTACTATTTACTCGAGAATTATCAAAAATTATATATTACAATTTATCTAAAAGTGGTGTATTTAATTTCTTTTGTAATACCTACGAGCACTATTCAAGCGAACGTTCTCAACCCTCGGTTGCCAGAAAAGCACATAGTAATTTATGAAACATTAATTAAATTAATTATAATTTACGGGGAAAAGAGAGGTGGTACACTATTCGTTGCCAGCATCCTGCCTTGAGACGCCCGAATAATTATTTTGGAAATTCTGGTTCAACATAAATGTATATTACCGTGTGGTTTTCTTAGTTAATTTTGCGAGGGTAAAATTATTTTAACGAGATAGCGCAATTATTATTTTAAGGAAATTATTATTAATATTCTTTGGACCAAAATTTCTGCGGAATAATAGTTACACTGTCTCGTTAAAATTATTTTACCTTCGCTAATCAACTAAGAAAACCACGAGACAATATGTGTAGAATATGTGATGAACCAAAGTTTCTAAAATAATTATTCATGAGTTTCAAAATAGAATACTGATAACGAATAGCGCACAACCTGAAAAATTATAATTAATTTACTGGAAATTGATCGTTGAATTATACTTTCTGAGAAACATGTTTGAAATTATATTATTTCAGAAGTACGTTCGTATTTTATTTTATTAATGTCTAACAGTAAGGCTAGTGAACAGTCCGAGGAAAATAAAATAAAAAGTTCTGTAATAGAATTTCATCCGACGGATGAGACAATAAATTAAAAAATGGTAGAGATTAATATAAAATCGCAATGAAATTTCGTCACTGACTGTGCTCGATTTTCGACTTCCTCGCAAGTTCGACGGTAAATTGGCCCCATTACCTGTTCCACGTGCACTAAGTCTCCTTAATGAATGACAATGAATCATTGGGCAACGACTATGGCGATAGCAAGAACCGAACGACGCGACGTACTATAAACGGAACGGCTTTAATTTAATACAAGTGATATTACGAGCGTAACGCTAACGAGAGTGACGCTGAGTAATCGCTGAGAATGGGATGGGAGTTATGAGCGAGGAAAGTTCTAGCGAACAGAATCGGATACTGTTGTAAGAGGACTGCCTACATTCACTGAAAGAAATACCAGTTCTTTTATTCTTAGACGAGGAATAAAAGTTTACGAAGACAATTCTTGTTATGAAACGGAGACGCGTTTGTCCAGAGTTGGAAACATCAATTTTTAAATAATAGATACAGTGTAAAGTATATGTAAAAGTTTCATCTTGATAATATAAATAGAAACTGAAATTAAAATTTAGGGCTCAGTTCTTGGAGAAATTAATCATTCGACTATTTTTTAAATTACCCTAGACGCTAATTTAAACGATATAATATTAATAGTTTTTAAAGTTTTCAATCAAATTTCGAAATATGTAAATCGTTTACCATTTCATCGAATAGCCTTAACTTAGTTTTGCGAATTGAACCTTCAAATTTTACGGACATATCTTTTAAACGTACTTCTGATTTACAAGAAAATGGATATTTTTGATCACTCAAGAGATAGCTTTATATTATACCTTTGTATAAAAAGTCTAGAATTGTAAATGCAAGGGATTATATTTTTAAAAATTGTTTTTCGAAGTAAAGCTGCGGATCACCGGGGTCTCGTAGTTGTTGGGCATTTCCCAAAAAGTTAATAACAATGCAGCGTTCTCGCTCACTCCTGCATGGTCTACCTGGACACTGAACGGCAGGGTGGGCGGGAATGTTGTAAATTGTTAGGAATCGCCCTGCCAAGGTGACGACGATGAGGATTGGTTTGACCAATCGTCCCTCCGGTAGGCAATATTTGTCGTTGTCACCTTGGCAGGGGAAACCGAGGTTTCCCTATATGGGAAAAACCAGGACAATAGGCAGATTAATTTCGACAGAGTAACACCTTCAATAGTTAGACTCCGCAAGAAGTCATTTCTGCGTATCAGAAGCAACAACTTCTGAGGGTCAAGGTATAGGTTAGGAGCACAGAGTGGCTGTGTAATAAGCAACGACTACGAGCAACATTTGTAAAACATTTGAATATTTGTTCATGGCAGAAACATTTTCGTTTATTTTAGAGACGAGTTTGATGGGTTTTCTCAAACACAATTCATGGAAAACAAGAAGGGCAGTGCTCCTTTAGACGATTCTACGCCGGATTTACTAAAGAAGAAAATCGAAAGGTCCTTGGCATTTAATCGTGAAGGTTCACCGAAAAGGACGTCGAATATCGTATCGGACAGCTCGATCGGGCCACGAATTTCGTAGGCTTCATAGACCGACGACGTCTTTTCCAATAATCATCCGGCTAGCTCGGGGCTAGCAATAAATAGACAAGATTTAGAGACGTTGCCCGAGGATGGCCCGTGGGAGAGTTCGCGAGACCGCACGCATGACTGCGTTCGATCGGTTTCATCGTCGTCTTCATCGCCGGTGTATCTGGTGCGGAAAGATTAGCTGGCTCCTTTACCTTTTCCTTCTCCACGACGAGATGGAAAGTTTGCTTATTCTGGCCGATGGCCTATCTTTCCCTCTTTTCGTCGCTCCTTTCGATTCGCCATCTTCCGATCTCGTCGTCGAAAAGGAAATCGTTTCTAATAAGGGGGATACGCTGACGACCCCAAAAAAAACCAATTCTTTTTTCATCAGTTCCGAAGACATACGGGAACCCAAAGAATCGTTCGTTTCAAAGGCTACTTCAATATGGGAAAAGTTTATCGAGATTCCAGGAACGTATTCGTATAGAGAATTATATATTTCCGACATCGAGGAAGTTAAACATTATTCGATTCAAAGGCTACTGTAATATGCAAGGGATTTTTCGAGATTTCAAGACTGTCCAAGTGTTTTTAAATAGAATTCTATTTAGAAATAACTATGATGGAAAATTTATTTTGACAAGTGACTTCAATATACCTCGCCATACAGTATATTTTCGGGAATATGTGTATTCATAAAAACTGATTATAATTGACCCCCGCAACCGAAAATAATTTTTCCAGATCGATTTCAAATTTTTTAATTTTGTCGACTTTGTTGACACATTCAAATTTTTTTCTCGAAAGTGCGTAGGATTCCGGGGGTGTCTGTTCGCCAAAAATGATTGTAATTGACCCCTGCGACTGAAAATAATTTTTTCAGAACGATTTGAAATTTTTTTTCGCTGAAAAATTTAGGCACCCCCTGTCGATTTTCCTTAGAAATTCGTTGTTGATTTTTAGTAATTTTGTTTGACGTTCTAAAGAAAAGTTGTTTAATACTTTTTTGTAGCTATTCATGAATTTTACTTCCTCATAAAATTTCAATCCAATATACTCACTATTCTAGAAGTTATGGCCGTTTGAAAATTGAACCACTTTCAGGGGGTTTTTTTTCAATTTACGATGTGGGGGAACAACTTTTCGAATATTCTTGGAATTTCTACATATTCTTCTCCAAAATACGCGTTGTTTGCATTTTGAAACATTGAAATCCTTCAATCCGTTCAAAAGTTATGATGTTTTAAACATACGCTTGAAATTTCAGGGAAACATATCAATGATATGGTCAGACATTATATTTTTGGTAAGGAATTTTTTTCTCGAAAACACGTAGGATTTCGGGAATATGTGTATTCATAAAAAATGATTGTAATTGACCCTCGCAATCAGAAATAATTTTTCCAGAACGATTTGAAATTTTTTAATTTTGTCGAAAAATTTGTCCACCCATTCGAATTTTTTTCTCGAAAGTACGTAGGATTCCAGGAGTGTGTCTGTTCACCAAAAATAATTGTAATTGACCCCTGCGACTGAAAATAATTTTTTCAGAACGATTTGAAATTTCTTCATTCAATTTTTTAGTAACTTTTTAACGAAGCCTTAATCAAGAAATTGATATTCTTCATTTTCGTCTTATTTTGGCCTCCAGAATCTTCCATTAAAATTTCCCACAAGGGGTGGCCGAACATATTGTTCTAAATTTTCTTGGAGAAGAATACCTTTTTTCTTATAAGTCAGAAATTAAATAGGAATAATCACTGCAGCCAAAAATGGATACGACGAGTGACTAGAAGTGCAAAAGGTAAATATGGGAAATTTGAAAAGTTCCTATCGAGTAATATCGAGCACAGGATAGTTTCGACGCGGAGGACGCAATGAAACAATAACCAGGCATTTCCGTTAACAAAACGCAGGCACAAAGGTCGACTTGGTGCGCGCGATAGGATGAAAAGCATGAATTAAACGCTAAATGTTGACGCGTTCTGCGCGGTCGTACAAAATGCTTACGAGTACTTGCGCGTGACCGAGCGAGCGAGGTATGTTTGCACGCGAATGCTCGATGTCTGGCTGCATCGCCCGCCGCCGAAAAGAATACCTCGTTGCGTTCCACGGTGCACAACAAAGGAGCAACAGGTGCGCGCGCCGAAAGAGTAGATGCTCAAAAGAAAAACCGGCCTGGGGAGACGGTAATTTTTTCCTTCCCCGACGGTGAGTATAATATGTCGCCGTTTCAAATTGCGCCGCAGTCGAGACGAATATTCTCTGATATTTTTCAAGACGGCATTCTAGCCAGACACTGTGGTCTAATTGATTTTGTTTTAATTCTACTTTCTTCCAAACCTGAGAATTATAAAATATTTTTTTAAAAATTTCTCATTGAAATTCGTTCGAAATTCCTACATTTTTAGTAAATTTTTGAACGCTGGAACCACTATTATGGTGTATTTGCACCAAAGATATTAAAACTGTAGATACTTGAAGAAACGTGTAATGCAATGGAAATAAATGTTTGTTTCTTAAATTTTTAAAAATTTTACAAATTATTATGTGGAACCGTCATAATCAATGTTCTACGATGGCGGTATTATTCGGTATATTACTTCATAAACGTTATAACTGCACATGCTATGCGTGAAATTATAATTGGGCCACGTACAAGAAATATTTAAAATAATTCTAGAATACACAATGAACAAAGTATAAATCTACTGTCTTTGTAAGTAAAATAATCAGTCATAATTTTTGTATCTACATTTCTAATTATTCATCATGAATTTAACGAAGAACACTTACGGAGAGATTCGTAACTGGGAAAATTCAAAGCACTCACTGTTATATATGTTCACCATATTTCAACGTGTAATAGATTCAGTAGTGCTTCATTATAACTAGTGTTTACCCATGCACTATGCGAGAACTACTTCCCCAATATATTCTGTTTATCCACTGTCTGACCGTACTGAGATTCATAATATTTACCACCCAAATACTGGCCTACTCTAGTTTCCGTATATCCGTCCATACAGTAACCTATTTTACCTGAACAGTATCTAACCGTCTACTATGAAGTACAAACCTAAATATAGTCCACTTCTATACATTCATAAACATTTCGAGCAATTATACTGATTGGAAACGAGACCGTTTATCAATCGATTCTGTTCGAATATTTGCTTACATTATGAGTAAGAGAACGTAATAAATCCAATAGTCTAGTTTTTATTTAATTTAAAATTTTAAAATCGTTGCATTTAATTTCGTAAATTAAGTACGCGGAAATTTATCATTCGTCAAAGCGAGAGTTGTTTTTAAAGTGTTGATGAATACAACGTGAAATAAACTAGACAGTGACGACAGCGAACATAGAAGCACTTTCAAATGCTTTCTGAAATAGTCAGGAGGAATTAGTATTCACAGTAACGAGATAAGCACCGGTTCAGAAACCTGGAGTTATATGCGCGGAAACGGTATTAATGCCAGGCATTTTTTCTCCCGGAAAATGGGCGACTGCACTTTAAGAATTCACGTATACGTAATCTTGGAAACTCTCTCGACGAGAAAAAATTCAACGGAAACCGTGAATTGTTAAATGCGAGCAGAATCGAATTAGCGGTTTAAATATAGAAAAAAATTAATATTGCAAATTCTTCGAATTAATCAACGCCTCACTGCAGTCCTAGTTAAAATGTGCGAATAACTATGATCAAGTATTAAAAATGTTTCACTCTGTCAATCGATCGATAAAGAATTTCATTATACTTGCCACAGCGTATAATAGAATAATAAATATTTAATCATTCCTACGTATCGAGCTCAGCTCTAGGGTATGTTGAAGAATCCTGTTAAATTAAAAACGAAGTTGCAAATTGAAATACTTGCTATGCGAAGGTAGAAATTATTATAGTATCATCAAACATAAAAATGACACAAAAATTGGTGATGTTAATATAGATTCAATCATTATGTGTTATAAGTCTGTGTATATCTATTACAGTTAATAAACAACAATTATTTATGATATATAAGCTCACACAATAAAATAGAAAGATGCAAGTGAATTATTTAGGTTGCCCTTAAAAACAAATTTTATTTCAAATCGATAGTTAGTTCCAGAGACAACTGTCATTTACGAAAAAAATGAAATAAATATATAATCTATAATCCAGTCCATTGTACATCCGACGTATGATTGATAGGAACCGATAAGGAACAAAATAATGAATAAGATTAAAATAATTTAATCTTTCACAGTAGAATTGGTCGGTTAAAAGGCAGACAGTAAGTGAAACAGATCGATGCTTGAACCGACACGTATAAATAGAGTGTACCAGCACATAGTGAGCCAAAATACAGTCACTATGATAGATATGTGGTTGAATTTTGTAATAATCTGTCGTAGTAGAATTGGTCGATTAAAGGTAAGACAGTAAGTAAGTGAAACAAATCAATGCTTGAACCGACAAGTGTAGAGTATACCAGTACACCAGTCAGCCAAAATACAGACTATACTGGATACGTGGCTGAACTTATAATAATTTATTAACCAAGTTTTTCGAAAGTTACGGGCGGTAGGCAAAGTTTTGTATTAATGATTACTACTTGCAGCTTTCGTAGAAGTACGAAAGAAAAACCTCGCGTTTCCTCCAGCTATGTCGGGATACGTCGCGTACCGGATACCCTAATTTCTCTCTTTTGGTTCGACGACAAATCTGCGCCATTAAACACAACGCCGCGTAGTGTAAACAAGCAAGAAAGAAATTCTTGAGAAAACTATCGTCGGTGACGAGTCGCCATCGTAGAGACTCTCGGACAAGATACTCTCGCGTCAATACTTTATCATGAATACCAGAAATTACGGGGCGAACCCGCCGCGGTGAAGAGGGAACGTGAAGAGGTTGGCTTGACGTCTATCCAGACAGGTTTAAATTTTTCAAGGGGTCTAGCCGGAGCCATCGCGAACGGAGCGGATTCTTTTAAAATGCAAATGTTCACCGGAGGACGGCGCGCGAAAGAAATGTTACTTCTTATAAAGCAGAGATTGTCGGCCTCATCGGCGAGGGATAACTTCGTAGCTCGCGATAAAAATCCAGCGCACGGCCACCTCGGGTCTAAGACCTGGAACGGAGTCCTCGGTTCGTTTAAACTAAGCATTAAATTATCCCTGAGAGGGGCCCGGTGCAAATTAACACGCTAAAACGAACTCGAACTTTCCACGGGGCGGCCTTAAATCTTCTAATCCGACCACGAGTTCGGCCGGGAATGTCGTCGAAAACGATAAATCGCCGCACGTTTTGATAATAACGCATTATGTGTCGCGGGCGAGTTGGGCAAATTTCATTCACGAACAATGCATAAAAATGTCGCGTTCGTTCCCAAGCTATGTAGTGTCTGCGTCTTACACGAGTGGCAATTTTTAAACTATTTCCAAAGTAATGATAGTTTGATAATTTGGAGAATACATTATTCGGTCGAGAAGAAACGTGGTTTTACATTTAGTGCATTTTAGAGAAATTTTATAAAACATTATGAAATGTAACATATTCATTAACAAGTTAATACAGACTGTGATTTTGATATTGATTAAAGATTAAGTTACAAAAATTTTGCTGTCATTAAAAATACATTCGATAAAATAGAATTGTATAAGGTGGAAGTAACTTCATCGTAATCGTGTATTTTAATTTAAACAGAATTTTATGTATGTGATAATACGCAATCATGAGGTGCTATTATATTACTCGTGTGCTGCTTGCACTCTGATTCCTTAGTTTTTTTTTTAATGTTCCATATTATTCTAATTAATCGTATATGCAGCTAGGACGGTATTGCATTTCCTTCGATAAATTACATTTCATTTTTACTTGTGTCACTTCTCTGTGACTAGTAGTTTCAGTTGGAATGCATTTGTTTGTTTAAGAAAACGTGACGTGAAAATTTTGAATCTTCGAACGCAAAACATACTCTCGTTCAATATTCGGAATAATTTATAAAATGAGATTTGTCTCAGAATGTTTAAGTACGCGAAGGAAAAGGCTGCTCGTAAATATGTTACAAGTATAAGAAAGTCTTCTTTTAAATGAAACTTGTGACTTTTTTCATAGACTGTAAAGACAAGCATCGCATCACTTGAATCTTTGAAAATGTTGTCACAGACTAGTTTGTCGCAGTTTGCATAAAATTTCCTAGTCCTCGTGCGCTATCGTATTCCTACGCTGTTGCACACGTGGCAAACTCTTACAACTTTCTTCCTTCCAGTTTGATATCGTGCATGAGCAGTTCCGGAAGTGGAACTCAAAGACGGTTCATCGATTGCGCTTATGGGTGTTTGGAGCATACTCTGGATGCCTGTCCTCGTGGAAAAATTCCTCATCACATCGTGATCGATCTTGAGTAGTTGAGAAATATATTCCTCTTCGTACTTGATGCAAAAATCTACCGCATCGATTTGTTCGTTTCTTTAACGTACCCTTGTCTAATCTAGTAAATTATATATTCATTTTATAATCTATTTTTTGACATAGCTGATACCTCTATTGTCAATTTTCAGTTTTCGGGATTATACATCCTTTATACAACGAAGTTTACTCTTTGAAATTTATTCCACTCTCCGTTTCACTAAAGTCTATTAACGCGTATTAGAAGTATTGAAACTTCCCAAACTATTAGCGTTTTCTTCGTAATTGAGCGACTGTTAGAGGTGACGAGGCGTCTCTTTCAAAATGGTTTTTGGTTTACGTTGATCCGACTTTCCGTTTTGGAAATATCGTAATTTAAATAAATTCCACTCTGCGTATTACAAACCTCTTTTAACGCGTATTAAAAGTAAAAAAATTTAAAAGCGTGCGTTCTGAAGCCACTCATGTTTTCTGCATAACTGAGCCGCTGTTAGAAACGGCAAAGCTTCCTCTTTAAAATGGCTTTTAACTCTCAACGACCTTGCGAAGGCCGTAGTGAAAGTTCATTGACCTCCCGACGTAAACAATGAAAAGTAAACTAATCCTTATATCTTCTAAACTAAATAAGTTATCGACTTGAATGAACACTCGTTTTGAAGGGCACTTCACTCTTCATCTAATGAACATAACAACTATTACCATTTATTGTCTTTTATGTTTATTTTAATATGTACTTTGACCTTTTACAGGGTGTTCATCCTGACTATTACCATTTATTGTCTTTTATGTTTATTTTAATATGTACTTTGACCTTTTACAGGGTGTTCATCCTGACATTTTGATTTTTGAGGCATTTACACTAATCTGACACAAAAAATGTTCAGAATAAAAGTTAACAAGTACTTTGAGAAGAACAAAATGCAATAATACAAATTTCGAGAAATTTTTTGATTCGATAAGGAGCTCAGATCAACTTGACTTTTTTAAATATAGCATTATGTAATTTCAACTTTATAGCATTACAGCTGTCTATAAAACGAATTCGACGGCCTATCACACAATGATCTCGAATGAATTTTTGCCCAAGGACCCAAAGTTTGCTATCAACGAATAAAAATTTTAGATTCATTCATAAACAAACATAAATTAGTATCTATAAATGTTTTAAACTGACATTCAGGCAAACAAAGCCTATCCTAAACCTAGTTTTACATCTAAAAATGTTAATCGCGAATGAGGACCCGGACGAACACAGAAAAATTCGACAAGATACAAGTGTGTGTACCACCTCTCCGTAGTTCGGTAGCTTGCTGATTAAACGACCCACGAGCGAAACGCAAATTTCTACGAAACGTTCAGAAACTCGCACAATGGTCGAACTCCGACCCCGACGCCGCGGGAGGAGGCGTCGTCGCGCGGCGTGAGACGCGCAAAATCAGTCGTCCTCGCGAATGCAAACTACGGGGACGCATGCATCGATGCACCGGGGCGAAATGACTTATTCAGTCGTCGGCAACCTGATTCGAGTCGAATTCGCATACGAAAGAGGCGCATCCACCCTCGAAAGTGAGAGAGAGAGACGGTTCGTCTCAAAACGCCCAGGCATCTTTTCCACGCTAGTTCCACGAGACGCGCGTATTTCCTATAGGAAATCTCGGATTCCCCGATGGCCGCGAGGGGGGCGAAGAGCAAGGGAAAGGGCCGCTCCGCACAACACCGGCGAAATTTCAGCCTCCAGCGACCGACAGCCAGCCCCGACAAGCAAACAGGCAGCCAGGTAAGGCAGCCAGACACGAGCGATGGATGAGATGCTAACGAGACGCGAAACGATCGACTATTCTCGCCGGGAGAGAGACGAGCAAGTCGGGCGTGAAATGGTTTCCTTTTCCACTCGAGTGTCCGTGCCACCGACGGTCCGAGTTCATCCCCAGCAACAGAGTGCGCGAGCCTCGCGCCATGCTGTGCCAACGATTAGTACAGCTTCCGGATTCCACGGGAAAAATAATTGCCTGAACATCACACCCATGTGCAACTCCGAAACGTTATTTTTCCAATCTTGAAGAGATCGGCTTCTTAGTCCATTTTAAAATGTAACTTCGTTCTTTAACGAAAGCACTTTGTCACTGAACAAAGAAATTAGTAGCTTCTATTTTTCGAATCTTAAAGACATCGTTTTCCTAGTCGATTTTAAAATGTAACTTGGTTCTTTAACGAAGGTACTTTGACACTAAACAAAGAAATTAGTAGTTTCTATAAACTGTCTAAGGATTTCAAATAGTACAAACTATTACAATTCTGTAGTCCACGATGTGTTCATGTAAGCAAAAAGATAAGTTTGAACCTTGTGAAATTATAAGTTGAAACAAATAGATACATAAGTATACTTAAGGTGTGCATATTGACATTTTTTACTTTATAATTTGAACGAAGAGAATAAAATAATAGAATCATAATGATGCAAGTCCATCCTTGCACCCTTTTTAAAAATTTGATAATCATTGTAAAAAGTGTAAATTCTGTTTTCAAGAACCATACTTATAAAACAGTGATTACTATCAATTTTAAAGTGTAAAATTGACCGAAAATGATTCGATCGTGACAAATTTATTAGTACGAAACCTAGTTCGGGGATGCATCGTTGCACGTTGCAGGATTAACATTGAGATCGGAGAGAAGCTGGTGGATCGTTCACCAAACAATTTCCCATTGTACCAATCTTCCGGAGAAGCACATGAATCAAACAGAACTTTCTGGCAGGACCAACGGTGTAAAATGCTCACTGGCGCGCGATTTCACAGAGACTCCATCGTCTCCGCGTCTAACGAATCCCCCAGCTGCATTTTCACAATTGGATTAATCAGGTTCTGTCGATAACACCGAACGGAAAGTGCACTTTGGCGCGCGTACGCTCCGCCTTCGAGCCACGGTGCAATAATTCCGGACGGAAAAGAAGAGAAGCGTAGACAAAGAGACCTCCGGAGCTCATCGTCGCGGTATCAAACAACGGAGACTCGCGCCCCCTCGCAAAAGACACGGTTATTGCACGAGTACCCTCGGGTGGAGTACAGATGAAGTTTCCTCCAACGCGAGATCGCTTCTATTCAACGGTCTTCGCGTAAACTTCGATCGACGGGTACTTATTTAGCGTCTAATCCGCTAATCGCGATAAAACGAGGTGACGTGAACGAATATCACACTGTTATCTTGCAAAATACAAAGACAATTCCATACACTGGCGAACAAAATTATAAGAGACGATTACTGCAACTGAGAGTTGCAGACGAAAGTTTGACAGTTGATCGGGTCGAATTCGACCCGAGCTATTTTCGTCGCAAGGATACTCAATTTCGTTAAAAATAAAGAAAACTAATAATTCATTATATATTTTCTATCAATATGTCACGTTTAACAAATATTTATAATTGTTATTTTTACTCTTAACCCCCCCCAAAAAAAAATTTCGCCACGTTTGCGTCGCTATCCAGAAAATTATTGTTTAAGAACATGGAGATAGACATTTAAAAATATAAAATTTTTTTTATTATTTGGAAAATAAATGAATTTGCCCGATTCTACTGACAAGAAGATACAAGTTTCGAGTGAACGCGAGGTGGTAGAAGTTCGATCGCCACGTGGGACGAGAAGTTTGTAGAATCGAAGCATTTTGAAAGATTACTGGACCGGAACGAAGGTTTATTGTAACAGGAAAAAGGTGACGGATCGTGCAAGTGTAGGATCCCAGGCGTGGAGGAGAGATGATTTGAGAGGATTCAGGTGTAGTGCTTGAGAAATCAACCGTTCGTGAATCTTCGAGAGATCCGACTCGATTTCAGATATTGCGGGGGCGATGCGAACAGGATCAAATACTTTAAGCAGTTGTATATCAACCGCGTGCACACGGATAGCGCAATCTCTGGCGATGTTAGAGTAGTTCGGCGACGTGTACGTTGAATAATACCGGAGCTGGTGCAGAACCCTGTGGGACGCCACCGGAGACAAAGCGCTTGGCAGAAAATGTCGGATATGGATTATGAATCGTAACTTGTTGCGAGCAAGGTGTAAGATATGTGCGGAACCAGTCTAAAGCAGTGTCATTTATACTTAAGCTACTGAGCTTAGTCAGCAACAAGTTATGATTTAGAGAGTCAAATGCTCTGGTTAAGTAAAGCGACACTGTACGCGAATGTTGACGTTCAAACATGGACGTTGTTTAATTGGTCGATGACTGCTGCAGAATCGTCGAAAAGTTTCTCAAGAAAATCGTAACAAATTCTCTGGTAGACTTTGAAGATAAAGGAGAGGTAGAACAAGAAATGGAATAAACGATAGAATACTTCCAGGGGGAAAGAAACGAGAAAAATGAGTAACTGAAACTATAGCATAATGTCAAGAAAGAGATAATACGGGAAAACATATCAGTTTCCGTTTATAGTAAATGTTAGATGTCTAGATTGCAAACGTCGAGGAAAAAAATGTTTGAGGTAACGATATATTTTATTTATTTCGATGTTTAATGGTTCGAATGCTCTGAGAAATAATTTCAGCAATGTTACCTGCGATACGTAACGAAGGAGGACAAATTATTTTGTTACAAAAAAAAAATTTGCGTGGTAGGAATTTTTGTGATCGAATAAATGATCCACGAAATAAGAGAAAAATGAAATCCCGCGCGGAAAATCGATTTATACGGTACGGTTCGCGGATCACTCGTTACCACTGCTGGCCCGTGTCAATTTTTCAACGCTTCATGCAACGTCCCCCGGTTTCGAGCCACCCTATATTTATCACCGGCTCTCCATCTATCGTTCACCACTGGCAAATCTCTTTGAGAGCGATCTTATTGATGAAGCACGGGGGCCGCGCGACGCCGAGAAAAATTGACAATCGACCATGGCGGCGTCGGATCGCGACAGGATGAAGGACGCACGCGTGATTTATATCATAATCCCGCGGATCGGTGTCTTCGTTCGAACGGCGGCCGCGTCTACGTCGACGGCTTGAAAATTAACACCCCCACCACCGCGACAGAACACAGCCATGGGTTTCCATTATCCGTCAATAATATTTACTTGCGTCCAATTTCCTGCCCGGTTGATTCGGTGGTTTACAAGCGAAATGTGATTTCCCGCCACGGTGATTGGATTGGCTCGACGTCGAAGTTACACGAGTCGAGTTACATTTCTGTAACCGGTATGTGAAATGTAAGCGCGGTGCCAATTTATCGCTGTAACTACGAACGAATTGCAACGCGAAAGCGCGAAGGGAGCTAACAAGAAACACATAGGAGCCCTCGTCGTCTGGAAAATCCAGTAGTTCGAATACTCGTCTAACAAAATTTTTATAGCGTTTGGATATTTAAATGTTTGAACATTGTTCGGATATTTGGCTCTTCAAATGTCATTCGAATGTTTAATTAATTTTTCGTATATTACTTTCTGGAGTGAGATAATTTTTATTTGCAAATCAATGGGGAATATAAATATATGCGAACACAGAGCTCTTTAAATTTTGTAACTTGCGAGAAATATTTGTTTTTTAAACGGTATAAAAAGCTTAATAAGGTCGTTATAAGGGTTACGATATACAATTACTCTCACTCATATTCGTAAATTATAATGGTGATTCACTATGGATGAAAGAAAGCTTGTTTCTTATGAATTTGAGTTGATATAAGTTCATTTTTTCATGCATTCAGATTATGATGGGATTGAATGAATTAGAAAGAAAACTTGTCAACACTGAAGAAAGAAACACTGGTTCTTGTCGTAGTATGTATAAGTAGGTTACTATATATTTTTCCTACAAGAAAAACAAATGATTCAGATGATCTCACCAGAAAAATATATTAATACCGTATATTGTAAACACTCTTTCGTAAGAGTGTTTACAATATTAATATATCATTATTAAGAGTAAGGAAGACAAATAAGTAGGTTGAGCTATATGTAAGTAGGGACAACTAGTTATCTAATTATATATATTTTGTAATAACTATTATTTCTGTAAATAAACAATCTTAAAAAAGAGGTTCTTGTCGTGATCACCGAAGTGAAGCATCATTGGGTGTGGTCAAGTACAGTATTTTGGGGTGGGTGACCTCTTGGTAAAACACCAAGTATTGTTGATTTGTTAACAGTATTGTATATTGTTTATATTATTATACATCTCCATCAATTTTGTAATTGTACTCGACTGTTAATATTTAAAAAAAAAACTACTTTGTAAATAGAAGTAATATGGTTCTAATAATAAGCAATACTTGGTAAAAATAAATTGAAAATAGTTTATAAGAAACAAAAATTTCTTTCCACTTATAGTGAATCACCATTATAGTGTACGAATAGCAATGGGAGTAACTATTGTATACATACATACGCGAAACGTGTAACACGTTATCATTTTGAAAATCGTACTTTTCTCTACGTTTGCCATCACTGTTCTAAACTATGTCGCGAGCTTAAAAGGATTAGTAACGAATGGCCTGTTAATCATCCTCCCCCCCCAATCGATCTGTCGTTTTTTTCCTACGGAATCAGCTTCCCGTAAGGTCTTACTTACATTCGTAATCCACTCTGGGGCGCTTCCCATCGAGCGACCCCGTTTCGTAACGCATTCAGTCGCCGCACGGTCCGGTTTCGTTCCATCGCGGCCGTATCGAGCGTAAAGTCTCTCCGGGCACAGGTACGAAGCGAATCAAAGTTTGTTAACACGGATCACAGGGTGGATATAAAACAGCGGATCCGTCGGAAGAATAACGCTGTCTCAATGGAAACCGGGGGCAACTTCCACGGACGAAATGGGATACGTGAAAGGAGACGAGACCTGCCTACGTAATAACTTCTTCGCGTCCCGGCGCGATTCCCTCGGCGTGCCGGAATCGAAATGAGGAAAAGCTACGTGCATGTTCGTTTCGTATTTCACTTGCACGCTCGACGGATGATCGAGAGTGCGATCCGGGAAACAGCCGGTGGCGCGGGATAAACGACGATAGGTTTCAAAGTATTCCTCCTGTCAGCTCCCACAGAGTTCTTCAAAATGATTTTTCGACATCGGCGAATCTTATCTAGCCGTTCAAAAATATTTACCCAGAGTTATTCACGTTACGATACAAAATAATTACTTTGTTCGTATCTTCGAGCAATAAAGCCTTTCGAAGCAATGTGTAAGTGGGGGGGTGATGAACTGAATTATAGAAAAGCCCATCATAGTTATTTGACTCCTACACTGTTCAATTTCCAAAACAAAATAGTGGGAGGTCCAGCTAATCGAGGACCCAAATAAAACTGTATTTTTTAACACTAGAACTATTGAAATGGTAAAAATGACCTATTAGTAATTTCTAATAAAATTATACATTTCTTTACGTAACTATCGTTTTAATTCCCTTAGTACAAATAAGTACACTACAATTGTCGATAGTTCAAGTGTTAATTAAGAACGTTTCGACTCGCTTCTATTTAACACTAGATTCATGCATGATATTAAAAAAAAAATAATACAGCGTGCCTTATACATTGTTTAAAAATTATATTAGAAAGAATTGTTCCATGTATATCTCTACCTATCTTAATTTAAATATTACTGTCTTAATTATGAAAATCGAAATTAGTTTCAAAGATATTTTAACTCCAGTTTTTCTCACTTGTATTTAAACATGACTCTTAAGCCTCAACGTTTCAAGTACATTATTAGATGCTTGTAAACAAATTTATATATCAAAGATTTTATATATTTTGAAGCACCCACCCCTGTTGTAGCCGTCTAATTTTTAGACATCTTATGTCATCTTAGCGCGAGCGTTTATGCAAAATCTACGCCCTTGGACGAGTAATTTCATTAGTTTCATTAGTCGTGTTCCATCAAAGCCACACGCTTCTACTTGCTGGAACTTACCGGTTCGACGAAAAAGAGCCCAACGTTGAGCAAAAATCTGATCAAAAGTTATGAACGGAACCTGTGCTGGTCGTGTGTACTTTATTTACAGGGCTTCCATAATTGGCTTTCATTTTTCCCCGGAAAACTTGAATTCCTTCCTTTGCGCCGCGATCGGATGAAAAGTTTCGTTCGACGTATAATCCAATTAAACATTGTCAACCGATGGAAAAATTGAAAATTAATTAGCAACCTCGCGTCGAATTTTTCCTCGTTTCCTTGGAAAATTATGCAGCGAACGACACTCGACCGTTAAGTGATTTTAAGAGTGATTGGCATTTGACAGAACCCGGTTTCCCTTCCATAATGGGCAAACATTTTGAAACCTACAGGTTGTTGTTGACTTGTTGGTAAAAACTAAGTTTGACGCAACTCGAAAGGTTACAAAATGGCTCAACCCTTAACTAACATATACTGTTGGACTTTCTCTTTAATCGAACAGTAGATCCAGAGTACAAGAAAATGTTTCGAACAATGTCATGAAGAATTTCTTTATGTCTCGAACTTTCTACTTAATTTATTCACTATGTGCGAGAATGAATGACTTGCACCTCTGTGAGGTTTAAATGTATGTGAACTTACAAATAAATATGAAAAGTTACTTTAATAATCGTCGACACAAAACTAAAATTTCTTTTGCAAGAAATTGTAATATACGTTGGTCCATAGTTTAAATAAATTTGACAAACTTCGGTACTATCTCTGTGAACCAGAATTGTATTTCAGAGATTCGAATAATGTGGTCCTGTTTCCTTTCGCTAAATTGCTCTTTTGAGTTTGATCGTAACAGAATTTGGAGTTGGCGCTCGACGGTCCCGCTTCGATGGAGATTGCTTCTCTTAATCCGAGTTCGGAGTGCCTTATCCTTTACGCGAATCTGTTTTATGACTTTCGACGACAAACCACCCATTACGTACCCAATTTCCTATTCATCCTCGCCTTCGACTTCCGTCTAGCAGAGGTTCTGGACAAGATCCTGCGTCTATCAGTCTTCCACGCGACGGCAAAAAGTGGAAACGCTCGTTTCGACGCGAAAGAAAGCTTCCCTGGTACTCCGGGAACGCGGAAGAGGGAAAGCCAAGGAAATTGGTGTGCTTCATTATACGAAATCGTCTGTATAAAACGGACATCAGCGTTCAGGAGGCCTGTCGTCGTTTAGGTGCGGTTCCCGTTGCCAGATAGTCGACTTGCTCGCCTCTGAGGCGATCTGGACTCTTTAAAATTGAACACGAAAACAGGAGGCTGATGGACTTTTACGAACACGTCTCTCGAGATAAAAATAAATTCGAATTAACATAACTACACCGCCCAGGCGAAATTTCTCTGAAGCCTCGAGTTATGTCCTCTGCAACGCTCGCGAAGTACGTCGACCGTTCGTGGAAAATAAAAGCAGTCTCGAGGATGAACCTTCCGTTTTCTCACTTTTTCTTGATCTCTAAATCTATGGTAGTTTCAGACGGATACAAAATTTTTTAACGTTTTGTTAGCGCGAAAAGATCTTTAAAATAACAGGAAGATTATTGGATGACTTCGTTTCTTGGAATTATAGCAATCCAAAATATGTTAATTTATTGAAAGATTGTTAGTTATATGGTGTCTCAGCTATTGAAGTATTTTACTTACTGCACATTATGTTCTTCTAGATCAACAAATAGCTCGAGTAAAAATTTATAACTCGAATTGCTACGCATTTTCAATTTCTGGAAAGTTATAGAATAACTTTTTGTGTATCTGGCTCTGCAAATTTTTAACGCGATATAATGCGAAAGCGTACATAATCGTGGTTCCAGAAATTGAAAATGCGTAGCAATTCGAGTTATAAACTTTTAATTCGCGAACCAGCTTTTGCCCGCAGATTTGCCCGACTGTCTCTTTAAAAAACTTGAAAAAAATTTATGAACGAACGTACGAGACATAAACGAAAAAATTTAGAATTTTTAAATAAAATTTTCCCAACTTTGTCCGATACTCGATTGTTCGTTTGCACTTAACTGGATGAACCTTTGGATTATGTTCTGATGATCAACAATAGCGACTAAAACATCTCGTGGGAAAATTTCACTCTTTTTCGAACTTTTTGGGGGGAAAATTTCCCAACAGGAAAGAAACGACAAATTGTGAAAAATGAATCCTCTATAAATGGACCACTGTATCTCGCTGTGCAGCGGGGAGATTGTAATCGCGAGAATTGCGAGCTCGTTTCGTCATTAAATAGCGTAGAACGCCAGAGATTGTTTCGCTCCTGTTTGCACGGCAACTGAACAAGCAATGAAACGACTGACTGGAGATAGTCAACTAATTATGGCCTTCCTCACGGGCCAGAAAACAGAACAATGGTCTGTATATCAGCATTCTGATCGCGCTTCGACCCTACATTAAAGGATATTCAGCGTCAGAGTGGTTAAGTAACTTCCACGCGATATCATTTGTCGAGATTAGTGTCGATTGACTATCTTAGCAACGATTCCACGATCGAGAAGGTAAACCGATAAACACGTTTAATCTCGGTATCTTCACGAGGCTGTGCCAACCATTGCTCTGTTTATTTATTCAGAACTTCGTCTTTCAATCTTCGCAAGGTCTTCTGTGCAAATTCTTCTAGTGTAGAATTTTATTTGACAATATACAAATGTCTCTAAAACGAATGTTCAAAGTTTATAAATATATTCTACTTATTCTAATGATAATGAAATGGCGTTAATATTGGTTCACAAATGTTTTCTTTCCAAGTTGTCTATTCGAGTTGCAAAATTGCTGGAAGTACTTGCAGTTCGCTATTTTAAAAAAGAGACAGGTTTATACCTAACCAACACTATAATTTTATTGAAAAAAACTGAACACATTTTATACTGTATTATAACCAATGACAATCCAAATTATTATGTAAAATATCTACGTACCGGTTACAGAGTGAGAACAAAAATAAAATATGAAGTAATAAAGCACATACAGACTATTCTAACGGTGGAGATAAGTTTCTGTGGAGCAAGCAATTACTATTATTTTCGCAAGTGTTTTTCTACGGTTCTCTGGAATTTCGTAGAATACGTTTCCGCTGTATCATCAGCGAAAGAGGTCTAGACCTGCCAGGATTCGAAACTAAGCCATCTCCCGTCGCAAATAAACGTTAACCGCTACGTCACCCTTCGTTCTATATCTCTGGATATTTGTCTCACGGTATTGCTATAGAAAACATGTCCTTGATCCCACAATATTGCGCGTTTTATTTGCCGAACTTCGATCTCAATATGCCCTCCTTCTCCGAAACATTCAGAACAGATAAAAGACCCTACACGAATTCCGAAACGATTCATTCAAACATGTGACTCGAATAAAATATCCAGCAATCGCAAGAAGATGCTTCAGAATTAGTAATAATATTTTTTCGTAATTGCCTTGGATGATCTTCGAACTTGCAGAGCATTGTATTCGTCTTACGAGCTTCTTTAAAAACCCGAATAAATATATCGTTGCATTTAGAAACAATTTTCTTGAAATTCTCACCTTGTATAAGATTATATAGGAATAATTTTCTTTTCAACTGTTGGAAATGAAAATACAAATTAAATATATTGCTTTTTATTTTTCTTCATTCAATATATCGGTTTAAAGGTTCAAATTAATCGTTAAATATTGTAAAAATTGAAAAATTACTTCCTCCCACCGACCGCATCAATTGTTCACAATATTACGAATTTTTTAACTAAAAGTTCTTTAAAGTTTCTAAAGTTTCTAAATTCGCAGTCATTCGTCTTCCAATTAATTATTCCCTTAGTTCCTCATTTAGTACAGGTGTGTATATTAATAAACATACGTCCCTAACAAATTTTCTAAAATTCTCGAGACCACGACAAACACCACGGGATTGGGAATTTCCAGATATTCGAAGTTTGTTTTCTCGAGAAACGGGAACGAAAATTTGTCAAGTAACGTCGAGAATTTCCGAAGCGAGATTTTCGAGCACAATCGCTAGTCGCCGCGGCGAAGTTACGTTTTTACGCAACTGCATCGAGCTATAAAATTTTTCAACGTTCACCGTGCTCAACAAACTTTCCTCCAACTAGAATCTTTTTCACCATTCGGAGCTCTTTATAAACAGCAAAACATTTTTCGATCGAGAAGCAACATAGAATCGGAACAGTTTGTGTAATTTAAAATTGAGAATCTTACGCTGGGGTCACTTCTGACCCAACGCTGTAATTTGCTTGACCAAACGTGTTAGCATACTTTCATCTATATATTGAACGATTTATAAGATTTAAAATAAATTTGGTTAGCAAAAACACTTGTTAACAGTACTAAATAGTACTTATACATTCGTTCCGTTTATGTCAACGCATCTGCCATGTCATTGAGCTAACAAAAATTAATTCTCAAGATTGAACGTTACAGAAAATAACCTATGTAGGGCTCTCGAATTTTAACGAGGCAATAAATTGTGGTGATGCTAATGTTCAGTTGCCTAAAAGCAAAGTTTCTGTTTGGTGGACAGTTTGACGGGTTTGGTCTGGCAATCAGCTCGTCGAAACGAAAGTGTAGGAGCCATTCGCGAAACAAACGCAACGCGACGAATAAAATGGAGGGTTTTATTCGCGGAGAGGCAGCGTAACCGAGGCCTAACAACTCTCATTATGTTCGTCGATATCGTGGGGGTGAGGAGAGGTTTCTTCATCAACCCGCGTCGCTGTTCGCCGTTGAACGTTCGGGTAACGATAACGTCGCGCAGCTAGGCGAGTTGTCGGCTCGAATGACAGCCCTTCAAGTGCAACGTCGAACCGGAAGCTCGGGGTTATTGACTCGCCACTCCGACGCGCGGCGTTCGACGTCGTTGGGAACGCGTCTACGTGAAGGCACGCGCTCGTGTACGTCGAGACAGGGGCAAGATCGACGCCGCGGAGATGCTTCGAGTACTGCCAGACGAATAAAAGGCAACTTGAAAGAGCAGACCGAGACAGGTAGACCGGTCGGCTTTTCAACCCGGAGGATTCGTACTTCGTCGTTGGAGGACAGCCTCGTCGCGATAATTAACTCTGTGCAAGATTCTTTCTCAATGCCGACGCGGGCTCGAGAGGAAACGACCGACGGAGCGGAAACGGTAAACGATATTCCTCCGATAACGTTGGCTACGATCAACCAGAGGCTAACGATAACCGTCGTTGGGCGAGGTACCTCGCTATTGTCTGGAATTTCCCTTACAAAGGGACTGGGTACGAGAACAGAGGATTTCTGCGCGAGCAACATCGTTGAACATCTTCGAATCGATTATCGAAATTTTTAATATGACTTCGAAACGTTAAGTGATGTTAACGTTAGGTTTCAGACTCTGTACTCAAAGTTAGTGAATTCATGAATATTATTCCTTAACGATTTATGTTGAATTTGATGTAATTATATGAATGTGTATTCGGATTGAAAAAAAAACTTCATTTTAGAAATATGTGTCCAATCAGTGTGTAACATTATTCAAATAGTGTAAAGAAAACACTGATTGGGCATACATCATCAGTTGTAGCTCCAATAGGGTTGATAACTTGTTCTCCTATGGGTCAATTTTTTATTTGAGTTAAGTAAATTCATGTTTCTCTTGTTTAATTTAATTGTAGTGTAAATTGTATTAACTGACTCGATCCTAATATTACGATGGATCATGTCGTCATGCCACGCAGAAGGTATCAACGATCAAGGTAATTGAGTCAAACAAATGGATGCCCAAAAGAAGTCCTCAAGGATAAAGAGTTATATTCTAATGTATATAAGATAGTAACTGTGATTGTTAACGACTTTTCAAGTTGAAGTAAATAAAAATTAAATAAAAAAAATATTTTGAGCGTTGATTCGTCAAACTGCAAATTTGCAAATTTCTGCTTCTTCTCTTGAATTGTACATAGTTATTTTAGACAAAGTACACATTTATAAATTATTCAAATTTTAAACGAAACAAATTTCAGCAAGAATTGTAGGAAAAATGTAGCACTTTTCATAGAACGATTGCTAAAAAATTAGTTTCACCTCTGAATAAAATTCGCCAAGGAACGAGCGATTCGGAAACAAAGAACTCTACCGAGGATCGTGAAATGTAGTTTGGGGATGCAATAAAATTTAACGTGGCGAGAAAAGTAAAATATTTTCTTGCTCGAAAACACGCGATTCAGTCAAATTAGTCGCGAAGCAAGCGTAATTGCGAATTGGATAAACGGAAATACCGGACGAATCGAACGTCGAGCGACGGCTTATTCGTGCAGCGGAATTAAATGGAAAATTATTACCGGCGGTGACACGACTCCAACCATCGTTTAAACAGATGCAACGGAAAACCAGAAATTCCGGGAACGAGCTCTCTGCAAATCACCTGCGAAATCAAGTTACCGGAGAACAGAGGGACAGGACTAAACGCGACTCGCGAAACTCCAATGTAACCGTATTCGAGATCAAACTCGATCGTCAAACAGGCGTTTTTGCCAGGCGGGCGTATAAGCTGTACAAACAGAATCCATTCGCTAATAACAAGAACCGTGCACCGCGCGTCATTGATCGCATCGCGTTCGTTCAAGTATGCGTTCGGAGGGTACGCGTGGATTTGGATCGCGGGGACGAAATCAATGAACGCCAGCGTCGAAATAGCAACGCGTCATATATACGCTTGGCATTCGATGTTTGGCGACTGCTGTGGTCATCATCTGATGGTAAAATTACATTACCGTGGCGAAGTGGTCGAACGCTCCAACCCTGATTTCCCAACCGACTTTCGATCGGCAGCGTTTGGCTTTAGGCACGTCAATAAAACTTTCCATCAGCTCAAATTCCGTTGGAATATTTTATTTTTACTCTAAGCTTGGAACAAATAATGCAGAGGAAGCGTACCGAGCATATACGACTATTTTTAAGTTGATCTAATCGAGGCATTTAGCTTTGGATGTACCAACAGGAGTTTTGACCAGTGGAAATTTCGTTGCAATTTTTTATTTTTATTTTAACTGTCGAACAAACAATGTAGAGAAAACGTACCATGCATATAGAACTATTTTGTAACCTGATCTATTTGAGGCAAATACGTAATTTCCAATTGAGCTTTGATTTTGGAGCTATTTCAAAAATGGACCCGTAAAACGAAGCAAAGAATCGCGTAAATTGTGTCAGTGGTGTTAGTTTTTCTTTTTAATATTTTGGATGAAATGGTATGTTTTTTAAAGGTATTTGTACGTAATAAATATAATCGTTAAAGTAAAATAAAATATAGGAATTGTTTCAGTAATTATAGTGCAACTATGTGAGAAAAATAAGTCGAGAATGCAAAAGAAAATTTCTTCGTGCGAATCTTCGTTTTCGAGAAAATCGACTTGGATCGAGTACACGTGCGATAGAATCTTGGATGCTAAAGGCAAGTAGAAACAATGTGTAATGGTCAGAAGCGCCAAGTCTTATTCGATCGTACGCGTGACTTTCCAAATTCAATTATCCTGGGAAAGAAGCACTATACTAACGATGAGCAAATTAGGAGACGATTAGGAGTCAAAAATGCCCCTAAATCATATTTAATTTGTGATGAATCGTTCGTTAAGTAATAAAAAAAGAATAATTTAAGCCAAATTTAAATTCTGTATCTCTACTTGGAACACGTACCATAAACTATTAGGTTGTGATAATAACAAACTTAAATTTAACGTAAAGAAACTTAACCTAACACTATACAGGGTGTTCGGCCACCTCTAGCAAAAATTTTAATGAGCGATAGTAGAGGCCAAAATAAGACGAAAATCAAGAATACTAATTTGTTGATGGAAGCTTCGTTAAAAAGTTATTAACAATTAAATTCAAAAATTTCAAATCGTTCTGGAAAAATTATTTTCGGTTGCGGGGTCAACTACAATCATTTTTGGTGAGTACACATACCTACGAAATCCAATCTACTTTCGAGAAAAAAAATCGAGTAGGTGCTGAAATTTTTCGGCGAAAAAAAATTTTTCAAATCGTTTTAAAAAAATTATTTTCGGTTGCGGGGATCAATTACAATCATTTTTTATCATTACACATACCTCCGAAATCGTACACACTTTCAAGAAAAAAATTCCTTACTGAAAATCCAATTAGGTGCCTAAATTTTTCAACGGAGAAAAAAAATTGCAAATCGTTGTGGAAAAATTATTTTCGGTTGCGGGGGTCAATTACAATCAGTTTTTGTCATTAGACATACCCACGAAATCCCGCCCACTTTCGAGAAAAAAAATAGAGAAGGTGTGAAATTATTCGAGAAAATTAAAAAATTGCAAATCGTTGTGGAAAAATTATTTTCGGTTGTAGGGTTCAATTACAGTCATTTTTGGCGAATAGACATACCCCCGAAATCTTGCGCATTTTCGAGAAAAAAATTCAGTAAGAGCGGCACTTTAAACGTTAATAACTTTTTAACGAAGCTTCCACCAACAAATTAGTATTCTTGATTTTTGTCTTATTTTGGCCTCTACTATCGCTCATTAAAATTTTTGCTAGAGGTGGCCGAACACCCTGTATATAACCAATATAGTTTCAAGTTTGTTATAATTATAACCCAACAATTACGTACAATTGATTTCGATTACAACAAAGGGCTAACGTCCTTAATTCTATAATTTTAACATTTTTATAACTACGTGGCTTCTACTTTAAATATTGATTTTAATGTTATGTTTGTAGGTATGGGATAAATATGACTGGGTGTGAACAAAAAGTGTTTTTATTGGGGATATTTATAGTTTATAATTTGATATCGGTTGCAAGAATAGTCGAAAAATTATATTTTTACCTTTAAAATTATATTTTTTAAATTGTATTTTTTACCTTTTTTAAAAATATATTCTATATTACTATTTAAAGCGTGTTTTGAAACTTGTCTGCATGCCAGAGATTCCTCCACATATTTATAAAGTAACGATTTTACCTAACTTTTTTTAAAAGGGCGCGTTCCAAGACCGTAAACGTTTAAAGTAATTGTTAAATATTTGCCCGAAGGACTGTTACTGGTATGAAAAAGCGATAGTCCGTCGCAGAAAGGTTCAGTGACTATGATAGATGTGAAAAAATTTCATAGACCGACACTGGCTGGGTAAAACTGTAACTTTGCTATTGTGACATGTGGTGTATGGGTTCGAACCTGTTAATCAATTCAGCTTGGTTTCGGATCGATACTTGATGTATACCTCCAATTTGTTGACAATATGATACTACCGTTATTGTTTGACTCGGATTTATAAAGGATTAGTGATTCGTACCATTCATGGGCCAGCA
Organism: Colletes gigas; assembly: GCF_013123115.1. Lineage (NCBI taxonomy): Eukaryota > Metazoa > Arthropoda > Insecta > Hymenoptera > Colletidae > Colletes > Colletes gigas. The sequence goes on from NW_025106646.1 coordinate 2,676,204, forward strand.
TACTAGTCGTCAGTTTCGTTACGCGTTTAAAAACTTTAGAAACCACTGTCCAATTCGATTTCGATTCTCATACATTAGAGGTCCTCGCTTTTTCGTCTGTGAAATATCACGTATTCCTAAAAATTTATATAAAGCTCTATCAAGTTTGTGTTTATGTAATTTATATTCTAGTGTCTGTCTCAGTTTTAAGAATACTACTGGTTTGGTTCTTTCGAATAATACAAAAGAAAACTCCCTGGGGATCTCTGTTTATTCCATATTGATTCTGTTGACACAAAACCTATTTCCCATAGAGTAACAAGAAATCAAAGAAACAAAGAAGATACCGTTATAATAAATGGAAAAATGTAATTCACAATAATTATAATAGATTCGTAGTGAAAAAAAAAATATATAAATAGAATTTACTGCTCATTGGTATCAAGAAGAAAGAAAACTTAATTATTTTGAATATTTAAATTTATAAATTGATTGAGACTCTTCTTATCTTTATCATTTAGCATTATTTTCTTTTAACGTCAACTTCAAGAAATTGTAAAGTATAGAAATAATGTTTAATGTTTTAAAAAATTATGATTAAGCTTGAGTATACCTTTTACACGGTCTAAATTTTGCAGAGCATCGGCTTAATGATATTGCACTTTGCCATAACCCGGAAATATAATTTAATATATATATGAAAACGCAGTCGTGTAGCAACCATTTTTCATTAGTAGGTTATGATCCACTCTAAAACTAGGTCTCTGCTGTTTCGAATCTCAAGAGACAAGAACACCTTCGAACGTATCAGTTGTTGATCATATGTCAGTTGACGCAGTACTTCCTACATTTTTATTCTCTATTATTAAGTTGGTATTTGTTAAGTATTAACTATCATAAATAACCCATAATCAATTTTCGTTTAAGACGAATTTATGAACCCTTCAGATCCCTCGAACAAAATATTTTGAACAACGATCGAATAATTTTATTACAAATAGAGCCTCTTCGAATCCCAATTAATATTTTTACCCGACTCACTATGTACAATTTAAATTCGTAATATTTCGATAATTTTCGAACGGAAGGAAGCTTATTCTCATTTCATTTCCTCCGTTTCAGTTTTTCTTCATTAAACTACCAATGTTTAACTGGAACGATGAATATTAAACATGGGCAAGTTTCTTCCCGTGGAAAAATTAATGAAACACTGCGAATAAATGTTATTTACAACCAAAAAATGTAAACACATTTGTTTTATTTTACTAAAATAGAAATGTTGTATAAAATATTGTTCGCGATTATCTCAAATAAAAATAAAATCTCACAAAGTACACTGGTGGACAAAATGATAAGGCACCGTTGTACACATAAGAAATTCCAGATGTATTTAGTAAAATCTTAAAGTTATTAGCAGTAAACTATGTTATAAGTGAGAAACTTCCTTTCAAGGCCACGTACCAGTCTAGACAAACAAAACACGGTGCATTGTGGTCTTTGAGTTTCATTGTTTCGAAATTTCAGGTGGACAAAATGTTAAGGCACTTGAAGTAGTCTGTTAGAAAACGTTGAAGTGTGCAGTTCTCTGCAAGTTTATCTTGTAGAAATTACTTATTAATAGTTAGTTTATAAGTGTTTAAATACTTTTTAACCCAAAATTAAATTATGGGACGAGGAACAGCATTAAGCGAAGATGAGAAGATTAAAATACTCCAGTTAAAGTCTAATGGAGAAAATCAAGTACAGATTGAAAAAAAACTAAAAAGAAGTCGGTGTGTTATACAGAATTTTTTACAAAACCCCGAAAAATATGGGAAACAGAAGTCAAAGGGAAGACCTGCAGCCCTTTCTTCAAGAGAAAAAAGATTAATTTTGAAAAAAGCATCGAATTCTGGACTTACACCTCGACAAATTGCAGTGGATTGTGGAGTTAACGTATCGACTAAAACAGTCAAAAGAGTAATTCAAAAAACAAGCTATTTAAAACGGAAGAAATTTACTATAAAGCCGCCGTTAACAGACAAACATAAGACCGCCCGATTAAGTTTTGCAATAGAGCACATTCAATGGAAAAACCAGTGGAAACGAATTATATTCACGGATGAAAAAAAACTGAATTTGGATGGTCCAGATGGATATAAATACTATTTCCACGATTTAAGAAAGGAGCAAAGGGTATTAAGTCGCAGACAATGTGGTGGTGGTGGAGTAATGATATGTGCAGGTATCGGCTATAGAGGAAAAACGGAAATAGAATTCATTCAAGGCCGTATGAATAGTGCTGGTTACTTAAATTTAATTAAGAGACACATAGACACTTACGCTCGCAGAATTGCTGGGACAAAATATATATTTCAGCAAGATAATGCAGCTGTGCATACCGCTCGCATAGTAAAAAATTATTTTGAAACGGAAAATGTAAAGGTTTTAAATTGGCCCGCAAGATCTCCTGACCTAAGTATTATCGAGAATGTTTGGGGAAAACTCAGCCGAACATTATATGAAGGTGGAAAACAGTATAATACAGTGTCCGAATTAAAATCTGCAATTTTAGGAGCTTGGGAAAGCTTGGATCAAAATTATATAAAGGATCTGTACAGAAGTTTACCAAGAAGAATGATTGAAGTGGTACATCGTCAAGGGCAGTCGACACATTATTAAAACTTAAAAAAACTATGTAATCTTATTTCATTTTAATACTTTTGTAATTTTATATTGAAAGTGCCTTATAATTTTGTCCACACTCAATTTCATTTTCTTGGTATAAATAATAAATGGATTGAACGATTTATTTAATTTTTTCATATATTATGTCAAAACTAGTACCTTATTTTGTTGTGTATTCATATTCCACGTATATGTACAAATAGATGTTCATTTCCAAAAATTTTGAGGTGCCTTATCATTTTGTCCACCAGTGTATGATGGATTTAAATAATTTGATTAATATTGTTCAAATATTAGGGAAATTGAAAAATGTCATCGATGCCCAAAATATTCGAAAGCCTAATTATTCTAACAGTATAAATTATGTTTACTGAATGTTTGACTTATTGAGGTATTTAAATATTCAAATACAGAAAGATTTGACAAATAATACCAGCTCAAGTTCGAGTATCTGAACACCTTTTTGTTCGAATAATAATATATGAATTATGATTTTTAAGTATTTAAATCCTACTTTCGTTCGCCTAACAGCAAATTCTATGAAACGTAATCAATTAACGCTCGAAAGTCAGTTTCTTTTATTCTTTTTGAAAATTAATTTCTAGAAATATGACTAAGCAAGTAATTTAATTTTAATTTAAATTCAATTTATATTGTCAATGATTGTTTCTTGTAAAAACTTTATATGAGTGAGATGATATTGTCTCGAATCCAAACAAAGAAATTTCAGAGTTCGAAGTGTCGACAAAATTATTAGATATCGTGTAATATAATGAAATTTATAGCGACCATTGTGATCCAAATAAGCATTATTAACCTTCGACGATGGCAGTCGAATATTCTACCGATCGATACGAGTCCGATCGAAGCAAAAACTAATATCCAAAGTACGTAACTGGCGAAAGATGATGTAACAAGTAACGAAAACGGCGCGCATGAAAACTCAACAAGTGAATATTGGAAATCTCGAAAACCAGCGCAATGATAGTGATTCCGATCGATCGATCGAGGCCATCAGCGCCGGAGAATGTTCCATTAATTACGCGGAAACCTTCAGCTAATCAATGGGTAGTTAGTGGCCAATGGTTGGCTCGCATCAATAATCACTGGGCGACGTGGTAGTATAGTACTGGGCTTTGATGCGTTAATTTATACCACCTGCATTAATGCCCTTGTCTCACTGGTCCGGAACGACGATTGTCTAAGCCCCTGTACGATCTCCCGCCAGGTATGCGCAAGACGCCGCGAACAAGACGATATATTATATTAAGATCAAGTTACTCGAACCATCCCAAATTTCAGAATATCCATATACAATTCGCCTTCCACGGAAATTGGCGGAACGCAAATTCCTGCACCAGGTTCGTAAAACTATTCTAATCGATGTGTTTACTAAAATAGCAGAGTTTTGAAAAGTAATTACTACTCTACACCGTTCCTTTCTTTAACGATGTTATCCATCAGAATGAATAACATGTACTTTATGTATACGAAAATGTGACAAGTGGTAGTCGATAAAGCAAGCTGAAAAGAGATTTTGAAGAACTCTTTTATGAAAAAATGAAACAATTGATTTTCAGTTATCGAATTGCGAGAATTGAAGAGACTACTATGTGTCTGGGATTTTCAACACGTTGACTAGATATGACATGCATGTACAGATTGGTCACTCGTGGACAATCTTTTAGGGGATGATTTTGAACACAATTGGTCCATGGATAATATTATTAATTCTTGCTCGTTTCAGTTATAGTAGTTATAGAAAAAATTTTAAAGGAAAGTAGTAGCTATTTTCGAAACAGTAAGAACAGTTTTACAAACGAAACTCTCACCACTTTAATTAATAGAATATTCAACGTTTTGACTTGTCATTTAAAAAACTGAATTTAAGACAATTATTTCCCATTTTACGTTTCATTCATTTTTCAATTACTCGTTGTCTAAATTTCAATTCAAATAATTTAACCTCCTAATGTACGATTTAATTCCAAATAATTTTTCAAACGTATACTATTTACTTTTGTTTAAATTTGTTCGTACAAGTAATGGCCACGAAAAAGAGTAGATTTGTTTTACGAATATCTCGTGAATGTTAAAATGTGTTGATTTTAATATATAGAAATTAATGACGAATGAGTAGTCTCACAATTGTAAAACTTGACATCAAGAACTTGTCACGAGCCAGACTCGTCATTTTACGGCAAGGGGTTAAAGTTACTCAGCAAAAATGTAAAATATCACACGATGTATTGATTTCTCGAATACGGTGCACCCATGATTTTTTACGCAGAATGACCCGGGGAATCGTTTCGAGTAAATAAAAATATACATTTCCAATAAAAAAGAAATATGCATCTGCATCGTTGCACTTAAAAAAATAAATTTCCCTCTACAGTATGTCCCCATCTGTTACCCATTTCGAGATATACAGGGTGTTCGGCCATCTCTGGGAAAAATTATAATGGGAGATTCTGAAGGCCAAAATAAGATGAAAATCAAGAATACTAATTTGTTGATGGAGGATTTGTTAAAAAGTTATTAACGTTTAAAGTTCTGCATGTACTGAATTTTTTTCTAGAAAGTGGGTAGGATTTCGGGGGTAGGACTATTCACCAAAAATTATTGTAATTGACCCTCGCAACCGAAAACAATTTTTCCAGAACGATTTCAAATTTTTTTTTTACGCCGATAAATTTAAGCACCTGTCGATTTTCCTTAGAAATTCATTTTTGATTTTTAGTAATTTTGTTTGACGTTCTACAGAAAAGTTGTTTAATACTTTTTTGTAGGTATCCATGAACTCTACTTCCTCCTAAAATTTGATTGAAATATATCCAATATTGTAGGAGTTATGGCTGTTTGAAAATTGGACCATTTTTATGGGGTTTTTGTCACTTTACGGGATTAAGGAACAACTTTTCGAATATTTTTGGAACGTCTACACATTCTGCTTCAAAATACGCGTATTTTGCATTTTGAAACATTAAAATCCTTCGATCCGTTCAAAAGTTATGATGTTTTAAACATACGCATGAAATTTCAGGGAAACATATCAACGGTATGGTCAGACATTACATTTTTGGTAAGGAATTCTTTTCTCGGAAATGCGTAGGATCTCGAGGGTATGTATAATGATCAAACACGATGGCAATCGATCCTTCCAACCAAAAATAATTTTTTTAGAACGATTTGAAAAATTTTTTTTTTGCTGAAAAATTTCAGCACCTATTCGAACTTTTTTCTCGAAAGTGTGTAGGATTTCGGGGGTATGTGTCTTGACCAAAAGTGACTGTGATTGACCCATCCAACCAAAAATAATTTTTTCAGAACGATTTGAAATTTTTTTTTTTCGAAACTGCATATAATTGACCCTTGTAATTGAATATAATTTTTTCAGAATGATTTGAAATTTTTTAATTCAATTTTTCAATAACTTTTTAACGAAACCTCAGTCAAGAAATTGATATTCTTGACTTTCGTCTTATTTTGGCCTCTAAAATCTCTCGTTAAAATTTTTCTCAGGGGTGGCCGAACACCTTGTATAACCTGTCCCTAATTGCATAATTCACCCAGCAGGGTGTGCCCCTATTTTTGATACTGGAGGACACAAGCAAATATTTGGATACCGAAGGTTTCCCTGTATCATAACTCGTTATTTCGGTACAGCCACTCTGGGGCGTAATAACTGTGCGAGAGTCGCGGCGAAAACGCGATTAACCGAAGAAAGAGGGACTCTGAACCCCCAAAATTTACTCGCCGCGTAACAATGACCGTTCTTCGAGCTCCCGCGTATCCGAGTACCGTGCTCTCCCCGTTATAAATACCCCGTGTAAACGTCTCCGTGACACTGACTCCGTTCCTCCCCCCCGGCGACCCGCCACTTCCGCGGCTTCCGCTTTTGAGTAGTGACAACGGTAGAAACAATGAACAACCCCCGGTCCCGTTCCCCCCGGCAAACTTTTCCTTTTGTCCCGACGTCGGTACGAGGAATGCCGCGGTCGGGCACAAAAAGAAACTACTGCTCGGTTTACGACCAAACAATACTTTTATCTTTCGAGATACGTCGCCCGCGCGGCCGAAAACTCGGCACCGCCTAATTAAATTCGGCCCGGTAGAAGAGAAGCTAAATGGCTGGTTCGCGCCGCGACGCAATAAACTTGTAAACGGTGGAACAATGGAACGCATCGTCGACGCTTGGAAATTGTTAAGTTCATTAACGTGCTCCCGCCGACGCGTATCTTTAATTAATACGGTCGAAAATACCCGGAAGCGGAACCATTATCCTTTCGAAGCGTATCGGTGTATTTATTTTTTCACCCCCCTCTCGATAGGAAATGTTATTAAATGCGCTAATTAAAATCTGTTACTGCAGAGACGGATGAGGGATCTCTGCGTTTTGCAATCCCATGAAATATGAGTTCGGTAGTAAGTTTTATGACGGCAATTTGCGCCGAGTCTCTCTCATTATTCTGTTGCGTTCGCGTCTCCGTGTAAAAAAGGTTGATAGCGATCGTTATTGTTTCGCGAAAAAATTGCGCGATCTTCGAACGCGATCCCCGCGATCTGATTTTATCGGCCCCTTAACGAGCGCGGTCGAATTAACTCGAGCGAACGATACTTGGGAGAAGTGCGCGCGATCGAGTTTTATGCAACCATAATGTACTTGTTCGAACGAACGCGGGCAATGAAAAATAATCCAAGGAAAGTCGTGATTCTGAGAATGGGGGAATTATTATTTTACTGTTTCAGCGTTGAGAAACGTTGAAGAATTATTTTAAAAATCAGGTTCATTCGTTTCGATATTGATACAGATTCTACAAACACTTTGTTAACAGATTATTAATTAGAGAATTTATTTAAAATAAAACTATATTAAACTGAAATAGAGTTTGCTAATTTATTACATTCAACTTGTGTCTCTCGCAAGCTCTCGACCGACTTATTCTTATACAGGGTGTTCGGCAACCCTGGGAAAAGTTTTAATGGGAGATTTTAGAGATCAACATAAGACGAAAATCAAGAATACGAATTTGTTGATTGGAAAAATTATCAACGTTTAAAGTTCCTCCTGTAGAACGACAATTTGCGAAGAGCTGCTAGTGATTGTCACTCACAAAACTGTAAGGTTGTCGATACGTCAGTAAGAATAATTTCTCATGCTAAGTGAAAACCACTGCTACAGGCGGAGCTTTAAACGTCAACTTTTTAACGAAGCCTCAATCAACAAATAATTCTCGATTTTCGTCTTACCTTGGCCTCTAAAATCTCCCTTTAAAATTTGATATGCTGGATAATTATAGATCTCGGATAATATAAATATGACGAATATAAACACAGATCTCGGACAACGCATTATATTTGCGGTAAAGAATTTTTTTCTTAAAAATTCGTAGAAATTCCTGGGTATATGTATTCACCAAAAATGATTGCAATTGACTCGTGCAACCAAAAATAATTTTTTTAGAACGATTTGAAATTTTTTTACTCGAATTTTTTTCTCGAAAGTGCGTAGGAATTCAGGGTCATGTCTATTCACCAAAAATGATTGTAATTAACTCTCCTAGATAAAAATAATTTTTTTAGAACGTTTTGAAATTTTTTTTTTCGCCGAAAAATTTAGGCACCTATTAGCACCTACTCCCTTGCCGATTTTTCTTAGAAATTCGTTTTTGATTTTTAGTAATTTTGTTTCACGTCCTATAGAAAAATTGTCTAATACTTTTTTGTAGGCACTCATGAGCTCTACTTCAGAAAAAAGTTTCATTGAAATATATTCAATATTGTAGGAGTTATGGCTGTTTGAAAATTGGACCATTTTTATGGGGTTTTTGTCACTTTACGGGATTAAGGAACAACTTTTCGAATATTTTTGGAATGTCTACATATTCTGCTTCAAAATACGCGTATTTTGCATTTTGAAACATTAAAATCCTTCAATCCGTTCAAAAGTTATAATGTTTTAAACATACGCATGAAATTTCAGGGAAACATATCAATGGTATGGTCAGGCATGAAATTTTCGGTAAAGAATTTTTTTCTCGAAAGTGCGTAGGATTTCAGGGGTATGTCTATTCACCAAAAATGATTGTAATTGCCCCCTGTAACTAAAAATAATTTTCCCAATACGATTTGAAAATTTTTTTTTTCGTCCAAAAATTTTTCGACCTTCTATCATAGTTATTCGGATAAACCATTCTTGGTGTATAAAGCGATACAGAGGCCGACATTCGTACGTTTCGTATTTTTGAACGCGGGGTATCTAAAAATATCGATCAATACAAAACACCGTAGGGGGAGAGACTAATTTGCATTGGAGAGACTTCGTGCGCGTAATCGTGGTTCTCAGTCAGCATGAAAAATTCCACTTAATGACGTATCCGCAGCCTTGCAGATTTCTGAGTGAGAACCACTATAGCAGCTGTTCGCAGATTACCGTTCCACAGGTGGAACTTTAAACATGAATAACTTTTTAACGAAGCCTCAATCAACAAATTCTTGATTTTCGTCTTATTTTAGCTACTAGAATCTTCCATTAAAATTTCTCGACCGACCATCCAGTGTCGCGGTGTCTGAGGCAGGGGTCTGCTATCTCGTTCGCTTGTTCCAAAAAGTCGTCCAAGAAGAGCCTCGATGTAAAAGTTACATAGAAATAATTTCGATTAACATATTGGAAGATTGAAAGAAACCCAAACCCGGTGACTTTGAAGTTTACAGGAATAGAAACGACGTTCCCTGTAACAGAGTAACATCAGTGCTCGTGAAATTCTACAAAGGTGCCTCGAAACGAGACCGAAGAAGGAGAAGAAGAAGAATACTCGAAACTCATAAAGAACGATTCCGCTGATGTCTACATGAATCAGGCCATTATCATGCAAACGTTAGAAAATCGAATGCTATAGAGAGACAATATTGCGCGTGGGAGGGGAAGGACGGAACAGAGAAGGAAAAGCGGAATGCCACGAATTTCGTTCGCATGGTTTCGACGATGGAGTTTCGCCGGGGACGGGCGAGTTGGTATCGCGGCAGTCTGGCCTGATAAAGGAGAAAGCCTCGATATTGGTCAGACAGTGGAATGCCCCCAGTTCGCGTCGGACAACAAGATTTCTCCTCTGTACCCACGTACCAGTCTCCGTCAGTCTCATGGGCCGATGGACGTGGAAGGAACCGAGTCCGAGGGAGAAGGGAACGTACGATATGGCGAAGTTAAAAGGAAAGTCAAGGGGATCGAAAGATTGCGATTGGGAACAAGTACCGTTAAGCGCCAATAGTCTGCCCGTTGTCACGATCAGACGTTCCCGCAACACGAAAGCCACACGCGTACCCCTCCTCTTGGACTGTCCTGGGTCCGAGAACAAGCTCCAGTAAATTGAATTTCAGGAGAAGGGGGGGAGAGTAAACAGTGTGGATCGTTGAGGAGAAGAGAGACAAGAATCGCAGCAGGTGTACAAAACGTGGTAAAAAAGAAGAGTGAGTTATATCGAGGTAAGCGAGAGAGAGAGAGAAAAGCTAAGTAAGGTAAGAGTTTGGGGCCGCGAAACCCGTTCGTTTCCTCGCAATTCAGCCACTTAATCGCCGCCGAAGAATGCGAAAACAAGGGGAATGTTATCGAGCGGAGTTAAACGAATTTGCTGAATAACCCCGGGACGTACACGGCGTTCGATTCGTCGACGCGAGGCTCGCGTGAAACCGCTGTCATCCCCTGCGCCCACCCATTTTCTGTCTATTTGTCGAATAAAATACGGGGAATTTGGCGAAGCGGCCGCATAAAACGCGCATTATTCTTAACTTTTTCTCGCTCGCGGATTCGCCGCCGGGAACCCCCAGGGCGCTAAGCAAATCTATCCCCATCAGACGCAGAACGACGTTACCCCTGCTTCCAGCAGTACTTCCGGACACCCCTCTGATTCTTCGCGTGCTACATAAAGGATGAATCGTTGGAATTTTCCAAGGCAGCCGGAACGATCAAACGATGATTATGATTCCCGGCGCACGGCACACCCTTTGATCCCTTTTATCGATAATTCCTGGCCAGAGCCGGTGGGTTCTTCGTGGTCAAATATTCCGCTTCGCAAATCGCGGACCTGGTCGTCGACTGGCGTTTTCTTTCGAGCAATACGAGAATTATTTAACATGAACGGTGGGATTCCGGGTCTAGTTTGACCCGAATTTTTATTCTATTTCAATGCAACACAACTTTTCCGATTTAATTTTTGCATTATCGTATTGACAAGATACTTTTGTTTATTATTATCATTGATTTTATAAACTTAGTGGCATTATTTTGTAGGTGCGATTGGAAAACAAAGATATTGGAACCAATTGTATTAATTAATAGTTTTTTGTTCTCCAATGTTTCTATATTGTTATTATTTGTTAAAAATGAAAACTTCAGGACCCTAGAATAAAATTTGTATGAGTCTAAATGGACCTGGAGTCTGTTGAAATAGTTTTTAGTTTAGGTATAATTGAGAAGGTTGGTTAAATTCGAATGTTCAATAAATTTCAATACTTGAAAAATAGCATCTACGATATATTTTTAAGGGATGTATTAAATGGTACATTATATCTTTGCATTGAAACCGACAAATTTAATAAAGTACACATAGATAAAGTACAAATGTATTATTAAATGTTTTAAGAAGTACATTAAAGTGTTGCATGTTAACAGCAACGAGAGATTATAATATGCATTTTATTCAGAATCAAATTCATTTAATTCATCGTCTTTCATGTTTAGCGTAATATGACATTGACTTATCATGAAAGTACCGAACTAAAGTGATATAGTCTTCTAGATAGTCTACAAGACTATTTTATGTTAAAATTTCACAGAGAAAAATTTGAATACAATATAAGTCGTGTATGTATCGACGTAAGATCGGAATATTTTGTCCATTAAATTGAAGTTTTACTGTATTTACCGGGAGGAAGATTCTTTACATTGTGTGTATCGTAATACATGCAACCTATTTTAAATAGAATACTTTAAAAGTATTTATAAATTTTGTGGTTATAAAATTGAGGTTTTACTGTATACATCGAGTTGAAAGTTCTCTATATCGTAACGCGTGCAGCCTATTTTAAATAATACATTTTAATAATATTTATAAATTTGGTACTCAACAAACAATCGTTTTTAGGGCCTCCAGAGATGAAAATCCGTTGGATTTAAATTTCGAGAACGAGCAGACTAGGCAATAAGACCTGCAGGACTTATCCGTCTGATAGAAAATCGTTCGTTCAAGAACTGTCTGGCTACTTGACTGAAATGGGACGGTGCACCGTCATGCATAAATCACATGCGACGTACAGCATCTAATAGAACTTCTTCCAATAATTCGTTTGATTGCACACGAAATTGACGTAAGGTTTCCCTATTAAACTCCTATTAGACACAACGAGGAATCATCGAACTTTGTAAATAAATAAACAGTTCAGTAAAATTACCAACACCAGCTCAGCTTGTAATTAAAAATTATCAGATAACAAAAGTGGCTGTAACTCCGAAAAAAATCGAATAGACATATGTTTATATGAACGAATTTCATAAGTTCACAAAAAAATTCGTTTAAAGATATGTTTTGCTTACTAAAAAAATATAATTTGATCATGATTTGAGCAAAATCGATTCATAGGTAATAATAGTTACATGTTTTAATTTTTCAAGAGCTAGAATATGCTTCAAACGTGTACAATTATTTCTCTATCTATTGTAGCAAAACTTCCCACAGACACCACCAGAGGGCTACGCTCAACACCTCTCTCACAAGTGCTCGACAAACTATCAAATGTCTCAATTCCTCCTACAAAACTAAACCTCCACAATACCAGTCATTTAATGCAACACATTTCTTCATTCCATCACACAGTAACCTCAACTCTTTTAACTGTGCAAACAATCAGAATTTTAACGATACTCGATTTGAAATAACTTTATATTGTTAAGAAATTACTCGAACGTCGAAACAGTAAATGACACTATTACTCAACGAATTTATATAGAAAACTGAAGGTTTGCATCTTGAGACGCAACTCTCGACGTAACTCAAATCAAAATTTATTTGCATCCTCTTTACGCGTTAAAAATAACGTTGTTGAAGACTTCAGTCGTTAACCCTCGTAGTTGTTATTGTTACTACTTGGACGTCGAAATAATAAATGACACCATTACTCAACGAATCTATATAGAAAACTGAAGGTTTGCATCTTGAGATTCAACTCTCGACGTAACTCAAATTTGTTTGCAAAATCGTTACTTGTAAAAGATGACGTTGTTGAAGACTTCAGTCGTCAACCCTCGTAGTTGTTATTGTTACTACTTGGACGTCGAAACAATAAATGACACCATTACTCAACGAATCTATATAGAAAACTGAAGGTTTGCATCTTGAGACTCAACTCTCGACGTAACTCAAATTAAAATTTATTTGCATCCTCGTTACTAGTAAAAAATGACGTTGTCGAAGACTTCAGTCATCGACCCTCGTATTTATTATGGTTCTTCTGTTCGAACGAGTCAAAAGTCCCGGAACAAACAAGTATCCCGCGCGGGGGCAACAGTTGTTGGACGACGGGGGGATGGCGCGTTAAAAATTCAAGGAGACGCTCGCGAAATTAAATATCGCGGGACCCGTACGTGACGGCAGATGAGCCGCGGAAACGCGGATGACAAATAAAAGGTTCGGGTCGGTTCCCTGAAAAGAGCAAACGCGGACAACCGGGGGGACGTCTGCCGCTGGAATGGACATGAAAGAAGGCCTGTCCTTCTCGCGCTCAACACGAGATATTAAAAACAAAAGTGGTCCGCGGGTAGGGAGGCCCCGCTGCAGCAGGTTCATTTGGAATGTGATTCGAGCGAACCGACGAAGAGGGTTGAAGTGCGTCACGCGGCAAGAGCGATTGTTTCGCTTCGCGATGGCATTGTTCCGACGTATACGTATGTACGTTCCGCCGCGTAGAGACAAGTGCGACCAGAAAACCGCGGCGGCTGACGCGTCCGTCAACGAGAAACAACAAAAAAAAAAAAAGAGAGAAATATTTACGCCAGATGCATATTCATGCGACGCGATGCTCTCGTGCCGGTCCAAGTGACGCGGATTAATATGCATAAAATCCTTGCGTTGCCGCGGAACTCGGAGACGAATTTCAGAATGTATCGTTACGATATCCTGGGAAGAAATTTCATCCTCGAGTCCATTCCAGGTTAGAAGAATTTTCTAGCTAAAGAGCGAGTTGGGAATAGTTTGAGGCTGAACTTCCGCGACGCGAACTAATATAAAGGGTTCCGTGAACGTGGGTACCCGGAAAACGTTTCTTTGGAACACGAGAGACTCGTCAGATTTAATTGTATATTATGGTCAGAACCAAAGAATAGTTTTTCGGAAAATATAGGTCTCAAAAACAATTTTAGCCAACGACAATATTAACAGACATTGATATTTTTAATCTATTTCTAGAGATCATGTCAACAACGAAAACTGGCGATTGTTTACGCTTTTAGAAAAAAGCAATTTCCGTGAGAAACAATTCACGAATCGTATTTTTCTGTGGGAAAAATATCGTGCAAAAAGATGGCTGCTCTGTAGATAATTAATATTTTGTTCCAATAAGAAATAGAAGTAATTGGTAAGCATTGATAGCTTCCGCGAAACCAACGCGGATAGCAATACAAAATATTACTAACGCCTTAGATGTATGTAATTATTGGGTTTCGTCGGTGATGAAGCTATTTAGTAAAAGAATGATGACTCACCGAGAACGACGAGCTTCACAGGTCTGCCGGAGAGAATTTTCCCGTGGTCATCCTCCAACGTACACCCCCATGTACCGTCGTCTTCTAATCTAACGTTCTCTATATGTAACGCCGCTGTGATGGAATCGCCAATATATCTGTGTCCAGTTCCACTCATCTCCGTTCTCGTGTTGATTGTAATCATATCCACCGGACTTCCCTCGTGAAGCCACGTCGCTGGCTGCACTCTGTAGCTCCTAACAAGACAGTTCGTGCCAATTAGGGAATTAATTTGGGAGGTAGGTATTGCCTGCTGGACGAATTTATTGCCGCGTCAACGTAAATTCTATCCACGGACGACGATACGGATTTTTCGCAATGTTTCTTTGCATTCGAAAACGTTGCTTCAGCGAAAGAAATTAACGTTTTTGGAGGATAACAAAGACTATATTTTTAGCTTTACTGGAAACGTATCTTTCAAAGAAATCGGAAAACTGTAATTATGTACGAGATTATGGAAGCGAAAATAAATTAATTAAACAAAATTCAATATACGAGATCTTGAAACGGAACGAATGTAAATAAACGTTGAATAAAAAAATACTTGCGAAAAAGTTGTGTATTTTTGTATTGGAGGAAAATATGTACCAACTGGAAGTTTATTGATGTTGCAATTAGGAGAATTACCTTCATCAGAGTTACGATGAAACGACGACACAAATAATTCAATCTACTGCACAATATACACAAAAACTTATGAAACGAATTAATAGAATTAATTCAAATTAAGAAACTTCACGAGGCGTCCTGTGAATAGATGGGGTTATACTAACTTAAAATAGTCCCACTTTAATTATTTATATCTTAAAAAGTGTCGAGTGCACCCATTTTACATACACCAAAAATGGTGACAGCTAGATCCTAGAAAACGGAATTCTGCAACACTCGACAAAACAATACCTGACAAAACTATTTCTTAACATCGAAGCAACATTTTCTGTGGTCTAAAAACAATTTCTTTCTAGACACGACGAAAATTCATCTTTCCCGATAGAAACGAACGTCAAATAGCGATTGCATTATCCAGGGTAAATAGACCGTTGCAGCCGTAGAAGGAAGCAACGAGAAGTCGTAATGAATCTCCTCAGATCCGTTCATGTACATTCCATTTGTCAATAAAGAACCCTAAATTACCTGGCCCCGGGCAGCAGAAGCCTCGAGTAATTTCCTTCCAGCTCGCATGGTAGTACGACCTGTTTGTGAGGTTTCACCACTAGTTCCAGGGGTGGCTCTGACTGCGCGGCGGCAGCTGTATCTAAGGAGACTGGAACATTGGTTGTAGCGGAGGAACTGGTAGACCATAAGTCCTCTTCGGGGGCTAAAAGTGCCGCGGGCTGCGCCACGTCGTCGGACAGAGAAATCAACGTCGAGCTGGACGCCGTTGTGCTCGTGGTGCTTGTCGTGGTTCTTCTGGCACGTCGTCCACCCTCCTGTCTGCCTCGAAGGGTGAACACACCAGCCTCGTTCACGTACCCTGTAACAAAACAGGAGACACCGTGATTTTTCTCTCCCCTCTCTCTACCTTTGATCGTTCGATAAATATGACATTCGAAACCGAGCAGCAGAAAAGAAACCGCGATACAAGTAAAGCGTTCTTAGTTAAAAACTGTTTGCAACTTCATTGATATACTTCGTTGAATGAAACGAAACGAAAGAAATGAAAATTCAATCCAATATTTTCGTATTAGCAAATATAAATCGAATACTGTTCGAGTGCGCTTTGTACATTTGACTATACGAATATGTTTGATACGTTTGGGTGTTTGAAGGGTAGTTGAGTGTGTATTGATGTGTATTTCTATACAAGTTCTTTAAGTTTGTCGTTTCTTTTCAAACTTCATTTTCATTTAAGGTGTCAGTCATGGATATCTGGCCAGTTATGGATTATTGTTTAATCGAAAAGTCTGGGTCTGCGTGATTGGTTGCACCCGGTGCAACCATGTGTCCCCAGTTTCAAACATGTGTCCTGTCTGCTATCCAGCTTGTGTCCTCCTTGTCGAAGCAATTTCAAACACTGATTTCCCGCGCAATGCAATTTAGCATAGTAAAATCACTATTGAACTAATATTAGTGCAACGTTTGTTAGTTTGATAGATATATTTATATTAACTGTGAGTACAACGTTTCATATAAAAAATACTACGTGTTTAATCACCCAGATAATTTGAATTGTTTCCTTAAATATAAAATTATATCATATAAACATTCAAACGTTTAAACGAAAAGAGGTTAAAAGTAGATGACCGTTCTTTTTACAAACAAAACTGTGTAAAAATATTTATTTTGTACATTTTATTTAAAAGTTAAATTATTTCCCTGCGTATTACGGTCAAGATGTTTTTCTTTATATTTACTGTTTTAACACGCTTAACACTCGCATTTGGAATTGACATGGTGCAGGAATAATTTATTACGCTGTACGTAATAAATCGTTTGAAGTATGGATGCTCGAGGGATGACGTTCGCTCGCTATTCAACTGTACAGCTATTTAATGAGACGAACACAGGCATAAAATTCGAGGGAACTATACTGTGAACGATGTTTCACGAAAGCAACGGTGCTTCTTGACTAAATGGTATTTCTAACGCTTGGTCGATTTTCCCGAAAACTGTCTATCACGTTCGGTCGACCAAGGCTGTGGAAGGAAAACTAATTATGACTTCGATGGACCGCAAATGGCTATAACTATCTAGCGCAACTAAGGCACTCTGTCGACCTGTCTCTACCCATCCTCTCGTCACAGCGTCGATAAACTATGGAAGAAGGAAATGTTTGTAGTTCAACAAATGATGATGACGCTGAAATTCCATCGTCCCCGATACTTTACGTTGCACAAACGCATCGCTTCAGTGCCTGTCATCCTCTTATCGACGAATAATTTAAATTAAGCTACCTTTGTCGATCAATTCGCGTGTCGTTGGTATAAAATTTAACACGTGCCGTGTCGTTTCATATTATGAATACACGCAAATACATTGTAATTAACTATTTGAATAGTGACAATTTATTTCTTTTCGTCAATCAAATTTAAATACCCGAGTGACATATTAATATCATTAAAGGTGACACGTTTATACAGGGTGTTAGGCATCAAGTTTTTGACTGAGGCTTCGTTAAAAAATGATTAAAAAATTAAAATAAAAAATGTTAAATCATTCTGAAAAAATTATTTTCAGCTGCGGGGGTCAATTACAATCATTTTTAGAATCTCCCACAAAAATTTTTCCCAGGGGTGACCGTACACTCTGTATATAGCTCATTTAAATAAAAACTATTGTAGCATACGTAACAGTCAATTCTAAATATAAAAGCGATCGTTGTTTATTTTTACAATAATACATTTTTCAAGTATTTCTGGAATAGTAAACTCTGAGATGGATCCATCTAGGAACGTTCAATTTACGAATCACCGCCGTTATGCTCCGTGACTCGTGTGTATCGGCCACGTGTCAGAGCAAAGCGCCAATTCGATTCGCCGCGAGCCAGTGGTCGAAACATAACGCGAAAACAAACAACGCCTGGATGGAAGAGTTGGAGCAAACTTGTGACGGGATCGCGATAACGTCCATTGGCGAACGACCCGTGTTCATCAACGTTCGTGGATATACGCAACTAGTTATACAGAGCCATCGAGTGGACGTTAGTTCGACGTTGATGCATGCATTATTCAGCCAATGTATTCATTCATTATTCATGTCATGATCAATGGATGTCAACAGACCGCGATCTGTATCTGAGCACGTCGCCAGGGCGGAAAGTGAAAGCACGTTGTCGTTCGAATGCCCCTTCGACACCGTAGTGGTCATCGTTCCTGATCGGACTTTACGAAATGACGGAACATGACACGCTCGACTTTGTCGCTATAGCAGATCAGTTACAAATCTACCAGATCTCGTTTGCCAGCGGATCGATAAGTCAACAAGCCGGACACGATAATTAGGAAATCCTGGTACTAATGGGAAACGTATAACTGGTTACCGATATTCGCGTTGCACCGTCACAATTATAACGGGCTACTGTAATATATATATGATACGCAAGGTGAAACGGGCTTTAATTAAATTGGCTGACGGAGAATGAATATTTTACGATCACGCGATCGAGACAATTCTCGACGAGCTGCAAACCTTGGAAAATCTGTACCGATTTTTGTATCATTCGACGTGCAGGTTTGAACGTTGACTGAACAATGAAATGTTACTTTTGACGATGGACAAAAATACAATCTTTAATCTCATTTATTTCTGCGTGAATACGTTGCAATATAAATATTAAAATATCCTCTGGATCACTGTATTTTCGTGGTAAATAATTTAATAATATGTTTTCGTTTAAATACCCTCATTGTAAACGTTTAATTTTCGTCAGAATATCGCGTGTACCTGTAATCTGAAATACTTGTTCACGTTTGTTATAAAGTGGATATTATTTTTATTATTAGCGTTATAGTAAACACGATTCTAGATTCGAGTGCATCGATGATTCTGGGAATGTGGAACGTAGTGGGAACCGATAGTAATAAATTCAGGATCGTAGAAATCGGCAATAGTAAATTCTGGAGTAGGAGGAACCAATAACAATAAATTCTGGAGCAAGGAAACCGACGATGGGTAACATCGAACCTTTGGAGTCGGTATCGATGAATTTCGAGTCTAGAGAATCAGTACGGTCAAACTTCGGGTCGAGAGAATTAGTGTAGTATGTGAAACATCGGTACTGATAAATAGTGGACGTCTAGTGGGTCGGGAATTCCAGTATCGATAAATTTCGAGTCGTGTAAGTCAGTAGGATCAAACTTTGGTTAAAGACAATTATCACAGAAACGCGAAACGTCAATGTCGAGCAACATTTGTTTGGAAAATTTGATAGACTCCGATATAATATTGATTATTAGTTCATTGTTCTCGGTTGAAGAGTCTTTAGAAAGTCTTTGAAAGAAATCTTTAAGCGTGGTCCTTTCTTCCTTTTGCCTTCTTAGCACGATTTTCCTATGGAAGAAAGGTAACAGAGCCATCCTCGTCCGGGCCACGAGCTTCGCGTCACGATGAAACTTCAGCGTGAAGAGTCTCGGAGTAACCACTTGTCCCTTAACGAAACAGTCACACCTCGACTCTTATTTTACTCGAAAAATACTTTACCTACTTTACTTTACTTTAATATCCTCATATTTTTAAGCAAATAAAATAAAACTTGAACGTGTTTATTACAACTTCCTTTGGACACGTCGAACGAATGATTATTATTTTTTAGCTTAATTAATTTTTCTATAAATAATCTCGTTAGAAGTTTAACATCTCTAAAATATTACATTAAAAAACGTGCTAGGGAAATATAAATTAATCGTTGAATAGCCTGTGTTGTGAGCCAGTGGCTCTATAAATTCTGTATCAATTTCGTCATTTATTAAAATCTAATGAGCTTTAAAAATTTATAAAAGATCAATTTCTATTCATTTATAAATCGTTTGTGTACAAATTATTAAATTTGTAGGTTCTTAAACAATTTTTAATCGATTACAGAATTGTCCAAGTTTTTAAAAATTATATATGAAATTTGTAAATTCTACAATTACTATTTCTCCAAATAATTTTTATCTGACTTTAATGACATTTCGATTTTATCTACGTTGAAATTTAAACACATCCTAAAGATTAATCGTTAGCCAAAGCGTCGAATTAATAAATCTTCGTTCTGTTTAGCTGTCACGACCACTAAAGAATCGCTGCTTTATTCCTGCAGAAATTGAGATATCGAGGCTGATCAATTTCGAGTAGTACGAAGCGGTAACCGATAAACCTGGGATCGCAAAGATCCATAATGATAAATTTCGGGTCAAGAATATCGGTTCCAAATAAATTTCAGATAACGAAAACCCGCCGCTAATGTATTCAAAGTCGTAAAAATCGGCAGAGATAAATTTCGGATCGCTGTAAGCTGTTACCAAGGAATCCTGTGTCGCAGCATCCGGCACGGATAGAGGGGGTCCGCCGTGCTCGTATCTTTCATTAATCAACCCTGCAGAACCTCGGTTACGGTGGCCTATTTCGACCGTGCGTCAGCCCCCGTAAGAAACATTTACAGCCACGTAAAATTCTTGACAAAGACGTTGCTCCCGTTGAAACTGCAAAAGCAGCTTACAATGAGCCGCAACAGTTTCACGCCTTAAAATTATAAAGACCAGAGATAACAGCGTCGGGTAACGTCTCTCGCCGCGTGTTTGTCCCTCGTTAGTTAGAGCCTCCTATTTCACGCGTGGACGGAATCGCGTGTACACGCGAAATTAAGGCTCTATGTATTTTAACACACGATATTAACACGCGCCTCTTAACCGAGACTCCTTATTTCACGTATACTTAAACCTTGTTTACTCGCGCTTACCAGCGAATCGTTAATACTTATCGGGTGTAAAAATACCAAGAATGATTTTATTACAAAATTTCGCAATAACAAATATGATTTTTAGACTGATAAAAATAATTTAACTTGTCTTTCGTAAACACATTAATTCGTTTTTTCCCCCCAGAGAAGTTATATCTTTTCATTTCATTTTCAGAATCTACACGATTTTTTATCATTGTATGAAGAATTTAATATTGATATTAATTTCTTCGGTTACCTTTGTGAGATGATTTGGAAAAATTGCTATAAAATGAACAGAATACATTTGATGATGAAACTCGTAAAAATAGTTACAGTTCTGTCCAAAGTCAGTTCGTGTACACATTTTGTCCATACTGATCAATTGATGTGTAACGTATGGGATGCATAGAATGTACATTTTATTTTTTTAAATATATAGAATATGATAAGGATCATACTTTTGTCCAAGACTGTTTCTAAGATTGTTGGAATATATAAGTATAGTAATGGTAGACAAATAAAAAATGGTTGATGTATGGAAATAACGGTTCATGTTGGAAACGTTAAACACACGTGAAGTAAGACGTACGACTATCTAATGTGCATCTGTGTATCCATGACACGTGGAATAAGGGACATTGCCGCCTACCCGTGTTCTTTGCGATAATTTTCACGGCTACACGTGTATTTTAATACGTGTGTAGGATCGTAGGAGTCCACTCGCTACGCGACTCCGCGATAAGCCATGTAGCTGCCACGCGGCGACAGTTATGGTATACGGAACGAAAGACCAACTGACGCGACGAGATGTCTCTATGACTGCATGTTTGCGTGTGCAGTGTTTCACCCAAGAGACTTGTAACCTCGTGGAACTGCAGAAATTATACAAATAATTTTTACCAACACGGGTAACAATTATATTTAAGAAGATGTTACGCATTCACTTAACACCATCTACGCTGAGAGTTTCCCCTCTGCTGTGTTCCACGAAAAATATACTATTAACGAGAGATTCTAGAGGCCAAAATAAGTCGAAAATCGAGGATATTAATTTCATGACTAAAGATTCGTTAAAAGTTAAAAAGTTATATTATTCGTTAAAAAGTTATTAAAAAATTAAATTAAAAAATTTCAAATCACTCTGAGAAAATTATTTTTTGTTGCGGGAGTCAATTACAATCATTTTTGGTGAATACACATACCCCCAAAATCCAACCCAGTTTCGAGAAAAAAATTCGTCTCCGAAAATATAATGTCTGATCATGAGTGAATGATTCCCCTGAAATTTCATGTTTCAAATCGTCTTGAAAAAATTATTTTTGGTTGGAGGGATCGATTGCAATCGTGTTTGGTCATTATACTTACCCTCGAGATCCTACGCATTTCCAAGAAAAGAATTCCTTACCAAAAATGTAATGTCTGACCATACCGTTGATATGTTTCTCTGAAATTTCATGCGTATGTTTAAAACATCATAACTTTTGAACGGATTGAAGGATTTTAATGTTTCAAAATGCAAAATACGCGTATTTTGGAGCAGAATATGTAGACATTCCAAAAATATACGAAAAGTTGTTCCTTAACCCCGTAAAGTGACAAAAACACCATAAAAGTGGTCAAATTTTCAGACGGCCATAACTCCTAGAATAGCGAATACATTAGATTGAAATTTTAGGAGGAAGTAGAGTTCATGGATATCTACAAAAAAGTACTAAACAACTTTTCTGTAGAACGCCAAACAAAATTACTAAAAATCAAAAACGAATTTCTAAGGAAAATCGACAGGTGCCTAAATTTTTCGACGTAAAAAAAAAATTTGAAATCGTTCTGGAAAATTATTTTCGGTTGCAAGGGTCAATTACAATCATTTTTGGTCAATGGACATACTCACGAAATCCTACCCAATTTCCAGAAAAAAATTCAGTTCGGGCGGAATTTTAAGTGTTAATAACTTTTTAACGAAGCCTCAATCAACAAATTGTTATTCTTGATTTTCGACCTACTTTGGCCTGTAGAATCTCCCATTACAATTTTTCCTAAGGGTGGCTGATCACCCTGTATAAATTCTGCATATTTGTACATCACTGTTGTCATTTTTTTGACAATTATCGAACAGATTACAGAACACTATATTTGGTGAATGCTTGACTTTATGCGTAGCGATGACGTTTAATTAACAAAAGATCTCCATTTATTTTATCTGCTCCAAGTAGTTATACAATCGATCTACTTCGACGGTTCACAATCGATGTAAAAATTAATTTTCATTTAAATAAAAGACAGAGTTGTCTGCCCATTATAAGTGATAAAAATTAACCATTATTCCTGTGAGTGTACATCCTAAGCAATTATGAAAATAAATAAACGTTCGAACTTTAGCTTTACAAAGATAGTAAATAAATTGATGACAGAAACGAGAAAATGCGGTACTCCCGGTACAGTATTGAAGGGTTAGCGTAAAATTAGATTGCATTGTATCGAACAATATATAATTTGTTATTCAGAGTACTTTTGGTTCGGTACGCTCGCTATTTTACGCACACTTGGAGTTAATGGTTATTCGAGATTAACGGACAGCCTCTGCTCTCAATTATTCCGTTAAATCGAAATTCTACCGTATCGCCCTTTCCATCCACCCCCCGTGGTGCGACCGTGTTTTGTAAACATGGTACGCGCCTACGTGACGCATCTTCGTACGCGCGCTAGGATTGCAAAGCGGTTAAGAGATTTGTCACCTCGTGTCACTGGATAAACTCCTTTTCCTCCGTACGCGAAACTCCGTCGCCTCGGCTGACGTCTTCCCAGGACGCGATTTGCGAGTCTCCGCGGCAACCCCGCGTCTCTCCGTCCCTCACCACCGCCATTGGCTAACCGGAAACCCCCCACGTTCCGATTTCCTTTGTTTGCGGCGCATCAAACGTGAAATATGCGAGTTCGCCCGGGGAATTCCGGTAATTTGCGAAGAGGGATCGGGGTAACTCGGGCTCCGTCTTTAATCCCACGGAATACTAGATTCGTCGAACGTTTCACGAGCTACGGGAAACTTTGTCTCGCGAAACGCGTGTGATACTGCCGGAAACTTTGTCGGAAACTTCTTCCTCGCCGCGGCTCCGCGCGGATATAGGATCCCGCTCCGTCACGGTATTAATCGCTACTTATTTCGAGGCTTAACGACGCCATAAAGAAGTCCGGCGAAGAAGACCCTGCGGGCCGAGCGTATTTATCCGATCGAATTTGTTGCACCGTTTTCCAGGGAACGCCAGAGAGGTGTATTTATATCGGTTCGGTCTGTTTAAATGCGTTCGCTCGATCGTTCCTTCGGTTTCAATTCGTTCGGTAGCAGGAATCGCGGTGGCGGAATTCAATCCTTTTTCTGCTCGTTAGCCCATTGACGACGAACGTTGTTTACAAAGTGGAACGTTTAACTCTCGACCGTCCCTCGCGTCGATTCAACACATTTCTCGTGTAAAAATGTATATTATCCGTCTACAAACAAAATACGAATGTCCAGGTTTGGGAGTACGATCTATTCATATATTTAAATATTGGATCTTTCGTTTTTTATGCGAGCAAAATGTTCGACGCAATGATTCGCAATTAGCGTGTAAATCTGTTATGTATCCTCCAACAGTTTACAATTCAATTTTTTTAAATACGAAGTATGTACTGAAAACTGAATCCAACACTTTTTGAAACGAAAACAAGCATTTTAAAATTAAAAGCAGAGTTAATCAATTATTTAGTATGAACTGGAATTCATATATCACACTAGGAATTATTTCAAATATTTTGTATGATTGTTGAAAAGAGTATTTGAGATAGAAGTTGTTTGATCTTATGGAGGAATTACTTTATGTTATACGATGTTGTATAATCAATAAACTTCATGAAAAATAGATGTGGAACGACTGGTTGAATTAATACAGATAAACACGTAATCACGTATTCAACAGTTTCTATCGTGCAGTTAGGTAATCAATATTTTTTAAGCTGCTTATACGGAACCTGCACAGTAAAGCTGCTTATGCGCGTATAGATACTCAATAAAAGTGTGAATGCACGAGGTACGCAAGGATAGACTACCTCCATATAAGCAGCTGCCACAAAATTATCCGAATAATTTACTTACAGATTGTAATATTATAATAAACACTCCCAGTAACGTGAATCGAAAGCATTCAAACTTTAAACGCGTGCAATTTCTACTCGTATTTTAATAATTGAGCCACTTTTAGAAGTGGCGAGGCCTGCCTTTTAAAATGGTTTTTGGATTATGTCGATCCCACTTCCCTTTTTGGAGATATCGTAATTTAAATGAAGAGATAATTTTTTAAATTCCACTCTCCGCCTTACAAAAGTATATTAATGCGTATTAAAAGTAATAAAACTTTAGATACGTGCAGTTTTGAAGCTACATTGTTCATTGTTAGGAACGACAAAGCTTCCTCTTTAAAATGATGTTTAGTTTCTGTCGATCCGACTTTTCTTTTCGAAAATATCGTAATTTATATGAAGGGTTAATTTTTGAAATTTCACTATCTCTGTCTCCGTCTAACGCGTCGAACCTCTCTCTCGCACATGAATCGTGCTGACTTACCCCAACATCGTGACAAACGTGATCGAGTGACGTAGTATTTCTAAAAAGTTCAATGACCTCGCGACGTAAACAATGTAAAGTAAACAAACGCTTCGAATTCTTATGTCTCCGGAACTAATTACGCTATCGACTTGAATGAACACTCATTTTAAAGAACACTTCATCCTCTATTCAATGAATCTAACAACTGTAATAATTTAAGCTGTCTTCTACATTTATTCTGATATTTACTTTGACGGATGTCCATCCTAACTCACCAATTTTTTAGGGATCTTCACTAATCTGACAAAAATATGTTTCCCAATAAAAGTTAACGAATTCTTTGAGAGGAACAAAGCGCAAAAAATTTCGAAAAATTGAAAGTGAAAAGTGTAAATGTACTCGTTGCGAATTCGCTCGAACTCAAAATAAATCGACGTTGGCGGGAGAACCGGGGGCGGAAATAGGCGGAACCGACGTAAAAAAGAAGGGAGAAACGTAACGGAAAAAAGGAGAAACAGTGTGCAACGTCAGCTTTGTGTATATAAAGCGGTAAAGATCATAGACCACGTCTCCTGCAGCACGTCTACGAAAGAAATAAGAAATATAAACTCCGGGGAAGGGGAAAACGAAAAGGGGAGGCTGGAGGGGGCGAGCGAAGAGTGACAGAGTGAGAACGGGGGAAGGAAGAATTCAGTGGTATGGATATATATCGTCCGGGGAATTTATCTTCCGTGGAATTCGCAGCACGAACGTCTTTGATGGCAACCGGAGTGATTCTCGCCCAGCCCGCACCTACTTCCACCTCCGCAATCCCCCGGTACTCTTCGTTTCGATCCTCTAATCTCTCTTCACCCTTTACTCCTATCCACGGTGTCATCCTGTACTAAGCCCTCTGTAATACCCTCTGCTACGGAAACAGTTACGAACCCGGTATTCGTTCCGGTACTGGCTCGGTAATTCCAATCACTGCGACCCTTTCGTTAATTCGACTCGACGAACAAATATCGAGTACAGTAATAATGCCTCGATATTCGTTAAAGTCTGCGTTAGATAAAAGATTCGTTCTCGCTACTGTTTATATCTTTATCAACGTCGAGCAGCTGACAGCTGGGCCATTCCACCTCAAATCGATCACTGGTTCTCTCTGGATATCTGGGATATAGTTAAAAATTGAATATGATGTACACCATACGATATTGGGGGTAGTTTAAGTCATCAGTTTGCTGATTTCGAATTTGTTAAAAAGATACAGGCTTCTGAAAATATGTCGTACTTAGGAATTTTTATCTCAGAAATTAATTATTGTATCGTTACTTATCGTATCAAACCTAACTCAGACTATACGATATTGGGGGTAGTTTAAGTTATCAGTTTGCTGATTTCGAATTTGTTAAAATGATACAGGCCTCTGGAAATGTTATTTTTATCTCAGAAACTATTTATTGTATCGTTAATGGTAGGCAAATAGAGACGAAAGATGTAAATTTTTATGCAAACAAAATTTTGAATGAGGTGAACAATTTAATAAAAATAAATACTATGACATGGAATATTTCACTAACCGTCACAAATAATCTATGTCGTTATTTATTGTTTAAACAAAATATTGCCTATCTCTGATTGAAATGGCAGAACGAATAAAAACACGACTTTATATAGAAATCAATAATTAGTCCAAACATACTGTTTGGCAAATGTCATCTATTTTTACGTATTTGAAATAACGTTGAAGAATAATTTAATTGCTACTCGTTGCTATAATTAGTTATAGGGTAGGTAAAAGGAACAGAGATTGAATTAAAAATCGTATTAGTGTATCAAGAGGATATAAACAAAATAACAGTTGAAAATGGAATGGGCATTCTGGAATCACCCAACAATAACGATTTTATTGCAACCGATAAAACAAAAGTGAGCTCCTGGCGTCTGATCGGCTTCGTTCGACAAACACGTGGAATCAGGTGCAGGTAACTAGAAATCGTTACGATCGGACGAACGATAATGGTTACGGTCAGCGGCCGTAAACATTGTAGACCATGGAGGATCCATTTGTTTTTAAGCACTATCGGTACATTATGAACTCCCTTGTTCCCGTTATTGCTGATCGAACAACGCCAGTGTCGTAAACATTACGCGTTCGCTTCTCCATGACTACTGCTGTTTCTCTTATTTTCCTCGAGGAACTCTAGCGTAAACAACTTGCCGAGAAACGGTTAAGTTTATTACAACGACTACGAGCATCGAATAAAAGTTAGAGGAACGATTTCCCGTATTTATATTTTAATTCCCCCCCGTTTTACGACGACAATCGAATATCAGCCATCAAGGTCTATTAAACGGCGATGGAACGCGATGCTTTTATATTCCGACACAAGCAAAGGTTTAAATTGATATGCAGTGTCAATATAAAATTACTGATACGCTCAACGATATTTGTATTGCCTTTGTTTATTATAAGCCCTACGAACTGTGAATGTATATAACAGAAACGAATTTCTATATTTATATTTTAATTACCGTTCGTTTCACGACGAAAATCGAATAACCATCAAAGTTTATGTATTAAACGTCAACGCGATGTAACACTTTAATATCAAGATGCAAGCAAAAATTTAAATTGATATGCAACGTCAATATGAAATTAAACCCTCGGTTGAAACTCGTACACGTAATGATACTTATATATATTTATATTTCTCACGATGCAATATTAATTGGAAGTGAATGTCACGAAGTTGCTGATATCTACGGGAACCGAGATTTCACATTGATTAAAATAATTGCAGTTACAGTCATTTGTGAGCAGAACGAACAGAAATGATCAGGAATGAGACATCAACCGAAACGAGAGAATTGAGCACAGATACGAAAGGAAGCAAGGCTTGCAGAAAATTAGCTATAAATAAAATTGTTAAAAAGATACAGTAGGTTTCATATGACACAGAAAAATTTCTAATTAATCGTCCACTGCGTGATTCTTTGTGCTCTCAGAAAAACATATATTTATAGGAAATTATATTGTAAAATATCTTTCGCTAAATATTTATCCACGAGCATGGAACTTCTTGCAAATTGGATAAATATCAACGAATAAAAATGAACTCCGTATGTTTTACGTTTGCAACATTCCGTAACAAATCCAAAGTAACATACGTTGTATATTTACAATTTCGCGCAATAAAGTGATAAAAAAAAAGTCAAATTCGTTTCCAGATAGCAAAACACGTTACAAATTTTAAAAGTAAATAGAAATTGTAGGATATCGTGCAACGAAGTAAAATGCTGAGTTGCAAAAACGTGAACACCGTGTATGCAAACAAAAAATTAAATTAACAAAACGCTAAATGTGCAATCCCACCGGGACGGAATAAAAACATTTTTACGTGTACAGATATCCTTAATAAAAGCTGTCCACTGTTCCTCCGAACTCAAATCCAAACGAGTCGTAGAAAAATAAATTTTATTAGGTTGATTTTTATCGTAATAAAGTATGCATAAAAAAA
The DNA here is from genome assembly GCF_013123115.1 of Colletes gigas. Classification (NCBI taxonomy): domain Eukaryota; kingdom Metazoa; phylum Arthropoda; class Insecta; order Hymenoptera; family Colletidae; genus Colletes; species Colletes gigas. The sequence continues at coordinate 2,705,084 of NW_025106646.1, forward strand.
AATTGTTAGGATTTTGTATTTACAAACGAGGAAATTTTTATTGAGTAATTATGTATGCCAAAATAAGGAGAAAATAAAAAATGACGAAATTTCTACAGAAATATTTCTCATGCATCAAATAATTAGCTTTACCGTACGTAATTTATCCAATATGTAGATGAGATCACACCGCAGCGGTTTAAAAGTATAAATTAAAGAGAGTAAACAGTCTCAAATTGTGTAAATTCTTTTTAGGAATTAAAATTCTAGTAAACTGTTCCTTTCTTACAACATAATTTTCTCTTCGCAAATTATCTTATACTCCGTGTTTCTTTGTAGTAACGAAGACGTAAATCCGGATAAAAGAAAAATTAACAAAATTAAAACCTTAGAGATAAAGACAATAGAGTAGATTAAGAATGCAAATTAAGTGGAGCCAGAAATTTTGATGCTTCGTATCGCTGTTTAAAAATTAAAACAACCATTTCCTTTCCTACCAAGGAAAACTACTATTACTAAATAATATAATTTTTTAAACGACATTCCAGCGATACAAAGGTTCAAACCAAATCAAACAGAATTTGTCGATCGTATCGACGTTTTTTGTACGTCCAAGTTATGCAACAAAATAAGCCAGCAGTACAAACGCGCCCGAACGTTAATTCGGGGTTCATTCGCGAGCAGACGGAGCAACTGTATCCGCTTGTTCGCGGAAAATCAATTTCGTACGTTGCATCCCGATTATCAACGACAAAAAAAAATGGAAACCAATCTCTCGAAATCGTTACAAGTTTCTGCTAAAATGAAAAAAAAAAAGAAAAATGGCAGCACGCGGCGAGAGCGTCCTTTGCCACACCCGAAATCCCCGATCGCGATGCGGGAACGCGTGGCCGTGCTTTTTAATCCGCTTAAAATCCCTCCCTCGTTGCGTACACGAAAATTACAATTCCCAACGACGGTCGCGGACAGATTCTTATTGTGCGACGATGACGGCCATGAAATGGACGAATCGTTCTTTGACGGCCGCGCGGATATTATATGCGTGTGGGCGGAGTGGTGAAGCCCTTCGACGGACGTAGTTCCATTAGCGGCGTCGTTGTCCGGCCAGCAGCGCCGGTCGGTCGGGATTCTAATCTGACCGCAGGGCATGCCTTCTAATATAGATAGGCTTGATTAATTCCGCGGCAACGCAGTAATGCGTGTGATCCGCGGCTGCCCGTGATCCTGGACGATTACGAGGTGTAAGGCCGACGTCCCGATGCTGTAACGCACACCGTCGAACAGTATCCCAAGGCGTGTAGACTGTTTTCGACCGAAAACACATCCTTCCTCGGTCTAATCCGCCACGCGCGGAGCTATTAACCCTTCTGTCAATAATAGGGCACTGTCAGGGATTGCAAATTTAATGGGTTCGATCACCACGCGGACCCGGAAGACTCATCAATTTTTTTCGTGGGGGAAAGCTATAAAATAGAAGTACATTTATCTCAATTCTGTTTGCCACGATAGAATTTTTACTATTTTCTGGGGTTTTATTAGTGGAATTATTACCGTTAATTTAGTTATATGAACATTTCCTAGGCTCGAATATACAGGATGTTTGGCAACCCCTGGGAAAAATTTTAATGGAAGATTCTAAAAGCCAAAATAAGACGAAAATCAAGAGTAACAATTTGTTGATTGAGGCTTCGTTAGAAAGTTATTAACGTTTGAAGTTCTGCCTGTTGAACGGTAGTGTGCGCGTGATAGTGGTTCTCATTCAGCATGAGAAACTCTACTTACTGTAGAACTTTAAACGTTAATAACTTTTTAACGAAGCCTCAATCAACAAATTGTTACTCTTGATGTCCGTCTTGTTTTGGCCCCTAGAGCCGAATACACTGTATGTATGATCAAACGCGTTCATATTGTGTTGTCATTGTAGATGTCTTTTAATTATAGTAGTACTAAAATATATAGAGTGTCTTCAGAGATGGATTCCACACAAGAAAACAATAATAAAAGTTCGTATAAATATATGGCCTATTTGATAAATTTTGATTTTTGTTAATATTTAAATAGGTTCAGTGCAAAGCAGGTGTTATTCCGAGTATTTTGCCGTTTGGTACATTCGATTCGCGTTTAAGTGCTACATGGCTGTTTGGCAACATTTTGCAATAAAAAATTTGTATTCGTATACATTTTAAACTACCAAAATATCGTGTAGAAGTGAAGTTATTTATACCTCATCGTTTGTTTTTTAATAAGCCCTTACAAGAAGGCTCAATATGACTGCCTGGACCCCTTAAAGACCTCGATTTTGCCCCACGCGTTGAAGACGCAAGCCTAATGTTGCAACGAGCGCGGTACGAGTCTCAAACGGAGGCCCAAACCCAGACCTGAACAGCGAGAACGTCTGGTAACGTTCAAAGAAATACGCTCGCTGGCTGGCCGGCTATGCAAATTAAATTGGAGAACCCTCGTGGCCAGACGGCATCCACTTCTCTGTCGTAAAAATGAGTACGACAATGCGAGAACTCGCGGCCGACTCTCCACTATTATCGAGTGCTGCTTCTGCGGTGCTTGCAGAGAGGCTACCGCGCTGATTGGAGGGCTACCGGCGGTAAACACGCTCGATGACTCCACGGATGGACGGGTCGATGGCTCCGATGCTTCGGACGATCCTTTTGTCAGTATGGATTAACGGTGTGTGGATACTGTCCGAGGAGAGATCGATCGACTCGCTGGCCAGCTTTCGTGTGAAATGAAAATTTTGTTACAAAAGAGCCGCGCGATTGTTGTTTTGAATTGCCCGGTGTGTCCGGGCAAAGGTTCTCGAGGGTGTAATGTGTGTTATTCGTTTTTCGTCGGCCTGGACACGGTCCGTTGGACAAAGAACGGACCGGTTCGTATATAGGCCATGTCGCTTAATTTTGTGGCCTGCATTGCTTGTTCCAGTTGGATTGTCCAAGTATCGGAGGGTCAACGATACCACTGTAAACTAAACCGCGATAGCTGCTCGACTATTAACGGCGATTTTAATTGGCATAAGTTATCGAAATTTACAAATTATACTTCCCTTTTAGCAAATTTTTTTTCACTGAACTTGTAATATTTTTAAATAGAATATTACTAATATTGGTTAAATAGGGAATACTTTCAGTTATTATCAATTTTATTCTTCATTTTATTATACTCCTTTTTACGTGGTCAAATGTTGCACATCAGAAAGAAAATACTATTATATTTTGATTAGATTCAATCAAACACGATCTTGCATATTATTGCATGATTATATCAATATAGTACGTATAAAAGCCTCCGAAGAGAAGTTATACAGTAATGATTCTTAAAGTGTACTCCCAACTGGTGGCCCCTCTTGGAGCCAGCGAAGCGTGAAGCTGCGTAGAATAGAATACTTTTTTTTCATATCAGTCAGCGAAAGATAAGGGCGAATCCGAGACTCAACGACATCGCTATACATATACAAAGTATCATCTGGTGGTGTCGAATTTCGCCTCCGTTGTTCGTAAAATGAACACGTCAACTCCACAGCGACGTTCGTTTTAAAAATCATTACTATATGTAGCTGGAACATCGAGAAATCGTATTACCTCCACCGTATTTAATATAAAATATCTCCCTGACCAAAGATAAAATACTTCTGAAAATGTCTTGTTTACGACATCGGCTCCTAAGCCGAGGAAAATATACTTCCTACTTTATGCGAAACACGACTCGCGATTAAATTATTTCCATACTATCGACCCTATAGACGGGCAGAGAGAAAAAAGGAGAATACCAGTTTTTAATTTAAACTTAATTTAAAGTTACAAACTTCGCGACTAATTACATAACGCCACGAGCCAACTGAAACTCGACAGTACGTAAAAAGAATACATTAGCGTGTCGTCGCGACCGCGCAGCCTGTTGTTCGAGAACAGATTCCTGGGGTAAAAAAGTAAACGCGGAACCGTGGAACGTTTCGTTTATACTTAAAAAATGTTCGATCGTTTTTACAGGGATGGGGGAATTTTTCGTTCCACGGAGCGAGTTACACCGGTAAATCCAGGCTGGCCATGTGCCACGATCACGTGGCCGTAGAAAAGCCTCTGTTCAAACACACCGAACCAGCCGCCCACGCGGAGGTTCGGGACGTTCGAGCCGCAGATATCGAGTGATTGATACACTTTCCGAGCGTGAGCTTACCGGGCCCCTGCAAGTTTTCTGAAGCACCGCCAAGAGTCGAAGCCCGGATGTCAAATGTGCCGAGTCCGGTGTCCGATGCCAAACCGGAAATCACCACCCACCCGTTTCCATCGTCGGGAAGAAGCTGCGCTACGCGCGCGAGACCGATGCACTTCCATCTCTAATTGTTATTGCCGCGTATCGACCAGTTTGCATAACCGACCAGCGACGCGATTGTGCCAAAATGGAGCACCGCTTTCCGCGGATCGATAGAAACCGGAATTTTTCGCCGAGTGCGAACATCTGCGATCGCGACGCATCGCGTGTACTTATACGGGGCGATAAAATAAAGAACACGGACAACTCTCTTTTTTTTTTTATCGACGTGGTTCGGAGTTGGAGCAGTCGCGGGGCAGTAAAAGTTTACGCCCGCGGAAGTTTTAACAGACGGGCCAATTCCGAAATAGGAATACCGTGTCGACGACTTCTGAGTTACGAGACGTCCCATCGATGGTTACTAAATTCATAGGTTCCGGTGCAACGTCACGATTTATTCACGTCGATACGAAAGGATCTTAGATTGTAGGGCGGGACGTCGACGACCTTCCGGTTTGTTCGATCCGAGTCGACGTCGATGATTCGTAAGTTGACGGTGCAAAACCACTAACTGTGTAACTCGATGAGAAATCGTGTTAGAGCAAATCGACAATTTCCAATCGGAGCAAAACAAGGACTCTGAGAGATGTAGATCTCCACAGCAATAATCTTTAACAGCAGTGTAACAGCAGCAATTCTGTAGTAAATTGTACAGTGATGATTCGTAAATTGAACATACTTATCTCTCCCAACTGGGAGAAAGAAATTTAAAAAACGATAAGAGAGATAACTGAGCCAACCCTAGAGCGACGTTAATTTTAAGAATTATTACTAGTAGAGCTCTAAAAAGATTGGATGTGATTCGTAAATTGAACATTCCTATATCTCTCATCTGGGAAAAAGACAATGTTTGAAAAAAGTGTCAACCCCAAAGCGATGTTACTTTTAAGAATCATTACTGGCAGATCTCTAAAAAGCTCGTTCATTCCCCCAAGTTTATAGCTTGAATAATTAACAGTTTTACCTAGCAGTATTTTCTCGCAATAGGTACCAGAAATAAGATACGATGAAAGCTGAAACGAAAAGTAAAATAGCGAGAAAAGTGGAATCGCGCGTTGGAATATCAGAACCAATTACATCGAGATTTATTGTCAATTAAGAAGCAATTATGGAAATGATAGCTACGAATTAACAACGACACTCGGAGACCCTAATTAGACCAAGCAGTTAACTTTCCCACTTTGGCAAACTTACATTCTCTTCAGCGGGCACAAAGAAACTACCTGTCACCGTGTCGCGCGCTCACAGAGGAAAAAGTAGGTCCGAATGCAACAGAGTCTTCTCGTTCGCTCCGTTCTATACAGACGACTAATAGATTTACCTCCGGGTAACGTCCCGCGGGAGTTCCACCAGCCAGATACTCTCCTCGCTCGAGCGTTCGCTGGCGCGCGTTTTAGTACGACCAGTTTCATTTATTTACAAAGCGTCTCGGATGGCCCCGTTTAGTCACGGACTTCCGATACCAGTGAAAGATTAATTTAAGCTCAGCCGCCGCATAATAGGAGCATTGCTTTCCACTTAAGATCACGGGCCAGGGCACCAGCTGTGCGATTCTTTGGCGGCTAAGAATTCCGCCACCTGTCGCTGAACGATAACGACTGTCCTCCTGCGTTGCAAAGACTGAGATGCCAAGACTAAAAGGCCTAAACCTGATTCTGGTCTTGCCAAAGCGTCGTAGATAATGTTTACTCTATTTGAACAGAAAGAAATTTCTTTTTAAATTGATCGACATATCGAAGCCTGATAGAATCTGTGGATCGACTAGTCTTTGTCGCTCGCTATAGTTCGGGCCACGATATAGCGAGCTCGTAAACTAAACTCTTGAGAATCGGAACCGACTGCTGTTGGTACCAATAATAAATTAATGGTAGCGTAGGTATGATTTTGTATTTCAATTAATAAATGGTATTTTGTTTACAAATTGAAAACATGTAAATACTAGTCACTGTGACCGTACCTGCACTACCTTTCTTCATTTTCTATCTGCATATATTATGAGCAGGTAAATTAAGATATTAAAAACTTGAGTAAGACCTTTATCTCTAACCGGTACCTCTAAAAATGGCGACAATGGATGAAACATTTCTTCGTACGGCCCTAACCATGGTTTAAGGTCCTCATCTGCTCGTATTTCTGTCAATTCGCTTGTCCCGATAGCTGAGACAACTTTACTTTGACGCTTACTCGATTTTACGAGCTCGCTATATCGTGACCCGAACTATACAAACAATGTTTCACTCAGTTCAGCAAGAAAGAAATTTCTTTTTAAATTGATTCTACTTGTCGAAGCCTGACAGAATCTGTGGATCGACTACTCTTTGTCGCTTGGTGACAGTCGCTATTTGCTATTACCATTGATTTTAGGGTTCGAATCAAAACGAACGTGATTCCGCGCTTCCTCGTCGGCCAGTTATACCCGACGCTTCTTTCATCGAGGACTCTCGACGTCTTCGTTAACAGCAATTTGGCGAAGCCACTGTTGAAGAGGTTGGTCGGAGATTGACGTCGTTCGTCGTTATTCTCTCTTTCGCCGAGGCCTACTCGCCGTAGGTCCTGCTCGATCTACTAAATCACTGGTACCACGAGTCGCTGACGTTATTAATGAAGCACTAATAGCGGCCGTACGGTGGCCAAGTTTCGTATTCCCGCTCGACCCGCTCATCGTTCGCCACTTAGCGATAATTGTTATCGCGGCGAGGACCGGCCTCGCGACAAATCGGTCCGCTATGAAAATCGATCATCGTCGCGGCCCTCGTATCCGGAAATTGATTTACGTCGATGCTTCAGACTCGAGTTAGCGATATCCAAGTACATGAAATTCAAACCGACGTAAAATTCATTTTTTTCGAACCACATTAAGTATTGGATCGTACAAATAACTCGAATGTTTGATCAAATTTGGAAAAATGAAAATGAAATGTGTTAAAATGTTTCGACAGCTTGGTTGCATTCCATTCGTTTGAAATAACTTTAATTTTGTCGAGTTTCTGCAAATTTTTTAATTTATGATTTTTTGTGCGAATCGTTTGTACAAAATTTCAGACTGTATTGTTAAAAATGAAAAATTTGTACGTAATAATTTTTAATCTTTACTTTGTGTAGTAAGCATTGGTGTTTTAGATTATTCTTATTAAATTGGTATAAACGATTGAATATCGACAACTGTTTCCAAGGAATTCATATTCTTAAAATGTAATTCAATCTGTATTCGGGCGTCGACTGTCACGCGAATGCATAAAAACGATGGTTCTGGATTAGAGTGCGCCGCAGTCAAAGGGTTAAAGAACGCGTCACGTTTTTCTGAATGCCCGTAATGTCGCGAAAAGTTTTCCCATCCACGATGACTTTTAATTTTGGGAAAAGCATGAAGTTCGAAGAGGCTAAGTCTGACGAATAAGGTGGGTGGTTAATCCGCGAAACCCCTTTGACCAAAAACTCTTAAGGTTTTCATCAGTCCCGACACTCGATGCACGTGCACTTCTTTGATTGATACGAAAACGAGAATACCATATAAAAAATAGTTGTCATCGAACATACAACAAATTCAACATCATAGATTTTTGCAAGAATTATTATAATATTTTGTTGGACCTAGCTTCACCCCTAAAACAGCTCTTAGGCAATCCGATAGACGTCCATTCTTCGTCTAAGAAAGCTTCCTCGAGACTTTTCTTATTTGTCGTATCATGTTTTCTAAAATTCCTCTCCAAATAATCCTACCTACACATATGCTCGATAAGATTCAACAATGGTGATCGAGGCAGCGAAGAAAATTGTTGGATTACGTTATACAATAACTGTAGACTTATTCTATAAGTATACTAGAAATATATGCGCTGCATGGTTGAAGAAGATCTTGACCTTATTGGAACATCAAATTATTTTCCAAGTACAATTTCTCTGAATCGTTCTTCGAATGGCTTTTTAATATTTCTAAATATATCTACCTACCTATAATAGCGCCCATAAAATCTAAGCTTCTTACCCCAGCTGCTGCCATTGATCCCTAAACCATCACCGATTTATCTCCATGTTTTACGATTCGAGTAATGCTCTTTTAATTCCGGCGCTTTGCCATTTTTACTCTTTTCTTTCTCATTGGAACCAAAACTCTAAATCAATTTCTTAGTACTTTTTTGCAAATTCAATCTTATTTTTATGATTAATATCGCTGGATGATTCCTTAAAATTCTTCAAATGTTTCCAGTATTTACTGTTTTCCCTAATTCTTTTTCCACTTTTATTAATATTCAATAACTAGTACGGTATTCACTGCAGATTTCCTCGTACAACATTTGAGTTACTAAAAGCATGAATGAGATCATTCTTGTAGAGAATGTTATACATTTTAATTTTTATTGAAATTATTTTATTTGTTAAATAAGCATAAAGTCATACCTATTTTAAAATAAAAATCTGCGAAACAAAATCCAAATTTCTATACTAGAAATAAGTTAATCAATATTAATATAATTATTATAATTTATCTATATCATAATTTTTTAATTTTGTTCCATTTATTATAATTATTTTTACCCTACCAGTATTTAAGCGTTAATAATCCGAATTTTTATATGGAATAATTTATATAATATTTTTAAGACTTCAAAGAAAATATTTATGGAAAAAAACGATATTTCAATTTGTATGGATATAACCCTTAACACGCTGTACCGTAATTCGACCGGTTGGAAGTAAATCGGAGCAATTGAGGTCGTGACATTTGCGGTCGTCGATAAAATTAGTGTCATTTGCTGTCAGTCGACCGATGCGATGGAACAGTGCCTGTTGCGGTTAACTGGAAAATTTATTTCGTCCATGATTAAATAAATAGAGGTATGGGCGCGGAAATTTCTGAATTTTTTGCATACTCGTGGCGAATCAACGATTTACAGTACAATGATTCTTCGTCTTAAGGCAGCATTTTAACACGAAATTCAAGGAACAACGTTCCGAAATAATAGTAATGATTAATAACTACATAGAAAATTACCAATTGTGAGGTAAGAATACGTCTAATAAAAAATTTTTTCACACGAAAAAAAAGACATAAGAAATTGTCATTTTATGTAAATATAAATAAACAGATCTCTGACTAAAATTCCCCTTCTTCGTTTTATGTGTCGTTGATAAAATATGAAAGGCAGTAACAAATTAAAATAACGAAGATTCGAAAAAATATAAAATATTCCTGGCCCTCTTATTTATTAATACAAAATTAGTTGGCCATCGTACGTTTTAAAATATAAAGTAAAGCACAACAATGTTTTAGCACAACAACAATCTTTCTCACTACATCTTATGGAACCTGTGATTTAAAAGGTGTTAGAGTCCAAGGATTCTGCTGGACTCCTCTGTGAAACTAATCCAGGAAAGCTTAGTTTACACACGACGGGATGTAGCGATTGATTCCTATATAAAGCAATGCTGGCTTATCTTGGCCACGAGAAACGATTCCGGCGCATTGCAACCCAGTGGTGTTAGTTTATATGTGGGATTTTCTTGACTTTAAGCTCTAACACCATTAAATCGTGGTGCAATACACTTGAGACATATTTATCGGTTAAGATAAGCTACCCTTTCTTAATGCAGAAATCAATCGCTACGTCGAGTCGCTTCTAAAGCAAAGTTTGCTCGATTATACTGAGCAAAGAATATTCTTGGACGACATACTAAATTTTTCATACGATATTTATTCAATTAAATCTTACTTCAAGCACACGTTATGGACAGTTAAGCAGGGTGGCTTATAATTTTGACCAGAACACAATTTCTGGCAAACCTATCTCTCCTAGTTAAAGAGAAAATATTTTTCAAAGGTGTTAACGTGTATATGTCGTGACCCAGTTCCGGCGTAGTATTTTCAAGAATTTACTACGCACGAGATCAATGAACTCACAAGCGCAACAACGAAATGTAAACAAACCCTATCTCTGAAATTAACCACCACATTTACTTGAAACTAAAATCGCTATATCTCCGGAACTAATTAAGCTATCAACTTGTACAAACGCTCGTTTCAAAGGGCATTTCATCCCTTATCCGACGAGCATATCAACTACTATTATTTATGCTGTCTTCTATGTTTATTTTGATATTTACTTTGATGCTATATACCTAAAGAAGTTTCAGCAATTCCTATTGATTATACTACTGGTGTACGATACAACTGTATTATAAATCATTTATTTAATTGAAAATGAATTTACATTCGAATACAGGGTGTTTGCATAATTACTATGCCATTTTTTCGTAAATAGTTATTTTCTCTGGTATCGATTTGAAAGAAAATTTATATATTATATATTTAATAATGCATGTTTGGAGTAAAAGTATTGAATATTTTTATATAGGTTCTTAGAATTTAATGCTTCAAGAAAGAATATGCGACATAAAAGAGAAGCATATCTATGTCGACTTTTATAAGAAAAGTAGTGAAGTTAAATGGTGCTAGAATAACATTGTATATTAGAAATTCTAAACGAAATCTCAAAAGCTGTCATTTGATCGCGATAGATTTAGTGTTAAAAGACATCTTTTGGTGAAAATAAGTATGCATGAAATCACGAATAGAAGCAATAGTATTGTAAATTCACCCCTAAATCGCAATCACGCCTTGTCGAAGAGTACTATTTTATTCCACGAAAGATCCTCCGTGGTCGGGGCGAGAAATTCTTGATCTTATTACGTGGAATCTACCTTCTTTCGAGGAACAGTCTTTTCCAGGTGATCAATGCACGATCACCGGAGGCGTTCCGCGAGCCGTGGTTCTCGTAAATTTCGAAATCGCGCGATGATAGAGAGACGTTGGAAGAAGGTACGAGCGAGGAGGGGTGAAAAATGCAACGCCTCCCCAGCGGCGAACTTTTACACCGGTAAAAAACCCTCGACGAATTTACGGGCATCCGGCGGGGCCTTAAGGAAATGCAGAAAGTACATAAAACGACGCGTTCTCCTCGGCAGAGATACTTTTATCGCTTACACATTTAGCGCCGCCGTGGGAATTGCCTCGACGAACGACTTGCCGCGGCGGAAAAAACGAACGACGCGAGCGAAAAGATCGTCGATAGACCCTTCACGAGGAAAGAGTAATACGCGGCTCGCGCGTCGTAAAACGACAGTAGAAAGAATTCTGCCCTACGGACGACTAATAGAATCGTCATGGACCTGGGTGCCAATCGCAACGCGTCATTCAACTAATTTACTGGCGAGTCTGAGCGACGACTCCAAAACCCTCGCAAGGAAAGCTTCGAAAATTCCAATAATTATGAAACTTTGTGAACAAATAGTGTGATCATCCATAACACGTGCAGAATTTTTCTTCGTACAGTAATTCAACTTTCAGGAGGTGAAATCAAACTTTAAAAGAAATGCGGAATTATGTGTTTCGAGAACCCTGAGAAATATTGAAAGAGAATCAAAGATTGCATTTGGCAGACGCTTCTAAACATTTTCTTCTTTTTTTTTATTATTGTCAAGATTGTTTGAGTTTGACAAGCCATTATAAACCACAATTATTATTTATACTTATATAAATTACAAATTTGTTACATACAATCTCAAGAACCGTGAGAGATATTTGTCAGACACACTTTTAAACATTTTCTTTCTTTACTCTTTATTTGATTTTTATTACGGTTATTTATAAAGTTGGAAGATCACTAACACATACAGTTACTATTTACATTTATATAAATTACAAATTCGTTAAATATAGTCTAGTAGTCTAGCAGACATCGTAAATTGTATGTGTTTAGCAGACAATAATTATTGTATGATGCTCAATTTTCCCACGTCATTGCTCTCGTTTATATCATACTGTAATTTGTATATTTTTTACTATAATTATTTCCTCATCAGTTTGCTCTCTTCTTCACTGTACACTAATGAGTTTTATTCCCGTTTATAAATGAATAAATCTTCTTTCTCAAGCAAGACAGGAACGAGATAAGATTGAGTGAAAGATTCTCAATCTATCGAGAACTACTCTCAGTATGTAGACTTATCTCTCAAACTATTTATATTATATTGTAATCCATTAGAAAGTTTTTATTATCGAAATTCACGTCAATTCACGTTGGATGAATAAAATTATGTTGGCCCTAATCGATACCTAAATTTAATCGATGCGAAGAATATCATCGAAAAGGCCTTTGAAGGTTGTCTGAATACCGGAGTGTTTAAAAAAAGAAATGTACGGAAAGAAAAGAGACCAAAAAGGGTTTCCGGGCGGAAAGGACGTGCATGAGAAAAATTAAAAGAATTCCTGCAAAGGACTCATCCGTTTTCGTTGAATATTCTTGCCTGTTAATTAAGTGTATGTTCCAGTTATTAGTTGATCGTTTATTTAGTTCAAAGTTTCAAACAACATAAAAAGAGTAGCAAGACAAGGACTTGATCGCCCGAGAGAACCTGATAGAAGTAGCCCAAGAGCAATAGTTGATGAAGCTGTTTCTTCAACACATATATTGTTTGCTAGCCAAATTTTTTTAGTATCAATTTTAGTGCAATACTCGATATCTTTTCCGAACGTGCCCCGGTTCGTAGCGCTCGAAACGATTCATAATTGCTCGATCAGGGAAACGCTGACTGATGAAAATGAGACCCAGTCGAAGAAGTTGGCGAGTCAGTCGCGTCCCCGAATGCGGAATATCGGTCGTCCCGGCGTTAAACGTCAATCCGTCGCGACGCTCCCTTCCTCCCCCCCCCCCCATCCCCCCGCGAATGTTTCCAAGTTAACTTTGTTGGCCGTGCGTCGGGGACGGCCTCGTCTACTGTAAACTTGATTTCGAAACCCGGGCGGTGATTTCGTTCTGCGCTGTCAGACGCGGGCGTTCCGTAGGCGTCGAGTCCACGAGAAATTCTGCCTCGTTACCGATCCGTATAACAAGCTGGAAAAAGGATGAAACCGTCGGGGACGGCTCGAGTCCCGTGGAAAACTGAAGCGCCAAGAAATAACGAGAACCCGAAGTCGCGCGAACCAGAGTCGTTAGAACGATATGGAACACTGCCAAATTCCTTTCGACAGTTATTTGTCAAGCAAGTGCTCTCCCTAAACGAGAGGGAAGCGGCGGCTGTACATTTCAGCCGCGATCGAATGGGATTCCTGCAGCGATTTTCCTTTCGAAACCGACGCGCGATGAATCGCTGATCGAGCGTAAGCGTTTCGTCGTATAATCTATAGCCTTTGGTACGACCTTAATCTATGCTGTAATCCTTTTCAACAATTTTGGCCGAGGCTCGTAATTCCTTGCAATTTCGTTCGCGGTCGCGTGCATCCGCCATTCAATTTCGTCCAATCTACCTTTGTCGATTGTCCATTCTGTGTAAGATTTCCTCGGCGCGTTTTAAATTGTTCTAGGGGGCACCTGGCTCTTGAGAACTATTGCAACGACTAATTGGGACTTTGGTTGTCTCGACAACTTTTAACTTAGTATACCGTGTATCAAATGTGTGTGACAATACTTTTGTTCGTGCATAAGATGATTTCAAAACACCATTGTTTGTAATTATTAAGTATTAAACAAGATCCTCTAGATAATTTTAAATACAGTTACTTTCACTCATATTCATCCCCTATAATGGTAATCCTTTCCATTTTTGCCAAATATTTCTTCTGAATTCCTTTCATTTGTTTTTTTAAATGTTGTTTATTATAACTGTATTACTTCTATTTACCAAGTAGTAAGTTTTCACTTTTTGGTATTGCTATATTACAATGTCTTCATTTGTTGTTTATTGTGAATACTTTCTCATTTGTTTTTGTGCCAAATATTGTTTATTACACTGTATTGCTGGTATTAACAAAGTAATTTGTTTGCTTTTTTACTATTAACAGACTAGCGATGCCCAATTATAAAACCGATAGAAAGGTATAAGCCAACAATAACATGGTGTTTTCCCAAGCGGTCACCCATCCCAAAGTACTGTGTACTTGACCGCGTCCAATGCAGCTTAACGTCAATAATCGGACGAGAATCCATGTTTTCAACGTAAACAACTGCTACTTTTAATTTACTCAAACATAAACCCTTAAATATCCCAATGTAAGGTATAAGTATAGACTTATACCAGTTTTAAAAACAACGACTCGATTCATAATAAACAAATTTTGTTCATTTATATCGAATCACCATTATAGTGTACGAATACGAGTGGGTGTAACTGTACTTCTTTTCGTTGCATACATTACTAAAATAAATCTTTCAACGTCTTAAAATCACCATTATGTCTCGGACAGAGAAATTTGACACGCTAAATTTTAGTACAAGTTCGAAACTTCTGCAGGGATCGGACGCCCCGTAACTTTCGAGCGTATATCACGAAACAAGTTAAAACTGCTGTAAAGCTCGGGCGATTTTCCTAAAAAATTCAAAAGATAGAAGGGCGATGCTTCGCGCGATCGCGCGAAACGCGACATCCGGGCGCGTGAATTTGCGTACGAAAAGAAAGCCCCCTCGTCGAATCCGAGTTTTTTTTCTGGACAGTCAGCCGTGGGGATCAGGGCCGCTCGAAAATATCGCGAGGCGTTTATCAACGCGTCGGTTTCACGAGGATTCGTACGCGGTAATTGATTATAAAAAGGGGCCGACGATAACCGTTCCCGACGCTCTTTAAATCGCGATTTTATGGCAGTTACACGCCTGATTTCGGGAGATAAAATTCCCGCGCACGTTTCGACGCCGCCCCGGCCGCCGGAGTCGCAGTAAATCGTGCCGGACATTTTTAAGCCCTTGACACGTCCATTACGCGATTATTCCTAGCGCTATCGTCGACGGCGATATCCACCGTCGGATTTTATGAATGTAACGGGGCCCGACGTTCGCTCGTGGCGGAACCAACCGACCGTTTTCGTCGCGCTAAAAACTACAAAAAACGCGACCTTTTCCGCGGAAACCGTGCCTCTCGAAATTCACCAGTGAAATTCATCGACGAACCCCGAGGACCGAAACGAAAGTCTAGTATCGATAACACCTGCTTTTGACGATTTAAATATTTACTTTCGAGCGATTTTATCAAAAAAGTTTTACGGTCCCTTTTAACTCGTAAGATAGTATACAAGGTGTTCGGCCATCCCTGGAAAAACTTTAATGGGCGATTCTAGAGGCCAAAATAAGACGAAAATCAAGAATACCAATTTGTTGATTGAGGCTTAGTTAAAAAGCTATTAACGTTTAAAGTTCCATACCGATCGGAAAATTTTTCGGCGAAATTAAAAAATTTTAAATCATTCTGAAAAAATTATTTTTAGCTGCGGGGGTCAAATACAATCATTTTTGGTAATTAGACATACCCACGAAATCCTACGCACTTTTGAGAAAAAAAATTCTTTACCGAAAATACAATGTCTGACCATACCGTTGATATGTTTCCCTGAAATTTCATGCGTATGTTTCAAACGTCATAACTTCTGAACGGATTCGAGGATTTTAATGTTTCAAACGGCAAACAAAGCATATTTTAGTGAAGAATATATGGAAATTCTAACAATGTTGAAAAAGTTGTTCCTTAACCCCGTAAATTAAGAAAAACCCCATAAAAATGATCCAATTTTCAAACAGCCATAATTCCTGCAACAGTGAATATATTTCAATGAAACTTTTTTCTGAAGTAGAGTCCATGGATACCTACAAAAAAGTGTTAGACATCTTTTCTATAGAGCGTCAAACACATTTATTAAAAATGAGAAATGAAATTTTAAGAAAAATCGACAGGGGCCTAAATTCTTCGGCGGAAAAAAAAATTTTCAAATCATTCTGGAAAAATTATTTTTAGTTACAGGGGTCAATTACAACCATTTTAGGTGAAGAGACGTACTGTCGAAATCCTATTCACTTTCGAGAAAAAAATTCAGTAAGTGCCTAAATTTTTCGGCGAAATTGAAAAGTTTCAAATCTCTCGGGAAAAATTATTTTCGACTGCAGGGGCCAATTACAATCATTTTTGGTCAATAGACACGCCTCCGAAATCCTACGCACTTTCGAGAAGAAAATTCAGTAGGTACTAAAATTTTTCGGCAAAATTAAAAAATTTCAAATCATTCTGGAAAAATTATTTCTAGCTGCAGGATTTAATTACAATCATGTTTGGTATTTAGACATACCCCTGAAATCCTGCGCACATTTGAGAAAAAAATTCTTTACCGAAAATACAATGCCTGACCACCCATGTCTGATTCCCCTGAAATTTCAGGTGTATGTTTAAAACATCATAACTCCTAAAGGAATTGGATGATTTTAATGTTTCAAAATACAAACAATGCGTATTAATAGGACCAAACACTCTGTATATCAATTTCGTATATTTATACTATTTTTTCAGAGAGTGGTACCAATTTTTTAAATGGAACAACATATTTTTTTTTTACGTCGTCCGAATGTGTTTTCAAGACCAAGGAATGCCGATGTACTTTTACAGTCCTGCGAATCGGTGTCCCAGTTGCAGATTGTTCTGCCCTCAAACAGCATTGTTTTGTAGAACTCGGGTAACGATCGTCATAATGTACGTACCGAAAGTTTGGAATTACTTGCCGAATTCTACCGAAATTATCTACACAAGCGTTAACGTTCGCGACCGTAAGTTGGATCCTCCTCGTTGATAAGAACGTACGTGCGAGGTTAATGCTAGTTTCAATTTACGTTGGCAACGTATGCGTTTGTTTGCAACATACGAAATTAGTAGTCCTGATAATACAGTATATATGATATTCAAATTTCTGTGTAATGAAATACTTAAGACTAGACGTGTTTAATTATTAATTATTAACGCTTAATAAATCCTGTACATTTTGTACCACTTTATTAATTCATTATTTCGAGTGTTTCAATTATAAGAAATATCTCATCGAGCACTCAAATTTCTCACATAAGCGATACAACATCGTCGAATAGATTTCGATACCGTCTACTCGTGTCGAAACCACCGGATCGTTTCGTCGCGCGAAAAACTATAGAAAATCGACGTCTCCCCGCGAGAACTGTTCGATCATTCTCCAAGTTCTCGAATAAAATTCATGGCTAGCCGGAGGACTGAAATAAACTTCAAGGAGGATCTCGAAAGACGAAAGTAGTTAAGGATGTATAACAACAGCGTTCAAAAGTTCCCGCGCATAACGTTATAAAACGCGTAACGAAAAGGACAATAAAATAGAAAGGATAAAAGTTTACGAACCGACAAATCCAAACGGCGACTCGTTGACCGACTGGATGCGTTCTAAAGCGTGTTCGTTTTTTATATTTTCCTCCCGCGAGCAACAACGGCTCCGCGAACTTTACGAGGCTTCCGGAACAACCGCTGGATACGGTAAATATAAAACGTTAGGATAAAAAGGAAAGCGAAAAAAAAAAACGAAGGGAGAAGCGAGAAATTAATAGAAAGACGAGTAAGCAAAGATTGGACCCGAAGGCGGAGAGAAGCGAAAGACGGCCGGGTAATTCCCCGTGAACTTCCCTCGCGGATATTATCGACGAAAAGCTTTTGCAATTAACTCGGCTCTGACGGACGCCTGACCGACCGATGTAGAAATAAAGCGGCGGAAGCGCGCTACTCCACGGGAAGAAGATGTAACAAGCTGAAACGTAATTGGCGAACTACTCGAAAACTTTCCAGTCGGCGAACACTGTTCCCGCGTTGCTACGTGCCGATGGATTAAACGTCAAAAATCATTTCGTCGCGCTCGACCAACGCTTCTAAAGATCGATTTCAAGATTCGTGTTCCATTTACTCTCGTGATATTCATCAAGCTTTTCTGAATGTATCGTACTATTTGGGGGACATGGAACAATTAATAAGTTCCTATTTTTGTATGGTTAACACAATTATTTTCATTTAACCCCTTAGCTTACAATGACGTTTCAGAGACGTGATAAGTCTATCGAATCAAAGCTTGGTGTCGCTTTTGGCACGCACAGTTGGAAATTAAATCGTAAGGCAAGGGGTTAAGGATCTTACAAATTCCACGAATTTCTAGATACTTCGAACACTCTAAATTATTTTTATTTTTATATTAGAATGCAACACTCTGTTTAAACCCTTGCCGTACAATGATGAGTCTGACTCGTTACAAGTTCTTGGTGTCAGGTTTCACAATCATGAGTGTACTGGAATCGATTTTCACGCGAAATTCAAGTACGAATCACCGTTACTGCCCGCGAAGACAAAGAGACTAATGAAGCCAGGTACGTGCTAAGACGATGAAACTAGCGTTACCGTGGAAGACTGAGACAGAAGTGACCAATTTCTCACTACTGTCTCCGTTTATCAACTCCAGCGACACTCGCTCGTCCGAGAAACGCCGGAATGACAATTTCTTGGGGGTTCCAGACGACGCGAGATTCAGGTCTGGTGATATTCTTAATAGGGCATTCGAAGTTCCCGCCCGAACTACCATGAAAGATTGTAACTGCTATCTAAACTACCGCGGAAGATTGCAACGGTCGCCGTGTGTCGTAAAATTGATTATCCACTTAAGATTCTAACTTTCGTCGCGCGTTATTTTTACACGCTCATCTGTTTGTGGTTCTTCGTTAGTTCTTCGCCGGATACAGCACGTGAATCGAGAAACGTCTCGGGGGTACATCCATTATTCAGAAACCAGAGAACGACGGGACCAGCTTACACATCCATTTTACTTTCCTTCTCTGCATCTTTTTTTTTTTTTTTTTAAATAAAGTTATCGGCTCTGAACTCGACGAATCGCATAACGTCGAGTGAATTATAGACTTTGCGAGGGTCGTGTGGCAGAGGGTGCGTTGACAAAGCGATTTGCCTCTTGTTACCTTCGTCACGTAGAGAAACGAGGCGCTCACTAAATTGCCGGAAGGTCGAAGAAGTGTCGAGAAATAAAAGTGTGTGCGAGGGTGACTTAGAACCCTCGATTTTCCAACGTGTGCAGTATTCTGTACCGAGAAAAACACATTATGTATCGTGAAAGCTGCTACTTAGCGTTGGGAAAATATTGTGTCAACGTTTCGGGAAACACGGCGTTCTGATTCCGTTTACTTATTGTTCGATGCACGTCCGTTGTTTTCGATCTGACTTGGACAGCGTGATTTTTAATGGAACGCCAATTGTTTCAGAAGCCGAAATTAAATCCAAATAGAAGATAATAATAGAAGAAAAGAAAGTTAATCATTTAAGGAGTGAAAAATTTAATGGACTGTTTTAAATAAAAGTATAGTAGTTTAATTAATTTACCAAATTAACTTTGTGGCGCTGCTTCGCTGCGGGTAGAGGATCTCGTGAGAATTCCGTAGGAGGGCAGAAAAGGAAAGGAGGGGGCGCGTTTCGTCCGGGCCTGCCAGTGGACTCATCAGTAAGGCTTTCTAGCAGACCCTGCCTTAGACGACTGGGATATTGGGAAGTCGTTCGAGGAGTGTATATATAGCAACCGAGGGGTTGGTCGAGCGCTTGTGAGTGCGCGACCCCTCTGGTGGCGAGCATGGGAGGCGACGCCACAACTTGTTTTTCAAATTTTGCTTGTTTTAGAGAATAATGTGATTTTTCTTACCGTAATAATTATTGCAAATTGAGTGGACAGCTTTATATTTCAGACCTCTTGTTGTTCTAATACTTTACATTTAGTGTAATCCTTCTATTCTTGAGTTATTGAAAAATTGTATTCTTGGCTTTGCTTATATCAGATTCCCTCAAATTTTCATCAGTGAGTTCGAAAATTAAACTTCCAACATGGGACCAAGATAAGCATCCCTATAAATTGATACTGTCAACATTTGAACCAACATTCAGAAATGCTTTTACAAAGCTATAGACATAGATAAATATTTATTTATACTTTTCAGTGTAACAAACAGAGAAAAATGTGAACCAACATTCAGAAATGCTTTTACAAATAGGTAGACATGTGGAAATATTTATTTATACTTTGCAGTGTACCAAACAGGGAAAAAATGTAAAGTTTGGTATTTTGTTTGGATAACAGTAAACCTCTCTGTTCCGTATCTATCGGTTTATTAGAAAAATTAAGCAAACGACCGAACGGGTACGAACGAACGGGCCATTCGACGTGCAATAAACATTATTACCATTTCGAGGTTCTGGGGCGATCGTAATGGGCATCGAGACGTCGCGTCGGACGAACGAAAATCACCGGGCCACGTTGTATAACCGTTTTTAAGAGAGAAAACAAAAGCCAGCCCGAAGCTCTCTACCCGACAGCAATAACAACAGAGTGCTCGAAGCCTGGGCGGACGGAATCGCCCGGCGATGTATCGGAAAACGCTAAATATCCGCGTTCCCGTAGCTCTGTTTTGCGTCATTCATTTCATTTCATAGTGTATCGGTCGGTGCATCGTCGGCGGAGAAAAAGAGAGGAACGAACGAGCGCGGCGGATTACGTACGCTCGTAAGTATCCAACCGAGCCGATCATCGCGCTGTAAAATCGTATCAAGCGCGATACTCATCGATAAATCGCTGCGCGTTAATCCCCTCCCTTCCCCCCTCCCCCACGAAGCTGGTAAATAGAAATTGGGTTCGTAAGGACGGTTTTGTTTTCGCGGGCTACTCGTGTTCCACGGCCCTGTTCCGTGTAATCGGTTGAAAAACGCAACCGTAAGTGGAAACGATTTTTCGATACAGGTCTCCCCGGGGCTGCTAAATTTAGTAGGAAGAAATGGAATTTTAATTCAGTGCGCAGAACTGGCGGATCGAATATTGAAAATAATTTTTTCCTCACCCTTCAGACCCGATTTTTGGAGAAATATACTTCTAATTTTTTTGAACTTGAATGTGATTGTTTTGAAGTAATTTTGACTCCACTTTGTTTCATACACAGGATGAGTCACCACAGATCTAGATCTTCATCATTATTACGTGTAAAATATTACAGATGAAATTAAATGGCACATTCTGATAATTTTCTTGTAAATGATACTAGTCTATTTTTAAATGGAATCGTATATATTTTTTATTATAAAAAATTAATAAAGAAGTATTGATCTATTTATGTTGACGAATCAGTAGTTTAGGAGATATTTTAATATTAATCGTGTGTAAGCAATACAAAGAATTTTTTCCAAGAACTTTATCTACTGAAAAAATAGAACGAGAGTTTTTAACGATAGTGGAGACCCTCAAAAAATTAAACTCTCGAAAAAAAAAACATTCGAAAGAGGACAAATTGTGTAAGTGCAACGATCGGATATAAATTTGTAGAGCCTGATAGTTGAATGTTTTACATCGATCGAAAAGCGCATACGTCATGTTCCATACGTTATCAATCAATCAGAGTGGACGATTGCTATTAACCCCTTGTCGTGCAATTCGTGAAAAGTCACATTTTAAAAATCACGTTTCATATCACTCAACGAATAGGGTTGTTACTATTGATGTGCAATTTTTAGAAAAGAGAAATATTTCATATATAATTTATTTATATACGAAGAAATATGAAAATGATAATATCACGTGTACGAAAATAAAAGGAATTACTTATTTAATTTCTTCCTAAGTGTAGCTATTACTGAAATCAATTATTATTGGCACGCTGCGAACGAATTCCGGGTCCAATATTCAACGTTCCGTTCGGAAAAATGTTTATTAAACAAATACGAGCCGCACAGTACCGTGTACGTGAAAAATATAAATATTCAAATAGGCCGCTGACGCGCATACGTGTTTTGTCGCCCATTGGAAATCTGCACGGACTGTGCGGCTCGTTCGAAATTGAAATCCTTAACCGAATTCGAGAAGACACTTCGTCTTGAGAATTCATCGAGCGTGCTTAAAAATCAGTTTTACTGTTCAATCCGGTGAGTTTCACTTCTGTTCCCTTTTTATTTTTCGTTTTACTTTCGTGGAAATTTTCCCGAGAACAGTAATCCTCGGATAAGTGGCGATCGACTCGGGCCCGCTCGTGAGCACTTATCCGAGAAGGGTGGCGTTTTCATCCCAAGAATCGAGCTTTTTTATCTGCAGTTTCAGGACAGAGCTTGAGATATAGCTAAGATAAACGAGACAGACAGAAAGCTTTTGAAATTCCACAAAAGCGACGAGGCACGCGACAAGATATACCATTAATAATTGCAATATTTTCTTAGTGCAGTATAATCGTTTTATCGGAAATTAAAATTTATTCTTTATTTTCTTCAAATCAATAGCGATATCGTGTAACACGAGAAATAAATAAATATGTTACATGGGCTACATAATGCGCTGTTATTTAAACACGCAGGAGAAACATTTAAAGTTATGTTAAGAAAATAATATTTAGATAAAATTCCAATGTATTAGTACCAAATATACGTATCAAATTTTAACAAAATTTAAACATAAATAATTAAGAGAAACAGAACTGAAAAGTATCCAAACAGATGCAGTATACTTTATTAATATTGTGAACAAAGATTCCAAAGTAAAATGAACAGAATAACTGGCTGTATAATAAATACTAATTAAGGAAAAGTTTTCGAAGTTTATGTTTGTCTAATGAAAGAATAACTCCATAACCGTGTTGAAGTTTAATTTTGTATTTCCAACTAATAATTTATTCTAAAACAATTTCCAATTACGGACCTGTAAGTTGTATAGTCTACCAAATTTTCACAACTTTTGTTCCGATTATTTTCGACTTATTCACCAAATCCAATCAGTGTTTGTGAGGTATTGACTTCTATCTCGTTCCAGTTCTTCGTAAGACATTAAAATTTGTTTATAATAGCATTTCTGTAACCGAATAATTGTGTCGCAAAAACCTTCTAAAAAGGTAAGAGTTAGAAAGAAGGGATCGATGGACTAGGTAGCTCGATTGATCTCAAAGTTGCCAGTTGAGGGATCTGGATTCGAATCAGAGTCCAGTAATCCGACCGACTGATTCACCCTACATAATAATTAAGTCGGAGCTTATCCTTGCACTCCGACTTTGGAGTACGAGAGTAAAATCGGGATGTCGAAAGAGATCCCGACGAAGGATCGGAAAAGCTTAAAGTTTACTTCTGGAGATACCTTCCGCAGTTCGTTGCAGAAATTTCCAATTCCGGAGACAAAAAAAAAGAAATTCATAACTCGCGTTGGAAGCACTCAACGTCAACGATCAAAATACCATTTTACGAACTTTTCAGCGAATTTTGCAATAATAAAAATAGCAATGCAATCGAGTAGAATCGAAGAACGCAAGAATTATTATTTCATGGTCGTTCCATTAATGGATTTATGTTTGCTCTATTAGTGGTCGAATGTCGACGATTTTAACGCGTTACGATCTAGTACGGCATAACGAAACTTGTTTGCAAACAGCATGTAAAATTTGTCGCAGTGTTAATTACGTGTCCATTTTCTGCGTTTTGTCGCAACGTTTATTTGCCCACTTTTGAAACGCTCCGATGCGTGGTAAATCAATCTCCGGACCGTGACATAAATCTTTCCGACGATCGATCGTGCGCAACGGACCGCGGTGAATCGAAAAGCGCGCGATCGATACTGGGGTTTCCAGAACCAAACGCGAAGCTGTAGAACACTCGAAGTAAAAACACAAAACTAAAAAAAAAGTAGAAATGTCAACAATAAAATGGTAGAAGCCAAATCCAGAGTGTTTCAATGAATTCGTAAAATAAGCTCTTCTTTCGCTATAATAAAAGTCTGCATAAATAAAATTGTAACTTCGTGGTTGTACAATTTTTTAGCAATTTTGATTTGGATATATAGTTTATCGAATTAAACATTTTTAAAATTGTTGTTTATCTACTGGATCGATTTTATAGTTCATATCTTACATTGTATATTACTCATTACGGAAATTACATGACACGTATAAAAGGTCGAGTTCGTGAAAATTGTGGAGGATTAAAAGAATAACACAGAACCTATTATTATCCCAACTGTGAAATAAACGTTACCTACGTAGCGATAAAAAAATATAGTACACTCAATTTTCTTTTTCCACGGTAGATACGTTTCAAAGAACACCGTGTAAAAGGAGAGATAGGCAAAATAAAAAGTATATTTCACCACTCCCGAAACTCCTGTAAAAAGTACAAAAAGAATTATTTATAAAGGAAATTGTTCAAATAAAACGTGCAAATAAAGTTTCCATGAAGAGATAAACGTTTAACACATGCATGCACAAGAAAAATACTGTGGCGTGTGTTCGCCTACAACTTTAAGATTTTATTATACCCGTCACTCACGTTTTACGTAAACATTATTAAATGTGAACGTTCTATATAATATTTAAACGCTCAAACGCTTTCAAAGTAACTGATTTTTGGAATCACGCGAAAGCAAAAATTCGTTAACTGTGTTAAATCGACCAAGTGTAAAATAAGATGCAGTCTACATTTAAAACCATAACAATCGAACGGAAGATGAGCTCAAGCTACGCATCTGACATTAAAATCACCTTTATCCCCCGATTTTCCCTGACGAAAATTCAGCAAATCTTGAAAGATTGCGTGCAAGCAGAGTAGTTCGTCCGTAACACAAAACCATTTTTCGTTGATGCTGTACCACGGTTACAGAGGGTAGAAATCACCCCTCGAAGAAAATGCAGATTTTTCTTTCTCGCGGAATGTCTCCGGAACGATGAGAAACATCAAAATATCTGCATTTTTTCAAGGGATGATTTCATACCTTTAAAATGTGGTACAACACCAGCGAAAAAATGATGAAAAAAATGAGGGAAACTATTTTACTAAAAAAAAATTTTATTTTATTTTTTTGTTTGTAAATTTCCCCAATTTTATGATTTCAAGAAGGGAGAAAAGCATCCAAAGAGATCAAAGGTTAATTATGTATAAAAGTTGACCAATATTTGGCAATAAAACTAATTGCAAAATTTTATTTTATTTTTTTGTTTGTAAATTTCTCCAATTTTATGGTTTCAAGAGGGAAGAGAAGCATCCAAAGAGATCAAAGGTTAATAATGCGTAAACGTTGACCAATATTTGGTAATAGAACGAAGGTACGTTTGAAATTGCGAACACGCATTCGAGCGATTGTGTCGTAACGGAAACGTTAATTCTCCGCATTCCTCTCCTTTTAGAAGCCCCGGTACCTTTGAGATCTTTAACGATCGAGCGTCGTTCCAGGGCGGCGCTTTGTGTACTCGCATCACGGTAATTCTTCACTGTCTTCAGGAAACGTTTCCCATGGAGCCTGGGGGTCGTTATACGAGACACCGTTCGAGCACCTACACTCCGGCAAGGCTGTTACATTATATTCAGGATTTACTATCGCCTCTTTGTCAGGGTTCAAAATGGCCGGGGAAATCGCGCGGCGCCCTTTTCCTCCCGCGCAACTGGTTGCGTTTATATTTTTCATGCGTGGCGTCGTTTCTCTCCGGTGACGGTAAAAAAACAAGAGGAAAAAAAGACACGCGTAAAACGGAATTTGTTTACCGTCGATCGACCATTTTTCTCCTCCCCGGCTTTAATTAGAAAGCGTAAACGCAGCGCGTCCAGTAATCCGCCGGGCTGCGTTTATATCGATTTTACGGAATTTTCGAATTCCTGCAACTCGTTTACTGGAAACCCTCCACCGTTGCACGAGTAATTACAAAAGCGTCCGTAAACTGCGGGACTTGTAAAAAATTGTCTCCCGTAATTCTCCGTACTTTTCAAACGGTACCGCAATAATCGAGAAAAGATATTATATTGTTTTTCGATAATATACCATTCATAAATCCCTGTTGAAAAATGCAAATTAAGGCACGGATATACATAATTTTCTGAAACGATCTTATCGCCTTGCTTTGTTACGTTTAATATATTTTATTGTAAATTTTACGATAAATAAAAAGTATGTGTCGAGTTTGAGGAATTGTCAGGACTGTATGTATTATTAAGCGTAAAAAGACTAAAGTTACATTGGTAGAATTAAAGAAATAAAATCGGCCATGAGATTTTCTTCAAAATTTTTGTATACATATTTTCCTACGTCTAAACATGACGGAAATATTTTCGGTGGACTAAATCTCTGCGCCACCCTGTATAGAACGCAACGCATAAATGCATAAATGGGTTAATGCGCCAGAAATTTACGTGCATTTGAACATCGTTCCAGAATTCCATTCAAAACCAAAATTACTCACAGCGTGCCAGACACTATATATTTTCGAAAATTTCACATATTTACATAGCCTTTATCGCAGCTCTGTTCACCCCTCGCGTACGTACGAGCTATTTCTTTAATTTTCGTTTTATTAGATCTACAACATTGGGTAGATAAAATAATTCCTACTTTGCTATTATTTATCTGATAAATGTAATATTTGTTAAATAGTGAGTATTTTCAGGTGTTATCGACCACATTATCTCTACGTTCTTGTTTGGCTAAATATTGCGCATTTTCTTTCCAAGTATTTTCCTCAAATTGTCGTTAAAATTTGGAGCATTTAAAAACACAATACCAGAATAAATTATCCAATTTTGAAGTACTGAATTTTTTAAATGTAGACATACAGTATGTTTATCATCGATACGTGAGAAATTGTTAACCTTAAAAATTACTGAATTTCGTAAATTCATCAATGAATCTTGATGTAAATTCATATCTTATGTATTTCCTATATTTTGGCATATTAAGTGTATTCTGTAGTTTCTTGAGAATTAAAATTTCCCATAAATGCATAAACATCTACTCACGAGTATTAGAAGAAAAATAAAACGTACGACTATCACGACGAACAAGATACGAACAAGATACGTCCTCAATCATCATATATCAAGGACGAAGACGAAAATTTGCATAATCCAAAATACGATGAATATCGTTACGGTGGGAAAAGACGATGCACGCTGGTGGAAATTGCTGTGTCTACCGCAGACACGCGGAACGAAGATTAAATCCAAAGTAACGTTAAGTACGAACTCCCTATGTACTATGAATACTTAAACTTTCCACGAACGAAACATTCCTTAATTCACGATCCCAAAAATAAAATGTCGTCTGCGTCTGCAACGGCCCTTGCATTACACTTGCAAAAAACGTACTTCTACCGACCCGTTCCACGCTCGCCACCCGCGTATCTTCGCTTTGCATATCCGGCGAGCTTAAACGTTCCCCGGAAGTTTCCCGGAGTCTTCGTCACCTCATTTTCATTCGTTCGCGGAAACAGTGTCGCGCAAATAGGTGGCGGCTCCGGCACTCGACTGCTCGCTGGCGTCCCAGATAATTGCCGCGATAGCTGGCTCGCAAACAAATTACAGGTGAGCCGTCCTCAAAAGGAGTCTCTTAATATTGCGAGCACGAAAACGCTGCGTGATACCGGGAATCGTAGGTAGACGCAACTAGTGAAGAGTCCTCGAGCACGCACGACGAGCATCGAAACCGAATGGACGTTATATATTCGCCTTTCAAAGGACCAAAACCGTCTGTTTGAATTTCTAACGCGACACTGGCTTTGTGATACGAACATGACTTACGCGCTATTTATGAGCTTTAAGGGGCCATTCTACCTTGTAGGCATGAAAAATACGTGTTTCTTTGTGATTTTTTTTTTGCGGGTTATTAAAGAGCGATTAATTCCGGATTTTGTAGATACATTTATTATATATTTAGCTATATTTACGAATTTTTGCAACGCATAATATCTATTGATTACGCTGTTTTTGTTGATCATCAAACAACAGTTTTTACGAACGGCACCCGACTGCGTACGTGATATCTTGCGAACAAGTTATTCGAAATCCTAAAATCAACGATATTCTTAATATAGATGAGTGTGGTTATAGCATGAACTAGGATCTTTTCAAAAAAACAAAAAATGGCAAAATAGCAGCTATTTTACGAAAAAATACTGAATATTTTCATATATTTGGTTGCTTTTTTGTTAATAAAAGAAAAAGTATTGCATATATCGCAATTATCCTAGTTCATGCTATAGGGAGACCAGTTCTGAAGATACTGTATAAATTTGATGTTGATATCTTCAATAGTTTTTTAGTTATCACGCACGCAGTGCCGAAAAATGTAGTTTCGAGAAAAACAGCTTTAAAGTTTCACGTCCAGTTGTTATACCTGCGCGCGGTACATTTCAGCAGGTTATAACTTCGTTAGTTTTTCAAATTTCAATTTAATATTTGGTAGATATATTTTCGAGACAACATACTAAAGGAAAATACAAAAAAAAAAATATCGATTTTTTTAATCCCACAAGGTAGAAAGGCCCCTTAACGCATTCCTCGCTTTCACTGACGCTTGGAACATTTTTTAATACAGAATTTTAACCCTTAACTGGCATAATATTGTTACATTAATGATACTGTAATTTTAATATATTATTGTTTGAGTTGTAATATTGGAAATAAAATGAAAACTATCTTCTCTTTGAAAGACAAGTTTATCTGTAAAAAAATTTGTTTCCTATACATTGTTTCCCATTGAATGATACCCCAAAGGTATAGGTAAAATGTTGTCTAGAAGGGGCACAAATGCTGAAACTTAATTATTAACTAATTATTTTTTAATATAATAATCGATATGGTACTCTCGTTCTTTTTCTTTCACTCATTTATTTTTAAAGAAAACTGAATTTAAAATAGAAGGCTACGCCCTTGCTACGCATCAATCCACAAACTTTCGTTATTTCTCAACAATTGAACGCGTATTTTTATGTCTATAAATCAAATTTTATCCCTTGAATCCCTTTTATCCCTTTCATGTAATGTGATTCCTCGAAAAATCACTAAAATTTTAATGACAATCTTCATCGTGTTGCTTGAGAAGAGAAATTGGTACAATAAACTAAACCAAACGAACGCCTTCCAAAAGAATTAGCATGCACTGTTTGAACACCAAAAGGATAACACAATGGGGGAACTTTTAAACTTGTACAACAAAGATCAGAAGCAGTTTGGGATTCAGAGGAAAGATTCTATGAGTGAAATGTAACGTTCACGAATCGAAAGATGGAAGAAGTTTTAACTTTGGAATGAAGGCGCAACAAGTGAACCTTCAAACACGTGCAACGAAGATTGAAACCGAATGGGCACAATAATACAATTAGTACAGCTTGAACTTCGGAACGAAGGTCGTCGAAGCTCCGGTAGAATCAAATCGAGTTTCAGGAAATTGAATGGCTTCTTCAGATTGAAGACGTTGCCAATGGTTGACATTCGATCTTGGATGGAACCAAACGTTGGAAATGGTGATTATGAAAAAGCAACATCGACCTTTTCCCCCTAAAATTTACGAACGCAACCCTTGGACGTTTTAATCGTCTACGCGACAACGTTAAATAATTATCACCCTCCAACGTTTGGCAATTACCCATAAACTGATGTCGACGGTCCAGCGAATTAAACATTTTTGGCGCCAAAATTAAGTTCCTGGGCTTTACTTTGATCCCTTTGAAAAAAAAGCAGTTTTTAATTTACTTAAAAGGAATGTAAATTACTGTCGTTCAAGAAGACTTTAGAAAAAGATAGAAAAACAAATTGTTGTAGGTAGATTTTTTTTAATTTTTCAACATAATCTCCTTTTAGCTCTATACACTTTTCCAGGCGTTTCTCCAACTTTTTTAAACAATCTAAAAAGGAGGAGTTCGGTATGTCTTATTGAACGACCTTCGTATTAGTTTTGTTTCTGTTTCTATATCTGGAAATTTTATTAAAGTTCTTCGACTAAGATTTGTATTTTATTTTAATTTCATGAAGATATACGTCCCCCATTTAATAAAATCATCCAGGATAATTATCCAAAGTAAAGAGGTGTAAATTCGACTTGATCGCCACAGGACCAAATGTGAAACAAGATTTCTTTTTTCTTTCTACGGTTCATTGGCCTCTGAGAATGCGTGGGTAGCGGTTCCGGGAGCTGTGGGTTAAAGTAATGGTATTTTGCTCGAACAATTATGTCAAACTTTTTATCGATTTAACAAGAATTCACGCGATCTAGCACCTCCGGCCACAGTTGGAGCTCGAAACCAAGTTTTCATTATTCAGTGGCCCGAAATATTTTTGCGCGAGGCTCGCGGATACGGCTTACCGCGGCGTTCCGGTTGCGGTCGACTGCGTCTGACCGAGGGCACGTTTGCTTGAAAGCTGCCAAAGTTTGCCAGCGAACTTGGCAAACCATCGCGTGGCTGTTCGTCGCCTTTGAACCGTGAAAATCGCGCGAACAATGGAACCGTGGACTGGCCCGACGGAAGCAGAGCGAGGCAGACGATCCGCGGCTCGCCTAGAAAAGATAGGAAGGAAACCGAACGACGCGAACGCTGCCCAGATATGCTTAGATGCGGGATTTTCCCGCGGAACTTTCGGTTTCCTCGTCGCGATATACTTTTTCCGTTCGGCTTAACCCGCGCCCGTCGATCCACCGATTTACAATCCCGCGATGGACGAACGTCGCTGACCCACTTCGATCGTCGCATATTTCCGACGCGAGAAAAACTTACTACCTTGATATTTTGAAAAAAATTTTATTTTATTGGGTAGGACTGGCTTTAAATTGTAAACAAAGAAACGTGTGTTTGACAAGTAACTTGAATCTATATTGAGTTGATAGGATCATCGAATGTGTGAAACTTAAATGTTAAACTAGTGTTGACCTTTAAGAAGGCTATATCTATTGTTGGTGTAATGTCGCTTGGAACATGTTCTAATTAAAACCATAGATTAAATGTCTAAGGTGCACATTTAATAATAATAAGCTATACAAAAAGGTGGCATACAAAGACAAGAAGTCTAGGTGTACGCAATACATTTATGTATGCAGTTAGACAAACCACATAAAGTGATATAAATTTATTTTTATTTAGACCTATACATGCGATATTCACAATATTATAAAATTTTGTATTTCAATACTACCTCTTGCCAAAGTAGAGATGTTTCTCGTATTCGCGACGAAGCAAAATCGAATTTAATATTCCTGTTTTTAAAATGAAAACAGGCGAGTTTCTTTGCAAGTTTCACGATAATACAATTAACATATATTTCTATAGTATTCCACAGTAAAGACTATTTACTTTCATATATATATTTATAGAGTGAACGTTTGTGAATCGTGGCGTTCTTATAGAAATTCCGCCCACATTGGCTATCCATCTAAATTTCACGGAAGACTGTTTCGCGCGAAACGTCGTTTGCACGGAAGAATCCACGTGAACACGTGTCGCGGGCGCCAACGAGGAAACGACGATAAATCGCGCATTTCTACTCTATATATTCCGGTATGCTCGCTCGTTTTGGGGGATCAATTTCAGGAAGCACACGAACCGGGAACGGAAGGGTGTACGAGGGTGGGTGTCTTCCACGGTCGATAAGCATTAGCTCGCGTCCGCCCACGCTCGCTACCCTCCTTTCCGAAGTCTGGTTACTTTTGTTTCAGCTGCGGTCGGGGGGGGGTAGACGAAGCCGAAAGGTGACTCCTCGACGGTTCCAAGACGCTCGTAATCTTATTTGCACTTTTCTGAGGCTTCCAAGTCTGAATTTTCTCTACCCAGCTAACGGAAGTCAAGAATTTCGGCGGTAATGCACCGCGCCGCTCGGCTTTATTGCGAAATGCTCGCCCTGGGAGATTAGGAGCCGAAAATTCGGACCATTTACCCCGCTGGTGCTTCTTGGGTTGTTCGCGTTGTTATTTCGCGACGAGAGTTTTTCACGACCGTTTCGAATTACTATTACCAGACGAAATTCATGCAAACGTAATTCCCTGGCACGAAATTTAGCGGGAACCGTTCCTTTTATCGGCGCCGCAATTTCTTTGCGATCGCTGCTGCGCTTTGCAAACAGTGAATTAGAATTTTCAGAAACGAGACTGATAAATTAAGAAAGCTTTAAAAGTCGATATTGGTAGAAGAATGAGACTTGTAAAATTATTATCTCCTTCCTCAAAGTATGTAAATTGCAAAACTTTGTTCTTTATTATCATCGTTACGTAAATCTGTATATATGGTATCAAATGCTTAATAAAAAAAAAAAAATAGATATACAAGGTGTGATCGAACAGATCGTGCAATGATTCAATTTCTTGTGACATACATATTCGATATAATTTTTTATTTTCGATAAAAATATTGCATAGGTTCGATTTCACAGTAAATTGAGTAACTCGAGTTTTCATATACTCGATGATTTTTCTACACTGCATGGAAGGTCAATTTGCTTCACATTTTGTGTAAAAAATAAAGTGAAGCACTCTAACGTTGTGATAATCTTGGAGACAAGTTTTCTATGCATAAACGAGCAGTACAAATAATAGAAACATTTCAAAGAGGGCTGTGAGTCGATTAAAGACAATATTAGAATTGGGAGATCAAGAATATCAACGATCAATAAAAAGACAAGAAAGGTGAAAGAAAAAATTAATACTAGTCTAGGGATCACTAGCTACCATAATGCTACCACTTGCGTACGAAACTAATTAACGCTAGAACTACCGAATTTAATTTCTAATAAAAATAGTTACACTCGACTGAATTTTTGCAAATTTAGTGGTTTTCTATAAGAGAATAAATAAACATTTATTTCCATTGGATTATACATTTCTTGAATTATCTGTCGTTTTAATAACTTCGATACAAATAAATATACTCTAACTGCTGGTAGTTCTAATATTAATAATAATTGGGACAAAATTCTAATTCTCTCGCTCTGATATTGATTTTCTGTGAGTATTGCTAACTACCCTGGAAAACACTAATTCTAATTATTTTGTTGTTTTTTCTCTCAGATCTAAAGTTGAATCAACCATTTCTCTGACATCACAGAATCAAAATATCTACTCAAATGGATACATCTCGTGCACTAAGTAAATAAATAAAATTCGTTACTAATTACGATGTTTAAGGCTCCATGTCGTTCGACGGGAACACAGTTTGGGAAACGTGGGAGATGCGGGTGTGCCGAAACTTTCGATTGTGTACATAAAAGCCTCAGGTTCAAGGGCGTTTCCTGCGTGTTTCGCCCGACGCGAAATTTCCCCTTTGAGACGGCAAAAAGTTTCTGCCGGTCCTTGGAACTGGTAGATTCTTTTCAGCCCCGAGGGGGCGAACACTCGCAGGTGATTAGTGACCCAATTACCTAATGTAACGGGCCGCGAGCCAACGGAAGCGCGGATCGCGCACGCGCGCGATTAAAAATGCACGACGCTCGGTGTTCCCGTCTCTTTGAAATTCCGCGCGAACGACGCGCGAGGGGGAATTAAAGTTCAACTTAATTATTTTCGCATTAGCTGTAAGTAACCGCGGTATCTACGCGGCACAAAGGCCTTGCACAGGGTACGCCGGGGCGACGTCGAATGAAAATTTCGGGGTTGGGGGGTAGCTTTTAGCGGCTATCGAATTAATCCGTCCGAGGGTTGCTCGTCGCGACGGTTACTTTTCGAGAAAAAAAAACGTACAAACTGTTTAAGAACCGAATAACTTCAGCGAAGAAAAGCCTCGAGTATCGCGAAATTCGCTTTTGCGTAACAAACCCGGAGCCCGAAGCGACAGAAGTT
This sequence comes from Colletes gigas, assembly GCF_013123115.1. Lineage (NCBI taxonomy): Eukaryota > Metazoa > Arthropoda > Insecta > Hymenoptera > Colletidae > Colletes > Colletes gigas. The sequence continues at coordinate 2,738,781 of NW_025106646.1, forward strand.
TCGCGGTTAACTTTTACGAGATCGAATAATCGCGTTTGCTTCTTCGAACGCAAACGTTCGTCGTGGAAATAATTGGATGAACCGAGGCCACGGTGTCTGATAAGGGGTGGATACGAGTCGTGTTTCGAAATACTAAATAATAAAATTAATAGTTTTTATAAAACGCTAGACGTTTTTATTCGATATAGAGTTTGACGAAAGGAATGAGAAGTCGTATGTTTAATCGCTTTAAATATCAAATTAAAGTAAAAGGAACTTTTACTTTTCTATATATTTTCGTCGAGTTTCTAATAAAGCATAACGTTAGAGGTATTCGAAATACGTTTTCGTTCTAGAATAGATTTAATCGTTTAAAATGTCAAAGAAAGAAGGAACTTTGACTTTCCCTCGCATTCTCGTCGTGTTTTTTAAACAGCAAATAGTCGTGCAGCGGTATTTCGAAATCCTCGGAAACGTTACTGCATCTGGTTGCAGCTCTTATCCCGGAGAGACCTTACAGTTATTACGGCGAGACAACTAAAGTACATCCAAAGGATTATTCGTGGTTTTATCTGCCCGCTTCTGTTCATAAAGCATTCACTCACAAGCCTGTCGTCGTCTCGCAAGCTCTTTTCGCTCTTGACAAATTATCCGCGGAAGCGCAGGAATCCAGAAACAAAGACCTGAAAACTTTTCGCCGAAATTTCGCTCGGAAACCTTCCAGACCAGTTACAAACGAGGATCCGTTATACGCGCTTCTTATTTCCTCAGACCCTATCATAAGTAGTTTACGTCACCACCCCCCTCGCAGAAAAGCATGAAAAATAGCTTTTACTCCGAGGCCGTGTTAGCTCCTCAAAGAGCCAAACATATCTTTTAATCAGCCTGGAGGAGCGTCTACGCGAGAAGGAGAAATAAATTGCTTCGGGTCGTTAAATAAATAAAATGGCAATCCTAAAACAATTCTGTCATCGAAACACCTGTTTGATAATCATTTCAGTAAGAGCATTGATTCATACGATTTCTAGTTTCTGAAAGTGTCCACCCGAAATTTAATTTAACTCTTGGTTTTATTTTGTTATTTAGTATATACGGGATGTACCCATTTGAGTACATATTTGCATTGTGCAAAGTCAGACTTCAGAGAAATAGCAACAAATTAATTTAGAACTGTGAAAATGAATATTTATTATTGAAAAATTTTCTTATTTCTATTAGATGAATAATTTGTATGGAGAATAAGAACCTATTTGTTTATTTGAGATGACTGGAACGCCAGTTATCATATTATTGTGGACAGAAGTTTTTGTGTTCACACCGTGCACAACCACGTATTATACCAAACAAATCAACTATGTTCACATAAAAAAATATCAGTAGCTAAGCAAAACACAAACAAATGTATGAAGTTTGAATTTTATACGTTCGATAGTTTCCTAAACAAAAATATCTCGAATATCGTTCAATTTTTACAACATTAAACCAACCATACAACAAACAATCTACAACTCTGAGAAATTAAATGTTAAATGTGACCTCCACAAAAAATTTTTACACATTCACACTGTAAATAAAACTAAACATACTCCAAGAAACAACCTACAACTCTGTCAAACTAAATGTTAAATGTGACCTCCAGAAAAAATTTTTACACAGCCACACTATAATATAAGGAATAGAAAAACTTCAATCCATAGGAACTTCATGAATTTACACGCTATTGATACGATTTAGGTAAAGTAGTTCTTTAATATTATTATCAAAACTCTCGCCATTTTTGTTCGAAACATCGTCCTTATAGAATTTTCCTCCACTTTGCGTGTCTATCATGCTCCCCGAAATTTCATTAAAATCTGCAAGGACCGGCGTCTGGAAACATCCCTTGTCAGTCCCCGAAAGGGATGGGTCTTCAATAAGTAATTATTCGGGCACAGGGCGTGCAAATTCTCCGCAAAGTCCGACCAAAGCAATTCCACCGCGAACACTTAACAGCGAATTCCCAAGAAAAATGACTCTTTGAGACGGTACATAAGACCGTCGTTTGAATCCGAAGGGTGGGTTCCTGCGGGAGGAAACGAAGAGGGCGAAAGACGAGGAAAGTGACGGAAGCTGAAAAGACAGAGAAGAAGAGGACACGGGCTGGGGAAGAGAGACAGACGCGGCGAGGGAGCACGAGAAAATTTAATAACAATTTCTCAAAATGAGAATTACCGGCTTTCAAGCGCCGCGGCGGCTCCGAAACCGTCGCCCTCTCCGGGGCTTTTCCCTCGCGCAACTCGACCGCCGCCGCAGTCCGGCCTGCATTTTATTTAATATTAGCCCGGTTACCGGGTTAAATTGTCGGGCGGAGACCCAGCCCCGAATTTGCATCTTAATCGGACCCTATTACGGTAACGTCGTTGCTGCGTTCAGGCCAACCTAGCTCTGCCCGCCGCCGCCTAATCACTCGACGAAACACGCGCGCGTCGCGACGCGTCCAAATCCAAAAGCGGTTTTGACGCTGCCCCCGAACCTCGACCGTTCCCGCCGTTGATCGCCTCGTACCGGATAATCGAACCGATTCACTCACGTGAATACGCCCAACTGATTGACTCCCATTGTTACCGATCATTCATCGCTTCCGCTACGAATTGCATCCGCCTCTCGAAACTTTGCTTCCCCGTTCGCGCCCTCTTTGTCCGACTCGCGTTCCGTTCCAACGTTCTCCTTTCCCGGGGATATCGCTTGCATGCGCTTTTCCTTCGTCCATTTTCTTTGCGACTCCACCTCTGTTTTTATCCTTCTTGATACGTCAACCACCTCCTCTCCAGTCGCTGGAAAACGTTCGAATCGTTCGATCTTTGGACGACGATTGATTACTTTCGAGTCATTTTTCCAATATGTTCTTTATTGTATCTCGTATTTTATTGATTCTTCCTAATCGTAAAGTTCTATAAAATAGTCGTGCACATATAAACACAATAATTGTTTGAAGTGTTATTTATGAAATTAACCCTCTACGGGCCAAATTTTTTTCTTAAATGTAAACTTGCGAGGCATTTACTTTGACATTTTAGGTTGATGGTGCTGTGAACCATCATCAATATTGTTATTGGTTAGCTCAAAGACATACAGTGTCGTACACCTGGCGATTCAGTCGACTATCATTCATAAATTGTAAAATTTATAGTAAATGACTAAAATACGGATACAGATATGTAGTTCAATAATTCTTCGTTTAATACATACTGAAAGTTTAATAATCTATATATTATTTATAGATTTATCGAATCAATGATTGATTTATAAATATATAATCCCAGTTTATATAAAATAAATTTATTATATTATTAATTAATAAATATTTATATATAATATAAATATTCATTAATGTATATTACAAAAGTAGAACGAAACTTTCAGTAACTGTTGGTATAACAAATGCAAATTGTCACTACGTATGAAACCAGCTTGTCAGTAAAAAGTACATATTCTTTTATAAATCATATTTAATATATACAGCTTATGTTAACATTTTGCAGGATATCCCCTAAATTTATCTAAATTTTTCTAATGTTTTTCTGAGAGTTTGTTTATTTGTAACATTATATAATTTTATTATGTAATCACAGATGTTCTATTAAATTAATATCGAATAATATGGGAGGTGTTTCAAGAACTATATGGCAGTTATTCGATAGCCAACTTTGAACCACGTAAAAATTACATTGCAAATCGTTGTCGGCATAAAATTTAAAATTACTTAAAAGTCTCATTTCTTCGGCACTTTGCTTTAAATTATTTTTTAATACACTCGGATAGATCCATTTGTCCATTACATTATCTATAACTACTATATTTATAAGGCCATTTACGTCACATTTCAAGATTTATTAATGAAAGTTGGCTGAATCGCTAGGTGTACGATTTTAAATGACACTTACTGTATAATTAAGACGTCATCTTGTGAAGAAACTAAAATCATTTGGTAAAATGTCGATATATTACCATGTGATCAGAAAGTTACACGAAAGTTGCAATTTCTTGATTTTGTCTACATCTATCGTTTCTTATTTATTATTACAATTGCAATTTTCATTTACAGTCCACGTTCTATTGACTGCTGTTTTATTTACACACCTATTTTGCTCACCTTTGTTCTATTAAATGGTTATGTACGTTCAATGACCTCGAGGAATCCCGAGATCTACAGTTGTTGCAGGAAGATGCAGATTTATAGTCCACTTCGTTGCATTACGATTACGATCCAATCAAATGCAAAACCTACTTTAGTTACTGCAACAGCGATACAAATTCTTAGTATCGTAAAGTCGAAGTTTAACAATAAGTTGCACGACACGCTTACTTCTGAGAACTGCTACTTCGAGTTAGTTCCTCGCAAACTACCTAATTACGTCCTCAACGTTCTGCACGAACTTTGTTAAAGAGATTTACGCGATCAGGAGGCATGAAAAAATCAATTTCTCAAACATTCTGTTTCTAAACGTATAATCTTTTGATATAATCGTGAAATTAACGAAAATGTCCATAGCTGCTTGTAAAATCTAATAAATCGAAAGTATACGAATCGTACAACTTTATACAGTATTAAATGAAATCAACGTTTATCTTGAAATTGTAATATTTTTTTCTGTGGTAGCTGATATGATATTTTTAAATTAAATAAAACATTGGTGCACTCTTATATCTAAGTTTATTACTCACAATTTTATCAACGCGTAGGAAATATTTTTCTACTATTTGTAAAATATATATTTTCGAACCGTAATTCTGCGACCGACGACTCGTAACGACACGACACGACTGACACAACAAAGTCAAGTTTTGGTGGCTCAGCATGGCTTGGTACATACCGTTATTAGGTTAAGTATGTTTGGGTACCCTATACCAACACAAAGTCACACCAAGTTTATGAACGCGTTCCACTTGGTGTTCCTTTGTGTCAGTAGCGTCCCAGGACCGAAACTGATAATGTTTCTATCTCTCCTATAACTACTATCTACCATGCCCTCAACATGGCAAACACCATACTACCTATTAAAAAAATTTATGTTCTTGCTATTTCTTACATTCTAATATTTTAAGAATCTTTTCCTACAATATTAAATTTGTTTCTCAATTCTTGGAAATTATACATTTTAACACCCAATAAACCAGAACCCAAACTTTATCGAAGAATATTCTACCAAAGTACTTTTTCAAAATGTTTTAACCCCCATTGAAATAAATACAATTACTATTAAACTGTTCCAAATATATCTAGACTTATCTCTTTGAAACTAATTTATAATTAATAATTTTTATATTGCGGTTACATAAAAAAAAAACATATTTCTATAGGTTTTTAAATTTTCAACTTGAACAGATAATTTATTTTTGTACAAATACTGTTCGAGCTAGCAAAAACAGAAATCGAATATGCTATACATGCGCGAGATCCGCGCCCTTAAACGTGAAATCCTGATAAAAATTACTCCCTTTCCTCGAGCATAATTGGTCACTAGACGCGGACGATGAGTTGAATCCTAAAAAGAATCGGATCGCCGTCATGAGAACGGTATAGAAAGGTCTCGTTTGATTTCTTCGACCATTTGCATGTCGAATGCGCCAGTTATTCTGTAAGGATTATCCGTAAATCTTTTGATTAAGTCTTTTGCCGCGACCGGTATGCATATGGCTCCGCGGCGAAATTGCTCAGTTTGCGGTATGAATGGAAATACGTCGGAATGGTCCTTGGTACCGAAATTGATCGCTGGGTTACTTGTTCGATTCAAATCGAGGCTATTCCGTTTGCTCAGGATAGTGGGATTTATTCTATCCAGGTTACGTTTGTCTACTCGCAACGAGAAGATTCATAAGGCTTAGGAAATTTGAAAATATTATAAAATCGGTAACAGCCAGTTTATATTTTTTTAATGAACATTTAAATTAAGCGATAGAAGTCGATATTTATTGGCTGATAAATATTATTTTTCGTGAACCGGATAAACTGTCGATCATTAAATCGATCATCAATAATTGTACGAAACAGAAATATTTTAATGATGTAAATACCAATTGAAAATTAATCAAAATAAGAATTTCGTATCTGATTTTTTCTTATTTAGTAATTTCTTTCTAATACAAATTAAATTTAATTTAATTAAGTAAAATTACTATTAAATACCGCATTCGATAAAAAAAATTACTAAATAATGGAAAAAATCAGATACGAAATTCTTATTTTGATTAATTTTCAATTGTATAAGAAGTTAATTGTATGTGATGTGGAACTTGGAAATTTAAGTTATTTATGACGGTAAAACTATTTCTGTTTTGTATTATTGTAGACGATATACCATATTATTTTACATACATCCAAGGATAAATAATATTTATTTATCAGTGAGTTCTCACTTACTGATCCATAGAAACTCATTTGGACAAAATAAAAATATTATTTTGTCCGTGCAGATATCGTCAAACGGTACGATTCTTCCTGGGTGGCTTTGCCACATTTTTAAACAAAAATTTCCATCTTTTATATTAGCTAATTATTTAAAATTTATCTTAACGTCGAGGTTGCAACCACCTTTCCAAATAAAATATCACTTACGACTTCACATCATAAAAATATCCGTGTTTAATACCAACCATCCCCCTCCCCAAAAAAAAAGCTTGAAAAATTGTTTAACGAAAATAGGAACGGTCGAATGGAAAATATTAAATCGTTCCCAAGCCGGAAGAGTCGGTCTTCCTCGAAAACAATTAAACAGTCGTAGCTCGAGTTAATTAACGCGAGAGATTTGAAACCCGCGGGACTCAAAGAAGCTAAAAGGGAGTCGTACGCGACGGCCCTTTCCCTTATTTCAGCCGTAAGTCCTTAAAGGAACTTGGCAATAATATTACCGACGAGTCTTCTTTGGCGCAACGTTTCCACGAAAGTTCCGACCCCTCTTCTGTTGCGGGAAATTAACGAATTTATCTGTTCGTCGAATGTTCGACAGAATTCGCTCTGTTCTCGTTTCGTAGCCGTAACAGGTTGCTCCTGCAACTTCTCTTTACGCGTCCCCTTCGAGAAGCTCCGCGCAATTCCGACGAGTAAGTATGAAGCGAGGCGCCATGGAGCTCTTCTGGCCCTTTCCTCCCGCGGGCATCCGTATCGGAGAATTCTCTTGCGGGGAGCTACAACCTTCTCTTCCCCGTTGGCTACCAGCTAGCAGTATTCAGTGATGCAGGTATTCGAACTGCAGACGAGAGGATGGGAAATTCCAAACCCTCCTCTCCTGGCTTCGTTCTTTTAACGCGTCGCGGACGATCGTGCGCCTGTGAAATCGCGAAAGGAATTCCGAACTATCGCATATCCCTGTGTTCCGACAGATCGAATGATTCGAATTTTGTGTGCTGCTGGTTGGTCGTTAAATTGCACGATCAGTAATGGGGGAAACACAATTGCAATTCCGAAAAAACACCGTTCACGGAGTTCCATATTTTCAGCGAACCTCGTTTTCACGCGTACAGAATAAACTACCCCTTCGCTGCTACCATAAACTGTTTTATTTAAAATATAAGATAAATATAACTTACATTCATGAGTAATATGATAAAAAAGGCAACGATGCTTTTCTGCCATTAGTTCTCTTCTGTATACATAGTCGCAAATCAAATCGTAAGGTTAATAATGATTTTATTTGAACGATGAAATATGTCAGTATATGTCAATATAAGGAATTATGTTGTGTAAATTTTTGCTTCAATTTCGATCGTTTCTGTGTCTAGAATATATGTGCATTATCATTATTTCACATCAAAGTATCGTTATATACAATTTCGGATCAATTTTTGAGTTTCAATTCTTCACCATTTTTATTTCTTCACGTATATATCAATTTCTGTTAATCGTTGCTTGCTACCAATTTATAATTTGTATTATTTACCTACATTTATTTCTTCAAAGCCTTAATTGCTACTTGACAATTTGAAATTAATTAAATTGATGTGAATTTCATTATTAAAACTCTATATTTTTTTTAAATTCAAAGTAGATCATTTAATGACTACTTTAAAATTTAACACACGTCATAGACTTTCTTAAATGATTATAATCTATAGTTTAACGAATAACAAGCAAAGATTTAATCTTTATAAAGAAACTCTAATTTCTGTCCCTTTCGATACATGCGTTTTATCGAACGGAAAAAACTATGAATTTCTCCCAAGAAGCACTATATCGTACGCTTATTGCCTTGTTGAGATCAACAGTTAGTTATAATGACTTTACTGATGAATAAGCTCCCACTTGCATACATTATTTAATGTAATTTATAGCCGTTTGATCGGCAATTCGATTTCGTGCGGATTATTAAAACACGTCAGCCGAAGTTCGCGTTAATAATCTCGCGGCCGTTGGTGATAGTAAAGCAAAAGTGAAACAAAAGAAGTTTCAACGGGACAAATTGAAATTGCAATCGTGAATGCACGGCTGCGTTTCTGTCTTCAAATCAAATTCCACGGGAAAAATTCATTAATCTCCGATAGAAGAGCATGCCTAGTGCCGGTGCAATTTTTCGACGAATTTTCAAAACGTCGAAACTGAAACCAAATTAACTGCAGAAGTTCCTAAATCGTGGTCAATGAAATATCAATTTTTTTAAAATTTTTATATATAAGTATAAATATTATTATCGTGAGTGCAATTTTATAGACAAAATTTCTATCTTCGATGTTTCGATGCTTTCCTTCTTTGAAATTAAAATGGAAATTGAGACTGTGTTGTTCCATCAAAGGGAAATAAAATTAATAATGCGAAGATTCTTTCCCAGAAATGATCAATTTCTCTTTGTGTATTAAAAATCTATATTAAAAGTATTAAAAATATTGCAATTGCTAGTAAAGAGACGATGATAACATAATTGAACTAACGAAGCTCTATTAATTTTTCTGAAAAATAGTACAAAATTATCGGAACGTTATCAAATTTTTATGAAATCAACCATGACAATGGAAACGCAATCCACGTGGTGAAATGGAATTGTGTTGTTCCAGTGATTCCTTTGTTTTCGTTTATTTCATGAAAATCTCATATCGTATTGATAATCTTTTATCGCTTGCAGCCTCCAGCATTGGTTGAAACATCGTATCTTTGGTAATTTGCACCGAACATGCCTATACATGAATAAATTTGGCATCTATTGACATTCTACCATCAGGAGTGGTTCCGACGATTGTTATTCAAATTTAACGCGTTCGCTGCTGCCATTCGGTTGGAAAACTGTCCGTCACAGACCACGCTACATTTGTAACAATTTTGTTCGATATCGTGCACGCATTAGCTATGTATAAATAAAATCTAGCGAACAGGTCAACCGAATAATACTCTAAACGAGTCGCGCATAATGGGTTTGTGATTTAAACTTGTAAAATTGTAAATTAGAGTCACAATTAATATTCATGAACAAAAGGATTAAATCACACTTCAGACATGTATATAATCTTTCTTTTTTCTAATTATTGTGTTTCATGAACTAGCAAAGCTTCGATTGTTTGAAGGGTTAATAATATTACTGTTTTCATGAAAGTAAGCTCTTGGAATAAAAACAAACACTTTGTGTGCTACTTTAATTTAATCTAAAGATCAAAAGCAGAAATAAATGCTACATAAAGTTTGTTTCAGAGTTACAAATATTATACTACTATATACAATATTATAAATTTATCTACATGTTTTTCATAATTTCACACAAAACTGCAAACTATATTCCATGTCGTACTATCGAACGCAAGCTTGACATGAACAATTTATTATTCCGCAAGTTCCTCAATATTTTGCCGAGTTTCGAAGACTGCATTCTTAAAATTCTTTGCTTAAGTTCTTACGAAGTCTGTCGAGTAAACGGTTAAACTTCCCCACAAGCAAGAATCGAGCGAATGTTGTTTCTTGGACTAAAACACAGCGTTTATTCCTGTAAGTTTACGTAACATTTCTTTCTTCGACTAACCTCTAGATCAAGTTACACAGTTGCTATATTGGAGGGACTGAAGTACATCGAAAAAGCTAATAACAATGACAAATTCATTATCTATTCAGATTCTATAAGTGCACTCACTACCCTTAATGTTACTGAACCCAAAGACCCCATTATTAGACAAATTATTGAGAAGTACAACGAAATTCTGTCAAACAAACAAGCTACTGGAAGTTTGTTCGGGTGGATTCCATCAAAGGGCTGACAAAGTCGTAAAAGAGGCCGCCAATTCACCCCGTCACCCCCTCAATACACCTATCTATCACAAAGAAGTTTTCAAATCATTTTTCAAGATTCTCAAAGAACACTGGAACCTGTCCTGGAAAAATTCTTATAATTCACGTATTCATTGTACCAGGAATAATACCTACGAGATTAGTCCTGCATTATCGTTCAACAGGAGGCACCAAGTTGTTTTAACAGGAATAAAGATTGGCCACACAAGCCTAACACACGCTCACCTATTAGAGAAGAAAATCCCACCAATGTGCAACACCTGCCAGACCGTTAATTCGATTGAGCCTATCACTACCTCTTGCCCTAAATACCAATGGGAGAGAACATTCTACCAAATTGATGGAAACTCCAAAGACGTAACCAGGACTGCAGATTCTTGCTCAGGAGTGCTAAAGTTTCTTAAACATATAAACATATTTCATTTAATTTAACCTAATTCTACATCTAAAGTAAAGTATCGTGGTTGCTAATTACCCTAATGAGTTGATGCAACAGTAAAAATTAAATAAAAAAAAAAAGTTACACAGTGTACTATGGTACACTATGGCTTGGAAACGGAAAAACAGAGGAAATCGTACAGTTTTCGTGAGAAACGTACGCCCGGAATTACGGCGAAACCAAGGTGTCCCTGTTTAGTTAAATTGAAACAAAGGGTAGGATTCAGAGTAGAAACGATCGAGCCTGGAGATCCAAGCTCGCCTCGTACCAGACAGAATTGAAACCGTATGTTATGCCCACTAATAACAAACCGCTGTGTATTATATACGTAAGCTAGCTGCGGTCGCGTCTTGTCGTTTCCGCGGCGCACACAGTGGCCGCATGCGGTAACGAACAATGTCTCCAAGGGCCATGTCGTCTCATTAATCAGAGCAATCTCCCGGCACAATATTGAAAATTCCATCGTAGAGCCGTGCGCGGTGTTCTCGGTCAACGGTGCGGCGCGATTTCAAGTATTTACAAAAGGAGCAACCGGATATCCTTCGTCTCTGGTCTTCCTGAATTGCCGGAGGACACACGTACACGCGTGCAGAGTCTCTTTCGTTCCTCCCTCTTCTTCGTATCATCCCTTGCTTACCACCCTCCGCGTCAAGGAACGCTCAACGAGAGCCTGTCTTCCATGTCGCTTTTCATTCCCACCCCTCCTACGCCCCTGCCCACCGGTGCAGTCGTTAATAATGGGTCACTTCAAACGACTTGATTGCTCTCAATTTACGTCGAGAATGTAGAACACCAAGAAAGTGCAAGGTACACCTAAGATCCGACGGTCGCTTTAATAAGAGTTCTCGTGTAACAGCTACGAACGTAACTGATTATTATACATTTTTTAAAAAAAACTGTTGAAAATATTCTGTGACTTACGAGACGTTACCTTTTGAAACACAATAAAAATATATTGTCAATGATGCATTTGAAGCTCTTAATATCTTCGCCCAGTTACGTCGTTGGCGTATATACACGTTTAAATATTTGAAATATTTGTACTTGAATTTACGATTGCACGATGCAAATGAGTTGATAGATACAACGAAAGAGTTCAAAACTTTTGTATCGAAATCACCATATGTTTTTTGTCATCGTGATCTCAACACCATTCTGAGCATTTCAAAATGGTTCAGACACTTAAGAATAGAAGAACAATTTCCTAGCTTGTATTTTTATTCAAAACGTTAAATTTAATGGTACTGATATTTCAACCAACATTGTCTTACTGAGGCTCTGTTTCCAGGAAAAAAGATTTTAAATGATCTATTGTCTGACTATTACTCGCTACTTCTACTTGCTGCGATTATAGTACACGTATTAGTACATAGTACAGTAATACTGTTGGTGTTAGATAATCTGTTTTAATTGGTAGAGACTAGAACAAGCATGAAGTGGTGCACGACAACCAGATAATACCGTACCACATCGTCGACATTTATAAAAATCAAAGGAAGTAAAAATATCGGATATCAGTCGGATGTGTCAATCAAATTGCACTAAATTCCATGCATACCCAACCCAGCACAATTTAAGCTCGCTCTTTTTGAAAGTCGCCGGCAAAAAATTTTTAATCTAGATTTTCGATTAACTTTTTCATAGAAATTATTCGTATAAAAGTCTGCTGTATGAAATAATTGCAAAAACATGAAAATGGCCAATACAAGCTTCATTTAAACAATACCGTATTTAAATGCTTCCATCCTATCGTGGTATCTTTTGAATAAAAATGGTAATTCAGAATGGAAAAGATTCAATATATTATCTACGATATCTGCATCTTTCAAAACACTTTTGGGTGGTTATAAAAAGTGTGTCAATTTTGAAAATCAAAAGCAGTCGACGCGATAGACGAAAGTGATACTTTCTGTTGTTTCACATCGGAAAGAAAATCTCAGAAAATGTTCTTCAACGTCTACGATTTAATCTTTTCTAAAGCATTTCTCATCGATGATACACAACGAATTTTGAAGTTCGATTTCCGCTAAAACGAAAACTGGGATATCAAATGTTAACCCACGTTATCGATTTATTTATTATTTCTTTTGAAGAGTGGTTTACTGATAATACCGTTGTGAATCGGTATATCACACCAGCGCAAATGGAAACAACGAGCCAATGAACAGACGCGATAGCCAATTACACGCGCACCTGGCGAATTTTGAAGGTCAATTTTCCACGCAGCAGAGCGCCGTGAAAAAAATTGTTAATCCACGATTTTTTTAATTTTTTTACGAACAATGGCTCTCGATAATACCATGGCTTTCTGTCAATCTTCGCGCACGTTAATACAAACAAAAGTAACGAGCAACGGACAGACGTGTTAATCAATCATACGCGTACTCTCGACGAATTTCAATGTCAACGTTCTCAAAAACGAAGCCCAGCATACAAAAAAGTTATCCTTTCGATTCGCTACATCCTGAAAAATCCTACCATATTTTTCGAAACGTTCTCTTCATTTCTGTGCACAAGAATGTAATTGTTCCGTTTCTATTTCCTTCGCAGAAAATTACAAGGGTTAATATCAACGTTTGTCAATTACATCCACTAGTTTCCCAATTAAATTCCAATAAGAATGAATTTCCCAGCACGAGTTTTTAATATCGAAGACTGTCATTCAACGGGACACCATGGATCCCTCGTGACGCCGAAATAATCAGAATTTGGTAAATTTTCACCTCTCGGATGGCCCGGACGTACGCATTCGGGCATTAATCACGAAACGATGCGTTCGAAATGAAAAACATTTCGACTCTCTTTGACACGTGCTCGTTCCAACGGGGCCGGTATATTTGTAATTCCGCGATCCGCCGCGCACACGTTTTCGCCCCGCGGATACATTAAACGCGTGTTATGCAAATTTCTCGACCCATTAGACGTCCGTTCCTCTGTCGTCGTTTCTCTGCCACCATTTTGAATCTCTCCGTTAGTTACGGGCCCGAATGCCGTTCGTCGAGAGCTCTCCCGATAACACGACCATTACGTGCCCCTAATATTTCGTCACGTTCCTCTGCTTCGTGCAGTTGCCGCAAATACCGAAAAGCTCGCGAAAATTCCTTTTTGGAACGCCACATTTCTAGATTTCTCCCACATAAGTTTCTTCGACTTTCGAGGGGATCAGTAAGAAACGTAAATTCATCATTAAAATCTTGCATAAAAGCAAATAATTGTTCGATCTAATTAATCGACATTCCAATCACCAGATTATAAGTATTGGAACAGTTTACAGAAATAATCACAATATTTACACTGTAAGAAATAGTTGTACGATAACCTCTACAGGGTATTTTAAAGATTAAACAATATACTTTCTTTTCATTCAATTTTCTTTAATACCTTTTTGAAAAAAATTTATTCACGACTAAAAACTATGAATTTGAAGATTGAAAGCTATAATATTAATGAGTCATTAATAACGACGCTAAAAATATTGTTTCATCTAAAGTAACTTGGACGACTAATTTGTGAATCGAAAAACTTTTGTCTATGGAATTTCTTCCCATTATAAAATCCAAGCGAGATATTTAAGGCAGTGAAGTTATTTAACTCACTCTTTGTACGAACTAATTGATTTAAAGCGTCGACTGTAACTTATAATACAATTTCAGAGCTATAACGATTGTCACGCTTCCATCGATACAAATTAAACCTAAAGTTGAAAACTCAAAAAAGAAATTTCAAAATAAAATTATTTTTAAACAAAATACATAATACGTAATTATGGTGTACGTACAAGAGAGACATCCAAATTCGATTACTTCAAAATTACAAATTGGTAGGTTCAAATGAAAAACATCGTTATATATAATTTCGAATCAATTTGTAAGTTTCATATATCAATTTTTGTTAATCGTTGCTACCAATTTATAATTCATATTATTTACCTACATTTATTTCTTCAAAGTCTTAATTGTTACTTGACAATTTGAAATTAGATGCCCAAACAGCAATTAAATTAATATAAATTTAATTATTAAAACTTTATATTTTGTTTAAATCTATAATAAATCGTTTAATGACTACTTCAAAATTGAATACGCGTCATAGACTCTCTTAAACGATTACAATCTATAGTTTAACCAACAACAAGCAAAGATTTAATCTTTCGAAGTACATAATACGTAATTACTGTGTAAATTTACGTACAAGAGAAACATCCAAATTCGATAACCCCAAATTCACAAACTGATAGGTTCAGATTGAACGCGAAAATGCTGTATTCGCCAGCTCGAACCTGAGAAGCGTCCGTGTGCATAGAAATAGATTACAAACGCCATGATTGGCATTTCGGTCAGCTTTCCAGGATTTCCGACCATTGTACGTCGCGTCGCGACGATTGCCAAGCTCGAATGGCGATATTATTTTCCGCGTCACGAGAAACAGCGATACCTTCGCGCGTTCAGCGTCGGATTACGATTTTGCGTCGGGGGCGGTTATCGATTCGAACACGCTCGTACATCGACCAGGAATTCGCCGTTAATTCTCGCGGCGATGTTCCCATAAAAAACGAGACTCTTCTATCGTATACCTCTCTCCCTCTCTCTCTCTCTCTCTCTGGCACTTTACGTTCTTTTTTCGTTCGTCAGAACCTTCGAGAATAAAATCGTTCGGCGTATTTGCAAACGGAGCGGAAAGAAATGATCATCGTCCAGCCGTTTCAACTTCTCCACCCACCCCCTGCCATCCTCGACCTCTGAAGCACGACAAACCGCCGGCAGCCAGCCGCAGGATCGTTCCCTTGAAACAATTGAACCTCTCTTAATTTATCACCAAGCCAGAATGCAACGAATTCCACGGGAAATAAATTATTGTAGGTGGCCGGGAATTCGGGAAGGCAAGTAATTCGCGAACGAATTTGTTCCTGCTCCGCCCCCGTTGGAAGAGAGGCTAGATGCTCGAAGAAAGTAACGTGACTCGCGTTGAGCCGATGATTTATCTCGTTGCGTGCCGTTAAATGTTGTTCGAGACGACCAACGATACCGGAACTAAACGAGTCCGGGAAACATCGGGTCAAATCGGGTTGAGTCGAGGTCGAAATTTATTTATTTATTCATTTATTCGAGGGAAAAATACGAAAAGAAGTTAATAATGTAAGAGAAGGCAAAATAAAAATTAGACGAGACAAAATTTTAAACTTTTTGAGGATTGTTCGTTCTATTTATACGATTGTGAGATCCATGTGTTGTGTGGTGGTTCACACAATAAAATAAAGTATGATTTCGAATAATATTACAAGCTATATCAAGGTTTCAATGAAAAAGAAATAGACATGTAGAATACACACATAGTCTTCGACGTTTCCAAACAATTATTTTCGTTACAGTACCGAACGCGTTCTGACCCACAGTGAGGCGGTGAGATTACGGCGAGATGATCTAGCGGATAAACGATACGATATCGGGGATCCTGGGATCATCGACGCGAATCCAGTCGAGATAACGTTGCGTCCGTCTCGGGATCCCCATTGCGCGATCAGCAGATTATCCTGCAGGCAGCGAAATTTTAACCCTAGCGTTACGTAGGTCCTTGGCACTACGAGTTGTTCATGTTGGTTCGTATCATAGCAGTGGGGGAAAAACTAGCCTGAACGACTGGAGTGCTTTTTCTGGTGAACTTTTTGGCTCAGTTAACACATTGACCGTCGCGTGACACAAATCTAGGTGATGAGTAAGCTTCCACAGAATCACCTGTCACCCTTTAGGGAATGATTTTATTTGTACCGTGTGGTCCAACTGATTGTGACACTCGTCTTTAGAATTTTTATAATTTCCTTTTCATATTCTGAAAATATCAGTTATTTAGTAATACTTGGGTTTATAATTCTTTACTATTATTCTCATTTAAAATTATGCTTCAATGAATATGGCACAAAATCAGATTTGAGTTAGGTCTGGGTTAGAGTCAGACTGATTGTGACACTTCTCGTCTTGTCTTGTATTTTAGAATTTTTATAATTTCCTTTTCATATTCTGAAATTATCAGTTATTTAGTAATACTTGGGTTTATAATCCTTTACTATTATTCTCATTTAAAATTATGCTTCCCTGAATATGGCACAAAATCAGGTCAGAACGTCGAATGTGATATTAGGTCGTCATATAAGTTCGTGCTGAGTTTTGTAGTAAACGGATAAACATCATTTTATTAAACTTTCTATATTATGGTTCGATAGGCAGTCCAGTTTATAATATTCAGTAAAGTCTAAAACTAGAAATTGAATAACAGAATAAAGTTATGCTCTTTAAAATGAGTGTTCATTCAAGTCGATCGCGTGATTAGTTCCGGAGATATGAGGGTTCAAAGAGTTTGTTTACTTTACATTGAGCACGTGCTCATAGTAAATAGTGCACTCATGGAAATATTACGTCACTCAGTCACGATGTTGGAGTAGGTCAGCACGACGCATAAAACAGAGAAAGAGAGAGTCGAATTAGAAAAATTACGTCTTTTTATAAACAACGATATCTCTAAAACGAGACGTTACATCGACGTAAACCGAAATTCACTTTAAAGGAGAAGTTTTACCGTTTCTAATGATGGTACAGTTATGCAGAAAGCATGAGTAGTTTCGAAACTATACGCGTGTCAAATTTATGTAACTTTCAATACACGTTGCTGTTTATTAAACTATCACAAGTAGTAAATTATTTGGATAATTTAATTTGGAACAATTTTATTAAATGTTTCTTTATATGTTGAACTAATTACTGAAATAGCTTGTAAATAGTATCTGTTAACTTAATGTCAACGATCTATCCTTCCTTTGTTTCTTTTTTTTTAATAAAACCTAGTGAAATTAGTATCAATGTAAAATAATTACGCACAGTTTTGAAAATGTAGGAGCCACTGAGAGATGCGAGGAGCGCGCCAAAGAACGGACGAACACTTTTGCACAAACGCGCTTTCGGTTTTTGTCAAGCGTGCTTCAGCTTTGCTTATTTGGAGTCACACTTTTTGTTAAAGATCTACAGTCTTCTTCGTACTAGAGGGGTGCATGCATAAAAGGAGTCTAAGCCTAAACTCGACTGACTCTTTTATAAGAACTCGGACAATGCAGCCGGCATTTTTTCCACTTGTAGCGAGCCGACGAGAGGAGAACTGGTTCAAGGAGGAAAGTCGGAACGAACAGAACTGTGTCATGAAAAAGTTGTCGGTCGTTTCTCATTCTTGAAACGGCGATTGTTGAACGTAACTCTGTTTTATTTTTCTAGCACGATTAACGTATTAACAGCCAGCCGTTAATCATTTTTATAGAAATTAGGTCGAACGAACTTTAATCCTTTTCCACTCGTGGATGAGATATCTTTCGGACCAACCTCGTTTATTTGCACACTTAGAACGAGATATACGTTCCTTACGAATGAATGTTGTAATATAATAGATACTTTAACACCATCTTACTTCGTGATAATAATTATATAAGCGACGAGATTTGTCGAATATCCCATCAGTTAGAAGCATTTTTCTGCTCTGCGTATACACGCGAGTCGTCGTTCTCAACGCTGAAAATAGTGAAAAACGAATATGGATGCGGACTCGCAGATAAGCATCTCGGCAATTGCATAAGGATAGGAGTTATAAGCTATGCATGAACTAAATTTCAGTAAAATTGTAGACCAGAGATACACAACGTACCCGCCCGCGGCTTGATTTGAATAAAACGGAGAACTCTGCTAACTTTGCCACGACTAAGGCCAGGTCACCAGATACTCACCAACATTAAAACAATATCCCACACGGTAGCAAAATTGTGTATATTACGAACAAAGCGATGATTACTTTAGGAACAGATCTCTGACGATAGGAGCAATATCCCGCGAATGCTTTAAAAGAAAAAGTACTCGAATATTTACGTTCCTGTTTCAGACAAATATTAACTTAACTGACAGACTATATAAGGAATTATTTTAAGAGACGCGTAATAAAATCATTTCTAGAAACTAATTTAATTTTAGAATTCATATTATATTAATTTAAATTTAAAACCGATTTTAAATCACCAAACCAACAGTGCTTTTATATGACATTCCCTTCACATACTCATCGTTCAAATTGCATAACTGACACTTATCGAAGATAAACGTGCCACATATTTAGAAAATACGTAAATATTTGAGTATACGTCGTTCAACTGGAATATGCAAAATAATTTAAGTCCTATTCTATTCGTTTCCTGTAAAAATATGCATTCGTAGTCAGCTTATTGGCTTCCATGCTCTTCAAGGATCGCGTTTCTAACCGAAGTTCTCTGCGCGTAAATTTAAAATTCTCACGAAACTGTTGGCTCTTTTTTAAGTTTCGTCGCGGAAAGAGACTTCCAGGACTGGCTTGTCCCGCGCGCGTAATAAACTTCAATATTTCATTTATCATTGTTCGGGGTCTGCGAGTTTCTATCGGAAGCGTTCCTCGTCGCTCGAGTCAAAAGCGAGTCAGAAGCAGATGGGGTACAATTGCGCAGCACGTATAATGCATAAAGTTTAACGATAGCGCGAGATTTTCATTCTCGCGACATCTCTTACACAGCAAGGCGCAATATTACACATTATCAAAGTTACGGGCAACTTTGAGCGCGCGTGCGCGCCCCGCTCGCTTTATTGAAAGGATAAAGTCCTTATATCGTAGCGATACGTCGTGATTGCCTGACGTCATTTCATTTTTCCAATAAACCTTTTACGGCGGAAAGTCGACTCTCCCCTCTCTCTCGTCTCTTGTGCATTGCTGGGTTTGCTGCAGGGCATTATGAACGAGAGAACAAATAGGAATAAAGGAACCAAGTGCGATAGAAACAGAGCAGGGGAATGACGGACGAGTTCGGTGAACGTATCAAAGGGCGAAGATCGAGAAATGAGAAGCGGATCGGTTGTAATATCGTAGACCTTATCACTTAAAGAGCTAGGATTAAAGGGCCCCTCGATTCGATGATTCTTCCTAGTCACTCTTGTCCTTTACCCTTTTGAAATTAAACTTTTGCGTATTAAATGCTTGTAAACTCGACTGTTTTTGTATTTTAACTTTTAACTTTCATTCAAAGATGGACGTTCTATTCGAATGATGTTTGTTCGACCAGGCAGGTAAATTCTTACTTGATCGTTGTGAAATAATTTTGTCGCGGACCGCCTAATTCCAGTGAAACTATAGTTTCTAGTCTGGAGACTACTAGTACTGTTAGGAAGCTATGAATTACACTTTTCGTGCATCCCCTGCAGGGCCCAGTGCAACTCATAAAGGCAGTTTCAGATCATTCCACGAGATGTATCAGGATGGTCAAGTATTATTAAGAATTTTAGAACCTTAAATTGTAGTATTAAATCGTAACGATTTGAAAAATATGTCATGTACATACGTCGATTTGGTCTTCTCTGTGATCAAGTTTGATGTCACAGTCATTGTTAAATTACTTGTGACTTAAATATTGCTTTGAAGAAACGATAGAATATAATTCAAAGTATGCACATATCTTGTACATTATAGAGACAAAAATTTTGTCTTCGATAGTAGTGTACAAGCACCAACTTTCTAATTGTTTACAATTAATTGAAAGATAAAAAGAAACGATGGATGAAGATGAAACTAAATGCAAAACGGTGAGATAATTTATTTCGATAGACAATTGGAAAATAACTGAATGCAACATGTTTAAAACTGTGCCATATTTTCTGCAACAACCTAACAGTAAGATGTACGATATTTGGTGATTTATAATATTCAATAAAATATTCCAACGTATCGAATTGAATCGTTCACTACATCAACAAACTTCCCATCCCTTTAACACTAGAACTACCGACAATTATACTGTATTTATTTGCACCAAAAAAATTAAAACGTGAAGAAATGTATAATGCAATAGAAATAAATGTTTACTCATTTTCTTATACAAAATTATGGTCAATTTTCAAAAGTACAGTCGAGTAAATTTTTTATAAGTTTTATTAGAAATTACGAATGGGTCATTGTGACTGCTCTGGTAGTTGTAATGTTAATTATATTCGAGAACATAAGAGGCATTTAAATTTAATTTTCTGAAACTATTACAAAAAAGAAACATTTAAATAAATGTTATTTTGAAGTTCATCGACGTCGTTGCAAATAGAATACGGATTAGAAATAGGAAAGCAATATCCTATTAAAATCTACAATAATGCGTAACTTCTGAGTCCCCGCAGTATTGAAAAATGTCTGAATACAAAATATTTAAAACTATGCAATATTTTCTGCAACAACCTAACAGTAAGATGTACGATGTTTGGTGATTTATAATATTCAATAAAATATTCCAACGTATCAAATTGAATCGTTCACTGCACTAACAAGCTTCTCATCCCTTTAATTATATTTGAGAACATTGAAAGCATTTAAATTTTATTTTCTGAAATTATTGTAAGAAAGGAATACTTAAATGAATTTTACTTGAAACTCACCGGCGTTGTTAAAAGTATAATACGAGTTAGAAATAAGAAAGAAGTCTCCTATCGAAATCAACTAGAAAACAACTGGATGCAAAATATTTAAAACAGTGCAATATTTTCTGCAACAGCTTAAAAATAAGACGTACGATATTTGGTGATTTATAATATTCAATGAAATATTCAAACGTATCAAATTGAATCGTTCACTGTACTAACAAGCTTCTCATCCCTTTAATTATATTTGAGAACATTGAAAGCATTTAAAC
Source organism: Colletes gigas (assembly GCF_013123115.1). Taxonomy (NCBI): domain Eukaryota; kingdom Metazoa; phylum Arthropoda; class Insecta; order Hymenoptera; family Colletidae; genus Colletes; species Colletes gigas. The sequence continues at coordinate 2,760,159 of NW_025106646.1, forward strand.
TTTATTTTCTGGATCTATTGCAAGAAAGGAGGTAGTGTACGAGTTAGAAATAGGAAAGCAGTCTTCTACCGAAATCAATTAGAAAACAACAGGATGCAAAATATTTAAAACTGTGCAATATTTTCGGCAACAGCTTAACAATAAGACGTACGATATTTGGTGATTTATAATATTCAAAGAAATATTCAAACGTATCAAATTGAATCGTTCAGTGTACTAACAAGCTTCTCATCCCTTTAATTATATTTGAGAACATTGGAAGTATTTAAACTTTATTTTTTGGATCTATTGCAAGAAAGGAGGTAGTGTACGAGTTAGAAATAGGAAAGCAGTCTTCTACCGAAATCAATTAGAAAACAACAGGATGCAAAATATTTAAAACTGTGCAATATTTTCGGCAACAGCTTAACAATAAGACGTACGATATTTGGTGATTTATAATATTCAAAGAAATATTCAAACGTATCAAATTGAATCGTTCAGTGTACTAACAAGCTTCTCATCCCTTTAATTATATTTGAGAACATTGGAAGTATTTAAACTTTATTTTCTGGATCTATTGCAAGAAAGGAGGTAGTGTACGAGTTAGAAATAGGAAAGCAGTCTTCTACCGAAATCAATTAGAAAACAACAGGATGCAAAATATTTAAAACTGTGCAATATTTTCGGCAACAGCTTAACAATAAGACGTACGATATTTGGTGATTTATAATATTCAAAGAAATATTCAAACGTATCAAATTGAATCGTTCAGTGTACTAACAAGCTTCTCATCCCTTTAATTATATTTGAGAACATTGGAAGTATTTAAACTTTATTTTCTGGATCTATTGCAAGAAAGGAGGTAGTGTACGAGTTAGAAGTAGGAAATCTCCCATCGAAATCCACAATAACGCGTAAATTCTGAGTCCTCGCAGCTGTAGTCGAACGTGATCAGCGCCGTGTACGATATCGCAACAGAGGCCCGCGTATATCGAGTAAATTCCTACGTATTTAACCGTGCAGCTAGATGCACAGCGATTCAACATCCGCGGGAAGTAATCGATGGCCCTACACGGTGCGTGACGATTCAATTACGAACCGACGACGCAGACTTGCCGGAATTAACTGTGGATAAAGCCGAATCGAATTGTCACGATCGACCGTCACGAACAGGTAGCCCGGGTACTTGGTCGCCCCGTCTCTCCACCGACAGTCCGACAGCCGTATAAATATCTCACGTGTAAATCCGGCCAGCCGTAAATCTTTAAGTAGTCGGCGAGAGAAAATGGCCGAGCCATCGAAGAAAGGCAGATTCAACGTTGCCCCGCGGCATCCGGGATTTATCGAATATAACTCACAATATCGGGAACAGAACGCGTTTATTTCGCAGTTTGCGGGCTCCCGGCGCGCGCGGCAAGTACGCTCGACGATTTATTCCGCGAGGATTCCGATCGTTTTCGAAATTATACGACGACGACCGCGCGTACCGCGACGAAACGAGGACGAGGATACGGGGGAATAAATTTTCATTTTCGGTGTAGGTCGCTCGCGTTACGCTCTAACGCTCTGCGAGACTTTGTGCCAGTATTTCTCACCGCGCAAATTATTTCTTAATTTCTCTGGTAATATATGTGTAGCAAACGATTTGAAAAAATAGTAGTGAAGCAAGAAAGAAATAGATAATTGAGAACAACGAAATAGTAATAGTCGCCAAAAGCTATTCACACGTGTATTTCTTTCTTTTCAATGGCGAAAGACTGTTACAAGCCAAAATGATTTTTTAATCAGAAAAGGAATCTTCTGGATATTGCAAGTCGTGGAGATTTGAAATTAAAGTTAACGAAATTAGTACCTCGAGTAAAAATGCTTTATAGCGAACGTGAAGCTCGAGGATACCATTAACTTTGCTTTACGTTTCATAGCATGTAAAGATAGAAACGATTTCACCTGTATTTTTGCCATTATTTGAAACGATTGTTTGCAGTATACTTCTACGTACGATTTTTTGCGAGAAAGTAGATCGAAAATATGGAATTGAGTTTGTTATTATCGAGTAAACTGACTTCAAAAATTGACCACGTACGAGAGTAAAGTTTAAAGGATATCGCAATTATAATTTAAAAATTTTTATTTTTTTACGTTTCTTGAAAGATTCAAGTTTCGAATGTGTACTAAAATTGTATCTAAATTCGATAGAAATTTATGAAATTATAGAAATTTTCGAGAAGTATTCCAAAGTAGAACTTTAAACGTGCTCTTCTTAAAACCATGCTTCTCAAACTAAATATCTCCAACAGTGTGCAACATGTTATAATAGTCATGGCACAACAGAAAAGTGTACAATAAATAGGAAAAAATCTTTTCATATGATGCTTCGTTTTCGAAATAACTAAATTTCAATAATTGTAATTTTCAAGTAGAAACAATCAATAATGGCCAGACGCGCAAATCAGGTGACTCGTCTGACCAATATTGACCGTTACTACTTATATACACGTCTCGAATGAATTATCAAACACAATTTTCTCGAAAACAATGTTTTTTTTCGAATTAAGGAAATTTAAGAAATCAGCGACATTAGAAACGTTTTCTTAACAAAACATTGCACTCTTCGATAAATACTTGTTTCTTCATGAAAATATATGCATGTCTTCTTAAAATATGCATAAATCGATGTGTATAATTTGAAAGGATGTAGTGTTTCAGAAGAAAAATTATGTAGGAACGTCTCTTTTAAATCTTCTAAACCTGAAGATGTCTTTAAGTAATTCGTTCAGTATGGAATTTTTAAAATTGGATGATACTTTAAATTAATTCGTTCGAAAGACTATAAGATGTACGAATTTTAAAAGTAATACATATATTTATTTCTGTTTTGCCAAGCTATAGAAATTTTGAAGCAGATACAATTTATTTATCTCCACTTAAATTAAAAACTTAAAAATAACGGAGATTTCCATTGTACAAAATTGTGCGCAATTTACTATCGTACGAAATAAAAAACATAAGTATATTACAAAATTGAAAAAATAACAGGATAATTCCAAATCCTCTAACACTGTAAGCTTTTCTCACCACGATTTTTTCAACACAATATTTTCGAGATCTTTAAAAAGTTGTAAAAAGAAAGGAATCGATTTCTTTTCATCGCCGAACTAAACCGACCTTTTATCGAAGATTTTACGATTCGCGCGACTAGAAAATCGATTTCTTTTTCATTGCATTCTTTTATTTTTTACAGCCTCGAGAATGCCACTAAAAGCTCGCGACAAAATTTGAAAAATTGAAGAAGTTACTAGAGTTTTAAAAAAACGACGTTTTACAGTAAAGTCACGATCGTATCCCGCGGCTAATCGTTACTCAAACCGTTAAATTTTACGTCTTTCCACAAAGAAAAAAAAAGACGCCGTTTCTCCAAGTTGCAAGGCCGTAAAACGTTGCTCGAAAAATATACGGACCCGGTTTCAAATTACGAAGAAACGAACGTACAAAATTCTAAAACTACAATTTCTTGGCTACGACGATCGCGGGGAAAACAAAATTAGAAAAACGCGTAACTTTACAGATTCGTTCGTGTATATCGTCGTTTGATGAAAGTTCGCGGGTAAATGTGAATTCGTAATCCTCGATATTGCTCACTGGCGAAGTCTGGCAGGTGCGCCGGGTAACCTGCAGTTATTCGCCGTAGAATTGTTTGAAGAGCACGGCTGTTTTCGGTACGGGGATTTCGATGTCGAAATAAAGACTTTATCGTGCCGGGGGATTCCTTTCCGAATTCTGCATCGACGATTCGTTGAATCGCGTATTCGTGCGTCGCGGCGGATGCCGCAGTTTGCATCGTGCTTTGAATGTCTCCGATTCAGCGGACAGGGAGAATGAAAAAGAGAAAAGAAACGTTCCCTTTACGTGCATCTTTCGCCGGGACCTGTTTCGATCGGCATCGAGCGTATCTGCTATCCCATAATTTCCAATGCATTCCCTAACCTACTTATTAAATGCCTGGGATGCACGTGCGGGGCCGGCCATCCCCGCGCCCGTAACTTTTTCCCGCCTGACTTTTATTTCCTTCGGAAACTGGAATTCCGCGTGTACTTTTAAATTAGAATGACTATCGTTCGCGAACGGCTTTCCCGTGCCAACGGGAAACAGCCCCCGACGATCGACGCAACAAAAAACAATAAAGGGCAATGTCTGTATTAATTAAAAATGTTACGCGGCCGGGAAATAACCGGGAGAACCCGTTTTCGGATTATTACCAAGAACGAACCAGTTATCGCGTATGAAAGAACTACTGCTGATTTAAATTCAGAGTTTATTTACATAATTTTTCCGTACACGCTTCTTTTATTTACTAAACAACTAAAATTTTGTTTAAAGAGAGCAACTGCTAGTTGAGGCACGAGAAATAGGTTTTCCGTAAAATTATGTGGATAATTTAAGCATTTCTTTATCAGAGTTCAGTTTCTATCATTTATCTTGGGTGCTGAAGTATTCTTTCTTCGATGATAAGTTTTTGGCGTCACAAAATTTTGAATTATTGAATGCTTGCAAGATTGATTTTATTTTATTACAAATTCTTTTTCTTATTTCAATGTCCTGAATCTCAACCGAGTTTCACAGTACATATTTTTGTTATAACTTCTTAACAAAGCATTTATGGATTTTTTGTTATGTAACACTTTAGTCTTAGTTTTACTTGCAGAACACCCTGTATATGAGTTTAATCTTTGAAATAATTTCTCTAACTTCGGGAAATATTTGGCAGTTTTCGTTGAATAAAGTAATCGATTCTCGTTTCCTTATATAAATAATTTTTATTTGACATTTAAAGAATAACTTGAAAAATCAATGTGGAATATTGCGAAGCAGCGTTTGCGAGGGGCATAAAATAAACGCGAATGGAGGAGGATCGCCGTATAATAAACATAAACGTTCGCTTGCAATTAACGTGAACGCACAATCGAGTTCCATACATGTAAATACTTTGCGGTATAACTGCATCTCGTTCGACGATTATTTATCTAAGTTAATGTTGACCACACTATAGGCGGAAATAAACAATCCGTTATGGGATTCGATTTACCAATATTTGGTAACGCACGAGCCAAACAATACAGTTAACGTAGACGGATATAACATTTGCATCTCAAAAGTAATATTTCATTTCTTCCAGTTCATCGTCGCTATTTACAATCGACCGATCGATCGATACGTTAGAAGATGGGTTTTCGAGATAGCTGAATTCATCGTCGTGATCAATTTTCGATGGCCGTAGACGATGGGGGAATTTAAAAGTCGGCTCGCATAGATAGCTCGTTCATTTTTATGGACAGAAAAGAATGTTTGGCGAAGACGTTCCGGTTCCAGGTGATAGTCAAGAATGTTTCGAAATTGATAATTACTTTTTAAATGCCTAACAAATACATGCTGTTGTCAAAAAATGTCCTTACGTAGGGAATACAATTTTTTCTTTACGAATTTTGTGAATGGAATATGATGGGAAGAATTTATTTGTAGAAGAAAAAAAAATGTTCAATCTAAAAAGCAAATGCAGGTATGTATTGTTCATTTCACCTATCAAATAAATGACGTTGTCAAGAAATGCCCCTACATACAATTTATTCCTTTAGAAATGCTATAAATGCAATATGACAAAAAGAATTCATTTGTGTAAGAAGAAGGAATGCATAGCCCAATTTAAAAAGCTAGTGCAGGTACATATTGTACATTTCGCCTAAGAAATAAATGACGTTGTCAAGAAATGGGTTTGCATAAGGAATAGCGAATATACAACAAGGCTTGAAACTTTTGCTATTAAAATTTCCCCATTCGAAAATCAGGTTTACAATTTATAATTAGAATATGAGTCTCAGTATCAATTCTATTTTGTTCTATCCGTATTTCTATATTATACACTGTACATATTCTTTATCTATAATCAATGTACTCTACTTCGACTGTAAAAATATTATATTTTCTCTTTTACACTAACAGGTATTTACACATGTAATAAATAAATACAACTTTATCCTTTACGAATTATATTAGAAAGGGAGCTAGTTTTAAGTATCATAGAGTATATAGAGATAGCCTTTACAAAGTCGTGCATATAGAATCACCTTTTACAAAGTTACTATGAATTCGAACTGTTTCTACTTACGCGTATACCTACTTCATCACACACGCCCTCAGTGAATTATCAAAGACGATTTTCTCGAAAACAATGTTTCGTAGAAAAGGAGAAATAGAATATTTTTCCTTTCAAATTAATAGAATTTAAAAAATCAGGGATATTAGAAATTTTTTTATTATAATTTTAATTTAATATTATTTCTTCGTGCCTTTACAAAGTCGTGTATATAGAATCACCCTTTGCAAAGTCACTATGAATTTGATTTATTTATACGAATCAAGGAAAATGTACGTTTTCGAAAGGCGTCTTGTTAGAATGCTGCGCTCGAGGCGCGAAGTAGCAACGTCTCTAGGGGGATGAAGAACTTTTGAGGTTTTGCGTAAAGGAATGAGAATTCCGTATCGTTTAGCGTCCAGCCGATAAAAGGTTCAAGACTTATCCTCGCACCTAACACACGGACGCGGAACGCGCACACGCGTCCAGCGAAATCCCCTTTCCACCAGACGCGCGTCGCTTTAATTAAATTCCCGTCGATCTCGCGCGTTTCTCGCGCGGCCAAGTCGGAATTCTCATTCTCCGTGCGCGTCGGGGGGAAAAAAGGGGAACGGAAAGAGCGGCCGAAAGAGCCGAGGAGAAGAAAAATCCGCGACGGAAGAAAATCAACCGGGGCGCAGTATGACGTCCGAGATACCGACGAGAAAAGAGTTTCATCGTTCAGCGTTCCAGACGAGCGGGAAACCCTCATTTTTGTGTTCGTTTCTTCGATCCAACCCACTAATTTTAGCCCCTTCTTGCGTTTTACGAGACAACTGCTTGCTGCGTACTTCTCGGTGCAAATAGTGGCCCGTACGAAACTAACCTTGCTCTCCAAAACGTTACTCGTCCCATGCACTCGACGCTTTAGACTTCATCTAAAAATCCAAATTCATCTAAAAGACTCGTTAATCGTTGGAAGAAATATGTATAGGGTGTTCGGTAACCCTTGGAAAACATTTTAATGGCAGATTCTAGAGGCCAAAATAAGACGAAAATCAAGAATATCAATTTGTTGATGGAGGCTTCATTACGAAGTTATTAACGTTTAAAGTTCCACCCATACTGAGTTTTTTTCTAGAAAGTGCGTAGGATTTTGAGGGTATGTCTATTCACAAAAAATGATTGTAGTTGACCCCTACAACCGAAAATAATTTTTTCAGGACAATTTGAATCACATGAAATTTCAGGGGAATCATTCATTTATGAGACATCATATTTTCGGTAATGAATTTTTTTCTCGAAACTGGGATAATTTTCGGAGGTATGTGTATTCACCATAAATGATTATAATTGACCCCTGCATCCAAAAATAATTTTTCCAGAATGATTTGAAACTTTTCAATTTCGCCGAAGAAGTTCTGCACTTATCCCCTATCCATTTTTCTCTAAAATTCGTTTTTCATTTTTAGTAATTTTGTTTGACGCTCTACAGAAAAATTGTGTAATACGTTTTTGTAGGTACTCATGAGCTCTAGTTCGCTACTAAATTTCAATGAGATACGTTCACTATTATAGGAGTTATGGTCGTCTGAAAATTGGACCACTTTTATGGGGTTTTTGTCACTTTACGGGGTTAAGGAACAACTTTTCGAATATTCTTGGAATGTTTACATATTCTGCTCCAAAATACGCGTTGTTTGCCGTTTGAAACATTAAAATCCTCCAATCCGTTCAGAAGTTATGACGTTTTAAACATACGCATGAAATTTCAGGGAAACATATCAATGGTATGGTCAGACATTACATTTTTGGTAAGGAATTTTTTTCTCGGAAATGCGTAGGATATCGAGGGTATGTATAATGACCAAACATGATTGCAATCGATCCTTAGAACCGAAAATAATTTTTTTTTCACTGAAAAATTTCAGCACCTATTTGAATGTTTTTCTCGAAAGTGTGTAGGAATTCGGGGATATGTGTATTCACCAAAAATGATTGCAATTGAATTACGCAACCAAAAATAATTTTTTCAGAACGATTTGAAATTTTTTTTTCGCCAAAAAATTTGTCCACCTACTGAATTTTTTTCTCGAAAGTGTGTAGAATTTCGGGGGTATTTCTATTCACCAAAACTGCATGTAATTGACCCTTGTAATGAAATATAATTTTTTCAGAATGATTTGAAATTTTTTAATTGAATTTTTCAATAACTTTTTAACGAAACCTCAGTCAAGAAATTGATATTCTTGACTTTCGTCTTATTTTGGCCTCTAAAATCTCCTGTTAAAATTTTTCCCAGGGTTGGCCGAACACCCTATATGTGTTTGGAGAAGCGTTATCGTTGGCTTTGATAGAAGTGGTTAGGCTAGGATCAAGTGCGTATCGATGAGCGAAAAAGTAAAATGGGTCCTTCGTGTCGATGACCTCATTTGTTTAAAATATTTAGATAGGAATTGAGAGGGTTCAATTTCGACAGCAGAAAGTCACCCTGCATCGAATTCTGGTCGAGAGTCACGTTTACGTTTGTACGTTCTTTTTATGTTCCTTTACGTTAAATAGTTATAGTAATATTAAATAATATAGTTTATATAGTTACGCTTAAAGTGTCCGAATATTTGAGTCCGACCACACGCCTGTGACCATCCCTTACATCCTTACATAATATTACGAACCATATTTGTAATACTTATTGATTTATTTTTCTTTACTGTAACATATGTATACTCTAACGGGTACTATAAATTATTATTAATTTCTGAAAAAAACACATGCAAAGGTTTGGAATTTTCACCATCATGTACAACAGTATTTTTTCAGGGTGCCTAATAATAGATAAGCTTATGATACAAGTGCTTTTCGTACGAGTCTGTCTGGAGGATGAGCGTTCCTCTGATCCGCGATTCTGGTCCACTGATTCGCGTTCTAACCAAGAATCCAACAACCGAGATTTAACTGGAAATTCGTTGCACCTGCCCTTACAACGAAATAACCCGTTTCCGTCGTTACGGGCAATACTTTCTTCGGGAACAAACACCGGACCGTCAACGAAGTGAATCAAGAGAGGAACGGCTTGTCGACGACGACGACGGTGCTCTCAAATATCGCAATATCCGGCCATATCTGATGGAAGTTTCTATTTTTCCAAAGTCGTGCTCCATCAAAGTTTCGCCGACCGTATATACGGCGAACGAGAGGAGTTTGTAGGTCAACGGTGTAATAGACCGAACAGAGATAGGGCGAAGAAGAATCGCGAAGAGGAAAGGAGAAGAATCGGTTCGAAGCGTGGCTGTAAATTAGAATCTCCGTGCCATAAAGCAGGAAAGAGCGCGGTGGGGAGGGATGACGATGGCGCTCGGAGGGTTGATACAGAATGCTGGAAGCCAAACAGAAGGGTGGGGGTTGGCTTTCTAACGGTACAGATTGTTAGTGGACATTCAGAACTTCCCACTCGTGACTATTGCTTCCCCTTCGAAGTTTTCTCGATGTTTTCAAGCCAGTGTCGCAATGGGAACCACGTCGAACCGCTTCCTCCTCTTTCCGTGGACATATAACGCCCTTCCTCCATTTTACTCCGCGACGATCGCACGAACCAATACTTGTACGAGTCTCCCTGCTTTACAGAATTCCAGAAACCTCGCGATCTTATTAACAGAAAATTCGAATATTATTATATTCCAAGTTTTTGCATTTTTCCATGCATTACTATTGAACATACAATTCTTTGAAATAGCAGTCATGTAGAGCATTAGAGACTCTAACGATTTGTATTTAACTTTTTTTCAATATCTCTTATAGTCTCAGAGATATTAAAAAACATGTGAGAATGTGCTCCTGGAATAGTTTGTAAGCCAAAATAAAAAATAGCAATGTGATTTGAAAATTTCAGATTTGTTAGAGTGTATCAATTATCGAACGAAGTAAGCAGCAGACTTCTTGACCATTGAATGATTCATAAAGACATCCAATTTATGCTTGGTGGTCCACATAACTGGATTCACTTCGGAAATTAGTTAATAACAAAGATTGAACATACATACAAACTTAACCCCACAGTCCAATAACTGAATGAGTGTACAACACCATGTACCATTAAAATTAGAACATAAAAGGCAATTTGAATAATAAAATATTATGCCTTCCAAGTTTGTAAATTATACTCAAAATTTAGTAATCCATACACTCGTTAAAAAAATATACTATTATAACTGAATCGTAAGGTATCAACGAAAATTTAATGTACATATTTTGAATGAGTGTACCACATCATGTACCATTTAAATTTGAACATAAAAGGCAATTTGTATAATAAAATATTATGCCTTCTAAGTTTGTAAATTATACTAAAAAATTTCATAATCCATTCGCTCGTTAAAGAAATATACTATTATATTATACTATACTATAATATACTATTGTAAAATATTTTTTAACCATCTTAACGAAAGTATTAATTAATATACTTTTTAATGTACAAAGCTGTACGATTAAATACTATATATATATCCCATACATATTTTTGACAATCAATATTCGTATCGATAGCCATTATATGTTGTAGTCAGTTAAGAGTAATTTTAATTTCCCATAGGTCCTAGGTAAAAATCTATCTTGGAATCTGTAGGACGAAATAAAATTAGACAGGATGCCGCGGAATCTGTGAGAAAGTGTGTAATGAAGCGGTTCGGTGGAAATCGGAGTCGTGGGAAATCGTCGTGCATCTCGAGCGGAAAGCACGCTCGGGTAAGAGTTAATTCCACTGTCAATAAAGCAGAATCATCCAATTACAGACGCTGCTCCGTAACATCGCCGGGCGGCATGGTCGATTTCTAAATCAGAAAGCAGAGATACACCGTCCCGGGAAGGGAGACGAGACGACCGTGGAAAAGACGAAGGTTCCCGGGAAAAAGAGTCCGAGGAGCTAATGCCGAAATTAAAGCCAATGAACCGACTTTCGGGGGGGAATGAAAACAGTCCGCGCGTCGCTTTGCTCAGAAAACTTTCGGTGATCTTTTAATTAAATTCAGATCAACTGCTGCTCTATCAACGCGGGCTAGGCGCGACGAAGACAGAGAATTCTGAAAGGTTTAAGAGCCACCGATAGGAAGAACATCGCATCGTAGCGCGCAAAGCGTCCGGTTTTATTTTAAGTTGAAAATACGTATTCATGAATAAACTATCGATCGTTTAAAAACCCTTTCAGCTAACGAGTTTCCGTTAACAAAGCTTGAATTCCCGTTTTTATAGGATTCTAGGTTCTCCGGAACCTTAACAAGATGTTTTCTACGGCTACTTAACGGAGAAAAGGAGTTTATTAAATGCTCCCTATAGAGGAATAAATGGCAATTTGTTGAAAACGAACTGAAATGCTATTATAAAAAACAAAATTTCAAACCTAAGTCCTGGTAGCATTAAATTGTTGACTTTGTTTAAACTTTTTTACAATATTTCTTACCGTACTCAAGATATTCGACGAGAAAGATAATTCTATATTTTCCTTAAGGGTTGACTTTAGTTCCTAAAAATAGCGTGCTTTGAATTTACTCTATTTTTACACAAAGTTTTATCATTTTTTGAATTTCTGAATCCTCAAATTACTCTTATTAGTGACCTCCGCTTGTTGATTGCATAGAACAAGGGAAGCTTACATGCAATGAACGAGATTCTACTACAAAATGCTCTTCAAACTCATCGATTTCTTTATTTTTGATTAACATTACACTCTAAATATTAATTAGAATAATTGCTGAGGAAAATCTACTGCTTCTCAAGGTAGACCATTATGCAACGCAAAAATTACAAATAAAACGTGAAACTGTAGACCGTGGATGCAGAGTCGTAGATCGAAACCATGCTAAAGCGTTTCAAGGGAACAAGTATCTATGCAATATTGATGCATCAGCCTCGAGTTCGATAAAACGTGTCAGAGTATTCATAAACGAGTTTCGAACGAAACCAGCCCAAGGGCGAAAGATGCCTATGTAATAGCCGTGCGCCAGAGTCGGATGTAATAAAGTGTATCAACGGTGAAAAAAAATAATCCCGGATGGGGTACAAGCAAAGGCAATTAATTGCAACGAAAGCAGGAAAACGCTGGGACCAATTAAACGTTACCCTCGACCAAACAGCCATCACCGTGCACGCTCGAAAAGTCAAAGGCTGCTGTCGATCGATCCCAATTAACCTCCCATAAAAGATTCCTGGAAACCTTAAGCATTTCTAGCGGCCTCGAGTCGAACCGACGAAGTTCGTTACCAAGTCATCTCATTATTGCGAATTTCATCGATCGTGGACACGGGCGAGCCTGCGAACGATTGTCTGCTGGTGAACGGAAAATGGAACCGACGAGGGGCCAGCCATAGTGGAAGATGCCCAGCCACGTTATGCAAATCTTACGAAAGGGTAGTAAAACGGGAATGCAAGGCTGGCCCCTTATTCTTACGCCGGGTAACTCGCATAAATTCGACCCTGTCCTCTATCAACGAGTTCCCTACCCTCTACTTCGCCTTCCCTCGTATGTATTTTACGCCAGCCATTGTCAGCAAGGTCGCCGTATAGTCTTCGGACCAACCCCTATTTTTCCCTCCTTGCTCTAACTTGCATCGAACGTATCGCGCTGAAACTATAACACTTAGGTATCTTGTCAAATTTTAAGTTATTCGAACGTGCAACGAAGGGTAACCCTTGTGCAGCGAACACTGGGTCGCTTCTGACCCGAAAATCGAAACCATTTCTTGGCAATATTTTAATCCTTATGTCAATAACCGAAGTCGATGTACAAACGCTTCTTACATTTTACAAATTTTATTTTACTTGGTTCATCTCTATTTTTTTAATCTCTAAGATTAAAGTTTTCTTTTTGACGAGTAATATTAAACGTTGAAAATACAGCATCGTTTCAGTCAGAAACTTTGAATATAAATGGGTTAACTGGGATTGCTTGATAGTGTTGAAATATTACCAAACTGAAATTTAGTACCTGATATTTCTAACATTAGTTTATATGGACTTTTTCCTTCTCAAGGATGTGAATGTATATCAATAATTATTTTGTTGACCTGTTATTTTGTTCGTATTTATAAGATAAGTCCAAAGTGCTACATTCTATTTCATATAAAAGATTACCCAACTTTTACATATAATACAAATATTTTTTAAATATAATATAAAAGAGAGATGGATTTATTGCTATCAAAATATTGATTTTTGTATCGTTTATAAGAAATTCAGTGAGTTTCTTTGCTTTGTAGTGTCTGTATTAAATTTTATACGTTTTCGTTCGAACGTGTGTTCCCCGAAAGACGAATCGCCTTATCTGTCAAACGCTCAATAACTCCAATCTTCCAAGGAATCGGATGGTTGTAATAATAAATCAAGCGTCTACCCCAAAAGATAGATTTTCGATTCCAATACGCGATCAAACTTTTATTCCGTCACGCAATAAAAATACCCAAACGGTAACTTTGTTCATTATCTTAAATATGGAATTTTAATTTTCATTCGTACCTTCCATAAACGTAAACCGTTTGGAAGATGATTTCGTTGCTTAAACTTTCTGTAAAAATTTCGAAAGTACGAATTACTGTTTAAAATCTGTGAAGATGGACCGACGGAGACTGTTTCGCGTACCAAGTATCGAACTGCTATTGAAAACTAACAACACGCAATAGAATTACGAGGAAGAAAACGTGACTGACAGTTTCTCCCGAGAATTTCTGGTTTTTCAACCCTCTCCTAGCAGTCCCTCCGCCAAAGTTTCTTCGGTGATGCTGCTGCGACATCCTTTCTCGGGGTCCGAGGCGATGCGGAGTTTGATAACATTTCAGCACTACCAAGCAACCCCAGTTAACCCATTTATGTTCAAAGTTTCTGACTGAAAGGATGCTGTATTAAATGTCTATAACAAATTCGAACAAATCTTATGATTACGTACTCGCAATAAATTGATCGTTCGGGATCGTAAATAACACTGATCCGACAGATTCCTATCATGTATGTATTTTTAAAATCTTAGGAGCCTGTTATGTCAAACTTGTTATATCAAAACTAACAAAGAGAAAATGTTAAAACATCGAATTATTTATTCTGGACGATTGCATTTTTTCAATAGTTAAATTTCCTTCTTTGATTTGTTTACAATACAATCGTAGTGTTTATTGTATTAATTCACCGTATATAAAAATTAGACATTTTAGTCTATAAATTCGAGACCCACTTTGGGGTTTAATTAAGCTCGGAATTTATGATCCCTTTCTGTTATAAACACTCTGAAAGAACAATTTGATATATTGTTAAGATTTAACGTAATATATAAATACTAAAGTTATATAAAATTATACCCTTACATTAGTTATTAACAGAAAAGACCATGTTTACGAACTTTATTAAATCTGAAGAGAGTCTTGGATTTATAGAGCGAAACGTTTGTTCTTATTGCATAATGCAGTAATTATTTATACTTCTTAAATAAAAATTGTGATTGAAAATTACTACGAACCACATTATCTATCGTTGCAATAAATTTTCCACCATTGAACGACTGAATTATTAAATATTTTTATAAATAATGTCAACTCTCCATAACCTAGCTCTGAATTTATATTCGCGAAACATTAAAACAATCCGTAAATTATTTTAAAATATCTCACACTAGGGATACAATTGAAAATTTGTTTTTGTTGAAATTTACCTTCCAGTTTGCATCTCGTATAATTTTTTTCAGAAGCCTAATATAATTTGAATTGCAGAGGGTGAAACACTACGGCGAATAAAAATTTCTGCAAGATTCGAAGCGTTACTGCAAAAAGTGCCCGAGTTTGTATGGAATGACCCAAATGGAAGACGCAGACTCCAGCAGTGCGTCCACGCGATCGAAGTGATTAGCTTCCGTTACCAATACGAAGCACCCTCTGGTTTCGTCTGTCGTTACGCTAATTTGCTTTGATTCACACGCTAGAGTCGCTATTCTCAATCCACAAGCACGCGTCTCTCGTTTATTAAACGCAAAACATTTTGGGAAGCAAACAGTCGGTTGCTTCAACGTCGACGCCGGAACACGCCACGAAACAAAGCAGAGACCGTACCACAGTCAACGGACCGTATAAAAGTTGCAAAGTTCGACTCCAACAACAACGATATTCGCGTTTTACTGCGTAGCCAAGAGATTTCAAAATTGTACCAAAATACCTATAAATACTGAAAATAGACTTCCAAGTTCGCTTGAATAAAACATTGTTTCATTTTTGTAAACGTACGTTTTTAAAGTTCAATGAATATAGGAATAATTAATTTCCTTTGTTGATACTAGTAAGAAACACTATGTAAGTGCCCACATCTGAATTTAAGCATCATTTGTTCTTTTTTATATCCGTTGATATCTGATTTAAAGAGGCGAAATTCACCCCCAAAGATTTAACAAGATATACTTCTAGATAAATGCCGTTGTAAAGATACTGTGTAAATACCGAAGACATTTATTAATTATTCTACGCGGTTCCTACAAGCTTTACGCTAATTTTCCCTTGTTAATTATTCCACAGAATGATTACTGAATCCTGCTATTCGGTAATAGTAATGAGATTTGGAAAGACTTAAGCGACCAGCATTCAATAGGTAACGTTGAAATGTTTTTTTCTCAATTTCCTTCTTGCTGTTTCATTCAATTTTTCATTCCTGTTTCAAATCAAGCCCGCCCATCGACACGCTTCGATTGTTTCCGCGAACAAACAAACGATTAATTTCGATGATAACGGTCGAAAGTGATCGATCCGAAAGTACGCGACATTCAGTTATCGTATTACACAAATATTCAACTAAATCCATTAATGCTCGCGCTAATTAATTCATACTTCGGCGTCGGTTTAAGCTTTTAATAATTTATCCGATGCTGATTCACGACGATAATGCGAGGTTCGTAACGTATGCAGCGGAACGGCCCTTCGTAATTTTCATCGGGATTTTCCTCGCGCAAACATTTAAGTAACCTAATTGATGAAACTGATGCCGGTGGGGGTGGCGTTGAAATAATGCGAACTTTTAATCGGCCGATCATTCCCATCGGTGATACCCGATGAAAAGTGATTTGCGAATTTGCAACAACGTTTACTTCTAACGTTTATTTACTCCGAAGCGATGCAAAGGCAATTCAATCCACGCGGGTTCCTAACTTCAAATGGGTCGAAGAATCTATTAAAAATTGTATTTTCTTTGCGCGTAACGCTTTGTAAATACGTTCCTAAAATTCAACAACCGAATTTGATGAAACGTTACAGTTATAACGATTTAAAGTAATTTCTTCCGTAGTAAACGTTTCGAAAACTTGGAAAAACTTGCATGTACGCAGACAATGCCTTATACGTAAAAGCGTATAAAAATTGAAAGATACTGCTTAAGAAAATTAGCATTAAAATATTTCCAAAATTAATATCTTGCAGTAAGAGCATCATTTCTTAGGGAACGTGAAAATCTGAGGATATTGCTGTATCAAAATATACGAGGGTTCCATTAAAGTCGAGGAGGGCAAGCGCATGCGTGCATGTAAATACATAATGCTAACGCGGATAAGTGGAACATCGAATACCGCTAAATTTTACTGTAATATCTTTCTTGTAGCACTAATCAATATAAACGAGGATATATTGCATAATTAAACATATAATTCAAGCAGCTCGTGCTTATGTTAATCGGGCGCGCATAAATATCCTATGTATATGTTAGTACAAGCTTCTTGCGTGTGAGGTACTTCAAGCTTCAAAAGTTTTAGAAATAATTCGACTACTTTCTGAAGATTCTATGTAAAAATCTTTGAAAAAGGGAAGTATTTATAATAGTCACTTTCGTATCTTCACGAATTCATTGCTAGATACCAACGTAAAGTTTCATTGAAAAGACAATGTACGGTCAATGGAAAATATATTAATTAGAAACCTTGGAGTAGAATTTTTAATAATAATATTGATATCGATAAAAAATGGAATAAGTCCTTGTGTTTTTCTCAAAAATAAATTGTAAAGAACGTTTATTATTATAAATTCACTATTTTAAATTTCCGAAAATACATCGAGGAATTTTCACCGAAAAGAAATATCTTTTATTTTACGGTATGAAAAATTCTATTCAAAAGTACTTCTATTTAAAAATATTCATTAATACTTCTCAAATAGCACAATACAATTATGTCCTAAATTGACGTGAAATCACCTATAATTTAAAAATTTTAACGCAAACGCGGTACAGGTTCCCGTTTTCCAATCACTCTCAAATTTTGCACATGTTATTTTCTCTTTAAACGACATAATTTAAGAGGGTAAGACCGAACAAAGTCGAAAGTCGAAAAATAAGGACCACCCTAATATGTACTATACTTTTCTACTCCAGACGCTGCATTGTATAGGATTTTAAATATAACAATGAAAATCACACTCACGTTATTGTTTTAAACATAAGGAATTATAATTTCACTAAAAAATATCACAACTTTGGTATAAGATGGTACAAATGCATCAGACTCTAACGCAAAACCAAAAAAATTTCAAAACTCTAATCTTGCTGAAACTTTGCACAGAAATTTTTTTCACCAAGCGGCACAATCTGGGGGAGGGGGGTGCGTCAAAAAGTAATCGAGAGTCGAAAAATAAAGACTACCCTAAGGAACACGTACCGAATAACAACGCGAAACTGAAGAAAACGTCTAAGCCCCGAACGTCGATCGATTTCCCTGATTTTTCCATGGCTGGCACTAAAAGGACTTTCGACTGCAAACGCCTAATCGGCTCTCTCCGTTCGGCGCTGTTTTCCTCGAGAACGTTAGCCTCTCGGAATAAATTGCCGTGGGAGGGAAAAAAAGAAATTTGCAAAGCTTCTTACGTGCCGGTTTTCTCATTATCGTGCTCATCCGGCGCTGCTGATTACTGTGGCATCCAGAGGGAACCGTCCCGAGTGACTTTTCGACGCGGAGGTCGCCGTCAGAGGCTGCAGACTCGAAATCACTGTAAATTTCTAGCCGCTTTGATGAAGGGACGCTACTTTCGACAAGGGTGCACGCGACCGTGCCAATGTGTCCGGACGTCGATGCAATTAGGAAACAACTGCGTTGGCGGACGGCCGCCGCTCCGCTCCGCTAGATAATTGGTTTCCTCTTACCTCGTTGTCTCGATTGCCGCTCAAGCGTCGTCCGCGGACTGCTAATTGGCACCGTGTGTATTCCGTTCCCTATCTTTCCCTATTTCTACCTGACGCCTCCGCCTTCTTTTGTACGACGATCGTTGCACCATGCACGGTTGATTAACCAGAAACGAACCGACAGGAGGTAGGGCAAGTACACTGTTCGCGTGATCGATTAACTTACTAACGGCCAACGATCGACGCGGGCACTTGATTACAAAAGCATCCCATCCCAGCGCCGGGGGACAAAACGATAGCACGTTTAGAAATTAATCTGGTTTTTGTTCATCGTCGGTTCGATTTTTTTCATAGATTTTCAGAACGCCTTTGTGATATATTCCTATAATAGTAGTATGATTTTCTACAAAATACTCCTTTCATCGTTACTGTGGTACAATGAATGTAAACAAACTCGTGTGTTCAACGCTTGGTAAACGGAAACAATAATATGCTGATAGAGGTGTGGCGTCGCCTCCCATGTTCGCCACCAGAGGGGTCGCGCTCTCACAAGCGCCGACTGACCCCTCGGTTGCTATATGCATATATTACTTTTCCCGCTTCTATTACACCTTAATTATTTCCTAGCATTCCTTTCAATTATATCATCAAAATTATTTTAATTCTTATTAAAAATGACAGTGTTCTTATAGAAATTTCGCCTACTGTAGATAAGTGAATCAGTATTGGGAATCTTTTAGTTAATCATTACTTAATTTTACAAAGAATATTTATATACAAGAATATCAACCTACTAATTTTGATTTTACTTGCCGACTTAAACTTTTTTAATTTATCCCCAGATAGTTTTAAGACTGAGGCAATCAGGTCGCTAGAAACTGCAAATCTTTAGTTATAAATACTGCAGTAACTTCGTTTTCTCCTTTTGCATACTTATGACTATAAAACAATGTATCCTTCTACATATGTTTGTACGTAATTATGCTCCTTTTTATTTTATCACTTCTTCATAAAAGTTGTTCGCCCGTCAAATAAATAAACATGTCACGCATGAAGCAAAATTTGTGAACTTACGCAAACAATGTGTTTCTCTTTCCAACATCGAATTTGTATAAGAAATTGCTCAAATTTTGTGTTTTTAAATTTGTGTAAAATCATAACGCAGATCCGCGACTATGTTTGAACGAGCTCGCGCGCGATACGTTTTATCGTCGTGACAAACAATCTCTATAGTTTTTCTTTCGCTTATTGCCAACCCGTACACGCTTATAAAAATAGAATCGTCCGGCCACGAACGAAACCGTCCGCGTGCAAATGCTACGTGTCCATAAAAACCAATTGCCCACGATGGTAACATAATATAAAACAACGCGTTTTTCATCGAGATCTCGTTGTCGCGCCGAACGGCAAATCGTCGAAAATATTGAACGGTTATGTAGGCATTTTGCGCGACTGCAAATAGAACGTTCTTGTCGTTATAAATATTCACCCCAAATATTTGTGCATCAATATTGCCGGTGGTATTTATTGGCCGATCCAAGGGGTGAGTTTCACGAAAAGGTTGACGGTCGGTCGAGGTCGAATGCACGCCGGGCAGACGGTAAGAAATCTATAGAGACTTCGAGTAAGAGGAAAAGTAAGAAGTAGCCGGCGCAGGAGGCGCGTTCGCGGCGCAAGACGGTCCGCGATAAAGGAATTTATGTCCACGCGAGATTTACGTTCCCTTATGCTTTTACAAGATACGCGCGGGGGTGGATACGCTTGCACCGTCGCCGCGAGCGCGTACGATACACTGTCTTACGATACGTGTACGTACGCGCGTATTCAGCGGCGAAAGCTAGCGGGAAAGATAGTAGAAAAATACGAGAACGGGGGGGCCGGAATTGCATGGAGAAAGGGAAGAAATAGGTAGGTAGACGGAAGATTCTAGGGGGGGAAAACGGGAACGGTGCGGAGAAGAGGCGAGCAGGCAAAAAAATTTATAAGGGTGAACCCAGTTTCTAGTCCTCTCGAGCAATATGTATTGTACATGAAGCAAACCGTACTCCCGGAGGCTTGCTGTTTTTAATTTGGGCCACTTCGACCTTTAACCTTATATGACTAACTAAAAAACTTTTTTATTTTTTTGTAAACCGTCCATCAATGTTTGTAAGAAGGGATACGAAGTTCCTATTGTACACAGTGTTTCGTCAATTCTATTTTACAATGTCCCACACTAGGCTAACGTTTACTGACATTTACCTTCTAATTCTATTAGTGTCTATTAGTGTTGATCAATGGGTATATTGAATATCATTTAGTGTTGATCTATTATGTTAATCAATGGATTATATCAAACATAATTTGGATTATAGAGAATTAACTGGCATCGTGGGCTACTTATACATCCTGAAAATTTATTCTATTTATAATCAATATTCTGATCTACTATTTTGTGTACCCAGCTCTATAAAACGAAGATATTTATACAAAGAAGTAATTTACTATCCTTAATAACTCCCCCAAAAATGAAATTTGGTACATATATAAAAGAACAAATTTTTTTAATTTTGTCCCGATAGTTGACCTAGAAATAAAATCAAACAAAAGTACTGCTAATTACGTTCTATTTGTTCCATTCGCTATTTTACAATTTGTTTAAAAATGGTCGTTCGGTGAAACTTGTTTACCACGAATTTCTGCGCAATTCCGAGATGAAAGAAGAACGCTCGACCGTTAAAGCGAATCACTATTATATACAAAGAAGGTCGATAGTTGCTGGATACCGTGCGTACGTTTGCATAAATCTTCTTTATGCTTTTAACGGAGGTAGGACATTCGGATTCTTTCTCGAAGCCATCCTCCTTGTTTCGCCTGGCGCCCGCAGCCCTTCTTCGCCGTCTCTCTGTAGCCCTTTCGACGAGCTGTAGAAAACGCGCAAACCCTTAACCGAGTTTACTTCCATCCGGGACCACTTCCACGCGACCCTATCCCTCTCTCCACTTCACACACGCTATTCTCACTCGATTTTCCTTGAGCACCGTTGGCCCCGTGATGGCACTCCACGTCTTCCCACCGTCGACACGAATCGAATCGAATTTGTAGAACCGTACGCATAAGCGGTGTTTATTCTTGAAAGAGAGATCAAAGAAGAGGACGAGATGTACGCCCGATGTGCTACGATGTTTCGATTGTTACTAGCGATGGGTCTAACAAGGAAACGCGTCGAGCGTTTCAAATATTCAAGTTACGATGGAACCTTGATTAACTGCCAAACCAACTCAAATTGTCCACGAAAATGAAACTTTCATTTCAGACAATTGAAAGCTAGCCACAATTTGTCATAGAACTTTATTGGTCAAAGGAAACTACGCCCACGATATTAAAGAATATCCTAGAACGATTCAACTTTGGTATGACAATAGAAAATTGAGACAAAATACCAAATTACTTAAACGTTTAAATGTGAAAGAATATTCGGGTAGAAGCCAAATACTTTGAAATTAGTGACGGGTACAACCTAAATAACAAAATAAATTTCATCGTAAAATTTGTTTATAGCGACTATAAAATTTCTATTTGAAGTTCGCATCTTATAGAATATTTTCAAATTAAGCTGCACGCATTGCGCATACGAAGAAATGAATTTATGTGCTGTGCACGCTTTTGTACTAAATATCATGCAAATTTACATGTGGATTATAATAAAAGGATTAATAGAACATAATTTACAGTTTGCAAATGTAACTCATATTACTCAGACGTAATTCCCACTTTATAAATATAACTCGTACTTACTGACAAAATGCAATTTACATTTTGAAAATGTAACTCGTACTTATTGACAATACGTAATTTCTACTTCCAAATAGTTCATTTTTAAATATTGTCTTGCAGACTGTAAAATATGGAATATAATGGAAACAAAGGCCTAAACATTGCTGACGAATTGCGTAAAATGTATAGAATACAAATTAATTAGAATCTTTTTTTTTAATCTGGGTCTAGTCATGAAATGTCAATAACTGTAAGTCCAATTCATTTTTGAATTTTCGTGGGCCCCTTTCAAAACCATAGAACATTAGTAAACGACGTTATTATTTCACACAGCTACTACATTAATGTGCAACATTTATAATAGAACGCTGTATATTGAATCACCAGCGGTGTTTGTACTGGATATACGAGGTTAAACTTGTTCTAGATTTGTGAATAATTATAGCTATTTACACTACATTAGTCATGCCATATTCAACTTAGTTCGAGTTTATACATAGTTCAGAGTAATTAGCCACTCAAATCATAGCTAATCTCTAACTCGAAAAATTTCTTGGCCAGGCGTAAATTTTCATCAAACGCAGGAATAATAAATGTAGAAGGTGGAAATTATAAAACATGACAACGTCAAAGATCATTAATATTGTCCCTTATTAAAAATTAAGAACCATACAAGTGTAAAATTTACTTAGAAAATAACGAGCATAGATTTTGCAGGCACATAAAAGTTTTCAATCAAGTGCAGATCAACTTTAAATGTACATTGTCACAAAATAGACAATGTAAAGTGATAACATGAAATAAAATGTGTGTAGTGTAGAAGTGTATAATGTATGTTAAATTTTTAAAGCAAAATATCGTAAGCTATCATTCTCTCTCAAAGAAAGAAAAGAAAGATTGATTTGTAAATATTAGATGCAATTATTAATAGTCACATGATGTTGCTCTGTCATTTTGTACATTTTAACAATCTTTTTAATGGAATCGTTTGAACAGATTCATTGGGATCTTTGTATTTTTTCTTGCTATAGTTTATACTTTTAGCAAATACACCAATAACCAAATTAGTAGTTATTTTGCTTTATGAAGAATTATTACTTCCTACGGAAAGTCAAAAACTTTAAATTATAATAATGAATACAGAACGAAATATAATGTTTGTCAAGAACACATACGTAATTTACATACGATTTATCAAACTAATATTCTCTCTATATATTACAAAGAGGTAAAGTAAATATTACTTTTGGTATAATATTGGATTTGCATTATTCAATTCTGTTAGAATTAGGTTCTAAAACGAGCAATTCGTTTCGTTTTGTTTCTTCTACAATGTATTATTTATTTGTTGACTGAAACTTGTATTTCGTTTCGTTGTGACGAATAAAATCATTAAATAAAATGAAAATAAAAGAACGAGCAATTCCAATGATAAAAACTTAGTTTAAAACACTCGTGCAAATAAAGATACGGACTCAAGCTGATCCAAACGGTCTGGACAGTCAGTATTGCGAGGCTTAACTTGGATTAGAGGATTACGACAGTGTGATAGGCTAAAAAATAAAGTGGCATTCGAGAATTTTGTTTGTAGACGATTATGTGATTTTATCAAATATTTATCCATTACCTGAAAGTGCATACATTAATGTCAAATAAGACGAAAATATAATACGTTGAAACAGATATGGCCAAAAATGGAATTAGATTATAACGAATATATTTGTATATAAATCCGATAAATTGAGAACTAAGCATGGAATCGATAGAAAATTTTTATATTGATGATATCAAATTTGTTGGTTTATTTCTGGATATAATTGTGACTGTTACTCACACCAAAAAAGGTAATAAAAAATTTTACTTTAAAACAATTTATACAAAATGTAGATAAACTAGGTGACTATAGATAAAAATCTAAGGAACGATAATATTTGACATAAATATATTATTTGTAGAAAATAATGAAGAAAAGAAGAAACAAAAATTAGCAACAGAAAAAAAAACTAGTTTAACATAAATAATTAAATAATGAAATATATTAATTAAAAACATAAAAATATAGGGAATTATTTGTCAGTAATGGGGGCACAAAATCGAGTAGAATTTCCACAACAATTTTCTTATAAATAGTCAAATAACGCTTCAAAACTAATTTAGTTATAAAACTAGAAACTTCAACGAGTACAAGGTTACATAATTTACTTAGATATGATCATGTATTAGTGAAAAGTTATTAATCGATATTCGAGATACTGTGGAACTGCGCGAATCCAGATTTCCGGAAGATCTTCGGAAAATTGTCTGATTACAGGCGATTGGCAGATCCTAGAACTTGATACGCACTCTCGCGGAGGAAGTTCTCTTTTGAACGTAAATGTAACGGATGCACGAAGGCAGTTCGTGTGCTTCGATGCCTCTTCTACATTAGCGCAGCGTAATCTCTTACGGGATCCTCCTGCCTGATGGATCGCGATCGACGACGCGAAACGAGGCATTTCTCATGGAAGCTCAGGGTTCGTGGAGCCCAAAGGGAGGCAGCCCGCGAACCGTTCAAAGAGCAGGAAGTCTTTTGGTAAGCAACAGTGGCGCGGAAAGGAAGAGGAAAGGACTCGATTGCATGGCACGCGACAAAAGAGCGGCCGGTCGCTTAAACGTGCTCGATGTTACCGAAACGGCACGGCCACGAATACGGCGACGGAAAAAAAAGGTGCCAGACAAAAACGTAGATCATTTTTCCCCATATAATAGTCTAGAAATAGTCTGATGTGTTTCCAAAAAGGTGCTTAAATCCTGAATTGATTTAAAGTTCTGGAAATTCTATTATTAAATTTTTTATTGTATTATTATTTTATCATTTCATTTCAAAAAGATGCTTCTGATCGGTACGTAAATCTTGAATTGATTTAAAGTTCTGGAAGTCCTTGACAATTATTAAATTTTTACCTTCCGGATGATAGATTAAAATTTTAAAGAAAATTCAAAGCCCACGTAACATTTAAAAAATTCATCAAGACCTTTTTTGTTCAATCTGAATCATGAGAGGCAACTTCAAAATATAATTTTGGTTTCTTCGTTCCACCCTACTGCATCCCTAATACTGGTGGCTGTATTGGGCTAGGCTCAGCCATAACGCGATGCATCGATTGAACAAAATGGAAGAAGGAACAGAGAGGAACGCGGGGGGACTCAAAGACGCGAGAAGGTGTACCGCAATGGAAGAACCCTGTGGCGGCGCGTAATGTGCAGTGGGAAACAAGTAAACAAAAAGAAAGCTCTCGCGAGTAAGCTTCATTAAGCAGACGCCGTGGAAGGCCGCGTTAAAGGTGAATGCAAAGACGGGGACAGAGGGAGGGAGGGGGTGGGTCCGAAGCTCCGCTATACTATGGAAAATAAACGGTGCTCGGAGAGGGGAGGGTACGGGGATAGAAAGAGAGAGTATACACGATAGACAGAGAGTGGAAGGGGAAATAGAGGGGGATAGAGAGTAGGGGCTGGCATAAACTGTCCCCTTTGTGCGGGAAATTGCGTTTTAATTCCCGCATTCAGGGTTCCCTGGTACCAGCCGGCAGCGCTCGTATACACTCCATACACGACTTTCATGCATTTTACATGGTCAGCACCTGTCGGCACATTGCTCTACCGTTGTGTAAAGACTCGTCGGGAGAGCATGGTGGTCAGGCTCGAAAGAGCCGCCTATCAACGGTCAGAAACCTCTTTTGGACTTTTAGCGCGTCGATTTGCTAGTCATGGCCAATTGGCCGGGCAATAAGCATTACGAGGAAGTACGATTCCTTGTCAAAGAACCACGATAAAGCTCTGCCTCGGTGTAATTAACGGCGGGCGCTCGTGAATAACGCCGAACGAACCACGGAAAAAGAGTAGCTGGATATCACATGCGAAATCAACACGCGACGACAACGCGAAATTTTTACTCAAACCGTTGAGGGCTCTCGAACGTGCCGCGTTGCGTACTACTTTTTAAAAATGGTTATCTCTTGTCAAGATAGAAGGAAATAAAAAGTGATTTATTTTGTCTAGTATTTCATCTTGGGGATTAATTTTTTTAACTTTGCAACAAGATGTAGGGAACGACTGTAGAAAGTTTAGGGGGTTCGAGTATTACGAAATTGCATTGTTTGACGTCCAAACTGATCAAGTTGCTTCTGTAATGTCTGACGAGATGTAAATGTAATTAAACAGATAGCATGCAAGGTGTGATTGATATACAGTAATCCGAACGAGTATATAAACCGCGGTTAGTTCCGAATGGCATGACGTTGATGCAGTAATTAATAATCTCTTCGATAAATCAAGAATCGTAGCCATATTGACTAAGAATCGCGAGGGGGGTTTTAATTAAAAAATAGCAATATTTCTTGCACCAAGTTTTGTTTTCGTGTAAAGACTCTGCAATGGTATTTATTTACAGGTGTTTCAACTTTGTACATCCTAGTTATTTTTTAATCAAGATCACCTATCGATTACTTCCAGCGAACGAGGTTTTACTGGATACCGATACGACAGCAACGAGTCTCGAGAAGCCTCAAATGGAAGATATTCCACGGAACAGACCGATGCAGAAGTATCAAATATCGAACGCAAATGTATCGATGATATCGAATTACGCATCGATCCCACAGCCAGGCACAAAGATGCGAAAACAAGAAAATCGAGAAGTACCCTGGCGATCGTTCGATACTCGTTAGAGTCAAACTGGAATCTCGCTCTCGCATGACTTTGATTTACGCGATGCTCCGCCAGAACCAATCTGATCGTGAAATCCTTCCAAACAAGGTTTCCGATAGATGGAGAGGCAACAAAAATTTATCGATGCGTTCGAACTAAATAGGTCCCTCGGCGGATGGTCTCGTTTATTAGTAATCGTGCAAATCATTCGAGAGCGCTTCGCGAGGGTCAACCGAGCATGCCTGGAAGAACGTGGGGATGGCGTCGAGCGAGGGATCGAAACAGAAAGACAGAACTGAACAAACCGTAGATAAGGGTTGGCTGGTGATTGCCCCATAAAATATGTATGCCACGAGCGTCGACCTTTTTCTTTTCTTCCTCCACCCTTGGACCCTTCCCTCCCTCTCTCGTTTTCTTGCTTTTTATACGCACCACGGACGTCTTCGATCCCTTGTGCAACAAGCCGTCCGCGTCGAACCATCGCGGATTCATGCGAGCCCCACCCACACTCGCGTGCCTGCATAGGGTGTTTCAGCAATTTTGTGACAAGATATTTATATACACCAACTCGTACGGTGTCGCGAGTCTTTTTACTATCCCTTTTAAGAGGGAGGAAGGTATTGTGAAAATTCGTTTACAACCCCTCGAACACGTTTTGACTATTCGACATTTTTGGGGCGAATGTTCGAACGAAACTTTATATTTAAATGTAATTAAAAATTAAATGGTTTTGAGGGATGCATAATTTGCTGTAATTTTTTCTTTCGTAAGTAAACGAATGGAGGATTATTTACATTTTGTTTAAATGGAATCATATGTTTTTTAATAAATCATTCAGTCTAACTAGTCATCTTTTTTGGAATACAGTTAATCTATTTATGATGAAAAATAATTTACAAGATATTTTAACGTAAATATTGAAGCTTCTAAATTATTAAGTAAAAATATAACTAATGCAATATTTTATATATACTTTGTTCAGAATAAGAAGTTGAATCTGTTAATACCATACGAAAGAGAACATTATTTTAATGATCATAAGTGACTAAATACTTTTCCACAAGAAATGATGAGCTGCATTGAGTACCAAAAAAATGATTCTAGGTTTCAACAAACATGTATCAATGAATATATCCGTCTATACACGTACGATGGCCAACAAAACACCCTGCACACAATGAAAGAACTATAGGTCCTCTCACACCCCCTGCTTATAACTGTTTTGTTTCTGTCTGTCGAAGTTCGAACCTTTTGCTTGGATCCCCTTTTTTCTCTACTTCTGTCTTTCTTTGTCATCGTGTATCGCCCCCTAGACGCTCTTTGCCAGAAGGGCTCTAAAGGGAAAAGACCCGCCGACCAATATTCCCCGTCGAATGAAAACAGAAACTCGATGGTGGCAATCTCTCACCCTCTGCAGATGCAAATTCGGATATGCTTCTTCGATTCCATCTCCCGCGACGACGGATAGGTGTCGTCGAGCTATCGAAATATAATTCTCGCCAGAAGAAACCAGCGACTCGCTTTCTTTTCTCGAGCCAGTTCCCTTTCGGCGGGGGCGAACTCTAATCCGATTCGGTTTCTTGAGGAACTTGAGCCTCTGTCTTATCGCGCGTGCTAGGTCAATGACCCTGAAAGCCACTTTTAAGCCTATTTGAACGGAAATATGGGGAGCATAAGTTGGTTAGTCCACCCCAAGACTGTCGCACAGCCCTGAGCTTGTTTAAAGGAGACGTTTTAACGCGTTGCACGGATTTTTCTAACGAGCCCTTCAACACCCCCGCTATTATTCTCTACGAAACCACGATAAAATAAATATTTATTTTACGTAGTATTTTTCTCGTACATTTAGCGTCTCTAGCCATGTTCAGAAATGGTCAACATTTTTATCTGCGTAGAAATTATAAACGACGAATGAAAGATAAACAGCCTTTCATCTTTTTTCATTCGTTCGATAACAAGATTTAAGTAAATTTCAGCGTTGAAGTTTTATTAGAAAATGTAATTTATTGTTCAGAATTTAGCTTATATTTCGTTAACACATTTATCTGATATGTACGACTTTTTATTTATTTGTATAGAAGATTTTTCTGGGACAATCTAATGTTTCGGAATTAAGACGAATAATGGGGATTTCGTTGAATCGAGTAGGAATTGAGCACATGTAACGTGTGTGTACACGCAAACTGTAGACGGTTAAATTGCATTATGATATACCGTGCATAATCCAAACTATCCGAAGCTTCAACATGTATTCGAGCATCGGAGAGTTTACACGCGTTACACCTATGACCCGAATATGCGCTCCGAGTCTCGGAAAATATCGGCGAAATTTAGCGAAAAACTTGGACAAAACTGTAAACGGGGTGAATTTCGAACCTCCGGCTCGTTGAATCGCGTAATCGGCTAACAAAGAGCTCGAACGCTCCGCGAAAAGAACAATGCATAAATTTCGACGTCCAGTATTTAATACGTAGGCGGTGAAATATTTTTTCTCGCTGAGCGTTCCGACCGACGTTCCTTCAATGGTTCGCAGAATTCAACGAGGAAATTTTCTGGAGCGATATATGAGCATCTAAAATTTAAATCCATGCGAATTTGTCGGTTCCACGAAAAATCCATACGAAATATCGACGGTGCGGTAGAAAATAATAAAAGGAAAACGAATACCTACACAAATCGCCTATACATTATAAATTCAAGTTTGCATACTGAGCTCGCCGGTACAATATTCCTCGGCACGGCGCACGAGAAACGTCTGCTATACGAAACGAAAATAAGAGGTAAACTATGAGGAATAGAATAAATTTGCGAATTCGCGCGTGATAGCGAAAACATGCTCCCGCGGATTCGCCTGCTCGCGGAAATGCTTTGCGTATCTTCCGTCAAATTGGCAAACCGTTTTATTAACTCGATAGTCTATCGGGCGAAACGTTCTCCCCTGATCGAATCGTCGACTCGTTCGTCAAAATAAAGGAGAACGAATCCAAGAAATTTATAATCTTTTACTACCAAGGATATAATCAAATATATAATTTAATTTGCTGTTGACTCGTTACTCTATATTAACTGTTAACCAAGCCTATCATTCATTATTCTGCACATATACGAGAATAAGTTACACTGTTAAATTTTCTATATAAATTACTATAACTGGACCAATCACATGTTTTTAATTTATAATTTTTTAACCAAGCCTATCATACATTATTCTGCACATATACGAGAATAAGTTACACTGTTAAATTTTCTATAAAAATTACTATAACTGGACCAATCACATGTTTTTAATTTATAATTTTTTAACCAAGCCTATCATACATTATTCTGCACATATACGAGAATAAGTTACACTGTTAAATTTTCTATAAAAATTACTATAACTGGACCAATCACATGTTTTTAATTTATAATTTTTTTCAAATGTTTCGACCTATCTCTTGAAAAATAATAACACGTCTTCATTGTATCAAAATTTAAAAAATTGAACATTTTGGAAATTTTGTAAGACGAACTCTATTTACTGCCGGTTCTGGGGTAAGTGCCAAGAGGTCAAGCTTAGTCCTCTTACCAGAAGGCACCCTCGCTTTCTCCACTCCGTGGCCAGATCCTCAAGGAACAGAGTTCCTATTCTTTAAAGCAAGACAACGTCGGGTCGCTTGCTTTTTCCTAACATACCCATGTTTCCTTTCAAACAATCAATTCTATGACGCCCGATAGCTGCGTGACTTCGAGTCACCAGCCACCGACAGGCATTTGGATTGTATCATTACAATCATCCCTCTTGAGCAACACGCAGGCTAAGCCCCTATCATAAATCGTTTGAAAATGAAATATCGTTGAGCTAATTGCCCTCGACGTCCCTTAAAAATAAGCTGTCGCTAACAAACAGTTAGAATTAAGCAAATACAAGTAATCATGAGAATGCTATTATTAACCTAACCTTAACAAAAGGGGATGTAATAAATAGTATAAAATGAAGAACGAGAAAGGGAAAAAGAAAATAATATTTAATAAAGTACATTGAATCAAGGAAAGTAAACCAATATAAACAGTATAAATTGAATTACATTATTAGAAAATATACATCATAACTGAATAATTTGAGTTTCTAAGAATACTCGTGTTCCATTAACGAGCAATATGGACTGCAAAGAAACAGTAACCCGAATCCAGGGAGACCGAACATTAAATACTGTAAAATATAGGAAATGGACGACGCGAAATCGAACCGAATGGCCACTGGAAATGATAAATAAAAGAAGAAACGTGCAGCGGCCGATCTTATAATCAGCAAAAATAGCTTCATTTCGCGAAAGCACATCAAATGTAATGCAGATGAATTGCACCGGCTCGTATTAACTTTTTCGACGGATGGCAACGGACGCGTCGAACTCGTAAAACACGGAAAGGATGATGAATACCTCGACAAAAATATTATGTCCATTAGAGAAGAAAGAAAAGTAGAAATAAAACATCTTCAGTTTCGTGAAATCGATGTTGTCCAATTATTGGACGCAGTAATTCACAATATGTGCGACGCAGGTAAAATATTCGGATATTTTCCTTGGATTTGAATATAGAGAACACAATATTGCATGCAGCGTACAATATACCCCTAAGTTTGTTTATCAGAAGAAACGATTTTTTAATAAATCCCCTGAATTTTAATCCTTTCCAGTATTTCGTTCCGGTCAGTTCTGTGTCGTGTCCAGCTCAGCATAAAATATTTTCTATGCCGCTATATCTATTCTGTAATATTGTGATTGGATGCAGTAGTGATATAATTAAAACATGATTAACTTGTGTCAAACAAAAACAAATATAATAATGTGAAAAAGAAATGATTAAATAATAATTAATATTATACCCTTCGCCCTCCGAATGTAAGTTCTGTACCCCATAACAACTTGTTTACAGTACATAATGTCTTCATTGACTTGTATTTTAATAGTAATTAAGTAAATCTACAGGAATTTTCCAGGTGATCCGACACACAGCTTTAAGGGAAAAGGAAATGTGCTCTGAGTCACGGGGGGTGAAAAAAAAACACCCTAACAAATTAGAGAAGTCCTTGTCCCTTTTAAGAAACTCCCTCTGCCCGTGCAGCCATTGTCTTAGCATGCAACAACCAAACGCAAACACTCCACGGCGCCTCCGACTGAATTTATAGCTCACCCCAAGGAACAAGCACCGCTATTTATTCTCTCGGTAAAGATCGTTAACGGGGTCCGATAATTTCGAAAAAAAAGACCGTAAAATATAACCGGCCATTAATTCGAATTCCAAGCAGCCGGAACTGGCCGAAGTAAGTGGCATTCCTTTTTCACGACGAGCATACGTCTTTGTCCTCGCGGCGCGGCAATTAGAATACGAGGATTGTCACGCAACGGTCTGGCGAATCACGACGACCTATCGCTCTTGTGGAATCCCTGACGTCTACAACGTTCCACCAGAGAGGCCAGGAACGAGGAGCATTCCTATCTGGACAAAAATTTCGACCGACGAAAAATTGTTTGTCCGATACTCGTTTAATAAACGGTGGAATTTTAGTCGTTGAATTAAATATCAACCAGAAATTTAATCGTTCACGAGAGAAAATTGCTGTTTAAAAATTCATGACAATCTAACTATGTTAACGACTAAAACTACGTAAAGTTGAACGTTTGGAATTTATTGAAATCCTGAAAAACTCCTGAATTTGTACTTTATAGAATGAAAATAATAACACAAAAAGAATGACCATCAACGTCAAGAATAGATTACCTCATGAGTATTGGAACGATTTAAAGAATGCATGGAATAAATTCCAAGCTAAAATGAAAGTTTAAATGACATCTGTCGAGAATCCTCCAATTTTAAAGAAGTATCGATGTTTCGAGAACGTCAGTTTGTATCGACATATCGATGTCTTTTGTCGTTCGAGGATGAACGCACGTGTCGAGTGTGTTCGAGTACACGTTCTCCATGCGAGATGTTCGATGAAATTATGCGTACCGTGACCCGTTGCAACCCTCTGCGTGGAATGACACGTGCGTGAAAACGCCGCGACGCCGACGTCTCTAGCGTCTGGCCGTGTTTATGCGTCACGACGGGTATCGAATCGATCCGAAAGGCATCGGGGCTATGCGACATAAAGGAATATCTTCACGGCGATCGTTTCTCCGTATCGTCCAGATACTACGCGATCTTTATAACCCCGAGGAAATCGACGACGGGTCACCGTAACGATTCCGTCGTCGAACATTCCGTCCCGTATGTTTCCGCATGGCGTACGGATCGTTCGTCACGGAAACTAACCGATGCCAGACTCGTGACGACTCCATTTTGCTCCGAAATACGCCACGAGGAAAACTAGGTACAAAGGAACGCGTCGTTTGGACGTTCTAAGGCAGTTAATCAAAGAATCGTAACTTAATATTACCCTAATAATCGAACGATCGAAAGCAAAGAAAATATTCTGATCCCCAAAAATGAACCTTTTTTAAAAAACTCTTTTTAATATCAGTTTTCAACAGAACGATAGAAAAGTACAAAATCTGTGAAAAGGTACTTCGAAAAATATTTCGAATCTGTATATTCCAAGGTAAAACAATATCATACTATCGAAACATTGAACACTGATCGAAATCTTTTACTTTCGATTGATTAAAATAAAAAGATCTTTCAGTGTGAATAAAATTATTTTAATTAGAGACTACCAAGACTCGATAATCGGATTGCTTAAATTTATAATGATCGCACATTTTGTCTACGTTTCTGCCAACTTCTTATCGTCAGCTACGCGAAGAGAGCCAACAAAGAGAATTCGAAAACTAACAAAGAACTGCAAAGAACTTTTTGCTCGAGCGGCTGTTTCGAGCAACGTATAAATTTTCAAGAACCGTTCAGACTGTTCCACCCACACTTTTCACGAAGTAACTCTGTCGAGAGACTCCGCGGTATCGATAACTGTACCCTCAGCGCTCGGAGGAAGCAGCCGACGCGATAACACATCGCGAAACGTATAAATATTGAATGTACGTCGTTCGCGAACAATTAGGTTTGTACAAGTGTTAGCAGCCGCCAATAACATCCAACTTTCATAATACTACCCCCGGAACGACTTACAACTACCCTCACGGCGCGACAACGCTTCTGCTCTCGTGTACGTGTCTACTTACACGAACATATCGACCGTAGGAGTTATCTTGTGACGTAATTATAACTTGTAGTTTCTAGTACTTTAGTTCACGAAGGTTAGTGTAAGGAGGAATAGGGGACGAGGGGGGGCAGAACAGCCACCGAAGTCTGAGAGATCGTCATTTGCCTGCCTCTGCTGAACGGAGAACAGAGATAGCTGGCGGGACCAGGACGAGCAAACTAACGACGAAACCAACCGACGGAGAGAACGAATCTCTTATATATATTGTTATATACGTAAGCACGAGACGAGGGCGCCGTTAGAACGAGAGAGAAGGAAAACGTGGAAGAGTCACCGGAGAGAAGGCAAGGAAGTGAGACACGAAGAGATCCAACCATGCTTAGAAGCGCGGCAACTTCCTCTTTACTTCGTGGCTCCGAACTCTCTTCGAAACGAGGCAGTCATCTGCTTCTGTTGTCGGTAGCAAACTCGCAACGATGATGCAAAATGCAACCGTGACTTCTAAGACCGATACTCGGATCGCCATATTTCGCGATAACCGCCCCACGGACCGATTCCATCGTTGGGATGTTGCTTTTCATCCCCCTAATTGACAATCGAACGTGTAATTCAGTTATAATTGCCGATTATAAGGTCGTTCGAGTGCTTTGATTCCTGATTTCTGAGCTCGATTGTCTGTCGAGGCGGCATTCAAATTTGTTTTAATAGAACCTAGACCCTTTTGTTAACTATAGCGAGAAACTTTTTATTATTAACGAATAGAATGAACTCAAGAAGTTTATTTTTTGACGTACTCACGATCGAACATTAAATAATTTTCTGAATATGTTTTCAAACAGTGCTTATTTTTCTAGAAATAGTTCGACCCGAAAGCAGTTGTTTGCAAGCAAAATTATGGTGTTCATCGTGAAAATGTAGAAAAGAACTTTAAGACGAGAACTAATAAGATTCTAAATCCAATTTTGTCACATTGTAAATGTTATCGTTTAACATAAAAAAAACTAACAAATGTGAATTAAAATACGTTTAAATAAAGATACTCGTGGCCCCCGTAAAGAGACTAAAAATTACATTTTCAAGAACCGGTGACTGTTTTCGAAAAGGACGGTTTTTCCAGAATAAAATTTACACGTAAATTGGTCGCAAAGTCTGAACAGAGAGATTCAACCATAGATACTTGACACCGTCGTCGCGGAAACGACACACGCCACGCAGAGACGCGCACAGAGAGAATTCAAAACGTCAAATATCAAATATTTAATTCGTTCTCAGCGCGAGAGGTAACCGTGAGAAAATCAAGGGTGACGGTGAAAACGGGGAATAGAGAGAAGGACGGTGATATTTTGAGGTTGCACGCTTGCTCTTTGAATGCCCGTTGAACCGCAAAACCTCTAACACATAATCGCGTTTCCGCACGGTACACTCGACTCGACACTTCGAGCATTGTTGACCGCTGGAAAACGGACAACCAGCACTTTTAGCGGCGCGCTTTTTGCTTTGAAAGCCCCCCTGGGACACGCGACGAAGGTGCAATTAGCGATTGTCCGCACTTTCAGCAATTAAGGCCGAAACAATGTTAAAAAACTGCGGGAGTCGACTGTCACGACTAATTTCTCTTTGCTTCTGTCCTAAGCGATGATTTCACGGCTTTTGGTTCGCAAGACGTTTCAGCGCGATGAGCTCGCCGACGAAAAAAAATAAGAAAGACATGAAACTAAAGGCGAATCGCAATTTTTACGCGCGCCAACCATCGACTGTGAGTACCTCAAACTCTATGCTTCGCAAAGTGCGGCAAATCGCGTGCCAATATTTTCGTTAACAACAAAATCTATACTGATAATTAGTTGAACGCTTAAGCCATTGCCCAACATCCATTGAAAACTAAAATTATCATTTACAATTATACTTTTTTTTTTTTAATGAATGATACGCGACGGAATTAAGAGAATTATTTATTATTTCAAATATGTAAATCGTTACAAATTTGATACCACTGGATCATTGCCAAAAATATCTTCAGCGCTCGAGGCGGCACACGAAGGGAATACATCAAATTCATTGTCACAGATTAAATTTATCGTTAAATTACCGATACAAAGTGCCTGCAATTAGGTTCAAAATTTCATATTTTCCAGCGTATGCCGTCGAACAGAAAGATATTATTGACAAGCAAATTTTGAAAACAATGCGTTGCCGAACTGCAGGTTATTACTAATAACACGAGTAATGAACTGCACATCCGGCATCAATAATCATCGACGATATCCATAAATATGCATAACCATTACTATTATTTCGGTTGTAGCTATCATTTACAACAACGTTATATCACAAATCGTGTACTAAAAATTTCGAAATATATTTTCGAATAATTTTTGTAAACTGCCATATAACGATAAATAAAATTTAAAAAAATATTAACCCTCTCACGTATTTTACCAATTTTGTTCAAATGCTTGGAACGAATAAATCATAATATAGGAATGCTATACAATAAAAATTTAATCAACAAACATTCGTAGAAAAGCTGAGGTACAAACGAACGTATTAGAAAATCGGATTTCGTCGTTCCTGATTTTATCTTGGCATTACACGATCATCGCCTAATTGTTGTTGGTTCCTAAGTATACTAGAGCGTTAAAATGAGATCGATCGAAGACCATCAATCAGTTAGGAAATGACACCGGCGGTGCCATTCAAAGCGAATTTGTTCAGCCCGACTAGAAACAAGCCACGCAGCTATCGCGTTTAATCCAGGTTCCGGTTACTGAAATACTATCACGGTGTCGTCTTACAAGGCAAAATAACTGACCGTGTATTCGTAATTTTGCAACACAATACACGCCCGCGTAAATTCGCG
Organism: Colletes gigas; assembly: GCF_013123115.1. Taxonomy (NCBI): domain Eukaryota; kingdom Metazoa; phylum Arthropoda; class Insecta; order Hymenoptera; family Colletidae; genus Colletes; species Colletes gigas. Next base: position 2,796,810 of record NW_025106646.1, read on the forward strand.
ATTGACGAGTTTTCGGCTGAGTGGCGGCGACACGCTTTCTATTAATTTTCGCGCTATCGTTTATAACGGGACGTCGCTGGGAACTTTCTGGAACGGCTGATTAATTTAACTCGGGCTTATGAGATTGCACCCAGAGCGAGGGTTTCGCCTCATGCATATCCCGAAATGTTCTGAAACAACGGGGCAACTCGCGACACGAGTATGTCCCAACGAACACGAGAGAGTCTGGTGAAACGACGCTGATCCTTTCTCGAATCCGCGGAGCATCGAGGTGTCCGATCGAAAGATTTATCGCCACGACAAAATCGAAGAGAAAAAAGGAACTTTACTCCACCGCCCTGACCTTGCTTTTCCCTTTCGTTCTCGTTTCGTCCCCTGGGTCGGACGGGCGAATTTATCGAACCACGTGAGAAGTAATGGATCAGACGATATTCTGTATCGCAGCGACCTTTAATCCAGTGTTTCTCAAGCTCCAACTTTCTCTCGATACAATAACGTTCATGCAAACACCCTATAATAATATTTAATTATTATTTTTTTTAACATTTGAACGATTGTTTGCTGGAAAATTAAAATTTGTTAGTTTCTTTCAGTAACACAGATGCATAATAGTAGAAAGAGAAAAAAAACAGTGAGATTATTTTGAGAAACGGGACAAAGATGTTAAACACTTTTGTTAACAATGTATCTTTCTAAAAATTGTATCGTTTATAGAAAGAATATTTACATCTTGATTGTATGGCATAAAAGTAGAATCAGTAGAAACAGTGGATTCTGGTCAGACATGCCAGAGCTACTTCTATCGGATCACTTAAAATTCAATTATCTCGTAAACGAAGTCTCGAACGAACAAGTTTTATTCTTTATTTTCCATTTGTTTTTTTCATGCAGTTCCACATTAATAAATCAGGATCAATCTATTAGAATTTGTTACTTTAATGAAATATTACGAAAAGCAGTTTTTTTATTTCATTATATAATACGCTTTTCTTTTATTCCACGAGTTTCCAGACATCCCCAACAGTACTATTATTTGGGAAACACTGTTCTAATCAATGATTCTGAATTAGCCTGACGTCGATACCACCTAAACGTTCTTTTCGCGTTGAAGAGTGTTATAAAAAACCGCGTATAGATGCTGTACGTTTCCTTTTAATTAATCTATCATTTTCATGATGTTTAAAAAGTTACCCATTCATTTACGAATTGAATTCAGTCCTTTGAAAATAAATCATTTACGAGATTTTAAGGTTAATTTCATCCAGTAATTCTACCCGAGCCATTTATTGGAACCACATGCGTTCCCGTAGAATTATGCGCCATATTAACACATTTACTATGGCCAGTCGGTTGAAAAGCCACAGACCACGCTACGTTTATAGTAATTTTGCTTAATGCAGTGTATGATTTGAGCAATGTAAAAATAAAATGAATCGAATTGGCTGACTAAATATTCTAAAGGATATGTCATACATAATATATTCGTAACATACGTGACACTGGTCTACAGTTCATATTTTATTTGTTTATACTTTGAATATTTAACCCGAGTAAAAAGTTTGCTTTTGCTTTTGTAACCGTAATACTAACAACGACTGAGGATTAATAAAATTACAGTGATCCAATGGAGCAGAATCGGAGAAATTATTAAACAATGTCATTCGATACGAACGAAATTCTAACAGTGTTTCGCGCAGCAATTTCAATTTTAATACCTGTCCCGATCATTTATGACGTTCATCAGCGTGTGTTTGAATATTGTAATATAATTATTATGAAATTACAGAATGACAACGTAATAATCTTCGAGGGAATAATGAGAGAGCGTTTGTAAATGTCACGTCGCCTCTATGACGATTGTCCCTATGAGCAATAATTTGCAACGGGCGAAGCATCAATCTCGTTAATAAATAATTACAATTACCGTGCCGAATAATACGGAATATTAATCACACGTTACCCGTTGTGTGCTGAAAACTTGTTGAAACGGCCGCTTCAAACGTTCAACGAGGAATACAGAAAAAATTTTTATACACAGCCGAGAATAATCCTGCCGAACTTTTTAATTAATAATATCGCGGACGATTAATTACAGAGAGGGAGAAAGAAACTTTCGAACGAACACGCAGACTTTTTCGACGCGACCGTTACGTTCGCCGGTTTGCCACTATTTTCGCGTAATTACCGAAGCAATTTCAAAACAACACCCACCGAAGCTATCAAACTCATAGTGGAACGATGCTCGATGGGGATGGGGGTGAAAATTTTCGAAGGCAAGTTAAAAATAGTACTCCAATTATTATTGTTCGAAGACACTAGAGAGAGCATATTTGGAATACCAAAATATCTAAAAAAATACCAAATTTATCTAACTTATATCACCTTTAACCAATGATATTTGTGGACAAATCGTTATTTTAATATTTCGATCATTGCAAACGTGGTCAAACTACATCAACGTTTTAAAGCAAATCATTTAATCTATTCGTATTAATTCTATAGCTGCGTGTCCATTTTGCAATCCTTGTTCTTGACCAGCTAAATTTTATTTTATTCAAATTCTGAAAAACTTTTATCCTTTGTTTTTGAATCACACAAACAGTTCCTTTTCTTTTGTTATAATATTACCAAAAAGTATAGAAATACTTTTATTTTTCACAGCACTGTAACTTCATAAATACTTGTCTATCAACTTTACGCGGTTGGTTTACAATTTGAATGCATCGATAACGAACTATCAATCTCGAACTAATTAAGGTAGAGTCATTCGCGTTTCAAACAAATATCGTAGCCCTTCTCTACACATTCTAGAGCAAACAATGCGTAAGTTCCCTCAGGAAGTAGGTTTACATTCGTCTCGAGTCAAAGTTCTTCGCAACCTTTAGGCGCACTTGCAAACTTCGCCCAACCGCTTCGACCGTTCGCACTTGAAATCTATCGCAAACAGGGATCTCTATTAATACAGACTGCATTATCCGGGTCCCGTCTGAATTTACAAGTTGAAACACAAGAGCAAATCATCGCGACACCTGTCGAGACCCCCGTAGATCGTCACAATTATAATTTGTATACCGTTCGATCGCGACCTTAATTGAACCCCATGAATAATGATGATTGCATAACGAGCCGAAGATGGGTTTGGCGCAATTATCAGCCGTTACGTAACGATTCGCGTTTTGCAACTAGAACTAACTAGAGCCACGATACGTGGCAGAACCTGGAAATTGTTACGTAGCGATTTACGTCTTACGTCACGAATAGCGATTAGTGGCGTAACTCGAGAACACCTGGCAGGCTTAGCATAAGACGGGTCGTTGATCCAACGGATTGCTCGGTTACAGAAAACATAAACAAAAACTACAATTTTTACACGATATCGGAAATCACGGTACAGCAATGTTCGACAAAATGTAATTAAACCGACGATAATTGCCAATTATGCTACGTTTGATGAAAGCCTCCTTCGGAGCTATATATCATAGATTAATTAACTGAAATAAATGCAAGATACGTTTAAATAATATACAGAAAGGTAACATTTAGAAAAATAAAGTGTAGTAGACTTTTTCTTCTTTCGGTGTGGCTAACTACGCTTTATGGTAATTTCAAATTGTACGTACAGTAGAACCTCGATTGTTGCAAAAAAGGTTTCGTTCATTGGTGTTAACAAGTAAAGAGGATAATTACTAAGCAACAAGTTAGGTTGAAGTAGTAGTGAGAATAGGGTGTGTAGAACTACTGGATCATTACAAGAACTTTCTAAAGATATCCTATTATAAATATGTACAAATTGTTGTTTTAAAATTCTAGTATAACCCACAAATACAATTTTACTATTTCTCATGCAGCTATTTTAAAATTGACCTATTTAGTTACATCCCATTATCGGTGTTTATCGACAGTTGTATTTATAAACAGAATTCATGGAGAAAGCATTTATACCATACAAACATCTGTATCAAATTATCAATAATTGGAAAGGAAAAAGAATAAACTACTACGTATTGCTTATTTTAGATTCAAATAAATATAACAGAACCGTTATAGTCGCTTTCCAGTAATTATCCCAAAAATTCTAAAAAATCATTTAAATAAATTTTAGAGAAAACTGAACTTTACGTACAAAAAACTTCCTTTATTTTTTACATGAAATATTGTTCTACGAATATCATTGTTGAATATCATTCTCGATTAAAATAATATTAAGCGATTCAAACTTTTCTAAAGTATCGAACAATTATTTTTAGTGATAAAAGATCCAACGATCGGTATAAGAAAGTTATAGCAATGCGAAAATTCTAAATAATAAGAGAGACTAGAATGACGCCTGGTAGTTGAAGCAACGTTGCTCGCGATGAAACAAATGAAAACGTTAATTTGATATTCAGCGGAGCGATCGCCACTTTCGCGAGTATCGGATAACGTTCATCTAGCGGGACGAGTGCAATCGGTGGTCTCATTTTGAGCCAGCTGAGCCGCGATAAGAGGCCTTGGCAATGAAATATAACGAGTTGCGGTTAATTTTTCTAATTTGCGAAGCTGTTGTTGCTGGTTGAAAGCACCGCTAAACGATTACGTTTCGCGGGAGCTTGCAAAAACTCGATCGTCTGGTCGATGAAATTTTGATGGGTACCACTCGAGTCTGTTGTTCGCGATAACGTGTTGCGTTTACGATAAGTATTGTTGATAGAGCTTACATCCTCGGGAAGTCCGTTTAAATGCAATTTATAAATCGACTTTCAAAACGTATAAGCTACTTTTGCAAAAATTTATAACTTCTACCGTGATTCTAAGACGCAACTAAACTTTTTTGTAGACTGAATAGAATTTTCTGGTCGCTCAAGGTCACTTCCCTTCACTTTTCAAGAGCGAATGAGTGTTTCGATACAATTTTTTCACAGGTTGAATCGAATATGTTGCCCACAAGGCCACTTTCTCCACGTTCCTAATTTTGTTCCGTGTTCGAATATTCATCATTTTTAACATTCATTTAATATTTTCACAACGCGATCACCACTTATACGCTGCACCATCCTCATCCTGTGTTTGAGTTACACAAGAGACTTGAGATATAGTAGTATAGGTAGCCAAATAGTATAGTGGGGATAGCTCCTTTGTAGCCTTGGGCGTCCAACTGATTTTGTTGACTGGAGTTCGCGAAACTCGTATTATCTGTCGTCATTCGAATACCTCGGTAAGTAAGAGCAAGATAGAAGCACTCATGTGGTTTCAATTATTCGCTTAATGGAATTTCTTGGAATAGTTTACTTAATGGTATTGTTGCGCCTTACTTTGGAAAGCACGGTTTTAGTCGAAAGTAGAAATTAATTTCAAAATATATTCATTTCATAAATAATTCTAAATCCAGATTTACATCCACATGCCCATTTAACTCCTAAGTCCAATCAACAAATAAGCGATTACTTTTTATTCAGTTATAATTCATATTATTCACTTTATCCGTGTTAACATGATTCGCGCGTGGTGAATGTTCATAAATCTTCTCGCGGCTCGAAATATTGGAATTTGGGCTGCCTGCTGTTCGTTAGTCGATATTGTCCTCTTCTTCGGTACCTTAAAGCACCCTCGAAATGTTCATCGAAAAGTCCTCGACCCCCTAACCCATATGCACCGGCTGTTTCCCGAGTGCAGTTAGGTGACTGGGTTCCTATCAAAGAAAGATCGCGGAAAAACTGGTCCCTGGTTGAATTTTACTAAAAAACTTTACAACGAGTTCGTAATAAAATTTCATGAAAAAAACCTATATAATCTCGAACAAGCCCAACCCGACCGCTAAAGATTCTCGTTCGACGGTACCAAATATCAAACGCTGGTATTTAACGAATCGCTAGCTCTCAACGCAAGAACACGATTGCTTTCTTTCTTTGACTAGCAAAGAAACCGCGAGAAGCAGACGGTAAAATTTTTCTCAAACAGGCAGAGTCGGCCGCTGCGGGCTAACCGAAAGGACATGACTCTCCCTAAGAAGTAAGGATTACAGAGGCACGCAGGCTCGAGGGTGGCCAAAGCCTTTGTCTGGAATTGCTTGAAAACCGGCAATGAGAACGCCCCCTATCCAGACCAATTACCTTCTTTCCTTTCGTCTTTCCCCCGTCCCTTCTTCTCCCTCTTTTCCCTCGAGGTGTCGTGGCACTCATCCCGCTGAAGAAATTTCGTTCGCGTTCAATTTTAGCCGCGGGATAAGGGATAAATGCCAAACTCGTCCCCCTCATTTCCACCCGCCCCCCTTCGTTTCAACGTCAGTTTCCCCTCGGTTCTCCTGCTTACTGTTACGCCTTCCATTACTTTGCTTTCTCTGCTTACTTTCGAGCCCGTCTTCTCTTCGAATTCTCATTTAAATTCGATAGTCTGTATTTTTTCGTCGGCCAGTCACTCGAAAAAAACATCCCCAGGCCGTAGAATTATAACCAAGCGAACGAAACTGCACTTTTCGAACCACAACACCGTGTAAAATGGTTACCGAACACAGTTTTCAAATTAATTTATCACTCTAGTGGCTTGAGTCTGAATTTGATCTTGAAAAGTTGCTAGTGCAAAGCTACGTAAACCAGAGCATCCTTAATATAGATTCGCACGAATTTATGGACCCGATTTCGTTCAGACTTTGCATACGGCGATAGTCAATTTAAATGATAAAAATTTCTCCGTGTAATACAGCAACAATCGAGATTCGTTTGCAGCGATTTTTCGGTTCCTTCGTGGCCACGTTCCTTCGTAGAAGAGCAGAGCGGTTGTTATTATGAACGATCACAGGCCGCGTCGCGGAAATTTGTACGACACGTTTTCTGCATTTGGCGGTCGACGCGCGCAGCCGGGAAAAGTTGAAAAATCATATTTAGCTTCTCGTATAATGTCCATGGACGGCGGATTTCCAGCGACCGATATCTCGTCGGCCAATTTCAATTTCACTCTCGTTATCGATCAGCCGCCCGAAGTGAGAGTACCTACGGTTCGGCTGTACATCACGCGGAATTAAAAGTTCCCGATTCGTTGCCAGAATGTGTAACGACTCTGAACGAACTCTGGCTTACGTTCTCGCACGGTAATCCGTATTCCTGATACGTATAGCGCATGTTTCGAAACATTAATTCTGTCGAACGGAAGCGAACGAATCCATTCACTCTGTCAACGTGCAACTATGATGTCGAGGTTTCGGATATAGCACGCGACACGTTAATTTTATCTAACGCTAGAACTATCGACAATTATAATGTATTCATTTGTACCAAAGAAATTAAAACGATGGATGCTTGAATAATCATATAATGGAATGGAAATAAGTGTTTATTCGTTCTCTTATAAAAAATGACAGTATCAAAAATTCAGTCGAGTAAATGTTTTACAAGATTTAGGAAAAATTACGAATGGGTCATTTTTACTGCTTTTGTAGTTCTAGTGTTAAAGACGCTGTTGTGAAAATGATGATGTTGATGTTCTTGTTTAGGCTAATTTAAGTGGAAATAATTTCCATTTACTTGTAAATATTTATCAAAAATCTTTTGATTTTATTATTTCGAATAGTAGAATTAACAAAACAGTGAACTAAATTGATGAATATTATTTAAATATGAATACGTTGTGCTGTCTTATTTCTTCATATATTATGAAGAATATGAAATTGACTCGTCCAATAATATCCACTGCTCACTGAAAAACGAACTAATGCAGTACGAAGAACGATATCTCACAATTAAAAACAGTATGTTGAATTATTCCATTTCGTGATTTTTCCTCGAACGATACATTTTTGTATTTGAAAGTGGATACAGACTAATTGATTGCTTTTCTTGTTACTGTCAGAGCAAAATCAAATGGCCACACGAGATCGCTTATGGACTGCCTCTACCACACCATTTGGCTAACCCCTCCACTTTATCCCTCGTTTCTTCAGACAAATCTACGGACACCCCTGCCTAACTCTCCCATAGAGATAAGCCGCTAGAGCGTAAAAACGAAAGCCATGCCCCGTTCACAATGGGGGAACGACCTTGAACGATCAGTTAATTTCACCTACACTTAAATCTATGCACACTCAGCAGACTGTCAAACTAATTTTTTTTCTAATCTTTGCTCGAATCTTATGCAAATCCGTACGCAAATATAACATTTCCTACGAGACCCAAACTTTGATTTTATGCAATTGTAAACTGCATAAATTAAAATTTGTCTTAATACTTATTTTCGAGTGCATGCTAAAATTCCTAGATCCTATTCAAATTTATTTCCTCTAAGATTTCAGCTTCAGAATGAATTGTTTTAGCTACAAAGTGAAAAGTCTTGTTAAAAATCCATCAACGAATAAATAGAATACTTGTATTTGTCGTATTTGTTGCGAATAAGATTTGTAAAACTTCAACGAACGATTATCGTCGAGAGAGGATCGCGGAGCAAACGGTTTGCGGTGTCACTCGTTCTGCAACGCGACGAAAATAATCAAACGATGAAAAGTTCGTGACACGTAGCGTCGCGAACACGTAAAGCTCTGGCCCAATTTACCTTGGCAGCCAATTAGCTCGACGCTCCGCTGTCCGCCATATTCAAGACGGCCTTACGTATTCCGGGCATTTCAAATTGCAACACGCAGCGCAGTAATTCCTTCCGTGTTGTGTACACGAACTTCACTTCACGTGCTCTGTTATTACGCGCGCAGAGCAATGGCCGCGGTGCTTAAAGTTGGACGTTTTGGTAATTCGACGCTGCTCGTACACGGGCCGGCCGTGTAACCGGCGACCGGACTCGTGCTACAAGCGACAATTAGAATCTGTTTGCATAATCAGGATAATAATGGAAATTTGGAACGTCGCGCAGGGAATTATTTTAGCCGCCGCAAAATACGAGAAACGAACCAACTGTTATTATTTAATAACACAGAGAGACCCCGACGAATCGAAGCAAACTCGAATTTTTTAACATTAATCCGACGTTTCATATATACCCATTTTTATCATGACGAGTCAAATGACTTTCTTTTTCTATTTTACCAGGCAACGTAATCTTAATGTTTGCATTACGTGTACAGAATGTTATGTTTTAAAGTTTATTGGTAAGATATCTTAAAACGTGCATTTTAAAAAATGTATACAAAAATATACAATAATTTTACTATAAATGTGCATACTTAGTACTTTAATTTCATACAGAAAATTTAAAAACTACGTCAGATTTTTGAATTTTGTAATTAGTTTCAAAGAAAACCATTATTTACGAACAGATGCTGGCTAGTAGTTGCACAAACATCTTGTATACAAATTTAAATTAATTTTCAATTATATAAAGAATTTATAATCCAGTTTTATCGCACACCAGTAGTATAATCAATAGGAATTGCTAAAACTTCTTTAGGTATATAGCGTCAAAGTAAATATCAAAATAAACATAGAAGATGGCATAAATTTTAATAGGTGATATATTCTTTGGATAGAGGATGATATGCTCTTTAAAATGAGCGTTCAAACAAGTCGATAGCTTTATTAGTTCCGGAGATATAACGATTTTAATTTCAAGTCGATGCGGTGGCTAGTTACAGAGATACGAGGGCCCGAAGCGTTTGTTTACGTTCATTGAGATCAATGGACTCGCGCGCGTCACAATAGTAAACAGTGCGTAGTAAATTCTTGGAAATACTACGCGGAAGTAGGTCACGACAGTCACGACTCACGTGCGACAAAGAGGTACGACGCGACGCGTCAGACGGAGACAGAGATAGTCAAATTAAGAAAAATACCCTTTTACATAAACTACGATATCTCGAGAACGGAAAGTCGGATCGACAAAAACCAAAAAGCATTTCAAAGAGGAAGGTTTACCGCCGCTAACAGTGGTTCAATAATTAATAAAACACTAGTGGTTTCGGAACTGCACGCGTCGAAATTTTCACAATATTTAATACGAGTTATTAGACTGTTCTAAGACAATGGAAACTTCATCTTTGCTATATATTTTCGAATCTAATACCAAATTTTGTCTGGCTTTTCACAAAAAAAATATAAATCGTTTAATCGATAGTGGTAGGCAAGACAAACTACATATTTACTCAGAAAATAAAGAATAAGAATAAAAGTGAATATTCACAAATTTATTGTACGTATACTATAAGAAAAGTCGTGAGGTTAAATGGTGCTAAAATAACATTGTATATTAGAAATTCTAAATGAAATTTAAAAAACGGTAATTTGACCGGTCGTGGTAGGTTTAGTGTTAATACAGTGTTCCTCAAAGTGTAAAAACAGCAACAAATTGTATAAAGAAATCCCGAATACATAGAATTCTATTGACTCGCCAACAAAATAGCACATGTACTGGAAGCTAAAGTAATATTTGATATAATTTCGACCCCTAAACGAAACATATTTATAAGTATACAATCTACAAGAAAAAAAAAAAAACTACTATGTCCTTCAAAATTTTAGTTAACCCAATACAATGACAAATTTTCAATGTCGAAAAGCGTTGAACGCGAATAACAAAGGGCCCATCGCGACTACATGGAATACCATTGAATCAGTAAAATTCTTTAGCGTGGAAGCTGGAAGAGCGGAATGGTCGCGTTTCCAGAGGCGAAAGAGAAGAACGCGAGTAACAAAATAATAGCGTTAGATAACACTTGCCGCGGTGATTATAAGATGAAGTGGCAACTTCGAAGCGAGCATTGGCCGTACGAGCGGAGAAACCAGTCGCTTTCGTCCAGTCCCATCGCTCCGACCGATTTCGTTTCAGCCCCCCTGGTGCATGCCTATTCCACTCCGTTTCTGCACGAATCCGGGCAGCACGATTCATCACCCATAACAGTTTCACGAACGGAAAAGAAAGAGAGGTGTAACGCGGTTCGTGAAAGGCGAATTGCCGTAACGCCCGGCCGGAAAGTTGAAAATAATAAATTGTCTCCATTAGTAGCGAACCCGCTCTAACTGTCCGTCGAGCCGTATAACCGACTGCGAGTTACATTTCCGACCGGAGGGGGGACGACGAGGACGAAGAGGGACAGGGGCAGAGGCACTTTGTCCACCGTAACTGCGAACTTCGTGGCTGTCATCGGTGATAATTTTTGTCCGCGACCCCCCCTCGCGTTTAAACTGTCCGACCGGAATACCCGATCCTGTATCCGAATACGGAATAACGCTCGCGACGGAATAATTCCGCGAAAGGGCTCACGAGCATCGTGGAAAAAAGTGGGACCGAGGAGCGGGAGAAGATACAGTTTTCAGCAGATATGGAAAAAAACGAGCTTCGAGTGAATTATAGCGCGAAGCGTTCTGTTCTTGACGGGATAGTCTCTAGGAAAAGTTTGCTCGAGCACCGGGTTTCGAAAAAAAAAATTCGTTCGCGATCGAAGGCGAGATTTTTTTCGAGTTGAAACTTTGTTCTCGGGCCGGTCGATCTCCGATGTATTTTTGTCGAAACGCATAATTTCCCATATTGGCGGCAACAGCGTGTTACCTCGATATCCAGCGCGCAATTATTTCGTTACACGAATTTGATATAAAGTAATAGTATTACACGCGTCATACTATGAGCTTGCCTTCAATGTTTTTGGGCAATATTACTCGAAGCTATTATTAACATTTCAAATTATTTATTTTAAATACAGAATTTTTGTTGAAATCATATCTGGTTCACCGTAGAATACACACAGGTGTAATGCCTTACAAATGTACAATATGTATGTGGAAAAAGCTTTATTAAGTTTCGAATAATGTAAAAATACATGAAACACTGCGATAGTTCTATCTGTTAATTTATATACGATGTTTCGTCGAGATAACTTCAAGCGATACAAGTTTACTTTTTTGTGGTTAACTTTGCGATTTATTTTTAATTCTCGATTAAAGTTTGCGCAACGAAGGCTTTCGAATAATTTACGAGGTTCGTGTGGTTCGATAGAATTCGATCTTAAAGCGGATCTCCTCTCTATCTTTCGATTCCGCGCGTACGTACCTGCCAAACCGTGTAAAAGAGCCCACTTCGCGGCACAAAGAAGTTCTTCAATCTATGGAGTGCTCTCTTTGCTCGTCTGCTGTTTGAGTATGTATCGCGGACCTCTCGCGAGTGCTGCACACAGATCCGAATACAGCAAAGCGTGCGTGAAATAGGCGCGTCTTCGACCAGCCCTTTCGTCGCCCAGGCGCGGAAAGAACCAACTTTCGAAACACGGTCGCGGCAAACTGCAGCGACAGATGCCATTTTGCGCGAATTAATGTAAACACAGCGAAACGCTGGAGCGTGGTAAATTGACGCGAACAAATTAGATCCCTCGTCACGGAATTAACGCGAGCGGAACCGACCGGCATTTCGATCGTGACGCGTAATCATTCGTTGTTCTTTCGTTTGCACACATTAGTTGCGCGAGCCAAGCTGATATTCAGACGAATCTTTGTCATTCGTAACAGCAGTTGCGTTCTGAATCATTTGTGCTTCCTCCCTTCCCTCGAATACCAACGAAAATATCGACTTTAGAACAATCAAATATACAGGATGTTCGACCACCCCTGGAACAAATTTTAATGGGAGCTTTTAGACGTCAAAATAAGACGAAAATCAAGAATATCAATTTGTTGATCGAGACTTCGTTAAAAAGTTATTAACGATTAAAGTTCCGCTCGTACTGAATTTTTTTCTCGAAAATCCGCAAGATTTCAGGGGTATGTGTAATAACTAACAATGATTGTAAATGATCCCCGGAACCGAAAATAATTTTTTTAGAACGATTTGAAATTTTTTTTTTCGTCAAAAAACTTATGCACTTACTGAATTTTTTTCTCAAAACTGCATAGAATTTCAGGGGTATGTCTATTCACCAAAAATACTTGTAATTAGCCCCTGCAATCGAAAATAAATTTTCCAGAGTGATTTGAATTTTTTTTTTCGCCGAAAAATTTAAGCACCTGCCTCCTGTCGATTTTTCTTAAAAATTCGTATTTCATTTTTAATAAATTTGTTTGACGCTGTTCAGATATGTTGTCTAATACTTTTTTGTAGCTACCCATGAGCTCTACTTCCCTACTAAATTTCAATAGAATCCGCCCACTATTGTAGGAGTTATGATCACCTGAAGTTTGGACTATTTTGATGGGGGTTTTCTCACTTTACGGGGTTAAGGAACAGCTTCTCGAATATTCTTAGAATGTGTACATATTCTTCACCAAAATACGCGTCATTTGCATTTTGAAACATTAAAATCCTCCAATCCGTTCAGAAGTTATGACGTTTTAAACATACGCATGAAATTTCAGTGAAACATATCAACGGTATGGTCTGACATTACATTTTTGGTAAGGAATTTTTTTCTCGAAAATGGTTAAGATTTCGGGAGTATGTGTAATGACCAAAAATGATTGTAATTGATCCCTGCAACCAAAAATAATTTTTTTATAACGATTTGAAATTTTTTAATTTCGCCGAAAAAGTCCACCTTCTATTATGGTTATTCGGATAACCGGGTGCCGGATAATCAGAACACTATTATACCAATTTTCATATAAAGTTTACACAAATTGTATTCTAGTTTCATTTCTTTTTTTCAATTAAATGGTCCCTAGGAGGTCTAATCTTTTCGTATGCGACTCTTATTAAATTGAATAAGCACACGATAATACATGCCTCTAAACGTATTTGTAAAATACGAAATCCGAATAACGAACAAAAAATACTATTTATTCGTCATTCAATAAGAATCCAAATTTCAGCTATACAGAATGTTGTACCTCACAATGAAGAAATGTATATTTAACAGTTGGATCATATAGATAACACAGATGAGTTGCTATAGGTCATATTGATTATTTACTATTCGAAATAAATTTTGCTAGTCTCTGGCTGAGAGCAAAGTCGCTCTTTGACCTATTCGAAAACGTATATTGTTACAGCCATAATAGTTGAATCCGTAGAAAAATTAAAATGTCGCCTAAAAAAGTGTCCAAGTTTTATACAAAACACATAACGCGTATCAAGGGTGGTATACAAACTTATATTCTTTCCGAAATTCGGCGGGAACTCATGAGTGTCCAGTGAAGGTCGAAATAAATGAAATATGGTGTTGGAAGTACGTGGCTGACATGACTGAAAAACGAAAAACAGAAAAGAATGATTTGAAAAGACGGTTTGCGCTTAATTTTAGCGCTAATGAGATTACACGAGAAAGTTCTTTATATAGCTTCCGAGCTTTTGGTTTCGTGTAAGTTAATAAACGTTAAAAGCGAAACGCTTTCTCGTAGCTGCAGAAACAAAGATAAGTATATTAAACGGATTTCAAGTGCTTTCTGTTGCTGCGGCAACAAAGATAAGTGTATTAAACGGATTTAGTTTCGAGGTTGGGAGAAGATGACGAGCCACTTTGTTAATTGAGTTTTGCCCTTACGGCACCGACGGTATACTTCTCCTGGGGGTATTAAATGGCGCGAGTTGCATTAGCCTCGGCCATCGACGATGCCCCCTGCGTTCATCGGAAACCGAAGAATATTAATTACGTTCTGCTTCCAGCAGACGGTATTCTCCAATTACCGGGCGAGACAATCGAAAAATTTTTATCGGTACAACTACGACGAAGATTAATTGAATACCTTTCCCATTAATTGATACTCCTTTATCGTCCTGCGAATCGTCAACAGCCGTATCGCGGACGAAGAAATCTCGCCGGCACACCCGTCGGTCCTGCCTTTAAAAACCGACCGCCGGTTCTCAGAACTCCGCACACAGTAATTATCTCGACTTCCGTGAACTCTGCAAACTTCGGTACTACGAGATTCAAATCGAATTGCAGAAACTCGACAGAATGTCGCTTCTCTACATCTGGTACCGACATTACTTGCCGCTCGAGCGAATCAACGTAAAACGCGTCTCGCCAAGAAGCAAGTTTGCGAGTTCCCGACCTCCTTGCCCCGTATTTCATCGGATTCTTTCATCGCTCGAACCCTCTTCGTTACTTCCGCGAGCCCGAGTTTCCGCGCCTCTGTGCCGATAATTCTGTAATTTGTGAGCAGTTGCTTAAATAACATATGATATTACCGGCAGACATTTCTTCAGCCGCGTCCATAATCGCGGAAGTTTTATACGCTTGATATTGGATGAAAAGCGCTCAAGCAATCCGAATTTCAAGTTCGAACCGACGAAAAAGCGATGGCTTTCGTCGGAGCCCGATATACAAGGGCTGTTAAAAAAATAATCAAACTTTTTCATTTGTGTGTTTGTGTATCGCCATAGCAACAGTTGGCAGCACTGCAATTGTCATAATCTTCCGCGTAACTGACTTTGTTACAAATTGTTTACATCTTGTTTAGTTTCCGATTTATTGCTATTTGAGTGGCGATTTTTGCAATGTCCGAGTTACGAGAGCAACGATGCAACGTGAAATTTTGCGTAAAACTGGGGAAAACATTCACGGAATCGTTTGAACTTTTGAAGCAAGCTTACGGAAGTGTTGCTTTTTCTCGTACGCAATGTTACGAATGGTTTACCAGATTTAAAAATGGTCGTCAATCAATTGAAGGTGATCCTCGATCTCGAAGACCTTCGACTTCAACTGATGACGTTCACATTCAGAAAATCAAAGATCTTGTGTGCATTAACTGTCGTCTGATTATCAGAGAACTTGCAGAAGAGGTTGAAGTATCAATTGGGTCATGTCATGAAATTTTGACCGAAAAAGGACGCCGTTTTGACTCAACTGAGGACATTAAGAAAAATTCGTCACAGGCATTGAAGGATGTTCCAAAAGAAGCTTTCCAGAAATACACCGTAAAATGGAATCATCGCTGGAACAAGTGTTTGAATAGAGGAGGGGAGTACTTTGAAGGGGACAAAGAGCAATAAGTTGTACATTAAATAAAAAAAATTTTTTTTAAATAGTTCGGTTATTTCTTGAACAGACCTCGTATCTCGTTTCAAAATTGTGAATAAGATTTACTTAATTCTGTTTATCGCTTGCAACATTAATTACAAAAATATAAAAAACTATTTACAATGACTCCTATTAATATTCGGACACCATAGTGTTTGAGAGTTTATTGCTGTATATTTTTGTTTACGAAAATGTTATCGAACTGATTGTTACTATCTTAAAACATTCATTGTGTGTAATAGAAAGATATATTTAATTTATTTAATATGGATAATATTTTTGCATAACAGGCGATAAATTTGCATTTTAAAAAGGTGTGGCGTCACCTCCTATACTCGCCACCAACGAAGCAGCGCCACAAAAGGTTGACTGTTAATTCCCAGAAATAGAAAAATAAATGTAAAATTATCACGTTCAATGTCGACAACGTATAAATTACGAAATTAGCTTGCTTTTGAAGTAGACATTACGTAATTTATATATTTTGGAGATTCGAAACTGAACTTTGTATTGTTAAATGTCACGTATGGTTCGTACCAAATTTCGAGTAAAAATATATCAACCTTCGTTAGCTTTAAATTGAATTAATTAATGGGATATGTTGCTTCGTCGCTCGACAATTTGCTTCGCGTGACATCAAATTGAACATTCAATATTATCAGTTTACCTGACAACGCTTATCGACGGAAGTAGTATTACCACCTGATTGTCTATTGTGTCCATGATTCAATATCGAATATTAAGCCTGTCTTACTAGTAACCTTCGATGTCATTGATGTCATTGATTTCCAATTTGATGTTACGCAAATTGTCGAGAAACCAAGCAAAACATCGCGTTAAATGTTGGATTTTATGCAAATGTTACTGCAATTTACATCAAAGTTTGATGCTCTTTCAAATTGTCACGTAAAAAATATGTCATCGCGTTTACGAAAATTTTATGAAGTTCATTTGGCCGTTATTGGCCCTTTAATCAAGATAAGAGAAATAAAATTCTGCTCTGTTGTGATTAATCGATTTAACAATTGGTTTGATTATTGCAACGACTAAACGAAAGGTCGTGAATTCAAGGGAGGTTTATTCAAAAGTCTCGCTAACTAATTAGGTTGTTTTAAAACTCGAACAACAGCTTATCGCCCTAAGTCTAATAGTATCGTGGAATATTAGCATAAGTCTTTGAGGGCTGTTTTAATGTGTGCTGATGCAGGAATTAGTTAAGCGAACAAGTTATACATTATCCTGCTAGGCCTTTGATCGTGTAAAGAGGACACTAAATGTTCTATGGTGAAAACGTTGTATAGTATGACATCGCGTATTTCTGAGTTTGTTGAAAACATAGAATTTAACAACCAACGAAAATTATCAATGTATGAAATTCGAGAATGATAATTAATCTTCAACGAGCTAATTATGACGTTGGTTAATTTTGATATGTTAGTTCGCTAAAATGGAAGTCGTGTGTTTATTCTTCTTCGATTAATATTTATTGAAACAAATCTGCTGAAGAAATTTCCATCCACTGATTTTGGATTATTGAGTTTCTCTCGAGCTATATTACAGGAAGCTAACATTTTTTTTATTTATAACAATTTTCCGGTCCCTTTTCATTGTCAAAAGTTGGTTAAAACATTCGAAGTATTCAAGTTTCTGAAACAATGGCGCGTCGGTTTTCGAACACTATTTATGTACCATATTCAAATTTCGTATCGATCGACCATGTAACTGCTGAGTTATCATGCACACCGTGTCGAAAAATGTCGTTTCGAGAAAAACGATTTCATAGTTTCGGCGCACAATGGCAGTGAGTCCAACTCCATAAAATTGTCAATTTTTCAAATTCGGCACCAATCTTTTCGAAGTAACGCTTTCAGAACTTCGGTAAAAATAATGCGAAATTATAGTTCCCTCGATGCAGTTATTCTTAGAGGAAAGGCGAAATATAGAAAACATCCCAGAAAACGATCAATTCCCTCTATCGGACACGATATACGCGCTGCAAAGCACGAAACGTTAAAAATCCAAAACTCTCGCTTTTCTTTCCCCGTGCTCGGAACAATTTGAACACGGAGGCCAGTGTTTACGGGTGACCGATCAAAGGGAATTTCGAAACTTCGACGGACACGAAAAACTTGATACGAGATAAAATTGCAGATTAAAGCCGTAATGGCAGATACGGTATCGTGGATGGGGCCAATGACTGAAAGCGACGCGGAACTTTTAATCTCTATCCCGTTGGCTGCAGCGATTCCAGAAAAAGACGAGTTCCGCTGGCTCTCGTTCTCCCACCCCCCTCACCCCCTTCCTCCATTCCCCACCCTGTCCAGCCAGTTTCATACGTAGACCGTGGATAGTTAAATTCGTTTCATTTCGTTTCGTTTATTTTGCGTCGATTTTTCCGCGGCCGCTTTTTCGAATTGACGTTAAAGGGTGGCTCCGGGTGCGCGCCTCGATCGGACATTTTATGGCACGCGTTTTGATGCGAATGCAATTTTGCTCCAATTCCCGAGTACCAGCGACGCGAGAGTGCATCCGTACGCAGATCGGTCGAACAACGCGTCCCAATAACGCCCCTTTTATCAAATTCCGCACCTTTCCACCTCAAAATTGTTCCAAGCTCTTTAACAACACCTTCGTCTCTTTTGCAATTCTGAAGGAATCACGTTGAGGTATCATTGTTAATGCACACAAACATTTTAAATGCGAACAGAGTATATTATTCATAAAACACGTAAGTAGTTATTGGAAATGTTACAGAGAATAGAAAGATTTAATTATTGTTTGTTCACAGTTTTGTAGATAAAAGAGGGATTCAACGTTTGTGTGCATTTTTTATCAATATCTTTCACCGTTTTGGAAATATTCTACAACAAAGAAAAATCTACATTTGTGTCAAGGGATAATTTCAACTTCTCGAATCGAAATTCCAAACAAACGAAAAATGGTTTTGTATTGCGGATATACTGATCTATCTGTATACAAATTTATCAAAATTGTTGGAATTTTCAGGTTTGTGATATTGTTTGTTGGTAAATAAAAATCCATTTGGATAGTGGATTGTAATTTAAAAAAGTATGAACTCTGGTTCGATCATGTATACAGATCACAGATACATTTCTATATTATTATTCCTATTATTACTTAAATAATCCCATATTTCCAATTACATACCA
Source organism: Colletes gigas (assembly GCF_013123115.1). Lineage (NCBI taxonomy): Eukaryota > Metazoa > Arthropoda > Insecta > Hymenoptera > Colletidae > Colletes > Colletes gigas. The sequence goes on from NW_025106646.1 coordinate 2,815,833, forward strand.
ACCAAAAATGAAATAAAGAAAACTTTGACAAAATGGTGGCTATACGAAGAAGTTACAGAATTGTCGACTTCTTCGGTTAATAAACAAAAAAACATTACAAATATTAAGTTTCGGTTCACATTTTAATAATCCACGCGAAAGATGTAAAAAATATTCATTGTTTGGATATCATGGCAGCCAATGGAAACGACAGACTATGAGGATATTACCTTGAAAAATAGATAAACGTATGAGAAAAATTTAAAAAAACCTTGCTTGTATAACGATTGTTTATTTTAAAAATCGACATCCCCGAATTCTGCCTTAAGTCGACGCGTGAAATACATTCGATAAAATAAATTCGAGGACACGATATTCCCCCCCCCTGGAGCGCGTCGGCTGGTACCGGGGGTCCCGCGGGATGGCTTAGCTCCAAATTAATGAATCACCGTGAAATGTTTTAATAAACAGCCGGCTATTAAACGCGGCGCTCGGTGTAGAAGACACGGCAAACACGGCCTCGCGCGTAGAATTAATTAAACCGAACGCATTGTCTCCGCGGGCTATTCACCGAGAATATTTATAAAGCAGCTTCGGAACCTCGAACGGACTCGTTGCGAAAATTGTCGCGAATCTCTGTGAAGCGGCGCGACTGGTTCATCAAGAGAAGTCTGATTAAACGGCGGACGACAACCAATAGCGAGGCAACCCGCGAAACGACAGGGAGGCAAACGAGTAGCTTCGAAGGAAACGAAGGACCGTGGATCCGAGTAGAAGGAGACGACCGGACCGGGGGAAAAGAGATTGGAAAGAGAATCCGAGATGGAGCAATGGCGTGGCCCACTCTACCCCGTCGCTGGTTTTCCGCAGTTTCTGGTTAGCTCGTCCGAAAGGAAAGCCGTTGCAACACCTTACCGGGCGTTTCAGCTCCACGGCCGCGCGGTAGTTACCAAACCGTGGAAAGGAGGACGACAGAAGAGAGGATAAAACGACCGAGGGACCGACGAACTAATCAGACTCGACCAATCCGACTCGTTTCCCCGAGGAGGATGCCTCCTCTCGGTGGACAGGATAATTTAAACTTTCCCGCATGGCGTTCCCGTCCGCGTATCTCGATCACTCGGCTAAACAGAATTAGATACGAGCATCAAATTCAAACGTTAACCACCTAGCCGCGTTCCCCGACAAATGCTTTCTGTCCGCTGAAGCCACTTCACGCTAACACGGGCTGCCTTTCTCTCTCGCGAGCGTGCGTTTTGTTCGTCGGACACGGCGGTTTCGGGGACTCCGCATTAACGCGATTCGCGTAACGAGACACGCTCCCGCTGCTAATCTTGCCCGGTTAAGCGCCCAATTATTCGTTTATTCTAACTGGAACAACAAACCGTCCAACAAACGAGCCTTCGAAGCTTTTAAAACTGCGGTACAGTGATTCGTAACGTGAACATCGCGTGTTCGTTTTTCGTGCAGCGGAGGTGAAACTCGACACCAGTCTTAATGTTTTTTTTTTAGGACAGCGTGTATCATGTTTCGTGTCGTCTTTCACGCTTCAACGACTTACAAATCTGAGGTTCATTTTAAGAACCATTACTGTACAATGGAATCTTGGAAGACACTTGTAAAAAATAGTGTATGCATGCACAGAAACAAGTGATGGGCGGGAGAAGCAAAAGTGGAACGAAAAGAAGGTGAAAGAATCGAAGGAAGCGTGCACGCGTTTGAAGAAAGAATAGTTCTATAAGTAAGATTAATAAAGGTATTAGTGGAAGTTTCGTTACGTTAATTGGTGTTCGTAATTATTAACCATCCTGTTCCTAAAATTGCACAGTGGAGTTCGATTAATAATGGCTCACCACCTTTCCTTATTAGTTTGGATAATAGAGGCTTCGATGTTCGATTAATGGAAGCCCAAGAACGCATGATTAGTTTCAGATACAATTGCCAACGTTAATTCTATACATCTAGGATAACAAACCTGTTTTTTGCGTCCCTGTTTATAACAAAACTTAGAAACCAATGTATCTTTTGGCATCGCAAATAAATGCTGATGAATTTTTCAGCTAGATGATCGTAACGACGCTTCGATTTCATCGTCGCCTAATTTGCATGCTTTTACATTCCATCTATCTATAGTCGCGAACTTTTTAAACTCTATTTACATAAAATATCGGACTCCTAGATCCCATGAATACTAAAAATATATTTTGTATAACATTTTGTGCGCGAAAAATTTAAACGGCAGAATAAAATAGCGTGCACGATAAATTCGCGTGTTATGTTGAACGCGGCAGAATTTCAACCTGACCTCATTTTATATTTACGAGTATTATGTCAAACGTAAAACGTGTGGTCAAGCATTGAACAGATAGAATGATTAATCAATACTGCTCGAACGAATAAAAATTGATATTCGGCCGGAATTAGATATTCACGCCGTACGCGAATAACACCTATATTTATATCATGTTTATAAATACGGTAAAACCAATACTATCCCAACTAATAAAGAGATTATTATAAAATCTATTTTAATATTATAAAAGTCTATTTTCGTATCTAGCGTGTATTATTTTTCAAATATTTTCGATCTCATTTCGCCCAAGCAATCCTCCAAATATTTCGAGGAACGTGCTACAAAATTGTCTTCGCGCGAATATTTCATATGTTATAGCGCAATAGGGGACGTATCAAATAGCATGCAATCTAATAACACTAAACTCCACCGTAAACTCCGACGTTCGCTCTTGAAAGTCTCAATCTTCTTCCGTCTCCTTTGCATCATAAACGACATATTCATCTCTTTAAGACACATATATGGCGAGAATATAGCAAGCAGCCGAATTCTATATAAAATTCATTGTACGTTGAAAAGGTGACAATATTACGAAATAAATAATAATTTAAGATTTATTCAGGGACCTGTCGAGAACAAAGGATTGCAACGGAAGAAGGAATAATTTACAAGTTAAAAAGTTTACGGTTCCGTTGAAGTCATGCTTCTAAGCCCGCTACGTCACACCATCGCTACTTTCATCGCTTCCAATCAAAATTTCTACCTGCACTTTGCTTGTTTGTTTCAGATTTCAACGACTCGGCCGTGTCGCTCCTATTTCAAAAGGATTGTTGGTGCCACCACCGTCCTTTTAATTTTTCCCCGATCGTTTTTCGTAAGCGAATGGACAACGTTCGCTAGAGCCTGCCGACAGAGCCTCCGTTCGCGATATAGAAAATAGCGCGCAGCTATCACGGTTCTGTCAACTGTAAACGCAAAAAATAGCGAATCCCGGGTCGCAGCGCGTTTTACGATCGAAATATCGATCATCAAGCCGGTACATCGTCAACGATAAATGTCTGCGCACGGCCGAGTTTCCCCGGACATGCGGTTCCCTGTACACAGAACGTGGATTTTCGTTGACGTTGCTAAAGCCCCGCATCAACAAACTCGATCGAACTTTCGCTCTGTCTTCCTGTCCACCGAACCTTCTACCAGCATCGTTCATACTGTTTCATTTCTTTACAAAAGACACCGTTCAATTATTCATTTTTACTTATTCACTTCCGCGACTAATGGATCGAAACTCAACGCCTTGCTTAGGTTAGAAAATAAAAAAAAACTGTTCTATATTGCAATGAAATAGATTATAATCACCGTTCGGTAGATCAGTTACTTGTAAACTAAGAAAGTAATTTTTTTATTCCCCGAAGTATTTCAAATATATTTTATAGTTTTCTTAGTCGTGAGAACAAATTAGAACTAAATTGAATTTTAACTGATTCTTACTCCGACTCCGTAAACTCCTTCCAAAATTTGTCGATACTTATTATATTTCCTAAATTGTGTTCTCTTGCGTTCGTGTTTCCTTTTAGGTATTATAAAATCGTATTCTTCTCGTTCAAATGAAATAAATAAATAAATGAAATAAAAAAAAAAAAAACTGAGAGGAATGCTTAGAAGTCGAGGCAACCGAATACCTTGAAAATTATTTTATTTAAAAAGCTTTAAAACGGTGCGCGTACTTCGTTAAAAAAGAAAACTGATTTGTGTATCGCGAGTTCTCTGTAATAACGCGCGACTTTTGTTTTAAAAGTAATTTATGACGATCGTATATTCGTTTACGTTCGTTTAAAAATTTGGAAAAGGACAATCGGACCGAAAAATCTATATTCATGTTTGTTCGATATCTCTGTAACAATTTGTAAAAAAATTCAGTCCAACATTTCCATTTTTGTGAAATAACGAAAAACAAATTCTCGTTTTTCCAAGGTACGTGACTGCGTTTAATGCACAGTAGTCATACGTAATATGTCACAAAAACAAATAAAGTGGCTGTGGAACTTATTTTGCTTCGATTAATTTATTATATTTAACACAGTCACTTTTAAACCTGATACCTATGAACCCTATATTAATCTGTCTAACTTGATCTCCACCATATAATAGAAAAATTCAACGTTCACCATCGGCCCAACAAATATGACACAAAGAACACTCTAATGACTACCAATTGTTTCTTTGAATAACAGAAAATAAAGAACAAATATTTCAATATTCCTTTTACTGTTTTGTAAATTGTTTCATCTTTTCATTAGCTGTGTATGATGCAGAAGGCTAAACAAATTAACGAGAACGATTTCGTTTATTTCGTTCGTTGTAGGCTAAATCGATTAATCGAATCTTTTCTATTCTTTCGATTTTCCGATCCTGTACCCTGGTTTATTCCCCTTTAACGAGCCAGGATTTAAAGTAGAACCGACGTACTCACGACACGGATCCACGAACGCGCGCATAACTTCGTCCTCTTTCGCTCGAACAGAACTAAAAACTCACCGATGACGCCGAGGCGAGACCAAGGCAATTTAACTTTCACGAGCAGAGTCGAATGCTAGCGACTCCGAGCTGGCTGACACGCTCGCGTCAGAACCTTTTGACAGAAACGTCGGTGGAAACGGTCAGAGAAACGATCATCAAAAGGTATGCTTCCACCGAAGTTTTATCGCGCCCTCCTCCTATCGGAATACGTTATTCCCTAAACCAGTTTCTGGTCAAAATTATCGTATCTGACACACCAGATCGGAACGTTCGTGGATCCCGATGCTAGGAATTTCTCGTGTTCGCGAATATCGATTCGCGTCTATCGAACAATATTTACCGTTTAATGGCGCGCGATACAAGGGATGAGAATGGACAGCAAAACGGCTGCAAATATTGAAAGATCCACCCAGGGATTGGAATCGAAACGATTCACGCTGATCTTTGAAAATTCCATAATCGATTTAAAACTTAGCGTTAAAGATTGTTAATGGTCTTGGTTGACGCGAGTCGTTGAAGTTTTGTTGAGTTTGTGCTTGGTTTGACAATTAATAATAATTTTGTGTCAGAAGGAACGCACTGCTATTTTGAAATACACATAATTTTATTTAAATTCAACGCTTGATGTGCTCATATCAACCAATTCAACAGAGATTTGATAGAATATCTCATAAACTATACGAACGTCACTGTAGTTTAATACTAGTGGATCGTTTAATACAACCGTTGAATTTCAATAAAATTATATATTTCAAACGCGAGCGTGTTCCTTTGAACTAAAACAAACGCGTATTTACCCAGGCTATTTAAAGTAAGCAGTATTTCCTCGCGACTAGTTTCGTTTCGGATGAAACTGTGAGAACAGCGTGTCACGATTTGGAAATCGATAATCGAGTTTAGATAATCGTTAACCGCGTAAACTTCGCTACAGGGCAGCGGCGCGAATGTCCGCGTGAAAAGTATCGGTGAAAACGAGTCGACGATTTATGACGCTACCGGCGGTACTTTAACATCTTTATTTTGCTACCATTTCCGTGAAAATTTATTGGCGGTCCGTTCATTTTTTCGCGTCTAACGCAGCGACAAAATGCCCTCGTTAATCGAAGGGCTTACGTCAATTACGCTAATGAGCACCGCGAATGATCACCAACGACCAAGGATATTATTAGCAAAATTAACGTTTAAATCCACGCCTCATAGCGTTGGGAATCCGTTTCGGGAAATCGGTATTTCGTGCCGACGAACAATGGTGGAAATTGGCCAATTTTTTATCTCGTTACCCGACGGAAAGTATTCACAGGATTTCACAGAGTCAGAAATTCATAATTATTTATCAACTCTTGTTAATCCGTGAAATTTACTTAATTACCGTTACACGAGAACAGTGACCGATTTAATAATGTATTTGCGACAGAAAACAATATTTAAATATTTCTCAAAATAGTAATTCGTTTCAGAAAATTAACGTTTGAATTTTAAAATACCATGAAATTGCCAATGTTTTAACAATGTTTCGTTGGCCACGAGGCTCTGAATTGGCTAATTTATATCATTGGCTTTTCAGTTTATATTCAACTCCGAACGAACTCGTTTACCAGTTATCAAACGACTGCGATCTATTTTGTAACTGTACAGCGCTATCTCACGCGTCTTTCAACATCGTCAGTGTCGCGATCTAATTTCCTGCGATCATCGTGCGCTCTTCATCGTCGAGAAACTGTCAGTGGAAATATCAATATTCATCGATGATGTTCAAACGTTACGAACTACCAGATGCATGGAATATCGATTCGATTAGCCCTAATTCTACGGTTCCTGGGTCTTTTCGAACCCATACATAGAAAATTGGTTGATCATTCAGGCACTTGTTCCTACTGAAAATGATAAAATATAACTAACTTTATTGAATCTTTCATTTGCAATGAGATTACCTGAAAACTCTGTAATGCTTCTAACAGTAAGAATTAATTTATCTTTATATAGTGTTGGATAAATTTAAAAAAAAACTACACCTTTATTGTTATTTATTACTTTAATAAACATCATGTAAAATAAAAAAGACTAATGATCAATCGGAAAAATAAACTAAAATTTTTCTACAATTAACACATTCTCAAAAATAGAATGCTTATATTATAACGCGCATATAAGCAAGTAAATTAATATATACGGTGTATAAATTAAAAAGTTTGTAACCATTTAAAGTAAGTGAATATTTTTAAAATGTATACTTTGCTTTGAAACACACTTTAAGAATATATAAACAAGATAATAATATAATTCTACATTTTCCCCTGCTCCTACATTTAGGAACTCACAATTCTATTGAGGATCCATCAAAAGTTTTCCTTTGTACAGGGGTCGCGGGTAAGATAAAGTTTGAGAAACACTGTTTCAGAGGGATAACGAAGTCAGCGTGCTCGAAAGAATGTATCTTCTAACAGTATTCAGTGTATCCTCTAAAAGTACAAACGTATTCGATTCTTTTGAGAGCATTATTACTTTTGATTCGTTTCATTGTATCGCATTATGTACATATTTTTCTTCCCAATGACCTAGTACGTTCGGTGATTCAACAGACATTGAAAATAATTAGAATAACGAAAGTTATACATGAACAACATTAGAAATGGGCAAAATTTATATCCAGGTAAATATTTTGAATAACAAATAAAACATAAACGACTGTTTATCGGTTGTTCGTTAAATAAATATTAAGAGTTCGATCAAAGAATGAAATATTCCATAATGAACACGTACAAATTTACCTGTTCGATCGAATGAACGTCACAAATAAATTAGTTTAAAATTTTGCCTAACTCTGATCAGGGTTATATCCAAACAAATAATTCACTCACCACCTCTCGGCGTTTCGGTGGAGCCGTAGCGTTGTCGTAAACCTGGAACAAAGTAAATATACATTTAGTTTTTTTAAATTTTTAACCTTGCAATTATGTGCTGAAATTGAATTTTGTTTTTTAAATTGGAATTATTCGATACATCATTATTCTTGACACATTTTAAATTTCATAACACTGTCTGCTAGCCTTTCAAAATTTTAAAGAAAAAACAATACTCGTAAAAAATCGAGACAGTTTTGATTTTTCTCGTTCAAACTATTCAATAACATATTTGTCTGGCTACATAATTGTTACAATAACAAATAACAATTACGATTTACTCTGTGTTGCAGCGTAACAGTAGATTCATAAAGCCAGCGGATGTAGAGTCAGACCTTTCATGCAATCAAGTTTTGCTATAATCAAGTGCCATTAAGGCGGCTATTCAATTATTAAATTCATTCAAATCTGCATGACCCTCCAAATCCAGGCGTTCTGTGACTTTACTACCTGCAATAACATCGAAAACCGGTGCTAGATGTTTTATGGCGAGTCAGGTATCGCCCATGGGTACACCCATGGCGAGGTTAGCTTCTTGGGCAACCTTGGCCCAGAGATCAGATTAAAATTAACTCTTAAACACCACTCATCAATAGTATATTCAGGAATTTGTACACTTCGGCTATCCGACGTAGAATAAATTGTTATTGGTTGTTACAATATTCGACTGATAATTCAAGTATTTACCTTCCCTATCCCACAAATATTCACTCGTCATTAACGTTGGCGTGTGAAGTTAAGCACATCAGAAAGTTTCTTAATTTAAATTATTTTGCTCAACCCCTCAACAATAATATTTTGAAAACAGGTAATATAAACATTCAACATATTCTTTCTATTTTTCCTGTTATCCTGCGACATGTTAGCTTTGATTTAAATAAAATGTCACGAACGTTTAGACAGTAACTTGGTCGATTTGATACAGTGTCGCGTATGTCGAGGCGTGACGAAGACGTTCTGTGAATCGTGAATGTTGATTACGACCAGGTGAGTACTACGTGGAAGATACGAGCGTATTGCGGTATAAACCTATCGCAAGCAAATGAAACGGCCGAGAAGAAATTGTGCCCGCAAATCGGACGGGAAACAGAGACGCAATCAAAACTTTCGAGTTCCACGAAGCAGCGTTTCGGAACTCTCAGGCCTGAAAGGCCTTCCGACTCTCGTAGCTTTCTCCACCCCTCTGTCTTCCTCTCGGCTTCCCCTAATGTAATGGCTAAATTAATTTTCAGAAATACTCGAAAATTACCGCGGAACTTGCTGCGCCGCGCCGAGTACTCGAGATAACGCGCTCGATACCACGTCTAAGCCGATGCAATCCCTCGCGTTTTAACGAGTCTCGTTTTTTAAATAATTAACAAAGATCGCGTAAAAACGAAACGCTTTTAGTTATCAATTTAACCAAATCGGGCAACTCTCGCGAACTCGCGTGGAGCTCGAGAGGCACGGTGGGAAAATTAAGTGGTCTAGCGAAACGATTTCGTTATACGACAGTCTCTAGGAAAAATATTATTTCGATCCTCCATTGCACGAATTTCATTTTAATTTTCAACGATCACGAAAGAAATTATTTCTCGGTATCTTCTTGCGCTTCGAGGAATTAAATCATATTTATTGCGAACAATTTTCCTTTTTTTCGGAGAAAAAACAAGTAATAATACAAATGTCTTTAAACGAATCGAAACTGTTCGAATGGAAACGCAAATAGTACATTGAATTTTTCAGATTTCGGTCTAGACGTTTCAAAATGTTTTATTTCCTAGCTGCGTACTCTGTACACACTCCATATTAGCCAACGCGTGAATTGGCCGTAAATATACTGTTTGAATTTTGTTTCAATAGAAGAAGATAATCCATACAATTTCTAGCGGAAATTCTTTGGTTGTTCAATATTAATTTCCTTAATGGGAACATTAATGGTTGACGTAGGTACATTGGATGTAGAAGAAAGTATTCCTAATTACATAAATTAACATGTTACATCTTTTCTCAAAAGACTGTAGAATGACAATAACAAATGAACACATGAATATTCATATTATTCATATAAATATAAAAAAACGTATTTATACAGTTCTGTTATCATTATTAAGTATACAAGTAATTTAAACGTTTAAAGTAAGTGATAAAAGGAAGAATGATATTGAAAGGAAACGAGTTATAAGAAGAAATAAATTAGCAATTCATATCTAGTATTTCATTTTGTAAAATCCTTTCAGTTTCCACTATTGTGGTTTTTGTGCTTTGTGCTTTCTGAATATTTCCAAGGATATTCCGTGACATTTTAATAAAGGAATTTCAATATTTTTCCAGTATTGGAGCTTCTATAGCTTCGACGAGAAGCTGAAGTAACTCCAATGCTAGCGATACGTCGAAATACTTTTTTCAGAAAATTGCGAAAATCGTTTTCTTTGTCGCGTCATTCATAGCGAATATACATGCCATTAATCCAGGTGTTCCCGATGGATCAGACTGAAATTGGTCGTAACAGCTTCAAGAACGGTATCAGAACTAACTCTGATCAGAGCCAACAACTTCCGCAGCAATCAAATTTCAGGAAGTCTTTGGCCACCTTAAATCAATCAGTTAGCAAGCAATCAGGTCCAATTTACGAGGAACGTCAGACCACGATCAGATTATGTCAGAAATTCCAGAAAATACACGGTTATGCTAGTCGTCTTTATATAGTACCGCAAAGTTGTTATCCGATACTTTGGTCCAGTTCGTGAAAAATAATTTCAAGTTTGCAGAAAGTTAGTCAAAAGTGTCAATTCAGATTTTAAAATATCTGGTTTAAATTTGACCATGTACATTACATAGATGAAAGAATTTACAGGCAGGTTTCGAGCGTAAAAATAAACCAAATATATGGAATAAAATTCTTCCATGCGATACTTTGTTTTCGAGTAAATCGATCTTGAAGATTTCGACATTGAAGACTCGATTAACGTGTCTGTTCATTACTCGTTACTTCCACTCGAGTTACCGTTTGTATAGTGCTATCTGACTTCCGTCGAACTTACTATCTTCTAACTAGTTCGATCAGGTGAAACAGATAACACCACGTGGCTGTTAATGTTTACAAACACCAAAACAAATAAAAAAATAACAAGTGTCGTATGAAAAGATTGTTCTTAAAAAAAATTGCATTCCTTGATGGAAACTATCTTTAAAAATTATAACTGTGATAATTTATAAATATGACAGAGATCAATATTTAAAAAGTATCGTATTTTTCTGTAACCTGTAACGAAAAATGGTTGTCATATAACGATAAAAAACGATTTGAATGACGATTGTACGTTGGCAAAACACCCGGATGTACGTCGAAACGTTCGTCTATTCTCTATTAAATCAGTACGAAACAATAGTAATATGATATTGCCAACAAAGTGATCCAGAACCAGCCCGCATTCTCATACAAAGGCGTGTCCATATTTTTGCACGAATATATTCGGTGGCACACATCGCACGTCGCAATAACAAAGTTACATTTTGTGCAATTTTATTGGGCTATTAAATTTTGCAACGTCCAGTATATATGCTGTTCCTTTTTTCAGTGAATTATCACGTTTCGCCATTCGAAGCTCTTTTGTGAAGGACAAAACATTCGTTAATCGAAAATCAGCATTCGGAGGATTTGAATCGTTTATACAATTTAAAAATATTGAATTTTACAAAAATGGAATTCCTTTTTTTCGTATATTTATAATTTAATCGATATAAGTTTATCATTTTTGAACCTATGACAAGTACTATTCAAAAACATAAATTAAAGCAAAGTCTCGAATACATTCGAATTAATAGTAACTCGTAAACTTAAAAGTATTATTAACACTTTAAATTTTCACCCAAGACACAACCGGTTCTAAATATGGGCTGTAAACGTATTCCTCGATACTGAAATTACATCCTTCTTCTCGACTTATGTTTCGACCTTTTGTTTAAATTACAAGAGAAATCATCACTGCAATTGCTTTAAAGCTACAAATGGTACGATTGAAATAGCTATGAGATTTCGATTGTAAACTTCATCGGAACAGTATAACGTGAACACAGTACGGTCCATTGGTCGTAGCAGCTGGTTGTGCATGGGTCAATTATCTGAAACGACCCTTTAGCAGCTAATTGAGATGTTAATTACGATACGTTCAAGCTAGAAATAACATTTTTTATAGAGGAGACCTCAAGAAAGCGAGGCACATTTTTCGAAGACAGCTGCAAAATTTGTAAAATAACTTCTCGATGAAAATAAAATAAACAATAAATGCAATTTATGCATTAAAGCGAAACTATCACCAATATTTCTTCATCTGGGACTTCATATTAGCAATAACACCGTTATATTGATTATGACGTTATGTTTTTAAGGCATTACCAATTATCCTCTGTAAAGACTTGGAAGGTACACGGAAGTCGTAGTAATCAGTAATTAATGCGATTCTAAAGTTTCGATAATGATCATTACGAATGGACTTGTTCAATTATTAAAAATACATTCTTGCAATCAAATTTTATAGTTAAACTTCGTTTGATTAATTTATGATATCGTATACCATTGACCATGTGACTATAAATATAAAAAAATTTGTGGCACACTGAAACTACCAACTACTCATTCTTCCCCAAATATGGACTTATACCACTCTAAAAGAAAATTCTTGCAATAATATTTTAAGGTTAAATTTCATTTAATTAATTTATGATATCGTACACTATTGAACGTGTGATTATAAATGTAAAAAGAGAATGCCTGTATCTCACTAAAACTACCATTAACTCGTGTTTCCAGAAATAAACTTACACAACTTAAAAAAAAAACATTCTTGCAATAACATTTTACAATGATATATAGGTGATCATAAACATAAAAAGGTGGTATATACATCTCACAAATACTACCATTAACTCTTCCTTTATACCAAAAAAATGTCTCGTATCGTCCGCTGAATTTTAATATCAGACTAAAGGTATATTTACGTGTGGGCGTATTTTGGCTGTGACTTTCCGTACGCGTCGTCATACGTACGGTTCGTCGAAGCCATTAGGCATCCCAGACCTCGTGCAATAACCAAATCGACGAAGTGAAATCCGCGTCGCGGACTCGACGGAAGAAAATCGTAAAAAAGCTCGCTCTCGAGGAAGAAGGGAGCAAGGCGCAAGGTGTTTCAACCGACTTTTCTCGCTCGAATCCTCGGTGTTTCTCGTTCGTCGAACATAAACGGTAAAGTTAACGTACTTACAGCCCTATCGGAGCGAGATCCCCATCATGTGCGCCCGTTTTATATCTTCTTCGTGCCTCGGCCTCTCTTTCCTTCCCCCGGGTTGGTCGTTGCAGGCTGTATAAGCGGCCCGTAACTTTCGCATTCAAACTTTATCTACGGTACTTTTTGAGCGTAACGTCAACTCTACACCCCCGCGTGCCAGTCCGCCGAGCTCGCTGAATTACAAATCGGACGTGGCGCGGCGTGCACGGGGATAAAAGCGACGCGGGTCCAACGAGGGGGAACGAAACGAAAGAAAGCAGAAAGAATGGCTGGAAAAGTGGGAAGAAAGGTTGGTAGGGAAAGAAAAAAGAACGGCCGGCTGGGATAGAAACGAGGGTATTTCAATCTCGTTCGTTGCCTCTACGGCACTCCGACGCATCGGGTTCGAAAACTTTCGCTTCCCAACTCGTCCGGCTGACTGAGTTTTTCGAAGTGGTATAGAAACCAGATCCTGGTTCGGGGACCGTGCACATTTTCAACGTTAACCTACAACTCACTCTCTCCCCGTCTCCTCCTTTTTTTTTTTCTGCGGCCAAGTCTCAAAAAACCGGGAATGGCCCTCCGCTCTGCAGTTTGTTTAACGAAGCAGCCCGATGACGTGTATATTCTTTTTGCAAGCGGACAGGGGAAACTTCGCCGGCTCTTAATTCTGTTTACAGTAGCAACGAGAGCTCGTCAGGAGTTTAGCGAGCAGGATAGATTAACGAGCGTGGTCATAAATTCTCGAATTCCGGCGAGCAACCGGCGGGATAAGCGTTACTTAGGCCGTTATCGCGATTGCAAAATGGATCGGGCTTTCGTGAAATTACATTCCGGGCGTTAATCATTATCGCAACGCCCCTTAAAGGGATCCGGGGTAGCTTCAAAGACGATCCGGACACGGAGCACGAGGAAAGATTGCCCAAATTGGACCGTATTTGACATTTTCTTGTCCCTCTGCAGCAGCGGTTCTTAACCTTTCTTTTCCCATCGACCCTTTTTAGCTGTCTAATGGAACCTACGGACCCTTTCTATGCAAAGTTTTCTCGGAATAATGTTCTTCAATTTTGGTTAACTCTTTGAAGTCAGGTTTTATGTTAAAAACTTTTTATACATGGAAGGTTATATATTTTATGCCAAAAAAATTCTGTGCAAGTTGGGTCTTTTCCCTTTAACATCGGGCACTGCATAGGGGTAAATCAATATTGAAAATTCAGACTTGCTCGGATATAACTCGTACAGATACAAGACAATGATAGGGTTACAAAGATCATCAGAATTATTCGAGACATTTTTAGTTTCAATTCCAGCGAATTTTTCGTTCGAAAATCAACGAATATATCTTTAATTAAAATAATCAAATGGTGTTTGCAAAATTCGAATCTTGAAAAAACACGTTAATATTATTACTCTTCCACATCAGCAACTTAGGAGATTTATTTTAGTCTAATAGGTAATGTCAAAGCATTGAAAAAATAATGTTGACGAGGTAACGATAGTAAATATTAAAAATAGGGAAATAAAGATATGAAAAAAAGAGGGACCAAATATCATTTCTTTTTACTTAGAGGGCCAAGAGACTGAAATTATACGTATATTTACGGAACATAAGTATTTTCATAAATTCTTTATTTAAATAGTACCAATATCTAGTGTTGCTATGAACAATAAACATTGTATTCAAATTCTATTATTTTTAAAAATTCCTAAAACGATCGTTATGGTACGTTCATAGGACTGTACGTAAGATTATGGCAAAGTCGAACAAATTATCGGTGGTATGCACGGTAACGGGACCGTCGTAACATTTTTGTTATAATAAACGAGTGTCTTTACGCGAGCTTTTTAACGACGCAGCTACGTGGACGATAAAGAGTGCGAGGTTCCGAACCCATAAAAGTCGTCGACGACGGCACGATTCGGTCGCAGAACTGCCGGCAGAAACGAGAGAACCCTCGCCATCGAGAACGTATACGACGACAGTCGATGGTTGCCACTTGTATAGGTAAGGGTAGGTTCTTAGATCCGAACGACAATATGTATCGCGCGTGTGTATAGGTGGGTTGTAAGTTCAACAGCGAGGGAGTCAGGGAAGCGGGAAAGATAAGAAGTGGAACGTGGGTGGACTCACTACTTCTCGGTGTCGATAAGAGATCACACCTAACTTAACCTCGTCTTTGCCATAGGACGAACGACCGGGAGCAACCCTTGCCAACGAACTAGCGACGAAACGAACTGGCTTCTTCGCTGATACTCGGAACTATCATCTTTAAACAATAACTGTACCCAGAAAAAGAATATTCTTATAAAATAGGGTCTTATAAAATACAAGGCAATCCATCTAAATAACTCCTCTAATTGTAGGAGTACAAGAAATGTTTTGCATGCTATTCGAATAGTTTGAAAAAATCATTGTATCGAAACAAGTATTTTCTTTCTATGGTAATTTTTGTTCGTTATAAAAATACGTTGAAATATGTACATTGCATGATCTTTGAGTTTAAAAATTAAATGGAATCGAAAAATGTTTCTCTATCGAGTTAATTATACGATAGAACCTTTACGTCAATACCTAAATCTTCTAATTCTTAGTCTTCTCAAAGTTGACAAAATTGAAGCAATATCGAAAGTTTAAATATCGTCATTTTATCGAATATTGTTTTTCCATTTTTCATTGGTCGACGTTTAAACCACCTTTACTATAGTCTAAATGCTTAAAATATTTATTGTAGTACGTTAAGAAATATTCAGACAATAATTTAACACTTCAACCTCCTAATTTAAAAAAATTCCACATAAACAGAAGACAGTTTTAGATCCAAGACACAAATACCAATACATCGAAAAAGCATACGCACGGTGAAATAGTCAGAGGTAAAAAAAATACCTAAATTGTCCTCGCGCGAGTGTTAAACGAATTCCCGAATTTTCTTTTAAAACGTCGGAACAAAGGGGAGCGAACTTTTGAAAAATACTTTCCCGCACTTCTGTCGCGTAAAACGCAATAGTGTTTGCGCGCGTTTTATTTAATTTCGCGTCGATAAAAGATTTTCGATGACCGGTTTCGAAATGATAAAACGAACGGCGCCATTCGCGTTCGCGCGGACGGAAAAAGAAAAAAAATAAAAGTAAAATACAAACGACCTAATTCGCCAACGGAATGAAACAATAGGAACGACCCATTGAAACGTTCTCACTATTTAGGTATATTTCGATGTAATTACGGGTTAATCTGTTTCACCACAAATTTGCTTAACAATCAAATGTATTCCGCGACTGGTCGCGAATTCGCATCGACAGAGGCGGAACTCGACACGAATCGAATGTAATTTACCAAGCGAACGAATTCCGCTCGCTTTCGCGCGCCGATTGAGTCGCGGGGAACTTCCCGGTACCATTTTTATTGTAATATATTCCAATCGTGAAAAAAAGTAAAAGTCCGTTTTGAGAACGTTGTTACGGGAGCGCGGAGAAAAAAGGTCGATTGAAACGAAAAGGATAAAAAAAAAGAGAGAGAAAAAAGATTGCTGCAAGCTGTTGGCACAGGCTCCACGCACGCTGCAGCATGCGCGTATATAGATTATCTAAATGGATCGTTCCTATGCACACAATGCCCCACTTCAGCCCGTTCTTTTTGCTCTCGTGCTGCTCGATGCTTTTAATGACGACGTCACGAGTAGCTTTCAGAGTCGGGAATTATTAGAGTAATTCGGAACAAATATTTATCTAAGACAGTCAGCCCGCCAAAAGTCTCATCAAGCGAATAAAGCACAGAACCGTCTCCATTATTCCAATACTGTATTATTCAAAGGATATATGATGGAACGATCACCTAAATTTTTTGGGTAATCGATTTTCTCGTCCAAATCGTTCATTTTTAAATTTTTACAGAATCGTAAAATTAAGAAAAATAATATGGGGGAAGTCATGATTGCAGGAATTAAAAGTGTCATTCGTGGAAAGACAAAAGGATCTTAAATATGACAAGATGATACCTGACATATTTTTTAAATCGTATTGTTGACAATTTTCATTCTCTGCGTGAAACATATAATTATGGAACGTCGCCGAATCAATGGAACAAATATTTCTTTCCCAAGCTGTTTATTTTAACGATTGTTCCGAGTAATAAAGCATTCTTTTATTTGAAAATATTTTATCGTTCGAGGCACAATTTAAACAATATTTCAACGCTTGCAAATAGTTCGCTTTACGTTAAATCGATATATTGAATATATTTGTGAGGAATAAATAAAAGTGATTCCACATTTTAATTAAACGTTGCTTTACGGAGGTTACTTTGCAAAGAATATAAATGTTATTTAATATAAGCTCGTCGAAATGAATTTTTCAATGGATAAAAAAACTTATACGTTAAAGAATAAAGGTACACCCATTATTTCCAACTCTCTAATCTTCAATCGGATAAAATCACGCCAACGTATGCCTCGTAAACGCTATTACACTCAAATGAAAGCGAACTCTAGCTTTTACAGATTATCAACCGAGAAGAAAACTGCAATGGAATGCATAATGCTGCGAGATCGAATGAGAAATATCGTTATCAAAGAGAACGGAATCGGAGAGGCTGGTCGGAAAGAGCATAAATATCTCATTCGCCAATACGAGATTCGTTCGATCTGGAAACAACGTTCAACCAGCGTGCAAGCCTCGTAGATTATTTAGTTTAGAGCAACGAAATTTCTCTATTCGAACAACGTCGAATGCGATCGCGTATGGTGCCCACATTGAACCGTTTACATTGTCGTAAAATCAATTCTTGTAACGCAGAAACGGAATCAAACACGACCAATAATTATACAGGGTGCTTTGTAAGGCACTTACTCCTCGTGAAAAAATAAGTCGAAAGCGCAGAATAGAGTTCTTGTACAGGAAACTTCGTTTTCCAGACAGACAACTTTGAAAAGTCGTTACAAAATTCTATTAGTTGTTACTCGCATTTGTTTATACGATAAATAAGAAAATAAAATGCGTTGATTGGGTGAATTATGAATTTCAATGAAGATGTACAAATGCTATGAAAAAATAATTAATTTCCAACGAATACCAAATATGGCTTCAAGAAATCATTGATGCATGTTGAAGAGACGTTTGGATAAGAGAGAAGCGATCCTTTTTTCGCGTGTCGCGAAATTTTTGTAAATAAGAACACGCCGACAATTCACAGAATGACCAACGCGTTAACGCGTCATCTCGATAATACAACGGACAAATCATCTGCGTTTTATGTAGTCGAGTTGAAAGTAACGAGCATACACCGCAGTATTCAGCAATTTTGCGTACGTTCCGCACGACCCGGCAGCCACACACGCTCGTCCGCATACAATGCCTAGACGGACGGCTGTATCGTCGAAAATACGAATATTCATTCGAAATTCACGTGACACGTTGCCACGCGCGAGATGTTTTCGAGCATGACGATGGCACTGGCTAAATCGAATTGGAGCACAGTTGACGATACACATATAGCGACTTCGAAAGAAACTGCACGTTATCGAGACGATAGGATCCTCGACAGAGTGGTGGCAATGTTTCAACATCGACTTCGGAGCTACTTTAATGTTCAATCTCCATAATTCACGCTTTTAAAATTACAGTTGGTCGCGCAGAACGGAAATAAAAACTACATGTCCCTCTTCCTCTACCTAAAAATAATGTTGTTTCAAAAGTGATCACAGCATGAATACAATGTAAAATAATGTTACTTTAGAAGTATCCTACTCTTGCGAGAGAAGGACACGAGCTGCCGGCTTCGATTTTAGTGTTCTTTGAACACTATGTAATGGAATGATAGTAATGTAGGAGATTTGTATTGAATATTTGTGTTGCGCTGTAGTTTTGTTGAATTTATATGCAAAAGGGTTGAAAGTGTTTTGTTCGGTTAGGAATGGGTAACCAGGGACATCGAGACGATAGAAAAAGTACGGAACGAATGGTTGTGAAAGATAGCCTTGATTCTTATATGATATTAATTTATGTTGCTAATCATTAATTTGTGTAAAAAGATTGTGTGCTTGGTGTGTTTCAAATTTGTTTATATAATTATATCATTTGTACATTTGTTCCAAATACAATTCTCTTCGTTAAATCCTACAGTAGGGTGATCAATTATAAATTAGTATAACCCCATCAATGCACAAGATGTTCCGTGAATATTAATTCAGTTCATAAGTTTCGGTGTATATTATGCAACGGATTGAATTACAGGCGATTCAGTACGTAATTGTAATATGTGAGCTGCCCCTGATTACATACTTTCTTGCAATATAAAAATACACAAAAACTTATGAACAATTTTTTTTTATGGACATTTAAGAAACAATAAAAATTCAGTTTCTTCTTTTGACAAAACGTAACTAAATTCGATATGGAGAACAGTGACGACGGAAAACTCCTTATTGTCAACTGTTCCTGTTCGCTACGCTGGAGAAAATATTGGTGAGGTCGTAAATTAACAGAGAGTCGCCATACCGATCGCTTTATTTGCATTTCCGATGGTTCTCTTGCCCGCGCGTTCGCGAACATCCGAGATTTCCGCATTGCACGCGTGGATCGTACTAAAAATTAAATCGACGTTTAAAACAAAGCACGCGCGCGGATATCACTACTAATGAATATGCAGGAGCTCGCGGGCTTTTCATAAGCATTCCGGGTCGCGGGATTTCAAACCGCCCACCTCGCGCGATAGTAAATCGTTAAACTAAAATTTAATCTCCCGATACACGTGTGTCCTGCCCCGGAAAACCGTATGCGGGAAATCTCGATCGAACGACGCGCTAAGAACCGTCGTCTGAAGAAAAATTTATTGTCGTTCTCCGTTCGCGATGAGCGATCGATCGCAACGCTAGCAGGCGATTACCGTCGGGACACTGTTGATTCTAATTCTTGAATCTGAATTTAATGAATAATAATCGTCGTGCTGAAGGAAATTGACCGATCTTTCCACGTGGTTTACGGATGTTTATTTCTGGGGATGTCCTGAGGCGACGCGGGGTCTGTTTGTGAAGTCTGATGGAATAAAATAAAATTACAGGCAAAGGACGTTGACGGATTATCCCCACCCATCGTTCATGCAGTGGATAAACAAAGCACCTGCACACCTTTCCTTTAAATGTCTTTGCATATTGAAGGGATTAGTAAGATCGTTTAAAGAAACAAGGAAAGAAAAACGAAAATTGTATTTGAATATAATTATACACCAATGAAATGGGAGTTGAAATGTTGGTGACATGTTAAATCTTAATTTCTCCATTATGTTAGAAAAAGGTACGAAGAAATTAATACTGCGTAAAACCGACATTTTGCTATTAGGACGAACAAAAACATTAACGATAAGAAACAAATAGTAAAAAATATACTGCACTCTGCAAAAATTTATAGCTGAGCAGCGAGGAGGAAGCCGTTTATAAATGAGAAAAATAGATGGAAACGACTTTGCTAAAACGTAGGAAAAAGAAGCTCGATGGAGTTTTAGGGGAATATTATCCACCCCGATGAGAGTAAGTTCAACATTTGTGACCTCGACGGAAAAAGGTTTGTCTGAAGGAAACGAACACCGAACTGAAAAAACAGAATACTCAATCAACTGTGTAATACGACGATGGCGATGCCATGGTTTGGGGTTGTACGTCACGAAACAGAATCGAAAGTTCAGCATTTTCAAGAAAAGAAATCGTCCAATAATTTCCCTCGAGTAATTTTAATACATGTATATTTAAATTTTCTTGGATATACTAGGAATCTTTCTTTTCTCTTCCTTTGCATTCATAAACTACGCTATTGAGAGTTATGAAAAACTACGCTCATTCGGAAGACACTAACAGACGTGGTTCGTAATTATGTATCATTTTGTTTTATTCAAAGAAAAGCATTGTACGTTTTGTAAGTTAAAGAGATTCGATTTTCTCAGCTTTCTTGTAGTTAAATTGAAGGTATGATTTCGATTAATTGCACACGCGTGCAAATGAAATTCATTACCAATCGATAACTACAATACACGTTTAACGACGTAACGAAACACGCGACAGGATCGAGCCTTGATTGCTCGCTATATTAATTGAAGCCGGAGTGCTTCAGAGGCACGCTGATTGACTGAAGATGCCTGTCAGTAGCCTGATTGCATCTGGCACTGCTGACTCACAATGTCAGAACTAATTGAACACGTTGAATATCTCATGAAAGTCTGATTGCTGCCACAAATTTGCGTTCCAGTTTTCTGAATGTATCGTGACCTCTCTTTCATTCCAGAGACATATAATACATTGTACCCGAAGAAGAGACGTAACGATAACTATCTTGTTTGGAATGATGGGTAGAACTTTGGCTATAAGGAGAAGTTTCTCTCGGACTCTGAGCCCTACTTCTAGATACACGACTCTGAAACGACGGCCAAGAACTAATTTTTCTGAACAATAATCACTACATTGTGTTATCAGAACGCTACTTTTACTAAATTAATACCAATAAAGAATTGACTCGTAAGCAGTAAATCGAGCAAATAATACTAACTTAATTCAAGATAATTATTATTTACACAAAATAATATTTTCATGAATATGTGAATTAAAATACTTATGCATGGAATATATCACCATTTAATTTTGTTCTTTACGATAGAAGATAGACAAAATGATTATTCAAATTTAGTATGTAAAATTTAATTCTCCTCGAGATTTATTTTAAAAAGATTTTCAAAATGTTCACAAATAATAAATATGTATATATATAAATACTACAATAGATAACCATCGTTAATCAGATCTTAATACGAGAATGTAAAACGCGTAGAAATATAAAATAACAAATAGTGTGTTCTTGAAATTAGCAATACAATGAAGGTAGCTATTAACGTTGTACGAAATACAAAAATATATATAACATAAAAGTTTTTGTATCAGAATATTACCTGTGTAATGAGAAAACGAAACGTTATGACGATCATGATGTAGTCAAATAATTTGAAACAGAGGTCGAAGCGTAGCAGCCAGACAAGAACGCAATAAAATGTTACTGCTTGCAGATAAAAAGGATAGATATGGTCGTACGATGAGAAAACCCCCTAATAAACTTGCTAAAACCATGAAACAGTGGACTACATTATCTTTTATTTTGTTTCGTTTCATAAACCGTGAACATTATATAATAAATCGTCCCTGTTTTTACACGTATCCACCTCGACGAATCATTTGATAATTTTACTGAGTTTAATAATTGCTTTTTGACCAACCTAATATTTATTTCTCACAAATATACCAAATTTAAATATTAACCGTTCGAACAACCCGATACTTTGCGTTAACTCTTTCGAAACATGGTGAAATACTGAACAATTCGCAAACACGTACGTACATACAGTTATCGTTCCGCCATCGGTATCAAACTACTTTACGTTATGAAGTACGGAAACGATAATTCGTTTCAATTAGAGAGTTGTTTACGGCGTTGTTGAAAAATTAAAGACAGCAATCGTGCAATGCTATCTTTTCATCCGGTGGATGTAATTACCCGAACGTGTTCCTCGCACTCCAACACGGTCTCGCAACGTTTTAACAATCAATTACTTCGCGGCGTATTCTCGGTCTCGCGGAAGCACGTCTGTTCGTTATACGCAAAAAGCGAAGCAAACAAGAACCCCCTGGCCAACCGCTTCTGTTCCTCAAGAGAAAAGCAAAGTTGAAAACTTTCGAGCCGCGTTGGCCAATAACTGCGTTACGCGATCGGTTGGAAAAGTACGCGAACGAAGCCGCGGAGGAAAGGCTGGTCTGCGTTGCGTGGCTACCCCTTTCCTCCTCTTTTTTTTTTCTCTTCTCTTCCACCCCCCCCCCCGTCGACCTCGACGTTGGTTGCGATTCCGCGGCAAGTCTACTTACAGGGCAAATGTCAAATCGTTACTCGAAACTTTGCCACTGCAACAGGATTACCTCTAGCCCCTTTTCTCCCACCGAGGCAAGTCGAAAGCTGCGCTAGACGAGCGGAATATAAATGAGCGAAACCCGAAGACGAACTGGATCGATCGCGTGCACGTGATAAGGCGGGGCGAGGACGCAACGAGACAGCTTCCTTCGGGGTTCCTCAAGCTCCGGAACACGTGCAGAACATTTCAAGTGGCGATTTTGATATCGGGGATCTGCCGCAAAAATTCGATACGAGCCGCTGTCCTTTCTCTTCCGCGAGAAATATGCGGCCACCCGGGATCGGGTACCCGACATTATCGGGGACATCGCAGATTTTTCTTACGACGATCCTCCTTTCAGCCATCAATTTCTGACCCGCGGTGTATTCGTCAGCGGCTTCCGCTCGTGAAATCTGCGACGAACGAGAATTTTTACACTCGATGCAATTTTCGTGAACGTGACGCGCCCCGAAAACCGCAGCCCCAACGGCCCGTATCTTCGTTATCCTCGAGATCGATAACTTCAACGTCTTTCCCTCGGGAATTGTCTATTTATTTCCCTTCGAGGGAAACGTCGTTGTTGCGATTATATTTTGCAACTTGCTCGGAACATTAAAAAGATTCCTTTGTGAGAAATTGGTAACTTAAAGTTAGAACAAAACATGTAAAATGTATGCAGATATACAGGGTGTTCGGCTACCCTTGGGAAAAAATTTTAATGGGAGATTCTAGAGCCAAAATAAGACGAAAATCAAGGATACTAATTTGTTGATTGAGGCTTCGTTAAAAAGTTATAAAAACATTTTCGGCCACACAGTATATTTTCGGTACAGAATTTTTTTCTCGAAAGTACGTAGGATTTCGGAGGTATATGTATTCACCAAAAATGATTGTAATTGAGCCCCGGAAGCGAAAATAATTTTTCCAGAATGATTTGGAACTTTTCAATTTCGCCGAAAAATTTAGGCACCTACCCCCGTCGATTTTCCTTAAAAATTCGTTTTTTATTTTTAGTAATTTTATTTGACGCCCTATAGAAAAGTTGTCTAATACTTTTTTGTAGGTACCCATGAGCTCAACTTCAGAAAAAAGTTTCATTTAAATTCATTGACTATTGTAGGAGTTATGGCTGTTTGAAAATTTGACCATTTTTATGAGGTTTTTCTCACTTTACTGGGTCAATGAACAACTTATTCAATGTTGCTAGAATTTCTACATATTCTTCACCAAAATACGCGTTGTTTGCCATTTGAAACATTAAAATCTTCCAATCCGTTCAAAAGTTATGACGTTTTAAACATACGCATGAAATTTCAGGGAAATATATCAACGGTATGGTCAGACATTACATTTTTGGTAAGGAATTTTTTTCTCAAAAATGGTTAGGATTTCAAGGATATGTCTATTGACCAAAAATGATTGTAATTGAGCCCCGGAAGTGAAAATAATTTTTCCAGAATGATTTGAAATTTTTCAATTTCGCCGAAAAATTTAGCTATCCCTGTCGATTTTTCTTAAAAATTCGTCTCTCATTTTTTATAAATTTGTTTGACGCTGTACAGAAAAGTTGTCTAATACTTTTTTGTAGGTACCTATGAGCTCTACATCAGAAAAAAGTTTTATTCAAATATATTTACTATTGTAAGAGTTATGGCGATTTGAAAATTGGACCATTTTTATGGAGTTTTTCTCATTTTGTGGGGTCATGGATCAACTTTTCGAATATTTTTGGAATTTCAACGTATTCTGCACTAAAATACGTGTCGTTTGCCATTTGAAACATTAAAATCGTCCTATCCGTTCAGGAGTTATGATGTTTTAAAGATTTCTGGCCAGAAATTATATTTTCGGTGAGGAATTTTTTTCTCGAAAATGCGTAGGAATTCGTGGGTATGTCTAATGACCAAAAATGATTGTAATTGACCCCCGCAACCGAGAATAATTTTTCCGTGAATGATTTGAAATTTTTTAATTTAATTTTTTAATAATTATAATAACTTTTTACCGAAACCTCAATCAACAAATTAATATTCTTGATTTCCGTCTTATTTTAGCCTCTAGAATCCCCGATTAAAATCTTTCCCAGAAATGATCGAACACCCTGTATGTGTTTTTGTTTTATTCTGACTTTGAAGTTTCAATTTACGAACCTTAAACTTTCAAATGGCAGCGTCTGTGACAGAGTTTACCAACTTTCAAATATCGTTCAAGAATTCTTAGTTGCTTACTTTACGCTCCATTTACCACATGTATTCGGCCAAAAAAGTCTTAATAAAACATTAAGTTTTCCGAAGGGCTGTAGATCGACACGTAAGGGGCGAGGATTAAATTTCCGGAAAGAAAATTTTACTTTGAACATTTCTTCTTACTAATTTACAGATCTCCAGTATTTTTTCAAAACACCGCTTGATACCTTTCGTAATTTAAGAATTCTATGCACACGTACAAAATGGTGACTTCTCCAAAGTTTAGTTAGATATAATTAAATCTACAGAAACTATGTTATAAGAATAAACGAAAATATTTTTACAGGCCGCTAGTAAAAAATAAAGGAAAGGGAGTCATTTCTGGGCCCATTTTTCCTAATTTCGTTCGACAGTGGAAGGGTTGATACCCTGTATAATCGAGCCATAAATTTTTCAAACAGCGAACGTACGAAAAAGGTAGAATAAAACGGACGGGGGACTCGCGAATAAACGATCGAAAAGAGATTAATATCGCGCATCGTTTATATCGTATCTACCGAAGAAAAGTGGAACATTCGACTCGTGTCCGTTTCGTTTGACCTATCTTCCCCCGGAAGCTTTTTCTCCTTCTATTTCTCCTTACGTCCGTGTAGCCCACCCTAAACCGGCGAACAAAGCAGCGCCGCAATATCGTACGTGATTTAAGAAAAGTTTTCTCCGAAATTGTTTGTGTTATAACCTTTTGGAGAGGTTCCAGCGAAGCGGTGCCTAA
The DNA here is from genome assembly GCF_013123115.1 of Colletes gigas. Lineage (NCBI taxonomy): Eukaryota > Metazoa > Arthropoda > Insecta > Hymenoptera > Colletidae > Colletes > Colletes gigas. Next base: position 2,841,639 of record NW_025106646.1, read on the forward strand.
GATAAGAATTTTGCTCGCAGTTCCATGGACCGCTGTCACGGAGCAATATCCAGAAAAGGGGAAAGACAAAGAATGAAATCAAAGCGTCGATAGTAAAGAAAACAAAGGATGTAATTGAACGAACTCGACCCCGGTACGTTGCCCGTCATATTTTTCCGCGAGCATAATAAAAAAAAAAAAAATCGGCTACCATCGTCGGATCGGTTCTGATCCCGACGCATTAACCTTCGTTGCCAATTAAAATTTACCATTCGAAAATTTAAACTGATTCGGTGTCACAAAAACGAGACCATCGACGGCCGTCAGTGTTTCAATTACGGGCCAAGCTAAATTGCATTTTACCGTATCTGTAATTTTCCCGGAAATAAAAACCGTTCAATGTTTTAATTTTCCCGCTCGATCGGCGTCGATTATCGATCGACTGTCCGCCGCACGAACAAAACAACGGATACAATTTTCATTTCACCGGCAACGAAGCACGCTCGGATTACCGTCTGAATTTTTAAGGTGACAGCCATCAACGTTGTAAAAGTCATCGCGCGGCACCGTTGAAGGCTGGCGCCGTTAATTAATGATTCGAATCTCATTTATCATTACGGCCCGGGTCACCGAAGCGACGTCCCGTTCGCATTATAGCGTTCTTCCACCCATACTTTCTTCTTCTTCGACTCTATACCGATGATATTATAGCCCGTTCGCTCTACGCCCTCCTCCCGCGCTGTCTGCCCGCCCTCTCACCTTTCTTTAATTAAATAACTTCAAGACACTATCCGTTACTTCATCTACCCACTCGTCTGCCCGCCCGGCTGCAGTCTACTTTTCAGGAGAACACGGGATGCCCATTAAGGTGAGTTCGCCAAATTCGATATTTCCGATATCCGGTCGCTTATATCCCTAAACCGCCGTTTCCTTCGAAATTCCACGAGCAACGTCTTCCCGTTGAGCTCCTCGGCGAGGCTAAAAAAGAAAACGATTGTGAACGCGCGTGGGTCCCGTTAAATTAATTTTGACCATTAAACGACCACGGTGGATCAGCGACCCCAGCAGCTTCATTATTTCGTTAATACCTCGTTGACGTAACTTAATTGATACTTGACGTTTTAGGTAATCCCCTCTTTTAATCTCTTTGCTCTAACTTCGCGGTAACATTCTACTGGATTACCTTGAATTGGCCGAAATTAAATAATTTTCCTCTGGGATCGTTTAAAGACTGGTGCTTTGTAACAAACACGATTTTTCTGAATTTTATTGTGGCGAACGTAGTGTTTTATGTGTTTTAAAAGGTTTTCTATTGTTAACTGCTTTTTCAAACTTTCCACGTTTATTTGCACACATTTTATAGCAGTGTAACGGGTAGGATTGAATCGTATCTACAATCGTATTTACAATCACTCGCACAAGTAGAAATAGTGAATAATGGTCAGACACGCCAGCCAAGTAGTAATCAATCACATGAGAGTGTACAAAATCGATTTTCCCGAAAACAAAACCTCGTACGAAAAAATTTTGTTCCACATTTTCCATATATTTTTACATGAAAAATCACTTCAATTTCGACGGTACTGCGATTCCCACTTATCGCATATCTATGTATCTGAACTAATACTTTTTTATAAAATATAATCAAATATTCTATCGATCGTATCTGACTTTTTCAAATTTTTCCAACATACCCAAAATAAAGTATCATTCGTCATTTTTTTATCTATATTTCTCGTCACTCGATAAAAACGTTTTACACGGCAAATGGTACTTATATTTTAATAATAACGAATTTAAGAATTTTTGGAATTGCATAAGAAATTTTGAACAGAGATTATAGTTCAAGATATATGATAAAATGCGACTTGGACTTCAGAACAAGTAGAGAAACAGATTAATGGTCAGACGCGGCAGCCAAATTTTCAATTTCGATTATCTCGAAAACGAAGGCTCGAACAAATATTAAAACAAATATTATTCTTTCTTTTCTACTTATTTTCATAGGTAGACTCGCTATGTGCTGAATTGTACTACTCCACAATCACCAAATTTAAAAATAACGAATACACTATTAGAATTTGAAAACAAACTTGACTGGTTAAGGCAATAATCACTTCCCAAAATTTATAGTTGCCCCCAAGAAAACCTAACCCATTGGGGGGGGGGGGTGATATATGTATGACTCCCGTTGAGAATTACTGTTCAGAGTTGCTCCTTCGTTATCTTTCGATGACTGGTCGCTTCCGGTTCGACGGTATACGATTTCGCGGTTATTCGAACAGAATACCCGCGCGGTATAATATTCCACAATATTTTGATTCATCGATCGACGCGCATCGTTCGACAACGTAAACACGACATCCAAGGTGAGCTCCACGATTTTCCAGTTTTTCGGTTCTCGTTATTTATTGCGATCGCGGTTGTTTTCCTTCGGACCTCGGTGTCCCCGATATTCCAGAAAGGAGATTCGAAATCACAATGAAACGCGACGGATGAGAGAAAGGGAGGAAGAAACGAAGGGAGGAATCGAGACGAAGAGGAGGCCCATTGTCGGTATATCGCCGTAGCTGTCTTGTCAGTCCATCCATTATTCAAGTCGCGCGACTTACAAGTGCACTGTGCCACGCCATGCAACGCACGGCTCCTCATTAATTCTTCTTATATGTTTGTTTAATGTCGGTAGCTTTTCCGATATATTACGGCGCGTTCAGATTCTCTGATCCGCGAGAGAAAAAAAAAAAGTGAAGAAAGGCTCAAGTATACGTTGCACGTACGCTCGCGTTGACCCTTTATAAATCACATTTTACGTCGCCTCTGAAAGGTTTCGAGATTAAAATAAATATTAACTGAATCGAATTCTATTGAAACAAATGTGTACGGTTACTTCATACAATCGCGAACGTTGTTGCATTAAATTTTCGCTTTACAAAGATCATAGCATATTCGAGGATACATAAATCGTGTACAGAACGTGGCAATCAAGCAGAAGGCGATTCCTTGTGTAAAAACAAATCGAACAGTTGCAGTATAATTTTCATTGAAGGTAGAAAAAATAGATAGAAAACGCGTACATCTACTTCCATCGATGTTTAAACATATCTTGTTCTAATTCGTTATTACAATCAGAAAGTACAATTATAAATGCAGAAACGTATTTGTGAGAAGGACTACATTTTGAGTTCTATCATACAATTCAGAATAGTACTTCAATTTATAATAATTGGTTCAATATGTGATCCACACCAGAACAATTTAAATTAAAAGTTCAGCCAACAAACTCCGGGTTAATTCTGATTTCAATCGGAAATCTTTCATTGAAATCGAATTAATAAAATTCTAATTCAAGTTATTAAAAAATAAATTAATTTTTTGGGTTATTTGATCGTTGAAATCGAAGAGAGTAAGAAAATAATACAACGTTGCAAGTGGAAATAATGAATATTAGTCAGACAAAACAACTAACAATAAGTCGGTTTTAAAGTTTCAAAACTGATTTTCTCGAATTGCTTATGTGTGCATAATGTGTCTCGCAAAATACTATAGAACAGGGATGGTTATAATATAATATATACAGAAATTATTTTTGCAAGTAGAAATAGTGAATATTGATCGGACATGGCAGCTAAATCGTTTCTAAATTCACGCAAACGTTCTAAATTGATTTTCTCGAACTCCTTATATGCATAATGTACAATACCACAAAATTGTCAAGATTAAAATATAACACCTTAAAAAATTATTTAATTTCCCGTTGTTCAAGTACACAAGGGTAATTTTGGTTTCCTTAAACTGATCACCGAAAAACTCGAGTATCGTCACGAATATGTCTTCTGATATTATACTTCTGAACATACGCCTTCTCATTTGAGAAACATTTTATTTAATATTTTACGAAAGGCAACTCCAACTATACATTCGTATAAATTGTTTTTCTCCGGCGAGTACCGAAGATGGACATAACCGAACATCCTCTGGCAATGAATTGCATCTTCGACGAAGATACGTTTGGGTTGAGAATTCTATGGAAGCGAAGTGGATCGCGGGGTATACTTACGCGAAGAAAGATCCCGTTGGCAAGCAAATTTTGAAAACGATGCCACGGCACAACGTGCGCTAGCAGAAAACCGCTTTCTGCGCTCAACACGAGAAACGACGTATCCCATCCCGAATCAATGATCGCCGGTGATATGCATTGGACATCGAGCTGCATAACCACAATCGAAATTTCGAGCCGTCCGCATCGATGCGGAGGACCGCGGATCTCGTGAATTTCCGCGCGACCGGCATGCGAAACGAGAATCGCGAGAATATCATATTTTAGGGAGGATCCAGCGACGCTGATTCAGCCAAGGTCTCGGGGCCGGGCATTATACACTTCCGGTCTACGGGATTCGAATTCGAACGTGATTGGCTGACGTAATAAAGGAAAAAGCTGCCGTTGCCCGACGGAACGTTCTATAAATTACGGGCGCGCAGCTGGTGCATTTGCTTCGTTAATGCCAGGCACCGTTACAATTAATAAATGATAACAGTTTCTTATCCGCGATGAAACTATATCATCCATTGTGCGCCCCTTTTCCATCCATCGTCTTAATTACTGTGCTGTCGTGCACGTCTTACACGCGGCTCACTTCATCGCGAGAAGTAGATCGTGCAGATTAAGTCTTCAACGGGTTACACGTAGGGCGTTAGCACGTCGCGAATTAGCGAACCTTTAAAGCGGCGCTACCGACGATAAATAGGAGGCAGACACGGCGCAGAAAAACAGGGTACAACCGTAAAAACGTTCTACGATTAATCTAACGGTTTTGCCGATTGAACATGCATTTCCAATTTCGACCAAGAAAAAGCAATCGACACTGTCCGTATCCCCGAGCACGATCGAACCCCGTAATCCGGAAAACAAATGAACGTGATTTCGAAGAAGAGTCTATTTCTTGCGCAATTATTTTACCGGATACCGAACGGATACGTTGCAATCTGTACGGCCCTTCTGCAAAAGACGACCTAGTTCATTCTATCGACAGATATCGCTGAATACACACTACAGGACGTATACTTGCGAACGTTTCTTAACATTGGATTCGTTTCTATGATAACTTTTCAAAAATAAATATCAGGAAAGGTCGATGCGACGTAAAACGTGAAGAAAAAAATAAAATAAAAAAAAAATTAGGAAACAAAATAATCGTCCACCACTGTACAGTAACAAATTAATTATGAATTTCATCTTAGGTATATTTTTGAAGAATTTTACTATAACCATCATTAAGATCCTCTAAAATATTTCTTTATTTACTTTTTATCTTTCCTACTATTAATTTCGCTTAGATTCCTTTTTCTTCTGTTGTTCGAACATTTATCTATTTTTAAAATTCTTTACACACGGCTTGAAACATCAACGTCATATATTTTTATATAACGACTAAAACTCAGAAACGTAGTATTCAACAAAAATATGTGACTGTGTTTCTAACAAAATCTAGTCCACGAATATTTGTATTAAAACCGACGTGTTCTTTCTCTTTTCTCGCTGTTCCCTTATTTTTTCCTTTTCCTCACATTTGTTTAGGTAGTTTTTCTGCCATCACAAAACGCAGTTTCCTTGATCTTTCCTTGATTGAATCTGAGACCCAGTTAAGCGTTTGTCTTAAATTTGGAAAAAGTAATAGAAACATGATGTATATACTATAAATACAGTTAGAATAATCATGAAAATATTTTTAAATGTAGAAAATACAATACAATCGACACAGTAAAATATGTGCATGAAAAATCGAGAAATTGTTGATGTTAATAAAGAAAAGTGTTATGGCTATGATTACATAAATAAATAGACGTTGTATCGATCTAAGGTCTGAATATAAATAATCTGTTTCTTTTAACATCTAATATAACAGTGTTTGTTGAACTTTTTTAATCACGAAACATTTTATAAGATATTTACGAAATACCGACGGTCTTCACAAAGAACATATAATTAACTATGAAACATATTTTATTTTTAAATATAATGTAACGAAAACATGCATTATGTACACGAATCATAAAATCAGTTAAAAATTGAAACTGTTCTCTACGTAATGAAAATTAAATAAATGCAGATCATAAATATATTTAAATTTGATGTTACGTATTTCTACGAAAGCTGGTTATTTTTATTACTTTATCTCTGATTGCATAACGAGAACATACATAGTATTAATATTAAACAAGTCTAAAAATTCATCACGATCGCCAAAATTACATTTTGGGATCATTACGAATGTAAATTGTAATTTAAGAAAGGAATAAAACACTTTAGATTATTAGTTCTTTGTAGATGTCATCTGCGAAGGAAAATTTCCAATAACGAGTAAAAGATAAACATCTCTTGCGCATTAATTATTAAATAAAAATTTAAATTTGAATTATTAAGTAAAATTATATTTCACGGTGAACGAATATAAATTTCTCTAAATAACTGTTCGATTGTATAAATGTCGCAAACAGATCGTTAATTAAATATTTATATTCGTCACGTGTTATTTAAATAAAACGATGAATTTTGTACTTACGAAATTCATCAAATAAAATAATATGATCGAAAACGCTGTTTCATTTATTCATTGATAAGAAAAGAATTAAAATGAACGTTTTTAATTTTATATAGATCATTTTTAGAGAAATAAATATTAATATATGTTAAAAATTAAAAAGATGTTATAGAGAACATGAAATATATGAACAATAATTAATATAAACGACATTAAATTCCAACGTACATTTAATAATATAATGAATAAAGCTTTAAGTAGATTATTTTTTACGGATGAAAGAACAATTGCAAAATTTATCCAATAATTATTAGATTCAAATTTATCGTGGTGGAATAAGAGCATTATACTTGCTAAACGCCTTCGCGGAGAAATACGGTATGAACGACTAAATTTAAAGATTAAATATTACAATTGATTGTCTTATCAGCCATAGAACTTAATTTTTTAATTTAATTCTCCATTTGGTAAATTAGATTTCAACAACTGTATCAAACAAATTAACAGCCATAAAATGTTCAAATCCAAGCCTTGACAATCTTGAATTATATTTAGGTAATACCTAATTAAAAAAAGGTTCGTTTATTTCATCGATCGAAGAGTGGCCCACTCTTTAAGCGACTGTGTAGGTCAAACGACTAATTGTATTAGAGTTTGATTTTCAATTTTTACTATTATTAGAAACGCATAATGACTTTAATACGATATAAAACTTAACAAAAAAACAAAAAATTAATTACCCGAGATTTTGCTAGAAATAAAGCAAATTTAAACATTGTACTAAGTAAAAAAGAATCTAAAAACTTTCTATGAATTTTCATAGAATCCAAGAACCAAGGTGGTGATAAAAGGGAAAAGTGCGGAATTAATTCAACATACGTTATGCAGACACATCAAAATTTCATTATTTGCTGGAATTTTCAATTGAGAAATATTTTCAAGTTTCCAAAATTAACTTCACTAATAGCTTTTACAAAAGTACCTATGGTAATTATTTTCAGAATTGATACTTGTGATATTCCTGTCTGTCCATTTCAAAAATATTTGATGTATCTTTATGTTAGATTACATAGAATGTATAAGGACAGAATTATGCGAATTTTGATCTTTCTCTTATTGCAAGTAAAAAATTTTATTCGAATCCAGCCAATAAATAAACGACACTGTTTCTTCCAACGCCGTTCGTCGATTCGAATAAAATTTTGGTGCGACGTATCGAATCGCGAAGTTCGCCACGTTCTCACGCGGCTCTCTTCCATTATAAATACCGTTCGAAAGAGCTTGATCGCGTTACTTATGTTTTTCTTGGACTTCTTATCTGCTCGCGTTGCCGGTTCTCCGTTGACGATATATCAAGCGCAAAAAGTTCGTGACAAGCTGAAAAGGGAATCGCATTTCCGTCGACAATAGCGCGCCCGAGCGCGATTCATTTCTCCATCAATATGATTGGATTGTCGATCCTGATGGATGATGAACATCCGTCACGCTGCTTGGCCGGCCACTCCTTGATTCTCTTTTCGACCGGTCCACGAGGAAATGCAAATTTGTCAACGAATACGACACCGAACGGTTCGAGGGTATCGTTTGTCCCCGGGTTGAAACGTTACCGCGGCAAATCAAAAATTACATTTCGCCCTTCGTTACGTTCACGTTGAAAGCCTGGCGACGAGAACCCGCGGGAGGAGGGAGGGTGAATTCAATTTAAAATGTAATTCATTTCGCTCATTACGAAACGCAATAATCCCGAACTGGGAATCTTTATTCAATCGGGATTACCATCCACAGAAAAGCGACGAGGTATCGTTCCCCCGATGTAACAGCGTCGATTATCGCGTCCAATTGTCGTCGAGCTTTTTAATATTAATTCACCCGCGCGATCTGCAAAATTTATTCCCACGGGGATCCGATCGCCGACGCAAACAACCTACTATGGAGGACCTATATGGTGCCGCGTGCGCATCTGCGGTCCCTGTTACGTGTCCACAGAGGGCAGACCATCGCAACATCAGTTCTCGCTATGTTTGCCTTTTGGTAAATTCTGAACGCCCATAAACTGTCCACGAAAGAACAATATCGAAAAATAGACGTTTCTGGCATTCGTCGGGGAAAAACACATTTCTACGCTGAGAGATTTATCGAGTATCCAGTAGAAGATAGACAATATCACAGTTGGGTACTTATTGTACACACTGTAGAATTTAATCGTACTAGATAGAATTTTTACAGCAGTGAAACCTAAATATTCCAATAAGGACAGATAAATTTCATGTAAAAAGCGAGGCTGTCCCAGGCTTCACATATTCAAGAATTATTATTTCAAGTAGAAATAGCGAATATTGGTCAGACGCAACAACTAAATCGTTTTTAAACTAACGCAAACATTCAAAATTGAATTTTTCTAGCTGCTTATGTGTGTGCAATGTGTCTTCCATAAAAATAATAGTATAGAACTGTCAATATTATAGCAAACATCTTCAAAAATTATTTTTGCAAGTAGAAATAGTGAATATTGGTCAGACGGGGCGAGCAACTCATTTCCAAACACACGCAAAAGTTCAAAATCAATTTTCTCGAATTGTTTAACCATATAATGTGTCTCTTAAAAGATAATATAATAGTATAGAGCTGTCAAAGTTATAATATAACAGCAATCTGACGCTTGACAAGCTTTTTATTAAGGAGGTATTCCCATTCGGGGCCGTCGATTTTAAACGATTTTTAAAATGAAGAATTATTATATAATTATGGAGGAAGGATTTTAAAATTTCTCTCGTGTGTTTAATCACTTTTCAAGATAATACAGTATGATTTACTATTACTCAAATTATTGCACTTTTCCTGCTGTCTATTATTTCTCAATATCTCAAAGATGGATTTATAAATCTTCTTCTGATTATATACACACATTAAATAGATGTTCCTTTAAGTCAATATTTACAGGAGTTTTGATTTGATCACTTGATAAAAAGTTTTGACTTTATACAACTTCCATTTTATCAAAAAAAGCCCACTAACAGATCTAGAACGAATCTCTTACGATCGAATAAAATACACACCTCCTACGTGTGAATCTTTTACGATTCATAAGAGCAAATAAATATTTCTCAAATCAACAATATAGAAAGTTATAATTTTCAATACTGGATGAAATTTGATCGCAATGAAAGAAACCGAGCGACTTGGATACTTTTATCCCCGGGATCATTTATCCTAGAATCATTGAATTCTTCGTAAAGTCAAACACAATTAAAGGCAACTCTGTGATGTTCGTAATTTTGTGTTAGTTATCCGGGGATTACTGTATTTCTCGTTAATCGTAGAATGTCGCGTCAATTCTCCTCATTCCCTCCCGTCGTTCTATTCCCACCCCCGGCAGTCAATTACTATTATGAGAAGCACGTTGGAAATTTCCTATTCATTCTTGTACGTAGCTCGCCGAAAGGAAATTTCTTAATTAACGTTAAGTAATTGGAGCCGCTTCATCGGTCGATCTCCCACCAATTTTTTCCAGGGGTTAATTAACGTTCTTTCTCGCTCGACTGCGCGCCCTGCAAGAAAGAATCGTAGAAACGACGATGCACAACGTGCATTCTAAACGACACCACACGAACCAGTCCACGACAGCATTTAAAACTTCAAATATATTGACTGTAAGAAACAGCCTTCTTGATCCACTATAAAACAATTCGGTAAAGTTTTTCTAACAGTTTCATATACAGATTATCCGATCTCTAACTCAACCACTTGTTTTTAACGTCAGGAGTAGCTTTCAGTAGAAAACTTTCCTGCTTGAAAATTTCATTTTATCACAATTACTAGTTGGTTGATTCTTTTCAACAGTATTTCTTCTGCCCCTTCTAATCTGATCCTAATATTAAATGGAGCTTTAATCGACAGAAGTTTCTGACTCTGAATTTTATTATTCCGCACTCCAGGTACAAGGTTTCTAATTGATTCTGTTTACTGTACTTTCTATAATTAAATTTAAAAGCTCGCCATTATTATTATCGTTATTTTTCAGAAAGTGGTACTCAACAACACTGAAGTAAACAGTTTGCACGGGTCCGAAACAACCCGGAGTCCGTGAGTGAACGCTTACAACGAGCAAATAGGTTTAATTAATTTTTATTATGTTAACTCTCGTGTCGGGCAGCCGCTGTTACATCGTCGGTTGTAGCTTAAACCGAACTCCGTAGGGTAAATATGTATAAACGTGGCACGATCGCCTGTTGGGTACCAGGCGGGACAGCGGGCACGTTGCTTCGTTACGAGTTACGTCATAGCTTACGTAACACGGCTAATCGCTTTCAGGTTTACGCGCTTATTACGAGGGTAGAGCAGCCCGCCTGCGAGGGTGAATCGATGTAAAGTTCGGACTACGCTAGCCGATAAATCAGTTCACCAAATCGAAGCGCGTGTTACGTAAAATATCCACGACAGAGCCGCTGCGTAATCCACGGACGCTTTTATTGTCGAAGAAATCGATATCCCGCGGCCGTAATATCACCCGTCGACGGATCAAGATCGGAAATTTCTAAGATGGCCGTTCTCGATCTGCGATAAACGCTTCTGGAAAGAACTCGATACTTTTTCGTTCCTGTTTCGGGAATATCAACCCTATTAGACAGCTCATAGTTATTAAAAATAATCAAATATATGTATCAAAGCAAAATATCAAATAAAATAATCGACTTGCAAATTCTGAATCGTTGATGGTAAATATTCGTTAGAGTCGCCATCATTAACCATTTATAATGGCTTCTAAAAATGTTTGAAACGCAAAAGCAACTGCAGCTTGAAAGTGGGTCAAGCCCGAGATACGTTCGCTAAAATTTCTTTGATTATTTCTGTGTCATGAATCTGCCTTTGATGTTTTTGCGCCCACGTTTTGTGCAACCTGTATAAAGGATTCGTAAGAGAGAAAAACTGTTTCGTGATAATCTTTTAGCTCGTAGTGGAGCCTCCTTCTCTGAAGAACGTTTGCTTCAAAAGCCGTCAAGTCATTCAATTTTCTCATTAAGTCATGTTCACCCTAAAGCACAGCCTTCTTCGACCTGTCTTAATTACCGGACTTTACGAAAACGCACTTCATGCTTCTTCCTTTGCTTCGCGACATCGCGAAGTACGTCTACGTGGTAACTTTCACGAATAATGACGCACGCGAGACGAGTTGGCGTTATCGCTGGCGAAAAGTAGCTAAGATTAATAAAAATTGAAAATGAAGTTCACGACCTAAATAACGTCGCGTGGATTTTAGTCTGCTTAACGACTGCGAACGCGAAACCGCCGAATAAAGTATTTAGGAAAGAGAACACGCGATACGGCTCTGTGTTTTTCGACGTTATACCGGGCTCTGTGAAAAGCTCGTCAGCATGAAAGGAATACGGTGTAAACTGTGCAAGAAATAACATAGAACTTTTTCATTGTTCGTTGTGAAACTTTTATAACCATAATATAACTCGCTCGGCGCGTCCCTTTTTTTTAAACCGTTATTACTAAACAACAAAAGGGATACATACACCCGATCACAACTTGTTACAATCTAACGACAACAATGCGACACGGAGTTTTATTAAATTCCGACCCGTGTTTGCTATATGAATATTGTATAAATTAACGAACCGCTCGAAAATATTATCGTTTTCATATTTCTGACCTCGATTCCGCGAGATTGATAATACGGAAACAGAAACGTGTTTTGATACCATCGATACGTTTAATATTGATACGAAAAGGCTTACTTTAAACATGCTATTTAAGAAAAACATCCATTATGTAGGCAATTATACATGCCGCCGTTGGACAATCGGCACCGCTACCGACAATCGGCACCGCTGCCGACAATCGGTACCTCTGCCGACAATCGGTACCGCTACTGTACACGTGTCATTGAACACGTGTCACCGAACACGTGCCTCCGGGGCCAGGTTGTGTATGTATGACTGTGTGTGTGAATGGGTATTTTAGGGAGATCCGAGTGAAGGCAAAGTCCAGTCTTAGCCCGGAATCCTTGGAGAAAACTGACGTAAATAAAGTCTTTTTACAAACATTAGATTGTTTTTCCGCTTAACCATCCTACAATTAGCAATATTTATATCTTGGTTAATTAAAGAAGTTGGCCTCTACACTTCTCTTTAAATTTGAATTTTCTCAAACCCTAGTGGTTTTCTTCTACGATTAAAAAATTAGTTATTTTTTAAGATCCAACTTTATATGGGTTTTTCATAGTTTTATCGTCGCATAAACTGCATCCAGGTGGTTATTAGCGACGACTGTTTACTACTTTAGACGTAGTACCATAAATTACAGTCCCTGACCATCGAGTAGGGACTACACAAAGTATTGTTATTACACACCATACAAATAATTTATGCTGGTAATGGTAACGAAAACTAGTGCAAGTAGATACACCTTTCAGTTTCCAATTTTGGCAAATTTTATTTGAATCAGCAACCTAATTGAAAGTATTTCTAAATAAATATTTAATTCTATTTCTAAGGAACACGAGTAAAAGGATTGAAGAAAATGCATTATAAAATAAATATGATAGCAATTGAGCGATGAAGTCACAACATGTTAGCCCCAATACACATGCTTTATATAATTAATACAAAACAAATACATGTAGGTACATAAACAATAAATTTATACCATAAAACAATTATTAAAAATACAACAAATATGACACAGAACCTCTGATAAAGTTTCAGTTCTGTTTTCTATTTTCTTTTTGATTTTCAAGAAAGTGGAATACTTCCTGCAACGAAATTAATTTTGCAACGGTGTAACGTTTATGGAAACTACGCTCGAAACGGAACAATATTCTACGAGCATTAAGCCCAGATTCCAACAATATCGTTGTATCAGTCCCGGCGCTGGTTAGGGTTAAATCTTACGGCTGACTCCGCGAATGTCCATGGAACACGGAAGCCAGAAAGCAACAGGCACAACGTATCGGTCGATTAGCGACAAGGAGCAAAACCTCGATAGGCAAAAGCCCCTCTTCTGCCCCCCTCTGAAACCAAACGATCGTTACGTCCGCGGAACGAAGGGTTCGCGTTCGCGCGATTACCACGAGACATCCTTTCGCAGAATCCACGGCTTATTCGCGATAATGGCGCGTCGTAACGATATTTCACGTGCGACCCCTATATCAACCGACACTGCATATGCAAGTACGATCGTAGATAACGAGCACCGGGGCTTTGTCCGGGCCCTGTCACTGCCGCGGCTCGATTTTGAGAACCGTGTGAACGCCGGAAATTACGCCTGGTCCGCTTGTATACGCGACGTCGATCTCCTGGGACTGATAAGCAGTTTTTCACTGGCCGACTTCAATCTAAATTATAGACAACTCTCGGTATCGATCCCACGGCACGGCTTCGCGACCATCATCGAACGCGATTCCGCGACGTAACCGGCGACACCAGTCAACCCAGTTTCATTAAATTTCACGCCACGCCTGTCGTCCCGTTGTAATCAACCGTGCCCGACATCACGGAAGACGACATTACAGACGATAGTCGCGTTACGCTGGCATCCACGAATGAAAATCTGCCGGGAAGAGTGTACAGGCTGGTTTAGAAATACCTGTGTACAATTTTTATAAATGCAGCTGACGATAAAAGTCGCCCAACGTATCTGTTTGTGCAAACTTTTTGAAACGTTAATTAAAAATAGACCGGAACGGTGGACCGAAGGGGATGTTCTAATTTCGAGCAGCCGAGAGAGCTTTCGAAGGGATAAATCATAGCAAACTTAACATTAAAATGCGTGTAAAGACTCGAGAATCTAATTTATAAATTAAGGTGACGATAAAAGTCGCTGGATATGTTTCTCTGTTTATGCAAACTTGTTGAAACGCTAATTAAAAGTGTCCTGGAATGGTTGGCTGAAGAGTAGTTTAATTTCGAGCAGCAAACAGGGCTTTCGGGGAGATAAATCATAGTAAACGTTCACGGAGCATTCGACAATATTCACTTCGATATTCTGTTATCCAAGTTTGCAAATTATTAGTATTCTTAAAATTCCTAACTCACGAAATACATATATTTACAGATTCTACAGTAGACGAGGGTAGTATATAAGGAATTAAAAAATAATGGGAAAATAAACCAATAAGAATCCCATGGTATTAATTCATGTATGTTTATGCACTCATGTTTAGCTAACATAAACCTCTCATGAGGTTTCAAATGTTTAATAATAAAACAAGAAGACTCAAAAAACCAAACCTACACGCTAAAGTAACTAAATATTATGGCCTGTGAACAAACGTTGCACGTACCTTAGATTAGGAGTTATGGATGACTGAAGAAAATATTCGAGATATCCAACCACGCTCTTACACGCCTCACTGTCGAATTTCGTGCACGCAGAATAAATATCAGGCACTCCTCGAATCGTCTCCAGCCCATTTTGTGTCTTTTCAAGCAGTTCTATTGCAGAGAATTGGTAACTGCGCGGCACAGGAATGCTAAGCCTGTTTGTTTACGGTCTAACCTTCAGAGTTCCGCGCCGATTACTACGCGTATTTTCGCCGTGTCGCCGAGACCCTAAACGTAGGGATGGATGATCAATGGTGGGGATAGGTAGAGAAAACCTCTCTTCCCCCTCTTTCGTCCCGCAATTTTACCTATTCCCTGCAGCACGAGAGGTAATCACAAGTTACTTTTGATGTCCAGGGACACATCATGCAATAATTCTTGAAGCTTGTTCCGTAAAAAGTCCAAATAAATAGTTCCATTTAGTCTACTTGGGAGAAAAATTGGTCCTGAAAGACTATCTCCTACAACTCTTCCCCCCGAATTACCAGAAAACTGTTGATACCTTGAATAGCATGCGTTTTAATCACTTCTAAACATTTTCTTATTTCATCCATAACTCGAAAAGTAGAACATGTACAACATTGCAATGTGCAGATTCAGCTTCCAAAACACTCTGTAGGAATAAAATGATCCTGCCACGAATTTTGTTACATGTACACCTTTGTCCACGAGTATTAGGCAAGCATAAATTCTAAAATCCAAGGAATAACCTCCATTCGAGAACGTTTTGATTTTTGAACGTTTAACAATAGCCCTGTTACTTTTTTAACTATAGTGATAGCGCGAATATTCTGACGAAATTCATCTGCAACGAATAAGATTGCTCTAAGCCCTCGTTTTCATTGCATAGAACGCCACGCTCTGCATCTAAATGTTTAAATAAGCTTAATATAAGCAGATGCTCGCATGGAAACAATACGATTTTAGTGCATTCAAATAACTCACCATAGGAAACCGTTTGTAGCGAAGCGTATGAAATTCACTACATAGACACGATATACAGTTACGCCCACTCGTATTCGTACACTATAATGGCGATACATTATAAATGGAAAGAAATACTTGTTTTTTATGAATTTTTTCCTATTTATTTTTACCAATGTTGTTGTTTATTACACTGTAATACTTCTCTATTTACGAAGTAATAGCTCTCTATTTACCAAATGTTGTTTATTACACTGGTTACACTTCCATTTATGAAATTCCTTCTTTTTAATAATCTGATGATTAGACTGCGGATGTTTATGCATTTCTGGGAAATTTTAATCCTCAAAAAACTACAGAATGCATTTAATATGCAAAAATATAAGAAATACTTAAAGTAAGATACGAATTATTATATTTAGGGGTTGAGACAGCCCTCTGCGAAGCTTCCGTTTCATTAATTCTATTAATAAAAATGTGAATTTGCATAAAAATCCGCAGTTTACTGATGATAATATAACATAAAAGAAATGGTGGTAAATACTAAGTACCTTAATACTCACGAACGGGGTTGTACACTGGACAATGGCACAACATCTAAGAAACATTATTATTTTTAACTAACCTAACTCCACTATTTTAATGCTGTACCGAAAAATTGCATAATATCGACAAAACCTATTTTACTAGTAACTTTATGATGAACAACGAGAGACTACTCTGCAACATATATCAGGGTCAAGGTCATTGAAATTGCATCCCCTACAGCGTATAATTACCCAAAACGCAATCAAATGTAATGTACAGTAATTACGGCAGGGCTAAGTATATGCAAGAAGTACACATTTCGATAGGTACAGGTAAATTTGGGCGCATTAACGCGAGTAATTATGGCGTTGCATCGCCAGAGGGAGAACTAGAAGCACGCGTGTGTTCAGAATACCTGGCAAAAATTCGAGTGCACTCTGACCAAATTAATTACACCGAGCTTCGGGATACGGGCTGAGTCACTGTAAATTGCCAGCTTAAATAACTTCTTCGTTTTTCAGCTCGCGAAAAATCACTTCAGAGAAATACGTTCTATTTATACGGGGCGTTGAAAAAGAAGGGAACGAGATTGTAGGGAGGTGTGTAATAGCGGGTAAGAAAAGTGAAAAATGCTTACCGAACACAGATCTACCGACTTTGTAAGAAGAACCGCTTTTTGTTCGCCGAGAATTTTATTTGTTTTTCGTTGCGATACGTTGAACGGAAACAGTGAATATTATCGTCAGTTACACGGACTGGCATCATTACCTTCCTTACTTTTTTATGCGCTGAAGAGGCTTTTAAACGAAGTCCTTTTATTCCGCCACAGCTTTCACGCGATCCTCTTCATTCACACGTAACGTCGTAAACACGAGCACGTCGGTTATTTAAAACATGAAAAGATGAAGTTACAATTTTATTCGAGAAGAATAATTCACGAGTCTAGGTCCTAAAATTTTCAAACCCTTTCTCTTACTTTACTTTATTTAGAATACATTTAACTTCTCATTAAACATGAAATAGAATAAATAAAACAAAAACAAAGATACAAGACGTCTCTAGATATTGAATTATTGAATTTCCGTCGAATAAAAATAACTTAGAAATATAATCTATGATATAGGATTACAAAGGTTGAAAATGAGAATTACCTCAAACGACGAGTATTAATTCAACGAAATCAGTGAATTATTAATGAAATAATAAGGCTGGATTCCCTGATGGAATCCGTGTGGTTGTCTAGGGTATATCACGATTGTCAAATTCATTCTCTAACCCTTCAGTCCTGTTAATGTCCATCGATCTATTCGCCCCCGTAGTTATCAAATGTCCTCGGTGAACCGTGAACGGGTAACAAATTTTATAATAGACGAAGAACGTGTTGTCCTTCGGTTGGAGAATAGTGACGTCGCTTGTTGTTGCGAGAATAGCTTAAGCCGGCGTTAATTAAGGGAGGCTTTAGTTCCTAGTGACTATAATCACGCGCGGTAGGCGTCGCCATGGTGACTACAGAATGCGTAGGAAATGGCGGGCGGAATGAGAAAACGAATGAACCCCCAGAAAGGGAGAAGAGAACTGTGCGACTGTTTTTATGCTATGGATATACCGCGGCACTGTCGGTCATTTGTTAGTCGTTTCCGCCTCTACCTTTAGCTTCCTCTATGAAACAATATACAGTGAGTTATACAAGCATTCGTACACCCCCCCTACTCCTGACTAGAGACGACTTCATACTCTTTTTTTCGAATAAACATTACTAGCAGAGATGGATAAAATTTCATTCGAATAACTAATAATCAATGAGAGCAAGTATATCAATTTATTCCTAACGTTTATACGATGGAGCAGTAAAATTTTTATTCGTTCCTAGCGAGATATTTCATTCCGTAATTGAAACTCTTATTTCTGTTCAACGAGTGACCGAATGACAGAGCATTTTTTATTCGTTCGACGAAATTTTTAGCCCAATATGAATTTCTCTCGTCTCCGATTAGAAGATCCTCGGTTATAAAAGTTTAGAAGGAAGATAATTGTTACTCTGTAAATATAATTTATAAAATTGTTCAAAGAAAAGGAACTTTTTCGGGAATATATTATAATTTTATTAAATGAAAGTGTTAGAGATCAAATTTTAAATTTGTCGCGGATGTTATCACTTTATAAATTAGTTAAATAAGTAACAAAAATATAAGTTAAAACAAATTATTTCATAAATATTAAAACAGTTTTATTGCAGTTTATATTGCAGTTAATTAAAGCACGAAACTTTATGTCAATCGATGATTTACTTTCTTTGTTACTATGTTAAAAAATCCTAACCTCTAAAGTATTAACATTTCAGCAGACCACCGTAGCTTGTCTAAAATAACAAATCAATAAGGATTAAAAATCGAGTACATAAATCTGAGCCATATTGTGAGTTTCATATATGTAGTAATCAAAGATACAATGGCTGGGCAAAAGGATTCCATAATGGAGTTGACAGGAATCTCTTTCGAGTACTATAGAGCTAAGAAGTAGGTCGATCAGAGAAATAAGGGCCTTGATGAGATTATCATTGAAATGTGATCATTAAAGAGATTATTGAAATTGTTATACCTCCCGACGTACTAGCTTTTGCTTCATGCTAGGACCTTCATTGATCTGTGACATCGTATCGTGGAGTATCGCGTTACCACCAGAAGAGGGTTGTTGATGGAACTCGTACATATTGAATGAGTTTGAAAGTATCAAGTTGTTTCGAACTCTCGGTAATACCATCACGGGCAATCGATATGCCGCAAATCTGGTTTTAATATCACGGAATTCGTACCCTTTAAATTTATTTAAAATCCAATAATGAGTTTATTTGAAATCATAAATAATTACAGCTGAGATAGAAGAAAATCGTAGAAAAATATTTATATGGTTTGTTAGTAAAAAATGATGAAAAGATAATGACGACTGCGATTCACGAATATATTTTAACATAAAATACACACAACACACGTTGTAAAAATTTTTAGTCTCTAATACACCTGCTCTTTAGGATTTCCATATGCGAACTAAATGTAACCGTCTCATGCGTTAACATGCCCGTGGTCATGGGTTATACGAATCCAAACATACATCCACACACTACATACAATAACACCTCGAATATGCTAACCGTTATGTTTCTCTTAACATGGTTTAATGCCCTCTATTATTCTACAATATGATGGAATGTTTTTTTGTATTTTTCTTTAGAAATTGAACGATTTGATTTCTTTCTCATCATTCTGTCTATAAAAGATATAAGATAAAATCATCGAAAATATCAGATAGTTGTAATATAGTTGAAATATAGATAAGGTCATAGAGGTTATCATCTTCATGCACAATTTTCTTTCTATCTCTACATGAAATAGAGCTATAAATAACGATGCATTGACATTCAGCAGGGAATACAGATTGCAATAAATTATACATGTCGCCAAACAAATGCTATCGAAGGAGACAAGGGGGCAATTAGTTGCGGTTACATTGAAAGCAAATACGATTTAATCGCACAGGAACCGAGGCCACTATAAACAATTGTAATACAGTATGGAAATTTGATTGCAACACGAGAAGAGTTGGTAACGAACAAATCCTATTAGAGAGTTTGTACGGTGTAAGACGAATTTCGCGATGAAATGCAAATCGCCTGGATTCGCCGTGTCGCCGCGTATCGAAGCATCGGATCGCGAGGCACGTGCTCATAAAATAAGACGTTACAGCGCGCCAGCACATACGTGTAACCGGATTATCAAGAGTACGGAGACTCGTAAAGCGATTTCGCACCGACAAACGCTAGTAATTAGTCGAAACAGCTTAAGATCAAAGTTACGATTATGTCCGGCGGATTCCCCTCAACAGAGCCCCATTTATCCCAACCTAATCGAAGTCCCAGTCGATTGACTGTTCGGCGACACGTTCTAGCTTGAATCGCTCTTTTGAACGGGTATGTTTAAGAAGAACAAGCTAATTTTGGTGAAACGTCAAAGGTGGACTAAAGGAAAACAAATTAAATATATTATTGTATACCATAGACACGCAAAATGGTTATAGGATGAACCCTTTCTATGCAGTGTTCCTCAGAAGAGTATTCTTAAAAATTAGTTAGATCGATGTGTTCAACCAGAATTCAAAATTTGCATACATCGCTCTACAAGATTTAGAATAAGCTCACGAGGAACATCAGAATCCCCCAAGACTTGTTTAGTTTCAAATCTAGTAAAGTTTTAGTTCTAAGTAGAGTTTTTGGTAAAGGTTTAGTTCTAAGTTTAAAATATTATGATTTCAATCGTGTTCGAAAGTTGAAAGTTTGGCTCCGGTCGGTTCGAAATAATTGAGCGTCGTCGTAACTTTATCGGTGATTTCTAGCAATCGGGTCCCGTTCGTTCCAACGAAATCGAAGTTGAAACCAAGGTTCCGTAATTGTCTTCTTAAGAAGAAAGTTGTCCCTTAACGTTAAAACACAGAATCGCGCTTACCCCCATCGGTTATCGATACCAGTTCGCCCCGATGGCCAAAGCGTGGCCCAAATTCGACCGATTCTAGTTAATACAGCGGAGCTTTCCCGGAACGTGAAAAACTGACCATTGATCAGTTCGAAATAATTGAGCATCGGTTGACGTTATCGTCCAGCAGGTGGAATAGAGAGGATCGAATGGTGAATGGTTACACGGAGGGAAGCCGATTAATGCAAATGTCTAACCTATTGTGGTGTATGGCATAGGCCGAACTAACCGGGGAGAATGATCAGAGCAGTAGGATGGAGGATAAGCGAGAGAGCTGGATGGGAGAAAGACAGAAAACGCGTATAAGACAGAGATATACACAGAGAGAGCATCGACGAGAGAGACGGAACGAGAGAGAGAGGAGGGGTTAGAGGGTTAGAGAGGTCTATTCTGAATTACCCTGGACCAAACTGGACCTGCTCCACGACGGCTCGACCGCAACGCTTCAATTTAGAATGCTAATCAGCCAGCCTGCCATCCGATCCCTTTCCCCACCCTGTCTCTCCGGTACCGACAGTTTAATGTCTATACGTGTATCCATCCCTTAATCTGCCGTCGATTTTCCGAGTTGGGGACGAACCGCCTTTAACCGAAAGCCAACAGCAGTATGTCAATGTCTGTCGTTGAAGACTGTTCGCATGGTCGAGGGATTCCGCGCGGTGTCGTTCTTCGAGGTTGCACAGACAAGGGTAAGGGGTGGAACAGGAGAAGGGAGAGACAGAGAGAAATCCTTGTATCGTCGAGGATGCACCGTGGGCGAGTTTCCTTTGATCCTGTGACGGAAGGACGAGTGCCCGTCGAGCAGTGTCTCGAAGACCATTCGGCAACGGCCGAGTTCCTCCGGACCGATCCTCCAAAGCGCGAAAAGACGTCGAGGAATGACAGCGATGCGCCCTGTCGTCCGAAAATATGCTTCTAAGGGCAGACGTTGCATAAACGCTTATTCCCAAAGAACGAAAATTGGATCGCGACTCGGGGAACCGCCCGCGACGAAAGACGACTTCCGGATTCGAAGCAGAGGTCTTCTTTGTTCGAAGAATTCTACGATTTTATAACACAAACGCTTTTCAGCAAACGGATGATTCCCTTGCTTTGTATTCGTAAGATTCTTAACCCCTTAACGCTTTTAAAGACCGTTTAAGTGGCGATAATAATCGTTTTCCTTCTGATTCTACATTACGGTTTCCTTATATTATTTAAAATCGTAAGACGCATTGTAATAACAAGAAACCTAAAAACAAATCTAAGAAAGAAGAATGGTCATTGTTGGTGGATTAGGTCGAAAATGTGTGAACGTTAAGAGATTAAAAATCATAGTATCTTCCTCTAACTAAACTGTAGTAGCTATTCAGCCATACGCTCTGGAGCTTGTATAGTATTTAACATAATATTTAAGTCCTTATAAATAAGGCTCGTGTAAATTTCTGTTAGTATGCACAGCAATGTATTCATCAATGTAGAAAATCAAGAGGTGAATAAAATTTAATAAAAATTATAATTGAAACGAACATTCTTTCATCAGAAAAGTATCCCCAGTTCTCGAGCTCGTAACCCATTTATTCCTATTATTAGCAGATTGTTTCAAACCTTTTTGACCTCGTATGAATTTCCTCCTCGAGTTTGCCGCTCATAAAAGTATTCTTAATGCCGTCGTGTTTTAAAATTATTACTCCCCTTAATCAGTAACAATCTGAAAGTTGTTTGTCTAACTACGGGAGCACGAATTTCATTGTAATATACCATATCTTTGATTGTAGCCAGAGGCTATCAACCTTGTCTCGAACCGAGCTACCTTTCCTTCATCGTCTCGTTTTAGCTTAAAAAACCATTTGCATCCGATCGCTTCGTGATCTTTTGAAGGTTCTACCAATTCCCGAGTATTATTTGCGATTAACGAGCAATATTCTTCGTCGGTTACTCGTTTCCATTCTTATTTGAATCTGATTTTGCTCTTCGATTTTGCCTGATTCTATTGTCTCGTCATGCATATTGTCCCAATCTATAGGGTGGCACGCCTTTATTTTGTTCCTGTGCCTACGTTCAGCCACGTGTGATCCTCCTCCTTTGACAATTTCCGTTGCTTCTTCTGTTTCTCCACGTTGTCATCAAACGTGACGTCTCGATCGATTATGACCGTATTATTTTCTCTATTTAACAATTTGAAATGATCCTAGGAATATTACTGTACAATTTCTTTTCACGAAGTTTCAATAATTTGAAGATTGACAATATTTTCTAATACGTATCACCTGCAGTGTATTTTATAATATAGAGATATCTATTTTGTGATGAGAGAATCGGTCGTTTCAATAATTAATTTTCTCTTACATTTGTAATAATTTGTGCATTGACGAAAGAAGAATGCAGGGATTTAGACTGGAAACGTTGTATTATTCTAGTAAACTGTTCAATTCTGACAAACGCGTACCAGATCGTCTTCCACCTGCCTCAATAATAATGACATAGTGCTTCTATGTATGTATATACAGACGTAGTTTCTGCTTCATCCGTAGTTCTACACAAATTGCATTGTTTATCCGTTCCACACAATTGTCATTTAATAATCCACTACGATCACAATTTGCAACACAAGGAATTATTGTAGAATTACAAGTCTGATTTAAATATTTCACACACTAGTTTATTAATCTAATATGACAAAAAAATAGAAAAAAACCAAGAGTGTTTATGAACGAGGCTAGTCTAGAACCAAGTGTCTACAAAATTTTTTAAACTCTTTCAACTTGAAAATTACTAACAACCACCAGTTTCATAAACTTCGTAGATGCTATGAGATATTAATTCAATTATCCTATGCAACACAACTGCAATTTTAAAAATTAATACAACGTTCTTGATAGACAAAATATTCTGATATGTCGATAGCACAATAGACGTATTTTATATTTTTGAAGATTTTGTACGATCTGAAAGTATTCCAATGCGGCTTTTAAAAAACTCAGTCATAAATAGTACACGTTCGAACCGATTACTACTTGGTATAATCGAGTAGGTGAATATCGTAGGTTGCTCAAATTCATTGTTGCGGGGTAGCCAGTACGTTCTGACCCCATACCAGAGATTCCCAAATTGTGTGTCACAGCGAACACGCACTGACACTGCGAGATATTTCGCATTTTCGAGGAAAGCGCCCATAAATATTGAAAATTGCCTTATTAACGAATCTACCAGCAATACGTGAACACGACATCGTTCATTCTCGTAACGAGACATCATCGAAGCCCTATGAATTTTCTTCGTGGGTGTATTAACCCTTTAGGGGAGAATCGTCATAGGTTTGTTTAGCCCGTGGGCACGGGACAATAACCGCAAATTCGTATTAGGATAATTGAAACGTAACGCTTTTCGCGGTCTGCGGGCGAAGTTTCGGAACTCGTCTGGCGCAGAAAGTAAGCGTAAGAGCCGAATATAGAAATCCGTACGGTTAATTGTCTCCTTAATGGGAATCGTTCCTCCCTCTCCTCCTTACGGCTCTCTTTCGCCGTCAGTTTCGCTTACTCTCTGCTCGGAGATATCTTCATACCTTAAGTGTCCCTGTTTGAAGACCGGCGGGCGGAAGATGGAATTTCAATTAAACATTTATCTCTTGCAGAAGTCCGTCCCAATGTCTCGCGTGAATTCGTTCGCGTAACGAGACTGAAACTGCTGAATCATTTATTAACCTTTCGCGGTAGACGAATACTCCGCGGAAGACGTAAGAATACATTATTAAATTATCGTGATAATCAGGAATCTCTATAAACGACAAATACAGGCTCCAGCACCTGCAGACGCGATAAATGTTACGACGTCATAAGGTTCGTTCTCGCCGACAACAAAGGATTAATTTACCGATAAAAACACTTGGTTACGTAACGGTGACCGCGCGATGTACGTATGCGGGTATGGTTCTTCTAATTGGTGAACTTGTTAATTATCTGATAACGACGATTCCGCTCTTGTGATCACTCGAAAGATTAACGACGGCAAACAACACCAGGGAGGACACAACAAAGCGTATAATTAATGCAACGAACGCAACGTATACACCCTTGTGCCGGTCCAATTTGCATTTACAAGACACGCTGTAACGTATCAACATTTTGATTAACAAAGTCTCCGACAGCGCGGAATACACGCAGGCACAAGAAGACGGTTAATTAAGGACAGAGTGCACGTTGAAATGTGTTTTCACAAAAAGCCTCCGGCCGCTTTGATTAAAACCGACCGTGTTCGATTTTCACCGGATAGACCCGGAATAACGAAGTAATTTACGATTTCGTTGGAACGTTTATGGCGTTCCGGGATGGAACGAACGCGGATTTACCGCGACCACGAAAACCCGATGTACACCGCCAAACACGATAATATGCATGACGGACGCACGAATAGTTGCATAATGCGCGATATCGAACGATATCGACAAGGGCAGAGACAATGGACAATATCGGTTCATAAACATTCTCGAAATAATTTTGAAAGTTAATTAGAATGTAGATAGACAGATTATTGGTGTAAGGTATCAATACACACTCGCCCCTAATTACAGTTGTGTAATCCGTGGAATCAAGCTAGGTATCAAAGAATATTTCAAATTGCAGACCATGATACCCTTGAACCTCCAAATCGAAATACCTATTTCTTCTCTATGATTTTAAAATGCATCCAATTTATTAGAAGCACGAGTAAAAACAAAAGAAATTTTGTTTTACAGAAAATCAATAAATCAAATAAACGAACAAGCGAAAAAATTTCGTAAAATAATTATCGTCGTGCTTATAAAAAAAAATTTTATACGTCTGCAGTAATGTTTATAAAAAATTTGTACGAAACTTTAGTATTGAAAATTTATGCATTATAATTCTCTGGATTTTAATCTGCCTTGTTTGTTTGTAATTATGTTATTTTATTTTGTTTAAATGTATTTAAATTGTGCACCTCCTCTACTCTGAATTATTATTAACACAGTAAATTATAACGAAACAATGTTACATCGTTATATTCGTGATAAAAATTGCGTTTAATTGGCAAGTTTCTTGTAAATACACGACAATTACGACGATCACGGTTGAGGGAGTGAAAGAAAATATTTGTCGAGAAAGTACGGCCCATGGATGATAATTTGCAAAACATTTGAAGCTGTGCATCGAGGTAGAAGGAAATTATTTTGAGGAAACTCCTTATCATTGATCCTGTTATTAATAAAGTTTCGCTTACGAGAAAGAAAATAAATGAAAAGAAGCGTTATTTACCAATGATAAAAAATAAAGTTGTTAAATAAAAAGTCGAAATACGTAAAAATTGTTCGCGTCATGAAGTGTCATTAGGACGTACAAAAAATTTTTCTAAAATTTTGCAGGAATACTTTTGATGCTTAACCCAGAATCCCAACTTTCAACTTCGAAGAGCAATTTCACCCTTTGAACATGATTTTCGCCTCTAAATCGGCCTGTAACTTTTTGATTGTCCCTTGTTAGGCCAAACGCGAACGTTTGAACCCAAAGAGGGCTACCAAACGACGAGAGAAAATATACGAACGTAACAGTGGTACGCTCGGCGGTCGAATTAAAACTTGTTATAGGAAAGGGGTAACTTCGAATCGTCTGGGAACGATTCTTTCGATTTAATCGAACCGAGCAGAATGTGTATTGCCTGTCAGCTTACCGGTGGTGGTTCTACTGGCACGTTTCGCCGCGTTCTACCGACGGAACGTCAAAATATTAAGCTTTATTCCAGCGGCGCGAAGCGCGCAGCTGGCGCATTTGAATGAAAATTGGAACCCGGAAGAGCGACGGGATCGCGGTTGTCGCGAACGAGGACGCGTCGTGATTAGCACGTCTTTCGGGATTGATATATAGCTGCAGAGAAGAACGTGACCATGTTTGCAATCACCGGTACTTCCGCTGGCAGGTTTGAAATAGTCATCGCCACCTGTCGATCGTGCAAATTGCACGGGCCGCGCAACAAGCGCATAAAGCCACTGTCCGCGAGGTCGCGCGATTAAATTTTAATCACGCGCCGATTCAACCGTGCACGCATACTTTCCAACGCAGCAGCCGATTTTATTCCGTTCAACTAACGATATCTGTACTTCGAACCGAGCAACCGTATCCCGGTCAACCAGGTTCGAACAAAAAGAACAAATGGACAAATTTCGAAATTCGTCAGAGATCGTGCCGTACAAGATACAAAGAGTTGAGATAGCGACTATGTCACGTCTCATGCAGATCAAACGTCCCTGGAGAGTGAATACCTAGACTTAGGAATGATGATTTATTCGGTGAAAAAAATCGAAGAACTACCATAGATACGTACACTGATTATATAACAAATTATTGATAGATCTACCCCCTATTGAACTCAAGTACATACTTAGAATATTCAATCTGATATAGATCCGCTAAATCCGGGAAACTACCGATTCGTATCATCAATAAATAGCGTGTACAAGCTACTGGAAAACATGATTAACTACAGGCTACTCTCGATGTTAGTTGTAGACCAATTCGTCCATGAAAACAATAGTGTTCTAGTGACTGTGTACGCTAGGTATACATTAATTCTTTCATGTCGAACTAAAAAAGTAAAAAATAAATAAATAATAAATTATAAAGAAATTTCGAATCGTGCAAAGGAATATTCAAAAATTTACTTTAACACATTATGTCCCCTCCCCAAGCTAATCTTTTGAATCCCGTTTGAACCTTTCTATATGGTTCTCGGTATAAACTATACACCAGTTCATTCACGAAACATATTATAACCTAGTAACTATATCAACCACACACCAGTTCGTCTACAACAAATCATCCTATTCTAGTAACTCTCTGCATTGGACATACATCGATTCGTCCACCATAAATCATCGTATACTAATGGCTGCCGGTATTAGCAATATGTTGGTTCGTCCATGACGATCCTGTCGATTTTCCTCCTTGTGGCTCCCGGTGTTAGACGTATATCGGTTCGTCCAGACACCCTAATTTCCCGCCACTAACAAATCTCATTCGCAATCCTAGGCTTCGCATTCACCCAGCCCCAAATCATAACACTAGTACGAAGATAGCTGAAATATTTTTTTCAGCGATGATTTCAACTTAAAAATCCTTGAAATTTTGGGGGTCTTGTGGTTGAGATAGAAAGAAAAGGATAGGGAGAGTGTTTCAACCCAAGCCTCCTAGCAGATCCTGCCTAAATTGTGTTACTACATTACTCATGGTTGTGTTTACTAAAAATCGAAAACAGATCGAAGGATTTTCAAAATTCAAACACCGCATATGTTGGTGAAGAATATTTAGAAAATCTAAGAATGCTGGAGAAATTGTTGCTTAACCCCGTAAAGTGAGATACCCCCATAAAAATGGTCCAATGGGCCGAAAAAATACATTGGATGTAAGGTCTACTCGCATACCTCGTCTGTGATTATATTCCTCGTTTTTATCACTTCATATGTAGGTATAGTCTAATTATCTGGCATATTTGATTTTCCGGCAATAATCAGAAATTTACAGTATCATTAGATATGGCAAATATTTAGATACGATAGACGGCAAAGCTTCCCCTTTAAAGTGATTTTTGGTTTATGTCAATCCGACTTTCTGTTTTAGAGATATCGTGGTTTTAATGAAAGGGTAATTTCTCGAATTTCACTATCTCCGTTTCCGTCTAATGCAACGTGCTGACCTACCTCAATATCATGACTATCGTGACCGAGTCACGTAGCATTTTCAAGAATTTACTATTTACTACGGACACGCGTGGTCAATGACCTCGCGACGTCAACAATGAAAAGTGAACAAACGCTTCGAAGCGTTATATCTCCGGAACTAGCTACCCTATAAATTTGAACTAATTATGTTCTCGACTTCAACAAATTTCATTTTAACCTCTATCCGATGAACGTAACAATAATGATAATAATTTATGCTGCCTCCTATATTTGTTTTGATATTTACTTCGACGCTATATACCCAAAGAAACTTCAGTAATTAATTCAACAGGAAACCGTTAATCCCCAGCATCTTCGTTAGAGACCAGTCTATTCATCAAGGTAGTAGTGCCCAACTGGCACAGACTGAACGACTTCCATACAGGGGAACCGAGAAGAAAACATATTTCCCCCGACTGAACATCTTCAAAACCAGCGAAGCACCGGTGTTTCATGAAAACGTTCGATCTTCCGCAACCGGGGATCGCGAAACAATAGTTGCGCCGAATAGCGAAAAAGCACGGGCAAAACGAAAAAAGGCAGAAAAACATCGAACCGACGCGACGCGGTGCAGAAACAAGCGACGTGCTGGACTGGTACGAGAAGTAGCCCGCGTGCATGAATCACGAGAATACGTATTCAAAGCCAGTCCACTCGGAATGACCACTCGAAATTCAGAAATTCAGGAGCAGCCCGCTATCGGGTTCTCCTGTCTCTCTTCAGCGTCGCGCGGACTCTGTATGCTCGTGGTTCCCGCTTCCGTTGGTACGGACACATTTGATATACGGGTCGGTGTATGCATCACACGACGGCGCGGGGGCGTATATAGATTACCGAAGGTGCGAGAGAGGCACAATAGAGTGTAATCAACGCCGAGCGCGGCACGGAGCGGCGCGGCGCGGCGCTGTCCGCGTTAATATTAAATCGCGGCTCCTGCGGTTGTCTCGAGTGCTTATCTCGGATCTTCCTCCGCCTCTTCGTCATATAGTTGCCGACATCGGTGGCTGTTGATACCCTCTCGAGCTACCAGCCACCCTAAACTCGCCCTATCGTGTACCTATACCTTCCGTTAACTCACTCGACCCCGCTACACGACGCCCGGGATGAGAAATCTTCGATATTGCACGTTTGGGACCCCAAGAGCCAGAACTCGTCGCTCCCCGTACGATTTCGCCATCGATTCTCTTCTCGACACTCCTGCACCTCGTTTCTCAACCCCCCCTATGTTCCCAAGGACAAAACCATCGTTCTTCTACCTTCTATCTTTTCGCAAAGTCAACGACGTCCCACGACGTCGCGATACCATCTATCGTAGAGGAGCCTGCGCTTATAGATTATCCGAAATCACTTACCATCCGGAGGATAATCGTCGACCACAGTATCGAGCTGTCAAGAGCATTTTCCGGGTCTAGTCTCTGGAACGAGTTACTAAATGAAAATACACACTCGGACCGGAACAAAAAGGTCCAAGAGAAAAAAGATCAAAGTGCTAGTAACTTTGGGGCTGAACCCCTTAGTAGAATGACGGCCGGAAGGCAGATAACTATAATGGTTTTAGGCTCGAACAGGCCAGATGCGCCGAACGTTGACACGCGGAGTTGGGAAAAATTTTATTCGGATGATGGATAAACATCAGGAAGAAAAAACTTGAAAAGCTATCTAAGCAGAATATACGTGATGTCAAAATGAAACTAGCGTTGACTGATTTATTATATAATACCTGCACCTTATCTCATATTTTATTCAATTGAAAACATTTTAAATCGAATTCTTCCTGCAGAGAATACCAATTATAAACTACTGATAGTTTCTTTTAATTTTATCTTTTGATTTGTTATTCGACAAATTAGACGTAAAGAACATTGGCCTATTTCCTATTTTTGCCTGTGCTTCTTTTCGAAAGATCAGCGTACCATTGGGATTTAACAAGTTTGAAACTAGTATTAATTACTGTGAACTAAATAACGGTCCTATTTGTAATTAAATCTTGTAATTTCATGACGCACACATCGGGATAGTTCAATACAACCGGGTTTGCGTATTGTTGAAACTTTAACGATATTTGCTGAGCGAAATTTGCACGAACAAGGGACGTAATTAGAAATCGATAGGCGTTACCGTGAATTACGTAAAGTGGTAAACGATGAATGCTCGTAGCCTTAACTGCGACCGTTCAGTGTCATGTAATGGTGACAAGTAGGCCACGCTCACGAGTCTCGTGTAACGCAGCTGACGACGTGGCGACAGCACGAGAGACTTCAATGAATTTTCAGTACACCAATGTACCTGCATAACCCAGATATTCCGAGAACGGTAAAATTTTAACTTTTGAACGAACGGAATTTGAGAAAAATTATTAAACCGACGAGGAAGACTTTAATATGAACATGCAACGTGCAACCAAGTCATTATCATAGTTAGACATGCTAAAACAACATCCTGATCTCTTTGAAATTAGATTACAGATTAAGATAATGAACATACACACGGTATACAGGGTGATTCTAGATACTGGAATAAGCTCCATCTTTAAGCGATTATGCAAAACAGAATTACACATAGGGAAAAGTTATACCTATGGTGTGGAACCATCTTTTGATGACTATACTTATATATAGTATATATTAGCAGCAAACAACTAGATTATTGAAATTAAATAAATCCTTTCAAAATAACAAATTTTTCTTCGTTGGTTCGTAGATAAATCAAAGTCCTCATCGTCAAATTCTATTAAAAGAACCTGTTTGAAAATATTGAAACATCGTAATTAGGTTAAAATCATTGTTTGTTCCAAGAGGAACATTTTTTTGGAAAGACTGCATCGTATTTCTCGGCGAACTTTCTAGTTGATGCTTGAAGCTTGGAATACCCAAGCTTTATACGTCCTTATCTCAAACTATTTGCGACAACATTTTCCTTAAGCGTTAGTCATCTGGACAAGGGTCACTTCAAAACATTTCTTAGCCCTCGTACCTGGGTCATCAATCCATTTACCCTCAACCTAAGACTATAAGACGCTTCTTGCACTAGTTAGTTAGAGTCGTTTTTGCGAATCACAAACATCCATAATCCTACTGGGGTAAGACTTTAGGTCACGTGCCAAAATTGAACAAACGCAGGATTTGTAAATAAATTTATACACTAATGACATTTTATTTATTATTCAGTTGTGAAATAAAATGTAATTAAATAAATATACTGTCATTACATTATACATTCACTCAAACTTGGAATGTTAGCCTGACACCCAGTAGGATTAGAATTCTACATAGATTCTGAAAAGTTTACATTTCCCATACTTTTATATCTGGGATAAAAATATCAGTATCCCATTCTGTGCGCGAAAGCATAATAAATCGTTTGTGACAGAAAGAAAACAAACATTATCGAGACTGAACGTCTATAATACATACAATTATTAATAGCTTCTATATATCCACTGACTGTAAGAAATTCGGAGACTACAGGCGGACTTCGACAATACCATCCTCCCTTCCAGGTGATTTATCATTGTTTACACTGGGGGGGAAAAACCTACTGTGACACTAGTCTTTCTTTGTGGGAACCCATGAAAAGTGTGGATCCATTCTGAAGCATCGGACCGCACGCGAATACCGAGCTGATGCAATCTTCCTTTGTTGTTCATCTTCATTGTAATGGCCCACCGTGGTGATTTTGTTGGAAATGTACCCATCGATGCCAATAATATACATACACAGACCCTGGATAATCCAAACTTTTTTCAACATAGTTCGATCCGACACCCTATACATCGCGAATCACTATTGTTAAAGGTGTGTATAAGTAAAAGTAAGTAACAATTAAATACGAGATAATAACAGACGTATGAACTTTGGGATTTTCTTTTTCTTTTTTTAAGCCTAGAATAAAATTATACAAAAATATCAAATATATTTAATTTCTATGTCATTTATAACCTATTGCATTCCGTTCCAGTTTACGAGAAATTCATGCAGTAAGGCGTTAAACTATAGTCACATTCATTTTTCATATCCCGACGTTACTTGCACAGCGCACGCGATAGGAATTTCATAAATTTTCTATAATCAAAAAGTCGTTCATCCCCGAACCAGGTACTGAAACTCTCAAATGTAGGAAACTAGACCTGTATGGTTTCCTCAGGAATACCGTAATACGTGCCTATATATCGGATAGTTCCACCAGCGTCTTTACGGTGTCTTAAAAAGCGTCGATTACAAAATCGAAATCGTAAAATTTTTACGCGAGAATCGGTGATGCGAGTCATAGAATGACGCGACCATTAAAACTTATAGCGACGACGTTCGAGGAATAGCAAAAGTGTCATAGGAAATGAATTAAATTCTGCTTCTTGTTCGCTTTATTATTCGACGCTGTTACGAATGTCTTGTTCGCCCTACGGTCTCGCGATACCGTGTAATTAATATCTCGCAAAAACGCGTCTGCTTTCGTCGAGCTTTGCGGGCGTATCGAGCGTCCCGTGTATGCGCTATCGGTATTCAGCGCCGTTGGATCGCAGTTCGGAACGCTCGAGTTATCTTGGATGGCGTCAATTTTCGTTATCTTTGAAGATAACTGGCACCGTTAAAGGTGAAAAGATGATCGCGCCAGAAGGGGAGCAAAATTTAATTTCTCCTGATACTCCCCTCCGTTGTTGCCTAAGCTTTCAAAATACCTTAACTCAACGTGGCTCGCTCGACGCCACGATCCGCCGATCTCCGTTACTCCAGAATCCTTACTTTTGGTTATTCGATCCCGCCGCGTTGGAAACAATTTATTTTACGGATCGCTGTTGACGTCAGAAATTCAATCTCTATTCAATTCACAATATTACTATACGATAGAATACGGTTTATTGGAAATATTAGGGATACGAAGCAATTCCGACGATCGATCTACAGGAGAAAAAAAACAAATAGGAAAAATATTTTCAAATAACCCAGCAGGAAATCTGTTTATATAAGTTTTCACATTTCCATGTATAGTTCGTTTTTGTAATTGTTCTTTGATTACCTGGAGGATCTGTTCGAGAATGTTTATATGTACGTACACTAACGCTAATGGCCTTGTAAAGAGTTCACGTACCTATAATTAATTATTTTATTTAATTATAGTTACTATATAAATATCTGACTGATCCTGAATTTCGATGAAAAAATTTTGAGACAATTTAACAAATGTGTTCTTGTTACCGAAAACAGATGTATAAAGCTTTTCATTTTAGAAACAGCACGATATAGTACAAACATGTAAAAAACTTTCAAACGTTTATTGAAACGATTGAAAAACTTCCTACCACATTACCTAAGAAACTCACAAAAATAAATAAAGATAAATTAACTTTTCTCAGATATAGCAATTGTTATACACACACGCGAACGTGCAATTTCAAACTCGTGATATTACGTTGGCTTACTTCGTTCCCTCCGATAATCAATTTTTCCGATAATAGAGTTTCTTATAATCAACGTTTCGGCCCACGGTAATTGTTACTTAAATTTTCAACGACGAAGAACCGTAAGGTTCCTCGAGTTCCTGCTTTTTTCGCCTCGCGTGCATCGATCTTCCTCAGTTTCGCGAAGTACAGCTACAAAATATAGCGCGTTACTCGACGCTACAGCCATGCATCGAATCGAAAGTCGTCGAGATTCCTTTTTCGTTCCTCCTACATATATACAAGATAGGTTTCGGTATCCAGAAGTAATATCAAAGTTCAAAGCAAGGTGGCAGAATTGCTAGGCGAGCGCCCAACCTTGCGCTACCGGTTGCCATCTGAACGTGATATTGCAACGACATATCGTGTACATGCACCCTCGCTACTGTATTTTAATACAGATCTCTTTTTTTCTTCGTTTCCGTTCGCTTTTAAGCATTCCTGGTACGCGACAATAATAAAGGCGCAGCGAGTCGAAATTGTTCGCGCTGATTAAAATTCTGACGCTTTCCAAAATACATTCTAATTGCATCTTAATTACGACGCGCGAGTTTCAGCAAACGTAGAAAACAAAAGAAAGGGAAATATCGTTTCTGAAGTTACATCGTAAAAAATCGACAATTTTTTTTTTAATTTAATAGTTTGAACCCTTTGCACTAGAGAAAGGCGGTTTTATGTAGCGACTCGAACAACGAATGAGTGACGACAATAACTGTTTATGTTCGACGTTTATTATTTTAATTATTGGACGACTTTTAATTTCGAGCGATTTTCATAGCTTCAAAACGTGATTTGTTTTATCATCGAAATACTAGTAGTATTTATCAATGAAAAAATTATATTATTTCTATTCTAATGATTATACTTTTCTCGATTGATGCCTGCAAGAACAATCAGAAACGTTGTTTGCCTATTAAAATTGTATTAAAATACATATGTTGCGAATATTATATTATTCATTGTCGGTATAATTAAAGTGTTCGTACAAATTGCAGAGTTGATATTTTAATCCGAAACAATTAGGTATGGATTGAAAATACATAAAATATAACGCACGAAGCGTGAACAATGGCAACAAGCGGAAACGATTGCCTAATCGATTTTAAATGAAAAAAGGTGTTTCAAGTACAAGCGCATCCGTGTATAAACTGCAAGTTAATTCGACTGGTGTAATCATCGATCTCGTGTATGAACTTTTTAATTGTTTTCGGTGCTGTTAGCAATTTTTTGAAAATTATCTACGTTTCGATCCTCTTCAACTGTGAACCAAAGCTCATAAATTCTCGTCCGTTGACAAACAACCACGCATATGAAATGAATAAACGAATCGATACTATGCATAACAGATGTTCTGGAGTTTGTCTCGTGTAAAATTCCAGGAATAACCTATAAGCATATGTTCTACGCTGTCTCGTGTCTGGGATTTCGTTCAGTGTCGAATTTCGTTTTCGAGCGCTTCAAAGCCAGCCTGCATTCGACGTTTCCCAGTCAAGAGCGTTTTGGTGTTCTCGTCACGCTTTAAGTATGTGCCTTATCGCCATAAATCCGTGTGGCAAATGGCCGAGAAACGGTTCGAATAAGGAGCTCTTTTCATACGTTTTTTCCAACTGGCGATTTTACAAAACGTATAATTTAGTAGAATAGAAAAAGAATCGATCGATGATCTATGTAACTCCCTTAGAAGATAATTCAAATATTGACTGACTTTTTCCCCTGATGATTCTTCAAAGTTACACTTTAACCTCCCGAATTACTTTGAATATAATATAGAGATTATTTTGATACTTAAAATGTAATGTGACTATACACAAATAAGCATTAAAATTGCTATGAAAAGGCCGAAAATTAATTTGTAGATTGAAGGTGCACTAAATGGGAGAGCCCGAGCTTCAAGAAAGGAGCTTGTATCGAATAAATGATTGATGAGGATGAACAGTCATGTTCTAATGTAGTAAACCTTTTAAAGCATATTTAATCTACTAGATTGTATTTAATAAATTAGTAGTGGCTGATGACCTTTCAATTTGAAGCTACCTTAATAAAAAGAAAGAAAGAAATTGGATTAGAGTTAGTATTATATTTGTAGACACGTGACATAGTTATAGAAGCTAACGATAATATGGTCTCGCTTAGAAATTTCAAATGAATGTTGCATTGTATTAACGTTTGCAGCACTGCAACAACTGGTGAAGTATGGATCCCAGCAGCATCTGTCCGCGGTTCTGTGTCCCGGCAGTGACCGTAAACAGAATCGAAAGCTCGCGGGGGGCGTCGCGTCGGTTTCCCGCGCAAAACGCATCGAAATCCGACGTTTCTTTCGCGCGAGTTCCCCGTTATTAAATGTCATAAACTTCTTACGAC
Source organism: Colletes gigas (assembly GCF_013123115.1). Lineage (NCBI taxonomy): Eukaryota > Metazoa > Arthropoda > Insecta > Hymenoptera > Colletidae > Colletes > Colletes gigas. The sequence goes on from NW_025106646.1 coordinate 2,877,962, forward strand.
ACAATAAGCGGCGGTGCAATTTGTTCCAAGGGGGATCCAACAACTTCGATGGAACTTCCCTGAAGCGGGCAACTCACTTACGCATAGCCGCTTACAAATGCGCAAAGCAGCTGCGCCAGCCTGAACTTTCGACGGTCTCCGCGAAACAAACTAACATGCTGACTGAACATTACAAGCTCACCGGAGCAATCAACATTTCCGAGATACTCTTACAACTGCGACGATTAATGCACGCATTCGGGGAATTCCGTATACAGATGTAACCGCGAACGTAATCGCGTTAATTCGCGCGGCAAATATAACTCATCCCGAGAGAGTGCATTTGCACGCATGGTATTCAATTACACGCGCTGCGGCCGCACACTGGTGCCGATCAACGTTGCGTAAATTCCTGTAAGTGACGAGAATGTACAATTTGAATATCATCGAATGCGCATTAAACGTTAATGCACGTATAGTTTTCCTAATATTTTTCCACGGTTCGAATCCTTCGAACGCGTATATTTTTCCAGAGTTTCCCGCCAGAGGCGTCACCCCAACTGTCACGCGCCGATTTTAACGTGGCTGTTGCAGGACATAGTTCTCCAAAAAATATTTAAATTGCGTTTTTATTAATACCCAGAAAAATAACCCATGTGGACAAAAAATTGTGTACTTTGACTATGTAAACAAATTCCTGAATTACTTTATTTAAATATTATCGTAGAGACGATAACTGTATAAAATGACGTATTCTATAAACTCCAATAAAAGATGCGGATATTTTGAAATTAATAAATTCTTTAATAAATTAATTAATGCTTTTGTATATTAGATTCTCACAAGTGACCTTCCTACTCTGTCGTATAAATAACGGATGATCAATACCATCAACATATAGCAATTTATTCGTGACATGTAGTCTATTAAACCGAAATTAAATTTTCAATTGTGAATTTTTAACTGTATTATATGTATACAAAACAAATTACTTGTCGAAAAGGGAAACAGATGGACAGAAATTTAATAATCGTGCGAACGTAATAAAGATACGATTGAATGAGAACGTACACAATATTATTATTGAAAATGAAAGCCCGTTATATATTTCTACTGTTCTTTTAAATATGTATACATCGTTGTTCCAACTGTAAAAATTAATATAATGAATAAATAAACTTGAAACCGTATATCAAAGGATAATGTTACTCCAAGTTAAAAATCCTTTATCTTTTTACATTTATTTAAAAAAAACCTTAAGCGTCCGCCACTAGGGGAACTTTCCCTACTAATTCATAATGTACAATAGACGAATTACCATATAAAAAGCGAGCCAACTGTTTGAAACTGAAAAGGAAGTGAAAAAAATTCCTACTTCCGAAGCATTAACTCTCAAACAGTGTTATATTATGCACATATTTCATTCTACCCAGGCCTGTTCGTTTTCTTCTAAACGGTGTAACAAGATACGGCCACCTGAGTAAAGAAGTTTTAGGTATAATTCTCCCGAAGCGTTTCGGAAGAGGAAAGCCACGATTCATGGAACAGCTTGTCCACCATAAACAAGGATTAGTGACATATGGATACCATAGACGAACAACGAACCGACCGATGCACGCATTCCTGCTGGTGACAGCGAGAAGTGCAGACGAAATTATTGGATAGGAAACACCGCCCACGATATTATAAACGGACGATATTTACTGTTATATGTCATCAGAGTTCATTTCTCTACATCGAACCTTTCGTAACTTCTATAAAATTATACAGAAATGTTTATTAAATCATGTATCAACGTATGTTTAGCAAATGTGCGAAATAAAAATGTAAACATTAAAAATATTATTGTTAGTTCATTCAAATTAAATAAAACAAAAATGTACTCAACCTAGAACAATATACTATATGCATCTTGAGCAAAAACAAATATAAACAATACAAAATTATTATATTATCGTTAAATCCCAGACGAATATATATGTTATTCGATACGTACAGAAAAGTTCTTCCTTATGTGCATGTCCAAAGAACGAGTTTTCAAATTGAGTACAATGATCGATATTAAACAGAAGCTACAAACGCGATGGTAGTTGGGGGGATATTATTATCTTCAGTCAACGTTGATATCTTATTCTACCGATCAAAGAACCAATTTTCTTCGTGTTCTACTTTATTTTTCGAGTTTTTAAAAGCACAATGATCAATATTAAACAGAAGCTACAAATGCAATGGTATGTAGTTGTGAAGATATTATTATCTTCAGTAAACGTTGACATCTTATTCTACGGATCAAAGGCCCACTTTTCTTCGTTTTCTACCCTTTGATTATGTTGACAACGTTTAAACGAAGAAACCATTTGATCTTCGGTAACTTCTGAAAGCTTTTCAGTCCCGCCTCCTCCCCCGCCAATTTCATTAGACAGTCTACATGAAATCCGAAATCCAAAAGGCACCGCCTGACACTCCGGGGTTTCTTTCCGAGTAAACTTCGATGTGGCTTTGTAAGCGTGCCAATGAAAAAAGCACGTCCTGGAACCCCGCACGGTCTGTAAGTGGGTACACGTGCAGCGTCGCAGTTTCCTTGGACAGGATAAGGAGTCCAGCTCGAAACGAGAGAAACGACTCAGAACTTTATCAAAGAAGTACGTGATCCTTGCACTTAACGACCGTCGACGTCTTCGTACGAAACGCGGTGTTCTAGCAGGCGCCGAGAGCCTCGAGATAGGGTTTACGTGGACAGGGATTTCTCAAATTGGTTTTGTTAGAATCCGGATCACCTTCTTTTCTTCGGCAGACTCATACACAAACCTGTCGTCGACCAGGAAAACGAAAAACATACTATGAAATACATGCTCGGCGTAGCCAACGGTTGCGTCTTAGCCTCTCAAAGGAGAAAATTTGTATTCGCTTTCACAAGCGATTAATCGATAGAAAATACTCTAAAAATATCAATGTCTCCTCTTACGTTTTTTTAAAGTAAATTAAACCTTAAGACGATGGTCCTAAAATAAAGATGAATTTGTAGCCTTGTTTTGTATGACATTGGAGATACTGTAAAAAATGTATAATTTAGGATGAGAGGACAAGGCTATAATACAAAAGGAATTCTAAACGAGAAATACTAAATTTCCAATGATACAGTGCTTTTCTCTTATATCTCCAAAGTATTATTTATCGTTGCTTACGTCTTTCAAATTGTTGTTAGATCTTGATAAAAAGAAGAAAACTGTAGAGAAAAATTCTTTGCAAATGTTCTATACATAAATAAATATCGTTTTTGTAAATGTATATTTTTTATTTATAAAAGCTCGTAGGAATGCTTTCAGAAAACGAACAGGCAAAGAATCTTTCTACAAAAGATAGCCCATGAATTAGTTAAAAAGCAGATGGATCGTAGTAGCTTAGACTTGATCGGATTGTAAAAGCTCGTTATAAACGCTACGGAAAATATAAGAGTGAAGAAGCTGAAAACAAAGCTGACAAAAAACGAGGAACTAACTACAAAGGAGCGATGATAGGAGCAACAGACAAACGAACAAAATTCGGTTTATCAATTGCGAAGCGATTACGTGCCATTTGTAAAAGAGAAAACAAGTATTCAGAAGACATACGAATAGTAAATCTCGCATCCTGCGACTACTTCGTTCGAGCCAACGTCGTTTCGCAAAAAGTCGAACGGGCTACCATAACCGTGGACCGACTAAAAATTTGTGTACACATTTTTATGGGGCTGGAGATTACTATTCCCGCAAAAAAAAACCGTAAACATCTCCATTCGAGTCAAATAAACTGTTGTCCTCTACTTTTACGCGACCGAGTCGCTGACTGGAGCAGCGACGATCGTTGGGAATTTTTTTTTTTTCTGCACGACAATGAGAGCACCGGGTAGGCGAAATCTCGGAAAACCAACGCTGCAACCAAGCGTGTACCGAAACGGCGAGTGTAACAAGAAGTACAACGAATGCTGCTCGGCGCTAATAACTCCGATGCTGCACATCCCACAAAAAGGCCGCTTTCGAGCCGCGGGATATTTTGGCTCGTGACTACGACCAACCCCGAAATTACTGCCGGTGCTGATCGTTCCACGTATCACAGTCACGCCGGGATGCCGAGGTTAGATTATAAACCTACACAGCCACGTACACGCATATGCAACGCGCGCAAAATTTCAACGATTGCGTGAAATTGGTACAGAAACGACGGACGTAACTACAACCCCGGCCAAAATGATATGCGTGCTATCTTTAATTACTTAAAACTAACGTAGAATTTTCTAATTATAGCAAATGGTGCATCGCGCGTTCCATTAAGAGCAAAACTTGAAAACTGTAACCTCCAGACTATTCACCTCCTAATTAACAAACCTACACGTGTATTTTTTAAACTTTTCGGTCTGTTCCCAAAATTCATGCTCACCTGTACCTCACAAAACTCTCACGGACATCCAACATTCTAAATGCAAATTATAGAGTCACTCAAAGAGAAACAATATGAAAAAGACTGTACCCAAAAATTATACAACGTGAATGCAATTAAAAGTTGACAGAATACGTCATAATACTTTTGACATTTTATAAAACTTTACCAGAGAAGCTGGAAACAAATTTTATTTAATTGGAATCATATTAGAATATAGTTTGAGTATATTTTTATACTAACATTATAATCCAAAATTACATCCCGCATTAATGTTAGTGTTAATACATGAAATATCATATCGACATAATATTAATTTCTACGACAGCGAGTCTGACTCGTCGTAAATCCTTTACGCCAAATTTCAAAATGAATATACAGTTCATTGAATGGAAAGTCAATAGCAGAGCATGTTTAAATTTAGTAAGGGGACAAATTAATAAACACACAGAACGGATTACTTAAAGCAAATTAATTTTCCAGCACGATAAACATTGTAGGAAATTGCTTGAGAGAATTTTCTCGGATAGTATATGCAAATGAAGTTGATCAATTTTAATCCACTACATAGGAATGAAACAATTTACCACAAAATGCAATCTAACAACTATTTAAATCGTTGCTGTAACGAACGATTCAAATTAATGGAAGTAAGGGCGGTAAATATTATACATTTAGTAAATGTTGTAATTTCCTCGTGCGTCAAAGCTATCTTTGAGAAATTAAAGACAGCACCATGTGCGATGAACGATAGAACGCGTATTCCCATTGAGAAAAAATAGAAGAGGCAGTAAGTCGAATTCGATAAAAATACAAAAGTTAAAAACAATGTAGAATATAGGGAACTGTAATAAAACGGAGCAATCCCATTTTATGACGTCCATTGTAAGAACGTGTCTGTGCGTACGGTACCGAGAAAGTACTCTATAAAACTTTCCCGTTAGTACAATAACCGATAGAAGTTCTCCGCGCAGCAGATTGCCTAATGGAATTAAAAGTACCAGAAATTCGAATACGCTTCGTCGCGGAGTTAGGTCTCTTAATGAGATTAAAGGAAATTTAAATATTTTTGTTTCACGTTGTAATAGCGTTTGTGCTTTTCGTTGTACTTTATGCGTCTTGTTCGTTCGAACGTCGCGAAATAACGATTCACGCAACAAGACGTTCACACGACTACAGAAATCTGATTATAAACGGAGGCAAGTTTTCACGAAATTGTCGTCTAACAACGTTTATGGCGGCAAGCCCTTGTTACCGGAAGATGACTAGGACAAAACTCACTACTGGATCCAAAAAGTCAGTGGAAAGTGCAGAGGGTCTGGTATGGAACGTGTATGCAAGCCGGTAAATAGAGGCACTCTTGCGCTCGCCTGGCACGCGGCCAGCTTTCCCTCTGTGCGACTTTGAATATGCCTGCGAGAACAAACCCGTTCGTTCGTAGTTAGAGGAAACTACCCCATCGAATCATCCCTCTACTTTGATTGATCGTGATTTCCCTTTTTTCTCCGCAGTTCCCATTAGTTTCAACATTTTATTCGGTATATCTGCAACGAATTGAAACGTTCACGATTTCGAGCCGATTTTACGAGAAATAAAGTTAACGTACGAAATTGACTGCTGGCTTTTTTATATACTGATTTAATAATTAGAATCTGTTACGAGGTAATAATGGAAGTTCTACTATTTTTATCTTGTCTTACATTTCTGTATTTTATTTCGTCGTGCTACTGAAATAACAACTAATTCTAAACGATGATGTATGAATGTTGATTTTTGGGTTATATTACAAACGATCCTTTATTTTCTCTGACATTTCGCATGTAGATATACATCCAATGTATTTTGTCACTGTTTGAATTTTGAAACGTTAAAATCCTTCAATCCGCCCAGAAGTTATGATTTTTTAAACATACGCATGAAATTTCAGTGAAACATGCCAATGTATGGTCAGACATTATATTTTCGGTAAGGAATTTTTTTCTCGAAAGTGCGTAGAATTTCGGGGGTATGTCTATTGACCAAAAACAATTGTAATTGACCCCCGCAACTAAAAATAATTTTTCCAGAATGATTTGAAAAAATTTGTTTTCGCCGAAAAATTTAGGCACCTACCCCTGTCGATTTTTCTTAAAAATTCGTCTTTCATTGTTAGTAATTTTATTTGACGCCCTATAGAAAAGTTGTCTAATACTTTTTTGTAGGTACCCATGAGCTCAACTTCAGAAAAAAGTTTCATTGAAATTCATTGACTATTGTAGGAGTTATGGCTGTTTGAAAATTGGACCACTTTTATGAGGTTTTTCTCACTTTACGGGGTCAATGAACAACTTTTTCAATATTGCTAGAATTTCTACATATTCTTCACCAAAATACGCGTTGTTTGCCGTTTGAAACATTAAAATTCTTCAATCCGTTCAGAAGTTATGACGTTTTAAACATACGCATGAAATTTCAGGGAAACATATCAACGGTATGGTCAGACATTACATTTTCGGTAAGGAATTTTTTTCTCAAAAATGGTTAGGATTTCAAGGATATGTCTATTGACCAAAAATGATTGTAATTGAGTCCTGCAGTTGAAAATAATTTTTCCAGAATGATTTGAAACTTCAATTTTGTCGAAAAATTTTCCGGTCGATATGCTAGTCAGATTGGATCACGAAAGTCCATGAGGTGTAAGGTCTACCCTCTTCTGTGATGAGAACTACTATCACAGCAAACAGCTGTTTGCAGATTGTCGTTCTACAGGCAGAACTTTAAACGTTAATGACTTTTTAAGGAAGCCTCAATCAACAAATTGGTATTCTTGTTTTGGCCTGTAGAATCTCCAATTAAAATTTTTCCCCGGGATAGCTGAACACCCTGTATACTATTCTTTGAATTCGAACAAATATTACTCTATCCTTGAGAACTGAATAATATGTATGAAAAAGTCGATCAGGGTTTAATACTTCGGATATCCTGTTAAATACAAAAGCCTATCTTGTCATGTATTGATAGAAACATCGTATCCCAAGACCGTGGGCGGGGAATATTATTTCACGGAACATTCTAATCTAGCTCGTGGCAATTCTCGAAATCGCGAGTACCTCTCCCCTGGATAACTTTCCGCACATATTTACAGACCTTGTCTGTTAAGCTACACAGACCTCTCGAAACCCTCGACTAGCTTTGATATAGTTCACGACAATTCATGCCGTAAGTTACACAGGCCACGGGCGATGTTTCCCGAACTGGCTGGTTGCTCCACGTATCTCTGTTGCAGAATGAATTCTCTTTTCTCTGCAGTTCCATTTTCTTAATCCCGATTACCTAACTCCGCCGCAGATAACCTACGGTCGAATTGAGACAAACCTACTGAAAGCTATACGCCGAGGTATTTTGGGATCCAGTGATGAGTTAAGAAAACAAAACCTGTGACAAAATGTAGTATAATATTCAAAGTATTCAAAGAACATATGCAGTTCTCTTAAAACGTACGTAAATCGATATTTCAGAACGTGATTAAGGAAAAAACGCGTACAATAAAATCTCTCAACTTCAGACAAAACGCACCATTTGACGAATGCACAAATGCAAAAAAGGACATGGGTTCGTTAGTCTTGATTCGTTATCCTTAATTGGTGGAAAAAGTTAAAATCGAATTTTGTCCGTCTTGTCGAGGATAATAATCGATTGTACATCCCCGTGACACGGCACCCATGAGCACAGTCCTAGCTAGACGCCCTCCTCGTTTCAGCACACAGGGTCCGGGAATTGCGCCCAAGCAAATCCAATTTCTGTAATACGCAACGTTGCCGATCAACGTTATTTCGCAGTATCTCCGAGTTGAGCACGGGATTTCGCCTCGCTTGCTGTCGAGGAGGCAGGTGCCCTCTTATCTCAAGAGAACGCGTGAGCCTTGCGGGATATTCCCCGGAGAAATTGTCGCAGCCTTATTCCCGAATGCCTTATACCTTTCGACTATCATCCGATCGCAGCCTTCCAATTCTGTACGTAGACGAATCTCATTGTTCGCCTCTCTTGCGCGACTGTGTTCCTTCTTTCCCCCCTAACCATCGAACCTATCGCCAAGACGAAAGGAGACTTCGATTCCCGGCTCCGCGAGGACGCAGCCTGCTTACGAACCCGATTTTCGCCAAGAACGGATTTCCCTCGTGTGCAAGCAAAGAGTTCAACCTGCTCGATATTTCGATGTTACCCGCGTGATACAAAAGATCCTGCGGGTGTGACGTTAACGACCTCCTGGGACTCCCGGTACGCGAGCAACACGAGCCGAGACGATCCTGGGAACGAAACAAGCGGAACAACTCTATCCCCGCCTTGGACGGAGTAATTTCCAAACATCTGCGTGGCAAGTTCCCTTATTACGCAAGACTCGAACGGCTAAATTTATGGATATAGTAGACCTAGACTGGGGCTCGGATAGCAATTAGAATATTACGATCTTGTTGCCTTATCTCGTTCGCGTATATTCATCATCGCGTCTAATATCACTCCAAACTGAAAATAATGAAGAGATTCAGAAACATGACTCCGTACACGGTGTTTGTGGATCTCGGCTCGATCAACCTTTATAAACTTGTCATTTTTCACGACTACTACTATTACTATACAAAACAGTTAAAGTCGAAAAGTTAAATGCACGCCTTTCATTCTTTAAACAGAATTACTAAATCATCGCAAGTTCAGCTGGAAGCAAATCTAACATTTATAAAATTCCTATGTTATTTTACTTTTTAACCAAATTATTGTCTTCATAAGTTATTTCCAAGTTCGTAAATAGTATAATACGAATGAGCTACAGGTACGATTAAGTCCACTTATCCGAAAAGTTAAAAGTAGCGGGGATATAAATGGAGTTTTACCGTACAATTATTGAAATATCCCAGTTTAAGCTGACGGCGATAAACAGTCCCAGTGGCTCTCGAGAAGCTTATTTGGAATCCCAACGAAAAGTATGCAAAGATTTTCGCGCGAGCCAACACGTTCTCGGTTCGATGACTGTGAACTCGCCCTCCGATCAACCTAATGCACTTTCCCGCCATTAACTTGATGGCAAAGGCGTAGCGAATACGCGCTAGGGATACGAACATTCGTGTACGTCTACTATTGGAGCATCGTTCCTCCGAACAAACTTCCTACGCTTCGTCTCTCCCCTGGAAACACACTCGTACGCGCGTGTGCAGGTGAACAAGCACTCGACGAGACAACTCGTTACATCGAGCGTGCAACAGCGAACTGGAACGGTGAAAAATCCGTGGAGAGATGGAGCGCGGAAAATCGAGAACACGTAGGTCAATTCCGGAATAGAGAACCGCGCGCAGGTGTACACATCGCTCGGTTCGAACTTAATGATCCTGGAAAAACAAAGTCTGTGGCCTGCCCGTTAAATTTCGCTTTCTTTATCGGTTGCAAAATTGGACAGAGATCGATTACTCTCGGACGATTTTTTCCAGTATTACCAAAAATAATCACAACTACTCATTACATTAGTTAACTAATCACCATTTGGGTTAACTGTAATCTAGAATCATTAATCAGTACAGTGAGCCCTCGAATTACGCGAATTCGTGGATGCGCGGTTGGTGCCCCCATTTACCTATATGTACATGAACATAGGTAAATGGGAGCACAGCCGGATGGGGTGAACATGTATGTATTAGGAAATTTATGAGTGTTCAACTGTCTTGTATGTTCGATTCAACCGTTGTATATCAGCTGCAAACGAAGCAGATCAGAGTAAATAAATTGAAATTCAAAGAAAACAAGAATTTAGTACGTCAAAGTTTGATATTTGTAGAAACTATGAATACACAGAGATACACCAAGTGGGCATGTATATTTGTAACACCAGTTTGTTCACTATGAATTTAAAATTACGGCAGAGGGTGGGAACAAAAAAAATTACGTGATATTATAAGGAAACTAATAAACTTTTATATTTGAAACTCTCAGTACTATCAAAAAACAAAGCTTATCTAAAACTTTGCTTTAATTGAAAAAGTAAGAATTTTGTGTAGGAGTAATTTCACTTCATAATCACTTTATGAACTTAAAGAAACAAGTAGATAATAAAATTATACCTTCAGATACAAACATTGCACCAAAGGATCGATCATCTCAGGTAAATCTCGAATCTAAGTCGACAAATTTTCTTGCAACAATCGTAATAATATTTCTTTATTTCACAAACGTCATTGGTTAATAGGTAATTCGCTCCTATAATTTGCAATGTTAGAAATTAGATAACGTTCGTTGTTTCTTAGCTATGATTTCGCATTGTTAATGTTATCTAATAAAAAATAAAACGTCTCAATATTTAAAAGTAATTTCATATCGTGGTATTTGACCGAAAGCTTTGTACTACTCATGTTTGCAGTGCTTGGCTAGTAATATCGACCACGAGATTGGCACGATATTATAAAAAAAAGAAGACTTGATCCACCACTAATCAGTCGCAAATTTCGAACCAGACCCAGCGAGTGGCATAAAAGCCATGAAACGCAAACGATAAAATCTATTTTTCACGCGCCCAGCTGGAGACGCGGCGCAATCAGCGTGGAACGTCGCGAAGGGAAACGAATCGGTTCTCGCCGTTGCGTACGATAGAACGCAGAGATAGTTTGGTTCGATTGAATCGCGATAATCGATTTAATGCGATAAGCGAGATAGGAGAGGAAAAAAAAGAGTGCCGTTCCCGGGCGAAATATATTCAAAAAATATTCCACGGCAGCTGCGTCGTGTGATACACCGAAAAATATTTTCACCCGTCCGTATAAATCGCGGCGGTTAGTTTTTTTTTCTCCCTCGATTTTATTAGCCGAGCGTTCCGTAAATAATGGAACCGAGCCGGTCGTATATAATTGCGCATGTTATCTGAAACTGCGCGCAGTCGCGAATATATTCGCGAAATAAAAAAGTGAAAAAAGAAGAAAAGCGCGCGAGCGCGATCGAACGAAACGCGCAACGTCGAAACGAATCAAACGGTCCGTGTAATGTGTCCCTGTGTCGCTGTGTCGCGAAGTTACAATATTTTTCGATTAAAATCAAGAACGAAACGGGAAACAATAGCGCCGAAACGTTACGGGAGATAACTCCATCGAGTTTCGATGGAACGATGCGGTTTTCCACGACACGATCGACGAGACGCTATCTCGCGCTCCGGAACGTGTTCGAGAATCCACTAAAACGAACGTCGCGAGAAACGATCTCGAATGGGAGGATGCGACACGACGAATGACGGCGGAAAAAAAAAATGAACGTGGTGGACGATGGGAACAAAAAAAAAAAAAAAATGAAAACGTCGCAAGCATGCCGAGTCTAAGTGATTGCCGGAAGTGACATCGGCGAACGGGTAAACGCTTTATCGCGGAGCTAACGAGGCAGTCCGCGCGACTTTACCGCGCTCGGTTTCGCGCTGCGCCTCAATGGAAACGGGATCAGGATACCTACCCGCCTCCCCAAATAAATCCTCTTTTTACGACAGAGATTTATGAAAGCCATTCCCTACTCCGTTCCTTTCTCTTCCCTGTCTTTTCTCGCCTCCGGCCTACTCCATCTTTCTTTCCTTGCCGGGTATAAGAGTAGGGATTGCCCCCCTCCCCCTCGTTTTCTCGCTAGGCGCGAGGATGGGCTCGGGTGAACACTGGAAGCCCAACCGAGGCTGAGTATCCCGGATTCCCGAGCAGTTTCAGGCAAAATGAGGTAATTAGGATGCAGACGAGGAACGATGTCTCCCACCTACTTCGCGTTTCTCCCACTCTTTCTCTGTGTGCGTGCGTACTTTCCTCTCTGTTCCTGTGTTCCACCCGCTTTCTCCGCCTTCGCGGCACGCCAAGCGCACGGGCGCGGTGGTAAATCAAAACCGTCGCGCTAAGAAGTCTTTAAACGTCCCGCGTGTATGCAAATTACGCCACTGCAAGGTACCCCAGCTGGAAGCAACCGAAGGATCGAGAGAGAAAGAGAGAGAGAGAGAGAGAACGGTCGTTTGCAACGATCGTTGGATCAACGACGAAATGAGAATTCTTCGACGATACTCCTCTGAGCCACCTCACGCGAATAGTACCAAGCAGGAAATCGGCTGTATCGCCATCTGACAATACCGGAACTGCGAATATGGCGACGATTGCTTTTGCTACGCGCAAACCTGCGGTTTCCGTGGAAGCGATCTCGCGGGAAATGGCAATAGCTACTGCTGCGACGTTGCTCGAACAGGTTTTTTTAAAGAATAGAACGTATAATATAGCATAAAGTTTTCAATTTTAACACGTATGCAAGATGTTTCAGAAATATTAGGTCATCCTATATTTTAACAATCTATCACGACAGGAAGAATGACCGTTTTTTAAATTTTGTTTAGAATTTATAACATAAAATGTTATTTTAGCGCCCTTTAACTTCATGACTTTTCTTATAGAATGAATTTTACAATATTCACTTCTATTCTTATTGTTTATTTTCTGAGAAAAGTATGCAGTCTGTCTTGCCTAACACAACCGGTTGAAATACATTGCAAAGACGAAAGGAGAGAATCTTCATACCAATTGGAATTTGAACAAAAACAGTAAATTCCTTCTCCCTTTACTTTGGCATAACCATTACGTCTTCCCTACAAAACTTCTATGATTTTGAATTAAATGGTTTAACCGACAAAAAGCGTTATAGTCAAAGAAATAAATGATAATCAAGTGAACAAACATATAGAAAATAAAATAAATTTGTTACTTTCAGACAAAATAAGAAATAAACACAAATAGAAATTAATTTTAAAGAATATTTTTAAAAAATGCGGGATACTTCACGATGACGCGGTCTGTTTGAATAATAAAACCTTCTGATAATAGAGCTTTCGTCGGTCGGTTGGTTGTTTGCGTAGCAAAAAGAAAACAGAAGAGAAACATCATGCACGCGGTATGAAACGCATTCTTTTGCAATTCTTTCTTTCTAACAAACATTTTCAGGAATCCAATCCCAGGGACGTCGTAGAAAACTGGACGGCAAACTCCACGGGATACCTGTTATCCGTGGTAGCCAAACACGTAGTGACCCGGCACGGAACAAGGGAAGGGGTGAAATTCAACTAGATCTCCCTGGAGGCGCGACGGCGACGGTGAACGGATAAGGGTGAGAAAAGAAAACTAAGACGAGGGAAAAAGATGACGCGAGACGAAGAAACAAGGATAGAAGAGAAGGAAGGAAAATTCGAATAAGGGGACTCTTCTAATTCGCGCGTCTTCTAACCACTTTCCTTCTAGCTAGATGGTCGACGATGCTTACGGGTCTCGAGTGTGCTCGAACCTGGCGGAAAGTGTACTTTCGTTGGGAACGCGGCCAGAGGTGATTCCGTTGTCGCAGTGTACCCGATGCAAATGCGACGACAAAAAGGTCGCAGTCAGGCCAACGGGGATTCCCGGTGGTAACGATTGATTCGTGGATCGAAATTGCGCATCGCGGAGGCCGAAAGTACAGAATGGCCGACGAGGAGGGATATTATCGCCCACGCCGACTAGATGATGGCAGAGAAGTGCAACGGCTTCATTAACAGCAATTTATCATTGGATCGGTCGGCGGGGGCCAGCGGCAGGCGCTACCATTAACCCCCTAAGGTCGTTAGGTTGCGGTTTGACATGAGAACATGCCCATAACACTGTTCGGTTATACGTACCTAACGTGTACCACCTATCTGGCCGGTGGTAAAGCACAGATCTATTGGCCTCTGCGCCTCTAGAACGCGTAGAGCAAGCAGATGAGAGCCGGCAAAGGAACGAGAATGTGTAGAGGACGAGTCGGATGAAGATGGAGAGGCCAGAAAGCAGACAGGATGAGTAAACGAACGTTGGTGCGAGAGAGTGCACGCTGCTACGTCACAAGCTAACCATTAGCGGTCGTACAGGCTCGTGTTTAGACACCCCGTTATTGAATTGGTTACCTACGCCCCTGTCCTGGATATCGCGCCTGATGTTACACGCTCCGCAACTAACGTTAACCCTTTGACGACCGTTGTCACGTTCGCGTGATTTTACTATTTCGTCGACCATGTCATCGTCCACTGAACCTGCCTTACCCTTGTTCAGACGTTGCTCTCATGTTCGCGTTTCTCGACAATAATATTTTTTATAATCCTCATAGAGTTAACTCGAGTTACATTATCCCTCGGTGGTCTCTAAAACTGCATACCGTTTGACTAATTTAATTAAAATAAACAAATACTAAACTATTTTTACACAAATAACAAAGTCTCGGTTAACAAATAAGAGGTCACCTCAGTTTCCTGATTTAAACATCAAAGAGTATTTGTGGGGTTTATCGAGAAACTCACTAATTGATTTTAAAAACCATGTCTTTTTGGATAACTGTGAGGAAAACGTGAAAGTAAAAAAATATTTTGGCAGAATAATATAAAACGTTGGTAAACAGCGTGCTAAGAAGAATGGATGCAGTCTTAGAAATAAAAGGCGGGTATAGGAATTATTAACTACAAACTAAATTAAGTCAATAATTGTTGGCAAAATTTTGTAAAATAAAATTTGTTTTGAAGAACAAAAGTGTCGTTTGATTTCTAAATATACAATTTCTGTAACATTAGGACAGAAAATGTGATTATATTTTCCAAAGAAATTAATATGGTAACCTCGAGTGAGCGAATCTACAAGTATCGACGAATTGAAAAATGGATTTGTTATTGTGCGCGTCGAAATGTCGATAAATTGTGTTAGTCCAATTCATCGTACAGAGGGAATTATGGACCGATTTGTCTATTTAAATATTGCGTGGGAGCTTTTGTTACTATTTGCAGAGAACTGTTTCCCAAATGATTGGATCCATCAGGCAGATAACAGCCCAAAGCATACTGCACGCGTCATCAAAATATTTTTATCGGAAAAAATATTAATATACTAAAATAACCGGCACACTCTTCCGATCTTAATCCCATCAACATGTTATGGATATACGTGGAAAAATGTATATAATAATGAGAATCAAAAACTATAAAAAAAATTGAACAACACTGTGCATGAAGCGTGGAAATCGATACTATTTTAATGTAAACGGATTAATAACAAAATATTTAAAATAAAAATAGTACACATAAGGAAAGTAACAAAAATGAATAAATTCTTGGGATAAATTAAGACTTTTGTAATAGAAAAAGTTTAAATATTTTCACAAACTTCTATAAATGGAAATACGGGCTTGCACGTAAATAAATGGGCGCCACTACCTTATAACATAAAATATTAGATGAAGAATATTCCCAATTGTTCCACACAGAGTATGTGTCGATAATACTTATAACCAACAGTGTATTAATATCAAAAGCTGTAAAATATCCGTATTCACAGACCTGAAGATTATCCCTTATCAAGGAGGACAGTTTCCGCGAAATATTCAGAGCGTGGATCTATTTAATACGCATGTTGTGTGTTAGAACGCGAAATTTGAAACAAACTTAAGTTTATTATCATACAAGCGGAGTTGAATAGAACCTCTCAGGTATTTAGGGGTATTATCGATAAGTACTACCAGCTATAGGCGCGCTTGGGTATTCTAGAATGGTATTCGCGATATTACTAGGGAGCACGAATAATAGTTGGAAATCTATGCGAGAACCGTGGATATACTACGCATTCGAAATGAACATGCTTCGGGAAAGAGATTATAAATAATACGAGTCGAGTGTCGCGAACGAGACTCGCACGCGATCAAATGTAAAAACGTGGACGATATCAGAATGCTTGTTCCAATCACAGCAACAGGCTGTCCGACGTACATACGTAAATGTCGTGACATAAATCGTCGTGAACTTTGCACGCGCGACTTGCGTCAGCCGGAAACGCAACATTTTCGGTAAAACACATATCCACGCCCTTCCGCCATCGATGAAACTGTTTTAATTAAAACGGTCTATCTGCATCCACTTGCATAAGATTTAATCGGCTGTAGACCGGAATCGGGCACGTGTGCAATTTAAGTTCTACCGTATCAGCGCGCCGGGACCGCCTTTGCATTCGACTAATCCGCGTGAAAGCAAGGATTTCGGGCTTACGTAAGCGAGACGACTCAAAATGAACAAGTCGTGTTCGAGGGTAAGCGTACCACAGATTTTCCCTGCACCAAAAAAATACATTTCGACTTTTTGAACGCGATAGCTCGCTTATTTGTCGTGGATTGTTACGCCCATGCCTACTGAAACGCATGTGTGTATCTTAATGATAACTGTTTTCAGAATTATCATCTCAGCTCTCGTTTTTCTTGTATAAACGTTGTTCTTTGTATGTTGTTTTTTTCGAGACAGAAATGTATGATTTTATTCATTACAAATTCCCATCTTCGGTTCTCATAGTACACGAATACTTATTTATCCAATTGCATTATTCAAATAGACATTTTCTAAATAAACATTTATTCGCGTGACATGGATAAAAGTTATATCTAGATAAAACATCACTCGTTATGTAAATAAATATGTGTAGTTTCGTACATAATTTGCGTTGACAAATCATCGGATACGCGAGTGATATAGCAGTACGACCGGTCCGACGTGCCTGACCATTGGTCGATATTTCTACTTGCGCCGAGCGTAAACACTCGATATTGGTACGATATTATTTATTTAAACTGATTGCGACCATATCAATGATAATAAAATGAACAAAAAGCAGATAATATCATAAAGAATGTAACATCAACACAAGTAGAAATAACAAATAATGAGCATTCGTGTCAGCCAATGATGATCAAATTTATAATCTACCTCCATTCCTATCTTAAAAACAACATTGGCTATAAACTTATTTTATAATAATCTCTGAAGCGTAGTATTTTAACTATCTGAATTATTCTATTACTATTCCGATTATTCAAATATCCAGATAATAAAAAAATCGAAAACCACAGACATGGTTAATGAGTTCGAAAATCTGATGAAACGATCAGCTTATCCACCTTTGGGTGTTAACGTTGACGGAAAAGAATAAATTAGAATGTGTTGTCGAGAATTAAAATTCTTTCAGAGAAAGAGAGAAAGAAAGAGAAAGTGCAGTAGTTTCCATTTCTTCAATTATGAAATAATTAACTCCAGATACTTTAAAAGCAAATTGCTTTATGTACTTGAAAGCTGTAGACCTGTATTTCCTCTTTCAACCACTTCCCAGTTTAACTTTCGCGGTAACTGCTAGCTCTACAACTTCTATCTACGGTCCCACACCCACGCACGAGTTGAAGCACCCTTCTTCGCCAACCCCCCTTCTACTTGCTTCGTCCTTCTCACTCCGTTTACCCTTTACGCACGTAGATTATTAATTCTGTTAATTTCTCCTTGGTTTCAAGAATTCATCTGTTCGTTAGACCGCAGTACTGCTCTTTACTTCTCTCTAACAGGAACATTTTTAAACTGTGTACTAAGTGACCGTGAAGCAAAAAAGTTCTTCTTTGTTATACCGTACTCGTCCGAATTTCGAGTTTCGACGGTTCTCGTTTTTATACGGATGAATGTGTCATTACATTCGATAATAAGTTTCGATTTTCTAGCCAAACGTTGACTCGTAAATACGCTTGCACAAACAATATCCAATCAACGGTGTATGAACAAGCTTATCCGCAAAATTTTGCTATTGAAATCGCTTCTGAATTCTGGAAATCCTGAAGTGCCTGCTTTCAGGCAATAGCTTTTACACCGAAATTAGGAAATTTTGAAAAACAATTAAATATGTATTTATCATTATATGTCTAGGAGAGTATTATTAATGAATTAAATGTGACTTTCACATCACATAGATAAAATTGTGCTTAATGAGATTGAATTTGAACTCATTATCATTGAGCAGACCTTACCAATCCATTGATAAGACATCAAGGAAGATACAAGAATA
Organism: Colletes gigas; assembly: GCF_013123115.1. Classification (NCBI taxonomy): domain Eukaryota; kingdom Metazoa; phylum Arthropoda; class Insecta; order Hymenoptera; family Colletidae; genus Colletes; species Colletes gigas. The sequence continues at coordinate 2,896,231 of NW_025106646.1, forward strand.
TATGAATATATATTGTTTTTCATATTCAAAATATATATTATTAAACGTTTAAACTCACAATTAGGATCCTCTCCAGTATGCAAACGTTGATTACGACATCCTAGAAATATATAAGTAAATAAAGTGTGCGAGAAAAAGATGAGCGAAAAGAAATATAATAAAAAACGTGAAAAATGTTATAAAGAAATAAATGAATATACTTAAAATGACCATCAAATACAATTTTTGTATTTGTAAATGATTTATAGAAATAAAATATCTTCTCCGTAAACATCTGCAGAGAAGCATCGCAAATTTATTCGAAAATATTATCTGTATATATGTACTTTCGTGATTAAAGCAAAGTAAATATTGTGTATTATCAAACGGATAAAATTTTAACAGATTTACATTTCAGTTGAAAATGAGCAACTGAAACGAGCGAATTGGTTACAATATAACTTCAATAATTATGAGAAATAATTATTATTAATTTCAGTTGATTTATTACAATGAAATTTTGGAAACTGATCGCATGAAGAGATTAACAAACAGTGAGATTGAATTCGTGTTGGAGTTTTCAAAAACAAATTATTTCGTTGTACAAATAACATCAGTGATTAACAACATAAATAGCGGTATGGTCTCTTTTAATTGCGAAGAGTACTCACTTCGCAAACCATTGTAAAATAATTGTCAGAATAACTAAAGTAAAAACAAACATTAAGAACGTTCGTTGATTTTACAAAATTGCACGAACGTGCATCGAAGACAAATAGTCGGTTACAATTTACAGAAGATCATATTAAATGGGGAGAAGGTAGAGTTTAAGTTGGATGTCCCTAATGGTTGGAACTACTATTACCACGAATCGCGGAAGCAAGAAATCAGACAGACAGATGGAAGATGGAACTTTAATTATGTGGGGAGGTGGTTCCTATCTCGAAAAGACAAACATAGTTCTCATTCAGGATCAAATGAATAGTAAAAAGCTTACTAAACTTATTGACGAGCAATTAACGAAACATGTAATAAGAATTACGGAAGAAAAGTTAATATTCTAGAACAATAATTCTGCACCATATATTAATGATGAACAAATATTTGAATTGCAAAAATTAAAGTTATAAAGTGCGTAAAATTATAGATCACTGAGATGTCTGATCACCTAATTTCATATAATAAAATAATGTAAAAATTAGAGGATTCGCCTGTTATTAAGTTAACAAAAATAAGAACAATAGAAAATAGTGTGGCCTGAAATTACCTAAGTGATACGAAATTACGTAACTTCTAAATTGTATTTATTTCATAGAACGAACATGGTAGTGGCGAAACAGAGAATAAGCTAAACGACGTATGTATGTGGTGCAACATCGGGACAGTAGAAATGAATTCATACGTTGGCATCTCGTAGTTACATTCGGTTGTAAGGGACAATTTTGAATTTTGCAAGTAATATATGTATGGAACATTCTGATATTAGTTCGCAGAGTTGGGGGTAGGGTAATGGTGTACCAGTTTCAAGGTTCGGTAAGCGATCATTTTTCAAGAAGTTACTTTTTATCACTGTCACGCAACCACCATGTGCATAAGAATTTCCCCGAAGTTTAGGTAATTCTTTAAGCGACGTCTTATGTGTAATTCATAAGGTGATCCATTGTGCGCGTCAGAGGAGCGAAAGGAAAACAGAAATCGATAAGCAGAAGACACTCGATACGCGTAGTTGCAGATTCCCGAACTATCGGGGATCAAGTTTAATTAATGTTGTGAGGATCGAAGTTCGAGAACAGCTGGAGATGAAGAAGGAACCGGTCCGCGGGCGCGGCTTATAATTCGATAGTTTACTCGAATGTTATTCCCAGTGATCGGCAAAGGAGTTCCATAGGAAAGCGACTTTAGCGCTTCTTATTGAAAAAAAGTCAACAACGACCTAGGAAAAAAACGGAACGAAGTGAATATTGACTATCTCCCAAGCTTCGACGTCATTAAAAGTTTTAGATTGCATAAGAATGGCTTCTCACTCCCGTCTCTAACACTCTTCAGAAAACGTCATGTCGAGCAAGAAATTCTTGCCAGGCCAAGCAGTAATTACGAGACTCGATGATAAATTAAATGGGGGAAAAAATGAAGGGACGGGAACCGTATTATTTTATTCACGCCAAGCTGTTCTATATATTTTCCGTTCTTCCGTTTATGTAAGCAGAGTACTGGCATTACGGAGCAATATAAGTCATCTCTTCTCAATAATACGAAAACTTTTCTCTCGTCGTGGACAGGCAAACGAGGGATTTTATTGTAGATACTGTTCAGGAACTTTTTAACGTTTCGAAAGGTCTCGGAAATATATTGCGACTGAATTGCAAAAGATATTACATTCAAGTGGTCGACGAATCGCGGAAGATGGAACGACTCGAATGAAAACATTTCTTTCAGGACCAACAACAATGTCAGAGGTATTATGATATTCGTGCGCGAAATTTCAAACACTTGCCACCACGTTCGTAAAATAAAAGGACGCGATAAAAGATTACTTTTACGTGTCATTATGCAGAACAGTTTATAAACAATATGAAATTTTCTATTTCGATACTTTTTGAATGCAGTGTAGTGCTGCATGGCACGAAGTAGCAATCACGAATTTGTAGAAACGTTTAAAAAAGAGTACATTTCCACGGGGATCTATATATTAATCTTATAAACTTGCTGGTGTCAGCTTTATGGGTGTAATAAATTCTCCTATCCGACAGTCAGCAGTTTGCACGTGATGGTCGTGGACAAAACTAGCATATTTTATACGCAACCGAATAAAAATCCGACAACACGACGAAAAAGGAAAATAGGACCGCGAAATACATTATTGTCGGCTGTTATGTTTGGACGTATAGAGATTCAAATTACTGGCATCGTTATCAATATATTTCTCTGCGTAGAATACACTGAAGTGCACGAATAAACTTCAGTAATAGTCGCAACGTTTGATACACGTGCCAAAATATAAGCGAACAGTAGTATTCATTGCGCACCATAAAAGACACTGTACTACAGAACGAGTTAGCATCGTTGACCATTTCAAAGAGACGCACAGTATGAACGATTTCCATTTGTTTTTTACCACTCGTAGTTTTCTAAATTTATGATCATATTCAGTTTCTTGAGTACATACCATTTATCCCCACGACGAAATTAAAACCAACGTACAAATAAATTCAACCTCTTTAAAATAGATTTCACATATGCAAACGTTCAGTCGTACACGTTCTATAAAAAAAATACACGACTGTAATAACTTGAAGAGCTTTTATTTCCAAGTGTATGGAAGAAGATTATTAATTAAAACACATCGAATCGTATTTGACGATAGTTTTCAGATAACATAAAGAAAAAGTAAATATTTAGAGTTTCGAAAGTTACGAGTTTCGAGTACTTCCAGACCTCGTAAAGATTCCGATTCGGGTTTCGTGAAACTAAAAATTAGGTTTCGATCCGCCTCTACTTTAAACTGTTCTTTAAAGCGTTGTTTTTACTTCCGAAACTATCAAAATTCGGACGAAGCGAGTATACGATCGTAAAAACCAATTACGGTCTTCCATCCGAGTAACATATTATTCAATTTTAAAAATCGATTTTCGACTTTATGCAAATTTGTCGAGCCAATAACATTGGAATGCCGTGTACAAACGTGTCACGACGCTTAAAATGCAAATTAATTGTTAAAAACCTTCGAATGTTATCCGGTAGCAAGAGAAACATTCTTTTAGCATTCTTTTTTAACGACGCCTGCGATGGCACAGGTTTGCGTGTCCCAATCCTAACACAAAAGAAACGCTTCAATGGGAGCATGATAGAGATGTAAAAGGGGTGCGCGTACTGGGTCACCCTTTGCGCGAGATATTACGCTCTGGCGTACTTTGTTTATGAAATGCGTTCCTTAAAAAAGACGCTCGTGACCTACCACCACCAATGTTATCATTTCGATGCACAAGCGGCTCCCATCCGTACGAAATACCTGCAGCCCGACCCCTTAAAACGAACCCGACAAATTGACACAGTTCGCGAGCTTTAAACTAATTTTTTCATCCGGCGATTTACGGAACAATCATCGTCGTTGACCGTAATGCAACCAGAAATGCATTTCTGCGTGAGCGCGAATAGAAACGTAGAACGTTCAACCGTCCCCACTGCTATAATTTAACCGGCTGACTCTGATTACCATCAAATTTACACGTGCTAGAGGCATTTAAAATAGGAACGAAAAGGTACAGTACCGACCCGTTAATTAGTAACGCGCAAACGAAGAGAGAAAAGGGGAAGAGCGTAATCGATAACGCTGAAAGGAAAAGAAACGAAGCTTTTAACGAGCATTGCTACCGTTTCGTCTCTTCTTAAGGCTCCCATTCCCGTGTTCTCTTTACCCGTTTCTTTTCGCGACGAAACTGCCGGCAGAGACTCTTCGAAAAACAAAATTACACGGACGAATTCCAGCATAAATAGTATTTGCTAACGAGTTGCTCTGTTACAAGCCGCATCCGCTAACGCTACTCCGGCCGCAGAGGGATGGCCCAAGAAATTAAGAGGGACCACTTTGGTTTCGGTCCTCCGAGGTTTAAGGCGAGTTTATGCTCCAATTACCTCGTTTGCAGTATTAATTCGCGCCTGTATACCTTCACCGACCTCTCTGCCTCGTCCCTGGACTGCCTCGAACGAGAACAGAGAGGACGAGGAATAAGGAAATGGAGAGTAAGACAATAAGGGGTGGAAATAGAGGTGAATCGAAGGAGAAGAACCTTTGCAAATGTGTCTCGGAAACTACAAGCCGCGCGAGGATTACGGATTGGACCAGGGCACCGAGCATCGGCTCCACGAGCGCGCAAGGATCACAAGTTAGGAAGTCGTAACCGGTTCGGGATTAAGCTTGTCTCGAGCAATACCTTTGGGTGAATACGAAATATATCTGGACTATGTGTAGATCAGGCTTTGGTTCCGCTTCGAGAAGCTAGCTACACGCTCAACGGGACACGATCGCGAACCGTAAAAGGAACTACTGTACACCAAACGACAGAAATCCTTTAATGAGATGTACATTTTATAAAGCTTGAGAGAACGCCGTTACAACGTTCTTTGTGCGCACGAAAACTCGGAAACTAAACTTTAATTTAATGGGCATTCGTTAATGTTGTGGAAGCGCAGCAGTTAGCTCTTCGCGGCACAAAAATTTCGACACTTTAGAAAAATTTCAGGCGCAGTTACTGTGCTCGAAAAACTATTTAAGGGGATATTCTGAACTGGTACTCTTAAAAATCCGGTTTCTTTTTTATTTCGTTTTTTGAAAATAAATGTATGCTCTTGAAAATATTTCTAATATTAAAAATATTTATGCGTGTGTCCACAACATACACTTTTATATGGTATACCACAGTTGTATATGAAACTTTGAGGAAGTATTCTGACCTAAAAATTTGGAGAACTCGATGTTTTCTTTGTGATGTGATTTTCACATTTTAATTTCAAGGTTATGAACAATTATCTACGTCGTCGTGCCATATACGAGAAAACACCACACCAGCTGAGGTCGTCATTTTCAATAAAAAATCAACATCCGTTTAAGATAAAAATATTTTTATACTGTACGAATAATGTATACTCCTGTAGTAGCAGCAAAATCTTTTCGAGCATGTACCTACTTCCACTGCTATACATTTTTGAAGAACCATGAATATTTTACGTCTCCAACCTGATGTAACCCTTAAAGACCAATACAGTATACAAGTTGATGTACGTAAAATGGGTCACCTAAATAACTCATTTGCTTCTAATGATGGATAATAACATTTCAGACGAATCTTGCTTGCTTCCAAGAGAATTATAATTTGATTTGAACCATTTCGTTACAGCTAATGATCTCTAAACGATGATAATGCATTCTACTGAATCATAAAGTTTTTAAATATCTATCAAAATATGTTCTACCATTATTTATGCAATACTAAAAGACAATAAAATTGTTTGCATTAACTTTGAATATACATACAACCACATGGGTATAGTGGAAATGAAAGGATTAATAAAAATAAAATATAACGAGATGCATATTTGCTATTCCACGATATTGTATAATTTTCTTTTATTCAACAGCTCGAGCACTTTTAGGATTGTATAGTAGTAATCACAGAAAATGAACAATTACTATTAGTCTGTGGTACGATAATAACGTCGAGAATAATAATTTCATAAAGTTGAAACTTTCATAGTCCATTGTTCAGAGAAATGGCACCATTCCATACATAAAAATCACGTACGCGCGCCGCGAAACCCTACAAGTTTTAACAAATAAAAGTCAACAGACAAAAACATTAAACTGATCTCGTATTCATTTGAAATTAAAATGAATGCAAATGCAACTTTTCCAGAATCGATAATTTCCCCGATACCACTGCCAGTAATTGAAGCAAAGAACTTTACACTTGCATCATCCGCAAAGTACCGATCTCCGCGAGCATCGGACAGAAAGGATCTAAAGTCGGGGACCATAGAGTGTAACTTAGGATACGAGAAAACGAGGAAGAAGTTAATTTTCCCTGAAAGTTGGATTAGTTACCGGACTCGTTCATGCGCGATTTTCAACGTGTGTGCTTTCCCCTTTAGACTTCTTTTGCAGAGAATCAAACTATCCCTAGGGATAGGTAGGTACTTGTGATTCTATGCCAGACACATTTCAGGGGAGTTTCACGTAGGGTGAACGGAACTATGGTGCCGCGAATTCCCGGCATTCACAGTTTAATCAGAAACCAACTCAGCTGCGCCATGGAAAGCAAGTTCAGTTACCAAGAAACGGTATCCACCGGGCGAAGATAGCCCGCACGTATTGATCTGCATTCGGGAAAGTTATCAAGACGAACTACCTCGGAGAGGTAGCTTTCCCGCGCGATATTTCAAGAAGGCACGAAAACACCTTTGAAGAAGACGGGACTTTCAATTCTCCAATTCCTAAATCCACCATCGATCGGTTATTTCGCACGAGGTACTTTTTTTTTAAATCATTAAGTAGATGTACAACTTACCATGTGGGTATTTGATACATATCTCATCGTATATTTACTTCTATCGGAACGAGTAATTTTCCTGTAAATTCCATGTCTAGCTGTTCTATGTAAATAAGTATATTATTCTAGATTGCATGTCATTGATATAGCCGAGTATTTTGCCTAATTTAGAAACGAATAACGAAAAGAATTCAGTGAAATATTTGCAGAGTACAAAATTGTCAAGGGTTAAAAAAGCATGGGTAATTATAGCTGACTGACTCGTACATATAGGAAAAGTAAACATATAAACTGAAAGTCATCCTGAACCTATTAAGCAACAATTAAATAAATAAATTGTCAAGAGACGTCGTACGCTTGAATTGAATGCATCTCTATTGTCGAGGACCCACTATAAATTTTGTCGTTTAGAGAAATAGATGTCTGAACGAGTATCGAGAAACGTCATAGTACTTTTGAGCAGCAATGCACAATACCAACAGGTGTACTTTGCATCGATCAAAAGTTCCTTAAGAATTACCGAGAAGCAAAAGTTGCATCGTATTGGGAGGGGTTGATTCTCCCGAGCGCTAAACTGGACTCGCGCATAAAGGATTTCTTGGTTTCCTGGAGTACGTTAGATCGGAGAAGTGGATATAATCGCGGGTAAATGGTCCGTAAGTAACAACCAAGGAAAACGTTTGAACGACCCTCGTCCTCCCTGCCATTTCGCGGCCACCTTTGGACTGCCGACAGATAGATACATGCACTGCCGTTACCGCCGTCCCCGACATTCGCTGACGCTGTATCTTGATTATATTCCATTTAGGGTACCGCCTTTCCGCCCGCGGACTCGCCAACTCGCGTGGCATTCCCACACCGAGACGTCTCGTTTGTCACAGGCTTACCGTGAACCACGAATTTCTTGCTCTAAATATAGTCGACCGGAAGCGACAAGTTGCAGTAACGTCGTTACCGAAACGTCTTCGAGCAACGACCCGAGAAACGTATTCAGAAACTGGGCGCGGTTAACTCGACTCGCGATTAAAAGGATGCATCATCTTCTTATCGGTCTTTTTGGTTCGCCAACGAAGAGGACTCAACCTCCAGAGACGCGCAAAAAATTTGTAGAAAAATTTCCAAACGAAAGTTTCGACTCGAAGGAAGGATATAACACCGGAACCATAGAAATTGAAACTCGTAATTTAATATAAAAGTATCAGAGAAGACTCGAATAGAAAAGGAAAACCAAATGTTTCTTATGTTCTCCGAGGAAGAGGGCTCAAACTGACGCTATTATATATTTTATAAAATTAATTTAATAATTAGTTAAGATACACGCTGCTTGAAAGCGTGTAATTTATAAGTAATTTAAATGTCCCAAATTCTTTTTTTCAAACGAAATGAATCAAATCGCCGGATCCAATCGTTTAAAGCGAAATCGTGAATTTAGCATTTTCCGAGATCACCCAGAAACATTGGGGAAAGAAATCCGGAAAGGATCTCGAACTGGAAACGTTTCGCTATAACGAAAAGCACTGTTACAGTCTCCAATGTGCGCAGCGCACTTACGAAACGTTTAAAGACATTTTCCTACGTATAGTTCTTTGTTCCATGCTGTTTCGTTTATCTGGTTTGCGAATCTGTCTTCGCGGGGCGAACGTTTCCCTGAAAATTGTGTCGACTGACTTCGCTCGATTTACTTGGAGTATTCGTTTCGGCGCCGGGACATAATATGTTCGCTGCACATAAAACCTTTGGGAAATCAATGAAGATATCACGCACGCCCATTCCCGCTCTCCCAAAACGCGTAACTGTTTTACTCAATTTTGAGAATTACGAAATTAGTTAAAGCACGATGTACCGTTAAACAGGAACGTTCTTGGTTATAATTAGACCTTTAATGGAATACTGTCGCTGCTCTAATTAAGCATGCGAGGGTCACAAAGGCTTTCCCTACCACTTTATTACCCTGCATCATAAACTGGGATTCCTGATGGAATTCTGGAATTCCTGATTTCCAAGAATCCCGAGGCAAGTCTTTAAAGGGAATATAAAACTTTTCCTTTTACGCAAACCTGATATCCATCGCTACAGACATTTGTCTGTCGTTTGGAATAGATACAGTACGAGAAACTTTCTACAGGAGCAAATCTATGTTATTATATTAACCCTCAAACGCAATTTGTTTTCTAACTACGCTAGAATTGGCTTAATTATCAGAACTTTTATTTTAAAGATTCTATTTCAACTACTTTAATCGAACGAAGGTTACTAGTACGTTTACTAATTCGCGCTATAAACAAAGCTACTGGATAAATGTAAAATAAGTTCGATTGTAAAAACAAAAATACGAATTTTACTTTCAGAGGAAAAATTTATTTGTTTTATAATCTTGTTTATGATTTGTATAACTGTTCCTGATTACGATCCGTGTTACAGCCAGGAAATATACGTAATAATCATATAACAAAAATACTGCCTAAAGAATTTTATAAAATTGAAAATGCTGGTTTTATATTGCGAGAAGTTAATTTTTTAATATTTATCATTAAGATAAAAGAAAAACAAAAAACAATTCCGTAAAACCAATTATTGAAAACGTCAATATTATTTTACGAATAAAGTAAAGTGTTAACGCGGTGAATCCAATTTTTTACAATGCACCTGTTACAAAACAAACAACATTTCTGTTCAACGTGTGCAGTTCGTCTGACCCTTATCAAATACGATTCTCGTGGCAAGCGGATTAGCATGTCTGTTTCAAAGTCGAATATGGAATCGAACGGACTCGCGTAATGAAATTACATGTACATGAAGATATAGAATTTCCTCAAGTCGATATTAGATCCTCGCGCTTTTGACGTTATTGTGAAGGTAACGCGGAAAAGCCGGCTGTACCAGCTGCGCGACCTGATCCGATGAAATTTAATCACATCTTGCCGACATTACGATATAGTATCCATAAATCTTGGAATCGACGTTCTCTCGAACTGAAAATGTCTCTGAAAGGTATTTCCTGGTGCCGCAGCTTTTCCAACATTAAAACTCCTTATCCCTGGCACGACTTATCCTCGCTCGCAGTAACACCACCGACGTCGATTTCCTGAACACCCTTCCAACCCCACCTTGCGCGCCCCTTTTGCTTGCTTTCCTTCACCGCCGACCAATCGACCTTTCTCCCCGCTTTACATTCCACTTCGCTAGATTTATTTGTCGATACATATTGCGCTCGCAAGGATTGACGGTAATCTCTGACCCCACGGCGACTCATTTGGCGGCCGTAAATCGAGCAATTGATGCGCGCGACGGGACAATGACTTCTGTTTCAGAACAGCGAATGACGAACGACCTTACCCCCGACATTCGATTTTTCTCGAAACACCGTGCAGGTCACCGCGAGAGTTGATTGAACCGTACCCTCGACCCAACGGCTACACGTGGAAAGCTGAATTAGTGATGTCGCTGGTCGACTATACCGTAGAACCTCGATAATCGAACATTCCTGCAATGATCGAGGTTCATGCAATAACCAAGGTAAGCAACCCAATGAGAAGGAGCTTCACTTAGACATTACGTCTCCGCTACCTATGGACATTAATACCAGTAATTCTCCCCTCCAACTTCAACCCGTTGCTACGTGACCATACCTTGCGTTTGTCAATTCGATGCAATGAAGAAGGCTTTCGTGCAATAATGTTCTATTAGACTGTAACGCGTGGAATGTCCTTTAAATTCGCTCGAAATAAATATCTATTTTGGATCACGATAACTTTCTCCAGGGAGTGAATTGGTATTACAACAGAGTTCGCTAGCAATTTAAGAGAAAACGTCTTTTTACTGGGAACCATCTGTATCCATAAATAACTTCTATTAAACTCTTCTTAAGGGAAGTAACGCGCTCGTAATTGCATCGTTAAATTACCATTTATATCATTATTAATTAAAAGCATGGAGCTATATTAACTGTTGATAAACAGTTGATGTGATATAAAGGGAGATTCCCTTTCAATAATTCACACGTTCGTCCCCATGGTGCTTATACATATATGAGTGATAGCGATTTAACGGCTGGTACACGAACGCATATACGAGCAACGCAGCATTTTATTCGTACCATAGGAATCGTATATGAATCAGAAAGGAATTTAAAATTATCACAGAAGATATTAGTGCTTCATATATTACTTAATAAATAATTAAATTTTGATGGTGTCAATGTTACGTTATCGTGAATTTCTATCTCCTATTTCTCTTTTCGTATGTTCAATATCTTCATTTTATCGTCCGTATGCACTGTTTTTTCAGTAATAAGGAATACATTGAACAAATGTTTACACAATATATGTATATTACGAAGAAATTACATTACATAAAAGTAGCGATTTTTAGACAGATAGGATTATACACTGTTTATATAAGACCACAACGACCCCAGAAATTCATTTAAGGAACTAAATGTGAAAGTCCGGATAAGGGGTAAGAATTACTGCCATAGTCTCTAGCAGCGCCTTCCAAATTAGAGAGCGCGGCCTCTAAGGGAGGCGTTATAGAATCCAAACAGGGCGCGAAAAAAAATTCTTCAGTTAGAAAAATATGGGTATTTAAAACTTTCACTTTTACTAATACATTGATCTCGGAGTTTATTAAATGTAGAAATATAATTTTCTCCTATTATTCTAACCTCTTCGGGGATGAATTACTTCAAGAACAGAAAACAAACGTTTAATTTTTTTAGTATTTAAATTTAGGTTTCAATTCAAGTTTGAAGAACATGTATTAATTTTGGTTGATTATAAATAACAAAAACAGCTATTAATAGTTGAATTAAAATTTTTTACACGTGTATCTATATACCCCACGTTGGGGCTAATTGATATGTTGTAAATTTATTTTTACTCGTGGTATTTAAAGTACTTTGTATTAGATTCGCGATCGAAATAAAATTCGCAAAAATTGAAACCTGAAATGTGTATCAACTTGTCCCAGCCTCTCCTACACCGTGTTCGTTCGTCTCGAAGTTATTTACGCGAAAACGTATTTCCCGATACTCGAACCGATGACGATGGAATTGATTCGCGCGCAGAAGTCTATCATTAATATCGCTGACATTATCTTGGTGCTAGTACATCAGTAACGCGCGTACATCGGTGGACAATATCTGGTAGAAACCGGTTGTCACGTGCGTATAGGCGTAACACGGCACGAACGTAGATCAACGCTTAACGAAACAACCCGACGTCCAAGAGCCCAGTGCCGGCTGGAATTAACATATGGGTAAACACAGGTAATACGAGGCGGATGCCGGAATATGGCTCGAGGCGGGTAGACGTAACCAGTATCGCTATCTCTAACAGGCATCTCGATATTACGCCTCCCCGCGTTTCGAGCACTGTTCGGCTACCTACTCCAAAACGATGGAAACTGGTCGCGGTTGTACCTTTGGCGCGATGGTATTGCCGATTCGGACGATCAGAAGTCGAAATCCGTGCGTGGACAAATTGGGAACGATGCGATACGAGATACCCAAAGTCGAATGCATCGAAATCAAACGATCCGCCCAGAGATACGCGATGGAAACATCCACCACCGTACGAGCGAACCCTTTGTCTTCGAGCGACGAGCTTTTAATCGATTTCATACCGACTTCGTACCACGTTGATATATTACTTTCGACTATAAATAGTATTCTCATTGTTTATGCGCTCCCGGCGATCTCGAACGAGCCTCGAATCGATAAGCAAACGAAGTACAATTTTTACATATAAACGGAATTTACTAGTTTTACGTACGTTTTTATCGGCGCCTTTTTATCCTTGAAAATTAAAATATTACTGTATCCTTTTGCTTTTTGATATAATAAAAAGAAGTTTTAGATTTTATTTTCCTAGGAGAGAAGAATATTATCTATTAAATAATTTTCTTCTTCCAACCAGTACCGATACGTCGATTTTCGAGTATCGTTCTTTGTTTCGCCTGTCCGTAGTGAAACAATAACTGCACATAGCGGGGAACAGTAAAAATGGACAAAGCTGACAGCACGATAGTTGCTCGCAATGCTCTTGCTCTCCCTCTCTCGCCAACTTCACTGTTGCAGTAGTAACTTCGGTCATTACATCGACGATGTCGTGCACCGAAGTGCAGGTTATTCGTGCCGCAAGTGAGCACCGCAATCGCCAGAGACACAGAGAAACAACGGAAAAGGAGAAGAGTTTTGCATTGTCCTATCTGCGTAGTTTATACTACTCGTATGTGGCGTATGCCAGATACGCGCGTATGTGTAAGAAATGGTTGTCTCCTTCGTGTTTCGAATACACCGCGGAGATCGCGCTAGGAATCTAAAAAACTTAATATCTACCGTCACGCCGGCAGCGTGCCCGGACTTAAAAGCAGATTTGTTTTCGCATTTTCGACCGCCTTTTTCCCCCTCTCTTTTCCTGGCTGGCCCCGTATGCGACCAGAAACTTACCGTTCCTATTTGCTCCTTCGCGAAACAAATGCATACGTGACGCGACGCCGAGCACTGCTTTCGCGTCGATAGAAGTTCAGCGTAAGAATTACTTCCAATTTCTGTGCAGAATATATTGCAAATTGCACGCTCGGATCCCCGGTAAGTCGAAATTCAACCCTCTGCACTCTTTTGTCAAGATTTGATATCTTTACTAACCAGAATTTTCATCTTTACTAACTACAATTAAGTTATAATACATTAAAAAATGATTTGTTCTATAATTTTAATATAAACAAATATATAAAGCAATATACTTGTTATTATTTTTGAAAACACAAAATATTACGAACAAGAATTAATAATAGCACCATACAGTTTTGCAACAATACGACACGATAGAGGACCGGAAAATTTACGCTGGAGGCTATACACATTTATATTAATGCAATAATTATCGTTTGCAAGGTGCATCGATAATGGTAGAAGTATTTTTAATAAAAAAAATTCGAATGCTTCAGCATATTGTACAAAAATTTTTACAAAAATAATTTAATTCTTTCAATTAACACGTGACGTATGTTTTACTATAGCAGATATTATTTGATGTGAATGTTTGTGCTGCCAATTATTGTTCTCGTTTAAAGTTCAAATGGCTCGACAATATTTCCATTTATCCAAATCAACAAACTTTTAGCTGCGAGATCTATTATGAAATTAAAATAACGCTGCCCCGAAGGGCGGTAGCTAAAATGTCTTCAAAAGAGTGTCGAGCTTTAGTGACTTTGTTAACGCAAATATTTACGTTGTTTTTAAATAAAATGCTAACGAGTAAACACTTAACCACCCGGCCGCCGAGTGCAGCGAAGTTAATGAAGAAAATTCAGGGCAACGTAATTCAATTATTCGCAATCACGACACAGTGCATGGTACGTTTGTCGCGTCAATTATAACAGAATCAATTTAGCAGCGAGTTGCAAATAACTTTTTGCTGCCAAAGTCAAGCGAACGCCGTCGAAGCTACAAGACGTCGTATCAAAAAATTACGTTTCTGTTTAAATAACAGAACGTCGCGATGTTCAACGAAATTAATTTGCCTTCGCCGAAAGCAGATTACCGAACATTTTACTGATACCGTCGTTTATCGAACGATTAATTGCTGTTATTTTAGCGCAAAATTTCGCAAGTGTTAGATGCTTTATTACCAGTTGTTCGTATTTATTCAACCTCACCGAAACATTATTCTTTCGCAAAATTACTGGATATGTTAATCATGAATTGGCTAATTTGCGCTGTTGATATTAACAATTCTCTCTGCGTTACCTTTTCTTCAATATTCACAGAGCAATTAAGAAAACACGTAATTACGACATACGTGGTGGATCAACAACAATCATCATTCGAATTAATTTCTTGTTTATCACTAGATAAAACCCGTTTTATATCAATTCGAAAATTATTTTGTTCGTGGAATAATGGCATAACAGTTTTGATTCATCGATTGATATTCTTCGCTCCTTTTTCTACTTTACTGATAACTTTATCCGATACTTTAAAGTACGTATTTCTTATTTCTAAATCCAGATCATGGACTACAAAGAGAATTTCTCTCACAGGTACATTTTAAGTGAGTATATATTTAGTTAACCTATATTGTGTTAATGGACAAAATGTACTTCATCTAGTAAGGTATATATAGGGTGTTCCCGAATAACATGTACAAGCAGGCGGGAGGTGGTTCCTTATAGAAGAATAAGAGAAACGAAGAATAAAATTTTTTTTATTTTGGCTTAGTTTTCGAAATAATCAATTTTGAGAATTCACTCTGTATTATACGCACTGACGGCTGAGATACAATTCGCCTCGCCTGTATAAAAGGACCTGCCCTGTAATCGAATCGTTAATTTAAACAATGTTCAGTTGCTTATACAGAGTATCACGAAAATATTTAAACTCCACAAGAAATGTTATCTCTTTTTCCCATTTATCTTTATACATAGAATCACCCCCTGCCCGGTCGTACTAACCGGCCGGGTACGCCCTATACGCGACGTATAACTTAAAAATACTCGTGCTTCACGCTGGAATCACACAGTAAAAACATTCCCTTCCGCCCACTAAAAAAAAAATTATTCCACCCCACCCACATTATACGCACAGATACAGAAACATGACGGGGAAAAGAAATCGACCATCAGGCTTTATGTTTCCAGTCAGCGGGAATAAGTATATCTTCCCCCAACACGAACGAGTTCGGCTTACTCATGACGAATAAATGTGCCGTCGGATGAGCCCCGATATAATATTCTTCTCCTTTTCGCGGTCCCTCTTGCGAATCGCGAAGAGAACTAGCCTCGTGAAAGTAAACGAAAGAGAGAAATAGGAGTAAAAGGGAGGCATTTTGGACGATCGTCCTCGCCGAAAGCAGAAATCCAGCCATTTCCTGCAGCATGTTGGTGCAGCAGTATTTTATCCCGTATACAGCGGGACCGGTTCGGTCCGATGCCCTGGCCTTCACCAGTTTATAATAGCCTCGCGATACGAAGATCGCGGACAAAAGCCAGTCGAAAGATGGAAAAATTCAACCGCGGTGCTGACCGTGTTCCGGTTCTGTCCATTCGACAAACGAACCGCGCGTATCGCACGCACAATGGCCACCGTTACTCAACACCGTGAATTCTGACCGACGCGAAATCGACCGGGGACGGACCTATTTTCCGCGTTTTCTCCTCGAGCGGCCACTTCTTTGCTGTTATCTTTCACGGAATTAACCGGAGATTTGTTGGAGAACATTTATACTCCCCCGGAGAAATAAGATTCACTCCAGAACATTATCGTATATTGTGGAATTAGGTAGTCTAAACATATACAGTCCCCTCGAATACACGTTGCATAAATTTCTTTCAAATTCGTTCCTGTCGTTTTAAGTAAAACTAAACAAATTTTCCGTAAATCACAAATTATAACTTTAATAACAATTCAACTGAGAACGAGAGAGAGAAAGATTTGTACGAATCGTGCAACTAATAATCGTAGTCTTTCGGACCATGAGTATATGTATACATGCAAACGCAACGCAATACTTAAGAGATTCAAGCTGTATTATGGTTTTGAAACAACCGGATATAGAATTTTCTTCGCGCGTGCAAACGTGGAATATTCCAAACAGATCTTTCCGAAAACGAAACAAACTTTCCTTGGTCAATGGCTCGCACATCGTTTAATTCTCGACCGAGTAACCTAAACATTTGCACCGCGGTAGTGATTTATAGTGCAAATGTTTCTCTGTACCACCAATTTCAAGTTCTACTTGCAATTCAATCAGCTGGCAACCTATGGATACATCTACGTATTCTCTTTTTTTCTCGTGAAGTAATAAATTGAATCGAAACATATTTGTACCGTTTCCTTTACACGGCGTGCGAATTAAACCCAAAAATCTTTTACGTTTGAAAATGTCGCAAAGTTTATCAACGTGAGAAAAATCGTGTCATTGACAAATATCTCGTCTCTCGTGCTAGCCGTGTGAAAAATCTCTGGTGAATTATTTTCACTAGCATTGAGCTTAATGGATGCCTACAGTTTTTTTTTTTATTTTTGTCAAAAGATACGAAATCACGAACGAGCGATTGGGTGGTACTCCGACACAAGAGCACGCATGAATCGTCGATCGATTTAAAGCGCTGTCATAGCCGGGAAATGTTCAAGCGTAAAACGAAAGAGGAAATTACCGTTTCCAGTCCCATGCGCGTTTCGGAGCTTGCATGTAATGGTGCATCGCGTCCCGTCAAGCGGAAAAGGAATCGAAAATTTTATCGGGGAATTGGGCCACGTAACTCCTCATTAACGACTACACTCCAAATTGTTGCTCCATATTTGAATTCCCAGTCTTTGACCTCCGGGACTTCTTGTTTGTCTCGTGCCAACAAAGCAAAATTATCCATTGAATCGTACTGTTATTACTGGTTCCAAATGTACTGTACATGGTATCCTACTTACTACAGACTATCTAATTAACTCCTCTAGTTGCAACGGTACGAAGAATGTTTCAAACATAATTTGCGTCCATATATCGAAAATTTTGGTAAGCGAATCATGAAAGTATCAACAAATAATTAGATATGAAATAATAATTTATAAATTAGTAAAAATAATTGCGTTCGCTCAATTAGAAACAAGAGTTATCAAAATACTAACTATACCTATGGCACGATATTGTGTAGATTATATGTGTATAAATTTCATTTCATATTTTAGTACGTTTAATGTAACGACCCTGGAGTTCTATCTGCTTTCTATAAAACACCATGTATAATATACAAAATTGAAATTCGCATGCAGTTGGATTATTTGATAATAAGTGAGCAGCAACAGGTGTATAATATTGGTCTTATTATGTAATCAACGTTTTGGCTACCAAAGTATGCAGCCCTCTACATGGAATAAACTTTAATAATGCACACAATTGGTACTGGATCCGACGAAACAAATGTTATGAACGTTATTAAGAAATAAAAAAGGGATTAAGTGCTACAAATTTCTTCTAAATTGGAAAATACGTGTAATAGAACAACTGAAATGATTAAGAATTAAAGTAAATTTCAAATACGAAGAATTCTTGGCATATTTAAGATAATGAAACTATTTCTGCATTCCACGAGACATTTTTACAATATATATAATTGTTGGGATATTTGTATACGCGACAATAATTTCGCTGCCTCTTTTACGTCAGCCGTATCCCGGAATATTCTAAGAGAGATAGAAATCTGCTAGGCCAACGTAGCAGAAAAAAATATAACATTCCTCTATCGCGTAATGTCCCTTTGCACTTTGCAACGGATTTAGAAAGGATATGCAGAGCTCGATGGAAACTTGGCTACAGATTTCGTCAAAGAGGACAACTCGGGAGTAACAGTCGTTCCGTGTCGGCATAAAACTGTCGCCGCCCTGCTATCTGTTACCGCTGTTATCCCTTCAAAAGAGTTTCTACATATTTCCTTGGAGCGAGCGGGACAAAATTTTTCTACAACGCACGCGATGCATTATATCCTTGACAGATTTTTTCAGTTAACAATTCTGCGCTCGAGTCCGCCGGTACTGTGAAACGCGAAACGCAGAACGAGCCGGATCGAGTTTAACGTACATTTTTACTTTCGCAAAATAAACGACAGCTGCCTTCGAGACAGAAAGTTGCGCTTATACGTACACGGTGCACCTGAAATGTTTCGCCAAAACTCTGCGAGCGCATTCTACCCGACGTGCTGATGAGAAAATCTTTGCTAAACAGAGATTCGCAACACACATTTTCATCGAATTATACACCTTTGAAATTACGCTTCGATGAAATTGATCGTCGAACGAGTTTTTCTAATGTGTTAGGAGACACTGGCAAGTTGTACATTACAGTATTCCTGAATAATGTACACCATATACATTGGCTTAAAAAAGCTTTTTGTTGTTCATAAAGACGATATAAAAAATATTGAAAACGTATTTTATGATTCTAGGAAGAAATGTTATGCTGTAAGTGTGCAAATATTTGACAACAAAATTTTTGATTGTTCTATATTATTTACTAAACTAGTATATCGTTTGTATATACAAAATGTCCAACTTTCTTAGAAACAGTTATCTCAATCCACCGTATTTAGGAATCGAAAACAGTTACGAATCTCTCGCTCCGTGAACGCAATTAAATTAGCGAAGGTATCTCTCCTAAAATCCTGCTAAAAATCAGAGCACCGATCCAGAGTCGCTGACCTGGCCTAAGGGCGATTCAATATTTACTCGAAATCCGTTTCTTCGAACCAATCAAAGCAAACGTGCCACCGGCAGGTAGCGCGAGCATTAACCAACCCTATTCTAACCGCCGATACAATATTCCGACGTAACACCTAGCTCGATCGAACGCAACCTCGACAAATTCAAACATCCCCTTCCGGGTATTAGACACCCCGGCACGGTGGCTCTCACGATCCCAGGAAGAGGTTCAGGACCGTTAGTCGTGTCCGGATGTTCTGACGTTGACGTACCGGTTACCTCGATACCGAGTCGAACGTGCACACATACTTAGTCTGCGGAGGCCCACGTAGCCGCCCGAACCCCTGGCTGAAGGAAGGGTGGCTAGGAAAGCTATAACATCGACTGAGATTGGCTTTGGCGTGTTGGTACGTCGCTTCTCATTTGAATTTAGATTCGCCTCTCGCTCTAGCCGGCCGTCTTTCGCCTACCCTCCCATCTTCGTCTACTTTCCTCGTCGCGACGCAGTCTTCAACACTCTGCGCGTCTGCGGAGCACGGAGGGAACCCCGTTCTATACGTTACCCGAAGCGCTTCCCATTTAAGAAGACCAAACGCGCCCCGTTCCCCCGTCCCCATAACCCATGGAATTTCAGAAATACGTGTTTGACGTTCCGTGCTTTCTACCGACGCTACAATTTACTCGGCAAATGAACGCGCCATGGGCTTCCATATTATTAGAACGTCGAATCGATTTCCTTGGATCTCGACGATTCGGGGCGAAACGATGCGCCCGGTCCTCGTAGGGATTTTAAATTCCCGTCTTTCCTCGGGTCTCGAGGTATTCTCGCGGGATGCACAGTCGGTCAAAGTGAATATCCAAGTCGAGACCGGCTGGGGCATGACGCGTCTCCGCGGAGGAACCCCTGACGCGCGTCACGAGACCGTAATGCGACCAACGGACTGCTAAATGCGATGGACAGCTGGACATTCATGACGATGCGAATGACCCGGGACCGAGCACCTTACGGATCATAAACCACCCGGTGGATCCCGGGCGTTTCGAACGGACACGATGGCAATAAACGATCGACGCGTCGTGGCCGTTGTTTCCAGGGAAAAATGGCGGGGATCTCGGGAACAAAAGGCTGCCGTCGGAAAAGTATCAGCAATTTTACGAATCTGTCTCCCCGCCAACGAAGAACCGTGCGGAACGACGCGGGTGGGAAGAAAAATATTGGCAAATAGCGAAGGAAACAAGAAAACTGAACGCAGCGAAGAATGGCGGAAGGGAACGACGAGAGTGGGTAAGTTGGTTGGTTCGACGGTTGGAAAGGTCGGCAATCCACGACGGGGGATAGAGAGGCGTTCGAACTGCAGAGAATAAACTTGGTGGTGTGGCACTAGCTGGCTGGCGAAGGAGTTCCCGGGGCTTCGACGGGAAGATCGGCGTGGGTGCGGGATTCGCGCGGCTCGGTGCGGGATCGACTGCGGAGGCAGACTGCAGTGATTTATCGCGGCAACTATCGGCTCAACTGGCCGGATTTATTTCTATAGGTACAATCTGCTGCGCAAAATAAAGTATTTTGAAAATAAGGAAGACGCAGAGGTGGAGCTTCCCCCGAGATATCGTCGGCCATTCTTTCCACGACAGACGTGCGTCTAACGAGGAACATCCGCTACGAGTCTTTTTCCCCCCCTTCCCTGATTTTTACGAAACTTTGCAGGTTCGTGGAATCGACAAAAATAAGGGACACTATTATCAGTTGCTGTAATTCAAGTTTGAAAGATGAGGCTACCCCCCAAAGTTTCACCCCCAAGTGCTGTCTTGACAACTATTGAAGATAGAAATTCTGTAACCTCTTGCATTGGTATTTAGATGTGAATGAAATTTGAATATCTACTTAATATTAGATAGGTATTATGGATATGTTTAAATTAGTATTTAAGGAAATATATTTTTATTTATGTGTGTGAAATCATTTCATTTTTACTATACAGCAGTTTTCTTTTGTTTACAATTCCTAAAGATAATGCAATTATTTTTCATTTGCACATTCTAAAATCGTAATTTTACCGAATTATTTCTTACAACAGATAAATTTAGCAAAGGTTCAAGTTCACACTTAAGAATAGTATCAAAACAGAACTCTATGTGGTTAATAACGTTAGAAGGCATGAAGTATTTCATAAATCAGAAAATACTATGAAATTAGCAAATGTACGATGACTAACGCTAAAACATTTTCATCAAAATTCTTTAAAGCATTCATGCCATTAGGAAAAGCTATTATGTAGGCAGTCTGAGGTGGAAAACAAGTTTAATTCCAGGCAGTTAAATATGTGCAGAAATTCACGTGACTGAAAGGAACATCAGCAAAGTATCTCTCCACCCTGGTTTTGATGAAACTTTGCACACTTTTAAAGTGGACGAAAATAAGAGATACATAAAGATACATAAAATAAGGTGTGAAATTACCCTTTGAAATTACAGTTTACTGATGCTATCTTCAAAACTGTTGGGCATACAAGAAAGTCTTTCAAACAAATTCCTTATGATTTTTACGGAGTAGAAAATGATTTACTAATCGATACACGGGAGCAAAACAACTTATTTCGTAGAAATATACATATATTGTTAATATTATTATTTAAACAATTTGTAGCGGTTTGAAACACATTTGAAATTCAAGTTTTAGGCGTATCTCGTTCGCTTTTGTTAACAACGATCAAACATCTTGTTTATTAAATTGTTTTAGCTTGATCCCAGGTGTCGAAGAACGGTTCAAGTTTTAGGCGTATCTCGTTCGCTTTTGTTAACAACGATCAAACATCTTGTTTATTAAATTGTTTTAGCTTGATCCCAGGTGTCGAAGAACTTAACAGAGAGCACTGCGTTTCCGTGTACGCATTAAATATTCAAACGGTGTTATTTTGGTCTCGACGCGTCCGCGTCTGATAGTATTTGCAGGTAAGTTCACGGTTCGAAGTTCACGTGCCCGTTTCTCATTCACGATGCTATCCGGTTATGAATAAACAACGATCGATATTGGGATACATCGAAAATCTTTTCACCGTTGAAATTGCATCGAGTACTAACGACGTCCTAATAAGATTAATTGCACAATGGCCCTGTCTAATTAACGTTCGGTCGAACGGTATTTGAAAATCAGGACGCGCGCGTTGAAATTCACTGCCGAACAGCGTGAAGCTCCGGTACGGCGTAAAATATGTTGAAATTAAGTACACGTATATAATAATGGACGCGTGCACGCAGCAGTTAAATTGCCCGAATAATTCAAACAATCATGCAATTAATACTGAACGCGTCGCGGTAAAAGAACATATTATGGGCTAAATTATTCCGCCGTCAAAATTTATATAAAATATTGTCACGGTACAGTGACTTTCGTTTAATGATTATTCGACTGCACTGCCAAAAGCGGATTCACGCATTAGCGAACGAAATTCTCACTGACAGTACGAATAACGAAAGTCTGCGTTAATAAAGATTTTATTTTTATCGTTGCGACGCGTTAGTTTTGCTATGATTTTCGGTTCACATTTGTCAACTTAAACGAAAAATATAGAAAGAATTTCTGAAACTTTAAATTTATAATGTATAAATTATTCAAATAGAAACGTTTTTCTAGGTAGTTGTCTACATTTGTCGCCATTTGTACTAGAAAATTTCAACTTGTAATGCTGAGTTATTACCGAAAGTAATGTGAAAACGAGTATTTCTAATTTAATAATTTATACGAGGAATATTAATAACGTTAATTTACGGACGTTTCACGTAGATTGTCCTATATTCAATGACATTTTACCGAACGCTCGACGTTTATTTGTTTCCGTATCAACAATATCAATATCATTTGTCCGACGCGATCGATAGTCGCAATATGCTCTTTGTCGTTCCTCAATTAGCTTACAATAGGTAAAAATCAACGCATATGTTCCAATAAATAATCTTTAACGAACTTCCAGTTGATTTCGTTCCAGTTTACGTTATTGTGCCGCTGTAACGCTGGAGAATTATGTTGTCGGCTCGGGGAGCAATCTGCATAGCCCGGGACAACGTTAAAATTCACTGTCGTTCGTATAATTATGCACGGTGCTGCGTATCGGTAAATTTCCGCTGACCGTAACACGCGGAAAAATTGCGAGAACGTGCGCTCCTTTAGCGTGAAAATACGAAAATTTCGAATGCATGAGAATGGTTTGCCGATGCAACGCAGCAAGCGGACAGATGTCGGCCACCGCTTATTATTCCCCCGCCGCGATACCGTTCGAATACCCTGCATAAGAACGCACTTTCGGACCATGCTTCATGAATTTTCAGTAACAGTCGATAAAGTGAATTAACAGCCTCGTTTACGTAGATTCGCTTTCGTTCCGCGAAATTCCGTAATTCCGCCCGCGGTGGCAGCCTATTTCTAGGAGAACGTTCGCGGAACCCGCAGGGGTTATTTGAAATCGAACAACGTAATTATTATGTAAGCGAGGCGCGATGTTCGGAAGACATGGGAGCCACGATTTGCATCGAATCGCGGTAACTTTTGCCGCGAGCACGGAGTCGGGTTGCCGCCCGCTAAATTGCATTACTCCCTAGTGCTCGGAATATTTTCTCCGGAGCCTTAAGATCCGACGACGTACTTATCAATTTCGAAGAAAAAGCAATTTGCTCCCGTCTACTTTGCAACCACTGTCTTCCTCGACGAGAGCTACGTGTAATCTGTGCAATGCAGGGTATTGATGCTGGAATGTTCCTTTTCCCCCCCTTTATTCTTTTAAGAGCCGTCGTTACCGCGCTTTTGTCCTACTGCTCTTTTCGCATACGCGTGCTCTTCTTGGCGACAGCTAATTTGATTTCAGGACAGCAACCACTCTGACAAGGAACACACGAGAACTATATTCCCCTGGTTTCGACGAAACTTTCCGGGTTTGCCGAGCGGCCAAAAATAACGTGTATTTTTTTTAGCTGTGGGTAACTCAAGTACCAGGGGAAAAACAACATATCTTCAAAACTATGAGATATACAGAGAAGTTTGAAATAACAATTTTGTATGGTTTCTTGGTGGACAATAATATAGTATACCTAGTAAAAATACTCTTTTAAATATACAAAATTAAGATATTTGCAGATAATTGTGAATTCAAAATAAAAATAACTTCTTCCACAAGTTGTAGTTCAACAAATTGCTGGATAAATCTTTTGTCCAGTAACTTTTATTTTATTCGTGTTGCGGTTCGCGGTATCCGATGAACTTATTCACAATTCAACGTTGGGTTCGCGTCTACGGAAATAAACTAATATTCCGGATAGAAGTATAGTGAGGTTGGGAGCGAGTGAGTTAACTTTAGAGTCTTTATTTATACGTAGCTAATGCGACAGATATATTGTATATACATATATTATACGGTGCTGTATGATCGACGAGATTGCGACTAAATTCTAAAGTTTCGAGTGATATGAGAATGATGTGCGTTAGTTGGCGTACTAGAACGAAGTGTTCGTTCTTTAGTTGTTCGGTATTAAAAAAGACTCCAACGCCGTCTCCTCGGAACGAAGACGTCACTCGAGGACGTTGGAGAAAGTTGCCCCTTTTGGACAACGAGCAGGTCAATTCCCTCTAGATCTGCAGTTAGGGAGGCTCATGGTAAGGTTGTGTATTGGTACATAGATTTGAAGATTGACCGTGCACGCGATCGAAGAATTTTTTTCCTATCATTAACCTCGGTCGATTCCGCGCTCAACAATTCGTTCTCCGAGAGTATCTATTTTTCGGGTTACCAAAACAGGAACTTCATCGAAAATTCGTGATGGATATGTTATTTGTTCGATTGTGAAATCGACTCGCTCGGTTTCATAAATATTCTCCGACCAGAAATTCCAACGTCTGGAAATACTATTTGTACCGTAGTGTATTACTCCACGTTAAAGTCAGCTAATCGATAAACCATTGACACGTTCCAGGTACACGTTCCTAAAATACTTCGTGGCAAAAGCAAAAGGTACAAATGTACGGGAACGTGTCGAAATTCCGACCGACTGGTATAAAAATATAATCTCAAGAAAGGGAGTTCCGCGACAAATGCAATTACCGCGAGAGGAATAAAGCGTTTCGACGAGAGGAAAGCTTGGGAAAGAATAACGGGAACGTTAGAACATATAATACGATCGACCATCCGAGGAAAAGGGTGTCGATAAAAGGACGATGAAAAAAGCGGCGCGAGTTAGATGTAGGAATAATATAGAAACTTCCGGGGCGCAGTTCGACGGCGACACACGTTCGACCCTCGAGATGAAATTCTACGGGTACCATTACTCGTACTATGCGACAGATTTATTCGGCAGTCATGGAGATTCTGTGACCGACCAATCGCACAGTCGATGCTTCCCAGAGATACAAATCGTGATTCCTCCTTTCCGTGGTACGAACGAAGGAGAAAATACTGAGTTTCCGGGTTAAAATAGCGTCCCCGGAGAACGGGATGCGTTTTATAAACTCTCGAATGTAGATAAAGAGTCGAGGAAACGAGCACTCCAGATAACACGAGTCTCCCACGCATTCGTGTATTCACGGTTCAAATTAAGTAATTTTTAGAACGGAAGAATTAATTAATTCGAGTTAGTGCTGTCGCGTCTCGGAGACTTCAATGCGCGCATTCACAGATGCGTGTCTTGCCACGATTAATTGTGAGAGCGTCTGTCTAACGAGACAAGTAGATAGTTTCGGCGTTATCGTCGCACCTTTATTATGTTTTTGTTATTTGTATTTTTCTACGTCGTATTCCATCGTTCTCGTATGTATATTATACTATCTTCTGTCAAAAATAGGCATGTTCAGGGTGTTCTGCCAGTCCTGAGAAAAAATTTAATGGGAGATTCTAGAGGCCTAAATAAGACGAAAATCAAGAATACGAATTTGTTCATTGAGGCTTCCTCAAAAAGTTATTAACGTTTAAAGTTCTGCCTGTGGAACGACAATCTGCGAACAATGTATTTTTTCGGACCATTTTTCTGGGACTCTAGAGCCCGATTAATACGCATTGTTTGAATTTTGAATGATTAAAATCCTTCAATGCATACAGAAGTTATGATTTTTTAAACATACGCAAGTTTCGGGAAAATATTTCTAGCCACACAGTATATTTTCGGTAAAGAATTTTTTCCTCGAAAGTACGTAGGATTTCGGGGGTATATGTATTCACCACAAATGATTGTAATTGACCCTCGCGACCGAAAATATTTTTCCAGAACAACTTGAAATTTTTTAATTACTTTCTAACGGAGCCTCAATCAAGAAATTGATATTCTTGATTTTCGTCTTATTTTGACCTCTAAAATCTGTCATTGGCCGAACACCCTGTATATGCTTGAAATGTTGAAGACCATTTATATCGAATAAATTACTTTTATCTTACTCTTACGACTAATCTTTGACATCGTTTAATCGGGAGTAAACAGATCGCTCTTTTTTGAGAAAACAAAAATAATAATAACTGTATTTAAAAATAATGAATAGGGACAACGATATTTCTACAAAACATTTAACAAAAACAAATACGCTTCGTATGATCGTAGTTTCCTATAAGCAGATAATGTGCGGTGTAAAACGTACGCTTTTATTATTTCCAGTCGTCGCAAGATTACACGTTTCTTTAGAAAAAAAAAAGAAAAAAATTCAACCCAAGACGTTGTGCAGTTTTCTTATTCCACTTTTTGCCGTTCTTATTTTCTGCAGCGAAAACCCACCCAACCCCGCGGAGTTCAAAGTTTCTCGTTGGTCTTAGAATAACGGAAACGTGAGAAGACTGCAAAGAAAACAAGACACGCCCAAGCAACTAATGTAAGTCTCGTAGATATCTCCGACACTCAATTTCTGTAAGTTTCAATATACCGGTGAAATTTCGCGATTATTTATATTTTTGGTAAACTATCGACGAAATGTTTTAAGGTTCATTTACTACGTAAGTATTTTCCGTCGTTCATAATACTTTGCGTACTTTTCACTTTCCAAATACTGTGAACTCGTTACGAACAAAAAAGACAGTTCATGATCATCGATAGTATAGATGAACTTTTAAGTATAAATTACAGCGGAGACCGTTCGATTACGAAACATTTTTAATTTTGTTAACGTCCAGCGAACGGAAGGACAACGAACGAATCTAATTTTGCGAGAGCAGCTGCTAATAACGACGA
The DNA here is from genome assembly GCF_013123115.1 of Colletes gigas. Lineage (NCBI taxonomy): Eukaryota > Metazoa > Arthropoda > Insecta > Hymenoptera > Colletidae > Colletes > Colletes gigas. The sequence goes on from NW_025106646.1 coordinate 2,923,633, forward strand.
GATTAGCTTCGGAAAGTAGCGTGTACTTTATCGAAAAGAAAAAGGAACATCGTCGCTCGAGGATGCTCGCGACAAACTAATTTCTTAAGACGATGCACTTGGACGATTAACTCTAGATATAGATAGATAGATGTAGTGAAACAGAGAAGTGGAACGCACAAAGAAAGTTGGCAAAGACGATCCATCAATGACCTCATGACGCTTCAAAATGGCGAGGCACCACGGTTGCACGAAACAACGATGAACGACGCCCGTCCCCTACGAACCAACGCCGTGGATCAGTCAGTAATTGATCGGACGCCGAAGGAGTAAATACTCAGTCGTTGATTGATGGACTAATCAGCTCCGCTAAACCATCATAGATTTTCGGTGTCTAGCCCCGCGATGCGAATCGAATCTTCCTGTCTATAACGTGTTAACGGAATTTCTAAACTCGCCGTGTTGGTTATCAGAAATTTCTGCGAACGATTAGTTTTCGTTAATTTCATTCGATCGAGGCAAATTCGCGCTACGCCGGAAATGACTGAATCGATCGGTAATATAGTGCACGTGGTAACCATCTCTTCTACTTCTTTTTAAATCGTGACCGAAACGAAATTGCTGAACGAAACAGGTTCCCGACTTTAATGGTATTCATTTTACAAAGAAAATAAAGGGTAGCTTTCGGAGAGGAAATTGTACAGAAATTTAATATTATTTGCGTTTACTTTAACAGCGAACGCGGTTATTTTCGCGAGAGAGATATAGATGAAACGAAACTTAATTCTTGAATTATTACGTTTGCCTTAACGATACATTTTTCATCGCATTTTCATACTTTGTTGCGTGACAGCAATACGAGAGTATTACAGGATATTTAAATTAATTTCTAAGAAGACGGCAACGAGTGCAATTAGCCACCACTACCGAAGTGGAGACACGACGACAGAATTCTAGCACGTTATTACTATGCTCTCTAGAAAGACTACCAGTCCTTATTACCGTACCTCGTAATTCTTTTACGAATGCAACGCGGAAAATGCTTTAATATCGCCAAATCGAATTTTCTATAATGTAATACATATTGATTTTTCTATAAAAAGATGAACTACCGACGCTAGAAAAAGCACTTGAAAAAAGAACGCAGAATAAATGATGTGCATCAAAATTCGCTACAAAAAATAATGCATACTTATACACACGTGGCGGTAAAATCAAGAATAACGTTGATTCAGGTTGCGTAATTAAACGAAACTTTAAAACGATCACGGTTCAGAAAATTTTACTAAATTATATGAACATTTTATCCGATCGTTCGTATAAGAACGATTGAGAAATTAACACCGTTTCGAATATATTTTAATTTTCGTTGAATACAAGAGGTTAAACTCGGCTGCATTACCCGAAACACCGTGAGAATAAATTAATAACTAGGAGTAATATTCAATTGGTATTAATATAAAATTACTGTTTAATTTATATCTCGATATCAAATTGCCAATATTCATTGTACTCGCAAGCTGATAATTACGCGGGGTAAAATGCAGTACGACAAACTGATCGCAGTGATCGTACCGTAGAAACTTTCCTACACCAAGATACGTACAGCGAACCAATGGACATATAGAAAATTTCTTATTATTTTTCGATAAGTTCTGGTATCGAACCGCTCTTATTACTTTCCTTAACCTCGAGTTACCATCCGGACGTCGAGATCGCGTTGAACGGAGAAGGAAATGGCGGAAAGGAAGGGGGAGGAAAAAGAGGAAAACGAAAATCCGTAATTACGACAAATCACTTGGCCAACGAGAGAATTCTCCATTTCCATGGGACAATATTGTCCGCCATTGCGTCTGCAAAACGACAAGTTCGCACTTATTCGTTCGACCCTCGAACAAATTACTGGAACAATTTCTAAACCGAGCGAAACTAAAACGCGAGATGAAATAAAAAGATGAGGGAAAACTATGACCTATCTCGCGCAAAGTTTATAACCGCGTATAATTAATATTTCCGTGCATAAACACGTATCGAAATTTGCGACTTCCATGCAGATGTGTACAACGATGTGTGTGTATAATCGCCCGACAAATTAATTATGAACTTTCGGTTGAACAAATAGACGTATACTTGCGAAACCCAACTCAAATCATACGTTGCGCATTTGTTACGCGGTAGAAAATTATCTTCGATGGTAGATTAACTAAAACGTAAATTATTTTATGTTATAAATGTCTCAGTTCGCTAAGTTTTTAAACAGATACTCGATTTTACCCATGAAACAAAGCCCAATACTTCAATATCGTCGAAAAGGTTTACTTTCCTTGCTACCCACAAATTTTCTTTAAATAAAAAATCTTATTCATTTAAGAATAGTAATGGAGTATAGAGTTTTGTTCGTCCCCTAATTTAGCAAACACCTGGAAAGTGTTCACTGATTTTCTGACACGTTGAGGAACGTAAAATATTGACCGACAAAGTTTCATTACTTGCTCCAGCACTATGTCAGAAACATACATTAAAATTGCATTAACAACGGAAATGGCACTACAGAGTTCCCATAACTCATATAACACGCGTACAACGAGAGCATGCAAAATGGTTCGGGTCTTGTCTTCGTCCGCTATGTTCTGGTGCCAGAACTTCCTTCTCGCGTCGTTTCCGTTGATTAATTTCTTGATTCTCTGTCTTAGGGACAAGCAAAACTGAGCTACCATCTTATCTTCGCGATCATTTCTCCATTCGTTTCCCCATTTCTTTTTTACCGTTGACAAGAATGGAACGAATGAATATTAGTGTCCAACCATCGTCTTAGGACAAGCAAAATTGAGCTACGATCCTATCCTCGCGATCATTTCTCCATTCGTTTCCTCATTTCTTTTTTACCGTTGACAAGAATGGAACGAATGAATATTAGTGTCCAACCATCGTTTGACGATTATGAAAATTACAGCGTTAACAGGTTTCCGGTGGCGTTGGTTAAAGTCCCTGCAAGTATAACGAGTCGGTAATTCGAATTTATGATGAATCAGACTATCCATCTTCAAAGATAATACTAATTTTCCCGCCGTAGGGATTACGATTCAATTCACATTAACGCCGAGCAACGACACGTTTATACCAATTTATCTCCATTATAAACTTTCATCCGGCGCTATTACCAACTAGTCAAGAACATCGTAGCGAATATTTCGCGTCTTCCAATTTATTTTCACTTAAGGAGATTCGCTTCAGTTTCGAGCGACAAAAACCGTTTATTCTTCTTTTACATTTTCTTTTAAACCTACCATGACCGGTTGAACGATTTATATTTTCTTGTAAAAAACCGGACAAAATTTGGTATGAAATTCTGATTAGCTTCTGATGGAAATAAGAAAAAATATAGCAAAGATCAAAGGAGAGAATCTTCTGTTTCACTTGAGGAGTTTATTACTCTGATCTTTGGTACTCGTGTTTTCTCCATAACTGAGCCACCGTTAGAAGCAGCAAGACCTCTCCTTTAAAATGATTTTTTTTTTATTAAAATTCCGCTATTTCTGTCTCCCCGTCTTACAATAGTCTATTAATACGTATTTAAAATAACAAAACTTTAAATGGGTGTAATTCTGGAGCTACTAGTGTTTTATTAATAATTGAGCCACTATTAGAAGCAGTAAAGCTTCCTCTTTGAAATGGCTTTTGGTTTATGTCGATTCATGTTTCCGTTTTAGAGATATCCTAATTTTAATGAAGGGGTAATATTTTAAATTCCATTATCTCTGTCTCCGTTTTACGCATTGGACCTCTCTCTCACACGTGCATCGTGACCGAGTGACGTAGTATTTCCAAGAGTCTCCTATTTACTACGAGTGTGTACGTGACGACCTTGCCAAGGCCGTTGCATTTCCAAGAAGAAAAGTAAACAAATGCTTCGAACTCTTAGATCTCCAAAACTAGGCACAAGATCGACTTGAAACAAAAATCGTTATATCTCTGGAATTAATTATGCTATCGACTTGAAGGAACACTCGTTTTAACAGGCACTTCATCCTCTATCCGATGAACATAAGAAATATTATTATTTATGCTATCTTCTATGTTCCTTTTGAAATCTGCTTTGACTCTCTGAGCCCAAAAAAGTTTCAGGAATTCCTATCCTACGATAAAACTGGATTACAAATTATTTATTTAATTGAAAATGAATTGAAATTTGTATACAAGATGGTTGCACAATTATTAACCACCATTTTTTCGTAAATAATGGTTTTCAATTGATCGTACTAATTTTGTCCACGTCTGTATGTTAAATGTGTGAAAGTACACTGTGCTTCAAAAATCGCTGTTAATTTATTTAGCAAAAGGAGTATTTTATACGAAGGCCGTTATCGCCGATGATAACAGCTACTAATGAAATAAATGCGCTTCTGCCTCATTCATAGAAGAGCATGGAATCTGTCGGTGCTTATTTCGATTGAAAAAGTTTGTAACGGAGTTACAGAAGTTGAAAGTTACGGGATCGTTCGTTTCGTACGCAACGACAAAATAAAATGAAATAAATCAATTTTATCAAAGTTTTAGATCGTAGTGGCCCTTTTAACGAGAAGAGGAAGACGACTGGTGACACACCGAGAATGTCGCAAAGCTCGCGCTAAATTTAAGGCGCCCCCACTCCCCTCCCCCTCAGTCACGGTGATACGATCGCCGTATAAACGAAGCGTGTAATTGCAAACGTGTCGCCGTGACGTGAAATCGGATGAAAACGGGATCCTCCTGGACGCGGAGAAAGCTGACGAGCGTCAGTTAAAAACTGCTGGTTACGGGGAGGAATCAGATTAGCGTTAGCGGTTAGGGGGACAGGAATTTTCTAAATGCAAATTACTCGGCTTGGCTGCACGATAATACGAAGGACAGCGTGAACAACACACAACGACAACGACAATTTGTCGCGCGGCATCAGCCCACGCCTCGTCGATACCGTAATTCGCGAGCGCGTCTCCTTCGCGAATTTCCATAAACTTTTCGCCGATGATAATGCAATTATTTCGAGCAAGATCGGCCCCGCTCAAGAAGCTATGAGAGCAAACGATCCAGCCGAATTCGAAACTTCCCGAACGCCTGGAACTTTCATTATTTCCTCCTCGTGGTTACAAAGGAACGACAGGGAGTACGAGTGCGAACGGGAGAGAGAAAGAAAGAAGGAGAGAGAGAGAGAGAACAAACCGATCCGTAAGTCTGCAATTACAATTAGGATAAATACCTTTAACTGCCGATGCTAACCCTATCGTCCCGGCTGTCCCTTTTGCAGAGCTCGCATCGAAACGAACGAATCGACCGTTTTCCGCAATCCAATAAATTCCTTTCCCAATGCGACTATCAACTCGCGCGAACGGTTAATTTAGGTCTAAATTGTTCTCGATTCCCTTTTCGACTACGGCACCAAATTTATGGATAGATCGTACTCTAATTAAAGAATGCACTATGCTGCGTATAGCAAGTACTATAATTTTATGAAAACTTCTACTCTGATGGCGGAATTATCTTCTCTCCGCGAAGCAAATTTTATATTTCGTTATCCTCTAACAGAATTCTAACTCGTAAGCCTGACCCTCGTTGAAACTTTCTAACGTAATTTGATTTTAAACATACGTGTATCGATGCAGCATATCATCTGATAATTAAAAATATTTAAATAGTTTAGGTCGTTCGATGGTGGAAATTGTATAGTGCAAATTTCAAAGAAATACAAAATTACTTAATAATTTCAATTTATTCGTTATTCACGAATCACGCTAGTCAGTTTATTCGTCACTTATGAATTATGAATAAATCAAATTTGTTGTTACTTTAAACAACTTTTACCAAACGCTCGTTTAATTTCTTTGCATTTACTAGTACTTTTCTTTTCAATTTTATTTTATTTAAGACCAGATCGGATCACCAGACTATTGCAACGAATTAAGCCAAAAACCGAACTTATCTTTAATAAAATTTAATCTAATCTACTAAAATTATTAATTTTATTCGTCTCAATCGTGCAGGTTAGAACCCAAGACAGAATAGAAGTTATTGAATCTGTTTTCAGTTTATAGTTTCGTCTCCACGAATGACATAATTTGTTCTGGGAAATCTAATACATTCGTTAAATATTTACATCACATTGCCAACAATTTGCTACGAAAAATTTCTACGTGTAGTATCAACCCGACTAGGGACTAATGAGATTCGATATAGGTAACTTCGAACACGTGAGACTCGACACGGTCGACTTCAGACTTGTAAGACTTGCTAGAGACGAGACAGGTATCCGTGAAGTCTCAGAGGTTGGGAAGGATTACTGAGGTCCCTTGAGGGACCTCCTGAGTTCTGGACGGTCGTGGAGATTCCAGCGATCTGAGTAGACGTAGAACCACCAATACCATCCAGGCCCCCATATCATCTAAATCCTCCAAACCAATTACAATTACCGAGACATTTTGGGCAGCAGATCCTCCAAAGAACCGTCACAATTCGTGAGAGTCTTTGAACCTCCGTAACTCTACCGAACCTCTGAGACTACCAAAACGACCAATGTCCATACTGAATTCGCATGTGCCCATGAGTCTGTATTCAATCACACCCGTTTATCACGTATCTAGTTGTCATCTATATTGTACCTCGTGGGTCATTGATATTGAATCCTAGGGGGTCAACAACATCTGTATCGAGTCCCACGAGTCTGAGGACATTACTATTGTGCCCTTCAGATCCAGTAACGTCTATATTGTATCTTACTTGCGTGAGGACTTGTCTGTGTTGAGCTTGGAATCGTTTGCATTGTATCCTACAAATCTGAGGACAATTACGTTCAAAATTAGGTACGTTTTATTTAAGAATAACAAACAGAAAAGATTCCTCCAGAATTCAATTGCAATGCAAAACTGATGTCACTTATGTCTAAGAAATGTTTGTATCGGATAAATCTAGAGTCAACTCTGATGCAACGAATGGGTGTTGATAGAGTATCACAGAAGATGCGCGTGAGTCTAATTCAGAGTCTAATAGCGTCCAGCAGCTTTGAGATTGTAGGAACGGAATCAAGAAAAAATCAATGCGCAGCAAGGCACTAGAACAACCCTTTCTTTGTTACCCAAGATAGAATCGATTAGTAAAAGCAGGAACGGTCGCGTCCCATTACAAAGGAAACCTTTCTCATCGATCAAGATCAATCGTTAAACGAGCGAAGCGGCTCTTCTTTCAGTAACTACCGTTGCGCGTATCGAGGAAGAAATTAAAGCTACTGTCGATGGCAATTGAGGAGATTGTCATACCAGGCAGAAAAAAAACGGGAACTGTGTCAGAGCAAATTGCATTGCAGCTCGCCGTTGGGCGCCGCGTGACGGTGACACGAGCTTTCCAATTAATCAAAAATAAACGGTGTCAACGGCCGACCGGTGAAAACCGGTGCTCGGTACAAATGTTATTTATCGTCAAGTATGTAGCGTGACGCGTCGAGTGTGTTATTTAAACGATTGTCCAAACGTCATCGAATCGCGCATTATGTACCATGTCCCGCGGAAATTTGTTACAGTTGTCCGCGAGCGTTTGTTTTCCTCTCAAGGAAAATACCAACGCCGCAAAACGTCGAGTGAAAGTTATACCGTTCGCGAGCACATTCGCGCAATCGTGTACAATTCCGTGCAAAAGCGATTCCACAGCGCTGAAATCCATGATCGAACGCGACCAGGAGCGCAACGCAATAACGAGTTAACGTGGTAACGAGCGCGCAGGACGTCCGGTCAATAATACTGACAGAGAAGGAGATTAGAAACGATCTTCTGCTCGCAAACGATCGCGTATATATTCGACGTAAACGAAACGCAACGCATAGAATTGTTAAAATGTACCGTGGACCGATGTCGATCGCGATCCTCGGGATCATTGTAATTCCCACCTGTTCCGCGTTGAAAGGCCAGAGATCGCTGGCCCTACGAAGACAACCGAGCCTTTGTACCCAATTATTTTTAATGTCTCATTGTATTCTCCCTTGCATCTCCATTAAACTTAATAGCCCGCACTGCTCAAGGCGCGTCGTTCTTTTTTCGTCCGAGGGTCGCAATTAAAGTCAATCGCATTACCGGAAACAGTCCATTAGACGCATTCTCAGTCCCGAATGCCAGTCAATCGGTGCTCCGTGACACACCCGATTCAATAGTAAGGTTGGACGCATACCATCGACCTTCCGTTCACTAAATTGCGCAACAGTGTCGATCACCTTTTACGATTTTTTAGTGGTCAAATCCATTTTGACTGTTTCGTCGAGTCGACGAGCTGTCGACAAGTGTGCTACCATTTTGATTTCGTAAATATGTATTCGTTTGCCATAAAAACATTCTTAGCGAAAGATACATTCGACACGAGTTGCCTCAAAACTTATGGTGATATTCTAGCGTGACACGTGGACGCTTTTTACTATTCTTTTGAACGTGGGAAAAGTGCCTTGAAACAATTTATTTTGTAGTTCATCCAAAGTGACCTTTAATGAGCTTCAATTATGGTTCGTTGTACGCGTCTCGAAATGCTTTATCAAAATGTAAATAAAAAATTATATTATTCTATTTAAGCAACTTTGGTCTGATACCTTTCTATTGTGAAAAGCAAACGAGTTATTTAGACGACCTGTTTTGAATAATTTATGTAAATAATTTCTTCTTCTAATCGAATCCATATTATTAAATAAAGGAACGAAATAAAATAATATAAATTGTGGGGATAATTCGAGGGTTGGCTGAAAAGTAATGCATACTGAAAAATGATATAAAAAAATAAATGTAAATGAAAATGAATAATACATACATTCCTCCAATGTTAATTAGTAATAATATAAATAAATTTCTATTCTGTTCTACAAATATTAATATGTCGACAGTTTCCTGAAAACATTGTTCGTTTTACAATAACAAAAATTCCCGCATTAGAAATGTGTTGCACATTACGGAACCAGGAACAAGTATAGTCGAATTTTTTCTACTAATTAATGCGTATGTAGCTAAACCACGGACGTAAGAGATTGTAACCGCAGAACAGCGTCGTTAATAACTGAAATGGTTTAAAAATTGTAATAAATAAAAGGTGCTCGGTACAGTTGGTAATTTAAGAGATAATAATTCATTTGCACAAGCAGTTTCTGCTTAAATAAGCAAACCCCACAAATCTCAACACCCAGCATTTTTAAAATGATTTTTTAATTTTAAAAGTCGATGCTGCTTTTTAAAAATTAAGTTAAATGTCGTTTAAGAATGTGGCGTCGCCTCCCATGCTCGCCACCAGAGGAGTTGCGCTCTCACAAGCGCTCGACCGACCCCTCCGTTGCTATATATACACTCCTCGAACGACTTCCCAATATCCCAGTCGTCTAAGGCAGGGCTTGCTAGAAAGCCTTACTGACGAGTCCACTGACAGGACCGGACGAAACGCGCCCCCTCCTTTCCTTTTCGGTCCTCCTACGAATTCTCACGAGATCCTCTACCCGCAACGAAGCAGCGCCACAAGAAATTAATTGTCTCAATTCTGATTTCACATTTAGACTTCAATAAAACTAATGAAAATTCTTGTTCGCACATGTGTTTACATATTCCGTGAACCAAAATTAAAATTTATATAATCTGACTGGACAGTTTTAGATATCTTACGTTTAACCAAAATTTGGCTGGAGGACTATCACTAAATTTATGTTCCACTACAGTGTTACATGATAACTCAACGAGGCTATCTTGTTCGCTACACGATAACGTGTACACTGCAGCATCAGAGAATTCTGTGTTAAAGGGAAATTTGACCCAGATATTGGTAATTCTTTGGAACAGGAAAATACTCCCTAAACCTGACTTTCATTCGATTGCTAAAGAAATTTAATCAAAATCGAAGGCGTACCATTGATTCCTTTTTGAATATGTTCTGACGATAAATCAAATTTATTTATGAACAACTTCTTTCTAACTCACGTTTCTAAAAACTATGACACTAAAGAACCATTCATCACGAAATTTAACACGTGTATAAAGTAAATATATATTTAGCGGTGGAACTTCATCCCTCTTTTAGTCCCGGATCATAGCTATACTCGTACTGAACGCGAAACTACATTAGTTTTTTCTTACGCACTGACAGAACTAGAGAAAGCAAAGACGCTAAAAATACGTGGCTTTTAATACTAGTTATAGGATTTAAAAACACATGGGACTTTGAATGTATCCGGTACATTAGAAACTCTGTGTATGTTCAAATGCTTTCTCGTCGTTCCACTATAATTGTACCGTGTGTAAGAATCTTTTTACACCTAGCATAACACCGTTTACGTTGTCTTGTCGCGTTCTTACCTTGGCCGCGAAATTATGGAGAACGAAGACACGTGTACGAGCCTACAGTTTCTTCGGAGACGTATCATACGGTCTCCCAAGCTATTCGTGTCGCGTTCTTGCGCTAAATATGGAACGTAAATCAGCTTTTGCGTCTGCGTGTATTTTTATCCCTCGTGCAATAACCCGTAGCACCCTTGCGGGAGGCGCGCAAAATCCGAGTCGTTGATTTCGCTTCGAGTATAATAACAGCCTGTTCTTACCATGTTAAAAGTCGGAACAGATTTAATTATTTAAACTCCTACATTTAAAATTTATCTTGATTCGACATCAAGGTTGTAATCATCTTCGTAAACAAGTTCCCTCCGAAGGTATTTTCTTTCTCGGTGTAAATCTAAATGGGGGGACGATCGCGTAGTGGTAATCCGCGTAACTCGAGGGCCCACTGTATTACTCGCGACGCGTGGAAGATACCATCGATCGCGTCGTGTCCTCGCGCTAGGGATATTGGACGGAAGAAAGCAAACAAAAACTGGAGAACGTCGAAAAGGTAAAAAGAGGAGGGTGAATTTTATACGTCGGTTTTTTATACCGTCCAATGGAAAACAGAGTGTTTGGCTTGGACGAAACAAATCGGGGCCGAAGCTTTTCGGCTTGCCACGTTAAATCGTTTCGACGGAATGGCGCAACGCTGTTACCGATTCGATTTCGCCGGAACGTTTCCGGGCAAAATATTCTAGAGTAGAGCATTTTACAAATGGACCCCAGGGTCCGGTCGCAGTGGTGACGTCGAAATGCACGAATTTCCGATCCACGGAGAAAGGGAGAGAAAATGCACGCCACTGACCATTTTCTCCTGTATCAATAGCTTATCCATAACGATTCAACGGGTTTGTCCGAGCGTGACTGCAACGATAATGCGATGGTCCGTTTCTGTCCGGTTACGTTCGCCTGACTGTCCTTCGTTTCCAGCTACCATCCTTTTGTCTCTTCATCGATTCATGCACGCGCCGTCATTACCGCCAGATAATGCCCCCATATTCGGACGTAGAGCGGATCGATGCTGCTTCGTCGTACATGAAACGGAGTCTAGATGGGCTCCAGCGGTAAAAGATCGAGCAGAACGATCCACCCGATCCAATATTTACTTCCATCTCGATGCTCGGGAAACGTACGCCCCGACGATATGGATGACAGAGGAACTTGCTTATCGCGGAACGGATGCACATCGACGTGTCCGCCGGACCATTCGCGGACCGCTGCATCTTCATGAAAGATGTAAGATAAAGGGTACCGTTTCCCTTGAATTCCGTCCGACGACCACCTGGAATTCGTACGGCTTCTCTGCAGCGCGTTCGCGTCCTTCGAAATTGCGGATCGGTGGGATCAAAAGTGGCTGTTTTATTAGCGCGCATAGCTTTGCGCGCTCTACGGGATCTTATCGAGGCATTCTACGAAAATCGCCGCTAAGAGGCGCCTTTGTACGCGTTCCTCGAAAGATTCGATTGGGTGCCCCAGACGCTTTAGATCAGCCCGGATACAGTATTTATTGTGTTGCAGCATCCCAGCCAATAAATGTGGTAATAGAACGGGAACGATCTCTAAGATGGATTTGAGAAACGTAATATTCTGTAATCGACGATCGATACTGTTCTAGAAGACTTTAATATACTAACGCTGCTCCATTATTCCAGTCAAATTTCATTTCTGATTCTGCCTAAAAAAAGAAAAAAAAGGGGTTTTCGAGAAAATCGACTTTAAAGTTTGGTCAATTTCGTAAACAATTTAGTACAATTTGTACGACTCTCCGGTTGGAATGTCGATGGTTAGGAGATCGTTCGATATAGAGTAATTTAGCGACGACTTAATAAGACGAAGATAAATAAGAAGAAACCAACTATTACGCAGACTGATAAACTATGCCTCCTATCGTGAACTGAACTAGACACGTTTCCATCGTTATCAACGTTTGTCAACGCTATCTCGGACAGAGACAATCACAGTAGTAGAATACACGATAAGCAAATTGTACTACATAGTCTACGAAGTTGAACAAACTTTAAACTTTAAATTTCGGGAGCCCCGAACAAAGAAATGTTATATTAAATTTATTTCTTCCATTTTCTACTACGATTTCTGGTCCACCATGTATTGCAATTTCGTGGTTACTAGATTCTAATATTGCACGACAAAATACACTGATCAAAATAATTAAAGGATCGCTATTAACCCTTCGACGACGACGAGGGATCCATTAGGGAGCCCAGACTTATTATTTCGTTAATAACTCCTCCACTTAATTGTATTAATACTTTTAAGTAATCCTCTCTTTTAAAATCTTTAATCTCCAGTTAAGTGTTTCTAAGGTACGTATCTGGGATTGATTTAATTTAAGTAATTGAAATCTGACAAGTCTATACAATTGTACATAATGAAATGTGCAAAACTTTGAAGCAATTTAATTATGAAACAAGTGTCCGACAACAGTTTGTACAAAGTTCTGTAGCTCATTTTATTCGAGAAAAAATAAGAACCAACCAATCACATTTGCCGATTGCACGAAAAGAACGAAATTGCAGCTACCGTTTTAATAACCTCGTTACTGGTATTTATCAGAATTTTTAATCGAAACGACAATGCTACTTTAATGCAAACGGGAAAAACTTGGTCTTTAAGAACCGTCGATCAGAAGTTTGTTCGTTGCAGTAAATATGTTATGTAGGCAGCTTGCAAAACGAGGTTAACAGCATTCTTAAAACTCCTGAAACGTGCATGCGTGCGTTCTTAGTGGCTAAAAGGGTTAAATATCTACCTTGCAACTTTCCGTGTAATTTACTATTCCTGTGTGCATAGTTCTAACACGGTTGTTTACAATTCCTGTGCAGATTTGCAGGATTTGTATTTCCCAAGCCCGCCGAAGATCCGAAATCCCGCGCGTATCTCGAATTGAACCGCACTCGAGGATTTCGAGTGTCAGCAAAAATGACGAGTCGAACGTGGTCCGACCCGGGAACCAACTAGACCGACAAAGAAGCCCGTTCGATCAATTCCGTTCATTTGAAAGTACGATCGTTACAATGAAATTGTATCTTATCCAGCGAAAATTTCCGATACTCGGCGAACTTCCGTACGCCCGCGCGTGGGAGCATTACTATTCAAGATACGCGAACGTTTTTTCTTCTTTTTTTTTTTCTTTTGGTAAATTGAATGTCATTCACTCTCTGCTTTTCGTCGTTCGCATCCTCCGCGGCAGCAGATGCGAACAAGAATATAAACCAATTAAAAAGAGAAGCGGAAGAATCAAAAAAAATAAAAGGGAACGACTGGTCGGACGAAGGAACGTTAAAAAGAGGAGGGAAAATCGAAAGGGGGCATTAAAAGTTGTCGATGCTTTAGCGGCACACGGTGGTCGTTGCCAGAAAGGACTCCTTTGGGAGTACATAGGACGGGAATCACGGTGGTGCAAGAGTGGAAAAGCCATTCCGCTCATCTGCCGAGTCATAAAGCAGATAGTACAGTTCTATCCCCGAAAATACATAAATCTTGACTCGGTGTAATGTACGAGAAATGAGTCCTCGCGTAAAATAAATGATCGGATCAGCCGTCGTTTCCAATGAAGACGTTGGCCGTAACTGCACGCTTGAACCGTGGCTTCGACGTGAAATCGTCGCAAGTGTCGTTAATAATACGACGAAACCGATTCCGTAACGAGTGGGAAAATTAGGATTTTCGCCTCGAACTGATTTTATGTAGGTGCGAATTAAGAACCATCGTCCCGTTATGATTCCCCAGCGGTGTTCGCACCTTTTTTCCACGTCAATTTTTCACTCCTCGTTGAGCTTCGATCATTATCTGAAATAGAACTGCTAGAACGATCTCGCCGGTGATTCGGTATACTTCGATTCCCGCGGCATTCTGCTAGTTTTATTCGCGAACGAGCACGTAAATTGGTAAATCTTCGATAATACGCATTTTATCAACTCGTCTCTTTGGAATGCCTATCGCACACTCTCCCTCGAGGTAAATTCCCTCGGCTGTCTAAAGGCACTTTTCCCTGGCGTTCGCAAGATACACTGCTTTTATCGGCACGGCAAGCAGTCTGGGAATGCCACTGTTGCCAACGTTCAGCGTTCAAGGGTGGCGCTAAGACGTTTAAAAGAGGATGGGGAAGAACGACGAATTCGATACACGATACTCGAGTTTGGACACACCTTGTACAATAAATGTCTATTAACTCTCTATAATTCTCTTATTGCATTTCCTTTTTAACACTTTGCACCACTGCATCTTCGACTCTTTAACGCCCAAGGTTCTTATTCGATCAAAAACAATAAGAGAAGCGGTTTGTTATCTATGAAATCACTACAAAAGATGCAAGAAATCATTTGTGAAAATGATCAAAAAATGACAAATGTTATTCCATTCATAGTCATACAAAATGCTCCCAAAATCAATTTCTATTATCTGCATATCATCCTAAATGTAAGATTTTTATTACGTAAAGAGTTCGATAAAATTATAATTACAATGGAAAATAAAATTTGATATCAAATCTTTAGAATTTAATGGAATTTTCAATTTCTTCGTTTAAAATTATTATTAGATATACTACAAACTTAAAAACTGATTTCCTCACTTTCATATACCATTTTGTTTAGTTAATTGCTTGTTTATTCTGCTACAGCTCAATTCTTTGATTTTTAAATTAGAATTTTATAGAATTCTTTAAACAAATAACGCTACGCTAACAAACAAACATACTGATATTATCGTATTATTTGCGCAGACTAAAGATTTTCTCTCCACTAAAAAATAAATATATGTACAAAGACAGCGAAACTAATTAGACGTAATTTCGTTACAGACAACAATAAAATGTTTGGCTCGTTCGTATTATCGAAGCTAATTAGGCATACATATTTACTGCCATTGAGAAGTTATAATGCAACAATACGTTTTACTGTATTACGAGTTTCGCTATCAAAAAGATTGTATAATTAATTCTGTAGAAGTCATTCAACGCATTCTCATACGTTTGCACAATCGCATCGTACATGAAATTTTCGTGCAAAAGTGCAGTCGTATCTGTCGACAATGGATAAAAAAAAAAACATAAAAAAAAATATGAGGAATCAGTTAATCGTATCTGCTGCCCCGATGTGCAGCTTATTGACTGAAATGGATATTAATTACTCTGACTCGATGAAACGCGTGATCTTTTTTGTACGTAATTCACCTATATTGGAGCACGGTTTTACTAACATGGTCATGTCGAATGCATTGCATTTCATAAATGCTACATGTATCTAGATTATTAAATTTTACTGGATGATTGATTAATACATCACGATCGTCGGTGATACCTTTTGATAAGAATATTTAAAATGGATCGCGTCGCTAAAGAAAAGGCGACAGAAACAATAAATCAAGCGTGATTTCGCGACTAGCGAACGTTCTAAAATTGTCGAAAGTTAATGAATTGCTGAAACGGGTACAGAAATTAATGCAAAGGAGGAGAACGCAATATTGTATTCCATAAAACCGCTTCTACGACAAATATAGTATTTTTCTGTGCTCGCATTAATTCTAACTGTAACAGAGCACCTGGAAAAAATCGGGAAGCGCGTGAAACCGGTGTGTGAAATCTCGACCGATGCCTCTGTTACGTTCTACGACTGCCGTAGAAGGGAAAAGCGACAAACATAAAACCATTCTTCACAAACTTCGAACGCTTTTCCCGTTTTCGGTCGGGCAGCCGTACATAACGCTTCGTATTATTTAAATCTCATTAAACTCGAATGCTACGAGGCATATACATCTCCGAAGTTACGAGTTGCACCGGTACAATCAGTGAAATGCGCGCGAAGATACGGTTGATGCAACATAATGCCCGGCGTTATACGTATAATGCACTCGGCGCGACGGGATTTTCGAAATAAATCTTTAAAACAAATAAAACGCCGGTGCCTGGGTAATGCTCATAATTCCATGGGAGCGCAGTCGTATCGATTGAACGCAGCCCGATGGTCCTGCAAAACAAACGCGTCGAGCAACGGCCTGTTCGCAACGCGGCCTCCCCGTAATCTCTAATGCGTAATATCGCTGTTCACGCTGAAACGAGCAACGCCAATAAAATTGAAACAAGGCAGACACGGTCGGCAAGGCAAAGTGTGCCGGTCAATAATTTCGTAATTTCAACGGGCCGGCGACCGCACGGCTAACCCGTAGCCGAGGAAAAAATCGCAATTTGATTAATTCCCGTGCATCCGTCGTTGCAGCGACGGGGTACAAAATGTTTACACGCGACCGATCGTTCGCTCCGATCGCGGATCGAGCCGATAAACTGGGAGGACAAAGCTTCGAGTTTATTAGATCCATGATATTTTGCAGGAAATTGTTTCTACGTGAAGCCATTTTTCACGGGACGCCCGATATGATGTATTATCGGCGCACGCGGTCCGATAGCAACGTAGTTATTGTTTTTCAAACGGTCTCCTTTCCTTTCGCGATCCTTCGTCGAAGCTGTTTCGCGTCCCGTTTCGTTTCGTTTGCAAAGGACAAACGTTCGGCGACGGTCATTTATCGTGCTCGTCGGAGAAGAAAAATTTTTTAACGCCGAATTTGATTTTCATCCACGAAGAAAAATGATACAGAAACAGTGACAACGTTGTTGCAGAATTTTTCTGGCACTTAACGAACCATCGTCGATACTACGCTTAGAAAAACATTTTTAATCGAATGCAGGTTTTTTGTTCGTCTCGTGCTTGTTACTAATTATCGCCTGACACGCGATACCAGTTCTTTCGTAAACGAACGAGCCCAAAGAATTTTAATTTAATACATTGTCATGTGAGGTGTTCTCGCTGCGACAGTCCTGATTTCTTAATATATAAATAATTCTTTTCCTAACGAGTACCACAAATGATCGTCGTCGAGCACTGTCTTTCGGTCTTTCTCCGAAAAAGAAATTATTCTAGTGACAAAAGATTAGGGAGAAACCATGCTGCGATCGTCGATTGCATCGAACGAAAAGAAAAAGGAAATGCAAGTCGCGGATGCGTCCAGATAACGACGCTAAGAACGAAACTTGCAAACTTTTATTGAAGCGTCTGTCGCTCCGAGAGGCGCCGTCCGAAACTGACCCGAAAAGTCGGGCAAATGTGGATACTCGAGTACCCTTCAGAAATCCATTCAACATTCTGAGGTTTATACCGCGGAGAGCACGAAAATGGAAAAGGAAGAGAAAGAACCAGAAGAGAACAAACAAGATTTCTAGCTAGCAAATAAGAATAGTTATTACGCTCTTAAAGGGGAATGGAGGAAATTCTGAGGGGAAGTTGAGAAGACGTGGAACGAGTAGAAGAAAAGCGCGTTGCCCGGAGAGAATGCGAAAGGCTGATGCGAAAGGAAACTGTCCACAAACGTTTGTCAAGAATACGGATGCGCCAATGGCGAGGCGTCGACATTGGAAATAATAATACCGAACACGCTGAAAAATGACATAAACGTGGACGTTTCTTTTTATGAAAATAACCGTGACATCATTTACCTTGGCGTCTCCTTAAAAGCATCGGGAGGGAACAAAATGGATGAAGATGAAATGGAATAGAACGGAATCCTTGTTTCGAGCAGCACGAGAGTACATGAAATTAGAAACTTGACGCGCGCTAAGAGTTTCAGTGAAAAGTTACATCAATGAAAAAGAGATCCTTAATTGTAGCTTGTTACTTTGCTATTACTTATAAAATATTTCTGCAAAATGCTAGGGAGAGAATCAGACTCCAAGAAAGACGTCTCTCTTTATAATTTTCTAGGAGCGAAGAAAATGCATGGTTACAGACGAAGAATATCTTTTAATGATAAAATATTTTTAATATTAACGCCGAAATATTTTTATAATTTTTTAAGCAAGCACAAATTATATTCTTTGTTAAATATGGCTCGCAAGTTTACTCCACATTTACCTTTCGCGAAAATAGTAGCAACGATGTAAAAGAAGTGCAGCATTGATCGTAGTTAACATATATTAAAACTTTCAATCGTATTAATAACGTGCTACATTTTTTCAATAAAAAAAAAAGTGTGAATTACAAACATTAGACAAATCATCTAAAATAGAACGTCGATTATTAAAATTAATAAGAAGCCAAGAAGTTCCAACAAAGTGTGGAACGCGGAGCAGGGGCGTATTAATTATATAATTTTTTAAGAGAACTATTAATGCTCATCGAAATATAATAAGTGGACAACGTAACAGCATTATCGTTATACTAGTCATTATTTACCAGAATTATTTTATTAATACATTACAGAGCCCATTGCAGTATTCAACGTTTTCCTGTATCAATTGTTTATATCTTCACTTAGGAAGAAGATTTGTCCCAGTTTTTAAAATGAACCTATACTATATTGGACAGAGTATCAACGTATAGATACTTTCTTGTTATCCGTAGAAACATTTATTACTAAATAATAAAGATTTATATAAATTGTGTTTTTGTGATGATGTCCCATCATGAGATTTCTAATGAACGACCTTCGAACAGGTTTCTAAATAAATTGACGTTTGCACTATTATAACATAAACTTGTACCTAAAGCAACTGAATAAATTGAGCGAACGATGACACAGATACCACTTCTTTCCTTCTGTTACTCATTTCATAACACTTATCGTACTTCCAAGCACTTACTATCAACATTTTTTAGGCACTATCTCGATCGATTAAAGAATGACCATGATATATTTCGGAAGATAATATAATTATCGATCCAATTTCGGACACACGATAATACACGATGAGTCCGATTCGTTTCTTCGGATAATCGGTCTTCCCGACAGTAGACTTTCTAATAAATGATATTCTACGATATTACTGATACTGAAATTGTGCAGACTGGCAATACAAAGTACTGGGACGATCCGGTTATGTTAGAAATAATTATAATACTATTCGCCTGCGTTCTCTCCAACTGGCCGTCGGCGAAATGAACGAGGACAAGCGCGTTGGGAGAACATTACTCGTCTACAAGACAGAACCAGACGAAAAAACAAGGAATAAAGACGAAAGAAAGATAGAAAGGAAGTCCTCCTTAATAACAAAAAAAAAAAAACAAGAGAATATCAGCCATCTCACACCCATCGTGACAACGTCCGCGTCCCATTCTGGCTTCAACGTCCTTTGAGCCAAACCACCGCACCGTTCACGCCCTCTTTGCCACCCTCTCTTATTCTCTTCCACCCTCGCCGGTCCACCAGCAGCTCCGTACAGGCTGGATACGACGAGCCAGCACCAGAGAAGGGGTTTATATTCCGTTGTATCGTTCCTGCCTTTTCACGATGCGTCGCGTATATTCCAGCTAAACAGGCCATTTCATCACGTTTCGTTTTCTTGTGCCTCGTTACGTCCTCTCTTTCTCTTACCGTCTTATTCTTCCACGCTCGTTTGTATTCTTATCCCGCCAGCTTTCGCGATACTCTATGCTATTTTCTCAGCGGCCTATATTTCAACGTGCAAACAGCACGATACAGAACGCGTGCGTTTTTATGCGCGGTAAACGCTTGAAGGAAACGCTTCTCGTCGATCGAAACGACATAGAAACGGATCACGGAGCGCTCCGAAAGCAATTAAACACCTTCTAGCAAATACTCGAACTAAAGTCGATGCGTTAGACAAGTACGACGGAATTTCCATTATTTTCCTGGACGCTAGGCGTTGGCAATTATCGCGAGACTAGCAATTTCGCAAAATAATCGACGTCCCGATTCGTCGGGAATATACATTTCGACGGCCGGTTTGCGAAGAAAATAATGTTTCTCAAATGTTTCCAGCGTCGCGGGCCAATATTTAGTCTCAAAGCAAGAAAACGTAACGCGTATTTTTTGTAACAATAAGTAGTATTATCAGTGAAAATACGCACAGAAATACAGTAAGTCGCTTCCTTGGTAAAGCGATAGTCTCTCCTTGCGCGAGTCTGCTATCAAAATCGCGCTAAATTCGCTCCAGCTACGAAAATATTGACTCACATCAATTTTTACCTAATGAAACCGGTTTCTTTGCGGGATGCACCGCGCGAATTATCCTTTTTAAATACACTGCTCGTTAAACAAGGTCTAAAAATGTACAAATAATGTCGATCGCTTCGTATGGCCCTAAAGACTTTGAAGTATCAAATAACCTCACGTGCGATAATGCCTCTAATTAATTTAAATGACATCTTACGTTCCCTGGTTCAGTTTTTAATGAAAGCAATCGTAAACAGTGTACCTAGTAATTGGAACAATCAGAGCTAGATGGACGAGTCTAAAGTTGCAAGCAAAGAATTGGGAATTTGTTGACTTTACTAAAACGTATAGATCACTGATCGTTCATTATTCCACATCGAATAATGCACCATCAGAAATTTACTTAAGCTATTAAAGCCAGAGTCAGTCGAAATCTAGTCGGGTCTAGAAAGTTTGCTGGGTCAACTTTATCGACGATTCCATCAGCAAAAATCCGAACGAAACACCAATTTATTTTTGTAAATCATTTTGATTCGGAGTTCCAAAGTCGAAACAATTTGTTTGTAATGTTGAAAGCATATATGTGCTCCCAAACTTCGATATTAACCCTTCAATAGGCGGACAAATTCCCTAACTATACTTTTTATCATTAGAAATAGCCTTATTTTTTGTACATAAATCGATTCTTCTGATCGTTAAAGTGTGACCGTTGAAAATGTATTGACACTGTTTTCTAATGAAATGATTGTTTCCAACTCATACTTGCTCATTTTTTCTATTAAACTTCCCATTATTTATAACGACACAGATAAAAATTCTATGATTTCAAAAATCGAGAGACAGAACTTTAATTATTTTCTGTGTTGAAGTAGTGAACTTTTCATTGTTGTTTTCGTATATTTTCTTTTTGGTTTTATAAATAAACCATATTTTCTCAAGTTCTTTTTTAAATTATAAAAGTACATTCATGATGTTCTTGATCAGAATATTGGATATACCGCTGCAGCATTCTGTCTATTTTCAGTTCATTATACAAATACATTAAAAATATCAATTTTCTCATTACGAGTGACATTCATTACGATATATTTCAAATTGATACAATGTAATAAGTAAAAGTGGACGCTAATCTGCCACGAACTGAATGAAATGAGTTTGTAAATCGCATTGTTTACCCGATATCTGGTAACTACGACCATCAGTATTACGTGATCTAGTGTGACTAATACAATTTCAACAAGAAGGATCGAATATAAATGAAAAAATATGAAATATCTCGTAAGTAGAAACGTAAGTATACGTAAGTACTTACGTACTTTACGTAAGTAGTAAAGTAGAACGTTTCAAATGATCATACTTGGCACTTTTACACGCGGAATGACGATAAGAATTAATTTATGTAAAAAAAATACATAATTTAATTTAAAAAATAAGTGCATGAATGAATAATGAATAATGAACTTTAAAAACGTTTCTTTACGCTATTTTTTCATTTTTCAGTATTTTATTATTTTTAAGTATTCGACTATCCGACAATTTCTTGGTGTTTACGTCAGAGCCGAAAACATTTTCTATCTCGCTTCATTTATTATTCACGTTTTAAAATAATTAACGAGGAAGGAAATAATTCATCTGAAAATGTTCTTCGTCGAGTAATCGTGTCATCGTATTAATAATGGATGCTCTGCTGTTATCCAGTAACAAAAAAAGTAAAAGATTGTTGACTTACGTGTTGCGTGGGATGTCTCGCTGAGCAGGATGACTAAAAGTAATCCACCCACGAGGAGCGTAGTTAGGAGAAACGATCCCGAGCTGCAGCCCATCACGGCATCACTACTAATTTCTACCCTTCGCAGTAATCGTCACCGAATCACCGATTTAATCACGATCGAGTCGTTCTTTTTCAGTTCAACTCTCGAGCACTGTCACTTGTTAAACATCCTAGCTGTCATCCGTGGCAAAGGGTCCATTCGAACGACGTGCGCGTCGCACAATCCAACATCAGCGCAATGCTGTCGCACAGGAATTCCAGTTTGCTCGCGTCACATGGCGTCGTCAACTTTTCACGCGCATCGTCACTCGTTATGTCCCTTGTATCTCTGCGCCAATCGATTCAGACTTCTATGCGTCGGTTCGCAACTAGATTGCGTCTTCATCGAAGATTCATCGTCGAGTTCACCCTTGAGCGTGACTGGTCTTCGCTTACCACAGGTTCGCTCATCGTTTCGCGACTCTGTAAACCCGTTAAAGATACTTTACATCGACCGATCCTTTCGTTAAAACATCGCGACGTTTCCTATCTACTGCGCCTCCCCCCGCACCCACGGAATCCTTCCTCCTGTTCCCGTAATCCCGCAATTAAAATCCGATAGAAATTCGTCGATGAGAGAAGCCAAGCCGTTTCGATTTCTTTGTACGCGAGCTCTTTACCAGCTTCGAAGCAGCTGATGCCAATTTCACTGAATGCATAGTGCCCGGCCAATTATCGGAGTTTAAGGGACCGGTTAAATCTCCTCGGGCGGAACGTCGGCGAAGCGGACTTGTTAAACTTCGGCACTAAAGCGCCGTTGTAGGCGATGTAGCTTAAATCGAAGAAGCGGCACGGTTCGGGAACGATAGAACATGTCGATCGTCGCATGCCGGGTTTGTTCGCGGTGGCTCCATACGCCTACGAAGTCATTTCTCACCGACTTCGATGAATCACTGACCGGCGATCTCTAACGTCTCCTGAGAGAGAGAGTCTCGTCGGATCGAGAGAAAGTCGACAACTATTCGGACGCGTGTTTCTACGTTCAAAGTTCAATCAAAAACGTTGTCACGGATCTCTGTTTCCCTATCCTCGAAGATCAACATCGACGTTGCGCCTCGCGGAAAATAATATTCAACGGTGGTGGACTTAATAGACCGCGAGTCATTTAACGTTTGCTTCCGAGCGCGATGATTTACGCGTAATTGAAGTAGAGAACGGCATCGATATCTCGTCGTCATTTTCCGCAGTAATCCCCCGAGCCATTTGTACAAATCACGTATTTAGGACGCGACATAAATCATCCACGTGTTTCGCAGAAACGTATGGCCTTTTAAATTGATCGTAACCGGAGATCGTGCGCGTCTCCGAATCGATCCCCGTCCGGCGTATTTCGCGCGCGTTTCGAAGACCGTTGTTAATTAAAACTGTCTCGATAACGCGCTGTCTCGCGCGTCGATTCTATTCGACGAAATTAAAGCCGGCTGACACGTCCGTGATATACGAAGCGGCGACTTGTTACGCGCGCGTTTAAACGAATCGCGCACGCTTTGTGCGCTCGCGAGTTAATAAATCGTCGCGATTAGTCGTCGTGCTTCGACGCGGCTACCAAGAGAATAAAAATGTTCGCGCGGCGTGTTACAAGATTTGCGCCGTTGAATCGGGAACAATATGCATCGGAACTAAGGAAAGTAGACCGTGAAACGTATTTGCGGAAGCCGTATATCTTGGTATCGGCTTATTCCCACCTCTAATCATCGAGCCGCAAGCTGGGTACACAAAATCCCTTGTGCATATACATCCGAGCGTTTGCTCTGTCTTGATGGTTTGCACCCGTGTACCGTTTCTACGATCGGATTGTTCGATATTCGCGCGAGGAACGGTCCATTAACTATCGTTTATAAAAAGCTCGTGCATCGATAACAAACGTTCGCGTCGTGGCTCGAAGAATCTGTGTTCCGATTATTTGTTGGAAAAAGTTATAGAACAGAAACGGAGCGGAAATTTCGTAAACGGAGCAAACACGACGCGACAGTAGCGTGATAAATATGAAACGAAGAAACGTTTGCGAGACACGTGGCCGTTTCGCGACGTTTAGATATTAAACAAACGCATCCACTCGGTGACAAAGGAAAACGACTATCATCTCCATTAAATGCCAGATGCCTCTCGCGACTCTCTCTCCAGAGTGCTCCGAACAAAAGCGCAGGCCGCCAAAGGGGCCGAGACTTTGACGGCTTCGAGAGTTCAAATATCATCACGCCCACGCACACACGTGCCCGACGAAGTCTATCGACGAGCTCTTTCGTTGTCACTGGCAAGAGCGGAATTCCTGAAAAACGGCGAAAAAAAAAGGAGAGCAGCGCTTTGTTGCCCGAAAAAGACCTCCGCGCCAGTGGTTTCAGCTGCACGTTTCACTCTTTTACAGCCGTCCGCTTTCCAGATACATTCGTGACCCTTTTCGCCCTTCTGACTCCTTTCAGAAACATCGCGCACGTTTTCCCTTTTATTTTTCCTCTGTTCTCTGCCCGCCACTCGAGCCGAGTATCCCTAAACGTTTCCCCGCTGAAATTTACGAAAGAAAAATCACCGTCCAACGATCGGGACATACCGAAAGGAGGACGAGAGCCCGTGTTTCAACCTCCTTTTCACAGCTTCGTGGCAGCAATCTGTCGCGAGGAACTCGCGCGATCCGTGTCGATCTACGCACCCGAGGATCGAGAAACGCACCGCGAGGTCGATAGTACAAACGGTATCCGCGTGTGCGAGTAGAACGCGACGACGAGCAGAGCAGAGGGAGAAGCTCGACGCGATACGCGAAACGAACAAGCCTCGAGTGTACTCTCGGCTCTGGCTCTGCTTTCGGAACTGAGTCGAGAGAGAGAGCATCGTCAGAGTTTCGAGGGATTCAGAGCTACCCCTACCCCCTACCAGGCGGACCGACCCCTGTCTCTCGGCAACCCGCGTGCTCCAGCGTTCGCAGTTTTCCCCTGAGTTGCCATCCCCACCCGTATCGCGAGGATCACCCCCACTATCAAAAGCATCGCCACCCTAGTCGTTCGTCGGCTGCGCGCTCGTGCGCCACCACGCGCGCACTCGAATCCAGTCGAATCCAAGCACGCGCGTCACCACCAACTCCGGATCTCCGCGGACCACATGCGGGCTTAAAAATACGCCTCGTTACTCTGACGACGCTGTTTTACGCGCGACGTTTCTTCCCTTCTTTCTCTCCCCCGCGACGACAACGCGCCAGCAATGCATCATAGAAATGGTGCGAGAAGAACCGCGTCTCCGCACGGCACGATACCCTTGATCGAACGATCGCGAGATTATGCGGGGCTCGGGCTTCCCCTCGTTGTTAACACCTTCGAGCCCTACACGGGGACCATCAACATGACGTTTAAGTCTTGATTTCCCGGTCTAATAATATGTCATCGATACACGGTACAAAGTTGGACAAACTTTATTCTTTGTAATATAAAGAAGGCTATTGCACATCGTTCTAGCCTGAAGGATAGATGACCCTTCGTTTTACATTTGTGTAAAATTTGAAAAATTTTTGAACCCTTGATCTTTGAATTCTTTAATAAAAAAAAAAAGGTTACTGCACGTGGTGTCATTATTTTAGTCTGGATGGTAGATGATCCTCCATTTTACATCCATGTAAAATTTCAAAGAACAGGTCAAACCATTATTCAGATATCAAGAACCATGTGACAACTTGAGTAATAATAATTGCTAGGATGAAAAATTTTAAAACCCTCGATCTACATAATTACATAATGATTCTTTCTCTTAAAAATCAAATCACCTAAAATCTACGCTTCCAAATGGGAATGAGGCTGTAACTCCAACTTTACAGACGATTTCCTTCGCTGTTCTACAGCAGTTTTAAACAGGTAATGTTCCCGAACACATAAATTCTTTCTTTCGTAGATATTCGCGTCTTTCAATAAATTGTATTATATGTCATTTTGCAACTTCTATCAATTGGTTTAGCAATTTCTGCAATTACGTCCTGTTCTTTGAAAGCCAAAATTGTTTTAATTTCACTATCACAACATTTTATCATTGCTCACTTATAGTGAACTATATGTAGTCGTTATAAAATATTGATACACACATTATATAAAAATATTTATGTGACTCTAATTTGTATGAATTTTGTATACACTGCAACAGGTGTGGACAAATTGGCACTTTTGACTTTTTTGACTCGATTTTATTTGCAAAAGAACTTCTAGATGAATATTCTTACTCTGTTTGTTACTACTTACGCGAATAAACATTTTCGTTAATGATAATCATACGAAAATATAAACTATTTAAGAACTTTGAACACTGGTTCAGAACAATAGTTGAGCCAGAATGGAAAACAAGAAACTTCATAAAAACAAAGTGAATGAATATTTACTAATTACTACACTCCGCAGATACAAACTACTGATTACAAAATGAAAGCAAAATCTTGAAAAGTTTGCTGAAACTATGGAAAATATTCTCACTTCACGTAGATATTAAATTAAGAAGGTAATAACTAGGATTTGAGAAACAAGCAAAAAGTTGTTTAAATATCCATAGACTATCCGACTGTTTTTGAAAATTAAGAAGGAAAGATAAGCATACTCTTTCAAATTGTATCGTTCTTTACGACGTGATTCGAAATAAGTTCGGGACAAGGGTTGTGAAAGAGATACTGTCGCCATGACGTCTAAGGATTTAACTCCAATCACGTCTTAAGAAAAATTCCGTCTTGCCTCTAGAGAACTATTCCCTATTTTACGGTATCTACAGGGTGCCATAAACAAGCCCTTCCCAAGAATGAAAGGCATGAAAGGAACTGAATACGAAGCCAAGGGAAGTCTCTCCGGTAAAAAGTTTGTTTCAAGTGTATGTCTTCCCATTCTTCGGTGATTCCGACATTCACAATCTCCCTGAAAACACGATACGTAATGATACAAAACCACGAACGAAGTATCAAAAACAAAATATAAACTTCGTGACTATACGTTCTTTCTAAACGATTCTCTGAAATTCTGTTACCACTGATACTTCCTACGCGTTGGACAAGAAATAACTGACAAATCCTTGTATCTATACTTTATAAGATACAAATATTGTTCACATGATATAACAAATGGTAACTATAAATGTTTCATGATGAAGAAGCATCACATTCACTGATTGAATATTCAACAACATTTCGTTGTATTTGATCGTAGTTCGAAAGAGTCTAGCAACATAAACAATCTTAAATATGTCCATATCCTACACCCGAAATAACAATCCTGTTGCAAGGAATTAAGCGTAGTTACCTTGTGTTCTATTGCACGTTTCCAGTAAATCACCTTACATACACAACGTACCGAAACTCTCGAAGCTACCGAGTATCACGCTTAGCGATGAACCTGCTTGAACAGTCGATTCCCTGATTACTTTGACCGCCGTGATTTCATCTTGAATATAAGATGTTCTCAAGAATCGAATTCCTATCGTACGTTCACGAGCAGACAGAACTCTCCGAGCGATCTAATATAGGGGCAACGATGTTGAATGGTCTACCTTGAATTCAATAATCTCGCGATGGGGTGATGCGTTTGAAATCGATTGAGTTAATCTTTACACAGGTAGCCCGGATCTGATGATTTACGGTATTCGAGGAAGGGCAGCGCGAGTCCACGTACGGGTCGGAAGTTTTACAATGGTCGCGATAAAGTTCGATGGGTCGGCCTTTTGTCAAAACAATGTGCGCTCGGTGTCGCGTGTTCCTGCTTCCAGCGCGTGGACGATAAAGTTCACCGATATTAACATCTTCGTCGGCGCTGTAATTTTCGCACGGTCTGATATACTGCAGCGTTTCGTTGTGGCCATGCCCGTATTACGGTTAATATTTCTCTTCCGTACAGAACGAAAATTGAGTACTTTATAAGGAGGTGGGACATTAATAATTCGTACAGCCGGCTGGTATTTTCAGGACAGCTTAAAAGCCCTCGCCGCATCGATGATGTATTATATGCTCACAAAAGAACTGACACTTACTACCGTGTGTTTTCTCCCTCTTTCACTCTGTTTGTCCCCCTCCTTCTGGTTCCTTCGCCCTAACCACCCCCCTCACCCGCTCGGAATCCTGTTGTCTTGAACCAACCATAGCACGGGCCACCCTTAAATCACCGTCGAACATTTGTTTTCCGATACGATTTTTAAATGCCACTTTCTGATGTGTATCTACGAGGATCGTGCAATAAGTAACGACACGAACGTGAAGAAAAGCCACCTTATACGCGAACCCAGCTAAATCTGCTAAATCATAGGGCATATTTTATTTTGAACATTTGACGTCACTATTGTCAGGATCTAAGCATCTGTGTTTATAATAGTTTAGACTATGTTCGTACTGTGTAGGATTTTCTAATAAGAGCACAGAACTTTCAACACATTCAATGATATTATACGCCAAATATAATATCATTTAAACGATCACTACGATCGCGTTTGGTGGAGTAAATACGAATGATGTTGATCGTCAACGGTTTGTGGTTTGTTGGCACAAACAAGAAAAGTCACAAAAAGAGTTTCTCACAAGTCGCAAGAGCTTTAAAATATCTGCTTTTCATAATTAAAAAACTCTTGTTTGACACTTAGTGCCTTTGTTACTTCTATTCTACAGTCGTTCGACAAACTTAATAAACGAAGAAATAGATTATCAGACGTTTACCGTTCGAAATGATCAATAAAACTCTAGATTTCCGGGCAACCAGGAGGGCTGTTTGCTACAGGGATAAGACAGTCAACAAGAGGGTGGAAGAAACGTTTTAACTTCGAGGAGCCTAAATCGGGCAGTAACCAAAGTTATGGCTTTCCGAAACAAATATTTCTGACGTTAGGTACTAGCGGTTGTCGCTTTATTTATTGAACGACCTTTGAGCTCTACTCGAAACTCGAATACGCGACAAATCCTACCTCAATAAATTCAATGAATTCCAATACGATCCGCGATAATATGGAACGCTCGACGTTTCGCTCTATGTTGACGGAGAACAATAGGCGATGATTGTAAAAACGACGATGAATACACAAGAGGCGTAAAAAGCGATGTAATGACGATTCGTTATCATGGCGTGTTCCTGTCGAATTTGCGCGCTAGTAAGTAATTTACGAGTCACCGAGCTGTCTGAATTGCTACTTTAACAACAATAATATCATCAATCGTCGCCGCATAGAAGCGTTCCGTGTGCTAATCAACTCCGCTTCCCATGTAATGTCCAATTTCGCATATCCGCGGCATCCCTCTTTGATTCGACCCCCGAAAGCTAGCAGCCCGGCTTCTGAGAATAATCAGTCACAGTCGCGTTAATCGCAATTTTCGTTTGATTATACGTATTCAGCAAAACTTGTTCCCGTAGCTGAGAAAATGTAATTACAATGCAATCATACGGCAACGTGAACCGCATTCGTACCGTTCGATAATTTATTGGATTGCACCGTATAAAATGTTCGTTCCTTCGAAATCGAAATAAAAACACGTCGTCTTCTCTTAATCGGATCATATACACTTATACACAGCCGCTCAAAAGTTTGAAACGCTCTTCGATCTTCATACAAATTGGAGTTTTTTACACAGGAATTCTTCGAATTTGTTCCAAAGTTATTAGCGCTTATTATGGTAGGAAATGAAATTACGGGAATTCCTTTGTTTTTTAACGACATGAAAGCTATACGGTCCAGAGTTCAATCAATTAATTTCATTGGAGTAACCAATCGATTAACGGATGCGATTGAAAATTTAGTCGTGGGAAATAAATCTATTTCGGTGCCAAATTCAATTATCGATACAGAATTAAATTAAACTATAACGCTACCAACTATAAGAATTAAAACTAAATGTAACGATATATTTATACTAAACTACACGAAGAAGATCGGAGCCATTAGCTCATACTATCTGCTATGTAATGAATTATTAAAAAATTATATTATACAATTACAAGTGATATAATTACGTATTAAATAATAATCCTCAGGTCTTACCGTTTGGATATTTTCTCTAAAAGAAAAACAACCAAAAAGTATTATTAAAAATCAACAACAAAGGGAAAGTTTTCAGAAGAATTATTTGATAAAGAGTCAGTGTCAGATTTTAGGCATAGTGTCGCAACTCTAATTAATAAAAAAATACGATAAATCAAGATCGCAATGCTAATTTATAACATAAAAATTATAAATGCGATTTATAACGATAAAAACAATCGCGAATGATAATTATTCGCAACACTACCCTGAAAAGGAAACACGAAGAATAACAAGTCGCAATTCTAAAAGCAAACGCGATTCTTGTACATTCGTAATTCTACAGGGTGTCCCGTAAATAGTGTAAGAACCGGAAATGGGGGGTAGCTGAGACGATTCTGAACAACAATTTCCTTTGCAAAAATGTCGGATGGGGCTTCGTTTTTGAATTATTAACGAAAAACACTGACCAATCACGGCGCTCGCCTTCCGCGCGCTCAGGGCCGTCCGAACTCGGAGAGCCACCGCGCCGGGTAGGTAGCAAGATGCGCGTTGAAGATACATCGAGGAACGAATACAAATAATTAAAAATACTACTACTGCAACTGTTACCTACTTCGTTAATTACTACGTAATTAGTACGTAAATTACTAAATGGAATTTATTAATTATTTGTATTTGCTGTTTCCGAGAAGGAAGGAATAAAATCTCGGAATTTGTAGGAAATTAACCCTTCGCAACCGAGTGACGCTTCTCGCCAAAGTGTTTTAAAATTAAAATAAAAATTATTATCAGAAAATTAAAATAAATACGGTATGAACCATTTATAACCGTTTGTTATTAAAAACTGTACTGAAAAAGCAGACTGGATTTCTGTGTACCGAAACATTCCTCGAATGCAAAGGGTTAATAGAGAAATAATTGAAATTCCACTTACCTATTTATCTGCAAGTTGATCT
The DNA here is from genome assembly GCF_013123115.1 of Colletes gigas. Lineage (NCBI taxonomy): Eukaryota > Metazoa > Arthropoda > Insecta > Hymenoptera > Colletidae > Colletes > Colletes gigas. The sequence continues at coordinate 2,954,643 of NW_025106646.1, forward strand.
ACTGCGCTGACAATAGGGCCCGGCCAATGCACCGCTGTCGATCATGGCAAGGTCGAAGACCCCAACGAAAATCAGCTGATGGGACGGCCCGGTCACTACACCCGCTTCTCACCCCTAAAACACTTCAGCACGGTCACTCGCACTTTTCACTTTCACATACCGATGCGTTCCGTTGCAACCTTCTTCGATTGTTGCTCCTTCCTGGGTTGATAACGGTGCCTGGATGTTGCTCCCTCCTGAATTGTTACTCCTTCCTGAATTGTTGTTGCTCCCTGAATTGTTGTTCCTTCCTGGATTGTTGCTTCTTCGAACCTTGCTCCCTTCAGGATTGTTGTTCCTTTTCGCTGGGATAATCGACGCGATACGTGCTGGCGGCTTTCTCCGCGTTCCCCTTGGACTCTGCGAAAACGAAGAACGCACGATAATACTCTGCGTTTACGCGTTCCATCGCGTGTGCCCGCTCCTGTTCAGAAACGCGGAGGTTCTGTGAAAAATTTTGACTGACAAATTGCATTTCCCTCCTCGAAAAAGTTCCAGATACGGCAACCCATTGTCGCGCGACTCGGAATTACTTGCGATCGGCGAACGTGCAGACCATGTTTGCCGCAAATGTTTGCTGCTAATCGTACGGTCGACTCTTCTAATAGAATTTTTAAGATTCACCGTGAATATTTTTTCATGGATAACATATTTAATTGTACAACAAAAATATTTAACACAATATGTAGCTTGAAATTGCAATTTAAAAAATTACAGTTTCGATTTTTGGCGGAAATACAGATTAGATATAGTCTAGAACATTGATTCTCTATATATGTAAATGACTCTAGATTTTTTAAATAGAAGGTGATATTCTGTTTCTATTATTTGAACAGTTCTTATCAAACAGAATAAAAATTTGAATTGATTTAATGTGCCTGCATACTAAAAATTAAATTTTTATTTTAGAAGTCGAAAAATCACGAGTAAAACGGTTGCAAAAAGAGAAGATTATTGGCAGAGGAAAGAACTTTTTTCGGAATTGTACATGATGTAAGTAAATTAAAACTTGCATATCAAGAATATGTTTATACTTTTTGCAGTACAAAAATGAGTTTTTAGTCTAACAAACAATTTAGTTTGTAAGATCAATCATTTTGGTTGATAGTTTCTAGAGTAAAACTTCATTTGTACCGCCCATTCTCGCATAAATTGGTAATGATCAACCAACTGGTTCAAGTAAATTCCAAGTTAGCAAAATTTCAACTTGAACTCTCTTTATTATACGCGCGCTATATTATACTCTAATTTCAACAAAATCCCTGGCGTCAACAACAAAAAGTGATCGACTTACAATGGGGAAAGTGTGCTTGGAGGGGAAGGGGATGACCGGTTCAGGTTTCGAGCGAACGAGATTATTGTTGTAAAGTTCCTATCTAACGAATTTATGAAACTCTACACTGTTGAGTCCCGATTTAATAACCGCAGGCTCCGCTGTTCTTCTTGGTTGCTATAATAAATTTTCGCTCGCCCGTACTCGCGGGGAGTTCGGAAGACGGTGAAAGCTCGAAAACGATGAAGAAGGGAACGGGGATTGGGGAGGACAAAGTAGAAGCCTTTCCTCGAAACCGACGGAATTCCTTTTCCTCCGCCTTTCCTTACTGACTCCCAGACCCTTTCTCCTTCATCCGCGAAAGAAGATATCGTCGCTTAGCCTTTTCCTGGTACTGTCCTCCCAGACTCTTCTAGGGTTATTTCCGACCTACAAAGGTTTGTCTATGCCGCGCAGAGTAAGGCCGAGCATCGTCGAAAGATACAAATGCCGGCAGATGTTACTTCGTGAAAAATTCCTTTTTCGAACAAGCCGAGCGAGCGCAATTTATTTTTATAGACAGTTCGTCGAACGTAGCGGCCGAGCGCGTATTTCACGGTCTGCTTTCCATTTTGTCATCCGTTTGATAGATTTTATTAACAACGTGATTATTTTGGGAGAGTTAATTTCAGCGAAAGAAATTATTTTAATGCGTCATTTTGTTCTTGTAATATTAAAATTACTCTCTTATATTTTTCGTTCCATCGTAGGTAAGATGGAAGTGGATTAAGGCATATTTGTGGCTCTTAAAGCTGATAGAACTTCGATCAACGAGATCCATCCGGGAAATGATTTTTATTCATAACTTGGTAAGAGGGATGTTGCGTTGCCGCGACTCGAAAATCTTGACGTTAATAGCGGAGGCATGTGTTCGCACTACAGGTGATATTCTCTTCGTGGCGGACGTTTATTGCTCGCAAGGTAATGCTTTTTCCTAAACCATAAACAGCCCATAATTTACGAATTCCTTTCGTCTCTGGATTCCGGTGCGATATTATTACACCGTGCTCTTCGTTCGTCTCTCGCGTAACTCACATTGTTCGTTATAGTTTTAACTCCTCTGCTCATGATTTTTCATATTTTATCTCTTTCAATACTCCAGAGATGTACAGGGTATTCGGCCATTCTTGGGAAAAATTTTAATGGGAGATTCTAGAGACCAAAATAAGACGAAAATCGAGAATACCAATTTGTTGATTGAGGCTTCGTTAAAAAGTTATTAACCTTTAAAGTTCCGCCTGTAGAACGGCAATCTGCGAACAGCTGCATGCACGCGATAGTGGTTCTCACTCAGCAGGAGAAACTCTACTTAGTGACGCATTGATAGCCTTACAGTTTTGTGTGTCCAATGTTAGGAATTTTGTACTAAAACATTATTTATTATACAGGTTATTTCGTTATTTGTAGTACAACAATAAACATATAATACAGTACAATTTTTAATTGTGTAATAAGTATAACTAAACAAACGTGAATTAATATACGCGAAATACTACTTGTATATTTAAATATGTATGCGTAAAATGTTTCAGGGATATATGTGCACTTACTATGATGCGTATTAAAGTACGTGCGTATGAAATATACACGTATTTAAATACACGTACAATAGGAATATCTAAATAATTATCGATCAAATTGTAGTGTATCGTTTAATATAACGACGTTCAATAGAAATAGGTATACAGTAAATGTATGTAAATCTAGTGTTAAGAGAGCCAACACTCTACGACACTATTCTCCGAGGAAGACATCGTTGTCCAGGATAAAATTGATGCCGAGGGAATTATGTAATCAGGAGTTTTTGTGAAGAGACGACAAGCTACGCGAGAAAGCTACTCGGCGACTCGTGATTAGGGCAGAATAAATATAGAAGAAAAGCAGTAAAAGCGAGGGAAGAGGAGATGGAGAAGTGGAGAGATAGAAGCTTTTCGAACTCTTAATTCGCCTGCGGCCAGCCCCTTTCTCGACAACCCCTATCGATCCTCCGCACATCATCATCGAGGTGAAGTTGAAGGCGTACGGCCCTGGTCCCGCGTCTACGGTAACCATGGAAGCAGACGCGTAGCCGACATCGACGCCGACATCGTCGTGTGGTCGTTGCCTCGCGTATGCAACGCGTGCACGTGCACGCGTGCGCGCGCATTCGCACATTATTCTTAGCCATGCGTTGCGCAGCACGCATCCCTCGAATATGTGTGCAAGCGTCCCGTTAGAGGTACTGTCCATTTGCGAAAAGGAGGCTAAAAAGTATTTATGTCTCCACTTTATAGTCTATTACCTCTCCCGCCATCATCCGCACTATGTGCATTATTAGTCAAAGACGATGATGGAGATCGACAGCGGCCTATAGACTTTATAGAACAGAGTGCGTGTACGATAGAGAAACTATTGGGTTGTTTGGAAAGTAATTTCATTTTTCTTCTTCGTGAAATGGAACAACTTTCTTATAATATATAAATATTTTACTGAATTATGTACTAGCCATTTTGGTCCAACATCTTATGCCATCTTCCTGGTAATAACATTTCTGATCTTTATTTATAAAAAACTGATGCAAGTGATTTTTGACATCGTCGCTTTAAGTAAATATCGTTTAAGAAATTTTGTAAAGATTGGAATAAGTAATAATCCGATAGTGCCGGCATATCTTATTCAAATTGCAATAGCTTCTGACGAGTTACTAAATTTGTCCGAGGTCTGACATTATCATGGTGGAACCCAAATATCGAGCTTTGAAACGGAACCAAGTCGTTTGTTTCATGTGATCACAAATGGTCGAATACGACAAAAACCTCTTAACGATTTCTCGTGTTGTTATTCGTCGATTTGCTTCAATCAATTTATTTCGTCTTCGTCGGCTTTAACTGGCCATCCAGAACCTGGAGTATCTTCCATATCAAAATTCCAGGAAGGAAATTTCGACATTGCGATTTTGTTAAAACATCTTCTCCATACACGTCACAGAATTTTATTCTTGCTCGAACAGCATTCTTACCTTTTCGGTAATAAAAAAGCAAAATATGCCGAAAATGCAGCTTCCGAAACAAACAAAATTTTTTACAAACAAGCCTTGAAGTGTCAGCCGCGAAAATATATAATGAGAATACGGTTTAGAATAAAGTTGGCTGGTTAAAAATACAATTAACGTGTCTATTGGTAAGAAAACGAAACTACTTTCCGAACAACCCAATAGTAGACTTCAACTAGAGTGGGGATATAAACACTGCCTAGTCTTTTTCACGCGAACAGACAATACGTGTGTGCGCGCAAAGGCGGCATGTCCGCAAATGACATTTGCACGTGGTTGAGAATACGAGTTGCGGGGGACGACGGTAAAACAAAACTTGGAAAGAAACGAAAAGTGGTATCAACGGAGGACACCCTTTCGAGATACATACGTGCACCTTAAGCTGTCGGCTACGAGCGACCTTTGTGCAGCGGTAAAACGCATTAAGCACTTTCCGTGCTCGTTACTCTTGATGCGTGTACACGAAATGTCTGTACGACGTTAGAGAATTGTAGCTGCAAAGTTAACACGCGTCCATTCGGCGTCGCCGCTACGAAAATTTGGAAAACGTGATAGAAATGGTCAACACTTCCTCATTTTTCACTATAAAAACAATTTGGTCCGGAGGTCTCTCCGGCGAAGGTTTTTCAGCGGAATTTGTATTTTACTTTTCACTTCTGTATATTTTTTAACAATTTTATTTACCATATAAATAACATTTTGCAAAGTTTATAAAGTATATAATGTAAAAAGATTCGTATTATCAAATTGAATTTTTACTTTTAAATTCATGAGTTGAAATAGGAATTAGCTGAACCGTCAAGTTTTAATTAGTCAATTTTTATTTTAAGGTATGAATGAAAAGATTGACCACCAAAAAGCAATGTAAAACGTTTGATTTTAATAACAGTTATGATTAACTATTTGCAGGGAACACGCATACATATTTAATGTGTTGTGTATGAGTATTAGTATCAGGATCCCTGAAATTGTATTTGTGGTTTACAATTTCATGTAAATATCCCTCATCAATTAAACAATTGTACGATTTCCAACAGACATATAGTATTTTTGTGTTTAGCTTAATCCACTTCTCGATAACAAACAACAATGTTTTAGTAGAACCTTCATAAATTGGTTTAATGAATGTTTTATTATTACCACGTTCGAAATCGCCCAATATCCAGTGCCCAGTAATTAGATTTAATGATCTTTGTTACATTTTCGCCCAATCCAGATATAATCTACATTATTAGGACTTTCATTTTTAGTATAAAATAGGCTCAATACTTAAAGAAGACGATAGAGAGATGGACAGATTCATATGTGGTTACTTAAATTACAGTATGACAATGTGACAATTATTTGAATTATTCATTGTCATGTACTTCCAGACAAATCATATTTCAATTTATAAACTTTTCCTATTATTGTCATATAATAGAAAATATTAGAAGATATATATTTTTAAGGGATTTCAGTTATGTTCTATAAAATAGTAAAAAGGTTTTGGTCTCCTTAGCAAAATACGATGCGATATAAATATTCTATTCCGTTTTCGAGATATATGAATAGTTTTTGCGATGAATAAATATTTATGGACAACGTGATATCGAGGACTTGTTCCCAGAGTTTGGCAACTCACACAACTTTTATCAGTTTTTATTAAGCATTGCATATGCTGCGAGTGTTAAAAGCGCATTATAGTGAGCAGAGTCCAATAAATCACGACTGGCAACTGTGGCTTGTGAAGTTGTTTCAAAAGAAAGAAATGTTATATCGTAAAGTTTTCCAACAACTTGGCATATGCAGAATGATCTGTTTTCAAGCCATGAAACATATTCAGTATCATGGAACCGTTAACAATGTTCTTTCAAAAATAAGGCGATAGAAAAAGAACGTGAGAACCGATCGAAGGATTCACAGGCTCTTTCATCCGTAAAATCTCTCGCTTTTCTGTTCAATTCTTAGAGAACTTTCTGGGTTTGTAGTTCGGTCAAAAGTAAGGAAACATGCTTGGTTTTTACTAGTGGTAACTCTAAATTAAGGGATGAAATTGCCCACCAATGTTTTAATATTTTGGTATTATCATAAACGAGGTATACGAGTGGACTTTACACCTTATGGACTTTCGCGGCTTAAAATATTCTATTGTTATAAAAATTGAGAGGCGATTTTAGTTGAGATGATATTGACTGAATTAGCGTTGATGGGCAAACAGACTGTAGTTGTGTGTAAATATATGTGAGCTGCGGAGTACGAATTACATATTTGAATTTCTTTATCTAGTTAAAATTGCAAATAATTTGCATTAATTGTACAGTTTCACGAGCAAAAAATATTAATACCTTCGTACTTTGTTTCGAGTACGTTTAGAAAAAAATTGTTTATTTCAAATTTTATTACATCAAATTTTCAGAATTAGATTAGGGTGTTATATTTACTGTTTCCTTTTATAGGAGCTCGACATTTCATCAACTTATGGATCCAGAGATTTTCAATATCCGTGAGTAGTAACACCAATTGTTATATTTTTTTAGTGCAGGCTAGGGTCTTCTTGCATTCGCGATTTTTAATGTTACAAATAAATATTTCACAATTGACAAATAATTTTGTTAAAATATGCGAAATATTTTCATTAATTTTATTATTCATTAATTATATGATGAGTAGAAGATGTACTTTACGTGCAAGAAAACATATTGTGATTTTCGATTTTCGACTCAAAGTAAGATGCATTGTATAATAGTTTCCTCTTTTGAAAAATTTACTTTGACGACAGAATCGAATATGGAAAATTGAATAGTTTAAATAATAATTTAATACATTTATTTCAATAATGTATTTTCAATTTGTATAGTAAATTATTTTATCATAAAATTTTAATTATAATCTTTCGTTTTGAATTTCAATCATAATAGGGTTCTTTAATAATAATATTTTTCAATATTAACCTGTTTTGATGTTGATATATTAGATATAACAATTCGAGTCATTTTAACTAAGAATTCAATAATAAATAGATACCGTTTAATTAATTATTAATAACCACGTTTTCTAGTCAGGATTTTCAGAATAATCTTTCCGTGTTCGTTGCCTGAACTCATGCACATGCCCAGGTGTTATTTGCATGAGCGAATGCAACGGTGCACGATAATTTAGTTTTTAAGTTTATAATAGTAATCTACATTGTTTGATATCAATGTTATCGAAAGTCGATTTTTTTCTTAAATGACAAAATATTCAAGAGAATGTTTGACTTCTTCGATTAGCATTGTTAAAGGTTATGCTTTTTCCTTGAAAAGGATATTTTTTCAAAATTCAAATTATTTACACAATACTATCCACATTCCCCACAATGCATATTACACACCAAATTCCGTTACATGTATGGAATGCAGAAATATATGAAGCAACTAGTAAAATTGTTTTTCATTCCATTTTAAAATATGTGAAATTCAATATACTAAATTTAACACGCCATATTTGGAAATATTGAAATCGTTCGGATGTTATGTCTCTTAAATAACTCACCATCGATGTCAAGAAACCCCCAAAGTGTGCATCGTATTCAGTAAATCCACCGTGTCTTTATTTCGGTTTTGAAACTGTAAATTATTTATTATATTCAATATTACAATTAATATTTGCACAATAATGAGCACACGTATCGAAGAATTTGCGCGGGCTATGCACTGCTGTGAAATTATCACTTTCGATTCTTGCTTCCGATTCTCCCTTGGAGTATCGTAGCTAACGTCACTCTATATGGTTAGCAATTTTCGGCGCGCAATTCAAACGTATTCGAATATACGTAAGTACGTTTATAATTAAAATTAATTTCATTGAGACGATTAAACGCAACAACATCGAATTATTTATTCTTCTATATCTTTACTGCAATCAATACTGAAATGTATTATATCGTATAAATACAATACAAAATTAGCCACTACAAATAATACGTTAAACAATTCTTTTGCTTTTGATAATGCAAATAAATATTTTATTAATACGTCGCTGTATTTTCCGACCCATCATTTAATATTATTTTAATTGAAAAATATACATACGAAAGCAAGATAATATTATAATAAATGTATTCTAAACAAAATTTATTTTAAATGAAAGTTTTAATATAGTGGGAATGTTTTGCAATGTTTCAAATGTATTCGTTTATACATACAAATATTTAAACAATTAAATTATAAAATGCAGTATTCGAAAAAAAAAAAACAAAAAATGTCTATTTTAAAAGTTTAACATTACTTGACCAACCTAATACAAATGTTATATTCTTGTCTAAAATCTAAATTCTTTTTTTCCTTACTCATATGTTGTACAGTATAGAAAATACCGTGACTGTATTATATTGTGGTAATCCCTTGAGAAAGAGGGGTTTGCATGATTCGATCCGACAGAATTGAGCCAAAGGGAGACGCGATTTCATTAAAAAAATATAGATGTACAAGTTTCTTCTATGCCGTCGTTCGAGAGACTCGATGGCCCCACGCAGAATTTCCTGCGATAAATTATCGGCGGAGGATGTAGAAGGAAATCTGACTATTTCACCCGGCACGCGTTTACTTTATTTTGTCTCGCAATCTGGAAAATGGACAACACCGAAGACAAGTTTCCGGTCGATGCTATACATATACGGGCCGCGCGCATCAAGCTAACATAGTCGGCCTTTCAGAAATCAATGCACCGCAATAACCGAACGATGCACTTTGTTTGCTTCGTTGCATTGAGTCCCCGCATCAAAAAGCTATTACATACAATGAAAATAGATTTCAAAGGCCGGCGACCATGTTCATGAGGGAGACAGGAAGAGAAGGGACAGTCCGAAGAGGGGAAGATCGGAAAGAGACAGCAGTTCATGCATGGACAAAGCTATCGGCCAGATGAACCGGAAGGGAGTGTAATGTCCCGTGACATTTTGTTTCACGTGCGTCAACACCATTAAATCCCATGGTGATCACGAACATTCCGTAAAATCTTTGCGTTTTACTAATGTCTCTCTTGAAACGACGCGTAATGGTTTAAAACGCTGACCGTGAGAAAGTCACCATATTCTATTACATAACTTTTGAATCTTTTATGTCTCTATGCGAATACATTTGCATTGTATGCACCAAAATTAAAAATGTTATTACCTTAAAGTACTTATCGAATACTGCTTAACAATAACTGTAATATAAATGGAAAGATTACGTGAATCATCCTATAGATGCCAGAAAGATAATTATAGAAAGTGATCGGAAAGTTAACGAACTGTTGAACTTTTAATAAGTAACAAAACTTTAAAGCGTGGAAGAGTATAAAGAATGGCCTTTGCTACCCTCGATGATTAATTCGCAATAGAGCGGAGATCCTGAACTTTGAAAGTGGGGCGTCAAAGACCCCTGCTACCCTCTTCGCAACCATAAATCAGGGACCGATTACATGTGTAAATATACTGCTCCTCATCCTTTGTAACAGCTGCCCTTTCCGAAAATACCTCTTACGATCTGCTAAAACAAAAATACGTATGTACGTTAACGGATGTAAGTTCAAAACGATACTGTTTGATTACCAATAGATTTCAATGTTTCTAAACAGTATAATTATTTTTAAACTTACTTTGAAACAAATATGTAGTACCTGTATTTTACACGTACAAATTATTTAATGACAGAGAAGCAATTATTTCAAATTTTCACGGTACCAATAAAGATGTCGCATTTTCTCTGATAGGTAGCGTGTATGAGTGCACGCCTAATGCTTGCCGCCATCTATACAGATGGCGGTGCACGGGCAGAATGAGTTTAATTTATGCATTTTGTTCGTACACGTAGCGTGCAATGTTGCAACCAATGGGATCGTGGAAGGCGCACGATCATATTTATATGTAAATGCAGATACGTACACATGGAAAAAACGAGAATTGATGAGGCAGAGGGTCGAATCAAAACTTGCATCCTGATTACACACAACGTACCTTTAAGTATGCACGCGAGCTGATAACATTGTTAATTTCATTATAAATATTCACCGACAAATCGTACTTAAATTATTTTACCGTATACATAAAGCGCGAACGTGTTTTCTTTTAACGGTCGTGCCTGTCACTGCCGAATTCTGTACAATGATTTTCGTTTGCTCGAATGAATCAGGCTCCTATTGCCCTCTGTTGTGCTGTGCACGACGAACTGTTGGTTCGAAAAAAGGCAGACTTATAGGACCAAGTTGCATTGTTGCAGAAGTAGTAGCTCAACTGAGTCGTGTAGTTGTTCCGATTTTTTTCGCCCACGATGGAATTTCCTGGTTGACTGACGGCTTGGTCGCTGTCGATTCACCGGGCGATCACCCGTGAATTCCCCTGCTCCTTTGCATTCCGCAATAACAACGCGAGTCGCAGATGCCAAAGGCAAATATGTATGTGCCTACGAACACGTATACACGCGTAATACACGGGACAGAAAGAACGAATAAGGAATAAAAGTAATACCTACATTTCGAAATATCCGGTCTTTGATTCAAGCACCCTACCTCGTCACAGTCTCTTTCTGCTACGTTTATCTTTCGCTCGTTTATCTCTCGTAAATCCGTCCGCGATATCCATTGATATTTCTCCTAACCAATTGTCCATAGCCTACAGCAACAATCTGATTGCAAATGTTGAAGGGAAGGAGGTTGCCTCTTATCGGCTGTACCACCTTTTTTTCTGTCTCGCCAGGATTTCCCTTTCATCCGTATAATCTTTCCTGCTGTGATCTTGACGAGTGCGTTTCCCTTTTCCTATCGCATCGTGACAAAAGATGACACGAATTTTCTTTGAGATGGCCGTTGGGATGAATAATCCGCGTGACAGACTCACGAATACACTTGTATCTATAAAAAATTGATATACATATGTACGATGCATCCCCATTTTATTCAGCTTGCAGTATACTCAGTTGGCTTATACAAAATGCACAAATAAGTGTCTGAGAAAAATATAGAATCCAATTTAAAAAAATAAACGTCACCGTGACAAAGCTTTTCAAGGTCAACGCAAGATCAAATATCGATCATCACGATATGTTCCTCTTAATATGGTAAACGTCGATAAAAATTCATTGTTTGATCAGCTTTCACACGTATACATCCTGTATTTTTAAACAAATTCTAAACCAACAATATGATGTAAACCCTCTTCCATGCTAATTTTACAACATCATATTTCAGTTTCGACAAAACCCTGATATTAACCTCAAAATGTAACCCATGTAGCATAGAAAGACCCAATATAAGTGTATATACATATGTACATATATTTAAGAAGTTGTTAAATAAATAATATGACAAAATGAAATATAATGTATTTCTTATATATTTCTTTACTAATTCTTGCTATTTGTTTAGACTATATTCGATACCTGCGATGTTATTAATTAAGGAAGCGCGTAATTGAGTGCCCCATTATCGAAAACTAGAGTTACGCTGTTAGTAGTTGAAGATTAATTATTATTAAAGCCTCTTGGTCCCCCGAGTATTTTCTGATGCTGAAGCTGATGATAGCGAATCCGTCTAGTACTTATGATATACAATATAAGTAAGTAAACGCTTAATATTTTGTAAATATAAGATACTTATAAATATATGCAATACTTCTATAAATATATAATACTTTATAAGAGATCGATCAGAAAAATAGAAAAATTGCTTTTTCCAAGAACTTAAAAATGTTAGAGTATTGAGCTTTATCCCAGTAGTAACGTATGCTTATAATAATTATTTTATGAAATATAATTTAATGAATCATTATAAATATTAACAAACCATTTAAATATGACACTTGCCATTATTGTCATTGCCATATAATTTTGTAAATTGTTTAGTCGTCTATACGGATACCAATCGAAACTATTGATACACAGCTGGGTATACCTACACGCATATACGAATACATGTAGTGGAAATGGGAACGAAAAAGCTAACAAAACCTACCCTTAGATATTTATTAGGAGTATGTGTACCTTCTACTAAACATAATGCTGCTAAAATACGTGTGCAACAACCAGATTTCGATGAACATATTCTAATGGTATGTAAATTTGAATGATTCTTACGTGAACATGTATTTGAGGTTATGTGATCTTTTATTGTATTACAGTATTTCCACAAATATGATTTTGTGTATGCTCATGATCCTGAGAAACGTTGCAAAACTGGTGATACAGTTTTAATACAAAATTTACCAAATCAATTAACTCGCCTTATTACTCACAAGGTATACTTTGTATATCAAAGTACTTAGATAATAACAGAATCTTAGAATAGTACTTAGGTAGTATCAGTATAAAATGTTGAATTAATTTTTATGTTTTTATTCAATTGTGTTTGTAGGTTGTTGATATCGTTTTTCCACTAGGTGATATTACAGATCCTATAACAGGTAAAAAAGTTGCTGCAGGAAAATATAGGTATATACAATTTTTATTTAATGTAAATAATAATATAAACATTTCAGTTATTTTGTGATATAATTTCTCCGAAAACCACAAAACTAATTCTATATTTATATAATATTAGGGATGATATAGAAGAAGATTCGAAATTATATGGACCATTAGACTCTAGATTTAAATATGATGAATCATCACCTAGAGGAGTTACAGAAGGCAAACGAGATTTCACAGACAAAAATACTTATGTAAAATACAATGAAGATCCAAATGATACTGACCCATATGCTATATATCCAAAATAATTTATATGCATTAAACTTCTCAATAACTAATAAAGATCATGTATAAGAGAAATAAACAATATAATTTATTTTTGAACTTCTTAATACAGTTTAATATTAGTATAAAAATTTATTTTAAACACTCGCATAGAACAAATGTCGCGTATGAATTTGAAACGACAAAGTTTAATAAAAGAAGTCGTGTAAGTATTTTTTGTTTAACTATTTATAATTGTTAATGTATAAATCAAAACTCATGGAAAGAGTAATAAGGGGAACAATATTAAAATAATAATTTATTAAACATACCATATTAATCCTATATACCGTTTTTGTGCATATATATTTTAAAATCAATTAAATACAAAACACTTTGTATCTTTTTTTGTGAAAGTTGTACATTATTATTTTATACTCAAAGTAAAGTTATATTAAGCTATTCGACCCAAAATTCTACAAATATGTTAACTTTTAAATATTATCAGTAATTATTATTAAAAATGATCAATTTGAAATTTACAAGTAATGTGATGACTTAATTAGTTTATAAAAACAAGAAAAGAACTTTATAATCATTCAGAAAGAAATTCTCTTTCGAGCGCTGCTCCCATTGCATTCCATTCTCTATCATCTTCGTTGTCCATTATTTCAAGATCTTCGACTGAATCTTGCGAATTATCACCTAGATCTAAATCATCAGGTAAGTCTTCTCCTCTTCTAAAACGTGTTACAGGATCGTCATCGTCTTCATCATCATCCAAACTGTCTTCCCTTCCACTTGAATCATCATCTTCGGAACTTTCGTTAGAAAGTTTTTTCTTCTTTCTTCTTGGTTCATTTACATTATATCCTATTTCGCAATTAAATAATAATTACATTGAATTGCTTTTGTGACTCGCTTTATCAACCAATAAAACTTTAGAATATTTTTAACTCCTAAATTCTAGTCCTTTCTAAAATCCGATCTCTAACTATTCTCAAGCTGGGGACACACGAGCATTAAAACAACGTGCGTTGCGACGGTTATAACGTCCGTTGTAGAAATACAGTAGTGCCCACATAAGTGACCACGCTCGGGACCGGTTGCGGTCATTTATGTGGGCATGGTTACTTTTCAGAATTCAACAGAGATAAGGAAAGAGGATAAGTGCGAGTGTATCGATAACGACCGGCGTCAAGTTACGCTCGACACGTTAGATGTTCGAAGCCGCTTGGCTTTTAAGAATTGGTGGGGATAACCGCGGTCATTTAAGCGGGCAAAAATTCAATCACTTATGTGGGCACTACTGTACATTGTCTTGCAATTGAAAACAACAACGACAAACAAGACCGGCGTTCATATGTCTGTCTTAGTTGTTTTCAATTTTTTAGACAAGGAAAAACCCCCCGGCTTAGATACTACACGCTACGAACGTGTATTGCTTTCAACGTCCATCGCAACGTGCGTTGATTTTTCATCGACGTATTTATGTTAGAACGCACGTTGGAATACGTTGACGCATGTTTTCCATTGTATACCGAGAAATACAGTAGGCAACACGTGCGTCGACTTGCCATAATGTTCGTGTGCCCCCAGCCTTGGCCCTCCGTCAGGCGCGCTCTTTATAGTAAAACGCACGCCTTTTTTCGTACTCCGTACACGCGGCGTTGACATTGTGAAATTTTAACTTTTGGCTCAAATATATAGAAAAACCTCCAAACGAGGAATAGAAAAAAGTCCGAAGTCGAGCCGATCACAGGGGGAACAGGTCTGTACACGAGCGCGCCTGCCGGAGGGTTAAGTAAACATTTCACTCATATAAAATATAATTTATATATTATACATACGTTCACAATTCGCGGAATCTTCAGAATCAGAATCCCTATTGCGAACTTTATTATCACATTCGTCGGTACTATCTACATCCTCTGTATAAAAAACAGGTGCATCCATTTCTTGATCATCCATATCTTCTTCAACTTCTTTATCCATAATTTCTATTTCTTCTGGTGTAAATGACATTAGAGGGTTAATACTATCAGCGAAACTATGTTCTGCCCTCTTTTCTTGGTCCTCAACGTGTTCTGGACTACTACAGTGAGGAGGTGGTATTCTTGAAGCACGAGCCTGAAAATGTATAATTCTTTATTGAAATTAGGAGCGATTATCAATCAGATTTATCATTTCACTTTATGTTCACAATCATTACATTACGTTCGTAGTACCTATGAAAATTTAGTATACCTTTATAGTAAGTGGAAATAATCGTTCATCAACATGTTCCCAACGTTCTGCGCAAGTCCAGAGCCAATCTGGATTTACGATTTTTATATTTTCATTTTTCTTGGCTGTATTAGCCTTAGCTGTACCAGGTCTAATAGCTACTAAATGAGTAGTTTTATCAGATAAATCCTGAAACATAATGATTTATAATAATAAACAAAATCAAGATATAATAGTATGAAAAAAAGTTAATACACTACTTGTGACACTTCTGCTCCAAATGCTCTGGCAACTTTATATGCTCGACTTTGATGAAGTTTCTGATGAGTAGGTATTAATCCACTAAAAGTTAAATGTACTCCTTTTAATACTCGTGCTCGCACTCGCGGAATAACGTCCCTCAATGATTTGCGCCTCGTTTCTTGTTCTGTATTAGCATAAAATTCCGTATGAATTCTTCGAAGAATATCTTCTAAATATAATAAATAATCATCGTCATCTTCATCTAAAACATTATTTTCATTGAATTTTGTATCCTCTTTTTTAATATCTTGTGTTGGCTTTGCTGATAGTATACTTTCTTTTTCCTCCAATATTTTGTTACTGTTGTTTTCATTGCTAGAGTTAGGATTTTGAGTAGTATTATTCATGGTGTCATCTTTGGTATTTTTATCATTCTTTTCTTCAGATTTGGATAGAGTGTTGTCTTCAATCGTTTCCGGAATCACTTTTTCAAGACTGTTATCTGTTAAAACTCCTTCACTCAATAATTCAGATGCACCATTTTTATTTGTTTCACATTCATTATTGTCTGTACAAGGTTCATTCATATTTTGTACTTCAGATAAAATTGATCCATCACTTTGCGCTATGTCATTTTTCTCAAGCCCTGGTGGTGCATGTATATCACCAGTATGACGAAAAAAGTGATAAGGTTTTACTTGAACCAAATTCCCACATCCCTGCCATACATCCTCTCTGTCATCTATAATGCATACCAGATCATCTCCACAGGGAAACAAAGCCCTACAATTTTTAGATATCTTGTATATTTGTATACATATATATCTATACTGCATATATAGAAACATTTAACATAATTAAATATAAACATATATATTATTCTATAGCAGAACTATGCAAAAGCTCTTAAATAAATGAATCAAATGAAATACAGTAGTGCCCACATAAGTGACCACGCTCGGGACCGGTCGCGATCATTTATGTGGGCATGGTTACTTCTCAGAATTCAACGGAGATAAAGAAAGAGGATTAAGCATATATATAGATGAAAACCATATATACAATGTATCGATAACGACCGGCGTCAAGTTACGCTCGACACGCTCGATGTTCGAAGCGACTTGGCTTCCAAAAGAATTGGTAGGGATAACCGCGGACATTTAAGTGGGCACTACTGTAACTCTTTTAAAATCATACTTGAGATTAGCTGTTTTTGATGCAGGATCAAAACATTCATCCCTAGAAAGTATTCTATGAGAAAATAAAATTCCATCTTTGTCCAATAATGCAGCTACAGTATGTGCATAATTTCTTGCTCCAAATGTACATATATGTAATTCATATAAACGACTCATTTCAGAGAGAAAGTGTCGTGTATTAGGCCTCAAACGGGTATGATACCATGGGGAATTTGGTCCATAAAGTTGATAATGATAAACATCCTGCGAAAGGTACATTAATAATAGTAATTGAATAATTCACTACACGTGTGTATTGTACCTTCATATTAGGAGGAATATTATCATTTGTTGTATGAACTATCGTTTGATCAAGATCAACAAGTAATGCTAACTTGCGATCATTTAAAAGGCGTTTTTCATCCTCTTTCCCAATTTTTTCAGCCAATTCTGGACATACTTTTAATTCCGGTACACTATGTACCATTGGTACACTAGCTTGTGATATTTTTGTACTTTCGCTCTCTTTGCCAATTCCTTCAACCCTTAAATCTACACCACATTCAGCACATAAATCCTTCATTACAGTAGGATGTCGACATCCTTCTAATGTCATTATCAATTGCCTGAAATACTAATCACTTATGCAAATTTTGAAACAAATTAAAAATGTATGAAAACTGATATACATTACGGTAATTTTATTAAAGTGCATAATTTTTATTGATGTTTTTAGCTCTTAGCAAGAAATTATGAATTCAATTTTTATTCATACTAAATACATGAGATTTTTAAATCGAAAATTCACATCACGCTTTTAAATTAATAAAGCTTGCAAACATAAGGTTAAGAAGAGTGTGTACCCAGGCTGAATAATATCTCCTTCTTTTGCCAAAAGTTTTGAGACACGACCAAATCGTGTGGCTCGATACTTTTTCTCAGGACCCTTGCCATCTTCTGTTCCAGGAGTAATATTTTGATATAAAAACAATATTCTGCCCGCTGATACCATTGTATTCATCCGAACCCTCCATTTTAATATTTTCCCTGGCTGTCCACCAAATGGAAATGTGATCTCTATTGTGCCCATAATTCTTTGATAGCGAACATTCAGATGTTAAAATATTATCTGCTATTGAAAAAAATTAATTTATCGAACGTTGAACCTTTAACGTTTTTGCGCGGGAGATAATATAAACACACTGAAGTTCAATTTTTCTTCACCGACGAACACACACACATATGCGAGTGAGCTCATCCCACATACGCCAAGCCACATGCGTACACTTCCCTTTTATGTATGAAACGTATAGTTTTATTTATATCAATTCCAGATTTTACAAGATTTGAAAACGTTATCCATATTTTATGTAACTGGTGTAGAAAAGCGATACGTAACGTTCAATTAAGATATACCCTCAAACGTTTTAATCACTCATTTAACATCATATTAGATATATTTTTAAAGCAGAAATTCTTCACCTTAGAGAAATATATTTGCCAAGTATTTCTAAAATTCTATAAATATATAACAATGATATACCTTAGAAAATTACAAAATTTGTTAAGTATATGATCGTATAACATATATTTAGATATAATATTTAGTAAAAACTTCCCTAGAATATATATAGCATTAAAGTCACCAAGATAGTTACATACGTCACCATACGTCTATCATACACATGTTGAATGATACGAGGTATCGAGATTTTTGTAAGAATCGATATTACACGACATGTTAAACGAAGATTCCAAATCCAACCTCAATGGAATCTATCCAAAAGATGGAAATAAAATGTTGGATCTGTTAGATTATGTTGAATTTCTATCAACTTGTGATAAATGAAATTATTATTCTTGATTTAATTCAGAGGAAACGTTGGAACAGTAAACATTTCCTTTTAAAATCAATGAAAACGTAATTTTTGTATCAACTGGCAAAAGTGACGTAAAGTTGTAATGATTGAAAGCAAGTTCGCGAAGCAACTGCCAATTTTTAGAAATGAATTGCAATGGGGGGTTGTCTTTGGGTGGTGAACGCAAGACAAATATCTTTATGGATAATAAACCAATTATCACATGTAAGTTTGTTAATGAAAATTTTAATTTATTTAACCTCTTTTCAGTGATGACATTATTGCTAAGCACTATTATTAACGCCCTCAACTGTCAATCTTCATGACATTTCTTTTCTCTTTATAGACGAATTGAAATTATTTAAGATAAAGTTTTATTCGTTTAAAACTTTATAGTATATAATAATAAAGTCTTTCAAAATTAAAATTCCTTTAATAATCGGCATTAATTTATAGTGAACATATGTTATTTTAAATAGGTTAATATTTCTTTTATTCAAAACATTGTACCCCTTATTTAGATCAATTTCATTTGTATTTCAATCTTGAATTAATTACATTATATTCTGTATAATGTCTCTATGCATTATTCTTTATTATTATTTTGCATTACCATTTCATTTAATATATTGGGTGCTTTTAATTATGTATAAATAAAATGTAATAAATAAATCAACTCTGAATATTCTAAATAGTATTTCACATATAATTTAACAGTGGTTTATAGGTATTACTTTATTTATTTATATAAATTTAAAGTAAAAAATTATTAGTGTTGTACAAATGTCATGTTGGCTCCTCACAAAAATTAATGTGTCATATATATGAAGCATGGTAGCAAATATCTTAACACTTATATTAATTAACTGTAATTACATACATTCATTAATATATATAAATCAAATTTAGAAATAAGAGTAGTTTGTATGTATTTTATTTCACCATAATATATTGATCTATTTCAAATAGATGCAGGAGATGAAAAATTATTTTCTACGATGGAAAATGGTTTGTTGCAAGCCATACCTGCAGATACAGCAGAATGGCGTAGGTCATTCAGTAGACCTATGAAGCAAGTCAAACTTGGGGCAACTTTTGTGCCATTTTCCAAGGATATTCTTCCAACCGAGGAGGATCGACATCTGATAAAACAACCAATATTTCATATTTATTGGAGCGAATGTTCTGTAAGTACGTTAACATTATAATTTTTAATGTTATATATTAAAATATATTATATTTCATGTTTTAAAAAACAACTATTTCGATCAAACAAAAAGTAATATTTAAAAACTTAATAATATAAAGTATTTAGATACTTTCTTTTAGACATTCGATAGTATAATTGAAGATTTTACATTTATACAGGGTGTTACCGGACGAGTGTTACCATCGAGCAGGGGTTGATTCTACATACGAAAATAAGTCGGAAAAAGGAATAAAATATTTTCATTTGAAGCTTCGTTTACGAGAAAATCGAGTTTTAAAATTGTTTACAACCCATTGTTATATTTGTTGTCTTCTGTAATGCTTACATTCTTTCTTCAGCCGTACAATTACCGGCTACACTCATTGTTAGTTTAGTCTCGCTACAGCAATCTTGAATATGTTGACGCGGTGAAAGCGTTTGGAGCTTTTAATGGAGCTGCAATGGCAGGAGCTAAGTATTACAGGCAACGATTTCCGAATCGTCGTCATTCAGACAAAAGGGTGATACGGAAAACAGAGCATAGATTTACAAATTTGTCTAATTCTCGGAGTACTACCCTAACATTGGTTTCTTTATTTTATATTATAACAATTGCCTGTAGTGTATACATCGAAAACAGTAAATAGTAATAGCAGTCCCGTTACAAGCTCCTAACGCTTTTACCGTGTCAACATATTCAAGATTGCTGTAGCGAAACTAAACTAACAATGAGTGTAGTCGGTAATCGTACGGCTGAAGAAAGAATGTAAACATTATAGAAAACAACATATATGAACGAATATGACCGCGAACTGGAAACAACTTTCAAACTCGATCTTCTCGTAAACGAAGTTTCAAATGAAAATATTTTATTTCTTTTCTTCGACTTATTTTCGCACGTAGAATCAACCCCTGCCCGATGGTACCACTCGTCTGGTAACACCCTGTGTTATCATACATATTGTGATTGCAGGATGTAGATACTTATAAAGCCAATGTCAAAGACGATATAGATAGTTGGTTGAAAACGTTAATGCAATACCAAATCCAAGATTGGATGATTGTTATAGTAGAAACTTACGATATAAAGAAAACTAATAAATTATTACCTAGAACAACCGTTCTAGACAAAATTCGTAGTGATTTCGCTTCTAAGAATGGTGACAGGTGATGTAACAATCAATTAATGAATGTTCGATAAATATTTTATTACGAATTATTTTTGTTATTATGTTTTTTGTCAAACAGATGTTTTTCTGTAATAAATTCAGTAAAATCAGAAATACGCTCAGCTGAATCATGGAGAGGTTTAGTTAATCGCATACGTCACTTAATGCTTGTTGCATATGATAAAACACTATCTTCTTTTGAAGATATTATTAGAGAACAGAGAGAAAATCGAAATCACCCAAACTGGAATTTTTGTCATTATTTTTTATTGCAGGTAAAATAATAGAATTAGTTTAAACTATATTATTGTACGAAACATTAAAAGTATATTAGATTTTAATCAGAGTTCACATTTTTAGGAAGAACTTGCATTCGTTTTGCAAATGTTAGGTTTGTATGATGAAGCATTAGTGCAGTATGATGAGTTAGATGCTCTCTTTACACAGTTTGTGCTTAATTCTAATGTGGGAGGTAGGATATATTTGTCTTTTTAATTATTTGTTTCTCTTCTTAAAATTGTGGTATTAATAACTGAACAAAATTTTTATAGATACTCCAATTTGGTTAAATTTGTTTCAAACTCCACTAAATAATTGGAAAGGTGTTAACTTAAGTAATGGTACAAATCATCATTTAAGACATCTTTTGGCCGAGTGTAAAGCATCGTTATTAGATCTTAGAAGTTATTTATTCAGTAGACAGTGTGCCATGTTATTAGCACTTAACAAACCATGGGAGGTATTACTGATTTTTTGATTCGTGAAATTTGCTAATTATGAATAATTTCATTTCGAATATAAACATAAATGAATTGTATGTTAGGTTGCACAAAGGTGTTTGTCATTTGTTCATAATACGTTAAGCGAATTACGCATCTTAGAAGTTCAACGACCTGAAGGATCTATTGAATGTTGGTCTTTTCTTTGTGCATTGGAGGTATTGCAAGCTTGTCAATTATCGTCTTATAATATTGATAATAATCAACAACTAGATCTTTGCTCTCTACATACAGCCAGTCTTTGGGCTCTTGCCAGAGATAAAGTAAGTTGCTAAATGCAGCATTAAGATTTGTGTAAATTGTATAAATAAATACTACTTCGTGTATTATATGTAATTGTCATTTATTTTAGTTAGGAGATTTAGGAAAATTATGTGGTCTAATGCCTGGGAATGAACCTTCTAGCGAGCAGTTACACACTGTTGTTTATCTTATTGCTGGTATGGGAGATTCTGAACCACAGATACAAGGAAAATTAACACCCACTGATAAATTGAAAGAAGCTCTTTCTTCAAAGGAAGCTTTCAAAAAACAATATCTCGAGCATGCAGAATTAGCTATGGGTACTTATAAACATGTAGGTCGAATTCGATCAGCCAGATTAATAGGAAAAGAACTAGCACAATTTTATAGCGAACTCGGAGAAAATCAGAAAGCCGTAGCATTTTTATCGGACGCTTTAAAAACTTACACGGATGAAGGTTGGAACCATTTGGCTGCACAAACTCAACTAGAACTTGCACAGTGTTATAAAAGAATGGATGATATTGAGAAATATACAAAAGTTTGCGCAGCAATTTCCAGTTTGAACGTATTACACATTACTGTCCGTAATTCATATTATGAAGAAATGTTTGGATATATGAAAATGATCTCATCGCCTCAACCGTTACTCATAGAACTTGGATGTGCTTTTGTAATACTCAGTATGGAACTTAAAGTGATGGATAAAGTCGTACAAGATTGCGTGGTTAATATTGAGATCAGTATACAATCTTTATTTCCGAGAGAAGTAAAATGTACTAAAGCATCTATATCTGTTGAAGAAATTCAGAAACCTCTAGTACCTAATAAAAAGAAGGGTTTAAAATTACCAGCTGAACCTGCAATCCCGTTGTACGTAATAAGTATAATATAAATAATAGAGGTGTGCGGAATCCCGAAAAAAATGTGTTTAAATATTTTGTGAACGTTACAGTTTTAATAAATCATTATTTTCAGGTTGTCAAAATGTACTTTGGAAGATATGAAGCCATTTGATCCAAGTTTACTTCAGTTACAGGTATATTCGTATTTAGTATACAAAGAAGATAAAAGTCTTGGATCTGCTAGTGTCGTACATAGAAATACTAAACCTGTTATAAGACGTTCTGACAGTACAAAACACAGGAAACCATCTGTAAATGCAAAAGGTGATTTTAGTAAAGCGTTATCGTGTGATGAATTTATAGTAAAACCAGGCGTAAATACGTTTACATTGGTTAGACGCGTGGACCAACCTGGTTTTTACATAGTTGGTCAATTGTCGTTGGTTATTGAAGAAAGATTGGAATTTCTGTCGCCTGTTTTAAATCCTCGGCTATGTTATGAAGTAGCTAAGACCCAACCAACAATTTCTGTGAAATGTGGGAGAGATTTATTGGCAGGCCTTATCCAAGACATAGAATTAGTTATTATGAGTGGGAGTATAAAAATAACAAAAGAAATGAAACTTAAGTTACGTACGTCTAGAGGATTAGTAGTGCAAGTTAATAATTCACAAGAAATAATGTCTAAAGAACTAGAAATACCTTTGCCAGTTTGTGAACCATTTCAAACAATATGTTTACAATTAAGAGTTCTAGCTGACCTACCACCAAAGAAAGATACTTTATCAATGGAACATAAGGTACTTATTCTTTTTCATATATTTTATTGAATGTATAGATAAAAATATTTTTAAAATACTTATAACTATTAATATTTTTTCAGTTGAATATACAATGTCCATGGGGTGCCGAAGAAAGCATACTTTTGCATTTTGGTCCACCACTCATGTCAAATATGAAACTTCACACAGCAAAACGAAGAAAATTTCTTCAAATAGTTGTAACAGGATTAACAAGTCAACTTCTGCAACTGACTGAGCCAGAATTAACAACAGTAACATCGATAGATGTTAATTTTAAAAGTTTAAATCCAATTGCGGGACAGAGATTAATAATAGGTAATGGAATAAATGTGTCGTTTATGTGGGAACTTGAAATTGGGAAGGATGAAAAATCTATGATGCCCATAAAGACTGATTTTCGCGTAAAATACATCCCCGTTAACGATACTCAAGAACTAAGTGATGATCCTTTGCATATACATAATTTGCAAAGAATGGAAAAGGCATCCAGTGTTTATAGATGCAATTTCGATATCACAGATTATGTGGTAAGAGTATAAATTATTTCTATTCTTGCCTTTTCTATTTAATTGACATAAACTAGTGAAATGTATTTTAATAGTTTACGAGATTTATGTAGTTTATGTATTGAGCTTTATTATTAGTTTGTTATGAAATATAAAATGAAAATGATTTTATAAATGCATTTATGGAGTTTACTTTACGTAAAAGTATTTTAAAAAGACAAGTTTCTATTTATAATATCATTTTCCAGACTTTGTTTACAGTGTCCTCAAAAGTTGAACCAGCTGGGAATGGAGGTGAATTTTGTCGTGCTAGTAGCATGTGCCATCTTTATCTCACAGTAACACGTATGTTACCCAGTCCTAATCCAAATCCTCCGCCTCAATTAATGTACGAAGTTCTTGCTGATCAAGCCATGTGGGCTGTATGCGGCCGTACTGCTGGCCTTGTGTCGTTGGAAGTCTCAGAAAAACAAAGCGTCACATTGGACGTGATGCCATTAACCAGTGGTTATTTACCCCTTCCTGTTGTTAGATTGTCCCGATATATTCCAGCATCGGAGTCAAAGAGTGGTAAGTACATTGATATTTGTTATATTTGTTTGTATTTTGTTTCTTACTAAAAAAAAGCTATCCTTTTTGAAAGACGAATGACACTTGTTTTGTGTTTTTATGTTTATATTTGCATTAATAATGTTTGTTAATTTGTTTTAAGACATTCGTAAAACTGAAATAGGTTCTAATCCAAGATTAGAACCATTCAGTCCTGGACAAGTCTATAATGCTAGTAAAGCGCAGCAAGTTCACGTTCTACCCGCATCACCTTCAGAAGCAAATTAAATGCAAACGCATTGATATTAAAAGCGTATAGTACATCGATGGCATTATGAAATATATGTCTATATTATTTGTTATATTTCTATGATACCGATTAATATTATAATTTTGTATTCATTTTTCAACTATTGCTATACTGGTTTGTTCATGTTTTTATATTCTTTAATCGAAATTTGAAATTTGGACAAGTAGATTCTATATATATTGCTTGGAGTTATATGTTTGTATAATGCTTGTCAAAAAATCGAATTTCAATCTCATCATTGTTTATTTCCACCAGTAATAGTTAATTAATAGTTTAAGTTTTGCCATTAGAAGCAAAGTAAATATATGACAATATGTGAACAGTAAGTAAAATTAAGAGACTTCTATAATTAAAATGAAAACATATATTTGAAGAAATACTGTTACAACATAATGCTTTGTCCTGTGAAATAATGTGATTTATATTCTAATGAACTCATCGAACAATATTCATTTGTTGATATTGTTATATAGTCCACATCTGAAATCTAACTAATATTTTTTTTTTTGTCCAGTTTAATTGGAAGATATGTAAAAATTGTTTCCTTTTTATTTAAAATTACGTACTTATAATTTTTACATTATGTACATATAATAGTATAGATACTTCAAATTGTTTCCTATCTTCCAAATATTTAATTGTTATATAATTTATTCTGTGCGAAGTTTATGAAATAATTTCTAATAATTTCAGTTGATTTGTAGACTCTTACAGAATGTTTGTCAATTTAGTACTAAAGTCATCAAATATTAAATTTTTCCTTGCTGCATGTAATTCTGTAAAATTTGTACAAATGTCTGTCAACAACATACTCATAATATAAAATAAGAAATTAAAATTACATAGTTTACATGCAAATATTATGAGAAATAACTAACATCTATCTCACGGATAAAGATGTGTTCTGTAATAATTATTTGTGTAAAATGTAAGCACATGTAAAAAGAACAAGATAAATGTTATCTTCGTTACATTTATTTCTTAGTCTTTATTATTCTAATTATGAATATAGCGTAAAGTATCGCTGCGTTGCCATGTTAACTAGTACATCATTTTTCAATTAATTGGAATATTTTCACCAACCATGTAAATAAGATAAATATTATAATACTCAGTACTCAATATTTCTATATTGGAAAAGTGTCAATATTTGGCATTTATAATAAAGTAAAATGATATTTTTAAACAATATTAAATGTATTTTAGAATAATATAAAGAAATGTTTATGTCCATATTATTTATTTATTAATGGATATATAATTAACATTATAAACAATTGGTAAGAGAGGTATTCTTTTAATTATTTGCAATTGGAATGTATTTAGAATTGTTCACTTAAAATATTAAATGTTACTTTTAAATGATAAAAAATGACTAGTACATATACATATACGTAAATGTACTATACAGGGCGCGCCCAAATAACATGTACAAGTGGGCAGGAGGTGATTTCTTATAACAAAATAAGAAAAATATAAGACTACAATTTTTTTATTTTCAGCTTTGTTTTCGAAATAATTAAGTTTGAAAGTCGGGTTTGTATTTTACGTACTTACGACTAAGGTGAGATTCAATCAAGCGGTATATGATGTCTACAGGATAAATAATGTGTTTGTTTATAATGTTCACAGGATTTTTACAAATTAGTGCAATCCGTAAAGAACAACAATCGATTTGTTATGTATTATTAAGTACAAAATTTATGAAAAAATTCAAAATTCATGGCTGTGTTCGTTTAATAATTCGATTGATCGATCGGATTATATCAACGTACTTTCGATTCGTGAAAGTCATCATTGTTATAAATTAATGAAAACTGAGTGTCCACGATGAACTGATAAATCGACAAGGGTATCAAAAAATTTTAGAACATTGTTTACAAACAGGATAGAAGTT
The DNA here is from genome assembly GCF_013123115.1 of Colletes gigas. Taxonomy (NCBI): domain Eukaryota; kingdom Metazoa; phylum Arthropoda; class Insecta; order Hymenoptera; family Colletidae; genus Colletes; species Colletes gigas. The sequence continues at coordinate 2,981,490 of NW_025106646.1, forward strand.
ATTACGTTGCTTGCTGAATCGTATCTTAGCCGTAAGTGTGTAAAATACAAAATCGATTTTCGAACTTGATTATCTCGAAAACAAAGCTAAAAATGAAAAAATTGTATTCCGTATATTTTTTTTATTTTTTCATAAGGAATTATCTCCTGCTCGCTTGTACATGTTATTCAGACGCCTCCTGTATATGTCCAAACATATGTACATAAATATATTGAATAGTGTATGTACATTGTTATTTATCATCTTAAGTTAACATAACATAATATATTTAGAGGAAAGAGATACATTCTAAATATCATTTAAAAATCGGTGTAGAGATATACATTAAAAGGCACAGAACAATGTAACAAATATTATTACATGTTGGTACAAGTTTTTTAATTTGCAATATTACTGCATGTACCAACTCAGAAAATTTTTATTCTGTCAATAGCATAAGTAGTTGTTCAGAAAATTTTGCAATATCTTTAACATAATGTTAAGATTAAAATGCTGAAGTTGGTTTTATGTAATCCTGTTAGTACGTTTTTCTAATAAAATTGTATTCTACTTGAAGTCATTACATATGTATAATAAATTGAAATATAATTTTTATTTTTTATATGTACATGTTAAGGATAAACTGAATACTGAATAAAAGAGCATTTGTATTGAATAAAATGAATAATTAATTTGTCTCATAAACTATGTTTACAAGTATATTTTGTTATAATTTATATTCAAGTATCGTTGCAAGTAATAAGTGTGACAATTTGTGGAGAAAGCCATACCTAGTTTATCAGAAAGGGAAGTTGTAGGCGTTGAAAGCTTAATTATTCATATATATATATATATCAAATGTTAGGTTGTAAAAAATACATACACAAATGTATATTTTATTTTATAAATTTAATTTCATTCTTACACAGTAGAACATATAATCAATTACAAATAATAAAGGAATATCAATAAGTAGGTAATGGTTGTTGTGTAAGTAATAGACCAAATCTTCTTTTTAATGTTATTCTTTCTCTTGAATATTTATCTTCGGGAGAAAATCGAGCTAAAATCATTTTCAATATTAAATAATTGATATTTTTTATAAAGCAAACTATTAACTTATCATTTACCTGGATGTGCTGACAACGTAGGCTTTCCATTTGGATCTATTTTCTGTGAAATAATAAACCACGTATAAATAAAAATAACAAATTATACATCATTTCTTATACATCTTCTTTTGTAATATTCGAATTTTCAATCTTTGTTAATATAACAACATAACAAATAAAACCAAAATGTATTACTCATCTATTACAAAGTGTAAAGAGTTACGCATTTCAATAACGAAAGATGTACTGTGTAATTTATATAGTAAAACATGTTTATTATATGTTACCTTCAAAGTATACACTCGATCTCCGTCTTCATTCAAGTAATACATTAAATACATTTTTGCGTTTTAATTACTACTTCTATTCACTAAGGTTATGTCTTACGTTTGGATTCGCATGCACCGCGTGGTTGAACCGCTGAACGTGTGAACCTTTGTAACGCATGCGTACTTAGCACAATGATATGTTGACGCACAAATTGATTTATTCAACTTTAAATTTGAAAATGTACAGTTTAAAAACAGTACGAAGGAAAAAATAAAATAATACATATTTTACGTATTAAATACTTACAAAGTTTTACCTTTAAGTTCGATTCCGTGATATTAAACGCAGTAATTTCCATCTAGCATGTTCACTATCTTATATTTAATTCTGTTCAAATTTTACAATAATATCAAGAATGAAATTAGAAAGTAAGAAAATTCTATATGTAACAAGCGAGCATTAGCAATATTTCTAGTAATCTTGCTTTCGTTAGTATACTCATAACATTAATAAAATATTGTAAGGTCAGGATTCATATCATATTTTTTGTTATTTACTTTTGTGTAAACATTGTACCGAAGACACGGATCAAATATTTTTTATTCGTGTCTTTATTAAATATTATTACATACAGGTAACTCTCCTACAACACGACATCCTATAACACGATTCATAAATTGCGAGAACCCTCTTACAACACGGTTTCGCTTTAACACGATAAGAAAATTGCGAAAAACTTTGTACAACGCTGTACTTGTACAGCACTGGATAACATGATTTTTGCTTAACATATTTAAAAACTAAATTAAAGGAATAATGAACTATAGTGGCTTTACATGAAAATATATGAACAAATTATAATTTATTAAATTAAGGTTGCGTTAAGTTAAAATAATATTTTTTGTTTTGTGTTGTACATACATTTATATTTTTCATCAAAATGAAGTTGCTTATATAGAATTAAAAAAAAATATTTGTTTTTAATAAATTTTCGGAACGTAACTTTTTATACTGGCTCTGGGTCTCATATAACACGGCATTTTCTAGGAACCTATCTACCGTGTTATAGGAGGGTTACCTGTATTATATTTGATCAACTTTGACTGTAATACCGGTATGTTATGTACATTGAAGCGATTGAATACGATGAATGGTGTAGTTCAATTAATAACAAAGAAGAATTTACGAGTGGATCGTACTCGCGTCGGAATATCTCGTCGACGAGAGCACTGATTGTTCGCATATGTAAGCGACAGGTCCGTGGGTGTAGAAGTTCTGACAATTCTTCTTAGCGAAGTCGGCGTTCAGGCACGCATGGTCGGTACAACGGACAGGCAGATAGTCACTGTGCAGGGTGTCACTTCCGTTGACAGAGAAATCATTGTCAGTGTGGAACGAATATTGCCCGCAACAGCGTACACAGTAGCGAATCTATGAACACATCACGATTACAAACATTTTTCTAATGTTCTACGAGCCGGATTTGAGGTAATTGCTCTGACGTTAGTCGTACGGCGACAAATTTATCCAAGCGTAAAGATAATTTATATTCAGATTCATTTTACAATCGTTACTCATGCTTGTAATAATAATTTCATCGATAGTAACTTTATCAATGTACTAATAAAATTCATTCAATAATCGGTCAATTTTCCACAGAATAGAATTATTTAACACGTGACTAGAGCGCTTCTTAAAATTTACCGATTACTCTCTATTTTCATTACTTAACAACATGTTAATTGTTATTGACGTTGAACGAATTAGAACTGAAATCGGTTACATAAGCGTAAGTTCTCAAACATTGATCATCGTACAGTGATTATAAATATTTACCAGGTAGTCATGTGAATAGTTTATATGATAAATTAAATTTTTTTCTATATAGGTCAACAAACTACGTATGACGTGTTCACTTTTGAGGAACGTACAGAAACAGTTTATAGAAATCGAGATGCATTACAAAAAGATCATTAAGTTAGACAAAATAGTACGAAGACGGCGGTTACGATTACAGTAGGAGACACGCATTTCAACTTACATTATCAGCAAACGTTCTATCCATAAAAAATAATCGTGCACCGATACCGATACATTGACATTAAATCTAGCGTGAACTACTAATCTCATGCAGTCCGCCGCTGTGCAAGCGATGAATAGCTTCGACTGAACTAGCCTTTTTCTAATTAAAACGTGACAGTTGTAATTTATCAACTCTTTTCCAGATGCAACCGAGAAAAATTCGCTGGATCGTTCAAGTCGAGGAGGATCCATGGCGGGGCGAGAGCGTCGAGGAGCAAATCTGTTGTATCAAGGGTAAGCATTAATCATAATTAGCAAAAATTTATGTAAAGAGAAAATTGCAGACGTCTAGATCGTTGATGCATCTTAAAGAAGACTTTGAAAGAAAACAAAAATAATTTGAAATTTCTAGCAGTGTTTCTGTCAACCGTCGAAATTAAATTTGTTATTCTTTTATGAGATTTAAATTCTAAACAGTACTAAAAGAATTTGACGTGTACAATTTTGCCGATGTGCTTGACGCAACGATGCAAAGATGTTTATACATATGTATACCATAGCGAGATCTCTCATTAGACCCGACGCACATCCAGTAGTACAATTTCATTCATTTGTCAAAGAAGCATGATCACTACTGACGCCGCATGTTATTTACGTAATTATAAATAGAAATGATCAACATGATCACGTTTCGCACTACGTTTTACCTTGCCTCGTAGCTCGAAGATATGTAATATCTACAGAAAAAGTTGTCGTACAATCGCGTGTAATACTTGAACTTAGAGATACGAAAGCTGTCTTGTCTGCACAGAACAGCACAACTTTCATTAATCGAAATAAAAATTATTACATTTATTTTAAATATGGGAAAGTATTTCACTTTAATACACTTTTGTTAGGTGTACGATGACATATAATGCATTCCCGCGTATCGCTATGTAAATTATATTTCTACTGACGATTCAAGGTGAAGCGAAACTATTGAACGTCGTCAAAGATGTGCCTTATCGCATTGTGAAACTTTAAAGTATCTACCCGAAGTGCTTTCTTAGGAGTATGCGCTTAAAAAAACTCTATTTTTGAATGTGCAACTTAAAGACTCCTTTGACAGACATTTTCAATTAGAGAAATCTCATGGACAATGATCGATGCAAGTATAGGAGTAGGTTCTTATCTGTGAATTGATATACATATCTCGGGAAATACGTTCGATTTAAATGAATTCGAGATTAAATCGGTTTAGTTATTTTGATATTTAAATATTTTTAATTACTTACAATTACTTCATGCACCATCTTTGATATTTACGCGAAAGGATTCTCTAAACAAAAAAAAGATAAAAAATGTGGGTGACCTTTAAGTACATATGTATATTTAATATTGATTTTTTTCTGTTAAACGTCATGGACTTGATAATTTTTAGTCGGACAAATAGTCTTACCATTCTCGTTACAGCCGAGCGATATTGAAAATATTTTCTTTCGCGTTCGAAAATTTCATATTTGATGCGTCGGCACTGACTTGTGGAAAGAAGATCTCCTACAAAGCAAGCTTCCCAGCACCTTACAGTGCCGCGACAGACTGCATCGAATGAGGTTGTTCCTTTTCGACGAAATCACGTTGTGCAGTGTTATTAGAATCCAATGAAAGCATATCAAAGAGCGTATGCGATGTTCAAATATTTCTAGATCTGATTCATTGACCATTTAGATATTTCAGGAATTTTTATATGAAATAATTAGATCTACAAAAAAAGGCGTGTGGATATAATTTCGTGTGCCATTAATAATATACCGTTAATTGTTTTCAAGTTTTTTAAAAATAATTTTTATATTGTATTGTTATCTACTCATAAAAGATGTATCGTGAATCGTGGATAAAAATCAAAATTAAGAAAATGATACTTACATGATATGATATTAGTTTTATTATTGCGTTTGTCATTTTATGGACTTGACTGATTCGAACCATGAGTTTCCCACGAGTTCGTTTGCATAATCTTTCTGACTCTATCGTCTAATATTCTGATAAAAACATATAATTAACGTGCAACAAATCCATCGATAAACGCAACTTAACAAAACATTGCATAAACTTTGAATCGTATTGTTATTGTCTGAGTGATGATGTTACAACAAGCGGTATATTGTTTGTGATTTGTTTCACGTGGTACAGTTAGTCCTGTGTTTCTAACAGTTCAAGTTCAATAAGTTGTGTATTCAGTAACGAAATATTCAGTGATAGAAGAAAATAAGTATGGATGATGATATTTGTAAGTACATTAGGAAATAATATTGCACGATCACTTTTTTTTTTTAATTGCAGAAATAATCGTGAAAGATACGCGCGATTGTAATTTTAGATACGTCGGACAATTATGTATCTATGCTTGAAATTGAAGTGATTAGTCGACTAATTGGAGACGTAACGCTGTGGGAGGTCCCCGATGCAAAGCCATAGACGCATTTCTCAGAATTGCAGTAATTTTGTTACATCGCCATTCAATAGTGCATTTACGGTAGTCAAAATATATACTTACATTATATACAAATGTTTACGTTTAGATATATTGTCTGTTGATACATTCTTTAAATATTTGTTTCTATATTATATGTTTGTACTGCTTACTATCACATTTAACATGCAATTATATTTCGTAAACAAATTTATATCGTTACGATAAGCGGTAGTGATGTAAGAATTGAAAATCGTATTGCAAGGATGGACTGTCCACCTCTGTCTACCTGATCCGTTCGTGAGACTACTTCTTTCGATTTCTGAGATCCTATTTACCTGTGATACATTGGGCCTTACGGCCCGCAAGGGAGGAGCCCGAGGTTCTGTTTCAATACTCGTAGACCATGACTTTTGTGGGCTTCTTTGGAACTCGACACTTTATGGGACATAATGAACAATTGTTACAACTCTTTACCGTTAACAACAATTCGTTGTCATTAGTAAATTGCTTATAAATTACCAATTTGTACGAATGATATATATATTTCATAAATGTAATATTATGATTAAAGTGAAATTGGTTAAACAATATTTCTTCAATGAAGTAAACATTCGTTGGATCGATTCTCGAACTAACTGCAACTCCAACACAAACGATAGAATAAAAATTGTATCGATCTTTTCATTGTTTTCCTACGTGGTTATGGACAAAGTTCCACGAAATGTTAGGTAAAGGGGGAGTCCATTGGATAATAAAGGAAAGAAATAGATGATCTACAGTAGGAAGCGAAATAGACACTCGTGTGCATCGCTAGAGGGCGGGATTGGTGGGGGAAGTTGGGCCTTACTCGTTCGAAACTCCGAGAGTCCGAGGTTGCCAGTTCGCTCGTGACTCGGCCGGTGTGCAGTACGTTCGGTAGTCTAGTGACGCTCGCGCGAAAGTAAGAACGATTGTCGGTTTTTCATTTCCATTTTTCGTTCTTGGCTTGCGAATCGGTCATCGTCCTGCCATACTCCAGCAGTCTCGTCGCGAAACGGTTCTCTTTCTGTGTTGCACCATCCCGATATCCATTGTTTGCGCGAAAACGGAACGACAACCGTAGTTCACGTCATTCGGGTTTCGATCACGCTCGAAGATCTCGGAGGCTCGAAGGAAACGCCATCGTTAGTGGGTACGAGCCAGAAGACGGATAGCGAGTAGAGAGAGAAAGTTAGAAGTCCATGTGTGTAACCGACGTCATGTTTCCGCGCATACGGGTGCTCTGATCTTTTTGACAGTGTGGAATCAACAAGTGTCGTACACGGAGCGTCGTAGTCGCGTTCTGCGCGCGCGCGATTCTAACCTCATCTTCGAGATCGGTTCGGTTCGGTTCGTTTCACCGCGGCAATTCGTCGTTGTTCCCAGTGTTCGCGTTTCATTCGTGCGAGTGTGACGGCCTGCCCGGCGTGGCAACCGTAATCGATGTGATTTTGTGTTTCCTTTAACGTGCCCTTGGATATTATTACGTCGACGATCCGGTGGCTGCGTCTACAACGTCTCAAGATGGAAGTCGTTTACATAGGTACGTCGGCTCGTAATCGTGACTTTGTTTCGCGCGGAATTCACCAGTTGTTGTCACTTTTACTTCATTATCTTCTACATGTCACCTGACTTGACGTTTCGATTTACTTCGCTGCCGTATCTTTCGTTCCGTGACTTGACAGTTTGTCTTTAGTACGAATCGATTAGCACCGGAGGTTTTTATTTGGGTGTAAGAAAGCCGGTACTTGTTTTCCTTCGTTTCGTCACCAAACTAGTTTGCGATTGATCTTCGTTACGATCGCCAATTGGAAAGCGTGCGAATAGAACAAAGTATTTAAGATTAGGTGTAGGTCACTGATCGTGAGAGTGAATCCGTAGAATCTATTAGAATGTTTAAGACATTGTTTGAACCGTACAAATGGCATTCTTTCGTAACGAATCGCAAAGCTTCGGTTTTGTTACACGTTGGATGCATAAGCGTTTAGAAGTGTATCGGTATTGAATATAAGCTGCATTATTTTATTGCTCACCTGTACGATTTTTCTACTCTCACCGTCAGTAGGCAATGAGGTTATCTGCGTTCTAAGGTATGCCTTATCTAATCTTGGAAATATTTATTCATCATATACGCGAAACGCGTGTATACGTCAAGAAAGAGGTAATGGTACACGTGCATGTCAAGAATTGATAACCGGGCTGCGTAAGTGGCGTTATTTAGATTAGAACACACGCTTCGTACAGAAGGTTCAGTGAACGTATATACAGTTATACATATTAAACAAAAATTTTACGCAGTTTTCTATGATTTTCTATTATAAATTAAATGTAATTTGTTTTACAACTGAAAGGACGGAAATTGAATTTTACTCGCTATAAGATTAATGATTAATGTTATTGATAAATGTTTGACTTTTATTTAACGAATGAAAATTGGCGGGGTGCACGTAGTTTTGAATGTTCGATGCATGTATATTCGAATATTGATCGTTTGATAATTTCAGAATTACTTATTCCATTCGTTTTGAATCTAAATATGTATTTCAATTCTACACCAGTGTATTTCTATGCCAAGGGTACCGATGCATGCAAAAATACAATCGTAGAAAGTTGATGGAAATTATGTCCGTAACTAAGATTTAGATTATCGTATTATATTCCTGATATTACCTAACCAAGTCCTAACCCAGACCTACTGAGTAATGTAATCCACGCTTGGGTATTTTTCTGATACACATGGTGCCCCACAGTGAGTAGCATAACTGACAAGGTGATCACGCATAGAGAAATGGATGAAAAATGCGCTATGACAAAAAAAATATAATGTCACGTGGGATAAAATTGATATTTGGAAAAATAAAGTCCTTGAAGTATTAGACTGGTGGTTATAGCCCTCCTCTCTCTTTCTTAATTCATGCCAACGTTCCCTTTGTGCACAGACAAAGATACACGACGCACGTGATGCGTAATTTCCAGTTCTGGCCCAAACAGATCACACGGTTCGCCATTCCAACGCAGTTCACTGGCGTAGGAAAACCCGTTCGAACAACTATCGTCGAAGTTATTGAATTTCTCCAAGTCCAGCCGTGTTATTGTCAGTCCACGTTAAATACTAGAACGCGCGCGGGTCAACTTTATGCGATCTCATCAGACCGTTTGACCCGCGAACTTTGGATGATGTGTTTACGGCCAACGACACGCGTTCCAATGTATAGTAGATGCAGTCCGCATTGTCATCTCGTTTAAACGACTGTTTGACGCGCATATGCTGGCAGTCGTCCGAGTCGTCGACTTGTTTGTAAAGTGCACACACGCCGACTACACGTGTGTGTTCAGGCTAGCGCCAATGAATGAAAAGACAACACCCGAACGGTTAGTCGAAAAGCTCTGGCCGTCTATTATGCTGCCAGTCGTTCGCACGATCGTCCTAGAAAGGCACGCGAAACGCTCCGTGTCTAGTCAACGAGAGAATCGTTGGCCTACACGAGAACGTGCCTATTGAGATTAGACATTTTAGTCTTTACACTCACGTTTTTAAGTTGCTATCCGACGTTGGTAAAGGTTCTGTCATAAACTCGCGAGTACTAATAATAACCATCGCGGAGAGGATTAAGTCGTGGGTATTTATAGACTAATTTTCTCCCTCGAGGGTTAAGAGTTCCTCGATCCCGCGACACGTGTGTTTACGGCGAAATTGAGGTAATTTATCGCGGAACGACAGAGATGCGCGGTCTCCCGTCGCGGCTGGTCTTTAGATTAGGCCATGACTCGGCAAATTACGGCCGAGAGATAGGCAAAATTTTAATAAAATAATAATAATTTTGGCGGCTGTGTAGCACAATTTTTATTTAAGTTCGACACGGTCAAACTCGAGGTAAAATAATTCCCCTCTTTCGTGATTTATAATTGTTAAAATATTGTTTAATATTCATTTTGTAGAAGTAAAAACCGGTCGATAACCGTTGTCATTCAAAAGCCCATTAATCGGATAGCAGTCGATAACCGTTGGGCGCCCAAAAGTCGATTAATCGACTGCGGTCGATAACCGCTGGCAACGAAATGCTGATTAATTGGCCAGCGGTCGATAACCGCTTGAAACAAAAAGTCGATTAATCAGCCAGCGGTAGATAGGGTGTTAACAGTCAAATTTACATCTAGGCTGTCGAAGTTGCGTGTAAAAGCTAGTTTACGAATTGATCTAACATTTTTATTCGTTACACGCGAATAAAATTTGCAAAATTCGAACGTTTCGCGTCGTCCATTGGTAATTTTCTCATCTGCGTCTCTTTAATGAAGAGACGAGATGCCGAGCAGCTTTCCAGGCTCTTGTTCGAAAGCCTTTTCGATGATGCTTAACGATCGTAGCGAGAGAATAAGAGGGACGCGGAGGGGAGGGGATCGTTAATTCGACTTCGCCGAGCGAAACGGCGTTCCTAAGGAGTTGAGTAAGAGCCAGACCTGACGTGGAATTACGACTCGATGCGTATAATTCTGTTGGCGATACGCGCGTAAGCGTAAAGACACATAGGTGGAGAGCATTTCTCCTGCGACTGGAAGTCGATTCGTGAAAAATGCTGCGTCCTTGAGGTAACCGACACTCGAGATCGCGCTGCGACAGCGATACTGCAAACCTTAGCGCGCTATCGATGGCGTAATGGCCACTGATGTAATCGGATGATTAATATGATTGTAAACATAAAATTGACGCGTCGAGGTTTTACTTTTCTTCTTTCCTAATATGCTGAGTCCGAAATTAACTCTCGACTGTAAGACATTTGTTATACTAGCTGTTTCTAGCAATATTAAATATTTTGGGGAGGGTGGAAGGATAGTGAAATAAACTTTTGTGACGCTGTTGCTCTGCTGCAGGTAGGAACTCTGAGAATTCGTAGGACAGAAAAGGAAAGGAGGGAGGCCCCGTTTCGTACGGGCCCTGCTAGTGGACTCGTCGGTAAGGTTTTCTAGCAGGCCCTGCCTTAGACGATTGGGATATTGGGAAGTCAGTCGAGCGCTTGTGAGAGCGCGACCCCTCTGGTGGCGAGCATGGGAGGCGACGCCACACTTTGTTTATTTAATATGAAGAACGTTTTACTACTCTTCGTTTGAAAATTTTTTTGGCATTAGAGTGCTTCTTTGCGACTATTTTCAATACTGACTCACACGAAATTATTTACGTACGATAATTTAGAACTACTGTGACCACAATGAATCATTAGGAAACAAGAAATATCGTGGTTAAGAAGTAAATGTACATATTTACATGCCCCATGCATCCAGATATGCCTGATCTAAAGATCTAGCTAATGGTCACGTTCGGTCAAAAATTTACATAATTAAATATACAAAGATTTACAAAGTGACCTGGTATCGTTTGTTTAACACATTCTAAACCCGAGAACGCCAAGAATGCTCGTTTCCTTTCGTTTTCTAGAGTAATGAATCATAATCATTTTCTCGAACGACGCCTTGTCGACGACAGAGAGCGCTCAATGTCTTTTTATAAAACTCGGGGTAAGCGAGCGTCAGCGCGACGGCTGGAAAAGCCACGAGAAATGTTTGTTTCGTTGATTTGCTCTAATGAATGTGTGTATAGCGGAGAAGAGACCGCATGTTAGCGCGCATTTAGCTAAGTTTAGCGGTGGTTTCAGATGGCTGGCACTGTTTTCTCGACGATGTATTATCGAGGCGTTAACAGCATTACGTGTTCCGAACTTGCGGTTCGTTCAACCCTCGCAATCGAGAAGCGAGGGTGGTTGGAAATTGTTAGCAGTTCGGAAGGCACTGGAGCGAGAGTGGAAACTCCGATGCCCACGAATTCAGATACGGACAGTAGAAATGAAAAGCAGTTTCACGACTTGAAAACGAAACCTAACCTTTTTCAATTTTAAATTCTTTTTATTTTTTAATACAATCTCCTTCAACTACGACATATTTCATTCAGACGGTCTAAAGCAAATGGTTCTTAATCTATGGTTCGTAACCTTGCACGTATTGCACTATTAGTCGATACATTTTTCATTCCCTTAAAGATTTATAACAGTGTTATGCCTTTTTTAATGAAAAATTTAATCGCGGTACAATGTTATCCATTTCATAGAAAAAAGCGAGATAGTTTTTTTTAAATTCTGCAATAAACTACGCGACTTACGCACACCAAAATTTATAGGTTATGTATGGAACATAAGACATTTTAAGATACGTAAACAGAACTTGGTCAGTATCGCCATCGGTGGATGGGGCTGCGAACTTTTTAAACGATTCTCGTAGTCGCAACTTGCGATTTTACTTGGGGTTGATCGTAAGGATTACGTTTATACCCTATAAGCAAGCGTAATTTATTTTAGAGCTTCAGGGCAAAGTAGTTCCACATACAAGATTCTCTTGATGATTTCTTGCTCGGGCACTAGTGTTTACGTTCGTTGCTTCGAAAATAAACGAGCAGATGTGCATGCATAAACACTTGCATCTAGTGTCCAGATTTGGACTCCACATAACGTTTGTTAGACGTGCGTCCACATATGCACACATCTATATTTAGTACATCGAACTTTTTCAGCGACAAACATTATAGGTGGTTTTTGCAATTCTGTATAGACTTTAATTTTTCTCGTCACCCGTTTACATTATATATACATTGAAACTTTGAAATTTACGTGTATAATAGTTTCCTCTAATAAAATCCAGAAATTATTACTGCTGTTGTGTTATTATCATGGTGCTATTACATTCAAACATAGCGTATTGTTCATGTATCTTGGAGCTGTTGGGTAGTCAATATTTATCTTCATCAGGCAAGATCTGTCTACTGGTCATTATTCTTCGTCCCGTTGAGTGTGTAGTCACAGGAAGTGGCGCTATAGACAGGGTGCGGTCGAAACTGTCGCACATCCGGAAGAGGATGATACCTAGTGTAAACACGAGTCAAAAATGTTACTTCTTTTTCCATCTGTGTGCTTAATGGGGTATTCCTATTTGGGACGTCGATTTTAGGCTATTTTTTAAATAAAGATTTATTATATAATTATATTAGATCGCCCCATATGTTCCTACCGAGTATTATACAACAACTGAAAGCAATATTTTAAACATATAATAGAATTTGATAAGAAACAGTGAACCTCTTCTCGCTCGAGAACTCTCTCTCCTTTCTTTGGCAAAGCCATTGTATCGTCGTTATAAAACTTCTTTGATTTTTTATTAAAATGTAGCTCAACGCTTTTCATCAAAACATTGACATTTTCAAATTTTCTACCCACTAATGAGCTTAGAGATCGTTGCATTTTATTTTTTATAAGGTTCGGTTTTATTATATGTTACCAAAATATTCATACAATCATGACACAATATTTGTTTGTTTCAAATTTGTATGAATTGTTGATGTTAATATGTTTATAATTTTTAAAATCCTCTGAACTGACAAATTTTGCTTGTTTTCTGTTAAATTACAAATTTTATAATCGTCAATTTCAAAATATTGAATGGCACGAACTTATGGGACGACCTAATAGTAACGTAGTATAATTTTCATACAATAATCTCTATTATATACGTATGCTATACAAAGTTTGTCGATTTAGATCTGGGATACTCTGTATGTTTGTTAGCAACCAGGAGAATACGGTTTGAAGACTTATCTTGGTTTCTAGCTGCGTAGGCTTATTAACAGTTCCCTCAGTCTGTATGCGGTATGTGCTAAACAGTTTGGTATTTTTCGCCTTGGCCGTACAACGTACGAACGAAACAGCGAAAGGATTGAACCGTACGTCTGAAAACAGGAAAAGATGGTTAGAAAGTTTCTGTCGACGATGCAGTCTTGTGAATAAAATTTCAAAACCCGTGAGTCATGAAAGTGATTTAAAGAACGCTTAGATACTTAACAATTAATTGCATCAAATCTATGTCTAGGCGATTACAAGTGATCTTACAAAATAATAATTATTATGTCACTGATTTATTAACGAAAAACATTATGAAATTCGAGATCTCGAGATAGTGTAAGAGGTTAATGCCGTATACAATAAATGTTTTAATTAATATATTTACGAAAGTGTGAGGTTCATCGCTTTCCGTACACGCCGCCAGAGGGACCGTTTCTCTCGCAAACACTCGATCGACCTCCCGCCTACATATACAGGGTGTTTGGCCAACCCTGGGAAAAATTGTAATGAGAGATTCTTGAGGCCAAAATAAGACGAAAATCAAGAATACCAATTTGTTGATGGAGGCTTCGTTAAAAAGTTATTAACGTTTAAAGTTCCGCTCGTACTGAATTTTTTTCCCGAAAATGCGCAAGATTTCGGGGTATGTCTATTCATCAAAATTGATTGTAATTGATCCCCACAACCGAAAATAATTTTTTTAGAACCATTTGAAGTTTATTTTCACCGAAAAATTTCACACATATTCGAATTTTTTTCTCGAAAGTGGGTAGGATTTCGGGATTATGTCTATTCACCAAAAATTATTGTAATTGACTCTGCTAGCTGAATATAATTTTTTTAGAACGATTTGAAATTTTTCTTTTCGCCGAATAATTTAGGCACCTGTCGATTTTTCTTAAAAATTCGTTTTTGATTTTTAATAATTTGGTTGACGCCCTACAGAAAAGTTGTCTAATACTTTTTTGTTGGTATCCATGAGCTCTACTTCAGAAAAAAGTTTCATTGAAATATATTCACTATTGTAAGAGTTATGGCTGTTTGACAATTGGACCATTTTTATGGGGTTTTTATTATTTTACGGGGTCTAGAATTAACTTTTCGAATATTTTTAGAATTTCTACATATTCTCCACCAAAATACGTGTTGTTCGCCTTTTGAAACATTAAAATTCCCCAATCCGTTCAGAAGTTATGACATTTTAAAGATTCGCATAGCATTTCTGGTCTCACATTAGATTTTCGGTAAGGAATTTTTTTCTCGAAAATGCGTAGGATTTCGGGAGTATGTGTAATTACAAAAAATGATTGTAATTAACCCCTACATCAGAAAATAATTTTTTTAGAACGATATGAAAATTTTTGCAAGCGGAAGGTTTATTGCGACAAATTTAATTAAATTATTACTATTTTCTTTATGTTTTTTCATTATGTGATACCTTTATTAATAAAAACATACCAATTTTGTTTAATTTAAAACGTAATAAAATTTCTATGCAACATGGGTCCATTTCATTATCTGAAATCCTGTGGCGCAGAGTTAATTAACATTGTTCTTTGGTCAATTTTGCTAAGGACCCACCTTAGTGTCGATGCATTCCGTTTTCTGGTACAAAAGGACGGTGATACTGTCGGGGAGCCGGCATACGCCAGCGATCAGCGCGGAAAGAAAACTTGCGTTCGTACGGGGACGTAAAAGAACTCGATGCACCATATTCGGAAGCGGCACGGTTTCGTAAGGAAAGCTCCACGTCGGCCGATGCCCGTCCAGGAAAGACACACGCTCTTGCGCGCGTATCTTACGGCATACTTTACTTCGACGACGTGATCGTCATTCGCGATTCCTTTGCCCCTTGCTTCCCTTCCCGTTGCAGTCTCTTCGCTATCTTGTACCCCTTCTAACGCAAGATAGCCACCACGGTCGTTCATTCATTCACTGCCACTAGCCATATTCGCGTGCTCGTGTTTATTTCGGTTGAACGTCTCATTGAAAACTGGAACGAAAAATGAACGTTTGTTTGGATTGCGGCTCGAAGGGTTCTGATAGACCGTGATTAATTCCCTGACCAATGCAGTCGAAGTTAATCTGCTCTGGATGCATCATTGCGTTAGTATTTGGAGCATTCGGTAGATACAGTCCCAGACAAAATAATACCACGTGCGTGCTGTATTTAATTTTTCAGAGATAGCGTTTTACTTCTTTTTTTATTTTCGAATTATATTATATAAATGTCACGAGACAAATTTCCCTTTCACTGTTAACGACGCATACAAACAAGTACAGTTATTGACAAAAGTATTTATACACTGCGATGTGATCAGTTTAAACAATAATAATTTTAGTTATAGAAGGCTAGTTGGCTATGAATGAAACATAGGAATGGTAGGAAATTGACTCAGCTTTCAGATAGTATGAATTTTATTATGATTTAAGTAAAAATACAACAGACCAATATAAACAATACTAACTTGCTTATTTTACGGTTATCTGGCAAAAGTTCATCCGTAATATTGAATTATGAATCAGTGTAACGGAAATCTGAATTTTTTTAGTTTCTTGATTTACACCACTTTCGCAATCACTGATACATGTGTATAAATAGATTTTGTATCAAAGTCTTTCGAATCTCGTTGGCCTTGCCACTTGTTATGCAAAAAAGGAATTTGCCGTGTGCATCAAAGATGAAACTTCTTTGTAGCCGTTTGTAGGCAGCCGCAGGTATTTAAGCACTGTGCTTATGACTTTCTGTTAGCCGACCTAAATTTGGAGAGTTTACTGCTGCATCTACTGGGGTCAACGAGTGTCAATGTGATAGATGACGAGCCGTCGTTGCCACGTCGACAATAATTTTGCGATGGTGTCAAAGTGACAGTGAATCCATCGCTGTTGGCATAGAAAAGATACTTAAAAAAAAAATTTGTATTGATATTCAAATGCATTTGTTTGTCGCATAACTTTCTGTTGATGAGCAGTGGTGAATGTAGAAGAGCTGAAGTTAAATGTCTTTCTTAGTTTGTTCTTTCATACATCATTTTACAAAATAATTAAAGAATTGGTTTTCTATTTTTAAAGTTTTCTGAGTTGGTATACAGGGTGTTCGGCCACCCCTTGTCTTGTCTCTTCCATGGGAGATTCTAAAAGCCAAAATAAGACGAAAATCAACAATATCAATTTCTTGATCGAGGCTTCGTTAAAAAGTTATTAAAAAATTAAATTGAAAAATTTCAAGTCGATCTGGAAAAAATATTTTCAGTTGCAGGGGTCAATTACAAGCATTTTTTATCAAAAGACATACCCCCGAAATCCTATGCAGTTTGGAGAAAAAAATTCGAGTAGGTGTTGAAATTTTTCGGTGAAATTAAAAAATTTTAAATCGTTCTGGAAAAAATATTTTCAGTTGCAGGGGTCAATTACAAGCATTTTTTATCAAAAGACATACCCCCGAAATCCTATGCAGTTTGGAGAAAAAAATTCGAGTAGGTGTTGAAATTTTTCGGTGAAATTAAAAAATTTCAAATCGTTCTGGAAAAAATATTATCAGTTGCAGAGGTCAATTACAAGCATTTTTGATCAATAGACATACCTCCGAAATCTTACGCAGTTTGGAGAAAAAAATTCGAGTATATGTTGAAATTTTTCGGTGAAATTAAAAAATTTCAAATCGTTCTGGAAAAAATATTTTCAGTTGCAGGGATCAATTACAAGCATTTTTTATCAAAAGACATACCCCCGAAATCCTACGCAGTTTGGAGAAAAAAATTCGAGTAGGTGTTGAAATTTTTCGGTGAAATTAAAAAATTTTAAATCGTTCTGGAAAAAATATTATCAGTTGCAGAGGTCAATTACAAGCATTTTTGATCAAAAGACATACCCCCGAATTCCTACGCAGTTTGGAGAAAAAAATTCGAGTATATGTTGAAATTTTTCGGTGAAATTAAAAAATTTCAAATCGTTCTGGAAAAAATATTTTCAGTTGCAGGGGTCAATTACAAGCATTTTTGGTCAAAAGACATACCTCCGAAATCCGACGCAGTTTCGAGAAAAAAATTCCTTTCCGAAAATATAATTTCTGGCCAGAAATGTCTGCCCGCATTTTCATGCGAATCTTTAAAACATCATAACTTCCGAACGGATTGGAGGATTTTAATGTTTCAAACGGCAAACAACGCGTATTTTGATGAAGATTGTGTAGAAATTCTAACAATATTGAAGAAGTTGTTCTTTGACCCCGTAAAATGAGAAAAACTCCATAAATATGGTCCAATTTTCAAAGAGCCATAACTCCTACGTTAGTCAATATATTTCAATGAAACTTTTTTCTGAAGTAGAGCTCGTGGGCACCTACAAAAAAGTATTAGACAACTTTTCTATAGTGCGTCAAATGAAATCACTAAAAATGAAAAACAAATTTTTAAGAAAAATCGACAAGTAGGTGCCTAAGTTTTTCGACGAAAAGAAAAAATTTCAAATCGTTCTAAAAAAATTATATTCAGCTAGCAGAGTCAATTACAATAATTTTTGGTGAATAGACATAACCCTGAAATTCTACCCACTTTCGAGAAAAAAATTCGAATAGGTGTCCAAATTTTTCGGCGAAAAGAAAAAATTTCAAATCGTTCTGGAAAAATTATTTTCCGTTGCAGGGTCCAATTATAATCATTTTTGGTCAATAGACATACCCCCAAAATTCTGCGCATTTTCGAGAAAAAAATTCAGTTAGGGCGGAACTTTAAACGTTAATAACTTCTTATCGAAGTCTCCATCAACAAATTGGTATTCTTGATTTTTGTCTTATTTTGGCCTCTAGAATCTGCCATTAAAATTTTTCCCATGTTTGGCCGATCGCCCTGTATTTAAAAACTGTAATCTGTAAAATTAGAGTATTAGTGCTAAATACACTATTATTACGCCACTAAACAAGCATATATCCATACCACTATACAAGTGATCTGTCGTGTTGTACCGCTGTATATGTAGGCAGCTATACAATTGTGTCATTATGCTACTACAACCCGTATATAATTATGCAGCTACATTACGTACTACACTACTATGCAACTATGTATGCAAATGTACAACTACGCTACTATTCAGCTGTATAATTGTTTCGTGCTATTGTAATACTATACCATTATATAATTACATCACTTAAACGGCGCCTAATTATATCACTAACAGCAAGAATATTAAACAGTACGCATAAAGAATATTATATCTTATTTTTCCCTGATATACTTTTCATTAGTTCATTACTTTGAATTATTTTAGAATCGTAAATAACTATCGCTACTATAAAGATTAGATTTAATACGTTCGATTGCATATACTTAGTAATGTGAATGCGGTCGAGCTACTTCGATTATACAGAATTATCTTCCAATTAATGCAATCGTATGCTCGTGTGTTGCAGATGAACGAGAAGACGTGCAGAAGAAAACATTCGCGAAGTGGATAAACTCGCAACTGCTCAAAGTACGTTTTTTACTTTTCAACATACGTATTAAAATTAATCAATATTTCATTCCAAATATTAATGAAATTAACGAAATTCTAAGTATTTTTTCTTGTTTCTGAAAATGAAAAATTGCTCGCTTGTACGTGTTTTTCTTTCGCGATCTATACATTGTACAAATTTGAAATTAACTGTTAAATATAATCTTCTCAGAATCACCACGAACCGATTACCGATTTATTCGTCGACTTACGAGATGGCAATCGTTTACTGTCCCTTTTGGAAGTTCTTACATCGAAAGTTTATGTGAGTACATCGTTATAATTATAAATAAATAATTACGTTATACCGTAGAACATTCGAACGATGCTTTGCGTAAAACGATCAGCACGATTGCTTCTTACGATACGCGTAACACATTCATTTTGCGTTTAATGTAATTTTCAAATCGTTCTGATAGACGTCCTCTTTTTAATCGCCTGTTTGTGCAGTCTTGTTTAGTCTGTATGCCGTGTGTGTACGATACGAGCTCTGCTAATAGAATTCTAAGCAGGTGCGCGTATCGGGTATTACGAATATTTGCATAAGAGTGGCGATTATCTATGCACAGTAGGCGTAAGAGCATTCCGAGCGAAAAGTGTTCCGCGTACTTGAGTCGTTTCATAGGTGTCTTTATTTATCCCGAAGATTCACCCAACATTCTTTTTATATACTGCACGACCTATGCATAATCTTATTTTAGCGATGATTCCAAAAACGTACACGTTACCTTATCCGTGATCAGCGTGTAGACTTTAAAAATTAAGTCAACTCTAAGAATAAGAGGGAAGCAATGTTTCTCAATAGTATTTAATTTATGTTACACTTCGTGTAAATGGTAGTTTATATCATTTCGTCGCTAATAACTCCTTAGATGCAGTCGACGTGATGCTAAACTTTATAAAAGTAAAAATTAACAGTGTTTTTAGCATCAATTTAATTACCACGTTTACAGAAAAGAGAACGTGGTCGAATGAGAGTTCATCATCTGAACAATGTTAACAAAGCATTGCAAATTCTGGAGCAAAATAATGTAAGTCAATGATATCGAGCTTTAAACGGAAGGAACGTAACGTATTGCAACGGAAGTTAATATCCTTTTTGGTGTCGTTTTAGGTGAAGCTTGTAAATATTAGCAGTAACGATATCGTTGACGGTAATCCTAAGCTAACACTTGGATTAGTGTGGAGCATTATTTTACATTGGCAGGTCAGTTTTACGAGCGAAGTTTTTCTGATGATGAAATTTATCAGGAAACGTCGAATAATTTTTCTTTATAAACGTTTCGGTCGTGTAATGCAAAGCCTAAAGAAATTTCTATTAATATAATATATAAGGGCATACTGTGTAAAAAATACTACAGATAAGGTGAATACTATTTAAAACATTTATCCAGGTACATTATCATCTGAAAGACTTAATGACGGAACTGCAACAAACAAATTTGGAAAAAACACTTTTAGCGTGGTGTCGTCAGAATTCGCAGGTAAAATTCTGTTTACCAGGTATAATACCGTGTTATTTGCACGAAAAATGCAACGAAATTTTCTTTCAGCATTACTCTGGCGTTGATATTAAAAACTTTACGACATCCTGGTCGGACGGTTTAGCGTTCAATGCGATTCTTCACAGATGGAAACCGCATCTGTTTGATTTTAACAATATATCGCGAAAACATCCAAACGCCAGACTAGATCATGCGTTTCGCATTGCCCAAGAACAGCTGGGCATCGAACGTCTGTTGGATCCAGAAGGTAAATTAATATTTGAACTATAGAATAAAAATTCACGAGTGTTTTACTTATTGCCCCTTTAATTCCCATCCTTTTTGAGGAAAAATAATAAAAAATAAAGACACACAAATACTGATGGGCCACGTTTGACTTTACATAATATGTAAAATAATATCAATTGATGAACTTGATAGTATACTTCCAGTTAATCCTTCTATTGCAAATAAAAAGATAAATTCTATTGATCGTAAAGTTCAAGGATTTAAGACTGATGTTAATGTATTTAAATGTGAAGTCTATCTAAAGTCTAGGATTGGCTTGAATTTACATGGGTAATCGTTTGTTACAGATGTGAATACATCAGTGCCAGATAAAAAATCGATAATGATGTACGTTATGTGTCTCTTTCAATCGCTACCACATTCCGGGGACGATATAGGCGAAATAGATCTTTCGGTGGCGAGCGATGGTAGTCCGGTTACAACGCCTGGAGCCGAGGTCTATAATATGATTACAGCAATCGTTATTATAAAATACATATGTATTTTCATAGAAAAATGGATTTTCAGAGTACGTTATCTTTCACAAATTTCGGAACACCGACTTCACGACCGATGAGTCTAGCGACGAACGTGTCGGTGGAACTCGGTGGTTATCAAGTTGCTCTCGAGGAAGTGTTGACCTGGCTTCTAGAGGCAGAAGATAAATTGAATCATGCTCCGGAGCCAGGGTCTAGTTTAGAAGTGTTGAAGCAACAATTTCACGAGCACGAAACATTTTTAATGGAGTTATCTGGACATCAGGGCGGGGTTGGTGCTGTATTGGAGGAAGGTGCGAGATTATTAGCAGAAGGAGGTTTGCATAAGGACGAGGAGCACGAAGTACGCGTTCAAATGTCGTTATTAAATTCTCGATGGGAAGGGCTTCGAATGCGTGCAATGGAGAGGCAAACTAAAATTCACGAGGTGTGTTGTATTTGTGTAAATACACTGGTATAATGGGATTAGGCATTGGAGAGCAGTGGTTGAATCGTCTTCTTCCTTTTCGTTGTTAATAATTTTTCATCGATAATGACAGGTTTTAATGCAAATGCAGCAAGGCCAGTTAGACGCGTTGCGGCAGTGGTTAACAGGAACTGAAGATAGAATTTCACTAATGGCAGCCGTTGAATTGAATCCATCTGCCTTGGACGAACAACTGAAACAATTAAGTGAATTGGAGCAAGATATTGAGGCGCAACAAGGAGTTGTTGATGGAATGAGAAATATGGTAGTTGTTGTCGACGAGGAAAATTCAGAGGCAGTTTATGCTCAAATGGAAGATCAATTATCTGCTCTTGATGAACGGTGGACCCATATCTGTCAATGGAAAGAAGAAAGAAGGCAACGTTTGCAGTCTCTTTCTTTGCTTTGGCAAAATATCAACGACGATTACAAGAGATTGATGTCGTGGTTGAACGAAACCGAAATTACGTTAAAACAAATGGAAGCGAATCCGGCATCGGAGATTGGCGAAGTGTTGGAGAGAATAAAGAAATTACAGATTTTGAAGATGGAAATGGATGCGAATCAAAAGAAATTGACGTCCTTGCAAGAATCAGTCCAAGAATTAGAGGGACAAAGTACATCGCCGGAGTGTGTTAATGTATTAGAAAAAATCGAAAATCTCCAAGATCGATGGGAAGCTGTGGGACAAATAATGGAAGTACAAACTCAAAGGGTAATGTGCAAGAGTTGTATATGTACTGCCGCTCGTAAGTGTTTAGGCACTCTCAATAAAAGCATAAATCATATAAAAACTCAGGAAAAATATTTATTTTTTATGTACATCCACATACACATTTATGGAAGTATACTAAATAAATGCGAAAATTAAAACCCTTAATTTAAATTGTTGTCTCATCTGTGTGACCTCCTTTTGATCGAACAATCGCAGCGCACAACCGAGACATTCTCGCAATAAGTTTTACGAGAGTTTCTGAAATTATTGAGGTCCAAGTTGATTGAAACTTGTTCCACATATCATTAGCTGAATACCGCACTACCCGGTCCAGCTCTTCCTACAGTGACTCGATCGGATTCAAGTCCGGGCTCTGAGGAGGCCATTCCATAATTTCAATTGTTCCTTCCTCCTCTAAATGGCGTAAATAGTCTTTACATAATTTAGACGTATGTTTCGGGTCATTATCTTGTTGAAAGATTAAATTTTGATCCAAAAGTCAAATTCCTGAAGGTATTGCGTGGTTCTCCAAAATTTCTCGGTATCCTTTTTTTCTTAAAACAGCCCCAATTCATCACTGAACCACCTCCATGCTTCATGGTAGCGCTAGTACACTCTTCTCTGGCACGTTCGCCCACAGATCTCACGAATATTTGTCTTCGGGTACCGAACACGTCACATTTGGACTCATCCGTCCATAAAACCTTGTTCCAATCTTCTATGGACCAATATTGGCATTCACGCGCCCATTTAAGTCGCTTTTGCTTATTTTGTTTGCGTAGTAATGGTCTTTTGATATACATTTAAGCTTGGCTTCCTGTAGGCGACGTTTCACCGTAGAAACACTAACTGGTTTTGAGCGACCAACATTTAATTCTGCGGTGATTTCCGGGGCTGTATTGCGTCTATTCTTCTTGCTGATGACCACTATTCTCATCTACAGATATTGTCGCTCTTGGTCTTCCACTATGTCTTTTATTTTAAAAAACTGCCATTTTCCCGATACTTTATGACGTTATAGTCGACCTGTCCATGGTTTAATTTCATTTTTTTGGCAATTTTTCGATTACTTATGCCAGCTGTATGGTAAGCTATTATAAGTGCACGTGTTTCAGTACTTGGTTCTCTTCTTGGAGGCATTTTAAATAACTGTCACTCGATATTTCGCTCAAACTACAACTGACCATAGCTTACACATTTTACTACAATCTTTTCATAAGACAGTTTAAACATCATTACCTACAATTTACCCGATTGAAAAATATTCCCGGGAATTCCTACAGATTATTATTATAACTTCATCGTAATAAACACCCGGCCAAGCTCAGGTAGAGGGTAATAAAACTAATCCGATATAATGGGTGTCTATATAATTGAACTGCGTTTTAGATAAATATTTCACTTTATTGTAACGTTTTATGGTAAACATAATTCTGTATCAATAATACATGAAAAGAGGAGTGCCTAAACAGTTACGAGCGGTAGTGTATTCCCATGTATTATTATCCTTTATTTCTGTTTGCATAAGAAATGATTTCATGATATAATTCCACATTAGATAACTAATTCGGGATTCGAATTTGATCTGAAGTCTGAGAGGGAAACAACAGTGATTTCGGGTAATGAATGGATGAGTGAAACAGTAACGAGTATCGCTTATAAAGAAGAAATTTCAGCAACGGTATATTTAGTCATGAAATATTATAGTAATTATTAAATTTCTTATATGACAAGATATATACCTATTATTGTTTCATCTTTTCAGTCTATACCGCATAGTGATTCAAAGAAACGTCGCGTAGATAGCACAGCTAGACACGAATTTGAGTCGGCTCTGAATAATCTTTATAAGTGGCTTGATTATGTTGATTTAGAAATTGGACGTTCCGAAGGAGTATTCGACGAATTAAGCGTTGAAGAAAAGAAAGTAGTGTATAATGATACAGTAGTTGATATAGAGTCACATAAAGACGACTATAACAGAGTTCTGGAATTGGGGAAACAACTTCTTGAAGAGTTAAATAACGCAAACGAATCAACTGACGCGGAAGATTCGAAACTCAAAGATGTACAGAATTGTTGGTTGGCAATAAACAATAGGCTGGAAGAAATAAGAAGTCGTATAGAATATCTGGAGGAAGTAAAAAAGTTTCGAACGGAATTGGCTAGTTTAAATTTAATGTTGGATAGTTACTCCAAATGGTTGGACTCGAATAAAAGAAACAATCAAATCGAACCGTTTAGGGTAATTATTAATATTTTAGCAAACGTATTTTTATAAAGAACTTAGGGGATGCTAATTCAAGTACGATTTATATTATTCAGGTAAAACTGAAATCAATGAAATCTCACGAAGAACGCATGAAAAAATTGATGGAGAAAGCCAAAGAATTATCGGAAAATCAAACTGGTATTAATGAAAGCGGCAATGTAAACGCAGATATACAAACGTTTGTTTCTAGTTGGGAAGCATTATATCAAATGTAAATAATTTTTTAATCTGTGGTATAATTATAATAATTTTATATTTGTTTTACACACATAAATGTTCGAAATGTTATTGTAGGCTGTCTGAAAGGCTAGCTGAATTAAATAAAGCGATTGATAAAACACCACCAAAGAAATATACAGAGGCAGTTGCTAATCTCACCTCCTTTATTAATAACGTAGAAAGTATGTTATTATCGGAACATATAGTAATGTCAGATGACAAAACAATGGCGGAGCAGTTAAAAAAATTCAGTGATCTGCAAGATTCCCTGAAAGAACATCAAGAGATTTTCAATTATGTAAACAGTATTGGGCATGAATTAATAATGAAAACTAACGGAGAGTCTCAGGGGCAAAGACTTAAAGATGAATTACAAGACCTTAATACAAAATGGAGCGACATACCTATAATACTGGAAGAACGTCAACAAAATTTGTTGAAAGGTACTTTTATATGAATGTAATTTAATTGTTTAATTCGAGCGTTTTCAAAGTTAATAAAATATATTTTGTTATTCTCCAGACATGCAGTCTTTGAAATTATTCAATAATGAACTCTCTGATCTCGAATGTTGGCTTGAAAAATCATATCAATATTTAGAGGAACTATCAAAAGACGATGTAAAAAATGACGTCGAAGCTATGGAGTTCAAGTTAAAACAGGTTCAGTCTCTTTGTGAGGACATAAATCAAACAAAACCAAAAATAGAAAGACTTCAAACATCCACGAATAAACTGCTTGAAAATTCTGAACCAAAATTTGCAAATGTATTGAACAGTAAATTAGAAATTATATCACATAAATGGAATGTAATTGTAGACGGTGCTAAAGGTTTAAATGATAAGTACGAAGATACTCTAAAGAAAAACGACGAGGTAAGTGAAAGCGGAAAGTGAAAATAGCTATTATGAATCTGAAACGTGTTTTATATGTTTATCAATGTATCATTTTAAATTACAACAGATAATAAATGGAATAGAAGATTTTACAAAATGGTTATCAGCTCTCGAGAAAGAAATACCGGTTGAAACTAAAATAACATCTTCGGTTGAACTGTTTCAAGTTCGTGGTCGATATCAATTGTTGAAAGAAAAGATTGATAAACGCGTAGAAGAATTTAGAAATCTTAATGAAATGGGCAATGATAAGCTGTTAAGTTCGGAAGGATCCTCGGTTCAAGAACTTGGTAGACGTTTCACATTTTTAAATGCCCGGTGGACTGATGTTACAGATCGTATTTATGAGCGATATAGACATTTACAAAATGCTAGTCATGAATATGGCGAATTTCGTGCTTTGGTTGCACAAGAGAGTGACTGGTTGGATAAGTTAGATAAAAGACTCAAAAGATCAACAGAAACTGCTGCAGATGCCGAAGAAATATCGGAAGAACTTGATGTAAGTGCAGATAATAATAGAAAATAATAATAGAAAACGGGTTGTAAATTTGTAATTAATTAAAAAAAATAATGTTATTATGTCTTAAAAAGGACTTGGAAAATTACATACGAAACCATCCAGAATTAAGGCTTGAAAAAATACAAGAAATTGGTAAACAGTTGATTGACAGTAATATCATGACACAATCCATTCAAACAGATGTAGAGAGCTTGACAAACCGTTGGGAAAGTTTAAATAACCAGGTATGTGAACATTATGTAAATTGTCAATTTATTTATTATACAATCTGTACATTTATGATGCTTGAGACAATGATTTTCTTCTCTAAATATTGTGTGTAACATAAAAAATCATACTTTTTCTTAACTGCATGAACCCACTACTAAAGGAATTTTGAATATTTGTCAAGATAAATATATTAAAAGATGTTATGTTTCAAAGTCATTTTATTCTGCTTTAAAAAATTGTTCTTGCTCTTATGATATTTATATTTATATTATAATCATTTTATATGATTTGTTCTATTGCTTTTACTAAACTGTAACACTACAACAAAAATATAATATAGCTCATATTTGTTTTTCAAAGTAATCTTAGATTATTTAGGAATAAAGTAATTTAATATATTGTTAGGGTTTTTCTCTTTTCGCTTGTTGAGTATTAATACATTATAATATTCATTTTATTGAATATTAAATAACAGTATGTGTAACAGAAAAGCTTTAATAAAGTTATGTAGAAAATTAGAATTATATTTTGAGTAGGCAGGGCAGCGAGCCAAGTTGCTGGAAGGATCAGTGAAGCAAGCACAACAATCAGAAGGACGCATCCTTGCTCTTCAACATTCCTTAACGCAAATAGATTCTGTACTAACTGCACGTCTTGACTGTGACCTTACTGCTGATGATTTGCCTCATGATTATCAGGTCTGTTAGTCACAATTTTGTTACCCTTTTACTAAACGTAAATGAATATATGAAAACGAAAAATTAATATATTTGCTAAATACGATCTATATTAATGAATATTGTATATAAAGCATTGTTATGAAAAAGCATGGCAGAGAGAATGTTGCTATTTCCGCAAAATGTTATTTGTACACTATATCGAATCATTAATTGAAATGAATGATGACACTATAATTTTATGATTTTTATGATTCTAATTAACAAATCAGAATATGATAAGTATAAATTTTATTAAACCCAGAAATTAATGGAAGAAATGGAACACCAACGGTTAACACTTCAAGAAATGGCAATGCAAATTGAGTCATATAAAGCCTCTGGAAAACAAGAAGCTGCACTCAGACTGCAAGAGCAACTGTCTCTTATAGAGCAAAAGTTCTCTGAAGTTCAAAAGAAATTTCAACGTTTTCGTTGTCCAACGAATTTAGAACCAAGATTATCTAGGGCTTTACGAGAACTTAGAGGAATAGAAGAAGCAACTTGTTTATTAGAATTGTCATCAGAAGATCCAGAGGCCATTGAAGGCCAACTTAAACATTGTCTGGTAATATATATTTTATTTCACGGAGCTGCAAATTATAACAAAATTTATGAACGATCATACTTTACAGCGTTTTTATCAAACATTGAGTGAAATTAAAAGTGAAATAGAAAATATTATTGTCACTGGTAGGAAATTAGTTGAAGATAAAAGTGTTCTTGAACCAGAGAAGTTTTCACGAAAAATTGATATGTTGAAGGAATTGTATAATAAGGTATATATGTATATATATTATTATTATAATTATTAATTGTGAATTGCGTATAATTTCATAATAAAACATAGAATGAGTAAATACTTCTTTATTGTAGCTGGGATTGCATATAACTGAATCCAAATCGGCCTTGGAATCTGCGTTGGATTTATCGCGCGATATGTATAAAAATATGTCTTACATTAATATGTCCATAGATAGTATTAACAAAGAATTAGATACACAAAAGAATATGCCAGACCTACCAGTTAATGCGATATATGTACGAGTGAGTATATAAACATAAATTAAAATAATATTTAAATTAACATTATAAGATTATTAAAACGTTCTTTAACACATTATTCGTGAAAATAAATGTTTACAATCGTTTGAGTAGGAAACTTTGACAGAGGTAATCCCAAGATTAAATGCTGTGAAAGATAAGTTATTAAAATCTCAAGAAGAGTTTTCCAAGCTTTGTGACCCTATGTATTTAGATCAACTTAAAGAAAAGTTGTCAGACGTTGTGACTAGATTAGCGAACACGGAAAGAAGATTGAAACTTTGTAATGCCACCGAGGTAAACATTTAAGATGATAAAAATAATTGTACTGGATTAAACAAACGAATGTGTATATTTACAGGAAGAACCTAATGTTGACGAAATAAATGCATGGCTTTTACAAGTCGAAGATAAGTTGAATAAATTAGATACTGTACCAGTTGATCAGTTGACAGAAAATCATTTTGAACAGTGCAAGGTAATGAGATTTTTTAAGTTCTTATGGTCCAGGTACCTAGTGACGATACTATTTGAGGGTATCGAGTATGAGCTGCATCCTTTAGAAAATTTATTACGACGTGTTTGCTCATTTCTAGGATGTTCAAAGCGAAATGATAGAAACAAAACCAAAGGTTAATCAGTTACAACGTTATACGTATTATCCAAAAGTGGCCGAAGTTTGTGACAAGTGGGAAGAAATATCCAATAGAATACAAGTACGTACATTTATGTAATAAGTTTGAATATCATCATCCATTGCTTATTTTCTCATGGCTTGTATTGCTTGTTCTTATTTTAACATTTGGTATATGTAATGCTTGTGCTTTATAGTACCATTACGTATATCTCATTTAAAGGAAAACCGTTCGTAATTCATACATATTTAGTTCATATTTTTGCGTTTAATTTTTTAAATTCTTTAGCAGCAAGCAGATTATATTATTAAATCATATTAGAAGTTCTATAGTCGTTTTTGTTGTTAATTGATTGCCAATTTATGATCAAATTAAGTTATCGTGATTTTAATGGCGATATTCTTCAAGATTAATTATTCTGTATTTGCTTTTGAAAACTTTCCCTTAGTTATATATGAATCGATTGTATTGAATTATACAACTTACGTTCGATCACTATTATGTATATAGTTAACACTTCACTGATGTTTATGTGTAAGTTACACTGGTACATATTAGCAAATTATGTGGAATATTTTGTCCAAGAGGTGTCTCTAGCTATGTAAATAATATTGTCATTATTAGTGAAAAACAGATCATCTTTGGTGGATGGAAAACATTGTTATCGATTATTTACGACATTGTCTCTCCCCTTGTATAGAATTTTATAGAGAAGTCTGAATATGATTTCCAAGAAAAGTAATAAGGAATGAATAAAAAAATGTGCTCCAAGTTTTTGTATTGGTGATGGATACACGCAAAGAAAAAGCTTTGTTTGCACAATGAAATGCATTGTCACTTTCATTTGGCCATGCTTGATATTGTCACTATTAACATGCTCTTTCAATTAACTGTTGCCTGTCCATGAATTTTCTGTTACCTATCATATTTTCACAGGAATGGATCCACAAAATCACAGACAATTTATTAATAAAAACTAAGGTGGGTGAAAGTAAGGGGAGAGACAATTACGGACGCATTAAATCGTCTAGACTGCCGGATCAGACTTCGGTGCAGCTAGTTAAAAAAGAAAATAAATTGATAGATGAGAATGAGGAAGTATATGGAATAGGATATCTTAATCCTGCATTTGATGATAATCAAAGTAATGTTATGGGTACACCTGAAAGCTCGCCAATTGATATTGTTCATCGAAGTCGAAAGTCGCTTGTAAAGTCGGAAAAAATAAAAACCAAAATCGTAGATGTTAGTAGAACCGTTAGACGGAAGTTAGACATGAGCTCTATACCTGATGTAGTTCAAACCTCCCAGCCGCAAGTTGTTCATATCGACGATGATTTGCCTTCGTCATCCCCCGACACAGATGCATCCATGGCTGACGAAGAATTCTTCTTAACAAAAAATAGCTCCTTGTTCTTTCAAGTTTCTTCTAATACGTTGGTTACAACAGAATCGAAACTATATAACCCATATAGTATGCAAACGAATCCTTTTCGTATCGTAGAAGTGAAAGAAATGGAAATAATAAAATCAATTGCATCCCCCGAGGATCACGTAATATTACCAAGTGCGAATGTCAGTGTCGGATTAATGCCACAAGTCGTTGAGAGAGTAGAAATTGTTGAGGATACAGAGACAGAACCAGAATCGGTCGACACTGATTCAGAAGATAAAGAAGTTAGGGGAAAGATTAGTAGTACAATTGGTAGTGGTAATCAAGTCATTAACAAGAAAAGGGAGCTTATTCCGATTTTAAAGAAAAATAAGTCAGTAGATCCACATTCTACAAAAAACATTAAGAAACTATCTCTTAAATTAAATAGTGAAGGTGTTCAGTCAGATCATCAAATTTTAAATAGTAAATCGATGATGATAGAAGACAATACAACACAAATTCCCGAATCCACTCCAGTAAACACACAATTACCTTGTAAAATAAATAGATTTGATAAAACTACAGTTTCTATGTGGAAAGATAAAGATAGTATTGCTGAATATCTTATTCTCGAGGACAGTGGAACAAACTTAAAGAAAAATTCAGGAGGCACTACCACTGGCATTCCTCTTCTCTTACCGATCAGCCACACAAAAACAAGAAAAGAGCACACTAACGATAAATGGTTAACATTCGTAAAAGGCACTGAGTTTTCTAAATCACGTAATGATGAGAACGAAAATCTAGACTATGATAAAAATACGAGATCTTCGTTATTTAAACGTACAAGAAGTATATCAAAGGATGATACCTTAGAAGATTGCGATAGCTTTTACGGAAGCGATAAAGAAACTGATGATATTTTAATATTTTCTGATGACACAGAAATTGATGTTGGAAGTTCCAGTTCAGAAGGGGAAGATCCGAATTTAGGAGAACATGTTGAGCACCTCTTGGGCAAGGTAATTTTAATGGCACCTACCTTGCCATTGTAACATTCATAATGTATGTAACGTGTCATTAATAATATATTTCTACCGATAATCACAACAGTAATAGTTACGATTTCAAATTTTTGTATATACATAATGATAGGTGAAGGTTAACATATACATTAACTAGTTAGCGTGTATAGAAATTTCTCATAATTTTGTTGTATATAGATACAGGCTGAAAGATTATCACAGGAATTGCAGCATAAAGCTGATGTAAGAGTTCCAGTTGATAGGAGAGTTTTTAAAACTATACCGAATTTATCTAGAACTGGTTTGGAAAAATGTATTTTGGAATTCGAACAATCTGCTCAACTGATGTTGCACAGGATGGATGTTATGTTAATGAGCATCAGTGGTATTAGTAATGAAAAGGATCCTACTAAGCGTTTGGAGGTGTGTGAGCATTTTAATTCTTTGAAATAAATGCAAGGGTAGCGTTGGTTTTATGCAGGATTTATTATATACTTTATACTTTAGGTACTGGAGGAAGAAGTTAGTACTCTTGCTCCAGATGCAGCAGCTCTGATCAGCAAAGGTGATGGTTTAGTTATGACAGTGGATATGTCTGATCCTGTTAGGGCTGAAAAGATAAAAAATGAACATCAGGATAAATTAAGGAGTAAATGGCATCAAGTGATGTCAGAGATTGAAACTAGGCGAATACAAGCACAACGGGGCGAAGAAATTTTACGACAGTATAACAACATAATAGCAGAATTTGAAGATTGGTTCAGAGACGTGCCATTAAAACTTGAACAAGTCAATAATTACGAAGGACACTTAGAATCGTTTACAGAAGAATTTGACGCTAAACAAGAGCAAATTCATAAATTGAATGATCTGTCTATTGAATTAAAAAGACTGAATGTTGGATACTCCGAAACTGTGCGTTATAATATTAATAGCAGGTGGCAAGAAGTTAGTTCACAATTTAAAAGATATAGTGGAAGCAAGGATAAGGATAAACACGTGACCGACAAAAAAGTTGAAGTGGTGTGTAAAAATATAAACTTTTAATATTCCGTACTATAAACAATCTCATTAGGGATTTAAAATTCTAATTCTATGATTTTAGGACGTGGGCGGAATTGACTTGCAAGAATTTACTACAAGAGTGAACAAGATCAGAGAAGCAGTCGTGACTGTGACGAGATCTCTGAATTCAGTACCATTAAATGGCGATGACTATGAAATGTTTGGAAACCAAGAGGAATGTTTGAAAAAAATTAGTAATGCTTTAAACATTCTTAAACCCAGTATCGAAGAAATTAATTCGGTGTTTGAAAGCGTTGCTTCTCAATTAAGAAGAGAACAAGCCGAACAAATTAGACGCTTGGGTGATAAATTACGAGAGGAATGGATGAATGTTAATCAGAGTTATGTAGAAAGGTATAATCGTTGGAATAAATGTTACGAAAAGTGGAAAGAACTTTATCATACGTGTCGGACTTTCTCTGACTGGCTGGATAAAATGGAAGAGACATTGAAAAAACTGAATTCTCTTGGTTACTCTAAAACATCAAAGACAAAAGTATTTGAATTGGAACAAGAAATGTCTAGAATGCAGAAAATTAAGAATAATATTAATGTATCGAGTGCTAGTATTTTATCTCGTGCTAAAGCTGAAGACATGGTCGAGCTAAAGGAAACGATCAACACCATAAAGCGTCGCTGGCAAAATATCGTAGTCGACTTAAATGCAAGGAAAGAAAAGTATGTACTAATTTTTATTGATTATAGTTTAGTATTTAAGTCGTAAACAATTTTCTACCATCGTATATTCTAACATTGAGAATGGCAGATCAAAGATTTTGATAGACACGTTACACCGAAAGTAACGCTCTTCGTATTGAGCTATTTCAGTTGTGATTTGCCTCTGGTGCTGTAGCGGTCAACGCAGAATAACCTCTAATCTAATAAAGAAACACGAATTAACCCTTTAAAATATAATTAGTTTACATTCGCGGATTCGGTATGAGCAAACGTTCAGATAAATTCTTTTAAGTTACAAGTATCAGTAATATTATTTAATTTCTTCTTTATACTGTATTCAACAAGTGTAATATATATTTAAAGAAATTTTGCTATGGAAAGAAAAGTGAACAACGAAGGAAGAATCTTAGAAAGTGCTTACAATATCTTGGAGCAAATAAATTCCTTGTTGGTATCAGCAGCAAATCCTTCAGACGAGACTTCGTTATCAATAAGATTGTCGTTGATCAAGGTAAGTTGAAGTATTTATAAAACAATTAATTTAATTTTCGGAAACGATCGAACATATCAACATTTGTTAATAAACGTATCAACATTTACTTAAAACAATTTCGACACTTTTTATAATAAACTTTATTTATGATTTCACGGTGTAGTATTTAGTATAATTTTAATTAACAGTATTTTTATACAAATTTATACAGTAATGTTTCTATTAAATTCGTGTACGCGATTAACATTCATGTCTGAACAATACAAATATTATCACTGTAATTTGGATATGTTGCTTATTGTAGTTTATGTGAAATTCTCTATGTACACTTTCTACTATAATGTTTATTCAGAAATTAATTTTCACGGGCCAATGCCCGCCATTGCGTTATTAAATAAACTGATACTGAGCCTAATAATACCTTCACATTTCATGACTGCACACACGAAACTGTGCCAAGACACAAATAGCAATGAACTCTCACTTTTCATTTATTTC
Organism: Colletes gigas; assembly: GCF_013123115.1. Classification (NCBI taxonomy): domain Eukaryota; kingdom Metazoa; phylum Arthropoda; class Insecta; order Hymenoptera; family Colletidae; genus Colletes; species Colletes gigas. The sequence goes on from NW_025106646.1 coordinate 3,015,599, forward strand.
CGTATTAAACATAAACAGCGTTGGGTACCAATCGATTAAAATTTTTAATTTGATTAAGCGATTAACGCAAATAATTAAAAAAAATTAATTGTCAAAAAATCGACGTTCGAATTAGTCGATTGATGAAAGTAATCGCCAATCGTTGATTAAAGAAGTTAATCGTTGAAAAAATAACGACAGAATTAATCGATTGTTGAAAATCGATATAATATTGATTGGTCATTCCTACACATACAATTGGATTTCATAACGATTTTAACATGAAATAATTCGTATTTTGTAGGCAAGACAAGAAGAACTTTCTTCCCGTAAAAGATCTTTACAGAATTTAGTTAATCAAAATGGTATACATCCAGGGGAGGATGAATGTACTAAACTCCTTGCTGATATGGACAAGGTATTATTGAATATATTAAACTCGTTTATAGTAGATGGAAATAAGACATCTATTGAATCGCGAAACGACTTAAATGTAATTAAATTATTTGAATTAATATTCTAGGCTAATTCGAGTCTTTCTAATCATCGCGAATATGTTGAAAATAAACTTGCCTCTCTTAAAAAATATATGTGTACTTTGGATGCCGTTATGGTATGGGTTATGGAAACGCGGACGAGAATAAACATATCTCGCGAATTACCTCAACAAGGACGAACCGACGTTATCAATAATGTTATGGTAAGAGTGTAAATATTCATTTGTCACTAGAAGAGTGCATTGAAAAAGAAATTATTTAATAATATTATGGTAGATTAAAGTTGAAGATCGTAAAATGGAAGTGAAAGACGTGTTGGAGAATTACACCAATTTGGAGAAAGAATGCGAGTCTGCAAAACAGCCCATTTCTGTAGAATTACACGTAAGTGTACAAAATAAATTTTAATTTAATTTCAATAAGTTTGAAAAGAAACAACATTTTAGGTTATATTTAAAATAGTAATGCATGCTTTAAATTTGATACAGTTTAACGAAATAAAAAAGTTTTCTCTTTTTTAAGAAATTCAAAGATTATAATAAATTTTTTATTCATTGAATTATTCGAATTTTGTTCTGTTCTGCAGTTGTTTAATAGTTTGTTAATTATCTGAAAATCATTCAATTCTTTACAAATATTTTAATATTTATATATTCCGCCATGACGGAGTACCAACCATTTAGACAATAGTTACTCCCATTTTTTCGTTAAGGGAAAGATTGTTTCTAGAAGGTGGCGCCATGAGCGACCAATCATTTTCGAATTGTTGGTCGTATGGATGAACGAACGAAATAGTGTTAACGAATTAGTGATGAATTTTGTGTTTAATTTCATGGCTATACTTGAAATTTGTGTGCGGCAGGAAAAATTGAAGAAGCTGAGGGAAGATTGGCAGTTTGTGAAGAATAGTGGCGAGTCGCAGAGTCATGAAATAAAATCTACGGAACAGGTTACGGTTGCGAGAGAAACAGGTAAGATTCATCTTTTACGCATAAATCATTAACATCGGTATATATTTTCATGAGTCTTCAGGCTTTATAATATTATTTCTATTGTTTGAATGTCCAATTTAAAATTGGGTGTCCAATGCGTTTCAATAGCTTCGAACAATTGTATTTCCTTACGCGGGAAGGAATTTTAATTCGAATGCCCTTCTAGTTTCGGCCACTATCGCTAGGTGGCGCCTTTGTTCTTATTCGTGAAACGTTTCTTCGGGCTTTTTAAGTTTGGACACTTGTGCTCAATTTAAGAAAAATATTTCTTGAAGAGATATTCAAATATTTTCACTTTTATTTCATTTCATATTTATTTTACAACAGCAAAAATATTTTAACTTCCAGTTTCTATGCCCTCAAACATTTATCGTATTTGCAATACTTCTTATTTATTTTTTCGATAAGTCAAATAATTAATTTTGTAATTTATTATGAAACTGTTAAGAAATTACTATTGTAAACTTTTAAGAAATTATACTGTACTAAAGGTAGGTACTGAAAAGAATGTATTTTGTTTTTACGTAAGCGATGAATCTTTCGCAATTGTACGAAAACTGCAGGTGGTTAGAATCGATTCACCCTTAGGAATTCGCTAGAAACGAAGGCTATTCTTACTCCCTCTGAATGTACTTCTTCGGAACCGTCGCAGGATTTTCGAAGGAAGCTTGGCGACTGAACAAGAAATAGTGCGTTTAGTCGTCCTGGTAAGCGAGGCCACATATCACTTCCACTCCATCCTACGGGACGATATATACCCGCCACGTTAAGTGCAGTCTTTTCACCGAATAGCGCTGTCTTTTCTTCTACTTTTGTCCTGGGATCGAACTATGCATTAAGAATTGTCGATGAATTTCGCCGAGTCAGCATACTTTTAATCAAAACTGTTTTTAGGAATATCTGAATACTCTGAATAACAAATGAACATGATTTTACCCACAAGGAATACCAATCATTTCATTAAAAGAATTTTTTAATTTACAAAACAAGTAAAAATCAGACGAGGCATGACCTAGCGAATGCAATGGTTGGGATAGATCAAGCCAATGAAGTTGTAATAATTTTTGTTCTGTAAACATACGAGATCGTACGTTATCGTAGTGGAAAACAACTCTTTTTTTAATTATTAGTAATAGCCTTTTCTTCTGTACGGTTGATTTTAGTTTATTCAGTTGCAAATAGTGGGTTGTTCGAAAAGTAATTTCGTTTTTTTCTTTCGTGAAAAGGAACAATTTTCTTATAATATACAGGGTGTTCGGCCACCCTTGGAAAAAATTTGAATGGGAGACACTAGAGACTAAAGTAAAACGAAAATCAAGAATATCAATTTCTGGATTGAGGCTTCGTTAAAAAGTTATTAAAATATTAAATTAAAAAATTTCAAATCACTCACGGAATAATTATTTTCGTTTGCGGGGGTCAATTACAACCATTTTTGGTGAATACACATACCCCTGAATTCCTACCCATTTTCGAGAAAAAAATTCGAGTAGATGCTAAAATTTTTAGACGAAATTAAAAAATTTCAAATGATACTAAAAAATTATATTTAGTTACAGGGGTCAATTACAAGCATTTTTGGTGAATACACATATCCCTGAAATCCTACCCACTTTTGAGAAAAAAATTCGGGTAGGTGCTGAAATTTTTCGGCAAAAAAAAATTTTCAAATCGATTTAAAAATTTATTTTCAGTTGTAGGGGTGGATTACAATCATTTTTGGTTATTACACATACTCGCGAAATCCTAAGCATTTTCGAGAAAAAAATTCGTTACCGAAAATCAATGTAAGACTCTGAAATGCTTCCCCGAAATTTTATGCGTATCTTTAAAATGTCATAACTTGTGAACGGATTGGGGGATTTTAATGTTTCAAAAGGCGAACAACGCGTATTTTGGTGAAGAATATGTAGAAATTCTAGCAATATTAAAAAAGTTGTTCCTTGACCCCATAAAGTTAGAAAAACCCCACAAAAATGGTCCAATTTTCAAACGACCATAACTCCTATAATAGTGAACGAATCTCATTGAAATTTAGTAGACAAGTAGAACTCATGGATACCTACAAAAAAGTATTAAACAACTTTTCTGTACAGCGCCAACCAAATTTATTAAAAATAAAAAACGAATTTTTAAGAAAAATAGGCAGGGTGCCTAAATTTTTCAACGAAAAAAAAAATTTTAAATCGTTCTGGAAAAATTATTGTTAGCTAGGGGGATTAATTACAATAATTTTTGGTCAGTAGACATACCCCCGAAATCCTACCCACTTTCGAGAAAAAAATTCGAGTAGATATGATATTTTTCGGTAGAAAAAAAAAGTTATAAATCGTTCTGGAAAAAATTATTTCCGTTTGCGGGGATCAATTACAATCATTTTTGGTGAATAGACATACCCCTGAATTGCTGCGCATTTTCGAGAAAAAAATTCAGTCCGGGCGGAACTTGAAACGTTAATAACTTTTTAACGAAGCTTCCATCAACAAATTAGTATTCTTGATTTTCGTCTTATTTTAGCCTCTAGAATCTCCCATTAAAATTTTTCCCAGGGGTGGCCGAACATCCTGTATAATGAAAATGCGGTTTAGAATAAAGTTGGCTGGTTAAAAATACAATTAACGTCTCTGTGGGTAAGAAAACGAAACTACTTTCCGAACAACCCAATAGTATCTTTTGCTATTAACCGTTCGATTATGCTGTAAAAGGTTGTAACAATGTAATCGATTTGGCGTGGCATATTTTTTAATGGAAAACTATTTGAACGGTGAATTAAATTTTCGCGGCGAGGCGCATAATTCAGGATCGTGTCGGGTTAATCGCGATGGTTCAGGAACGAAGAACCGTGGGTTTGTTGATCCCGCGACGGAGAGCTTAACGGAAAGGTCGTAGGTTTGTAGTATAAGCGCGATCGTCGGGCCGCATAATGAGCGGATAAGCCTTCTGATGTAGTCGTGGTAGAACATCGCCAGACTGAATATAGCTCAAGCTTCGTAGTCCTCTGTTCCTGTTCCATCTCTGTTATCGACTCTTCCTCTGTTATTTTCTATCTTTGTCAGCGGTGGTGCATCAAGATGAAACCAGTCTCGTTGTAATAAAATTTCGAGGACTAAAAACGGATTAAGACTGCGCTTTGATGCGTCTTCTAACGCAATGCTATCACTTTACATTTTATATTGTGTTCTCGTTGCATCGAAAGATGCCGAAGAAAATGTAATGGTTTTGATATTAATCACAACAAAGGGAAGAGTTCGAGAATGTTAATCGTTAATCGATAGCGTGAAACGTTTATTTTATAGCTGGGTAGGATAATGGGAGCTCGTGACGCGTTTTAATTAAATTTTAAAGTTACAGAAATTTCACGTTTATTTTTTATACAATTATCTTCTATTGTTATAGAATTATTAATCTCTATTTCAAACTGTACTTACGTTACTATTAAGTTAACTCGTTATGGAATTGATAGAAGTAGATTGCAATGGACTTATAATTACCAGCAAGCAATTATGGATGAAACATTATTCAAAATCTTATTTCCAAAGTTGATAGACTAAACGTGGTTTTAATCGCAGGATTGAACGGAATTGTCGGGGTTAATTCGGAAGGGATTAATTTAAGAAACTAAAAGACTTCTCGAGGATCCAGGGTGTACGTGACAGAACTCGCGAAAGTCTTCACACTCTTTCTTCATCCGTGTTTTCAATACCCTAGAAGAGTTAGCAGAACCTTTTGGGAATCGAGTTACTTAATAATACCGTTCGAACGTATCTACAGATCGTTTAATCTCGAAAATATTGCTTACGCGATGAATTCAATTTTCTTAATTTTACCCGATGTTTGACGATAGCGTGAAGATGAGGTATGTACACGTAGTTTGAAGTAGATGATTAGTATCGCCATCGACGATGTACTCCGTAACAAAAGTTTTAAGTTCTTATCTTCCACAGTCGTTATCGTGAACGTGCGTGACGTGAATTCCAAATGCAAACTTTAGGAAGTTGCACGTTCATTGGATAGGTGGGGCGGAGCAAGAGAGTTCTTCTCATCCAAATAATCGATCAGGGGAAAAATCTAGGCGGGTTGCTTTTTATGTCTCCCAAAGGGACGCGTAGGGTGGATAGAATGCCGGTTCACGCTAATTTTCCAGTAACTCCGTTGAATTACTTCTATGCATTCATTCGATTGGTTTATTTTATACAAAATAAACATTATGACTTATCGTTTCGTATATTCAATGGTGTCTAAACAATTATCAATTAAAATCCCTTCAAATTTGATGCATGATTTTTGGTCAATATTTTGTTCCACTTCGAAGGAGTGTATTTTATGATCAGACTGCGGATCTTTATGCGATTTATATTTTTATTAATAGAAATAATGAAATACTTTGTAGAGGGTTATCTCAACCCCTAAATATAATAATTCGTTTCTTATATTTTAACGTATTAAGCGCGTTCTGTAGTTATATGAACATTAAAATTTCCCATAAATGCATAAATATCCGCAGTCTACTTAGGATGATTTAAAAGTCGAACATGTATTTAAATCAAAACTATGAAATAAAAGAGCTCGGAAGATAAAGGAATTTAGACATATTTTGATAAACGTTAACACGATAGTTGATTATGGCGAACAGATTTGATTACTTTTACTGTATTTTGATTCGATCAATATTTTAGAATTTTGTATAGTTTAAGAACACGTTTAGGTGTATCTTGCAAGAGTATTGTTGATGTCCTCACAGTTGCGAGTTGTCGGAATTCGGGGACAATCCGTGAATCATTGAATAATCGTGTTCATTAGCCCGCCTAGTAACCGATAATTGACTATACAGTAATACACTGACAACGAAGTAAAGCTGATTATCGCTACGGACTCGTAACTCTCGCGCAACATAATATTTCGTTGGTCCGTGGCAGAAGCGGATTGAAGATTGATTCAAGCTGACGCGATTAGGGGAATATATATATATTGTGTGAGCCGTGATCACGTTAACGCTGAATTACGCCGATCCGAGAAAAGCTGCTTTCAACGAGTCTAGCGCGCGTCGAGGACGGAAACGATGTTCACCTGAACAAACTCGTTCCTCGTTAGCGAGAGAGCTCATTAAGGCTTTCATGTTCCTGCGGTCACGTTTTATGCCTAGCGTAGCAATATGAATTTAAAAGAAAAAAAGGAAAGAAAGGGACAAAGGAGGGGAGAAAAGCGTAAAATTTTCGTCGCGCAAAATGCGCGTTAAGATGCAGTCATCGATGCGCGGAGGGAGAAGGGGGGGAGGTATTTTTGTATCCACTTTTCATTCAACATGTCGTACATTCTTGTTACGCAAACTATCGAGTCGCGTCAACTTTCGATCGTGTAGGAAATAGCAGGTGCATCGTGTACCTTTTTTTTTTGTCGAGCCATTTTTCAGCATCGTTTCCTTCTTTTTTTTTTTGTTTTCATTTGTTGGCCCCCACAAAGTTCGTGGAGCCGATTTATTTAGCAAATAGGAAATATAACAACACCTATTTACCAACAATGTTCCTTAGAATGATTACAAAATTATCCCCCTTTAGATCATTCATTTAATGAATTACCATTGATTATTAAAATAATAAAAATGAAAAATATTTAATTTAAAATTTATTAATATGGCAGATAAGTGCAATGCATTTAAGATTCTTAAATAAAAATTATATTTTTTATTAATAATTTCACATTGAATAATATTTTCTCTTCAAGATACAAGTTCACCATTTTCTAATAATTGAAATTTATTTTATAATATTACAGTAATTATAATAATTATAATTATTTAATTTACATTATTAATTATATAAAATATAGTTAATAATTTTATAAATTTATTAAAACATCATACAATTGAAATTGTATGAACAATTTTAATAATTATTGCATTTTCATCTTTAGAAACATTATATTTTATTGATGAAATATGAAATCCTATTTTTTTTACGATTAAATCTATTGGTCTTCAATGATATTGAAGATATGAATGTCCTGAATTTAAAAATTTTAATTTTGATTCTAATATAATAAATTAGATTTATTTCGTTTATTAGATGTAGATAATCGATTAATTATTCCATTTAATGTTCCTATTCGATTATTAACTACATCTTTAGATGTAATTCATTCTTGAACAGTACCTTCTTCAGGAATAAAAATAGAAAACTAATTAATGAAGAGGTAAATTACTAAGAGGTAAAGTTGAACGTGGTCGCCAGATGACCAAATTACGTGCAGTTAAATCATTTGTAGGGTCTCGTACTATTAATATTTGAAAAATGAAAGATGCGTCCTAGACTGTCCGATAATAAACGATGTTTGGAATTCCAAACACCATTCCTATTCGGTACTCGGTTGAAATCAGCCTACCCGCATGAACGCGTTCGCGATACGTCGGTGCCTCGCGGACGGCGACAATAAAAAAGGGATAAAATTTTCGCGCTCACGTCGCGAACGCGAACGACGCGAAATATCGGGTGTTGTGACACAGGGATTGTACTGTATGACGCTCTGCTAATTGCGCCAGGGTGTTGTACGAGAGACAGCTTTTTATGCCGGGACTGGTAATGACATCCGCCCCGCGCAGCTGACCCTCCATTATTTCTCTCTGGTGCTGCTTTCCTATCGAACGAAATCCCCCCCTTTTCCAAGAGCGGAGAGCACCGCCGCGTATTTATCTTGCCTACCGAATTTCGAGTTTCGCGCGTCAAAGCTCCCGGCCATTCACGTCGTTTCGTCATAAATGCCGGTTTTCCATGCTCGGCAATAATTCCGTCAAACCCTTGGTCGAATATAATGAATCTCGAGACGAGAACACCGCGCAACGAGTTATGGTGTTGTTTGTCACGCGCGATTTATTCACGGAGATTTGTTTACGTACAACTTCGACCACTCGTTGTTGGAGTACACCCTATTGTGTCGGGGGGAAAGAAGGGGCGTTTGCGTCTCTGGATAATTTGGGCCGACGAATTCAATATGTCGTTGAAAATAATTAATGAACGACTTGAAAAATGATTTAAATCAAAGTTGCTATTGAAAAGAACGTGGAATCTATTTTTAAGCGCGTGGTTGAGGTTTGTACTGTGCGTCCGCGAGAACTTGACCATCCTCACTCTCGTCATTTCGTCCAATAAGACCTTGGACTCGCCAAGCTCTAGACTAAAGTGGGGAACCAACCAGACTCGCATTCCTTTCGCTAGCCATCTTCTCGCAAACGCACAGTACGCACGGAGCGATGTTTCACTCGAGTCGATAGATATATCGCGTGGATGTTCATCGAGGGAAGTAAAAAAAAATGTCAAGCGTCGAGGATTTATCGTCCAAAATAAGACGAAGAGGCACTTCTCCGGGATCTAATAAGAGCCAGCTTAGCCGTGAAATTTTATTGTATTACGAAAAAGCTTCCAGTGCTGATGGGGTGGTTTCGTCGTGCCATACGTTACTGCCACGCATGAATGCTCGTTGAACGCACGTGTGGGTGGTGCGTAATATAGGACAGTGGTATACACAACCACTGGATACCCATGTCGTAGAGAGCGAATGACGAGGGGTGGACGGATGAGCGAAATAATGGTTTTTTGGGGGGGTTGCGTTGGACGCTGAAATATGTAACTTGGCGTCGACCACGCATTACCGAGAATGAGATTTTGTATTAAAGGGTAATGCGAAATTGTCATTTAAATTCTCGTTAGAGGGCTCGTTGTGAATATTAATTTCAAACATTCGCTCATTTGTACGTGCCCCATTTTCGTAAAAATTCTACGAACGTTTTTGTGGAACGAGCCTCTCGATTCCTTGTTTTGCCTATACTAATGGACTTGTGTTTTAACGCAACTGCATCGCGATGATATTTCGCGTTCTCAAAATACAGTTTCGATTCTGTACTATTTACATCACGCGTTAATGTATTTCACAAATGTTGATACATACATATAAAAATACAATTCATCGATCCATAAGATCTTGTAAAGATTCAAAACTACGAGACACGAATTTAATTCTCCAGAAAAAATAGTAAAACAAATATAAAAATAGATGCAATACGCTGTAAATGATGTAAAGCCGTAATATGAAATTAACCGAAGATAACGTCTTGTTCTCGTGCAGATCTTCCATCGTCTTGCGCGAGAACGTGCAAAAATCCCTGGAAAATGCACGGTTATGAATCACAATAAATCGTTCCAACGTTGTCTGTTACCTGTACCGCTTTCTTGGCGTTTTTGATCACAACACCGTGACAAAGTCTCTCGATCGTTCGACCAGCGAGACCGTTCAAAGGCGATCGAACGGTGGTGGACCGTTTCATTACAGTTTTGTTCGGATCGAAGTAGCTGGGTACGTATTCGGTCGTTTCCGAGGCGATCACCAGCTTTCTGTGATCGAGGTTCCTCGTTAACGAGATCAAACGTTTCGCGCACAGGTCAACGATAGCCTCCTCGAGTATCAGTACCTGTGAATTTCTTTGGTACTGGAAAGAGGAACGGGCTTTACTCAACTGATGAAGAATTACGTTCCCCGCGGGGGGGACGGAATACCTGAGGTTTTGTCACGATTTTCTGGATCCAATCGGGCAGCGAGATCGTCGCGGTCTTGCTGAAAATCCTTTTGCTTAAGTATTTGCCATCTTTAATTTCTCGATGCACCGTGTCTTCCGATAGGACGTGAGAAGAGTACGGATTCGGGTACCGTCTGAAGAACGCTTTGCACACGGTGAGCCAACAGTACGGAAGGATCGTTATCTCCGCGCTCTCCTTCATTTACTGAAACTTGGAAAATTTCCGTCGACGTTAGAATCACTTTTACCCGTTCGGATACCGGGGTCTCAAATAGTTTTACGCGGCTGGGGGAAATCTACGCAAATACGGTCACGGGACGCGAAGTCGCAAACTTCGCCCTTCCGCAGCTTTATTCCAATCCGGTGCTATTCATACGAATCTATTGAGTTACTGACTCGTTCATTTACACTCCCCTTGCTCAGCCCCTTTCTTTCGTCCTCCCTTATTCTTGCAATTCATTAGTGAATCGTTAGGTGCTTCATCAACAATGGGAGGTCTCCTCATTAACGTAACTTCAATGATAATAACGCTTCCATGATTTTAAATACCCGTATCGTTCCGTTTGCCGCGGACAATGATCATGACTTTGTTCATAGAATTATCCACGTACGTGGAATCTTCTACTCGTTGTATGGCAGTGTCTTACTTTCCAACGTAAGGATCCATTCTTTCAGAGATTTAACCCCCTACTCCCTTAACTATGATTGTTTCCAGATTAAAATTAAGGATAGAAATTGTTCGATTGCCTCAATTATTACGATATCTAAGTATACAGGAAATTAGACAAATTTAGTGACACGGATGCAACTGAGAACTTTGGTCATACAAAACTATATTTGTTTTGTTGAAATTGTTATGCACAGTATTATGCACCTTTTGAGTAATAGTTTCGGTAATAAACTGCATAAATGCAATCGATTCTGTATACCGTGATTTCTAGACATTGAAACAAGCATTCCCGAAAATAATGATCATACGAATAACCTGAAATTATTTATTCCGCGGCAGCTGTGGTAGCTTCACTAATGTTAACATTTATGGTCCGCACGTTTCGCGGCTCATTCAATTACAAATCGTTCGTAATTATTGATTATCTCCTAATTTTACCTTCAATTCAGCATTATTTGTATGCACATCTCGTACAGGTTCGTTTACGTCGATTCATTTTGACACGAGCTTTTCCACGTTCGTGATTTTCTTTTGTTCAAAGGAAAGGGGGATCGCCGCACAGTACGCTAGATTCCATTCATAGAACGACAATCATTGACTGATTACAGTAAGAATTTCACGTAAGAAAATATTCGATAAATAATTAATACATTTATATAGCACACAGTTGTTTACAACTTAATCTATTAGAATGACAAATTAACAATAGTAAAATTGCTGTAAAAGAATTCCTAAGAAAATTCAGAAATGTAAAAGGAGAAGATTCTATTTTTGAAATAACTTCTTTCCTCGATATTATAATAATTCAAAGATATACAATGTTTTGGCCAAGTTTTGGTCCCCACAATTTTTCAGTTTTTTTCGATGGTCTGACAAACAAATATTTCCTATTGAAGTTAATCAGGATTTAACCGACAAGAAATTGCAATTGTTTAATAATTTTTAAACGAAACCAGGTATGTATTTTTAACTTCATAGTATCGGAGGCGACGTCGAAACGAATTCAACGACCTGATAAACGATAAATTTTCCTTTTGTTTTGTGTTTTAAGTTCTGAAATTGAATAAATGAGCATTCGTAATGTTTACGTTCATTTGTTTACGTCTAAGTGCGAAGTCTTGGTGCTATGTATCGCCGAATAATTTCAAATATTGTGGCAATCGATTCATTGCAATTTTTCTTTCAATGTCATCTGAAAGTCATTGTGTCGAATTTGTTTCGACGTTGCCTAGAATACTATAAAATTAAAAATACCTAATTTCATTTAAAAATATAATAATTTTATTTTTAAATTTAAGCAACTGTAGTTTCTTGTCGGTTAAATACTGATTAACTTCTATAAAAAAATATTTTTTTGGTGCTCTATCGAAAGGGGCTGAAAAGTCGTGGGGATTAATTCGTGCTTCACCCTGTACATATATATTTTCTTTCTGAATAAAATTGCAAAACAATAAAGCTGATTAAAGATTTATTAGATAATGTTCGTGTTCGACCAGTCTCGTCCTTCGGAAATTATAAATCAAGCATCTTCGTCGTGCTACGAATGAATTCTATTGTGCACCGTCTGTACAATCGTTCCTCCGTCTTCTGTTTCTCGTTCGCGTAAATTTCGCGGAGCCGCAACATTCGAAGCATCCCCGTTACCGTCGTTGTCGAACTCGAGGACGTGCAAATTCTGTCCCCCGCGGGATTGTTTCGCGTTAAGCCGAATATCTTGGCGCGGGTTCGGTGCAGCGCGATAGCAGAAGCGATTGCATCGCTGCAGATCCGTGAGAAAGCCGTAACAATTACCAGCGTCGCAGAGAAGAAGAGGCCGGGGACTCCCGGTTTCGTCGACGGTGTCTAAGCCGCGTTCATTACTGTACCGACAATCAAGCTGCTCCATGGTCAAGAGGGCGGGAAAGGAGTGACGAGGGGGCGACCGGGGTCAGTGAAGGGAGTTAGGGGTGGTTTAAGCGAGTGTAGCCACGGCGGTCAGGCTTGTAATCTGACGGCGGTGGGTCGTTCGGTTGGTCGGGGTAAAACGGTCCATTAAGACCAGGTAGCAGTTAGTGGGCATGCTATAGGAAGCAGCCAGCTTACTAATGCCAGGCCTGTGGAATCCCCGTAAGGGCCGTTACCAGGGTCAGTACCGAAGGGTGGTCTTCGCCTACGCCAAAGTTGGATTTTGTTACGTCACGTCCAGTTTCCTTTGTTTGTCCAAACGATGATACATCGCCATCGAGCTATCTCCTCTGTTCAGTTCTCATCACGATCAAACGTCGTTCAAAAGTCTACGTCCAGTTAGTCCATAATGATTTATACTAATTGTAAGTATCTATCATTGACGAACTGCCTTTCTTCTTGCAATCAAATCGGGATCATCAGATTATATGTTTGAAGCTTCTTAAATGGGGTTTTAACCCTTTCGAACCTGGATTTTCAGAGTAGTTTCTAGTTGGATTTCATTAACTCATCATTTTTTTGTAATTTTTTGTAAATTGTAAATGTACAATATAAGATATATTGAGAAAGGTTATTTTGCAATGAGTATATAGTATTAATGACTAAAAGATCTTGCAAGCTTAAGAGACATTTAACAATAGTAGGGATGATTTCGTTGCAAGTATACCTAACGCAGATTCATGCAAGAAACAAAGCAGTACTGTATTAGGCCTTTTAAACATTTCGTCTACCGTGCAAGGAGAACCAGAAAGGGTTCTTTATCACACCCCCTCTTCGAGAAGTTGCGCTCAGGCTGCAGTAGAAGGGAGGCCGTGTGGCCCTCAGGAGCTTTTTCATATTTGAATTTTAACGCTAGGTTCTTCATTTGAGAGCTTTACTCTTGACAGTCGCTGTTACGAGTAAACTCTCTAGTGGATGCAGCATTTCGAGTAAGGGTTCTTTCACATGGACACGCAGGAATCGAACATACAAGTGTCGAGACAACTGCTGCCATGGAGGTTCTCCTTTTCTCCCCTGTGTGAAAGAGTTGTTACTCTCCATAGAGTCCTCGTAGAGTAAAACTTTCGAGTGAACATCTAGCATTAACCTAGTTTGGTTTAGCATTATAAGCAAAACTCATTCAACGCTTTAATCGTAAATTAATATCTGGACTGAAGTTTCTTAGACTATGGGTCACTAATTCTAACGAGGTTATCATACAAATTTGAACAACTATATTTTGTGTTGTTTTAAAATACTAGATCATTTTATTTGTAGATGAAATATATATTTGTAGTGTAATTATTGTTACAAATTGGGTTAGTTTGTACGTGAAGAATAATTTAATTCCACGATTTTTCTTATAGTATGTGTACAAAGAATTTTTCAATATTCATTTCTACTTTCATTGTTTCTTTTCTGAGAAAAATATGTAGTCCATCTTGCCTACCACGATTTATATTTTTTTGTAAAGAACCGGACAAAATTTGGTATCAAATTCTGGTTAGGTTGCGATGTAAATAGGAAATGCATAACAAAGTTGAAAGGAAAGAATCTTCAATTTCCATTGCCTTAGAATAGTCTAACAACGGGTATTAAAAATAGTTAAACTTTACACGCGTGCAATTACGAAACTATTACTGTTTTGTGCATTATCGAGCCACTGTGGAAAGCGGTGAACCTTCTCCTTTAAAATGGTTTTTGGTTTATGTCGATCCGACTTTTCGTTTTCGAGATATCGCAATTTATGTAAAGGGGTAATTTTTTTTAATTTGAGTATCTCTGTCTCTGTCTGACGCGTCGCGTTGGGCCTCTCTCTCGCACGTGAGTTGAGACAGTCGCGTGACGCGGAAGTCGTAATATTTCCAAGAATTTACTACGCACTGTTTACTATTTGCACACGTGGCCATTGAACTCGCGACGTCTCAATGAAAAGTAAACAAACCCTTAGAACCCTTACACCTCCGAAACTAACCATACGATTGTCTTGAAACAAAAATCATAATATCTCCGGAACTAATTACGCTATCGATTTAAATGAACACTCGTTTTAAAGGGCATTTCATCCTCTATTGATTCTATTACTTATTATTATTAATGCTGTCTTCTATTTTTATTTTGGCGTTACATACCTAAAGAGGTTTCAGCAATTTCTATTGATTATACGACCGGTGCACGACAAAACTAGATTATAAATTGCTCATTTAATGAATTTAAATTTGTATACAGAATGTTTGCGTAATTACTAGCCAGCATTTGTTCGTAAATAATTCTTTTCTTCGGAATTAACTACGGTATCGACTTGAAATAAAATTTGTTTTTAAAGGCGTTTTATCTTCTATCCAATGAAAGCTAAAAAATATCGACGTAGTTTGTAAATTTTCTCTATAAACTTAAAGTACTAAGTATGCACATTTAGAGTAAAATTATTGAATATTTATGTACAGATTTTTAAAATGAATTTTTAATGAAGATTATGCGACATGAAAGAGAAAGGTATCTTACAGTCAGTAGGTTCAGTGTTAATGGGCTCAAAGTAGAGTAAATTATGTGCAGAGATTTGGGGATACCCGTATTAGGAAGCAGTGGGGCTTAGATATCGTCACGGAAACGGACTCCCTAACATCGAATTATCGCCGGTCGCTTTTATGCGCAACCCTTACGCGTGTACGTCAGAAAAGTTAGCTTCGGTGTAACTTGAACGCACGCCGGACATCAAGTTGACGATGTTATCGGTATGTGTACGCTTGAACAAATTACCGTATGCGTACGTACTGGCTGCACGGATATCCGAGCCGCTCGCGTACGTGGGAAGGGTAACCAGAAGTTACTGATGCGAAGGGAAGAACACCCCTTAAACGTGCGCCGGCCTCCGGTTGGGGTGGCTTTGCCTTCACGAACCAAAGTTTGATTACTGTTTTCACTGCGGTACCACGATAGAAGTGCAATACGTACCGTACTAACAAACCCGATACATTCTCGCGTCGTTACTTCGCCGACCTTAGGATTCCCGTGGCTCTTCGTAAACTGGCTATTCGATTCGGAGCAACAGTTTCCAACAAAATTCTATTCATCGATAAACCTAATCTTGTATCGTACTCCTTCGGAACCGTAGTTTTTCTTTCAAATTACTTCGAATTTCTCGTTACGAATTCAACGACTAGCAACCCTTTTTAACACTTTCGGAGACAATGGTGGCAAATGGTAACGAGTGATTAATTTTTTATTTTTTTGAAACAAATTCCTGTTAATGTTTGTTCAGGAAAAAGTTGTATCGTCTGTATCGTCTTCGCTGTATCGTCTAAATACAGAATAACCAGAAAATATTTTTGATTTGTTAGAGATATTCAAACTTAAGGAAATGTGGGAAGCGATCCAATTTAGATAACCTTCTACAATTTTTGTATATGTAAATGGAGACTCGTGCGACATTTGATGTCGTTAGGCGGACGACGACCTTAATGTAGCGACGTTAAAAAGACACGGATACACTGCCTTCGGTTCTCGTCGCTTGTAATCTCATCTGCTTCCTTTACTTCTTTTGACGTATTTTATGCGCTCCGAGAGGACATCATAGGGGCCGTTAAATTGTCGCAGAAATTTAATAACGTTACGACGTTAACTTTAGACTTAGAACAGAATGTTTCTCTTTGATGTTGGTTATAGCAACGTCTATAATAACATTTATGGCTTATGGCAGACGGTAATGTCGATATAACGTGACGAAGTTAGTTCCACGTCGTTCCATATTACGGTAAACCATGCTAATATTAATCATATTGACGAATTATGCTTCAACGCCTTTTTGGTCGGCGAAGCTTGTGGAAAGAGTCGTTTCCGCTCGAGACTCGACGATCATTCAATTTTCCTTTGGTTTCCTTTCGAACATCGCCTTGGTTTGTATCCAAACCAACGACGTAATTAATTCGAGACGCTCGTGACCGTCGAGAGAACTTCCCAGGCCAAGTTCCGAGATGGAAAAGGATATTTCCCGATTGGGCTGGAGAGAAACTTTGATTTGACTTGTACGCGATCGCTTTCGCGTGAGACTGCGGTTTACCATTTGCACCAGGCCGTTTCATCACCGAACGAGTAGCAACGGCGAAATTGATGAAATTAGAAATCTTGTCTGCGGTTGGGATCGATTAGTATAATGTAAAACTCTGTGGAATTTAATTTAACATCCAGTGAATATAAAAAGTACTGCATTCTTCTTTAAAATGAAACTCTGATTTCAATTGAGAGGGCTGGAGGTTCAAGTGACAAACCTCAATCTACCCCAACAATTATTAAAGAGTTTATTTCCGCGGGTGTCGGGGGTGTAGCCACACGTAGGTCAAAGTTAATAACACTGGCTTCGCAAACGCGCGACGTCTTAGCCAGACTCGGGTCTAAAATAGACTGGGGGTCTTTCTTCTCACGTCCCCTGAATATATACAATTTCTTACCCTAATAGCAAAGGTAGAGAAAAAGAGACAGGACAGAAAGACGGAAAAACGAAACTGGAAAATCCTCAGTGTAGGAAAAGTTTAGCGAAAGAGAGTCATAAAAGTCAAGAGGCTCGCCGGGCCCGGATCAGGGTGGTCCGAGGCCCAGGCGAAACCTTGAGGAAAAACAGACGCCTCGCGCGGCTCTGGTCGCCAAGTGTTTAACAGGACGACCAGGCTCGCACGAGACCCTGGGAAAATGGAAAAATAGAAAGCTTAAAACTATCCTTACATTCCATTCCCATTCATACTCTGGCAAGGGCGTAGTGGCTATACAATGGCCGCTACACAATGTAATTTTTTAATTTCTACAAAAAAGTATGAGGTACTTATGAGTTCTTCTTTACTCTGGTTCTTCAGTTGTTACTAATAAATCGGCTTTCATAGAGTTCCGTACGTTTGATGTTGACTTCCTAGAAATCTTGAATAATCGATTTTCCTAAAGTTTTAACTATCATTAATTACGTTCTTCCAAGTTCTTCTCGTTTCTCAGTTCTTTCCTGCTAAACTGACTTTCTCAGAGTTCCGCATAGTTAATTTCCTTAGAATTACGTAGAATTAACTTCTTTGACGTCCTGAACGATTGATTTTCTTAGAGTTCTAATTATCGTTAATTACATTTTTAACAAGTTCACTCGGTTTTCAATTCTTATCCGCGAGGTTAACTTTCTCAAAGTTCCATGCGCATCCTCACAATTTTATGGAGTTAATTTTCTCGAAATTTTGAGCAATTAATTTCCCTGGAGTTCCGTGCCCGCTTTCTTAGCCAGTTCTACGGAATTGGTTTCCTTCGATTGCTTTACGGTTGATTTCCTCTCAATTCTGTATTATTGTCTTCAACTTCTTTACAGCCGATTTTCTCAAATTTCCATAGAATCGTTTTCGAGTGGGGGTTTCGCAGCGATTCGGCGCCGTTCGATTCAATCGCGTCTATTTGTTGTTGGCATGGTCTAAGGTTTGAACTTTGGGTCCTTCCACCTTCCTGGTTGTCGCCTCCAACATCGGATTTCGCGACGTTCCCCGGGAGAAGTTTGCGCGATTGTGAGCGCAGAGGCCAAGAGAGGACGACACGGGGGAATAATACGCGAGCGTTCCAGAATCCGGAGTTTCGCACGAAGGGAACAATGGACAAGATTAATGGGAAATGGCGCGAGCGGAGAGGCAGTTCCGAGGATCCTAACACAAGCATAACGAGAGGTTGGTCTTGCATAATCTGTCTTGCGGTATTGCTGGGAGCATCGCGACGCGGGATTATTGGAACATTTATGGAGAGAATTTGATATTACGGGATGATCCTCCAAATCACATTGAAAATCCTCTTCGTTACCAGCCATATTTCATTCGCACAATAACAGTTTTTGAGTTCAGCAACGCTGGAACTACGTACGAAACAACTTATTCGATGTTCGCGAGTGTAATCCCTACGTTAATGCTCGAATTCATGCTGCACATTATGCGAAGTGTATGTTTTTATCGCACGTTTTTCTATTTTCGTGGGGTATTAATAAATAAATGAATAATTCCGGAGGTGTAGCTTATTAGACTATTGACGATTTGCTGTTTTCACTCAAACTATGAATGGGCTTGTCTTAGATTAAACTAGATTAATGCCCTACATTAATGCTCGAATTTATGCTGCATATTATGCGAAGTGTATGTTTTTCTATTTACGTGGGGTATTAATAAATAAATAAATGAATAATTCCGGAGGAGTGTAGCTTATTAGACTACTGACGACCTGCTATTTTCACTCAAACTATGAATGGGCTCGTCCTAGATTAAACTAGATTTACAACTTGCAACCGAATTAACCGAACTGGATTAGAACTGCAACTGATTGATGTACTCCGACTTCGACTGATATGATCTAAACGCGAATGCATTGCCTCCCTTCGTATCGAATATCGGGTTGCCTTTTGAATTTTGATTCGATGTTGTTCGATTTTACGTCTTAGTTTCGGTAACATTACGATTCGTTCATGTCACGAAACGGGTGGCAACATTCCTGACTATTCTATTCGACGCCTACCAGAAAGAAATTACAAGACCTTTCTGTTTTCATAACCTGTCCCTCCTATTTCCTCCCTTAGTTTTCGCCCAAGTCCGTCGTTTCTTGTTGCGCTTTTCGTTCAGGCCTGAAATGTACTATCGAAAAAATGTTCTGATTCCCCATTTACTTTCCTCCGCGTTCGCGAGGATCCCAGAAATAGATCGCGTGAAATTGACGTTCGTTTTATCCGCATGGTTGGAAGCCTCTTGTCGATATTCGACGGCGGCTCTCTCCGAATGCAATCCACCTCGCGCAAATCGAGAATTCTAATAGTTGGGCCATATAATTTCTCGACGATCAGTCGAACGCTTTTCGCCTCGGTTCTTCATCGAGCCTTTCCGTTCTACGATCTAGATAGATCCCGTCGACAAATTGATTCGCGAAAAAGAGAAGGCGTAACAGAAACGAAAAGACGTCTGCGCCGGTTGCGATTCCATCCGCCTGGCGTCGGTTTATTCGAGAATATATTCGGTAGGACGACGATGCGCCGATAGCGTGGTTCCTGCACTTACGACAGACCAGAGAATAGGATATTGAAAAATCCCCGCCTTACATTGACATGCCTCTGCTTTACCTTCCCATCTCGTTCTTTCGTTCCCAGTCCACGAAGACCACCAGCCGGGGATGAATGCGCGCAAGGGTGCCACGAATGGTAGCAGGTGCGCCCTTGTGAATTTATCGCACCGAAGGAGCTCGACTTATGAGCCCTGCTTGCGATTCGAATTGCCCGAAAAAGTTCACCCCTTGGTCAATGATCGATATCGAAACATTCTTTTCTTCATCAAGGACGATCGAATCCTTCGACGTCCTTCCAATTCTTCGTGGAAGATACTCGGGCTCTGAAAGACTTAAGGGGCCTTTCTACCTTGTGGGATTTTAAAAACCGATTTTTTTTTTATGTTTTCTTTTAGTATGTAGTCTCGAAAATATATCTACCAAATATTAAATTCAAATTCGGAAAACTAACGAAGTTATAGCCTGCTGAATACATTTTTCGGCATTGCGTATGTGATAACAGAAAAACTATTCATGATATCAGCATCAAATTTATACAGTATCTTTAGAACTAGTCTCCCTATAGCATGAACTAGGATAATTGCGATATCTGCAATACTTTTTCTTTTATTAACAAAAAAGCAGCCGAATATATGAAAATATTCAGTATTTTTCGTAAAATAGCTGCCATTTTGCCATTTTTTGTTCTTTTGAAAAGATCCTAGTTCGTGCTATAACCACACTCATCTATATTAAGAATATCGTTGGTTTTTGGATTTCGGATAACTTGTTCGCAAGATATCACATACACAGTCGGACGCCGTTCCTAAAAACTGTTGTTTGTTGATCAACAAAAACAGCGTAATCAATAGATATTATGCGTTGCAAAAATTCGTAAATATAACTAAATATATAATAACTGTATCTACAAAATACGGAATTAATCGCTCTTTAATAGCCCGCAAAAAAAATCACAAAGAAACATGTATTTTTCGTGCCTACAAGGTAGAATGTCCCATTAAGAGGGTATTCTGTAAAACGCGTATTTTTTGGTCTGTTTTGATAATCTTTTTGCAAAGTTCATTCTCGTCTCTCAAGCGTTAAAAAAAACGGTTCTGGGATATTGTACTGTACGTCCGCGGGAAGTTGGCTGGTGAAAGGAATGCGAGTCTGATTGGTTCCTCACTCCAGTTTAGAGTTTCACGCTATTGTGGGGATGCCATCTTCTAGCCATCTTTTCAATAATACTTCGTTCGATAAAATATATATAAAAATGCAGAAGAAGTTTTCAAGTTTCAAAATTATACTATGTTTATTAAAAAATGAATACAAACAGGTCGAAGATTAAAATAATCGAAACACAGTGATTGTACTCGACTGAGAAACTATTTGCCCGAGTAATGGTAACTGTAAATAAATAGAACACTAAAGTAAGTGTTTCACGTTGATTTAGAGTAATAAAATCCCCAACAGTGAATATTCCATAGAACGTATTATCTCATTGGGGATGAAAGGGTTAGGGGGTTCCGGAAAAAAGACTCGGTGCAAGTTTACGGTGCGATGCCACGCCGTTCTCGGCCATAACGCGATATATTCTTGGCGCAAGAAGCGTTCTCTGGATATTGGCACGGTCAAAGAAGGGAGGAAGCAAAAGGTGAGACGTTGGAAACATTTGAAATCAGTGCGTTCCCCGAGGACACCTCGTAAATCGTGCGCCCCGTTGTTGGCGCCTTTCCACGTGCATCCCTCTCTTTCCCCTCGCAACTGCACCTTTCACAGTTTTCCTCGAGTCGGTCCCTCTCTGTCCGTTTTACGCACGAAATCCGGGGAAAATCCTCGAAAGAATCGCGTTATCGCTAACCCGTGAAACAGAAGTCGTAACAGGAGGGGCAGAGACTTTTAGAATGCTCCGAGTATTTTTACACCGTTCGGAGTATTGCGATTTTTATTTTTTCCCGCCGTTTCCGCTGCGAGTAGATTTTCACAACGGAGTTTGATATACGACGATCGTTTCTCGCGGAGTTATCGACGACGATAAAAGGGGACAACGACGCTGATCATTTTTCCAGTTCTTTGCCCCCTTCGCTCTTTGCGACTATTCACGATCGAAGGGATACATTCTTGGTCGCTGGACATTTGTTTCTCCTTATGAAACTTTTATCTTCGCGAGTCGAGAGTCTGCAGTCGGAGTTGCCATGTAAATGAGGAAAAGAACAGGTCTGGAAATATCATTTCCTGTCTTACTCGTTGAAAATGGATCGCAATCGCGTCAACCCAGTGTTCATATTTAATTTTTCCGATCATTTGTGACCATCTTCAAAGTTATCGATATTGAATAAGTAAATTCACAAATCCCTGAGAAAATGGGAAGTGTTATATCACTCGTACAATAGTAGATAAATCAAGAATTATCATTGTCTTGTCTATAAGAAAAGAAACATAGTTCTCCACGCGTTGAATCGTGTACTACACGGAGGTGGTACTGTATTTTCCTATTTATTTATTTTCGAAAAACATTTCATCTTGAAATTCTCATTAATAAATCACTATTTGTGACACTTGATTTTTTCAATGTGAATTATTATTATTATACTCAGCAGCAGATCCTAAAAGAAAGGCGACAAGTGCGATCTATAACGCATTAAAAATCGTGTTCTATTTCCGATTTACACCAAAAATAAATGTTCGCGCGTTTTCCAAATGATACATGCTTAGATATTTTCGCTTCCTCCTCGTGCTCGACGCTTCCAACAACTTTCGTTTGTTAACTTCAATTCCGTCTCGATGAATGGCAGCGAGAATCCGTAGCACGCGGGCTTTCGTATTTATTTTCGCTCTAATATTTTGATACCGCGACAGCAAAGAATCACGAGAAAGCTTTTCTAGAACCTCGTGTCGTTGGCGAGAATGCTCGTTCCGTTTGTCCCTTCGTGTTTCAGCTTTTTCATCACCCCGACGCGTGGTTGATATATTTGTTTTTTTTCCTACGCAAAGTGGTACGTCGCAATATTTGAAAAAGATATCCGGTGCATCGAAAATAAAAGGCGTCGGTTCCACCGCGAACGTGCGCGTTTTTTTCTCGCGACGCGTTTTCGTCGCCGGTCGTGCGTGTGCGCGAGTAATTTCGGCGGCTGCTGTGCATCTGCTCTTTTACAAATATTGATCGTGAAAAAATAGTCAGTGTCTCTGGTATCGAAAGACAGTTTCAACAGAGTCGGAATCGAATTTTTCATCGGGAGCCGCGAGTAATCTGGGTCGCGCCGTGTATCGTTGTTACTATAGAACAGTGTCCATTGTTCGATACAAATTCAAGTTCTTCCTCGGCGTTGTGGAAAACGCAAGCAGCCGGGGGAGTTATTGAAAAGAAGTTCAATATCTGCCCTCTTTCAACGGAGAATTGCATATCCCTACAGGGTTGAACGAACTGGCCTCGATAGAAGATTAACCCCTTTTTTTTTTAATACACATCGCGCTGCCCACGTAAAAATACCAGTCTCGCGGGCTGGCTCGTCAGCTGTCAATAATTATAACTTCCCTATTCTTTCAGACTTCCTCTATACAACGTGTGTATTTTTTGTTTCAGCGACACGATGTCGGAAACGACGCGTAAAAAAAAAAGTTAAGCTCTAATATCGACGGTTCCGTAGTGTTTTGATGGTATTATGTAGGAGGTGTACACAAGTTTTATTTTTTCCGGACGTTCTCGAGTCGTCTCATTATTTTGTAATATCTAGTTTCACTCTCCCTTGAAATAGGATTCAATTTCTATTTTTGAAACACGTCTTTCGTATATATTAATTTGGCATTTTATTTTGTATATATTAATTAGAGAAATAGAATGAAACACTATTTTTTGTTTGAGACCTTATTCTCAGGATAATCGAATACAATTACTCTAACGCGTCTGATCATTAACCACTCTTTCTACTTAAACTGATATTCGCATTTTATTACACGCATGGTTAAAATTGTTTAATGTTATTTATTTGAAGCAATGCTCGGTAATAATTACGAACAAAAATTAAACAACTCGCTCTTTTGGAATTTATTTAATAATAAACGATGGGAGTAAAATTTGCTATTTGTTATTACTATTGGCGGAACCAGATGGAAAAGTAATTTACTGATACTTACAGTTCTTACTAAGAAATTATTGATCATTATCAATTAGAGAAACTCGTTTAGACGCAAATTTTGATTGCATCGAGCTTTCCATGATCGTGCAATTTAGTTTATAATTCACTTATATCGCATGCATAATCAGTGTTGTTGTCACCGAAGTCAAAACGAATGAGAAATGCCAGACGATGTCGATTCCGTTAATCGACTGCAAGCACTTCGCTCCGGCTGGGATCATTTCCGCTAGAAACGTTCCGCAAATTGAGTTCGCCACGGTCCGGCGAATTAATGTCTAATAGTCTGTTCCGAGGATGGAATTAATTACTTCTACTTCAAGCCGCTGATATTGAATGCATGAATTAACGTTCTAAAGTAATGTCTACGCGCTGTTACGTTTCTTGAATTACACGGTGAAACGGGGCCAAATCTTTGTCATTTATTCGTTTTACTACGATCTATGCAACGATTAGATATAAAAGGCTATTTAACTTAGAGTCTCGTGATTATCTTTACAAGCCCACTGACCCAATATTACGAGAAATAAAATATTTATACGTTGATTGCAAGATCTTCTGATCAACTGTGAACGTTGTAGACGACTTTAGATTACTACTGTAAAGCAAGCAAAAAAGAAACTGTAAGAATGATGATGGACGCAATGGTCTAATTAGAGACATGTGCATTACAAACTTTCCAGAATTTTTTCACGTATTCCATTAACTTTTTTACCAAGTCGTTACGCACACATAGCGGTGTAGCAAACGGTGCAAAGTTTTGGGACGGCTACATTTTAACTTTGAATTGGTGGGAGAAAGTTGAGATGAATTGTAAGTTATGTATATGGAGCATAAGTATGTTTTCAAAAGGGGAAACAGAAAAACAACGCAGAAATTGCAAAAAATTTTCCTGATTTATTAAAAAATAATACCTGCAAATGGTGAAATAAAATAATCTGATTTTTCGAAGCATTGTATGAAATACAAAGTTGTTTTCAATCTCTGTTACGTTCAGAGTATATTATTCGCTTGCTTTAGAACTTCAGAATTCTTGTTAATCATTCTCGTGAATGGAATAATATAAATCAATTTTAGTAACTAGTACAGTTAACATTGTATATCCACTTCGGTACAGATGGTTTAATCCATCGAAAAGTAGAAAGTTGAAGTTTTAAGATGGTTTCCGTTTCATTAAATTTTGTTGAATCTTAGCAAAGTTATGGCAGTTTGAAGATCGAGCAAATATTAAAATAGTTTCGTCTGCCCTTTCGAGGCAAATACCACCCCACTGCGCGTCGCCAAGTAATCCGTAAAGAGGCTGAACCTTCCAGAAGCATAAACAGTTATAATTCACGATGCTTCAGAGTTTTTAAAGTGCTGTTATATCAATTAACCGCGACTGAACACATAGATTCGATTTCGAAATGAAGTTACGAATATTAACGGTTTTGGTTTACGTACGCATTATTGCTTAAATTGAAATCCAAAGGAAACCTCCGTGCACGATCTCTCCCATGACATTTGGTCGAGCGACCTGGGACGGGTTAACCGCGACTGAACACGCAGGATCGTTTACGAATTCAGCGAATCCTCGAGGAATCGGTTTCGAAAATTGGGACTGTTCCAGCTGTCCAATTCGAATACACCAACATAGTATCACTTGTAAATCCTGATGGCCAAGCGTATCGATTCTATCTATTATTAACCCTGCTCAGGATTTTGAGCAATCTTCAAAAAATCAGTTTCTGACATTGATTAACTAGACTGTGGATTTAATTCTCAAACAACTAGAGAATGTACTTAATATGTAAAGTATAAGAAATATGTAAGATATGAGTTATTGTATTTAGGGGTTGAGTCTACAGAGCTCCCATTTCATTAGCCTTTTGGTGTACAACAACGAGTCTGACTCGTCACAAGTTCCTACTGTCAAGTTTCACGAGGCTTCTCACTCGTCATCAAGTCTTGCATATTAAAATCAACACAGTTTCAGATTCATGTTGTAAAAAATCTATTCTTTCTCTTGGCCATCCCTTGTACGAACAAATTTAAACAAAATTAAATAGTATAGTTTTACAAATTATTTGAAATTAAATCGTACGTTAAGGGGTTTAATTCTATTAATAAAAATATGAATTTGAATAAAGATCCGCAGTCTAATAATGATTCATAAGATGAACATTTGAATGAGCAGAAAAGCATCGTCTTTCACGCCTCGCTCCAAGGGGGATCCCTTCATTTGGGAGGGAGTAGAAATGTTCAACTTACAAATCACGTGTATCTCATCATGATGTCTCACTATTTTAAAATTGTTATATTTATTGAACATTTGTTGAATCAGTTTCGAAAAAGTGGTCGTATCCGGGAAAGCTCATAATGTTCGAGCATTTAAGAAATGTTATCCGCAGTAGCCGCGACTAAATATGATCGCCTAGGAATTGGTCGAATCCTGGAGGATTCGGTTTCGAAAATGGGACGATTCGGGACGTCTGGCTCGAAAGTGGCTATATCTCCGTGTCAGGAGCCGGAGTCAGGGATGTCGGGTGACATTGACCGCGGTAGCAACCCCCGTGGAGGGTCGACGAGGATTTCGCTAACGCGTGGAAACGGCGCTTGCGCTCGGGACGTTCTCGTGCAGCCGGGTTCGCGAAGAAAGGGGGCGACGGGGTAAAACACAGTACGACCTCGGACGGCCAAGGGGTAACGACACATCCGCAAAAGACACCTCGTCTTCCTCGGTTGCGAACCAGTTCCCGCGGATAGTTGATTGCGTTCGCGGTTGCCCGAGATTTTCGAGTTACGAGTGCGTGTACGTATCGCGAGTGCTTGTGCCTCCAGTATCTCGCTGTATTCGTCTCGTTTCACGGGCGTGATATTTTCGTTATTTCACGGGAACCACCTCTCCCCGTATCGTGCCATTCCGCTGGATACACCTAGCTCTTCGGGAAATATCGTTGTTTCCTTTTTTCTTTTGTTTGTTTGTTTTTTTTTTTGGTGGGTGGCCAAGTGTGTTTGCGAGGAACGGATTCAGCGATTCTCGGTGGAGTTGCATGGCTTTATTATGAAATATATCATGTAAGTACGACTGCTTTGGATAGCGTTCTCGCGGAACAGCGAGTACAATCGTGGCTCGTGTTTACTAGATCTTGATTTCGTGTTGCTATCCGTGCCGGCACCTCGTGGCTCTGACATTCGAGGCGCTTCCGGCGAGTCCGTTTAAAGACGCAGCTATATTTCACTTGAAAAGCGTGGAACGTTGGTGTTGATCGTTGGATACGATCACCGTTGCGAGTACTTGATAAATAATGCACGAGTTCGTGACAACAACCGGCGAATTTGTTATTGAAACGAGCGTGGTTTTGCAATTCCGGCTAAGTGAATATTATCCATTAAATGTGCACTGTATTATAGATTTTATCTTGCAATTTTCATGTACTACGAAATACGTGTAATCTATAACGGTTGAAGAGGCTACGACATATGGTACACAGGAGATTTGACTTGAATAGATTTAATCTTATAGGTTTAATTCGGTTCTCCCGGCGCGTTTGAATAAGACGTCGATTTTCCATTCCTTTCTCTCCGCTTTCACGAAGCCTTTACGACTCTTTGCATATCGAGGCGGCTGAATAGACGCGCAGCTCATATTTGACAATTCGTATGCACGGCTCATCGTATTGGACGTTCGATTAGTCTCTAGCCTGAAGACAATAGTTGATCTTCACCAGCTATCTCGTTCTGCTCCGTAAAATATTTCAAAATTTTATATAACAAAATTTAATGTTTATGGATAATAATTTATTAGGTTAAAGAAAGAGAATGATACACTTCTTCATTAATCGTTATTCATGATTTACCATTTTCCAATTCTTTAAATCTTCTATATTACTATAGAATAATAAATGAATTTCATAAAGGTAGTACAATACTGAAAACAATCTTTAAAGAATATTTGAAACCTTAAAAATGGGTTTTCGGACATTTCTAAATCATGCCTCGCAATTTGAAATTTATTCGAAACATTTAAAAATTGATTCCACTTTTCCAAAACTCACGTTTGCCAAGGGAAGAGGCTTAACGAATCGTTTGAGGTATTTTTGAACGGATTATCGTTTCGTTTTAACCCGATGAGTGGTAACGGATATTTTAATCCGCAACGCAGACAGTCCGCGGCCGACTAATATTTGTAACGCGTAATAGTTCGCTATTAATTAATTCAAGCGAAGCTTCTAATTACCGCGGAACAGCCTGGCCGGTTGGCGTGTGACGGTCTCTGCGTGGAATTTCAATGCCGGTGTGTCGTTAAACGGCCAGATAAAATATTTGCGTTCGATCGATTGCGTTTGAAAATTTCGTCCGCGGACGTGTAAAAGCCCCGGTCCGCGGGTGTACAGTTCGTTTGATTCATCGACAGCAATGGTTGCATTATTAACTGGGTTTCTGGGTTGATGGACTGTTCGCGCGATGCTCGTAATAACTTGAAATTAATTTATTCGACGACTGTCGAGGGATCGGCTATCGGAAACGTCTTGCAACGATATTGAATCATAACCAGCGTGGAAATTAGGACGTCGTAGTTAACGTCGCGGACTCGTGTTCGATCCATTTGTTCGTGACCCCGTGAACTCCGGTTTTTTTCGTTGATGTTCCCAGAAAGGAAATTCGAGCGTTCGGAGCATCGACACCGTGTCGCGTTCCACGCAATTAGATTAACACTTAATGCTCTAAGCGAATCACGCGGTCCGTTAATTCGGATTTGCTGATGTTATCGCGATGCATCGGCCAAGCAAGCGCGTTTGTCTGCCCTCGACGCGTTACACTCGTCGCACGATGTTCGAATTCTGCGTCCGTTTGGATATTTCCAGCGTTCCTTTTCAGTTTCGGTATTTCCGTGGTAAAACGAGGTTTCGTAGAAACCGGCGTGTTCTGGATTATCATCAGAATCCCAGCGCGACGAACGGTCCATGAGATGAAAACAAGTTTTTTTAATAATATTACAATATGTGACTCATCCGGAGCATCAGTTCCAAACGATATTCGTGTATTCGAACAGCTGTATTGGGTAGCACATTGTGGTCTGGATTTAGTAGATGTGGCTACTTCAGTCAATAATAAACCACGACCGGAAATGTGTGTGCGTAGAGGTGTGACTAATCCACTACGATACTCGCATTCCTTCTGCTCATCATCCCTTCAGCTCCACACGGTACCCGAATGCTTCACAGAGGAGAGACTCGAATACATAATTAAAAATAATTCGACTCGAGTCGTGTTTCGGTTTTATTTTCAATGAAAAAGCCTCATCAATTTAACGAAATTATTGTGTCAGTTTCAATATATTATTGTGACGTAACTATAATTTTACGAAAAATATTTAGAATTACATTTTTATACGATTTGCAAATTATTTGCTCGAAAAGTAATTTCATTTTTAGGACCGTATTATGTTAAATATTTTGGTGGTCCAATTTCGAAGTACGTGGACGAAACATCTGGAACAAACTTGAAAGACGTTGGCATTAACGTAGCCCGTAACTATGAATTTGGTAAAATGCTGCTCCGTTATTACGAGTACCGTTTAAAGTAAATTAGACAGCGAGATACTTAAAAAGTGAATTCACTGGGAAATCGGTCGCGTTAATTACACCCGGGTACAAGCTCGACCGGCTTTAATTCGGTCACCCAAGGGCTCGCCTTTATTTATTCAACGTTTTAACCGAATTTGTTCGACTTTTCCCAGACCGAAGCTGAAAACGGGAAATCCGGCTGTTGTATCCTCGAAGCTCTAGCCTCCGATATTAATTTCGTGTCGAGCTTCTCCGTCGTATCTGCCTTCTTAAATGCTACGGGATCCCTTTTTCTTTCCGCCTCATTTGTGCACGAAAGCTACGTTTATTTTCGGGTTCGAGAATAACCATGAACGCCATGAATTTCTTTAACACGTTGCTACAGAGAACAATTTATTTTGTATTTAAAATTACGATCTTTCGGATAACGTAAAACTAAGGGGGTGATTTCTCGTTTGAAAAAATTTTTTCCTCACAATACAATAGTTTCTGCTGTTCTCTAGCCACACCTACACTTCTAAATATAAGTCAAATATAATTAAATAATTTAAAGACGCATTTTCGCCCAGTCGAACGTGCGATATTCTATTGCATAAGTACGCGCAGAAATAAATTAGAAACAGCGAGTTTAGCATTTTGGTTAGCTTTGTTGTGGCTAGCTTCTAGCCTTTTCGAGTTCCCGAAAACGTAAGCTAGGAGTCACTGTATTTGCAAGACGCTTGCGGGCAGCCCTGTTTACGTATTCGCTTTGGTAAGACGGAAAAGCTAGGCTTCTCGAAAGGAAAATATTCCGTGGGACGGGTAGCACATGTCAGGACTCAAAGCGCGGGCATTAGTCACGGGCCAAAGACGGGGGTGAAATTGTTCGCACGTGGCGATCACGCGGCAGAATCCTTTGAAAACGAACGTTTAGGTATCCCCGTACTAGAGCACCAGTCAGTCTTTTGATTTCGCTTTACGCGTTTCTCAATACTCGTCGCTGAAACTTGCCCAAATATCCGGCGAAGTCATCGTGATGTTCATCGCGGTAGGGCAAACTTTTCTGCCACATTTCGTACGGATATCGACGATTTATTTGAACCTCGAGATAACTTCGGATAAGTTCGACTCCCGGGGCCATTCGAGACTCCGGAATACTTAGACCGTATCAGCGTTTAATTAAACAAACTTGTACTATCTGTGGAGCAGCTGGCAAGCAAAAGGTTGACTCTAGAAATCACCCGTTCGAGGGACTTGCGAACTTGGAATTGAATCGTGGCTAAACGATACTATATTATGAGATATTAAACACAGATATTTGTTAAGCGGAGCGTAGGAAAAGTTACAGAAAATAAGAAGATATTCATTTTCATTGAATCTCCAAGTTCGAGAATTTTGTAATTTAGGTGGGACTTTCAAAATCAGTGACTCTAGGAATTCTTATATTCGAAATCACGTTAGACTAATGATATGATATGTATCGTTTATTAACACTAAACCTACCACGATTAGACAAAAGATCGTTTTTTTAAATTTCGGTTAGAATTTCTAACATATAATGTTATTTTAGCGCCATTTAACTTCACGATTTGTTGATAACGATGAATTTTCCCAATATTCACTTCTATTCTTATTGTTTGTTTTTTCAGAAAAATATGTAATCTAAACGATTTATATTTTTTTGTAGAAAACCTGACAGAATTTGGTATTAAATTCTGGCTAAGTTGCGATGTAAATAGAAAGATGAAAGGAAAGAACCTTCAGTTTCCACTGTCTTAGAATAGTCTAACAACGCGTATTAAAAATACTAAAACTTTAGACGCGTGCAGTTCCGAAACTACTAGTGTTTTCTTCATGATTGATCCACTGTTAGAAGCGGCAAGGCCTGCCCTTTAAAATGGCTTTTGGTTTATGTCGATCCGACTTTTCGTTTTCGAGGTATCGCAATTTACGTAAAGGGGTAATTTTTTTAATTTGAGTATCTCTGTCTCTGTCTGACGCGTCGCGTTGGACCTCTTTCTCGCACGTGAGTCGAGACAGTCGCGTGACGCGGAAGTCGTAGTATTTCCAAGAATTTACTACGCACTATTGGGTCATTCAACTCGCGCCATGAACGTAAACAAACACTTCGGATCCTCGTAACTCCGAAACTAGCCACCGCATCGACTTGAAACTAAAATCGCTATATCTCCGGAACTAATTACGCTATCGGCTTGTTTGAACGCTCGTTTTAAAGGGCATTTCATCCTCTATCCAACGAATATATCATCTATTATAATTAATGCCATCTTCTATGTTTATTTTGACATTTACTTTGACGCTATATACTCAATGAAGTTTCAGCAATTCCCATTGATCGTACGACTGATGTGCGATAAAGTTGGATCATAAATTGTTTATTTAATTGAAAATTCATTTAAATTTGTATACAGGGTGTTTGCATATTTACTATGTCATTTTTTCGTAAATAATTGTTTTCTCGGGAATTAACTAGGGTATCGACTTGAAAGAAAATTCGTTTTAAAGGGTGTTTTATCTTCTATCCGATGAAAATCACAAAATTTTTTAACGTAAAAGAAAAGAATATCTTAGGAATAAATATCAAAACACAACTTTCTATACATATAGTGAAAAAATTAGAAGTACGTTGCCTCGTAACGGATATACACGAAGTGTCATAAGGTTTAGTGTTAAGACTTTTTTGCTTGCTTCGATGAGAACATCCTGCATAGTACACATAATTCATCTTCAAAGTTAAAGTGCTCATGAAACGAAGTCGAGTGTTAAGACAAAAGCTTATATCTCCGTTAGTTTATCAAGTTTCCAGGAAAATATTCTTACCGACTTGTTCTGCGCAAGAAAAATTCTATCGATTTCGTCGCTTATTATTTAACAACCCCTCAGTGTGCGTGTACGATTGCGAGCGTTAAAAAAACGGCACATTACAAATACGATTACCGCGTTCGCTATCGAGATCCGTTAATTCGGATCGTCGGGGGTCGCGTCCAAAGCAGATTACCCGATTTTTCCAGTCGTATCATTAAAATCCTCTGAAATAAAAAAAGAGCGCGTCGTGAAAGCCGCGGGCGTTCGGTCGACTATGCCGCGCATGAATCGAACCATCCGACAGCGGGCTCGCGGCAGAGCGAATTTTATGACGGGTTTTCCATTAATCATCTCATCATTTCGTTCCTAGCCGGGTCTTATTCAAAGTCCGCCTGATTCGAAACGCGGGATCGATTCGTTCCCGTTGAATGCAACAGTGCCGGCCGGGCCCGCCATTGTGTTGAATTAAACGTTCGCCGAGTGTGCGATGAAAGGTCTATATATCTGGCACCGGTGGATCATGTTACACTTGGAGAGCAACCTGAATCTCTGACGGCGAATTTCGACGCGACTTCTAGTTATTACTGCCGTTTCGCGGTTAATTGCGAATGAATTTCGCGATTCAAAAGGACGGATTAATTTATACGCGCTAACGATGAGACCAATTAAAGGGGTTCTCCACCCTGGAACTTCAAGACAATGACGTGAATTTTTTACACGCACGCTGTCGATATTACGTTTTTCAGACTCTGCACATTTATTTGTACGCGCTCCAAGAAAACTTATATTATTTTCCATAATCAGTTCGTCGAAAGAATCTTGATTTCTAACCCATTGCACAAGGGATATCCAAAATACATAAGCGAAGAATGTAAAAAAAAGGTATGTTTACTTGGATATTTACTATCTATTTCATAAGAAAGTGTGTTCGAGTGGTCGAAGAAAAGTCTCTGAGTACAAAGGGTTAAAAATATAAAGCTCTGCGTTGTGTACTGGAAAAATGTAAAGAAAAATAGGCGGGAAACCTCCTTCTACATTTCGTAATTTGCGCGTGACATTTTATCAGCGTTATCGGTTGAATCGAAACGCCTAAGAGCGCATCGATGCGAATCGATGGTAAATTAATACGTCGGGTTTTATCAGGGTGGTTCGTCGAGATAGGGGCGACGCGGAAATGAGATACTTTAATTTAGCGAACGGTGTTCGTATTTATTGCGTTGCCGCGTAATTTGATTTGGATCGGACAGCAGCAAGTTTCGCTCGCAAATTAGGAGCGTTAATGGAACTAAGCAGTCCTAGCTGGAAACAGGAACGGCGAATAGACTACTTTCGCGCTAGTTCGGGAACAATACCCGACAAATCCCTTTCGCGGCCTCCTCTCTGCCTTTGGCTAAAACAATGCACGATTCTTCCCTGAAATCACCCACCCGAGACACGGTATAAACAATGGTTCCACTATTGCACAGGCGTGTGCTTCCAGGAAATCAATGTGGTATAGTTCAGATATTCTTCTTACGTACCAGTTCATTGTCCCGTGCGAGGTAAAGAAGAAGCAGCGTGTAGAAAACTTTTTTTTATTCAACTAGCAATCCTTCGTTAAAGCAATTGTAGATAGAAACGGTTAAGCGTTGTTAAGAATAGCTGAAAAAACGATAAAGTAGTACGCAGGTAAACAGACGCGTGACACCTATTGTCTTGAAATAAATGCATTTACTATATTTACTGTATATATAAATATGGACCGCGCTGTTAGGGATGTTCTAGAAGAAAAGTGTGAGTCGTTCTCGAAGTGATAAAGTAATTTGTAATAATCTGTTAGTCATCTAATATAAAACCCTAATATAAAATTAACAAGCGTGAAAATTAGAAGAGATTTTCATAATTAGGCATGACGTGCCACTGGAAATAATTCGTGAATATAGATACACAAAAAAGGAATTGTTAACCTATTGCTTTTTTTAAAAGCTATTGGCAATTGTACGTGGGCACTCGATTCGAAAAAGATTCCAATTCGACCAATTTTGGTACTACAGTTTTTCCGTTCCACGATCGGAATTGTTGCAAGGGTAGTTACGAGAATCCCAAACGACGAATCAACTGGTAAAACGGATAAAGCTAGTTCGATATTTTAAAAAGGGTTGGTTTCAATTGTTCGACCGTCGGTTTTCAATTCAATTTTTCGCACATCGTCTTGTAAACTTTGGGATGGTGATTTTCAAAAATGAAAAAATACGTTTCCCTTCACACAATATTCGGAAAGCAAATCAATGGAAGGTGGGCACACAGGAAATAGGAACCATTCGTACCTTGTTCTGCAACTCTTTCCAGAGCACAAAGTTGGTACGAAAAGGCGGTCGTTACCGATGGACTCGACCAAATAGGTTTGTGATTTGGTCCACCGTTTGGTTCACCAACGAAACAGAAACTCGTCTATTACATTCTTTCGCCTACCGGTTCATCGTATCGGGACAACGTGAACGATGCAACGCAGTATATTGGCTCGTAACGTGCACGAGCCAATAACGTCCCGTCAAGACGATTAAACTACCAACGAGGGCTATAGTTCGCCGCAGAGATCCCAGGCGATGGGTCGACTCGTTTAATTACTAAATGCAGTCGTCGTCTGTGATCCGAATACGAGCGGCTTTGTGCTCTGTGTATCCGTTTTCAGGGGAGGATTTGCTCGGGAGCACGCGGATTAATCGAGCAGAGGGGAACGGTGCAGGCGTTATCAGTGCGTCCTGCAGATAATGCGTGTTGGGATGCGGCCGCAGATAGATATAAAGATAGATAGAGACGAACGGACAAGGGGAGGAACGCCAGACGAAGAGGGAATCACGCGTGTCTGTCCATTCGACCCTATCGTGCGAAATAGCCGAGCGTGTTTGCTCCTCGTAAACCACCCAGACACGCGTGCCTTTCGAACCCCACCTCTACTTGGGTGTTCACCTAACTGCATACCTGTGTTGTCGCACCAGATGCCGTACAGTAATGATTCTTAACATGAACGTCGCTCCGGCGTTCGTCTGTTCATCTTTCGTACAGCGGGGCTGAAATTCGACACCACCCAGATATTCATATACAGCCATATCGCTGTGCCTCGGGGTAGCTTTTATCTTTCGCCGACAGCCATAGTCGACAACCGAAAACAAGGACAGCGAACGCGAGCGAATGAGAAAAAAGTCGTCGCCGGCACCCCAGCTCGTATCGGGTTTCATGTCGTCTTTCACGCTTCATTCGCTCCAAGGGGGATCCCCCCCAGTTGGGAGGGTTAGCAATGTTCAATTTACGAATCATGTTTGGGGCTCGTGTTAAGAATCATTACTGTATATCGTGTATGTTTTTTTGGACCGTCTTTAACGCATCGCTGGCTCCAAGGGGGATAGAGAAATGCTCAACTTGCGAACCACGCCTGTATTTGGGTTCATTTTAAGACTCATTACTGTATTCGCGTTCTCAAGAACAACAGCATTGTTTCTTGGGTTTTAGACAAACTAGAACATCATTTGTTTACGGCGGACGTAGCTGGACGATTGGGATTTAGAATACATGGAACTCAAAATTGGCTCCAGGGCTGTTTCCGCGGACCACGAACACGCGTGCGTGATCGGTTTTTGAAAAGCGTCACGTTGTACAGGACCGTTGATGCATGAATTATAGTCGACTTTTTGGTTTTCACTCCCAACCGACCGGATGGAGTTAAAATGCCCCACAGCCGGGGTTTTATCCTCGCTCCTGATGCAGTTTACAGGTTCGTAATGTGTTGACACGTGCACCACGGCGCGGGATATATGCCTGTGTCTCGTATAATACTTTCGTACCGTGTTAGCCATGTTTCATTCAACCTTTGTTACGTACTAAAACCTACCTACGCTTGACACATAACTCTGTGAGATAAAAATGTGGTCGAATTTCTCAGTTAGGACTTTGTTTGTTGCGTTATACACAATCTGTACACTCGGGAAATATGTTATTACCGAGGGAAAAATATGTTATGAAGTGAAATTACATAGAATTCTGTGAACCGACCCTGACATAAACCGTGAAGTTTAACTTACGTTTCACTCAGCAGTATTGCAATGCAAATTTAATGGAACGTACTGTCGCGTTACGGGTCACGGGGTTAAGACATAAGAAATTCAGTGTAGTAAATCTAACGCGCTAAAAGGGTAACGAGATTAAATTTCTGGGACGTTCAACCCCGCGAAAACGAAACGTTTCAGAGGCACTCGGTTCGAAAAGTAATTTCGAGATGCGTCTAATCGACGAGAGACGGCCGTTAATATGATTAACACGTTCCGTTTCGATTTCATCGGACGCATATAGCGCGCACAATCTCGGGGCAACACTGATACCCTTGTATTCCCCGAGGTACGTCGACGGGGGAATGGTAACTTCACGCTGTTTTGACGCGGTATAATAATTTCTCTGGAGGCCGTGTTCCGCCTAATTCACACACGAACGCAGCCACGTAGACGGGCGAAGAACGCGACGAAAAGCGCGCGTCCCATCGATCCCCAGCTGATGCCTGGAATCGGCCAGAACCGGGAGTATTGATATTCCAAATCCATATTTCATTACGCCGCGGAAATTATCTCGTCGCCGGCGGGATATCGAGTCCGGAGAACGATTCCGAAAAGTTTTATGAGATCAAGATCCTTTGTAAACTTCGATTCCTCAACCGTTTCGTTCGTATCGATTGTCCAGTGTTTTCCGAACATAGCCATTCCCCGCTTTCAAGACATTATCTTTATCCCGGTTTAAGCAACTGAATCGTATGCCCCCATCATTGTTTATCAGAGTTTCCCAAAGCGACGTCTCTTGATCTGAAATTATTATACAGGGAGTTCGGCCAGCCCTGGGAAAAAAATTTTAATGGTAGATTCTAGAGGCCAATATAAGACGAAAATCAAGAATATAAATTTCTTAATTGAGGTTTCGTTAAAAAGTTAGTAAAAAATTAAATTGAAAAATTTCGAATCGTTCTAAAAAAATTATTTTTTGCTGCGAGGGTCAAATATAATCATTTTTAGTGAATACACATACCTCCAAAATCATAACCATTTTCGAGAAAAAAATTCCTTATCGAAAATATAATTTCAGGCCAGAAATATCACTCCAAAATTTCTTGCGTATCTTTAAAACGTCATAACTTCTGAACGGACTGAAGGATTTTAATGTTTCAAACGGCAAACAACGTGTATTTTGGTGCAGAATATGTAGGCATTCTAACAATATTGAAAAAGTTGTTCCTTGACCCCGTAATGTTAGAAAAACCCCATAAAAATGGTCCAATTTTCAAACAGTCATAACTCCTGTAATAGTGAATATATTTCTATGAAACTTTTTTCTGAAGTAGAGCTCATGGACACCTACAAGAACGTATTAGACAACTTTTCTGTAGGGCGTTAAACAAATTTATTAAGAATGAAAAACGAACTATTTAGAAAAATCGACAGGGTAGGTGCCTCAATTTTTCGGCGAAAAAAATTTTTTTCAAATCGTTCTGGAAAAATTATTTTTAGTTGCGGGGATCTATTATAATTATTTTGGGGCAATAGACATACTCCCGAAATTCTACGCATTTTTTAGAAAAAAATTCGAATAGATGCCTACATTTGACGACAAAATTAAAAAATTTCAAATCATTCTGGAAAAATTATTTTTAGTTGCGGGTGCCTATTACAATCATGTTTGGTGAATAGAGTTACCTCAGAAATCCTACGCATTTTCGAGAAAAAAATTCGAATAGATGCCTAAATTTGACGACAAAATTAAAAAATTTCAAATCGTTCTGGAAAAATTATTTTTAGTTGCGGGGATCTATTACAATAATTTTTGGTGAATAGACATACCCCGGAAATCCTACGCATTTTTGAGAAAAAAATTCCTTACCGAAAATATAATGTCTGACCATACATTGGCATGTTTCACTGAAATTTCATGCGTATGTTTAAAAAATCGTAACTTCTCGGCGGATTGAAGGATTTTAACGTTTCAAAATTCAAACAGTGACAAAATGCATTGGATGTATGTCTACTGGCGGAACTCTAACGTTAATAACATTTTAACGAACTTTTTTGACTCAATCAACAAATTAGTATTCTCGATTTTTGTCTTATTTTGGCCTCTAGAATCTCCCATTAAAATTTTCCCCAGAGTTGGCTGAACACCCTGTATATAATCTAAATATTCCTAATTCATTTAAAGCCACTATTCCGTATAATAATATTCTTATGCGAACTATATATTTTGATTTGAATTACGATTAAGTTAAATTTATTAAATATATTTTTCTCAGAATGTCTCCAAACATAACTATTAATATTATATAGGCTTGTAATCGGTGACAATGCGTGTTTTTCTTTCGAAATCTTGTGAACTGTCGTCAAACAGTTGTCGCTGAAAAAGAAACTGTAAAAACAGACTAGACTCGAGAGAAAAATCGACTCTTTAAAAGTGCCTGGCTAGAATACCCCAGCCTTAGTCTCGGGCCTCGTGCTTTTGCGAGTCTATTTACGAGTCGAAAATTTACTGGTAAAAGAGAGATCCGAATGGGAGAGGGAAAGAGAAGAGACTGGAGCTGGAAGGTAGGCTCGAGGTTATCTTGATTGGGATATGGTAATGTGGGTGGGTAGTTAAGGGGCAATTTCTATGGATGCTCGAATGCGTACTGGGTTCCACGTGCGTCGAAGTAAGCGATAGAGGCGAGCAGAGTGGAAAAGGAAATAAGAGAGGCGAGGGGGAAAAAAGAAAACGAACGCGGCGCGCACCGAGAGGAAGAAAGAGTCGACGGGGTGGATCGAAGAGGGAAGAAACACGAACTAGGCGGGGGCCCCGGCATGCTAATATCGGATTTTCCTCGTGTGTTCGGTCCATCTGCTCGGGAAACGTTTATTCGGCCCTTTATTTCCGTTATGCGGACAGATTCCGATGGATGGGGGCGTGACCAACGGGGGAGAGGGCGGTTATATAAAAAAAAACAGTCGAAAGCACCGCGAACAATTCCGTTCTGGAGTGGACCAATAGGGGGGAAAACGACATGAAAAGTTGTACGAACTTGCCGACAGGCTATCAAGACATCGAGAGGTTCTGCGAGCTCCTAGGGACTCGTTCGCGACTCCATACTTGTTTTTATCAAACTTGCGAACCGTAATATCCTATCGTCCCGACGTTGTTTTTCTTCGCGGAACGCAGCGTCTGCTGTTCCCACCATTATTGTCCGTCAACGCCTTGACCGACAAAATATTAAGTCGTCCCATAAGTTCGTGACAATAAGTTCATGAACATAAGTTCCGTACTAGAACTTTAAGTAATATTTCAAATCTATCACGAAATTTTAAGAAAATAAAACCTCTCCACGTTTGATAACTTCCTCCCATTTATTCGTCAAAGCCATTATATCGTCGCTATAAAACTTCTTTGATGTTTTGTTAAAAGGTTGTGCTTTAGCATGTGGAAATTTTCAAATTGTTTACTTACTAAAAAGCTTTGCAATTGACAAAATAAGCGATAATCGAACGAGGCAATATTTGTAGAATAAAGTATGCATGACAGAATTCACATTATTCTTTTTGAAAGTCATTTCCAAATGAAGTAATTTTAAATACAAAACACAACATTACGACGATGTAAATCTGACTGGGGATATCGTTGTAGTGGTTCTTTTCTCTTATCTTCAGCTATTAAATGTTTTAGTTTTTTGGCTCTGTAAATGAAAGTTTATTAACCTACTTAAGAAAGTTTAGTTTTATCACATTGACTTTTTGACGCGTAAAATAAATTTTCATCGATCAATATATTTCGTCCAATCAAGATATCAGAATCGATCAGGATTCTCAGAAAGTTTTGTTGGTTTTTCTGTACTGTACGGTTCAAAGTTCAATATTAAATGCGTTCAAATACACATTTATAATTGGGTTAATTTATTACTCTTTCAGTTCATGGCTGTTTATAGCTTTGGAAATAATTGGGCTTTCGCGCGTTCGTTTCCGCGCGGCGCAATATTTTTAATCAGTCGCGTGGAAGTTATTCGGGTCGAAAAGTTAAAATTCGTATTATAGGTTAATGTCGTTAAACACGTCTGAATTATTCGGCAGATAATTTAATTACCAAGCTTGATCTGATCATTACGTACGAGTATCGGAGGTCTGCCTTATTTGGTAACGTAAATTACCGTTACCAGCGTTCCAGCAGCTTCAATTACGTTTGGCAGCTTTTGTTGCCGAGGTATTGGTAACGTAACACGGCCAAATGAATGGTAACGAAGGTACTTTGTGTGCACAGTTGCCGAGTTACTCGCCAAAGGGACGGGGAACGTATAAATTCGACGGCGGTTCTCGTATTCCCATTAATATTCCAGTTTTTTTCCCAGCAAAGGCGCCGGAGAATGATTACAGGGAGGCGATGGCCTCCTCGGTTCGTCTCGTATGTGGGCCAGTGGAATGGCGCCCTGTTGCTTTTAGTTGATGAACCGTTCCTATTTCCAACAGTTGGCTTCTGCCTGAAGTCGCTCGCGTCGTGCTGCATTTCACTTTGCAATACACCGAGAGTTTGCGATTTCAGCGATCCCTTGGCGAAACACGACCAAGTAGAAATCACACGTATATTAATGGGGCACGCTAAACTAACTCGTTCGCACCTAATAACAAAGGAAAGTGCTCCAAATTGTCCAAACTGCAACTCGAATCTCAGTCTGAAGCATTACATTCGAATGCAATGATTTTCATCATAAAGCCAAAATAAAATAAAATTGTACGCTCGGAAATGTTTCAATTATTTTCTGCGATCTTTGTAAATTCAACTGTTGGTTTATTCGGAACAATTTCGAGGAAAAATTGCAGATAAATTGAAACGTTTATTTTCGAGGCTTCATCGGGAACGAAGGAGGTTTCTTCTTTTTCTCGCGCAAATTATTTAAAAGTCCGCGCAGAGTCCGGAGAAATCTTTCCTGTGTTAGACCGGAAGAAATAAATAAAGCCACGGTTAGCCCGCCGTAAATCGTGCGCTTAACATAAACAAAATAGGCCGGCACGCTGCTTAAGTGAGTCGTTAAGGTGTTCAGCTGCGCGCGAGCATTATTCAAGCGCGGGCAAGACCAGTGGAGCGTTCACGAGTTCGTCTGTTTTCTCTGTTTCGGGCAAGTTTCGCGACATAAAACGCCCATCCCATTCCGGGGCGAAGTTAGCGCCGTTATCGTAAGTAATGTCTTCCATTATCAGTGGCAGGGCTGCATCCCCGCTTGCTCGAACGGGGCTCATCGAAAGTATTGTATAAGAACTGACGGTTCGAGCGCGTGTTGCGAAACTTTCAAAGGTTGCGCGATATTGCGCGCAAACTAGTCTATGTAGGTATTCTACTTAACGAGGTCCCACCGAGCAGGTTTTGCGCGTTAAAACGCGGCGGAGCCGGTACAGGGCGTTTCATAACGCGCGACAGCTTACAGGGGATACAAAAATAATGAAAAAGTTACCAAGACTTTATCTTCTTTTCGCTCAAAATACCCGGTGAAAGTAAATAATAAAACCGTGGGTTTCTTTTTTCACTGTAGGTGCAAGAAAAGCGTAAGATGAAGGAACTGTATACAAAATGCATTTTAAATTTAAACGAATTAAAAAGTCGAACACAGCTGAACCGGTATAATATATTGAAAAAAGATGGACTTTTTAACATTTAGTTGTATATATCATCCGAATTTAATTTTGAGTTATTAATTAATGAAATAGGGGCTTTGTAGAGGGTTGTCTCTAAATATAATATAGCATAATATGCATTCTGCAGTTTTTTGAGAATTAAAATTTCCCATAAATGGTATTGTCTTAAATAAAATTTCTAAATGTTACAAGGTAAAATGGGTCACACGTTTGCGCAAACTTTTAAAGTTCGCGAAGTTGATACCACGTATTGTGGAACGCCTTGTACAGAATCGTACCGGAAGTACTTTGAATTAAAAGCTCAAGTTGCGTCCCTGTCGACGACATTTTAATTACCGGCCGCGGCCTCCAGGTGAAACAGGGATTTTAGTTAATGAAACCTTAAGCAAACCCGACAACGTCAAGAAACGTTCAAGCGGCCTTTTGATTCCGGTCCTTCCATGTCGTTCGAACGCCCCCTTCCCTCCCACCCCTCGATGCGAACGAGGCTTTCGGAATTCGTAGATTCTCCCGGGCTGGGCAAACGCGTTAATTGGGCATCGAGGGTATAACGTCTTTGATGTTACTTGTGCTGTTTGATTCTCCGTCCCTTACAACCTTCCAAGGTGTTTAACGTCGTTAGACCCCGAATCTGAATACTTTCAATTTTACTTCTTCGAGAAACGGCGCATTTCTTGAATTTCCTGCGTTGGCACGACGGGAGAAATTTCTCGTGTTTGCAGTCGTATTTTGTTTTCGTACGTCTCGATTTCTTACAACTGTAACACTCAGCACATTTAGCACAAGCAACAAATAGAAAGCACTTTGATGTTTCTCTTATCCTGTGTAAATAATATTTGATGGGTCATTGGGTTTAGTGTTATTAACTAAAATTAGACAGTTCCTATATGAGTGACGGTTGAGATTTATTTATTTCCTTAGAAACAGTTACACAGCATGTTGAATTTAAAATAGGATTTAGCCCATTGAATTTTATTAAGATGAGAGTGCAAAGATGCAAAGTTTGATTTAATTATTTCATTAGTTTTCATTATTTCGAAGGTTTTAATTTTGTTTTGCGAAATGGGGGCACAATGATATCTACCAAGCGTGTAGCTTATTAGATTTAGTCTATTAAATTGTATCAAGACGACGTTACGAAGAGGCAACGCTCGATTAGGATGACGTTTTTAATCAAACCTCAAATCGAATAGCTAATCAAGTTAGATTGGAACCGATGGTCTGACGGTCTGATAGAATCGATTCTTGGTCGTCTGATGGCGATTTGAAGGATTTAGGGGAGATCCGGAGCAACGACTTACTGGTACGCGTGTAGCGATAATGGTTGATGTGGATTGATCGAACTGGCCAGTGATTTACCGTTAATGGTTCTCTAGCATGTATTGGAATTTGAAGTTTATGTCTTGATGGATGGCGGTCTGTTAAATTCATTGATCGGTTACTAGTTTAATAAGTTTATCCTAAACCAGGTTTTGTTGTGAAATTGCGTTGAACCTCGTTAGAGGCGGAGAAGCTGTTAGCGTTAAACGCTTTACGATCGTTACACGTCGACTACATCGGCGGGCCGCAAGTGTCACTGGAAGTATTCGCGAGAATGCTGGCGCATTTTTCTTTCAGACCAATCGGGACGTTTTCAGCGTGAAATACCGCGCCGAAGCTTTTATCGCTGTAGCGTCGTAAACGACGGACGAAGTGAGCGTTTAAGTCGTTTCGTCGCGACGCGTCGAAGAGTGCATCTTTGTCAGTGTTGTTCGAACCGGGAGGCTTGGTTTTCAGCGAATTTCAGTACTTACCTCTGCTATTTTGTTCTTTGTCCCCGCGCATTAATCCCGAAATTTACCATAATTATTGCTCCGATTTACCGTTGCGCCGTTCGCGCGACTAAATTTAACGCTAAACCCGAAGCGG
Source organism: Colletes gigas (assembly GCF_013123115.1). Taxonomy (NCBI): domain Eukaryota; kingdom Metazoa; phylum Arthropoda; class Insecta; order Hymenoptera; family Colletidae; genus Colletes; species Colletes gigas. The sequence goes on from NW_025106646.1 coordinate 3,059,303, forward strand.
AGGGCGTCGGTCAGCACGAAACGACCGCTTTTAAGCGGTTCTAAACAATAAATCTTAAAACCCTTTTTGCCGTGAACTGTAATCCTACAGTTAGCTTCACATATGTTAGCCGCTTACACGGACATCCCTGCAGAGCTTAAAGCCTGTTTGTGCTTTACCGGTACAAGCAGGGAAAGTTGTTCCTCTCGTATACAAAATTCCACGCTATTTGCCGCACTAAACTCCCTCTCAAATATTACCGTTCGCGTTTTGTGGCTACTTTTACACAGCATCGTTTCCACGAGAACTGAAACATAAATTTGAAAGTACATATTGTGCTCATTCGAAAATAAAAATCCTTATTAGAGTACTCTCTCAAGTGTATAGTCAATGCTCGATGTATCACAAATATTTTCTCTTCTTTTATTTTGTTTTCGAATCTTTTATCGTTATAATATATTTCGACAGAGTCTTATTTTTTAAGCGAATTTTCGTATCAATCTTTCCTTTAACAGTCGGAATATCGAAGCGATCAGGTGGCGAAACATTCCGATACTCGACAACGTTTGTCTTCCAAAGCGCAGCTGTGAACTGAAAGAACCATAGCAATTCCCCGTTTCGTTCGACTGATTACGGACGGGTTCGTTGAATGGAAGGTTAGCAGGAATGAAAGGATGCAAAATAATGCTCCCGCGGATAGCGGCTGTTGTCAAAGAAATCAGTCGGATTCTATTCTCCGTTGTCTGTCGACGTCGAATGAAATTTCTTACGGGAAACAATGGGCGCGGATAAATGGAAAGGGCAGCGAGAGGTAGGTTAATTAACTGGAGAAGACCTATTAGACTAATTTATCGGCGCAGTGCCCGGGCACGGACGTAGAAAGCAGGACGGGGCTGTTTACCGTGCCGAGTCTGAAACGAAGCAATCCGCAATAGCCATGACGGTAAATCCGCGAACAATGGCTCAACTCGGCGGAAGAGGGCGAAAAGAGTCGGGGATAGGTGTTGGAGGCGGTTGGCGCCCGGATATCCGGGCTACATATATAAAAATCAATGTTGGATCTCGCCTACGGAACTCGTTATTGCACCGCTAGCCTTACCTGGAGTATCATCATCGGATTCAAAGCTCGGAGGGGTAGACGGCGCGACCGGGGGAGGTTTCTTGTATTCTCTAGAATTGGGGTAGAATGAAAGGGAGTTACGGCGCTCGCTGGGTACAAAAGCAGCCGGAAAGATGAGAAACGACATTTGGCGTTGCCGTGATTGTCGGGTCACGTCATGAAGGAGGAGACGGTGGAAAAAAATGTTCGACGCGACGAAACGCCTCGCGTCCACGCATCTACGTGTCTCGCCTTTTAATTGTCTTATTCTTCTCGAGGTTACTCGACTCCATTTTACAACGTAGAATGATTCCTTCTACCCTGCGCAGCAATATTTATTTTATGATAGAAAAACAGATACAAAATAAAAGTAAAGGTTCACGAATATTTTTAAAGTTATAATGCTCTTCTAAAAAGAGCGTCTCTTTGCTTTATTTTTGCGCACTTCGGAGGTTGATCGGTTCACTAACAGCAATGTTGAGAATAAGCATTGCATGCATGTATTTTTAATGAAAATTTGTGTCCATGGGTGCAGTCCTCTCCCTTGCAAAAGTCAATACTACCTGAAGAGGACACGTCTCGTTTTTTTTTCCGAGCTTCAAGCTCAGTTAGCAGAAAACCGTCAAGCTAAGAACAGCTTTTGTAAAACTACATTAATTAAATAGATACTTAGGTCGAAACACTGTCGTATTTATTTAGCAACTAAATATTCAACAAGTAAAAATGTATAGCAAATGCCGTATAAAGAACAGAGATATTTCTTTCCGGTTCTTGGCCAGCCAAAATGTCTTCTTTGCAACCACTGAGAATATCCAGCAGTTTAAGTGCATGACCTTAGTATACTAAATATTACAGCAGCTTAAATGCAGCCTCCCCGTTCACCTTTACCCGATTTTACGCGGCATTTAAATATCAAATTCAGACCTAACCCAGGCACTTTGCGCACTTCGAGCCACGATTTAGCATCGGTCGATCTTCCAGTAGTTTCGCGTTGTTCTTACCTGGCTTCATACAATTTCATAGCTAGATTTATCGTATGTATGCACTTCCGTCGCGACTCGAGATTCAAACTGGAACGTTCGTCCGCGATTTTTTTTTGCCAGCCAGGGTGTTCGAGTCTTCGTCTATGGAGACGGCAGTTCAAAATGACGTCGTCAGTAAACGTCCCCTGCGCTGGTAGGCGGATCGAGCGAAGTAGCTTAGATCAGAGCACCGGAACTAGACTTTTCCTCCCGGAACGTTGTCAGAGATAAATCGCGCCAGATGCACTGCCCCCGTTCTTTATCGTCTCCTCTTTGCCACGTGAGCTTCGTCCATACAGACGCGTTAAGGTGCCGTTTGCCGCGGATCTGCGAAGCCATTTGCTCCTCCTGCACCCCGTTGGAGCTGTAAGGAGTAGACGTTTTTTTCTCGCCCTAAAAGTAAGCATTTTCAGGGAATTTATTCCAAGCGAACGGTGCTCATTCGACGTTTTTATTTATTTATTTGTACTGTAGAAATTAAAGTTTCTCGAAGAAATGTACAATGCAATGGATATAAATGTTTATTCAATCTCTTATAGAAAACCACGGTAAATTTTAAAAAATCCAGTGGAGTATACTTTTTACAATTTTTATCAAAAATTACGAATTGGTCATTTTGACCATTTCGATAGTTCTAGTGTTGGAAAATTATTACATAAAATATTTACACAAAATGTTCATGGTATTGTTAGTTGAAAAAATACATAAAACATAATATTAACGATTCTTGTCTTCGAAAATATAATAGCAACTCAATTTTAAATTCAATTACATTTAAATTGAGTTTCGTAAAAATATGTCTAAAGAAACGAATGACCGAGAAAATTATTGTGAAAATTCAAGTACTCAAACTATGGTCTGTAGAGTCCAGTTAAATTGTTTAAAATGAAATTATGAACCTATTAAAAAATAGGTTGCATAATTTATTATGTAATCTTAATTGCAAAATTAGTTGGACATAGGTTGTCGACGGTAAAAAGTTAACCACGCGGGGGTGGAAGGTGATCGCGCGGCGACGCTTGGTGTTACGTGAGATGGACGTACTCCGGTTTTCATAGCCCACACCGAAGCCAAGTAACTTTACGAGTTCGAGGATTCGATTTTTCGATCTCTTCGGGGGTTGTTACGCATGTGATATGAGCTGCACGGGATTATTTTACCGCAGGCCGCAAGGGGATCGTAGGAACCGCCGTTGTAAAATCACCCCCCGCATTCTTGTCTTACACGTTCGCCGTGTACACGTGGCTTGTACTCGTACACCGTTGTCATTGAAGCTTCTACCGTACACGGAAAGCTCAGTCGTTGTGTACGGTCCCGTGATGTTGAGACGTCCGCCGACCCTCTCCGCTTTCTCGCGTAATCTGGAACTCGTGCGATTCGCGTTTCAATCCCTTCCCTTTGGAATATTATTGCGGAACTTGGGGAATTCCAGCTCTCTGACGATCCTCGGTAAGTGTTCAACGATGGAGATTAAGCTTATTCCATAACAGACTGTTCCCAAGTTTTATCTGCTCCCTGCAAACGCTTAGGGTATCCAAAAATATTGTTTGCTTCAACCCTTTGCGTCTCGAGACGATTTTAAAGACGTAACTTTCCTATAAATATGAAGCTCTGTGGTTTCCCTTCGAATGGTAATTTATAAAACACTCTTTAAGATGCAAACCTTGCAATCTTTTTCACAGACTCTCAAGTATCTATCTACGGTTCCACAAGACTTAATAGAAAATATTCAGTAATTAAAATAAAAATTACAGGATTCACCGAGGAGACTGTGTCTCACAATGTCTTCGAAGTGTAAGAAATATCGCAAATATCAGAATTTATCACCGTCTGGTCCCACAAAAATTCGAATCCTTCGGCGAGGCAAAGAAGCGCGTTCGAGAGACAGGAAGGATAGGCATTCATAAATAAAGCACGACAGTTATACGCGCGTCTTGTCCCCGTCTCGTCTTGTGGATTTCGTGAAATATGCATTTTAGGCTTTTGTACGGCTCTGCGCCAGCTGCTTTTACGCTGTGGAGATACTTCTCTTTATACACGGACCTGGTCTAATGGCGGGTTCTCGCTGTACATCGCTGCTCGCAGGAAAGAGAGCGAGAGTGAGCACGGGGGCGGGGAAAAGCGGCGTCGTAAAAAGTCGAATAAATTTGTTCATCCGGCACATACTTTTACTGCCTTCGAAGATTCAGGTTGTTTCTCCAACAGCATGCAGTTCCGCCGGATTTCATTCTCGAGCTACGCCATTTTCTCTTTCTTTATCTCGAATGCTACGGACGCGCGTGCATGCTGGCTTTACGAATCGTTTCGTTTCGACCGATAACGTTTTCGTTTTCCTTTTCTTTTCCTCTACCGTTATGCCGATGGCCGGGTACATTTTTCCATATTACGTTAATAAATTTTTATATTCTTTAACTCTTTGCGCTCGAGAGGCGACTCTCGATCGCTACTGGGTTTTATGCAGGGGCATAAAGAGGCGACAATCTTTGTTTACGTTAGATTTCCTTGAACCTCGAAGCGTCGACAGCAATATCGGTTCATGAATAACTTTCTAAGCTCTTTACGTACTCTTCTACGAAGTGATAATAACACGCTCTCAAATATGCGATAGGATTTTGTTGGCTCACGATAGAACTTATTACTGTTTTTAAAGTCTTGAAGTTCTATAAAAATATAATATTCTGGGAAAATTTTTAATGGGAGATTCTAGATGCCAAAATAAGACGATAATCAAGAATATCAATTTGTTGATTGACGCTTCGTTAAAAAGTGATTAAAAACTTAAATTAAAAAATTTCAAATCATTCACGGAAAAATTATTTCCGGTTGCGGGGGTCAATCACAATCATTTTTGGTGAATAGACATACCCCCGAAATCCTATGCACTTTCGAGAAAAAAATTCGAGTAGGTGCCTTAATTTTTCGGCGAACAAAATTTTTTTCAAATTGTTCTGAAGAAATTATTTTTAGTTGCGGGGGTCAATTACAATTGTTTTTGGTCAATAGACATACCCCCAAAATTCTACGCACTTTCGAGAAAAAAATTCGAGTAGATGCATAAATTTGAGGACAAAATTAAAAAATTTCAAATCGTTCTGGAAAAATTATTTTTAGTTGCGGGTGTCTATTACAATAATTTTTGGTGAATAGACATACCCCGGAAATCCTACGCAGTTTCGAGAAAAAAATTCCTTACCGAAAATATAATGTCTGACCATACATTGACATGTTTCACTGAAATTTCTTGCGTATCTTTAAAACATCATAACTTCTGAACGGATTGAAGGATTTTAATGTTTCAAACGGCAAACAACGTGTATTTTGGTGCAGAATATGTAGGCATTCTAACAATATTGAAAAAATTGTTCCTTGACCCCGTAAAGTTAGAAAAACCCCATAAAAATGGTCCAATTTTCAAACGACCATAACTCCTGCAATAGTGAATATATTTAAATGAAACTTTTTTCTGAAGTAGACCTTATGGGCACCTACAAGAAAGTATTGGACAACTTTTCCGTACAGCGTCAAACAAATTTATTAAAAATGAAAAACATATTTCTAAGAAAAATCGACAGGTAGGTGCCTAAATTTTTCGATGAAAAAAATTTTGTTCAAATCGTTCCGAAAAAATTATTTTTGTTTTGGGGATTAATTACAATCATTTTTGGTGAATACACATACCCAAAAAATCCTTCGTATTTTCGAGAAAAAAATTCGTTACCGTTAATATACTGTGTGGCCGGAAATGTTTCTATAACTTTTTAACGAAGCCTCATCCAACAAATTAGTATCCTTGATTTTCGTTTTATTTTGGCCTCTAGAATCTCCCATTAAAATTTTTTCTAGGGGAGGCCGAACACCCTGTATATACAAAGGATTTAGTGATAGGGATAATGAAAGCAGAAATAAACGAAAATGGTGTGTTACTAGGAATCTGAAGAATTACTATTAAAAATAAAACTCATAGTTTTGTAGGTATATTAAAATTTATTTATTTGAAAATGATAATTGCTTGATATTATGATTCTTGGTGAAACGTTGAAAGACCATTCTGAATTTCCACTCTTTGGAGGATTGTATGTTGATTTACATTTTCAGAATAAAAATGTGGGGAGAAACTTTTGTGTATGAGGGTGGTATTCTAGGGCTTCGAGCGTACAGGGTGCATTGTAACGCGTAGGACCTATTTAGGCAGCGTGTGAAAGACACAAAAATATTAAAGGAAGTTTATGTAAACGAATTTCCTATTTTATCTTGTTCTCAAGTTGTAACTAATTTTATACTTTGATACAGCTTTTTAACCTTTATAGACAGTAGAAATAGCTATTCACGATCTGAATGCAAGTTTGTAGCGTCTTGTAGAGTTTGTTACTCTTTTAAATATTCCACGTATTCGAACGTTGGATATAAGTGGTGAATAAATAAACACTTCGAAGCGATTCAAAAAATAAAAATCCAGCGGATTTACACCTGGGGGCACGAGCAGGCTGGGCGATGGATCTTGCACGATCTATCCATACGTTAGAAAATCGTTCGATCAAGAACTGCCTGCTATTCGGCTAAAATGTAACGAAGCACCGTCATGCATAAACCATATGAGACGTGCAGCATCTAATGGAACTTCTTCCAATAACTCATACAATTGATTACCGAAGAAATTTACATAAAATTATTAATCTTGCGTCGAGGGAATTGCGCCATCGCCAATTATTTCTGTTCATACATGTACATAGACAGGGATGGATCTACGATGAAGCTAACGAAGCTCCAATTTCGAGCCTTTGCGTTAAAGGGTTCTTCAAGAGATTCTTAATTCTCAATTTTTAAATTTAACTATTTTTTTTATTATTTTCATTATGCAAATATTGCTCAAATTATCGCTTAATTACATTTGATATTTGCAAATTTATTCGTTTGTTGGATCGAATAACCACCCTTTCTTTTTTGTATTTTTAATATATTGCTCCGTTCAATTTCCTACGGTCGAGCTTCTAAATTTTTGAACATTTTAACCATTCCATAATTTTTTGAACAAAGTTGCTCGTGTCGATTTCAACTATTCTAAAAGAAATTTAAACCTATTTTACCGCGTAATCAATTAAGTCACTCATCGAAACGAGAATTTATAGGAGATATATTTACATAGTAACAACATTTTAGAACAATCTAGAATATTTTGAGGGCAATTAGAAAATTATGTGGCATCCATTATCGGTATAATAAAAAAGATACAATGGCGTCATCCTTTAGACTCGCAATGGAACATCCATTCTTGAGCATGTGGGTTTCAATGTGTGAAGCGTATGTACGCACTATATCGCTTCCTGGTTGGAATCATTGAGAACGTACGAGAGGGATTAAGAGTTGTTGCGAGAACTCTCACGTTGGTCATATCGAACGATAGGAGTACAATTAATGGACTCGCGCAGCTGATGAATAAGTCAACTGTCGGATCTCGATGTTTTAAGTGTTGGCAGTGACGGCTAATCGATTTCTCTCACACAAAGCTGGACGATCGGTCTTCGCGGTTCGTTTGATGTTCGTGGTTAAACGAGTTAATGGCTTTGGGACTCAACGATCCATTTTTTCGTCCGTTCGACGTTCATTTAAACTGTACGTATCTGCCGTACGCGACTAGGGGACGGCAACTCGTGCATGTGACAGGGATTTGTAAGAGAAATGCTTGTGACCGTTTTAGCCTCGTCGAATAGAGTCGAAGAAACTTCAAACTGTTCCCCAACGGGAGAGTTTTCTGACCGTGCAAATTCGACCAGCCATTTCTTTTACATAACCGCTGTAAAAAATTTAGCGTACGTACAGTATTCAGTGGAACGCTATGCATTTAAACAATGAAGACAATATATTTTATTTTCTTCACAATTTCTACGCCTCTCGTTTGGCCGTTGAAAAAATAAATGCTTCGATCCGAAAAGCAAAATTTTAATAAGTGTTGGAGATCGTTCAAAGTCAAAATTTCATTCTTATTTATGGCGTTTGGAATATTATTTTAAACTATGTTGTTTGAAAGTTTTTTTGAGTACATTAGTTTCCTCGTTCATGCGTAAGAAACTCTTCGTCAAGTTAAAATTGTTTGTTCTCCGTCACTGACCCTGTTTTCCTTTTTTGTTTCAGGTAAGTCACGAAAATGTGGAAGTTGAATAGCTAATTGTCGCAGAAATTTCTCGTCACAGGTATTTATCGTAATTACTCTTTTTTTAACGAAGAAATACTACGTACTTCAGATGGGAACGAATAACAAATTTGATATCTCTTTTGATTTTCTACAAACTCTCGTCTCTGCATTAGTTTTCCAATTATCCTTCTGATTAGATAATTTTACATTTGCTTCCTAATCAAACTTCTGTACTTTTGTGGTGGTCTGAAACCTTCTGAAATCAAAGTTACATGTAGTGTTACTCTCAGCGTTCTCTTTCTATCGTATTTGCATAGCCCAAACAAGCATGGACGACAGTTGTATTGAAGCTTTCGTACGCTGTGTTCTTATCGCGTTATCTTCTTCAGATAATTACCGTTTCCCTCTCCCGCAGGCAATTGTGCATACCGTCGCAAGTTGCTCGTATAGTTTCTCAAACTTGATTGTTCGAACAGTCTTAGTCGAAAGTAACGACTGTGCATGTTTGCATTGATAATATTGTCCGTGCGTTCTCCGCCGGATATACGCGCGTTGGAGATCTGGAATCGTTGGAGAGAAGAGAGGAACGTACGGGAGTACGACGGAGCGGCCGTCAAGCAAACAGGTATGCTTCAGAATCAATATTTGCTCGATACACAACGGCACTCTGCTCTGAATGCATCCCCCGGTCGCACAATCGTGCACAAACACACGTTTGCTCTTACTTTCTGTCCGCCTCTCGCCACTCTTACGCGACACGACAGCAGCAGCAGTCGTCTCGTCCCGACTAGCAGGTCCGAACATCGAATTTCTGTTGAGAAAGTTGGATTTTCGGTCGCGTTCGATCATCCTGTACGATGCACCGTACGATGAAACCCGTTTCCTTCGTGTTTCTCGTTGCGTTCAGCTTTATTCGTGTTGCTCCATCCGCGACAGAACTCTCCTTGGATTCTCTCTTCTTGCAATTGGGTCCCTCCGAGTCGTTCCTCGTCAAGTCGGCCATGATTAATTTGGTTTTTCCCGGGGCTTATCTTTCACGTTCTCTCGACTGCCATGTTGTTCACGTCCAACCTTAATAAATTTCTTCCTTGGGCCGGGAGGATCGAGAGACCCGGCGATATTAAGCATGAGACGAGGAGAATATCGTTAAGCCGGTGTTCGAATAAATTGCGTTCACACCCTGGACCCGCCTCGGCGTTCCCTGCTCTTTTCGCTGTGTCCGGTTCGCCGACGGGATGAAAGTCGTTAAAAGTTCTTTTGGAGTTTAAATTGGCCTCGAATTGACAATAGCATTTCCGCGAGGTGTTCCTCTCTCCCTAAGCAGGCACTTTTAGCAGCCGTGTTAATGGGATCTGTGAACAAAGGGTTGCGTTGACTTTCCTGGTTAAACGTTTGTAAACTGATCGATCGCGTCAATAGCGGTCTTCAAACTAGGTTGTAAATACAGTATCGAGCAAAAGTGCAATGCATACTGCTGTATTTTAACCTATCCTCCAGCAACGCGTTACACATCTGCAGGGAAAATACCCTGTTCAAAACATTTATGAATACATTGTAGAGATGGGTAAAAAATGACATCGAAAATTAAATAGTAAGAGAGAAAGCGAGATTTAGCGCGATTTAGAGTAATTTTATACATTTCATTTTTGTTTTCTTATACGCAGAATTTTGAGTTTCGATGTGTTTCGAGATTTCAAGCGTGTCCCATCCCTGTTAGATATTTCTAACCGTGGAATGTATGCTTAGGAATATCTTTTTTGATAGGTTTTATCACCCTACAGAGTCGTTGCCGATAATTTCGAAACAGTCCGTCCATTATCAATTACCTTCCGTCCGAGTTTATCAAACTCGTCGGGCTAGCTGTTGTCCCCCGAAATCGATGATTTTCCCTATTTTTCTAAGTAAATGCCCCGATGCGGGCTCCACCGTTTGCTCGTCCAGGCAAATTAACGCGTTGCAGATCAGTTTAATTGCACACCTGGAGTTTGCAGAGCACACGCTATATGCGGCGTGTACACGCGTGGTCGGAAATTGCTGTTGGCGGTTGGGAATGCCTAAATGTCGATAATCACTTGAACGACAATATTCCAAACTCTGTGCCGTTGCGTATTATTTGCTCGTATGTACTAAACGCTCCCTTCCCCTGGGCACGCTACAAAGCATTAATATTCGAACACGTGCACACAGTAACGTTGCCGTTTATGAGCATTATTAGATTGAGAGCCTCCCGGCTACCAGTACTGCGAGGTTTCCTTATCTGGCACTCTTCCGGGCAGATTAGGCAAGTTAATATACAGGGTGGTCCACCTAACTTATCGCCCTAAAAAGTTTTCTGTCCCTCTGACCCTAACGCAGATACTCCACGATGAAATAAATTGATCGGAGGGGGCAGGGATGGGAGAAACACATATATTCGAACGACAAATACGGTAAAACTTTCGCTACTCGTAGTTTTAAATATAATTTTAATCTTTCGAACGAGGATAGATAATTAACACGTTCTTGGACAGTACAAATTTTAACGAGCAAAGATGGACGTGTGATTTATTCTTCAGCGATTACATTAAAGTGCATAACAATTTCAAAAATTAAAAAGTATATAGAATTGAATGCATGACAATGTGGCTTATAAATTTAAATGTTATAGTATCACGAATTTTCTTACTTTACAAATTTTAATGGAACAGTATTTATATTTTCTCGAGAGGATGTCATGTCGTAACTCAGGAAATCGCCTTCAGGCAGATTGTTTCACGTTTTTGTATTCGAGGAACCGATAACAGACCGAGCTTCACAGGTACAACGACCCAAACGAGCGAGTCGAACGTCGACCGTGGCTAAGCAAAATGAAAACAATTTGTACCCTTGGAATCGTAGAATTTCAGTTTCACAACGACCTTTCTCATTTCACATCGCAGTATCTATTTGCTTCTCGTACCGTGCGTATCGCGGCGTGATATTCAACAGAACAGTTTCGTAGTTCCCGAGAGATACGTAAGCGTGCATTTTCTAAATTCTCTTTTCGTCAAATATATCTTAACATTGTTAATAAAATAAAGAAAAGCGTCAGAGTTCTCACATTCGCAAGTATATAATTTTTGACTGACTTCTATGGTTCGTGTTAGTTTTCTCTACAACGAAAATTGAGTTTTTTTAAACAATTCTATATATTATATCGAAACAGTGTTTGCACCGTGTTATAGGAGAGGTATCCTCCACTTTTCGTATCAAGAGTATCGGTTTCAACTTGTTCTTCATTTTTGTTTGCTTCGTTCAAAACGTGACGACGAAATTGAGCTCGGTGGACTGGTACGTAGAAAGTTGTCGGTCGAATTTAATGAATTTTTTTAACATTCTTCGATTTCCAAGCTCCGCGTTTCATTACGAACGAATGTCCGCCTCGAAGTCGACGAAATATGTTGCCAGGGCGTTTATTACGTTCCCGAACGATCGTTGGAATCGCGCGTCCGCTTAGTTCAGACACGAAATTGTAAAAGGAAAGTTGATTGGTTCGCGACAAACATGGTTCTTCGTTTTCGCGATTCACCGACCAGGCCGGGGTATCGAGGGTTCAGGAGGTCGTTTTTTTCAAACGCATACTTCCGCGTTTCCGTGCTAGGGAATCGTTGGAAGAGCACAGCAATCTGGAGAAAGAACGGAAGAATTTTTTTCCGACTTGAAAGCTTCCGAGCTTCGCATTCAACGTAGTTTTCTCTGAAACGTGAATGATACTCGTAGCGCTGAAATATAAGAATCACGGTTGAAAATAGCGTGGAAAAATCTTTATCTTACCAAGGTACAACACATTTTTCCAGTTTCTAAGTTCTACGCAGAATAGTCCCGTACATCCTCGTAGCTTAAAATGTAATCTTGCAAGGGAAACGTGTGAAGCGTTTGAGAATATTTTTTAAGGATTTAGTCATATTAGAAAATTGTATGTTTTTAAATTACTGGATAAACCGAACAGACATATTCTTTGGTAAGATTCTTTTGTATCGTTATTTCAATTTAAGGGATCGTGTGAATTGATTTTGTTTTCTCGTAATATAAATGATTCGGTTCGTTATCAATCGGTGGAGGAATTGAAGCACGTAGGGTAATGTCAAGTATAGTCACCACAGAATTGGATATTGAAATTTGTAGAAAATATGCAAGGTGTCGTGGAAGAAGCGGAGGTAAACGCGAAGAAAATTCCTCGGAAGGAAAGTGAAAGTGGAAAAGTTCACCAGTTTGATTGAATCACTTTCAGGACTTACAAGACGTTGAAAAGAAATTTCTTCTTAAATTGATTTTGAAGGTAGATTTTAGGATCAATTTCTTATTTCCTAACATGGAATATGGTAATTTTTCACATAGTTTTATAGCTGGTTCGGAAAGAAATTCAGTGATTTATAACGATACAACGTTAAAATGATATCGAGCATTATAAAATTTAAGTGAACATATTACTTTAGAATGTTCAACATAACTGTTATCGACTTCGATGTTTGTTAAAATAATATGTACACACGTGGTATCGTCAGCTGTGTTTGGAAACTCTGCAATGTTTCAGATAACCTTTATTTTGATGTTCTATTTGTTCTTTCACCTTTACTCTAATACAAATTTTCTATATGTATGTACTGCTATTGACAAAAGTAAATTGAAATTATTCATAATTGAAAATTTCGAAGCTGAGTATTTGTATTTACATCCTATTTAAATTTCAAAATTTCGAAGTTGTTTGTAGGATATCGATGCAATTCAAAATATAATCTAGTGCAAATGCGTGGACTACTATAAATGTTGGATTAAATATAAGAGTATTTTCTATAGTTAACAAAATTGAGCTACAAGCAACGTCTTATCAGTTTTAAATAAGAATAATTGAAATTAAAAGCGACTGTAACGTAGGAACAGTGCCAAATAGGACGAGTGTTTATATAAATGTTCTCAATTATTTACTTGTATAGATTTTAGCTTGAACGTTCCTGTCGACGTTTCACGAAACGATACGGAATTCGATTAAATTTCAAAACCGAGAAACAAGACGAAGTAGGAAGATTTACGTAAAAGCAGAGAGAACGAGCGAAATCATGAAAGAAGGCTTCTTGTAAATACAGTTGGGATTTATCGGAGCTACTGCGCAGATTACCGGTGGAAAATATATCGTTATATCCAGGGCGTTATCGATCTCGACACACACAATAAAGTAGTAACGAGAACCGTAAACTAAAAGCACCACCTGTCCGCCTCTGCATTTCACGTGGAAATTCCGAGTTCTTTACTGTCGAATATACGAACGACGACGTCATTTCGTATTTGTACGCTTTATCCAACGATGGGATCTAGTAATGTCTGCGTAGTCTCGGTCTCATCTCCTTAAAGTGGTGCGACTCTGTATTAAAGTCGTCCTCTCGATTCTGTTGTGAAACGTGGATTCCAGAATTTTACCACGCTCTCGTTATGGTAATGCCCGAACTGTTTTAATTTCCGCAACTGAAAAAACTTCTCGATAACGCAGGGAAGTAACATTTGTCTAAAAATAACTTCATCCGGTATGTAAATTCTGTTTGAATTAAACGCGTTCGCTGTCGACTCTAATACTGGATAACGAACGTTTAGAAAAAGAATTTAGAGAACATTTATTCATGCAAAAATAAAATAAGCACCAAGTTATCTCGTAGCTGGGCGTTTCACAGTGGGGGGGAAAACAATTCTAGCTGGAAAATATCTCTTTCGTCGCATGTAGATTTCCTGGGTCAATTTTTATCTGTTTTTGCTAAGTGAATAATTTTTAAAAAATTTAAATGAAGACATCTTCCACAAGTTTTCCAACGCAAAATTCTTTTTCGTGTCTATTCTATTCGATTATTCTTTTGTTATATTTTTATTTATGCTCGATCCTTCGTATTAGGTCGAAACGTTGATACAAATAGAACGTATTTCCGTCATATTATTGCATCCAACAAAGTCTACATTTATCCTCATCGAATATGGGTTACCCGAGGAACTTGCTCTCATTGACCGAAACAGCGAAGCCTTTTAGGAACGATTAATAATTAATTCGAAGTCGTCTCCATCGGGGTCGTAGGGTTCATAGGAATAAACCAGATACGGAATATATTCCGATTTTGGTGGAGGCTGGGTCGAGATTAAATATTGAAATTCTCGGCGCCAAGGCTACGGGCGTGCAAGAAAATGGGCGGAATTCGGGCGAAAATAACTGGCCGGAATGACTTGGTCGTAGGGCCAGAAACGTCGCGGTCTATTTTAATCGGGTGGAAGACGTCGATTCGTGACCGGAACGATGAACGTATTTTTAGGCTGTTCTTAAAAATCCGTTGCTCTTCGTCCGTTTCTTTCTGGTTTTCGGAGCGAGTCGCGCGTTGGGGTTCGCCGTGCGTATTTTTAATGAGAATCGCGAGGATGTGCTCGTGTCTTCGGTCAGGTAACGTCTGCTGACGAAAGATGGAACGAGGGGAATCCTTCACTCGAGGAGTGAACACTCGAGGCCCCGGCTATACGGTTAATTATTTACTGGAGTGCCGAGGGTGGAGTTCCCTTCCGCGATGTGTTTGAGCTCCGCGCTGCATTGTGCGTGTGCGTGGGATCGACTTCAGGAGGACCGCGATGTCTCGCGATCTCGGAACTTTCGAAATAAAAGCCGAGATCGTAAACTTTGTCATTTACGCGGCTCGTTAAACGTCCGCGGTCGCGGGGAATATTGTACGAAGTTTTCGAAAATCTTCTTCCGTGCCGGACGGCTTTACGACTAAGTAAGCGGTAAGCTTTACCAACTTCGGAGATTAAAGGGTTGCCGGGGGTTTGGGGGTTGCACGAATGAAAGAAAAGCGAGAAATTGGAACTTACCCTTTAAGGGGACTTTCATCTTTTCGGTTTGAGAGCAGAAAGTTCTTTTTTTAAAACATATTTTTGTTTTGGAAAACTGCGACGAGAATCGATCAGAAACTTTACTTGAGTGTTCTTCGCATTTTTAGAAATATTTGAGCGAGAAACCACGGGCGAATACAAGACAAGACAGTTATTCCATTTTGGTACGGTGATGGAGAATACTTTACGTATTTGGGCAATATAATAAATGTTTGACTGAAAACGTCGCTGCGTTTAATCAAATATCGTGGACTGTACTTTCGTGAACACTTGTGTGCCAGCCTTTTCGTGAGAATTTAAAATTCATGCTGCTGATTGTAGATTCTATTATGCACTTGGAGTATATACAATTTATTACTGAAAGTGGACGAAGGATACGTATGTTAGAGGACGTATGGAGAAAACCTTGGACACTCGAAAGCTTTTTAATCCCCTAGAATGTTGGTTGAACACAAACAATCAACTTTCGGTGCTCGCTTTTAAATTAATTACAAATATTAAAAGGAATCTTAACCGCTATCTCTTATACATGAAACGAAAAATAAGAAAGGAAGTTTCAGTGTTTGTTATTTGAAACCATAACTATTATAAAATTTGCCCAAATCTTGCTCAGATTTGTCAAAAATTTAAATTCTCGAATTTTGTATGAGTTATTACAAACGAATCCAAGCAATTTCGAAATATATTATAAGACGAGAAGTATTTCGCGACTTAAAACATATAGGAAACGATTATCTTCATTCATTTTCGAGATTTTCACGTATAATATTTTCGAGATACGTTCTTTTGTACTAGTAGAAATTGGAAAAGAGAAAAAAAACAATTGTTTGGCCATTTTCAAAGAAGAAAGCTCCCTTAAGACGATTTGCCGGGGTACAGAAAATGAGCTTAGAGTTCGGATAAGAGCTTCATGCCTTAGCGTCGTTAAGCTCCTGTCGATGTTCTTTGGGGGACCGTTTACCAGCTTTTGTCGTTTCGAGTATAAAAAGAATCCGTTGGAAATATCTATCTTAATGAGTTTGTTGTTACTTCTAGGGTATAGGGTGCGTATCAAACTTGCTAGCATTGATTTCATCATTGCAGAAAACAGTAGATCAAATAAAATATTATTTTCTGTGGCGCAAGTATTAGTTAAAAACTCTTGAAATCATAATCTTTACATATTTTAATAAACTTTATTAACCCCTTGACGTACGATTTAATTCCAAATAATTTGTCAAACGGATACTATTTAATTTTGTTCAGATTTGTTCGTACAAGGAATGGCCACGAAAAAGAAGAGATTTGTGAATGTAAAAATGTGTTGATTTTAATATATAAGACTTGATGACCATACACGTTATTGTACGTCAAGGTGTTAAATAAAAATAAATTCCAGTTCTTAAAATACATCACTCTTTAACTCTACAATCAAACATGCCCATTTCCAAACAGGTTTCATTGCAACATTGCAAACTGACATAATATTAAATATTCTGGTCCTAGAAGAAACTGTTGTAAATGTATGCGTGGGGCAGAAAAATTAATTTCTGTCCGACTTCTGCTTAATCCTTTCGGTGCTGATTACTAGTACAAATTCAGTCGAATGATTATACAAGGCGCAATTAGGTTGTAATTTTTCTTAATGACTTATTTTATGGGTTCCGTTAAAATTTAAAATATATAAATTAAATTTAAATAATACAATTTGTTTTTAAAATAGAGGAAAAGGTAGGATTGTAAGATAGGGTAGAAATATATGTGTTCAAGTGCAATTTTTGGTTATTTATTTTGTGATTTTAAAGAAAAGTAGAAAAGTATGTTATTTTATAATAATCGCAGTTTCATAATATCAATGGGTTTTTAGAGTTATTATGAAAAGAGTAAAATCGAAAGATGGTAGATCAATATGATACATTTCGTATTAGTAAACAGCTTCAATCAGGATCAAATGATTCAGTCTGCATATTTTGCAATACTAAATTTTCTGAAGACATTAAGAACGAGCTGTGGATTCAATGCTTGCGCAGATTCAGAATATTGTAAAACTGCATAAACTATAATTGTATTCCCATATTTTAGACTTGTAGCTCATTTCCCACAAAAGCAATGCTGTTACTACCCCATTTTCTAAATGTCCAATTTTGCATCAATATAGACAAAGCGAAAAATTCATAAATTTCTCAAGGTCCACAATATTTATATTGCAGCTTACTTCACATAAAATTCTCTAAATGTACTCATCAAAATTTTTTAATTTTAACTACTTTGAAAGTCTCTAGGTTGAAAAATAAAAATCTCTCGTTCCTACCACTACCTCTACTGATAATTGTGTCGTGGTAAACATATACATGCGTTCGTAGCGCTCGAAAGGTTAAGAAATCTGGACGCATGTAGCTGTTTTCGCGAAAAGAAGGTTTCGAAGACACACGTCGTTCTTTGGAACAACTTCCGTCCACAATATTTATATGCAGCTTATTTCACATAAAATTCTCTAAATGTACTCATCAAAATTTTTTAATTTTAACTACTTTGAAAGTCTCTAGGTTGAAAAATAAAAATCTCTCGTTCCTACCACTACCTCTACTGATAATTGTGTCGTGGTAAACATATACATGCGTTCGTAGCGCTCGAAAGGTTAAGAAATCTGGACGCATGTAGCTGTTTTCGCGAAAAGAAGGTTTCGAAGACACACGTCGTTCTTTGGAACAACTTCCGTCCACAATATTTATATGCAGCTTATTTCACATCAAATTCTCTAAATGTACTCATCAAAATTTTTTAATTTTAACTACTTTGAAAGTCTCTAGGTTGAAAAATAAAAATCTCTCTTTCCTACCACTCCCTTTACTGATAATTGTGCCGTGGTAAACATATACATGCGTTCGTAGCGCTCGAAAGGTTAAGAAATCTGGACGCATGTAGCTGTTTTCGCGAAAAGAAGGTTTCGAAGACACACGTCGTTCTTTGGAACAAATTCCGTCCACAATATTTATATTGCAGCTTACTTCACATAAAATTCTCTAAATGTACTCATCAAAATTTTTTAATTTTAACTACTTTGAAAGTCTCTAGGCTGAAAAATAAAAATCTCTCTTTCCTACCACTCCCTTTACTGATAATTGTGCCGTGGTAAACATATACATGCGTTCGTAGCGCTCGAAAGGTTAAGAAATCTGGACGCATGTAGCTGTTTTCGCGAAAAAAAAGAAGATTCCGAAGACACACGTCGTTCTTTGGAACAACTTCCGGGCGCTGTAAAACAACGGATTCTTGCGCGGCGTCGGTGTTGGCGGAGGGCCAAAAAATCAGCGGAGTGCATCGGAACGAGAGGGTTGTAGAAACACGAAGGGGCGGGCGCGCGTCGCCCAGCATCCAGCATGGGGCATACGTGGCCAACTATCGCGCGTCGTTCGCTGCCGTATCGACGACACACGCATTCCTGAATTATGTATACGCCGTCAACCGAGGCTGGTGTTTGCACACCGGCGAGCGTACCTCGCATACGCGCGCGCCCATTGCGCGGAGTGCGCGTTCCCAGCGATCGCGTCAAATCCACGGGTTCCATTACGAAGGTTGTTTAAGACGACTGCGTAACACGAGACCCGTTCGAGGTCTCGGGACTCTGCCAACACCGTGGAATTATGTATGCGCCTCTCTGTGCACATACACCGTGGCAAAAGCGCACCGGGTGCGCGCAGACGGTATTATCCTGTCGAACGAGATTTTTCTTTTCGCTCGAATTTTTTTGCCTTTCATCCCCCACACTCTCTCTCTCTTTCTCTTTCTCTTCCCATAATAAGGAGTTTCTTCGTCGAGCAAACCACAAACACACGTTTCGCTTTCCGTTCTCCGACGGCGCAGGAAACTCGGCCCCCGATGCGTCTAATTTATTCGTTTCATAAGCGGCGCGTTTATAAAATAGGTGTCAAAGAGATACCTTGATAAATATCTTATGAATATGTTAATTCGGCCGGTCTTCCCGGAGAAAAATGAGGAAAGTCCTTTGCACCGTAATCTTCCTTACAAAAAGAACCAGAGTGCCGCCAAACCACTTCCTTAAGCATATGATTTATATTCTTTGTCGACGAGATGAAGGAGTTCTGCTTGGCGCCTTTTACTCGTACAGCTGGGTCCCGCCTTGCCGAACGTTTTTCATTTTCTTTTATCGTTTATGAAACACGTTGAAAGATGTACTAGGTGCTGCAAGGTACCTCGTGATACGCACGGTTTTTGACAGACCTTTTTAAACGGAAACGGGACCGTGCAGAACCGTTCTGCAACTTTCTGGCAACCGAAAAGTGTTCTTAGTCACTGTGCAGGTCTCTCGTGCGTATTTTGATTTAATTAAACTTGAATTAGCAAATATTTTTTGTTACCAAAGAGAAGTAATAAAGTAGTGAAACGACTGAACGAAGTGACGCGATAAGCGTAAGGTTCTCGGTGGCATTTACTCTTTAAGAAGTGTATTCTTTCACCTTTGAAAAGATCGCCAGCGCGCGAGACTCGTTAACGTATTTAATTTCATACGCTTTAAACTTTGTCTGCTTCTCATTTCCACGTTTTTCCTTCGTAAAGAAGCCCCTTTTCCCTTTCGTTTAGTACTCGTCCTTCGTACAACTTTTTACAGCGTTCCGAAGACGTTGGAATTTATTAAATCTCGGGTAATTTCGACCTGCAGGTGCCATCTTTTGCGTTAAAAGTTGCGACTGCATAGCTGTCGTTCGAGACGGAGCGCTCTCGTTAAACTTTTCCCGACGGGGCCTTCGTAATATTTAAATACGCCCCGTAATTTTCCAATCTTTTGCTCCGGCATTTCCGTCACGTCTCGACGCGAAAGTAATTTTTCTCCGGGACCCCTTTCCGTCCCCTTCGTCTTTCGTTCGCATCGTCCCCGGGTCTTCTCGCGAGGAAAGTATCCGAAAGAATGAGAAGGGAGTGTCTTTCACTGATAAACAGAAATCCTGGTTCGAGGACATTGTAATAAAAGCAATCCTATTATCCTAATATGATAAGGCTTAATGGAGTTTCGTTGGTAGCTTGGCCCCCCTCTTCCGTCTGTGTTCCGAAAAAAGTAATCGCGATTTTCTGACACGATTCCACCCTCGTAATTAGCATTCCTCCCTTGGAAAGGAAGATTCGAATCGATCGAAATAATTCGTCAATTTCCGATTTCAAAAACAGGTTGTAGAAATAAAAGACTCAGATTTTTGCACGTATTACAACCTTATTTTTCCAGTTGTGGCCTTGATTCATTCATCGTTCTCTATCGAGATTAAAATTAGTCCAATAAAGTCTGAGTAGCGATCGCCCTTAATCCCTTCTCCGAGGCTTCCGACTTCAAACGCTACTATTTAACAGTATTAGCTTTGAATGGAACGTGTTCTCGGGCCGAAACGTTCGATAGAAAATGGTCGATCGTTTCCGAATGATCGTCGCGTCGTACAAGATCATCGTCGCGATCGAAAACCGAACAAAGTTCCATTGCTCGTGTTTTTCCCCCATCTCGAGTAGTGCTTCTGTGGAAGAGAAAATTAATTTCTCGCGGTAAGAGAGCAGCCCCGAATTCTCGACCCAGTAAGAAGGGCGGAACAATTGCCTTGGCAAAGACGAGAGATTCAATTACATCGAAAACGCGGGGCAAAAGGGCCGCTCGCTCTGCGTGAAGCCAGATTAATTCGTCCTTTGCCGTGATGGTTCCACGGGGAGAAAAGCACGGTCCCTTTTATTTTTCTTCCTTTCTCTTCTCGCTTTCGATGGAATAGGTAACGGGGGCTTCATTCAAGCGAGAAAACTCCACGCACTGTTCCCCCCCCCATCAAATTATTCATCGTTATAGCCAATGCTGTTCCGTAGACGATTTCGTACAAAATAGTCAACGGGGCTCTTGATCCGCTCAGAACTGGTTGGATGAAATATTTATTGTTTATGAATCGATAATAATTAGACTGCGGATGTTTATGCATTCATGGGAAATTTTAATTACCTAAAATAGTTAAAGTAAGATATGAATTATTATATTTAGGGATGAGTCAACCCTCTACGAAACTCCCATTTCATTAATTCTAGAAATATGAATTTGCATAAAGATCCGCAGTCTATTTACTAAATAAATTCAAGACCTTCGAGTTTAAAATGTACAGAAAGAATTATATTGCCAATTGTTTGGTAAATATGATTCCATTAAATGTAGTTTTCAGAAATACGAAAAGAAAATATAATTAAAAATTTAAAACACTTTTTGATCGAATCCAGAAAAAGAACAAGATATTTTAAATAGCATTTCTTATTTACGCATTCTATACATTTGTTCTGAGTATGTTGTATAATTGCACACGTGGTACAAATTAATGTAAAAGATTGCATCTTTAACCCTTCGGAAAGCTTCTGTTTCATTAATTCTATTAATAAAAATATGAATTTGCCTGAAGATCTGCAGTGTAATAGCAATATACGACTCTTGATCGATACGTATTTTACATTTCGTGTACACTTTCATAAATTATAGTCAAATATTATTCGGTTGTCCGTATCGTTAGAGTGGCTATTTACATTTTGTTAAAAAGAGAAACTAAGTTACGATCGCCGTGGAAAGAAAGCGGCGGAAAATTTGCTCAACTTTACGGGATTATTTTACTGAAAATCACGGAAAACGAGGGAGAGTATTAACCGGAATACCGAGTTTTAAGCTTTCGCCGCAAAGTTAGTATTCTTCATAGGAGCGAGCGCTTTATTTTAATTCACCGGTGCAGTTTTAACCCGTGGCGGGGTTCGTTGCGGCGCGAAGGGAAAAAGTGCTTTCGTTGGTTTATCCGCGAAAATCTTTTAATCCTGTCGTCCCTGTCTCGTTCGTCAAGATTTTATCGTTTCATTTACATTCGTATCGACGCCGTGCATCTATTTGTTTTATTGGCGACGATTTGTCTGGCTGAACCGCCGAGGAATTCGCGCGGCCGCGCCTTTCATCGCGACGATTTACGCGCTTTATTTCGCGTTCGTGACAGAGGGAACTCGTTCTCCCTAATTACTCTGATTCGCTAATGACTGTATAATAGCAGTCGTTTACCGACCCGTGTTTCACTTTTCAGCTCGTCGATGGAGCTTGCATGCAGTTTCTACCGACTGCTTTTTACCGTTTAATCGCGCTCGATTCGGAAACTCGAATGAAAATTTCAGGCGCGTTAATTCAATCGATTGTTTCTTGAAATCGCGTTTTTTACGGATTTGGAATATATTTTTCACGTTTACAGATTTCGTATCGGCGACGAAGTGTCTAGATTTATCGCGGTTTATCGTTGTAAATCATTTTTCCGTGCTTTTTCTATCGTGTTTCCTGTGACACTGAACTACTGGCTCGATCGCTGACGGCTCGTGTTTAACGCCTTAATTTTCAGACTGTTGTCACGCGTTTCTGGCGGTGAACTTTTACTGGATTTCTTCGTCTCTATAGTTTCTATAGTGCTCTACCTTTAATCTACCTGCAAGTTCTTTGGAGATTTTGCGTGGATTTTTTCAAAATTTATATTTTAATTTAAATTTGAATTGAAATTTTTATTTAAATAGAGAAACCACTTCACGTACCGCTTGCTTCGTTTTATCGATGGAACCAACAGACCGTATGTACATAGTTACCTTTACGTCGAGGCGAAGTAACGTGGCCAAGAAGCTTACTGTCCGACTTCTTTGATGCGACAGAATTCCTTTTTTTAGTCATTTCACTCATACGACACTTTAAGCGGATTTCTAACGAAGTAAATTGTACGGTCTTGGGCTAGGTCTTCGGTGGCTAATGGTTCTGGGACAGCTGAAGCAAAGCCGAAGGATAACATTTAACTAAAAGTACGGAAAGTCTCGATCACTGGTACTGCTTCACTCTACGTGACAGTTAAAAGTGTCAGCAAATAGGTAGTTTGTAAATAAGTAGGATTAATATTTTTACATAACGATAATACGATTTATTTTAGTTCTCAGTTTTATTCAGCATACTACGAGAAAAAATTATATAAATCATATACAATAAATCATTTTTATTATGCAAGTTAGCCATCAAAATACAAGGAACGATTCAAAATAATCAATGGTATAAAAATAAAACATATCGAAGAATGATTCTAAATTATTTTTTTTAACGATGACACACAACGAACATATACTTAAATATATAAATAATATTTTTAATTAAATAATTTTTTACATTCTACTGATACTCGATAGTACATCCCTTCTATATACACATATAAAAATAGACAATCATTGCTGTTAATAAATTCATCTATGCACAATGAAATCTAATGTTTCCTTTTCACAGCAAAGTGAAAAATTCCGTTTTTCATAATCGAATCGACGAAACGAAACGTCCGTATAATTATCAGGTTGAGAGTTTATATCTTTCTACGGTCACTGTACACCTTTCCCTGGTATTGTCGCCAAAATCGAGATTCCCTCGTCGGTAAAAATTTTTCGATCGTTAGTTTACAAGTTCCCTTTGTCCCTCGCGTCCATTAGCCCGGTTACTGAACGTAAATCATCGGCGCCAAGCGTCGCTGCAGTGTTATTTCTGGTAACAAAAGCTCTTGACCGGTTTGAACACAAAGTCCTTGGAAGGAAGCAAACAGTGGTTGCGTGCAGGGGAATCAAGGATGGCCCCGTTTAACAGAACGGAAGTCTATATTGTCCAACGTTTGGGTTCCGGTTCGCGGAGTACAATGGTCGCGTTGCCCTTTGGTGGAAGAGTGTCAGAGGACGGAGTCGCGCAATCTATCACTCTCATTCACTGGCTATCCCCGCTATTCCCGTGACTATGTTCTCGAACCATGGACAGGGACTCCTTCATCGTCGCGGCGTTCCGTTCCCTCGGATCTCGTACGTACTGTCGCGTCGCTTATCCCCCTGGCAGACAGGAGGACAGAGGAATGGACGGTGGAGCTAAGCTCGCAGCGTGGCTTTCCTATTTTTCACCAGGAAGTGGGCTTCAAGTACCCCTGCAGCTTTCTCTCAGCGCCGCTTTCTCTCCCTTTCTCTGTCGGCCACCGCGACGGAATAAAATTGCTGCCACCGAGAATTGATGTTTCACGCTGTAAATTCGTCCTATTTTTCACCGCGGAACCACCCGCGGCACTTGTCTCGACGGACCTGCCGCTAACAAGGGATTTCTGCCTCTGCCTTTCTGTCCTTATTCCTCTCTTTCCCTCTGGTTTTCTCCCCGCAGCCACGAGCTTGTCTTCCTCGCTGCACGCGGAATAAATCGCGCCCACGCGTTACACACTGGGATCTCTCTGTTATTCTTACAAATAGCGCGGTCAGGGAACGTTGTTTATCGCGTATCGTTGCCGCAACAGACTCGAAATGTTCCCAAATACGTTGCCGTACCCGCGGCCTTCGCGACTTTCGTTGATTAATTAGAGAGTGGGGCCTCCCGGTCGTTTCTTCTCGCAGAGCCAGGAGAAGCCTTCAAAAGCACTCGAAAAGGATTGGTTAATTCAGGACGAATTAATTTTTAACGTCGTCGAGATAAAATAATTGTTAAAAAGGTCTTGCATTACAAAATTCGTTGAGATACTGTTTAAAAGTTCTCTGAGGCGTCAGTCTCCACACTTGAATGCTTGCAATTTCTCTGTATAAGACATGGGTGGTGAGTTCTTCAGTTCTAATATCAAAGCATCGAAAAGATAAAGATGACATTTTCAACGCGTTGACTGCTATACCAGTTTTCTCTGTCTAGGGATATTCTCGATAGTTTTACAAATTATAACAAATGGAAATATTCAATAGTTCAATGGAGTACTTGTTATTTTGTAGTATTCCTAATGGCAATGATATTATTAAAAAATATATCCGGTCACCAGTGACCACCAGTTGTCAACGCGTTAAACAACGAAAATAAATATTCAACATTTCTGCGTGCAAGTTAGCGGGGCCCCAGAAGTCCAGGTGCAGCCACAGGTTAGAAACCGTTCTATATAACGTGTTTTAAAACAAAAGAAAAAAGGTCCTCGTTTCGTCGAAAAGCGTAGATATCTAAAAGTTAAGAAGTTTTTCAATTTCCTTCGTGGCAAGTTTGTATGATATACGGCCGGATCGAACGGCGGTCGGAGCGTGTTGGATAAGAGGTTTTATTTAGAATACGACAGATACGCGAAAAGATGGATTTCTCGAGTGACAAGCACTCGGGTAGAATCGTCGCGGGAGTCGACGCTTCTTGTTAGCCTTGATAAAGAGCTGACGCGTTTTCAAAGACCGACGTTGGGCAAGCGTGTGATTCCCGTTGACGGTACGATGTTGGAAAAGTTCCACCCCTGTTGCCGTTGTTACGAGAGCAATAACTCCCTCTTGGCAGCTGCTGCGGCGACAAGTGTTACGAATGTCCTCTTCAGAAACCACCCTCGCTTTCGGTGGCGTTTCGCGGACCAGGCGTTCGCGTTACAGAATCGAAATTAAAGGAGAAACGACGCGCGGTCGGTCGTCCGGTTTGTTTACTCGAATTCGAAAAATTCACTGCGTTTATCGAATCGGGCAAACATTATCCATCGACCAACAATTACTATCAAAGACATTTTTATGTCTGCGTGTCGAAAATTTCTTGAGTTCAATTTCCAACAAATTTACAAATTATTTTTTAATTTTCGAATTATAAATCCACGTGAAATTTGTGGTTATATCATTGTAGATCAAAGTGAGGGACACGAGAAAGCTAGGAATATTATTATAAGGATGAATGTAAAGATATTACAGTAAAGACCTAATGCTGAAATTGAAATAGTAAAATCACGTATACGTGACAGTGGCTGTCAAAGAGTTAATAAAAATCGGTTCTCAAAATTTCCAATTTATTGCTCACTTTCATAGATATCGTAACAACTCTCATTATTTACAGTCTTCATGTTCTGCGATGTTGTTTATAGTTTTTCCTGTAAGAAGTCCATTAAGTCCGAGTTAAACAAGCCACGTGGACATGCTAAAGTTCCACTACGTAAAATCCAGCGATTTAAAAGTTCTTTATAAACGTTAATTCCACGCTTCGCTTTAATCTATTTCCATCATTAACGCGAATTAATTTGATGCTAAAATTTTATTAAGTTTCTTGGAATTTTCTTGATCGTAGTTGTAATATAATACCAACGTTAAAAGTTAAAACCTCGGGACAAATAAATCTTTTCAACGTTTCCATACGTTGATACCATTAAAATTATTTCTGAAATATTGTTTGCATCATCGTAACTGCAAGTTAAATGGAGATATTAATTAAAGTATTCGAATAATCTATGACTTTGCCCAACGTCCAAACAATCCTAAAGTTCTTTATAATTCGTTGGTGAATTAATTTTCGTATCTCGTTCGTAGATAAGAACGAATTAACTGATTTTTAAAACGGTGTTCCAGACGAGCAGAGCCGCGAGCAAAAGTCAGCGTTATTCGCGAATAAAATGTTCCCAACTCTGGCTGCGAGTTTTTAAATTTTTACTCGACGTAAAATATCCCCGAATGCGTTCACCGTTACTCGCGGTATTTTGTTCGCGCGTCCGAATTTGTATTTTTATCGTTCATTTCGCGAAAAAAAAAGAAACATCATCTCGCGATACGAGTCACGTATGTCTACCACGTCGCCCTTCTAAAGCCCTTAAAGAATAAAAGGCGAGGTGAATTTTAAGCGGAGTTCATGCGTTCTGTTTCCTCCTGCCAGCGGGATTTGCCTTCTTGATTAGCATAATCTAACGGGATACAGGGAGACGAGAGGGGGGACAGGCTTTATACGAGCATTGTTATTATGTATTTAGCGTGTAACTCAAGTTGCACGACTAGTTCGGAGACTATCCAACTTTAGAATGCGTGAAGGACTTAGCAGTCGGGCCAACTTATGATAGAACTTCGCGAATACATCGGAGCACGCGCGGCATGTCCTATGTCTTACCTGCGGGAAACTTTGTTCCATCCGGGTGGAATACAGGTGTGCATACACGCAGACAAGAATGCACGACGCATCTCGTAGTTTCGTATCAACCTATAAATTCTGTGCTATTGGTTCGTTATTAATTTAATTATTTAATCCCCATGCCGAGAATTACGTAAGCCGTACCTGTGGCAAAAAATTGCAGAACCTTAATCATTCTACTACGAAACGCATACTTTTAGATTCTCTTTGGTGATTTCTTTACCAAAGAATGTATAAGATATTTAAATACATAGACATTTTGTCGAAGAAAAATTATTATTGATCGCGTATTCTTAAACGTAGTAAACAGAAATCGTCTCGTGGTTTCAGCTATTCTACACGTTTCAAACGAAAGAAGATTCTTAAGTTGGATGAGTTTGGCTATAGCAGGTATTATCTACTAAGAAACAAGTAGATAATTATTGTAAAAAAAATTAACTTTATTAATATATCATCTTACAAGTGACTGGACAACAATAGTAGTATTTCTCCTTTATTGTTAAATGTCTACTATTGTTATTGAATAATATTGTTTTCTTTCAAACCAAAAATAATTGAGTTAACAAAAGGTTTGTAAAATATGACCTGAAAGTAAATTGTCTTCCAGTCACGAAATTTGTCCCTCGTAAACAATTTCTTTATCAGACATTTTCCCGTATCGTCGGAAGAAACTGAGATTTTAGGGTGACAACGTTACGTGCCTCGGCCTGTATATTATTACCAATATTTCTACGTCTGTCTTCTTTTTTACCACGTTGACTGGGGAACCACCACGATAAATCTGTCAAAAGCACATGCATTTACTGTTGCCGGATATATTGATCCTGCGAATTTATTTCACTTAAATTTTCCCAATACAATCAACCATTACGCTTCTCCTAAAGTTCTCTTGGCGCTTTAAGCATTGATTTATCGTATTTTAAAAATAGATTTATTGCTAAGAGCAACGCCGACCTAGAATTACTCCTCGGAAGATATCTTCAAAGTTCTCCTTTTAAACAAAGTACATACGTGCATCGAGATCGTAGCAAATATTTGACTACCGCGATGAAATTCGAGTCCGTAAGATAAATTCCGTGTTTCGTTTCGTCTCGCCGGATGTTCGCGGGTTATTACGACCATTTTTTCCCCCCCTCGATTAACCGGGTTGACTCTCGCGTCGTCGAGGGTGGCGTCCTTAGTAGCAAGGACATCGTTTTCTAGGAGTTCGCCGAATGGATTAAGATATATTGCCGCTCTCGAGAAATATTTCTTCGTCCGTGAAAGTTCCGCGGCTCCGTGAGTAATTATGCGAGCAAACGAGTTTCTGTCGTTTCTGTTCCGTTTCCTCGGCTCTCTGGCTGCTTCCGTTTCTGTTGCTGGCTACGGGGAGAGTGTAACGAAATTCAGCAATAAAACGAGCGACCGCCCGGTTGTTAAGATAATGTCTCGGCCTGGCGTTGCCGGGAACGCAAAGCCCCGGGAATAAAAATATAATGGCTTTCGTAAAACTGGATTCGAGGGCGTCTCGTACACGACTTACGATCCCCGGAGACATATTTCGTGTCATCGGTCCCGTTCAGAATTCTTCGCGAAATATTCCTGCATTTTGATATCTCCCCATGCAGATTTTCATATTCTCAAGCATCAATATTTGCTCGTTCGATACGACTTTTATTTTTATTTTTATTTTTGTCTCTCTTAATCCCTTAATGTACAATTTAATTAGAAATAATTTTTCAAATGTATACTATTTCATTTTGCTTAAATGATCATAAAATGAACAGATTTATAAGACTCGATGACAAGTGTAGCCTCATAATTATGAAATTTGGCATCAAGAACTTGTGATTAGTCAGACTTGTCATTGAGGGCAAAATATCTAACCTCTCGTTGTAGATCTCCACTCAAGCATCAATGTTTGCTCGTTCGATACGTCTATTATTTTTATTTTTGTCTCTCTTAATTCCTTGACGTACAATTTAATTACAAATAATTTTTCAAATGTATACTATTTCATTTTGTTTAAATGATCATAAAATGAACAGATTTATAAGACTCGATGACAAGTGTAGCCTCATAATTATGAAAATCAAGAACTTGTGATTAGTCAGACTTGTCATTGAGGGCAAAATATCTACCCTCTCTTTGCACATCTCTACTTAATGTTATTCTCATTTAACTACGTAAATGTTTTTTTCTCTGCTCGTACTTATTTATTTAATGATCTGTCACGATATCAAGGAAGCTTGGACCGATCCAACCAAAGAATATCTCATAAATGCGTACATAGTTTATTATCAAGAAAAATGTGCATATATTTAACAGTTATACAGGTGTGTAATAGATCTTGCCAGTTAGGCTTACAACAACTTCTGGGGACTAACCATTAACGAGATTAATCCACCCATTTCGAAACCAGATACGTAGGCGATAAACACAAAAGACAAACTTCAGAATTTCTATCACTGAAACAAAGCAGATTCAGGGCATTCGTCCCGACCGCGGGAATACGTTTGCTTTTGACGAAACGTGCGCCGAAATTATTAGCTAAGGAAGCTTTGCGAGCGATAATAAATCAGGGAAACGTCAGACGCGATTGAGTATCGTTCTAATTGGACTGGTCGCGGAGTACAGTTTCGTCGAAAATGAAAGAGACCAAAACTGGGGGATAGTTTCAGCGGTTCGTTTATCAGGACAGTAATTTATGGAGTTTTCACGAGCTCCTGGCTTTTCGAGAGCCATCACAAATCGAGCGCTACGAAAAAAAAAGACGAGTCCACGGGAAAGTTTTCAATTACATTAGAGTCGGAGCATATTAAATGCATCTTCGAAGATTCTTACCGGCACTCCGTCCGAGATCCGCCGCGATCTCGCTTCAATTTCCCTCCTTCGTCCCTCTAACTCGATCCGAAGCGAGTTCGGTGGGTAAACTTATAAACTATGGAAGTTACTTTCCTATTCAATGAATTGACCGTGTCTTCTTCGGTGTACGTGCCTCGAAACCATTCCACCCCCGCCTCTACTGGCTTCTTTCAAGCCGAGTTCCCTTTTTTTTCGTTTTTATTATCTACCGCCGCGCGCGAGAAAGAATACAATGTTGTCGACCGACCGGAAAATTACAAGTTTTCTTGCTGTTGGCTGCGAGCAGAGTCGTTCTGCGGTGCTTCAAAATGGGTCACAGTGTTAAAAAATACACGGCTGTCCCGTGCAATTCACATATCGAGACCACGGTTCGCGTCGTCCTTGAAGTAGTGTTTAACTGTACATCTATAAGTAATTACTGAATCTGTTTTATAATTACTCTTCTACTTGGAAGTGTAGAATACTTACGATAGCCAGGGCAAAACATTTTTTTCCCACTCAATACAGAGACACAGGTTTAAATGGGTGCTTTTAAAACTTTAACAATTTCAGTACAGGACTGAAAACATAAAAAAATGTTTACAATTTGTAAAAGTACAATCTGAGACTGTATTATTTCAACGTTTGTATATCAAAGTGTCAGAGAGAATGTACCTTCCTAGAATCGAAATTTAGCGAACAGAGCTTTGGAAAAGTTTATATCGTTATTGCCGAGGATTTCGTACCACGTGAACTGACAACCAACGGAATCACTATTGTGGAAACGCAATTTATGCCCGAGACGACGGATTTTTCTCACATCGTGAACATAACTCACGGGCATTTTTTTTTATAGCTCCTTCTAGTAGCAACTTCGCAGCAAGTGATGCCATTCTCCCGAGTACATAATAAAGTACACAGAAAATATAAAGAACTAAATTATTTGTTTCTTGAATTAAATAAACCTGCAGCTTTTAGGGAGAATTATTTATAAACAAAATTACCTTCTAGTGTTGACTCGTCAGAAATTAGATACACACGTTAAACATAATACCAAATCCATTATTACGTTCAACTAAACTAGTAACCACAACTAGGGTGGCTATTATTTGATAAATATTGAAAAATTATGTAGGTTTCATACACCAGTTTCCACCGTATTTGGTCATGATTTCAATTGTATTATAGAATTGGTATTAATTGATACAACGAAAAAAAATTGTACCAAGTGTTTAAGGAGATTGTGTTTTTAACGTGTCTAATGTTCGTATTTTTTTTTGTTGCAGAATTCGAGAGGAGTGCAGGCGCTGCACCGGGGTCGGCGGGTGCAACTGCAGGGGGCTCTCGGGGGTTGGCATCTTCCCCTGCCCCCTCGACACCCTCGACCCCCCTTGCTACCAGTAGCCCCTTAGTCTCAACCTCCTTGCCTTCGTCGTCACCTTCACCTTCTTCCTCACCTTCTGCTCTTGTAGCGGGCTTTGATAAATCGGTACTACAGGTAAGACTTCTTCTTTTTTTTCAGTTGTCTGCTCAGACTGCTCTCGAGGGGTTATTCTAGTCTGGCTACAGAAAATCTGGGGCGTTTTTAGAATTTTATAGAATGTTACCCATTTAAAAAATAACAATAGTATCTCTTAAATAATGATTAATATTTATCGACAGCGATGAATGTTTTGCACATAAACGTTTTCAGGTAGAACGGACATTAATAAAAATTATTTTGATATCTACAAGTAACGCATGTTCGAATAATATATGGACAATCAAATCGACAAACTGTTTAACCCTTCAACGAGTATAACCGTATGGTTCCAATAACTTACTATACTTTCAGTCATTGTTATAAAAACACAATAAGTATAATAAGATTCTTTTCGGTTCATCATTTATGCCAAGATAATCGCGCGAAGCATTGCCTTTTTATGGATATAATATTATTCATTGATATAAGTTATCAATTGTAGGCATTGTGTAGATACTTTATTAAGTTTTCTTTGACGTTATTTTGTCGTTCGTTGGTAAAAATTTCGATAGCTTCAAGATTGTGAAGAAGATTCACTGAAAAATGTAGCTTTAATACACAACGTCGTCGTTGACAAGACTCTTATACCTTCGAAACCATCCAAGATATTCAAGCGTCTCGGATGCTTTGCTCCCGCAGGGAGTCTCGAAATTGTCGACTATTTTCCGCGTAAAACGATAACCTATTAAATTGTTCGGAGCAACAGACTGTATCGCGGAACAAAGGGTCGGTGGCTGGTTCAACGGGGTTGAAACGGTAACGTCTAAAGAATAATGATCGCCATTAAGCCGGCCCGAAGCGAAAATCCGACGTTGAATCCAACTTGCATGAAGCACTGCGCAAAAGTTTGTCGTCTTTTGGCGGCGTGGACGACAACGAACCGGGACAAGCGTAGTTCGGGGGTGGTAAAAGCAATGGCGGTAGGGTTAGTTACGATAGTGCGGAACCTGGTCTGCCCTCGGGTGCCTTGGCTAATTAAAGCTCATAAATTACGCGGACGTGGAAAGAGACTGACGAGAATATGGCAACCAGGTAACGAACAGGCGTGCCCGACGGCGTCAGCATAGCGCGTGCAACAAAAGCTGTGACGCTGTCGAAAAATGTGTTGAGCTGCGTACCGCGTGCGTGTACCGTCTTGGAAGGATAATATTCGAAAAAGTCCGTTTGCCAGAAAAGAATAATTCTCACGAGTAAACTCGTCGACGTAGTACCTTCAATTCTGATAATTTTCGTCCACCTATATGCCGTTTCGAGAGATTTTCAATCACAGAATTATATACAAGGAATTAATTAATATCCAGCTCCTGTTTCATTCTGTCATATTTTAATGGAGACACGATGAAACAACATATTGAAATGTAATATCATTTTCCTTTATCAGATAATATAGAATGAAATGGAGATTCAAGTTAATGAGGATTATTTTATCGAAACATCCAAACGTATTAACAGAATTTTTAATTTTGTTTATTGAACAAATTTACAGAGTATGATTTTCCCTTGTGTTTTAATAAACTATTCTAAATTCATAGTTATTAGCTTCGTGTTACCCACGAAGAACTTTTTTTCCTTCGCTAGGTAAGTAATTATGAGTAAAAATTATTAAATATTATAATTGATAGAAATCATGATATTTGTATGGATAGAAGATTTCGATGAATTTTTATTTCAAATCAGAAAGCTAGAAGACAAGTTTTCCAAAAAACATAGTTTTTCATTTAAAAAGTTCAAATAAAAAGTCCCAAGCCTTTTAAAATGAAACTTATTTCAAGTCGATCGCGTGGTTAGTTTCGGAGATATAAGGGTTTGAAAAGGGTTTGAGAGGTGCGACGTGTTAGTTGGAGATAGTGTAATTCGAAAAATTAACCCTTCATTAAAATTACGATATGCCCAAAACGGAAAGTCAAATCGATATAAACCAAAAATCATTTTAAAGAGGAAGGTTTACCAATTCTAACAGTGGCTCAGTTCTTAATAAAACATTAGTAACTTCGGAACTGTACGCGTTTAACGTTTTATTATTTTTAATACGAGTTAATAGACTAGATAGAGATAATGGAATTTCAAAAATTATTCCTCCATTTAAATTACGATATTTCCAAAACAAAAAATCGGATCGACATGAATCAAAAATCATTTCAAAGGGGAAGCTTTGCTGCTTCTAATGATGTCTCAGTTATGGAGCAAATATGAGTGAGCTCATAACCGCACGCGTGTAAAATTTATGTACTTTTAATACGCGTTTCCTCGACGAGTTTTCTTCTGTCCGTATTTATAATGGTATTTCCGGAATTTAATCTTTCTTTCCCTTCGTGACCGAATACCAGTCTGCGTTGAAACCTAACAATGTAGCAGCCGTCGAGTCCAGCAGAAAGGTCAAAAAACATTATTCAGAATCTACGTTTCTTTAGGAACGCGTTCTCGAAGGTGGTGGAAGTTGCGTTCGAAGTATCCGTTGCTCGATGGGCCCATTTAAATTCACACGCCGTGGCATCGGGCAATCTGCCCCTGGAAATAAGGGGTAACGCGCGTTCTATGGTTGCCAAAGTAGGAGGGACGATCTAACTAGATTGCCAGCGTGTCGCTGAAATTAATTCCCCTTCGATATTCGGTGCTCGGGCATCGATTGATTCACACTCGACCGAAAAACGCGAACGGTGTAAACAAGTGTACATTTCCGTTATCGAGTCATGAAACAATCAAGCCTCTTAGTTGACAAATTAATCAAGTCCCTTTTCTTAATATCGTAACACTTGAATTTTATGGTAAACTAATATTCTTTAAATCGAAGAAAATCTTATATGATACAGCAATTCAAGAGAATTTTATTTTTCTATTTATTCTTGCTTCTAAATAATATCACATTTCTTTTACTTTTACTTTTGACTATTTATTTTCTCACTTCAGAGTCGTTCAACTTTTTTTTTGTGCAAAGTTGAAAATTTTCGAAAACCATTGGATATCCATTATGCAAATGTTACTCCGTCACGGGTTTCTCGTATCGAGCAGATCGTCGTTCGTTTCCGCAGCCTCAGCAGCGGCACTTGTTTGTTGCGACAAAGATTTCCTTCTTCGACGTTTCCACGATCGACTTATCTAGTCAGCCGCGCTTCGAAGTACCCTGACGGCGGAAAATTCGGAAGAAGCGGTAAGCCTGGCAGAATATTCTGCCGCGGTCGGCACGAGTTCGGTTATCAGGAACAGGAATTAGATTTGTGCGATGGCGGTGGACAGCGCAGAAACGACGCGGGGTGAACCGAACCGCTCATGCAGCCGTATAACTCGGTCAATTTTATCGAGTTACTGTCCCGTTTCTCTGCCTTCGCGCCATCCTGATCTTCATTCATCCCGTACCCGAACCGAAACGTTCTTACCGTGAAGGGAGCTCTCGCGAAGGGTGGCCGAAATTCGCAGAAATTGGACGCGCAGACTGATTCGACATGATCTTCGCTCTAAACCGTAATTTGTTTTATAGCAGTCTGCTTCGGACTTCCAAATACACCAGCCGGGTTTCTTAAACCCCGTCGATGGCGCTACATATACGATGTTCGACTACTAATGGCAATCCTCTTAGGGGGTGGCTTTACAGGTCAATATAAAACGAAAGTCATGATCGGTAAAATTGCGTTCGAAATTTTTTCTTTTCCTCCCATAAGGAAGAATGGTATTGTAATCGATAGTAGTACGATCGAGGCAAATTTCAAAAATTTTTTTATTACGGGAAAATTGTGAGAAGTCTTCGCAAAAATGTGGTTGGTATATTAATTCAGAGAACTCTCTTTTTGACTCATTATCCTTTCGACAATCATCTCAATGCAACATTTGCACCATCTCTTAATTATACTCATTTATATTGCACTTCCACAATATAGTATAATGAATCCCATCTATATTTATATACTTAAATCCAACGTCACAAGAATCTATTCTAAATTCTAATATTTTCTGATCACGTTTTCGCTTGTTTACGTCGCATCGATTGCTCGGTAAATGCATTGTAAAAATATTTGACCCCGGATTGGCAGTGGGTAGGTACAAAGTGAATTCGTTCCCTTGGGAAAATCGCATAGTGTTGTGTACAGTTTCGCTAGAAGGGGAATTGAAAATCATGGACATAAGCAGCGTGTAGACCTTTGACGTTTTGTACGTGCAATAATTTAGTAGCTAGCTTACCTCGTTGATTGTATAATTTTAGGAAAATCAAAGTATAACAAGACGTAGAAGATCAGAAAATATACACTCTGTACAGATGACTTTTCAAATTTTATGTTGTGCTTTTCGTTTCGATTCTCTCTTTTCGTGAGAATATATTAAAAACAATATTCGTACATTTAATGAATTAAATTTAGAATGTGAATAATGGGATGATAAATGCAGTAATACAATGAAGCGAGATATCGTTTCCTTTTACCCCATTTTTCCCACACTTTCTTCGGTATTGTATCTTTGTCGGAAGTTCCTTGACGAGGAACCTTTGTGCGACAAACCATTTTATCAAGCCCCTTTAACTCTTTGCGCGTAGTATATTGTCCTTCTTGCCGAGGGTACTTTAAGCACGAAATCTCGCTCGGCATTTGCATGTTTGAAACCAGTGGCCCCTCGACTCTTCACATATTCGATGGGAATGTTGTTACTTGAATGGTTTTGTCGCACGTGGTGCCTAATAGTAATTAATCTCAGCAAACGTGCAGCCGTTTTATCAAATTACGTTCAACGAATATTGGAAATTATGTTTAATATTTCGTTTTCAATTATTTTCTATTCATCCTTCCTAGATTTCTTTTTTGATCACTGCAGCGAGACGAAATATTAGAAACGAATTATTCGATTCAACAAATCATCCTGAATTTTTATTTCTGATTAATTTTACAAGCTTACTTGGTATCAGTATTCTCGTTATTCTTTTTCATTAAAATCCAAATGGGAAAGAAATAGCTATAGTCAAAATGCAAATTCTTTATATACGAATGTCGTTAATTTTATAAGCTTACTTGGTATTAAGATTCTCGTTATTTTTTTTATAAAAATCCAAAACTTTACTGGGAAAGAAATAGTTCTAGTCAAAATGCAAATTCTTTATACGAGGGCCATTCAATAAGTCCTTAGAAAAAGATTGAAAAACAAATTATTTTAGGTAGATTTTTTTTTATTTTTCAACAGAATATTCTTTTAGCTCTATACACTTTTCCAAGCGTTCCTCCAACCTTTTTAAGCCATCTAAAAAGTAAGATTTCGGAAGGTCCTCAAAATAGGTATCAGTATGGACGGTGACCTTTTCGTTTGACGTGAACCGTTGTCCGCCGAGCCATTTTTTAAAATTTAGAAATAAAAAAAAGTCACTGAGCGCCAAATCCGGTGAATACGGTGGATGTTGTAATAATTCGACCTTTAATTCCATGATTTTGGCCATCGAAACCGCACAGGTGTGTACCCGTGCATTGTCTTGATGCAGGAGGAAGTTCCTTGCTTCGATCGACAATAAAAATGAAGCCATGTGGTGGATATAACTGAGACTTTAACAGCTGTCTAGTGAGTCATGATGCTTACTAAAAACAAACCATTTTCGATGCTACAAATGCTAGGTCTTGGATTTTTAAAGGACTTATTAAATGACCCTCGTATACGAATGCAGTTCATTTTACAAGCTTGCTTGATATTAATGTTATTTTTTGATTAAGATCCAAAACTTTACGACTGGGAAAGAAATTTCATAAAAGTCGTATTTTTCGCAAATTCGAGAAACAAATATGGTCGAACGATGGTGAGCCTCGTTGAACGTTCGGTATCGTTTCGGGGATATACGCGGGCGTGTTCGTGCTCCAGTTTCAGAAACCTATTTCGAGGTCCGGTGTCTTCCACACATTTGATCTTTGCACGAGCAATTTCACTTGAGTGGCGCAGCCCCAGATAAAAGTTCGCAATTATCTTCCTCGGGTAACTTTTATTGTCATCTGGTCTATTGTGTCGATCCAAACGGGTACGCTTTTCCTATTTGCCGAGTCAACAGTCAGGAGCGAGCACGACGTCATAACAGCTATCTCCCTCCTTCCATTTCCGGCTATGCTGTCTCGCTGACAAGTATTGTGCTGTTTGCATAAAGCGATGAGAGGCTTCGAGGTAACGAGACTCGAGCAGGAATCGAGTTGCCGATGAAATTCTATTTCGTCTGGTCTCGGGGTTTTATTTACGCGCTACCTGTAGAATTGATCGAGCCCCGCGCGGGCGGTAACGCGCTCGCCGGGGTGGAGCGTTTCGATAAATCGACTCTTTAATGTTTCAAACCAGGCTCGATTCGCGCTCGAAAATTTATTCTCGTTACCATTCTTGCGGGCAAGGTTTTTAAAACGGCGTTCGCCACGTTCGCTCCTGGCGGGACACAACATGTGTTGTTTACCTTCGCAGCAGAAACTCGCCTGTTCCCGTCTGAATCGAGCGTCACGTTTCGAGAGTGTATCCCCGGGACTTCGTATTACGTGGAAAGCCCTTGTCCTCGTGTCTCCCGGCACGGGAACTATTTTGTACTCCATTTTCCTTTGAGCCGGTCATGGTTGGTATCTAGCTTATTAGATTCTTGTCGAGCCCTGGCAGCGAAATGTTTTCCTATCCGGCGACCGAGGTACGCGCGCGTTTCGCGAAACATGGAACGGTACCATCGTTTCTTTTGATATTAAATTCGCTCTTTCGTTTCGACTTCATTTCCGCGTCTATCGTTGCCTACGGAGTGCTTTGCGTTTTCACGAAGTCGAACAACGCCCGGCCAAGGAATTGTTTTTCTTTTTTCCGACGTAGGAGAGCGGAACAATTCGCGGGAGAAATGATAAAACAACCCGTGGAAAGCAGATGGAAAGTCGCGTTCGATGGTCGAGGAACTTCACAGTTGTTGAGCTTCTCGTACGAGGTACGCGCGGAATGCGAGAGCTTTTCAGCGGCTCGTTGAAAGGAACACGGACACCGCGCAGACGATAGATGGAAAAGTAACTTGGCTCGATTTTATCCAAGAATTTAATATCGGACGCGCCAATGTTATACCTGGCTCTGTATAATCGTCTACGATTTAAGATTGATCTTTTAATGCCAGCCGCCGCGCAGTGATCTTCGGGATCGTTTACCCTCGATTGTGCAGCTTCCGTTGCACCGATTCCCACGGAAACTATTATACTTCTCGATCGTTTCCGCGAGGAATTTCGCCGTGCTCGAGGATTGCCCTTAAAACGAATTCCATCTATGCTTTCATCGTTGGTCGAATCGTATTGATTCGGCCGTCCCTGCGTTTATATTTCAAATTAAGCGGTTTTTTTTTCAGTGGCGCGAACAAGTAGAAGAGCCGCGATTTAGGTCAGACCAGAACCACGGTTATCGTTCGATGCACGATATTTTTAATTAAATTGCCGCGACTCGTATCCTCGATGACACTTATCGTCGATTCACTCCCATTCGTGTTCACGTTCGCGTTTGGACAAAATTATTGGAAATTTTGCAACTTGGAAAATTATTTGCCGGAAAGTGTGCCTCACTGTGAACTGCGTTTCATTCGTATATTAATATAAATATATAACTAACTAGAACGAAGTCCCAACACTTAACCAGTGATGCAAACGTTAATTATTAAGCGTTTGTGTAGAGATTGTATTACAAAATGTTTAAAAAATTGTTTGCAGTTATAGCGATTTAACTATAGAGGGACGTCTTCCTTGTTAAAATGATAATTATTGTAACATTGGAAATATCTTGCTCTTCAAATTGCTTTTCATATATCTAATTTAAATTGCCCAATAACTAACCCATTAATTCAGTTATTTAAAACGGTTTATCGGAGAGAAATACATTTGATTTCACCCTGTAAATTATTTTCTGCGCACGAAAAATAGTAATTGGATATCGTAAAATTTCATCTTTGTCGGTATAAAGCAATCGGCTTACAGAAGAGTTTCAATTGTGTTTGTGGGTGTTTTTTTGTAGAAATAAGTTTAGCACGAACATTTTTTCCAGCACATAAAGTGTTTCGACTGGATTTATTAGGTTTTATCGCGGCATATGTGCGTGTTGCAGAGGCTAGCTGAAACTGTTTACAGTGGTGCGAGTAAATAGAAGTTCGAGGAATCTTTCATAACGTTTTTTCGAGAAACAGATTCCGAAACATTGTTAATCGTGTGTTTTATAATTTTGCCAGTTTTTTGTTCGAAGAGAAAAGATGATACATAAGTTCTTCGTTAAGCATATACAGGGTGTTCGACCATCCTTGGGAAAAATTTTAATGGGAGATTTTAGAGGCCAAAATAAGACAAAAATCAAGAACATCAATTTCTTCATTGAGGCTTCGTTAAAAAGTTATTAAAAAATTTCAAATCATTCTGAAAAAGTTATTTTTGGTTGCAGGGGTTAATTACAATCATTTTTTGTGAATAGACATACCCCCGAAATCCTACACACTTTTGAGAAAAAAATTCAAGTAGGTGGACAAATTTTTCGACATAATTAAAAAATTCCAAATCGTTCTAAAAAAATTATTTTTGATTGCAGGGGTTAATTACCGTCATTTTTGGTGAATAGACATACCACCGAATTCCTACGCATTTTCGAGAAAAAAATTCCTTATCGAAAATCTAATGACTGACCATACCGTTGATATGTTTCCCTGAAATTTCAAGCGAATCTTTAAAACGTCATAACTTCTGAACGGATTGGACGATCTTAATGTTTAAAAATGCAAACTACGCGTATTTTGGTGAAGAATATGTGGGAATTCCAAAAATATTCGAAAAGTTATTCCTTGACCCTGCAAAATGAGAAAAACCCAACGAAAATGGTCCAATTTTCAAACAGCCATAATTCCTACAATAGTGACTATATTTCATTGAAATTTTGAGGGGAAGTAGAGTTCATGGATATCAACAAAAAATTATTAGACCACTTTTCTGTACAGCGCCAACCAAATTTATTAAAAATCAAAAACATATTTTTAAGAAAAATCGAAGGAGGTAGGTGTCTAAATTTTTCGGCGAAAAAAAAATTTCAAATCGTCCTGGAAAAATTATTTTTGGTTGCGGGGGTCAATCACAATCATTTTTGGTGAATAGACATACCCTCGAAATCCTAACTAGTTTCTAGAAAAAAATTCCATAAGTGAATCTTTCGACAAAATTAAAACATTTTAAATCGTTCTAAAAAAATTATTTTTAGTAGCAGGGGTCAGTTGTAATCATTTTTGGTCAATAGTCATATCCTCGAAATCCTGCGCATTTTCGAGAAAAAAATTCAGTATTGGCGTAACTTTAAACGTTAATAACTCGTTAACGAAGCCTCCATCAACAAATTAGTATTTTTCTCTAGAATGTCCCATTAAAATTTTCCCCAGGTATGACCGAACAGTGAGAAATAAACATTACACAATATTCAGGAGAAAAAGGAGTCAGGTATGTGCAGAAAATAGCTTATTAAATTTGCTTAAACAACATTATTGCGTCGTATTATATTTTATTATTTAAAATACGCTGTTCTGTATCCTTGTACGTAACAAATTTGTATAACAATTGTTATCGTTAACGTGTTTAAATATTGGTCAGCAGCGTTCCCTATCCCATTGTCGAATATCGTGGAATTTTACGGGGCTCTAAATTTCTGCGTGACGGATGTGTAACGATGATCATCGTCCCCGTTCATATTTCAGCGGGTCAGATATCAAACTTACCGTCGCGTGAAAAGTCTCGTGGCATATATACGAGGACTCGCAGGAATATTTTCTTACCCGAATATATTCTTTCACCCTCCTTCGCGGCGTGCTCCCCGGGGATTCAGGGGTCGTCTAGGCCTTTCATTTTCATCGGGCTTCGCCGTCGAGCCTTTTCAAGGAGGGGAAAAGAAAGTCCGTCGCGAAGAAAACCACACGAGAGATATGATCGTTCTTCGACAACATGCACTTAATCAGGCCGGCTTTATGTGGAGCGGAGGGCTAAGGTGAAAGCCAGAGAGGAAGGACACTGGCTCAGACTCGAAGGCGGAGGGACTTTTCGGGGGACGTCGAACCGAGCGAGACCTTAATTTCCTGTAGCATTCCGGCTTATCTCTTTCGCGATTTATCGACCTTGCCGAAAGTTACACGCTTTCGACTCGGAGAAACATTGCTCGTACACGGGCATCCGTTTCCTGACCGCGTTGTTCTCGATCCGAAGACGGTTCTAATTGTTTCTATCGCTCATACTCCTCCAAAGAACATCGTTCTCTGTACAAAATAATTCTCGTAACGCATCATCTACATGTTACATTTTGGTCAATGCAATCAATTAAATTAACATGTTCGCGGATGTGGATGCATTCATTTTCATTGTGAGTCAAACTGATATGAATGCTATAACATTCAAATTTATAAGCAGCATTATCATGCATTCAATTCCATATAATTTTTGAAATTATTATACATTGCGATGTAATGACTAAAGAATAAATCATCTGTTCATTTTTGCAGCTTATTAAAATTTTTACTGTTCGCGAACGTGTCAATAGTAGCTTATAGATTGAAAGGTACGGTATTTAAAATATATTTAAAAAGCAAACATTCTGATTTCATATCTCCAAAAAGATATCTTTCTATAACAAAACTTTCTATAACTAACTTTCTAAAAACAAAAATATCATATTGTAAATTTAGATACACTAGTCAGATTAATCAGAGTTAATTTGTTGTTGCTTTAGTAATGTTATATGAAATGTGTAAGTTTGAGTAACGAGCACTTTTTATGTAACTGTAATAGCTTTTACGGAATTGTATTCCAAAGTCAAATTTTTACTTTCGAAACTGATGATAACGATCCTTGTAAATTTTCCAGGATTTGGGCATTGTAATAATTTTACAGATTCAACCACTTACT
This sequence comes from Colletes gigas, assembly GCF_013123115.1. Lineage (NCBI taxonomy): Eukaryota > Metazoa > Arthropoda > Insecta > Hymenoptera > Colletidae > Colletes > Colletes gigas. Next base: position 3,101,524 of record NW_025106646.1, read on the forward strand.
GTTTACGTCAAACATTAACCCTTATCACTGTAGCCGACAGTAATGCTGTCAACCGCAAGCCATCGTAAAGGGCAAACTATAATATTCTCGTAGCGATAAGGGTTAATTAATCCGTGAATATATAAATGACCAAATAGTTTCTTTTTCGAAACGTACAAGAAGATTTACAAGTCAGTCTTTTATTTATGACCTTTGATCTCTATATGTTGTTATTCACCTTTAATTTTATTATAGCAATTCTCTCTCTTGTTTTCCGTTAATACATTTCTTATATTATTTTGTTGTTACTTTAATTTAAGTAATTGCCAGACTGCAGATCCTTATGAAAATTTGTATTTTTATTAATGGAATTAATGAAATTTTGTAGAGCTTTTAACCCCTAAATATAATTCGTATCTTACGTTAAGTATTTCTTATATTTTAGCATATCGAGTGCGTATTTTGTATTTTTTTTTAAATTTAAATTTGCCATAAATGCATAAGTATTCACGGTCCAGCAATTACCTGTTGGCGTCGAACGATTCGGCTGTTATCAAAGCACGTTTGTTTATTGGTTTCGTGTGATTGTTTCGGCGAAACGGCAATTAAACGGTGTACTGTTAATATTTAATTACACGCGCCGATGGATTCTTTTACGAAGAAAAACCGTCGTCCCCCTCGATATTGAAACGCGTATCCGCAACAGAAATTGCAGGTGTAACCGTACGCGATAATCTCGTTATCGTGGTCTGTTCACCGTAATCGAGGTAACTGCGTACAGAAAACATTGCGTGGCCCGCGTAATATTTTTGCTGTGATAAACGCGCGTTCGCCGCGTCTGGTCCACCCCCGCCTGTGTATTAGGACACAGAGTCGGCCACTTACGGACAGACACTCCCAGCTAATTTCCGGCTGTAAATACTCGATTCGGTCCTATCCTGTTCTCCCTCCTTTCCTTTCTGATCGATGATATTTTTCCGTTTCCATTCCATCACCTTCAAAGCATCAGCAGCTTCTCCTAAACGATGGTTCTTGATTTCCAATCCTCTTAACTACTACGTATTCCAAGGATTCCACAATGGATTTTTGGTTTCGTATTTCAAACATACATCGAGTTTAAGTACTCAGAGAATAATAAATATGTATTTACATAACTATATTAATTGGAGAGATGTAACACAGAGGAACCGTGTAAAACGATGTATATGTTCTAGTAAGTAAAGTTTAAAAACCGGGTAAAAGTAAATAAGACGTTCATAAAAAAAAATATATAAATTTAATATTCTATATACACACTACTTATTATAATATGACTGTTCCACAGTATTCTACGATTTCATATGTACCGTCATATCGCTATAATATAATATTATTATACCCCTAACGCTGCAAAGTTACTGGTCCAGCATATTATTACATTGTCGTATTATTTTAAGCCCTCGTAGTCCTATGCCATCAAATTCAGACTGTTCAGACTTCGCGTTCTGTCTAGACTTCGTTCCAGTCTGCCCTATATTGAGACAGTTTACACGAAGTTATTACGATTACGTTTTACCATTATACAGTTAGTCGAGTTAAGAAAAACATTTAATTGCAGTCCTTGACTCTCATGGCTAGAAATAATTTAAAATTATAATTTTTGCCATTGGGGAAATATTATTTCACGAATATGGTACACTTTTTGCTGCAGATACGCGATTGGCTCACAGTCGAAGAAGAGATGTTACGACAACAGGCGGTGGTTGTCGGCGACGTCGACGAAATTTTGCAGTTACTCGATAAACAGAAGGTAAGTGCATTATCCTCGCTTGCACGATAAAGCTTGCCGATTCTAAAAATACAAAGCGTCTCGAGGTGTGCTACTTTTGAATCTTTCATGATCCTAGACAGTTTTATGATAATGTAAATTGACGATTCAATGTTTCGTAAAATGTTGTATAAATATTTACGAACGTTCACGTGTGTTGGATAAGGAAACTTTCGCAAAGTGCTGTCTTTATACAATATTCAACAATTTCGTTAGCATTCAGAGTTTCGTGAGCTGTTCGTTGTGGGGCTTAAAAGGAATTAGGGGTCGATAAATTTAATCATTAAATTTGAATTATGCAAGTCGTTTAATGTGTATCTCGTCCAAGTAACGTGGATATGTGTAATTAATTTTTCTTCCTTCTGCAAGAAAGAAGATCCAGAATATTTTTCTTTGCAAGTATGACGTATCATTTTTCATATTTGAAGATGGCCAAAATCTTTTACGTAATGTATGGAAAATTTGCTTTCATTCATACATATACATATATGCGTTTGCAGGGCCTTCTTGTAGTTTCAGAAAATATTCAACGTTCCGTATGTTTTATCGGTCGGGACAAATATTGAAACACCACGTTTCGTCCATTCTCACAGCTTGCTGCTAAAATAGATAGGGCTTGAAGTATTTCAGAAATGCCAGAGTAAATGGAAATATTTTAACAAAATTCAAGAGTACAAAAGTATAGCTTCCTTAGCACTTTACTGAAATTTTCCAAGCCTCGTGTATTCTCAGATCCTACTTCACCATTTTGATTATTACGAAGGAATTGTTTAGCATTACGTGGAAGCATATCTCATAAAAAAGATGTTTAGGATCACACGAAGGGAATGGGACTAAATAAACGTTTATATATTATTAAGATATACAAAGTGCACACTTACAGTACTCAAGTTAAAAGGATAAATATTAATATTGTAACGCATAATTTTTAGTAATATGGCTAGTTTCTCTTTCCTTGTTTGCTTCTATTTTCTTCATTCGATCCTATCTTAAACAAAATTATATTAAACATCTATGCGTTATCGTTCTCCCGTTAAAAAGTAAATTAGTGCAATAAAATCTAAGAATAGTACTCTAGAATATTTGAAGTATCTTTTTATACAAAACTATAGGAATCGTACCAAAGTTATTTTTACAATTTTTCCAACTCTTAGGATTCACGAAGTTCTTGCATTTGCTACCCTCGCAATTTTTCGCGCTCGACTTATGCATGGAGTTCCCCGAGTAATTTTAAAACGTAGAGTGCGCTGCAAAACTCCTTTTTTATTGCGAGGTCGGTACTTCAGTTCATGCGGAACTTACATAAAATGTTAGATTTATCCTATACCGTGTTTTCACCGAACGGTCTGACGTCGACAAAATCGCGTTCTGCAGTATCCACGAGGAACTTTCCACCCTTATCTACTTTTGGAGGGTAAAGTCAACAGACACCCCCGGCCTGTTATCGTCCTGCAGTTCCCTGCAGAGTTTGTCGACCGATGGTTGCTTCGGGGGTAGTTTCGATGGAATTGTAGACGTTGGGGCGCGATGTCACCCCCTCGTTTTTCTGTACGTCGAGAGTGGGGGTTTCTGGGTTACTGACTGGGAAAACCCTGACATTGGCATTGGCATTAAAGGTCCAATGAACGCTGCCACGCCTTCCACTGTGCGTCGACGATACATTGTTGCTTTCCGCGCAATAGTTATGCTCAGACTATTGATTGCTCTTGCGCGGATTTTGTTTTCTTCGTCGCATTCAGCGGTGGTCTCCATCAACGATTCGTTTCACAATTTCCTTTCAAAGGAAAATTTATTTCGTCCGCGTTTTATCGATAGTCCGTCTCTTCGTTAAAAATTGGTGTTCGCTTGTCATTGTGAGAAATACTACAACGGGATTATTCGAACTTGGCGATTAAATAATTTGATAATTTTTATAAGATTTATTACGATCCTTGTATGTGTGTTCGAGTTATCTAAAAATGATCGATTTTTGTAGAATAATTTACTGCATATAATTCCGCGCCCTTTTGTTACTTTTAGTATTTGATCGTTAAGATTTCTCCTGCTCTTATAGGAATTACAAAATTATCGTAGGTTTTGAAGTATTAGTACATTTTATAAATAATTATATAGTTGTGTGTATCTGTTCAAGGTCCTAATGTCGGTATAAGTGAAACAAGTTGAAAAATTGAGTTTTCTTTAAATATTGAACAGCACCCTTTTTCTCAGAGTGGCGAAGAACTCTCGTCCCCGGATACTCGTATATTTAATACATAATTCAAGGGCAGGGTAAACACGTGAAGTACTAATTTCATAAAAGTGGAGTGGATGTGAAGACCATGACAGGATTAGAAGGTGTCTGTAACATTTGTGCATGCGTTAGTGTGTCGTGATCTTTTCCGTATTAATGAGAGTGGTATATTGTTCGACAAGGCCCGATCGAATGAATTAATTAAGACTGATTGGCAGCTCTTTCGTGAACTCTTCAATAGAGGCTCGTAACCGAACGAGCACTTCGTCCAACTCCCTTTCGTGCCTGTACTATCGACTTTTTCCACTTCGAGTCCGTGGCTTCCGCTAGGAAAAAATCGTCCTTAATGTTACTTTAAAGAACCTTGTTCAAAATTTTTCAATAACTTTTCCTGTCGATTCTCCTCCAAATCTTGAATTGTGAAAAGGGGTGCAAGAGGGATGAAAACTGTTGGCCGATTGAAAATAATTTAATGTGACCCGTGTTCAGAGATAGTAAGGCCAGGGGTCATACAAGGGTTTTTATGCCCTTCCTTGTCTAACAATTGAAAAGACATAGGAACGTCAATCTTGTCTGTCTTCGTTGTTTTTAATTGCAAGACAAAGAGAGGAAAGTGTGGTCCTAGCCTAAAAATTCGTTGATTTAAAATGTGAAAAGATTGCTGTAATTTGTGGTTTTGTCTCTGTAAAAAACTATCTAAAAACTATCTGTTGTTTGATAGAGTAAATTTCAAAATTATTTTATTTTTCGGGGGTAAAATTGACAATAGGAATCGATGACTATCGCGAGGATCTACGACCGTGTAAAATTGAGGGAAGTCTATAGGGGGATATTGTCGATTTTGAACACTTTTAGTTTTTGTTGGCGCATAGGTGGTTGGAAAATTGCCGATCTAAAGCGTTTCACGGATTCGCGGCGGAAATTCGGTTACTTTTCTCGCCCCGGTTGTCGGTTGCGTCTGAAAGGAGAGAATGGGCGCGTTTCGTTGATCAATGGTAGTCGATTTCGCGAGATTGGGTAGCTTTCTTTCTCGTTAAAGCGTGACTCGAACACGGGGAAACTGAGCTTTTCGAACGCGATCCGAGGGGTGGCCGAAAACAATGGGTTTGTTACGACGGTGTTGTTATTGATTTTCGATTGGGAAGCCGGAACTAAAGATATGAAAGAAACGAAAGAACCCGCGGAAAGCAGACAGATGGAAGAGACAGACAAAGAGGGGGCGGAGGTCCTTCATTATGTATAACGGTATCAGGTCTCTTTGAGTTCTGCTGATTATTGGAATTAAAATCGTTCGATATGCGGAACCAATAATTACGAGACACAAAGTAACAGTACTGGGTACAGTACGGGTACATTCAGTATAACAGAATTATAACAATATTTCTGAAAACAGTTGTTCTGTTCGATCGTGCCTCTGAAATTGTTCTTTTTGCGACTCGATAATTCTCTTCTCAAATTGTAATATAGTAAAATTCCGATTATTCGGCATACTCGGGACTGGGGTAATGCTGACAAATCAAATATGCTGGCTAATTGGATTGTACCTACATATGAAATGATAAAAACGAGGACTATAATCACAGACGAGCTATACGAGTAGACTTTACATCCAATGTATTTTTACGGCCCATTTTTCTGGGGCTTTAGAGCTCCATTAATACGCATTGTTTAACTTTTGAATCAGTAAAATCCTCCAATCCGTCCAGAAGTTATGATTTTTTAAATATACACATGAAATTTCGAGGAAACATTTCTGGCTTCACTCATTATATTTTTAGTAATGAATTTTTTTCTCGAAAGTGCGTAGGAATTCGGGGTTACGTGTTTTCACAAAAAATAATTGTAATTGATTCTCACAACTAAAAATAATTTTTCCAGAACGATTTGAAATTTTTTAATTTCGGCGAAAAATTTAAAATTTATTAATTCTTCTTAAAAATTTGTTTTTGATTTTTAATAAACACAACCATGAGTAATATAGTAATACAATTTATTAATAAAAAATAAAATATGTAAAATTTCTACGCTTTATTCGTCAACTGTTACTGTTGCCAATTCGTTACTATTTAAAAAGTCGTACGTATTTTAATATTTGCCTTTTATATTCGACAAAATGTTTTATTCACTCCGTTTAATAAAAATTTGTCAAAACGAAAGGTCGTGTGAATTTTCTTGAATATTTTTCTGCGCTGAATGCTATCCACGTTTTTCGAAATATCGTATTTTTTTAGGGAAATACGCATTGCCATAGCGAGCATAGAATTCTTCCTGTAGCATCGATTTTGTTCCACAGGGTGTACGGAAGTATTTGTTACAACTTTCGATACAAAATCTACACATTAAAATCAACGAATATTTTTTTAAAATAGGAAATGTTATCTTGACTGTGAAATCTTATAAACAAATAATAATTCCTTTAATACATGGGCAAATTTTATTTACGAATAACGAATAAAAATTTCAAATTCGTTCGTAAACTAGCTGTTGTCAGCGAATTCTTTCGCTCGAATCTTGGTTTAATAAGTCTGTTGATGGACTTAGATTTATGCATTAATTTACGAATGAATCTAAATTTCTTATTCGTTATTCGTGAATAAAATTTGTTCAACTCTAATTTGGTTGAGCGACAGAACTTTGAGTGGCTAAATTTATCCAGTATTCTTTGCCACTTTTCTTCGTTTTTTGAAAATGGAATATATAAAATTACAAAATTTAACCGTGAATTTCAAATTAAAGATTTTTTTATCAAATTCTACCGATTCGTCGTTGAAAAAACCGCGACGAGATTATTTTTTACGGCTCGTATTTTGAAACACACGGTCGTTTCGTGCTCCCCAGCGGCAACGAAACCGAATTCAAGTAAATCAGAATCGCAGGAACTGCAGCGAGTGCATCGCGGAAGTCGCACGTCAACGAAGCGTGGCACGAGCATGCATTTAAATTGTGTGTATTACGAACGTTAATTGCATCGGCCTTCGTACAGTCGTCTGGAGTTGGGTCCTCGAGAATAGCGTTCGAAGGTTTCTTGTAACGTTCCGTGCAAATTTTACGCGACGTTTCGTTGCACTTTAGACAATGTGCAACTGTTGCTTCCTGGAGCGTGCAAAATCGAACGACAGAAGCCGCTGTCTTCGACCGAATCCTCGATAATTTTACGTGCTAATGAGACATCAAGCACAATCAGACTCCTTTTAAACGAACGCTTTATATCGAATCTACGACTGAAAATACAGAGTGCTTACATGGTTCTGATTAATTCTTACGCTCATGCGTTAGTGAGATCACATTCTGTTATTCTGGAAATATTATACCATCCAGAAATTAAATACTACAAAAATGTAGTATAAATAATAATGACGTACAATAAAAATTAATATATTGAAGAATGCAAATGGCATCGGAGAAGCTATAGTTAATTACTGGTATTTAAAAAAGTACTTAGATATTTTAAAACAGAATGTAATTCTAAGACTATTCTTTATTTACTAAATTGTCAGTTCGATAATCGATAGTAAAGATTATTACTTTTTAAATGTGTGCTTTTAATTAAAGTTCAGAAACTTTTAATACGTTTCTCGTTTTTTATTCTGATAATCGGTGTTGGAATCGGATAGTCCCTCGAATACAAATTTGTTTGCTATTCTTTCGACACAACTGCATTTCTAGAACTTTTCTATTACCCTGTCCTTCCGTACAGTAACTTTCCAGAATCTCTTTTAAGACGGGTATGGCGATTATTTTGTTAAAAAAGAGTTCCATGGCCAATCTAGTCTATCAAAGGGGAATCACAAATATTCTGTTTGCGTGGTACCAGGCCAATTTTCCAATTTTCTTCCCGGGACAGAGACAAACATTCTTTTATCAACGTCCTTTGCGCTAGATAGCAATGAAAATCCGACTCATGGCTTCCTGCATGCTCGCGAAGGTTTGTTCTTCGACTGCTGATAACTCGCTCGGCGTCGTCCTCGGCACTTCCGCCTGACTTTCGCCGGCGAATGCGAATTCCGGAACTTTTCTCCTCGTATTCGCTCCTTACATCCTGTCTGGAAGCTACCGGGTAATAACATCAGAGAGCCGTAGCTATGAAGAAGCTTCCTCGACTTTGCAATTTCCCGGTTACATCGGCATTCGGAGAATAGTCCCTTCCATTCTCGGATGCACGTGCGAGCCTCGTCATCGCGATGCACTTGAGCATTGCGTGGCTCTTCACTCGGTATCAAATAACTTTTTCGTAAGCCAGCACTTTCACGGCGTAAACTAGTAATACGAGCTCAACCTGCGTACGTGCGTGGATGTACACGTGTGTCTATGAAGCTTTAAAACGTCTTGAAAGTGCCATTTTTGCCGATCGAAACGTTGTATTTTCGAGAAAACAATATTTATTTCGAATGGAAATATGCACTGTTGGTCTTGCATTTGATACCAAATAACGTTAATAACTCTATTACGCGAAGCAAGACTAGAAATTGCACTGGGTTGGTCCTTATTTTTCGACTTTCGTTTACTTTTTCACGCACCCCCTCAGATTGTGATACTTGGTAAAAAAAAGTTCTGTGCAAAATTTCAACGAGATTAGACAACAGAAACACGTGCATTTAAATTAGAGTTTTGAAATTTTTGTGATTGAAAAATATCGGTTAATAAATTTCGAATAAAACGATACGTCGTACGTATACGTGCACGTGTGTCTAGAAAGCTTTAAAACATCCTGAAATATTATACAATTTTTTGACTAATTTACGAGCCTCCAGAATCAGTCCAATATGTATTTCCCAACCTTTAACAGTATCTCTAATAATTTAAAAATTGTATAAACACAAAATGGAGAACTCCGATGTAAGGAGAATTTTCTCTCTTAAAGTTAAAAAAACAAAGCTTTAAAACATCCTGAAATATTAGACAATTTTTTGACTAATTTACGAGCCTCCAGAATCAGTCCAATATGTATTTCCCAACCTTTAACAGTATCTCTTATGATTTAAAAATTGTATAAACACAAAATGGAGAACTCCGATGTAAGGAGAATTTTCTCCCTTAAAGTAAAAAAAACGACTATTTTCGAAAAGTTTCATAACAAAAGAAATCTGACGGTTGTTTCCTTGTTTACCAGTCTCTCTCAGTTCCTTCTTCTCAGTATTATAAGATTGTCGTTTTACTTTCGTCGTCTCCGATCCGAGCGAAATTCGCTTAAAGAGAATCGAGCACGGTCTGCCATTTAATTATACCGAGTTTTGACGAACTTTCCACGGCCAACTTCCCCTGCAACGATTCTCGTAATTAGTGTCCCGCGAGTTCGGCCGTTAAATTGAAATTACTTTCGGATTATTTCGATTCGAGCGGAGAGGGAACGTTCTTCGCGAGACTTTTTCGCGCGTTACGCACGTCTCAGCGAAGTTTTACGGAGTATTTTGGCGTAACCGAAGCAACCGGATATTCGATCGTCGACGTTCGTTATCTCCGAGCGAATATTTTTACGATAACTACCGCAAAAAAGCGATTAAAAATCCCAATGCTAATGCTCGGTGATTTAAAAAAAAAATGAGAATAGGTGAGAGTCTCGAGTGACAACATTCGACTTTCAAATTAAACTTTTTAATAAAGTAAAATTAATCCCTCTGCATGGAAAGAGAGAGATTGTTGAAAGTAATTAAAAATTTATTCTTTAGTTCATTTACGTTATTGAAAATTAATTTTAGAATTGCTGAAAGCTAGTAGGCGAGGAGATATTTTCATTTTATATAAAAAAATACTCGAATAAATATTGTGAATAAATTGTTTTCTGTTTTTATTTCTGTTTTGGTTAATATTGATCGATTCTATCAGTTTTTTATATCTCCATTTTCTACATTGGTACATACATAGTAGCTTACTATTTCGAGAAATATTAATTTTAAAATAGAGAAATTATTCTTAATAGAATATTAAGAACAGAAAGGGTAAGTGGTTCATCGACAATTTATTTTAATTCCCTTTTAAAGTAGAAATGTATAAAAACTTGAAAGAAATTGACCAGTCGTCTTCACTGGAAGAATCTTTAAAATAATAATAATATATTTTTACCAGTATTCGAAATCGATATCTTGGTATTTTAATGGTTTTCTCTTGTATTCATTTTGGACCGTAGTCGTGCGATTTAAGGTTATTCCTGTCGACTATAATTTTCTATTTCCGCCATCTTCTTATAATATTTTGCGCCTTTGCCCGAGAGCATCTACGAATGAAATTTGACGATGAGCTGTAATGTATTCGTTGACGATAAACCAGTGCGAGGCAGACGGTCTGCATGATGTAAAATCTCCGTAAATTCGAATCTATGCATCGCGATGAAGGTTTACGTGATTTCTATATTCGAGAAAAAATATTTCCATTTTCGTGAATCCGGGGGGGAAAACAGATTTTACCACTTCTGAATTTATAGGGTTAAATTCGTGAATAGTTTCTCGACGAGTTCTTTCTCCGATAGTAATTCCAGGAACGAAATTCTAAAGGTGAAATTGACCGTCAACGTGGACGTCCGACATTTATAACGGAGGGTTTAGATTGCGTGTGCGCAGTGCGTATCTTCTTCGTCGACCCCTTCAGGATCCGATTAGGTATCAAAGCAGCGACAGATTCGAGCTCACGCTTAACAACACGATCAAAGACACCGTGTCAAACATCCAAGAGTTGTGCTTTGCAGTGTAAATTTAATCATCGCTTTGAAGATAAAAGTCAAGATACAAAAACAGTAAATTGAGTTTCTACAATCGTGCTTTCCACTTGTAGCTTCTCTTGTCCGTTGCAATTAGAAAATTATGTTTCTCGGCTTTTTTACAGAATATTTTCTGAAGCTTTTAGTCGAAGTTTGTAAAGTGCTCGATTTTAGTTATGTTGCTTATTTTCTAAATCAACGAAGTGGTTTTCGAAATGTTGTTAACAGAGTATTTTGTAAATTTTTGTTGGAAATATCTCATTAAATTGAATTGAATTGAAAATATATAATAATTCTGTTTACTTAATAAACCTACTAAAATTAAAGAGTTTGTATACTTGGATTCGAATATGCATTGATATAAATATTTTTTTCACTGTTTTTGTGACCTAAATTTATCCGCAGAATATTTCTCACGCACTATGACACCAGATAGAATTAACAAGCCACGTCTGTGAATGATCTTAAAGCGCAAACTGTTTAATAAAATAATATTTTAAAATAGGAATTACTTGAAACAAAGTAGATTAATTTCCGTAATGACTTCCTCTTCAACAACATATCATTTAACAAAAACGATATATTAACACAGCAAACATTATTCAATTTTCCACTGAACTTTACTGTTTTTTTTAAATATTTTTTGCAAAAGTCAAATTTGACGCATTGGGATTCCAGTATTTTTTTACAGTTCGATATCGGTATGTTCCACAGTCCGGTGAAAGATAGAAAAATTTTTCAATTAAAACGAACAGCTCTCGAAATTGCTACGACTGTTTTGAAACTGGTTTAAAGCATTTACTAAACGTCACCCTCTGTTACGTGAAATTTCGTACTCTGTAGGCTCTGTATCTCATAGGACGAAGGAGAGAAAAAGAGATATATAATACCGTTCCCTAGCTACCATGGATACCCATGGAAGCTGCGAGTTTCACTCAGTTTCACGGCGAGCTTCCACCGAAATACGCGCGCTCGAAATTCATTCAGCCATGTTTTCTTAACCAACTAAATTTTAATCGTCCGCTGCCCGTACGTTTCAATTTTATTCTCTTTCTCCTTTTTGTCCCCATCTTCCGTCGCGCTTGTAACAGTGTAAATTAATTCGTGCGCCCGCGTGATTTTTCTCCCCGGTTACGTTTACGCTTGGTTTGTTTGAATAGTGTGCCCGTTCGTTGGATGAAACTAATAAGATTTGTTTTACCAGCACAGAGACGACGACTGATCGAAACTGAAAGTACTTACAAACGGAACATCTTGGCTTATAAATCGTTTGCAGAAAATATTTTTGGTTTTCGATCGCGAACGTGTCTTCGTTAATTAATTTTTACATCCCCGTGTTCACGAAAAGTTGACAGTGTTTTCGCAGAATGTACATCGATTGGATACGCGTGACACGTATTAGACGAGTTCGTTACGTTCGATATTAATGAGAAATTTGCGCAGTGGTCGTCGGGAACGAAGTCTGTAATTTGGGAATCGCTAACGAGCCTCTCTAACATCGCGCAACGTTTCTCACGGCAAACAATAACGCCGTAGCTTAGCTATCAGCGCGTGAATTCGATAATGCGATTTTAACGAGAGGGCGCCAATGAAATTTCGACGACGATGCAACCGACGAAATACCAAATGAAACGAAAATCGATACAACGTGCGACCAACTTTCTCTCTCCTTCCGTCTGTCTGTGTCTTCCTTTGTTTGTTCGTAAAAAGACAAAGTGAAACGAGTTTCTCCGAAATATTTTATCGAAACGAAGTCCAAAGTAGTTGCTTCAACAGCAACCTCTGCGCTTATTACGAATCTAATTCTAATAGAACTCTTCGTTTTATTGGGTTTCACTTGGCATGAGAGATAAACTTTGTTTTAAATTTCTTGTTTAGTGAAACAATATTCTTTACATACCTCGGTTTATGTGGGTTTCAATAAATGTATTTGGATTAAAAAACTACCATATGAACTCGAACTTTAATAATTATATTGATGTATCTGAATTTTTTTAGCATAACCCTTAAACGTGAACTAGTTTTTTGTTTTACGAAAGAATAAGTCTACTCTGAGCTGCAACTTTTCCCTTATGTGTGTCTATGTTTCAAACACGATATTACACGAACAAACACAAGAAATATCAACAAAGTATTCAAGTCTGATTTTCATGAAACTCCTGCAAGTTCGTGGCGCAGATAAAAATAAGGGTCGCGTATTTTTCTTTGGCTGCGGAAACTCAAGGTTAAGGGGTGAAACGACCCTCCAAAGTTTCACCCCTGTAATGCTATCTGGAAAACCGTTGGAGATACAGGAAAGTTTTCCCAACAAATTCCCTACTGTTTTTTAGGGAAAAGAATATGGTGTTCCGCGCTGGTAGATAAGTAATAGGAAGAGTGTTAGAAATTACTATTTTCTCAATTCCGTTACACGTACACACAGTTCAGACGTTCTCTTGGATATCTAGTCTCTCTTTCGCAAAATTATTAGAATGAAATAATATCTATCGAACAACGAACGATCGTCTGATAAATTATTCATTCAGAGAAACTGCGTGAGCCTCGGTCAAACTGCAACAAACCAACGGATAGCCAAGCAACGTCGATCGAACGACGAATAATTATCCAGATTAATCGCTCGGCCAGAAAAGCTTAATAAGCGTTTCATAAATATTGATTCCCAATTATTCGAGCAATATCGAACTCGGAATTTCGAAGTATCTTGGGTTTGTCGCCGTTTGGACGCTGACTCGTCCTCGTTTAGCGGCGGAACAGAGGCTCGAATCGACGTTACGATTACAGTAAATTCGTTCCTAATTACATAATTACGCGGAGTGGAAGTTGTATATATTTCACGCCCCAACACCGGCCTTGTCATTGCTCATTTAGGAGTTTTGACATTGTGGCATGCCGCATTATCCGCCGCCTCGGTTGGTCCCACGGAGGCACGCGTAGATTGACAGGCTGACAGTTGGTGGTTTGACGTCTCGTCACTTCGAATCCCTTCCTGCGTAACGCCGTCAGAGGATCTCTTTGTTCGAACGTTATGGTTACGCTTCCGTACGGGCATATTTCACGATTTACGTTTCTGGACGGAATTACGCGCGAAACAAGCAACAAGACACTCGACTAAAAGGCGCAAGAATTATCGTCAAAATACTGCAGTGGATAAAAATATAAGCCCCCACCGTTCGCGTAATTTAATTTTGTCTACTCCTATACTTAATTGTAAAATAAGATACCTTATTTCCGTGGTCATGAATTCATTTTTTGCTGTCGTTTTTTTTTTTTTTTTTTGTAGAAATTTAAAGTGCTCGTTGATACAAGTATGGCTAGTTTATGTGAAAAAATAAATCGAAAATATGGAAATTAGTGTACCTCTTTTCTGGAAAACCTACGATGAAAATTTGTGCCTGTTCGTTACTCGTTAAGTGTCGACGATGGTATTATTTGTTATAACTAGACTCCAAATATTTATACCTTTATGGGAAATTTTAATTCTCAAAAAGCTACAGAATGCATTTAATATACAAATATATAAGAAATACTTAAAGTAAGATACGAATTATTATATTTAGGGGTTGAGACAACCCTCTACAAAGCTCCCATTTCGTTGATTGTATTAATAAAAATATGAATTTGCATAAAAATCAGCAGTCTAGTTATAACAAAATTTAATCTGTCATAAGATGGTGAATTAAGATCAGCTGAAACAACAAAAACAAATATAATATAAACAATTTTTAGTAATTCTATTGCAAATAGAAACAATGAGTAATAGACAGACATGTAAACCTACATTTTTCTTCGCAAGTTCTTATTGTTTGGGGGGGGGAAAAAAGAAACTTTGTAACATTTTTTTCGTTTATTTCTCGTATCCTCGTCATGATGTTGGGTTAGTCGAAGAACGAAATTGTGGCTCAGGACCCGGTACGTTCTCCACCCAGAACAAGGGTTTTGGTACCGCTACTCTGAACTAAAAATTTACATTTAAAAGCCGTCTGCAAATTGGCTTCCTTGAGATGTTGATTTCAAAAGCTTGCCTCGATTCGTTGCACGTGGCTCTCCTATTCTTTTTTGTGGTCGTTTGCCTTCTCTGGCCGGTCTCTGGCTTCAACCCTTCCTCGAACATCGCTGGTCCCTTGGTAACGACTAATTGTTTGTTGCTCACAGTATTTCACTAATGTGTAAAGGGCGCTACAAATAAGGGAGCAAAAAAACAACTTTGAACTAAATTTCACTCGCGATACAAAATTAATTCGTGCTAAATTTCGATCCACTGTACAATATAAAATTAATTTATTTCTAAAATATAAATTAGAATACAACACCGGAGATTTTAATTAATATAAGACTAATATAAGATTAATATAAAAGAAATTAATTACATTCAATATAGCAATTGCTTTTTATAATTTTATTTTACATGAAACTCTGTAGTAAATATAAGACAATTTTTTAGTTTATTAACGATCAGGGAAGGGTGCAAGTAGACTGCTATAGTATTTTAGGGTCGAAACTATTTTATCTCTCGTATTTGTAGCTTCTTTTTCGACATTAACAACGATTTTACCGCCCAACGAACTGATGAGCACTGTCGAGGCAAAAATCATACTACGTAGGGGGTGGTCTTATATTTTTGGCCACTATGGTAGACTGCTTGTTTTGCGTTGCGAAGCGGCGCAGACAAAATATCGATTATCGAAGATTACCTGCACGACGAAAGGGATTTCGCGTGCGCCAGGTTCCAGACGCGAGTACTCGCGATACGTTGAACACGCTTTTCAGGAACTCGTCGCGCCACGCGATCTACCCCCGCCAAATCTGTCCTCAGATTTGCGGAAAAAGAGGACGACCAACGATAGAGACATTTTTAAGAGCATTGCGGCAGGTACGCGTGAAAAATTTCAGGACAGATTATAATCATTTTTGTATAGTGGTCACTGGGAAATTCTAAACATTTTCTTCGAGGTTTTATAACAGCGAAGGGTTGCTACAGATTTTAAAATATTCATGATAAAAAATTTATCAAAAAGATTACAATTTATATGTTTTATCACTCTTTAAATTACAATTCATTTGAATATATTAGGTTGGGGGAAAAGAAATTATTTTCACGTTTATTTCAAGACTTTATTTAACATGGTTCGGATTGTTCGATTTGGGTCAAATATGTATCGTTTTGTTTTATAATTTGTTGCCATTCGATTTCGTTCCGATTGGCTAAGGCTTCGCAGATGGAAATTCGATCCATCAATTCGTGTGGCACCCAACATCGAGTTTGTTTTTGAATCTAGCTTCATGCAAATGGTTTAAAACTGTTTTGTGGTCGATCTTTAGCTCCTGAGTGGTGCTACGACTGCTAATACATCAGTCTACTTCGATCATTTCCATGATTTTATCGACATTTTCGACATTGGCTGTGACACTATCGGGACGATAAACACAATTCACAATTTCAGCCTTCTGGCTTGCATTTTCGCCTTCATCAAAGCAAAATTGTAAAATATACCGAATTTTCTCTTTGTTAACTTCCATCTTGTACACCATATAACTCACGACTGAATCAACCAGCCAAAAAACTGTAAAAGAATTTTTTTAGTACGAAATGTCTCAATTTGTTTGATCAATACTTTACAAGATATATATCACTACAGTCATCTAACTGAGAAATAATGGATTTCTTTTTCCCCGACCTAATATTTGTTACATAGACCGAGGAAGTGATTCGATTAAAAAATAAAAATAGTGCTCCCAGTGAATGAGAATTTAATCCTCCCAGGACCATTTTTTCCTCCCCACTTGCGTGAAAAATCCTCTGTAACAGCGCTTGTTCAATAATTCTACATACGTTTGCTGAAACGAGAACGAAAGAGTCGAAAGCAGGGGATGTCCTGCGTTCGAGTGGTTGTGTGTCCGCGGTGCGCGAAACACGGAACGAATGGGTGTAGATTCCCGTCGGACGGTGCTCGGAAGAGCCGAGTGTGTGAGTTACGAAGGAACCTGAACAAATATTAGTGCGATGAATGCGAACAGCCCTGACTGCGAAACTACCCTTTACGGTCGGGGGAAAAAAGAGTAGGGAAACGCGTTTAACTACGGTACGGGACGCGAGTTTCGGCGCGATGGATCGAAAGGAGCCAAGACCGAGCACTTGGAGCACCGTCGTGTGCTCCGGCACTCTGCAGCATCGGTTCAACGTAAGTAGATGCAAAAAGGACTGGCGGGGAATGCCTACGAAACATAGAAGACGACCTCTGCCGTTGAATGGGGGGTGGTTTCAACGACGAGGCGGTGGCACGAGATTCACGCCCGCCCCCGTACTAATATTTGCTCGCATTTAACGGAGTTAATGACTGTGACGGAAACAGAAATTTATCGCTCGCCTAGTTGCCGCGAGACTCCGCCTCGGCGACAAGTGGGCAAAAAGAAAGGGTGGAATTACCGGGGCTGGCTTAATATTAACCGGCAACTCGTAAACTTGCCAGCCGTTTTCTTCCTTTTTTCCGCTTTCCTTTGCGTTTAGTCGAATGGATGTAATTAAAAATCGTAGCCGTCGCGCGCGGAACCGCCGTGTGCCGCTTCGCGTTTACCGGTCTCGCGGTCTCCGATGCCCGCAGAGAATCCTCGGGGGAATATTGGGTTTATGAGAAACTGCACTACGCTTCCGGAGTACACCGAGTTTAATTGCTCTGTTGGCGAATCGATTCTGTTCGCGTAGTTCGCGGTTTTTCTTTCCGGACGATTCGAACGACCGAGTTTCTTGCGCCAGGGTAGCTCGATAAGTGACAAAATACAGAGAACATCATTTTTTTTTCGGCTCGTAGTCTGTTTGGAGGTTTATACGATTTGTAATAGACGATCGTTTCTATTTAGGAGCCATTTATTCGTGTTTGGAAAATTAATTTTCAATCTTGTTTAAAGCGCGCCGATTAAAATCTCTTTAATTTTTGTTTGATGAACGAAGAACAGTCTGTTGTCTGAGATATCTGGTTGTTCGATCGTTTATTGTGTGTATACTCGACGTCATAAATCGCTTGACTGGAGGGATTAAGGAGCTCTAGAGCCACGTGTCCCTTATAACCATTGGGTTCCAATCGCTTCTTGTCGATATCCTAAATTATGCTGTACCAATTCATAGGTTTCCACATCTGCACAATAGATGGACTAAAATGATAGTATTATACTGTACGGCCGTCAGTATTTACAACTGTAAGTAGAAATGAACAGATATGGTCAGAGGTGTCATGCAGTACTGTTGTAATTGTTAAATATTGACAGAGTTGTGTTACTATCTAGGTTATTACGTTCTAATTGGATAGACGATAGTAAGATCGACGAAAAAATAATAGTATTACGGTATACTGCCATGAATATTTACATCTGTAAGTAGAAATTAACGGATATGGTCAGACATGTCATATAGTAATATTGCAGTTGTTAAATATTGTCAAAGTTATGATAGCATCTGGTTTGTTAAGCCCTAATTAGTCAGAGGATAATAAGATCGACGAAAAAATAATAGTATTCCACTATACTGTCATGAATATTTGCAACTGTAAGTAGAAATGAACAGATATGGTCAGACGTGCCATACAGTACTGTTGCAATTTTTAAATATTGGCAGAATTGTAGTACTATCTGGTTTATTACGTTCTAATTGGTTAGGTGATAGTAAGATCCACGCAAAAATAATAGTATTACACTATACTACCATGAATATTTACATGTGTAAGTAGAAATTAACAGATATGGTCAGACGTACCATCAGTACTGTTGCAATTGTTAAATATTGACAAAGTTATGATGCTATCTGGTTTATTAGGTCCTAATTGGTTAGAGGATAGTAAGATCGACGAAAAAATTATAGTACTATGCTATATTAATGTGAATATTTATAACTGCAAGTAGAAAAAACGAATAATGGTCAGACGTGGAGGTCAAGGTGTTCTAAATCACACTCGGAGTCCACGAATTTTCTAAAATGAACTTCTCAGAATTAATACTTCGCACGAAAACATGCTATTCTCTATTTTCAATATATTTTTACACGAAAAATCTCAATTGTTTCTTCTCAGTTGTACAATTTTTACCAGTTACTGTAATGGAAAGTGTTATTAGGAAAAATTAAAACATTCTAGATACTATAGCTTTCAGGAAAATTGACTCTTTTTCGTATTTTTCTTTGAATATGACTACACCAAGATTGTCACACCAAGTTACACCAAGAATTTAGTCTATATTCAAGATTAATCGAGGTCACACGTAGGAAAATCTATCAATCGTGTTCAACTCTAGTATTCTCATGCTATAAATTTATCGTATTCGTAGCGTTCATTTTTAATTTGTAAGTTGTTTAAAAAATTAGTGATTCAATAGGTAACATCAAAAAAATTAAAAACATATTAACATTAATATTTTTTTAGGCGTGATAGAAATAAAAATTCATGAAAGAACGATAGATCCGTAGTAGAGAAACTTTTTTGCAGCGACTGTACGGTTCTGATTTCTTAGCCCTTTTCCAGCCGTCTTACGAGGAGACTCTTTTACCAATCCCATAAAACGTTCCACGTACTGCGCTTTCGAGTTTGCTCTGTTGTTCGATAACTCGTTTCCTCGTTGCTCCTAATCTCCTCGAACCGAAGGAGACAATCGAGAGCCGTGGCCGCAATCTTTCCTGGTTCGACGGAGTCATCGTCGTTTCAAGCCGGATTGAGTTGAAACGAGAGGAGCGTTCGCTTTGATGCTCGTAAAACGAATTTCACACGAATATTGTCCGAGGATGCACGCGTTCCTCCCCAGGAAGAATCTCACGGTTCCGTTGCCCAATAATTTCGTTCTTTTTTTCCCCCCGCTCTTCTCGCTTCTTTACTGGCCGCGATGCAATAACAACGCTCTCCTCGCTACCCTTTGACGTCCCTCGCGTACCCTTTGCGAGGATAGTCGCGGTGAACCGTTTCACCAGGCAAATAGAAAAGAAAATTAACGACGTTAGCGAAGATCTTACCAAAAACCACCCCTGGATACATCGTCGAGTTTTTTCCTCGCTGAAGACGTTAGGTCGGTTTAGAGGGATATCCTTTGTTGCGCCGTAATTCCGCTTTCTTTTGCTCCTTTCTTAGAACCTCCTCTTCCCTCTCTCTTTCTCTATCTCGCGTATATTCTCTGTCTCCCGTCTCTCGACTCTCTTTCTCCCGTTTTCTTTCCCGTCTCTCTGTACCGGGGTTTCCGTAAAAGCAACGTCCCGTCCGTCCGGACTCGCGGCGCTTTTTGTCGGCCGCGTATCGCGTAATGCAACTTCCTTATGCCACGTTCCGAGCGTGTCTCGTTACTTTCGCAACCCCGCGATCGTTAGTTCCGCCAGCGAATAACTGGAATAGAAACGAACCTCGGGGCGTCGTATATTTTCTCCGGGCGTTGTTAACCCGAACCTGATTTGCATTAATCGACGATAAATCCATGGGGTTGTTAAAGGCACTTGATGCGGTTGCGCGGAGCTCACCGGAGCGTACTTTGGATAATAAAATGCTCGTTTAAAGGGGTCTGCCTAGTTTGAATCCTTCCATTTTTAAGGAAACTATTGCAAGTACCAAATTTAAACTTTATACGATGTTTATTCGTAACTTGTCCTGCGATAAAAATTGTTTCAAGCACTGTTGGTTATTACTTTATTTTTGGAGGCACGAATTGTTGATTATGAGTACAGTGTATAATGAATACTGCTCTGTATTTAGTTGGTGACAGTACAAAGGTAAAGATTCGACTAACTCATACGGTGTGTGATGATTTGCTACAGTATACTAATTATGTAGGAAGGATGGCGTTGGTGCTTTCTTTTTCCAATAAGCACTAATGGTGACGCGATGTCAGTCAAATATATTGTGAAATAAAGGTCTGTTTTATTACATTGTAATAATTTCCAAGTACAGTATTATGTCGTCCCATAAGTTCGTGATATTCGATATTCTGAAATTGGCGAGCATGAAATTTGTAATTTAATACAAAACAAACAAAATTTGCTAGTTCAGGATATTTCTGAAATTTTAAACATACTAACATCAACGAAAGCTCGAAGTTTGGAATCCGCACTGGTTTACGGAACGAAACTTTCTTGATGATGCTTGAGCTCTGATTGCACGAATATTTTTGTTAGCATATAATAAAACCGAACCTTATAAGAAATAAAATACAACAATCTCCAGGCTTATTAGTGAGGAAAGAATTTGAAAACGTCAACGTTTTAACGAAAAGCGTTGAATTACATTTTAATAAAAAATCGAAGAAGTTTCATAGCAACGATACAATTTGCCAAAGGAAGGGGAGGGATTTTTCGAACGAAAAGGAAAATTCCATTATATGTTTAAAAGATTGCTTTAAATTGTAGTACAAAACTCAGGACGAATATATAAATTCAAATTTTGTGGTTTATTTTCATCAAATTAACAGCAACCACCTCAATAACTCACCTGTCTTTGACGATAGAAAGAAACGTGTTAAACCAAGAGTTTCAAGGATATTCCCGTGGATTTAAACGAGATACTCTGTATAATTTGAATATGCTTGCCTCAATTCGAGCGTCGTGTTCCAACGCAGGCGCGTTTTACGAAGATGATCGGGAATATCGTGTAGAGGAATACTATAGAGACGGTCGCGCGTCGTAAATTTTCAGGAAAGCCAGGATCATTTATAGTCGGTCAAGACAGTCCTGTGAATTACACTTCTGTTCCCCAAAATTTGTGACGCGTCGTTTTATTTAGTCCGCTCGTATGAATTACGACCCACAATCTCGCGATGCGTGTGTTACGACCCTCGCAAAGTATCGAATAAAAATGGTGGACTGGATCACTCGTGCCAGGAACAGCGTATTGTTTCATAGTCGAGACGTTCGCGTGGTATCATTTCTGGAGCACGATTCTATATTTAATAAAATATATGGTGCAAATAAATCAAAGAATTATTATTGACAAGATTCAAGATTGTACTGAATTTTCAAAACCACAGTCCTGTTCTCGATAAATTTAATAGTGAGTTACGAAGTTGGGAATTTCAAAAATAAGACAGGTTATAAAATTTGCAACATTTTACTCCCGTTTTCTATATTTTTTGTTTAAATTGTGAAGTTTAAAGTTAGTAGCTAATCCTTTATAAATAGTGCAATCTTCATCGATACCACGACGATTAATTATTGCAAACTGATGGATGAACCACCTGAAAACACCCAGCATGGCCACTTTTGAACGATTTAAATCAAATTATCTGCATACTAACTTAAAATTGAATATTTTGTGGCGGATTACAAATAAATTAGATTATCCGTCGTACTATTTCTTCCGAAAAATAAAATATCAGAGATCAGTAGTTTTGGGAGGAATAAATTGAATAAATGAGAATAATGGTTTTATTGTAGCAGGAACGTTATTAATTCACTATAAGTAGCTAAATAATTTTTTAAGCATAGATTTTTACCCAAGAAAGGAGCTTGACAAAAAAGGAATAAAAGTGAACCTAACTTCTACTATATTTGTTTCATGTATTCTCTTAGGTAGATACAGTGATCATGAAATTGGATAAAATCACTTTTCAGTCGTAATTAATTTTCATAAACACAAAAAATTGATACCTTAAAAAAAGCAACTTTAATTCTTCTTTTGCTGCTAAACGGTCTCGTTAATTTGTTTTTTCTTCTCGACGAGAGAAGTCTTTTGTATTCGATAAGACGTTCTGAACAGTTTTGCTCGATCGTCTCGAATGTTACTTTATCCAGCGACACTTGGAAGAATAGAGGATTCGCGTCGCTATGGATGCGGCATAAGAAATCAGGGGATGGACACAGTATGTATGTTTTCAGGAACGTCGTATTGAATAATGCATGAACCGATCGAGTAAGTTTCCATACTTTACAACGGTTACCTCGCCACCCTTCCGGTAATGAACGGTATTACCTGTGGGGGGGGGGGGGTGAGGCGCGTCTTGTCGCTTATGAGGGAATATTTCATAGTTGGAAAAGTTATTCGAGCCGCTAGGCGAAGGTGACTTTAACCGGCAATTTATCTTCCGTCCATAAGGTACAGCGAATTCTTAGCAAAGACGGGGATCGTTTGTGATAAGACAGCTTTCCCCTTCTTTTCAATTACCTTTTAATTGGATTCGACGGAAAAGACGTAAACGTCGGCTTCGCCCAGCGTGATTATTCGAGCGAAACTCGAGTTACAGGGAGAGCGAGAGAACAAAATAGATCGTTAAGAGATTGCTCTTTGCGCCGTCGATACACTTCGTAAACTTCGCTCGACGATCCAGTTTCGTATCATTGTACGCGATATTGTTTAACACTTTCCAAGCTGCCATTCTATCGAGTTGGTCAAAATGTAATGTCAGAATCTTCGATCAAAGATCGTAGTTACATAGGAAATTGTATTATCTTAGCTTTCCACAATTTTCTAATGCTCCGTGAAGCGAAGTACAATTTACTTAGGACCGCGATCTCGTAACGGTGTTCTTGGTGAAAACTAAGACAATACTATTTGCGTTTGTATTAGCCTGATTAAGCGATGAAGAAGCCGGATATAGGTGCTCGCCACAAACCGCGATACTTTTGAAGGGGAGCGTCGAACTACTGGTCAAACGTTATCGCGATTAGTTTATATTCTCGCGTTAGATTAGACAAAGCAGAATTTGATGTACTGGTTACAGGTTAATTACTCACCACTTATCCGAAACAGTATGCATCGTTATCTTGTGTGGATCACAAGAGATACACTAGTCTTTGAGCTTATTTTTCATATGAATCTAACTCTAGATAAAAAAAAGTTCGTCTGTTATATAGAAAATGTTTAATATACTGTTTTTCTCGTTTAAAATATTGGTATCCTTTGGATTTATAAAAAAGAATGCATATTTTTAGTTAATGAGTCGACTTTGAATTACAAAATTGTTTCAAAAGCTCTAGAAGATATGAGATTGAAGGAAGAAACTGGAAGAGTAAAAACGATGCATGAAAGAATAAAGTGCAATTTATCGAATGCAGAGCAATTCCACGCTAATTGCAATAAGCATGCAAGAAGCACTCGGATAAGCCGATATTATAATATAGGCGAGCCCTGTTTTATCTCTGAAGCGTCCGTTTTAGAAGCTATTTCTGTGCAGTACGTTTATCGTAACGAATGCTATAAATATCTCACGGGACCGAACGTTCATAGATCATGCAAGTTCCAATTACGTCAAATTGAACGTTAATTATGAAACAGTAGAAACACACAAATAAAATGTACTTGTCGGATCAGAGTGCAACTGATTGATACCGGTTCTCAGTTTTATTCTCAATACGACTGGAAGAGTCACAAATTAACACCCATAATGAGGTAATAAAACTCCCTTATAAAAAATATAATCGTAATTATCATATGTTTTTTTTTTTAAATTGCCGAGGCCTCGATAAGTTTATCTAACCCTACGAAAAATAATCGGCCGTTTCGCGAAGTTTTTAATCGCCCTCGGTGCATGTCATCGACGAGCAATAATTTTCGTTCGAAGGAGGGAAATCTGAGTACGATCGCTGGGATCGACGGAAGCGGATTACAAAGTTCTGTTTCCATTTTTGCGAACATTAGTCAAGATTACGTTTTTGTCGTGCTGCTCGACTGCGCAAAGCCTCGGCGAAGAAGAAAAAAAGAACGTCCGGAGGACTCACGGCGAGTCCGTTGACTGGGCGGATTAAAATGGACGCGACGCTAGGCGTTCCGGATATCACTTTTCCAGGCCGAACGACATCGTTCGGAGTGCAACGAGCGTCTATTGAAATTCCCGTGGCTCCTGTTTCAACGGATCGGATCCTACGGGGGTTTCCGATAGTCAGAGAACGAGGATAGGACAGCCTATTGGCCCTTGCGTTTTTGAATGAATCGAAGCGTAGTGCTCGGTTAACGCGCTCCTATCTACGGTTACACCCGATGATTCAACGCTATCGAAATCCCTTTTGTTCGGAAAAGTACCGAAAGATATCCAATTCGAAGGAATCTGTGCGGAACGAATTAAGCGAATTTAACGCGAAAGAGAACTGACGATTCCGTGGTCGCGAAAAGTATCCAGATTCCAAGGATTCTCGATTATCGTAGTGTTATAGTCCGGGCCACGATATAGCGAGGTCGTAAATTAAACTCTTGAGGGTTGGGGCTGACTATTGCTGCGGCACTTAGGGCCTTACATGACATCTTGCTTGAGGGTGCCTTTCTAAGTCCGTAACTGCACTATCTTTTTTCATTTTCTATATACATATATTATAAGCAGGTAAATTAAGATATTAACGACTTGAGTAAGACCTTTACTTGTTACGATACCTCTAAAAATGGCGACACTAGATAAAATATTTCTTCGTACGTCCCTGACTATGGTCTAAGGCCCTTAGCTGCTCATATTTCTGTCAATTCACTTGTTTCGGGAGCTGAAACGTTTAAACTTTGACACCTACTCGAGTTTACGACCTCGCTATATCGTGGCCCGGACTATAACTGATTTTGATCCTACTCTTGAAGTATGAATCGATTTGACGGTGAATAATGAGAATTTAATAAAATTTTTTAGTGATTTTGCGCGTTCTCTTCTTTTAATTCATTTCTTGTCTTCTACATGTATGTTCAAACCATCAGTCTTGAATCACTGAAATCGTCTTCAGACGCGTGCAAACTTAAGTGATTTTGATCCGACCGTAGACAAATGAATCGATTTGACTGTGAATAATGAGAATATTCAGTGGTTTTGCACGTTCGCTTCTTTTAATTCACTTCTTGTCTTCTCTGTTAAAATCACCGATCTTGAATCGCTAAAATCGTCTTCAAAAGCGTGCAAACTCAAGTGATTTTGATCCGACCGTAGAATGAATCGGTGAATAATGAAAATTGAATAAAATTTGTTACTGATTTTGCAAAAACATCGATCTTCAACTGTTGAAATCGTCGTCAAACGTGTGCAAACACAGCACCACCGACATTCGCTTCCATTTCGTTTCTGTTATCGATTTTTTTAAATTAAAAAATCGTTTGTGCTTTTTCGTCGGTTTTATTTTATATTCAGACGAGGAATTGTTTTTTCTTCTGCAGAATTGATGTTTATGGATGAGTTTGGTTACGACAAAACAGCTAATATTCGAGAAACAAAATTTCAACCAAAATTTAACGACCTAATATAAATGTAAATAGAAAATTCAACTACGTGTTAAATAAAAATTAATACAACAGATGACGGTAGGTTTATTATTAGTTGCATCCCAAAAAATTACAATTTATTGTTTCTTCTTACAACCCTCTAACGTCGGCTATTATTATGAATCAATAATTCATACAGACTCGAAACATTATATCAGTAGTATTCATTTCTCTTGATCTATCGAGTGAGTGTCTGTTTCGGTGTTATTTTATTACAGTCTACTTCTGTAATTTGCCTTTTGAAATATCATTCCATAATGGACTAGTAATTGTATCAATATGCTAGTAATTAAACGTTGTCTTCCACTTGTTTGGAGAATAGCCCCAGAGGGATGAATCCGTTACAGAATAAATTCGTATCTTAATTTTGCAGAACTGTGTTTCAAAGTAATACGTG
Source organism: Colletes gigas (assembly GCF_013123115.1). Lineage (NCBI taxonomy): Eukaryota > Metazoa > Arthropoda > Insecta > Hymenoptera > Colletidae > Colletes > Colletes gigas. Next base: position 3,127,804 of record NW_025106646.1, read on the forward strand.
TTCTTTATTCTTTTTGTATTGCACCTCAAACCTGAAACTTTTTATCAAGATCGATTAATATTCTCGGCGTGAGAGTAAAATTATAACTGTTTTATATTCGTAGCAAGGATTACCCTGTACGGTAACGTTGCAACGACTTTCCAGCGGATATTTTTACGTAAAATCCTAATGTATTCCTCCTTGTCACCTTTTCTCTCATAAACCTGGCCACTGTTTTCACTTTGCATTAGCAAAGTTCGTTTCACACGTGACGAAGTCCCCATTATATTGCGCCCACGCGAAATATTCGTATTTAAATTCGTATTTCCATAACGATGCGATGCATCATCATACATTATATCGTTGGATGCCTCGGTATTTCATATTTTCGTGCAACGTCTCGTTGAACTTTCTTGAGCGGCGTGTATATAGAGTGTCTCCCTAGAATCACTTCTTAACCCATCGAGTCCCGAACAAGCATAAATTATTGCAAATACTCTTCGTTTTACTTTACAAATAACATAAGAAATGTAACTTCATTTTATTCGAAATACAAATAAATTATTTTCAAGTAATATTTTATTCTAGTTAATTCATACATATCGAGTAACAGTTATTAGAGTTTCTAGTAAAATTGTTATTTTATTTAATTTTGACCATGATAAAACAGTTAAATTTAAATTAGGAAATTTGTTGTTATTCCAGTAATTGTTTGAGTATAAAAGCAAAAATTTATTTCGATGCGATATTATTTTAATGTTTATTTTTTGAACGATTTATTTAAAAAATACTAAAGTTTTCAGCGATGCACGAAGAAATTTTGATGAGATCGATTTGGCAGTCGATTTGTTAACGAAAATATTAAAACTATGTTTCTAATGGGACACCCCGTATACTCCGTTTCCGAGCCGTCGGTGACACGGAAGTAACGCACGATCGATTACACGAGAGGCTTATAAATAACTTCGTTTGTGCGACCGTATGGAACGGGATTAAAAGAAGAGACGATCGGATCTGAAATATCTTAAGAATGTCTGTGCCGGCGGTCTCGACGAAAAAGAATATTTCTCTCACGCTGTGCCTCGACAAACATTGACGTATATTGAAAAGCTGAAGAGAACGACTCTGGGTGGAAGAGGGATTTAGTTATCAGGAAAAGATTATTTCTCTGTTTGGCAGAATCTCTGAGAGTATTTCAAAACATAAACCAAAGTAAAATAATGGCTTATGTAAAGGTAATTTTAACTAATAGACTCAAAAAGTGGGTTAGGTTAATTTTAGTAATTTTTAATATTCTCGATATTTCAACATTCTGTCTCAAAACTTCGATTTTAGAAAGCAGAACTTTTTAGGATACATTTACATATATTTTTCTGCCTGTAGTAAAAATGAATTATTAAATTATTTATAGATCAAGTTATGCCTTTACAAATTATTCTAATACCTTATCGAATTTTTTTCTCAAAAGTGGGTAGGATCTCGGGGGTATGTGTATTCACAAAAAATGATTGTAATTGACCCCCAGAACCAAAAATAATTTTTTTAAAACAATTTGAAATTTTTTTTTTCGTCGAAAAATTTAGGCACCCCTTTGTCGATTTTTCTTCGATATTCGTTTTTCATTTTTAATAACTTTGTTTAACGCTCTACAGAAAAGTTGTCTAATACTTTTTTGTAGGTACCCATGGGCTCTGCTTCAGAAAACAATTTCAATGAGATACCTTTACTATTGTACGACTTATGGCCATTTAAATATTGGACCAGTTTTAGGATGTTTTTCTCACTTTACGGTGTCAAGCAAGAAGCTTTTCAATATTGTTAGAATTTCTACTTATTCTCCACTAAAATACGCGTTGTTTGCATTTTTTTAAATTAAAATCCTCCAATCCGTTCGGGAGTTATGACACTTTAAAGATTCGCACGAAATTTCAGGGAAACATGTCAATGTATGGTCAGACATTACATTTTCGGTAAGGAATTTTTTTCTCGAAAGTGCGTAGGAATTCGGGGGTATGCCTATTCACCGAAAATGATTGTAATTGACTTCTGCAACCAAAAATAATTTTTTTAGAACGATTTGGAATTTTTTAATTTTGTCGAAAAATTTGTCCACCTACTCGAATTTTGGGGTATATCTATTCACCAAAAATTTTTGTAATTGACCCCTGTAACTAAATATAATTTTTTTAGTATGATTTGAAATTTTTTAATTTCGTCTACAAATTTCAGTACCTACGCGAATTTTTTTCTCGGAAATAGGTAGGATTTCAGGGGTATGTGTATTCACCAAGAATGATTGTATTTGAGCCCCGCAACCAAAAATAATTTTTTCAGAATGATTTACAATTTTTTAATAACTTTTCAATGAAGCCTCTCCTAGAATTTGATATTCTTGAGTTTTGTCTTATTTTGTCTTAATTTATCTCAGGGGTTGCCGAACGCCATGTATACTATTTCTTGTTTGTGTGAAATTCTGATCCCACATTAATTATCGAAAAATAAAAGACTAAAAAAAACATAGATTTCTCGATAATTAAATATACATTTTCGATACGTTAATTATCGAAAAAATAATGGTTATTTTTATTAGAAAATTAATCGATTATTGTGATCGAACGGTTCATCGAACTGTCGTCAGCTGTTGCTCGAGATTCTCAACAATGAAACCTCTTATCTTGCATACTCGCCGAAGGAAAAACCGCGTTCGTGTTGATCTTTGATATTAATTTTTGCTGGTCTGCATCGATTCGTCTGGTCGTTTACCGTTGTCGTGATCGAGGAGATGCAATAAAACGAAGCGAACAGCGGCGTGGAAAACGAAGAAAGGGCGGCGAACGCGTTTCACGGTTAGTCGACTTTAGGAAAATTAATTCGATCGTTAGGCGAGCGCGAGAATGGGATTAGGATTCGGTGTAGTCGGGTGAGAAGGAGCCAGTCGTTCGGGTGTCCTTTTATCTCGGGCTGCTGCAGATTAGCAAGACTTAACACGGTTATTGTTTTCGTAATCCGCTTGGAATCTCCGGTTCGGCAAACATTTTCACGGCTACGGTGCAGCGTGCGATAAATGTGTTATACGAACGAGGCATAATGAAAGTACATCGCACCGCTCTTCTTGCGTAATTTTTCACGCGAGCAATCAGCCTTTTAATGAAAGGCGAACGACCGTTATACTGCGTGTTTCAGCAATCATTCTATACACGCAACAGGGGTGTTAAATAAAGTTTACGTTCCCGAATTATGACAAAATCACGGAAGAAATATTTAATCATATTTTCGCTGCATTCTTCGTTTACTATCGAACAATATTTTCTTACGCTTTTCTCGCCGATAGCGTATTTTCTATTCGATAATTGAAAGTTTTACGGACGAGTTTCAATAAAGCTGAACAAACTTGCATTACGTAATACGCGTTATATTTTGTAATCCAATTTTCTCTCTCTGGGTTCGAAATATCGGGATAAATTACCAACACCCGCGAAGATAAACTAAAATTTATGACGCGCATAATTTATTATCGTCAGTTGTTGGGATTCCAGGGATAATTTTTTTTTTCCTTCTTTGAACTGTATTTGCATTAATTAATCGTATAGTATGATGCAATATAAAGTCCATTAGAGCAAAATTATTGCGGATAATAACGGTGAATTTGCTCAGCTGTTGCTTCGCAAAATACTCCTGTTCCGCATTGTAATGGGAAACAACAGATGAGAATCACGGTTTGAAATTGAAAACAATGGTTAATTCAATGCCCAGCAGTCGTAATAATAATATAAAATATTGTTCAGAAACTTTTAATGCTTATTTAACTTGCTGAATTCGTCTCGAAATAAAATCGTACATTCCCGATGAAAAAATGAATGGAAACAAAATCGATATTGATGTTCTAATGACAGAATACAACTTCGTTATCTAGTTTGTCTGATACTTTACTTTTAATGCGATTTCACGTTCAAACTTTATCGTGTGTTTCACATTTTGCGTTGATGGTTTTAATAGTCTCGTATAATTGAGCACTGGTTACGTTCGTTGTAACATTATAAACAATTAACGACATCATTAATCCCTTTACATTGCATTGTTTAATAAATATAGAGCCAAGAGTTTCGTTTGGTCGCTGTTACGCGTAATTCGATGGCCCCATACGATTGTACGCGACGACAGAAACGAATAATAATACGCATCTCCCGTAGAAAATGCTAATGAGACCCCGAAAAAGCCACTCGTACTTGGTACAATGGACTGCGAAAATGGTAGCTCGGTTTCTAGAATGCCTACAGCCGATCGATAGGTCCGTGTAGCAGAAAGCAGCTACAACGGAGGCAGAAACAGGTGATCGACCCGAGGGTTTCGCCGAACGTTTGTCTGGTAATCCTGAATATTACTTTCTTGTCCTTAGGCACGACAAACAAAAGCAACAACGAACGCAAACACTTACTATCTGACCTCAAAAAACTCAGACAACACGCTAGTTATGAATATCGCATGTACTATACAGGGTGTTCGGTCACACCTGGGAAAAATTTTAATGGGAGATTCTACAGGTCAAAATAAGACGAAAATCAAGGATACTAATTTGTTGATTGAGGCTTCGTTAAAAAGTTATTAACAAAATTAAATTTAAAAATTTCAAATCATTCACGGAAAAATTATTTTTGGTTACGGGAGTCAATTGCAATCATTTTTTATCAATAGACATATCCTTGAAATCCTAACCATTTTCGAGAAAAAAATTCCTTACCGAAAATATAATTTCTGGCCAGAAATGTCACTCCAAAATTTCTTGCGTATCTTTAAAACATCATAACTTTTGAACGGATTCAAGGATTTTAATGTTTCAAACGGCAAACAACGTGTATTTTGGCACAGAATATGTAGGAATTCTAACAATATTGAACAAGTTGTTCCTTGACACCATAAAGTTAGAAAAACTCCATAAAAATGGTCCAATTTTCAAGCAGCTATAACTTCTACAATAGTGAATATATTTCGATGAAACTTTTTTCTGAAGTAGAACTCATGGGTACCTACAAAAATGAATTATACAACTTTTCTGTAGGGCGTCAAACAAAATTACTAAATATCAAACACAAATTTTTAAGAAGAATTGACAGGTGCCCAAATTTTTCGGCGAAAAAAAAATTTCAAATCTTTCTGGAAAAATTATTTTCCGTTTCGGGGGTCAATTACAATTAATTTTGGTTAATAGACATACCCTCGAAATTCTACCCACTTTCTAGAAAAAAATTCGAGAATGTGTGGAATTTTTCGACAAAATTAAAAAATTTCAAATCGTTCTAAAAAAATTATTTTTGGTTCCGGGGGTCAATTACAATAATTTTTTATGAATACACATACCTTCGAAATTCTACGCACTTTCGGGGAAAAAATTCAGCAACGTGGATAAATTTCAGTTTTTACATTCACGAGGTATTCGTAAAACAAATTTATACTTTCCTGTACGAAGAAATTTAAACAAAATTAAATAGTGCACGTTTGAAAATTTATTTGAAATTAAATCGTACGTCTAAGGATTAAGAATGCAGAGCTCCTTGTAAAAACGATTAATTTCGAGGATTTCGATCCTTGGGGGGCTCGTGTATGTTCAGCGAACGCGTCGAAAATTTGTACAGCATTTGTCTGGCAACGAACCGACGTTCCCCGGCTTCAACAGCCGGCCGTTAATTTCCCAACTTGTTCTACTTGCTGCTACTGAGAATCGAAGTTGCGATTCACGGTTGCTATTAAACACGAACGGCACCGCGAGTGCCTCTTTCTTCGATTTACGTCGTCAGCGTTCCTCCGCGCGCGTGGTTCCTGGGAATTTTAAAATCGTCCTCCAAGTTTTAAGTGGGAAGTACTGATCCTAGTTTGGTTTCCGCAGAATGTTTTACGAGAGCTGGAACAGAAAAAGCCGCAGCTGGACGAGCTGGTTCACACTGCGGAAAACCTACGCGCGGACACGAACAGACAGCAGCTGCACGGTAAAGGTAAGTTCATGCAATTCTTTTTGTTTTCTATTCGACGATTAAACGCCATCCACGAGAAGAAATTTCGATTCGATTCCATATTTAATACTAGATTTTCGGACATCCATTACACGATGTTACTTTTAATTAAGATATAGATTCGTATCATTAGATCCATCAACGTGTAAATGGCTAACAAATAATATTTATGAGTTTTGCAAGTCAAAGTATGGGATTTGAAACACGTTAAATTGGCGTGGTTCCATAAATCTAGTGTTAAATACAAAGTGACAAGAAGCTTTAATAGGTAAACTTTGTTTCTTTGTTTGCATATTTATAGATATTTAAAAATATGAATTAGTTATACTACGGTATAGTTGATATTTATCATTTTATTTGTAATATTTATAAATAATGTTATAAACTTAATGATAGTAACGTAAAGGTAAGTCGTTTCTGTTGGAAGATATTAGTAGAACCTTCCTGATCTCAAGGAATACCAGAAAGATCGATGTGTTCACGAAGTAACGAAACCTAATCTCGTGGTCGAGACGTTTACGAAGAAATAAAGCTCGTTGAAGCTTCTTCTTTCATTACTTTGAATTTAATTCGGAATTGCTCCCGGACTCGTTGGTATTCGTATCTTTCCATCGATGGAAATGCGTTGTTTAATTTCGTAATTTATTGGTTTTCCCGGCGATTTATTTGGTTATTTTCGTCTATACAATGCAAACTCGTCGTACCCCGATGGAAAACCGTGAAATGTTTGTTGGAAATATTAAATGGAATTTGATGTCGAATGGACTTTGTAACGACAGTATCGTTGCCGCAGGAAATCGATATTCGTATCGATATTTGACGACCTTAATAAGTTTTTGTCCCCGTAATTGATACCGGGAGCAACGTTTCTGCTTGCCGAGCACTTTTCGGAGCTCTGGGCGAATTTCAGAAGTTTAATTATCGGCCCCGATTGCTCAACTAAAGCCTGTAATAAATTGAACCATCTGTTCCTCGAGACAGCCTCCTATTACCAAGAACCTTGCTAGGGTGTCCCTTCGACTCGTTTCTTACTTTTGATTGAATGGATCCTATGCAAATGATTCGCACCGTCAGCGAAAAAATTGTAGGAAAACTTGTGTCCCATCCTAAGAACTCGTTCGAAGTTTATGCTAATCTCAAAAGACAATTTTCAATTCTGAATGTTAATAAAAAATTATCAAACGTGTTCGATGACTTTACCAGTTCACACAGTTTCGTTAAGATCGATTAAACGAAATTCTATTCATAACTTTCAGTAGTGTGTCCATTCTATAGGTAAACAGTGTAAAGAATTTTAGAGTGCATTCCACTAATTTTAGAGTACATTCAAGTAATTTTAAAGTGCATTCAAGCTATTTTAGAGTGCATTCAAGTATCCGTAGAATTCATTAAGTAATTGTAGAGTACATTCAAGTTATTTTATAGATCCCATGTTATTGGGATATCGTTTGGTCAGAGATCTTGCAATGCCATCGATGCAACTATATTTCTTCAAGCCCTATACCGTATTCGGTGATTTTACTAGTTTACAAAGTTTCGTTACAATCAATTAAACTCAGAATAAATTCTATTCATAAATTTCAGTAGTATGCCCATTGTATAGGTAAACATTCAGAGTGATTTTAGGGTATATTCAAGTAATTGTAGAGTACATTCAAGTAATTGTAGAGTACATTCAAGTAATTTTAAAGATCCCATATTATGGCTAAGCCAAGCTATATTTCTAGTTTACAAAGTTTTCTTAAAATCAATGAAACTCATAGTTAATTGAATTTCTAATTTTCAGTAGTGTGTCCATCATATAGGTAAACATTGTAAGGAATTTTAGAGTGCATTCCACTAATTTTAGAGTACATTCAAGTAATTTTAAAGTGCATTCAAGCTATTTTAGAGTGCATTCAAGTATCCGTAGAATTCATTAAGTAATTGTAGAGTACATTCAAGTTATTTTATAGATCCCATGTTATTGGGATATCGTTTGGTCAGAGATCTTGCAATGCCATCGATGCAACTATATTTCTTCAAGCCCTATATCGTATTCGGTGATTTTACTAGTTTACAAAGTTTCGTTACAATCAATTAAACTCAGAATAAATTCTATTCATAAATTTCAGTAGTATGCTCATTGTATAGGTAAACATTCAGAGTGATTTTAGGGTATATTCAAGTAATTGTAGAGTACATTCAAGTAATTTTAAAGATCCCATATTATGACGAAGCCAAGCTATATTTCTAGTTTACAAAGTTCTCTTAAAATCAATGAAACTCATAGTTAATTGAATTTCTAATTTTCAGTTGTGTGTCCATCATATAGGTAAACATTGTAAGGAATTTTAGAGTGCATTCCACTAATTTTAGAGTACATTCAAGTAATTTTAAAGTGCATTCAAGTAATTTTAGAGTACATCCAAGTAATTTTAGAGCGCATCCAAGTAATTTGAAAGATTCCCTATTATTTGGGGCATCGTATGGTCGTAGTTTTCGCAATATCCTGGATCTAGCTATATTTTTTCGAGCCCTACATCGATTGGAGATTGCTCGTCACGTTCGAAATTAGCTTTGCTAAACGCCGGTGTAATTCGATTGGTTTCGGAACTTTTTAAATCCCCGCGAATCTGGCGCAGATTGGCGCCATAGAGAGGGTCGAGCGGGAGATTAACGGCGGTGCCGCTAATTGTTTCAAGAGCCCTGGAAAACTCTCTCCCGTTGATGTCGCATTGTTCCTTCTATATTAGCGTGCCCGGTACTTGTCAGTCCCGTCTGGTACCTAGGGCCGTGCATTATAGCCAGACGATTCTTTCGTTCATTGTTTGCAGCGACCGCCCACTCCGCGCGAAATAGGGAAGAAAGGGTTCCCCGCGCATCAGCCAGTTGTGCACATCTTTTATGTAATGCGTTGCAACTTGCATTCCTTGCGCATTCGGAGATCCCAATTAAACGCATAAACTGTTCAACGCAACAGTTAACGATTCGTTAACAATTTATAATTGGTAACCATTATTTAACGCAAAAAAGTCTTCGCGTTACTCATAATTGAAGCAAAGGTTCCTTCGTGAAAATAGTACCAAAACGTAATTTCTTTTTTAAACTACGCATCGAAGTATCGATTATCATAGTGTAAACTTCGCAAGTTAAGAACAGTGCTTTCCACTGACAAAAGGAAATCGTCATCCACAGTAAAAATGTTTAAGGCGATCAAATTTTCAAAGAATGTCGTTCTTTAAAATTCTTTAAGTTCTGATCGATGTAGATATCGCGTTTCCGTCAGCTTATACGTGCACCATCTTGCGCGAGAGCCTCGTCTAAGGTCGAAGTTGCGATTTCGCGGTGGGAAAGTTCATCGTGATCTATTTTTAACCGTGCTCGAACCCGCTAAAAATAATCCTCGGTGTTCAAAGTTAGCCAAGCTTGCCGCGCGGGGGGGAGGGAAATGCAAAAATAAAAGGGTTCCCTTTATCGATTTAAAAGTCGCTAGCTCCGCGCGAGTTGCCGCTTTACGGCTGGTAACTTAGCGTCTAGTTTTCGGTGGGGTGGCGTGCACGGGTATCCTCGAGATTGAACCGAGCACTGAAGTGGCTCGACACGGAAACCACCCTTCGTATATCGGAAGGCGGCCGCGTTTCGGGCTTTTCATGCAGATTTTTCATAACGGTCACGTTATCAGACCGCGGTAAATGTGCACCTAGGCTCAAGTGTTGCTGTTCCCTTACAGGCTTTAATTACGAGCACGAAACACCCGGGACGCTCTCGCCTTCCACCTCCACCGGTTGAACGCATCCCTTGTTCCGCGGACACGGGTTATTTTATGCATTCCACCGTTACTTCGATGCAACGGAAAAGCAATCGAGACGTTGCACGTCACTTGAAACCATCGCAATTTACAATCAGAAAAGCTGACGTTATTTTTAATAATGTTAAAAAGAAGGTCGAATGATCATCGCGAGATCGTTATGTTGTTCGATTACATCGCCTCGATTGTCGTCCATTACGTCGTTGCATGTCCATCGTATCGTTTCTGTATACCGCATATTTGACCTGATAAATTTCTAATTTGTTCGTTAAGGGTGTCAAAGTTTATTATTTCGTATCCTGACGTCATCAACAGATGAGATATATTAGATCGTTGCTTAAGTTTTGTACTAGAATTCGAAACGATATTTCTACCATGAAATTTTACGTGAACGGTAAACCTCTTCTCGTTTGATAACTCCCACGTTGACGTTTTCAAATTATTTAAAGCGCTATGAAACGAACCATTCAATTTAAAAAGTAAAAGTTAAAATTCGTGTTTGTAAAGTTTCCTCGTGTTGAATTACCCACTTAGAGAATGTTCGACCGTACGGTAGATCACGTATAGCGGAAGTCGGAGTTTCGAACAGACACCCTTTTATCGCGAGAAGCAGAGTGGAGTTCTTCAGGCTTCAACGTCGGTGCTAGTTTATTTCCCAAAGATATACGTAGGTGGATGCAACTAGCTGGCATGTACGCCACATTGATTCCTCGTCTGGTGGATTCTGTATTCGTCGTCGGTACTTCCTTGACTTCTGACGAATATCTGGGGTACGACGAAACCCGGAGGAAAACGTCTCGAGATAAGCCGTAGTCTCGCTTTTGTCTCGATGCTACCGTAGTTCCGCGGGGGGAGGCGAAACTTTCTTCGAGTAGAATTCCACGCATTGTTTTTAGGCATGTTGCTAGACTGACGTCTCGCTTAATCGAATACTTCATCTTCTTCGGCAGTGTTGCACGGAATAGAAGTTGGAAAATTAAATTCTTCCCGTGTCGTTAATTAAAACGTTCAGTTAATTCGACGGTACGAGGATTTGAGAGCCTACCTATAAGTCGGATTACTCGAGGAGACCTTCACGGTTCGAGTGATTTACAGAGGTTTCTAAAGGTACGGTCAAACACTAGGAATTATTTAGATTTTTAGATTTTTTTAGAATACAATTACAAAGTATAACTTGCGGTATATTTTTTTGAACATTTTAAAATTATTTTTTAAACTTTTATTTACTTTACTCTTTTAATTTATCTCTTTGATTAACTGATATTAATTAACCTCTTGACGTACGATTTAATTCCAAATCATTTTTCAAACATATACTATTTAATTTTGTTTAAATTTGTTCGTGCAAGAAATGGTCACGAAAAAGAATAAATTTGTTTTACGAATACCTTGTGACTTTAATAATGTGTTGATTTCAATTTATAAGACTTGGTGATAAGTGAACAGCTTCATAATTGTGAAACTTGACATCAGGAACTTGTGACGAGTCAGACTCGTCATTGTATTGCAAGGGGTTAATTACGGTTAGTTCTTTTTTGGTAATTTATTTACTTATATATTTCTAAGCATTGACAATAAACTTTTGTATCGAACAGAATCCGAATTAGAATTCGAAATTTGTGTATTACATGAACTTCTTCAGACTACATTTACTGTAACATTTGCCCTATTATCTCACCCTTGAGAGTCGACGAATGTATTACAGCGGTTCGTGTGCCCTCAAAAGAGGAAAAGAACTATCTGGTACAGTGGGAGATAAAACATGCTTGTCGTAGAAGTAAAACCTTAACATTTGTTGCTCCGTTTTTTATCATTTATTCGCACGTACAAACCTTTCCTTCCTTAATTTGATTAAAGTCTAAATAAAGGATTTATTTAGGAATATTTGTTACTTTTGATTATGTTTTCGTTGAAGATCGTTGTGACCAAGAAACAAGGTATTTTTCAATACTATTTACCGAAAGGATTAATTTATTCTTAGATATCACTGAATAAATTCCCTGAAGTTCGAAAGATATTGGTTTGATGTGTCTGACCATATCTCGTTGTCTCTACTTTGACTAACCTCTTCTTCCTTAATTTGATTGAAGTCTAAATAAAAGAACAGAATTATTGATGATTCGTGCCATTAAATTTCACTTTTTATTTATCACGTATTTGTTACTTTTGATTATGATTTCGTTGAAGATCGTTGTGACCAAGAAACAAGGTATTTTTCAATACTATTTACCGAAAGGATTAATTTATTCTTAGATATTACTGAATAAATTCCCTGAAGTTCGAAAAATATTGGTTTGACGTGTCTGACCATATCTCGTTGTCTCTACTTTGACTAACCTCTTCTTCCTTAATTTGATTGAAGTCTAAATAAAAGAACAGAATTATTGATGATTCGTGCCATTAAATTTCACTTTTTATTTATCACGTATTTGTTACTTTTGATTATGATTTCGTTGAAGATCGTTGTGACCAAGAAACAAGGTATTTTTCAATACTATTTACCGAAAGGATTAATTTATTCTTAGATATTACTGAATAAATTCCCTGAAGTTTGAAAAATATTGGTTTGACGTGTCTGACCATATCTCGTTGTTACTACTTTCACTAATACTATATCTTTGTCTATGGTATACTGTGATCTATTTTAGTTAATTTAAATTATTTAGTAGACAGTAAAAATGGAACCTAGAATTAGAATTTGAAATCACATCACGCTATTAAAGTTCACAAACAAATTAAAGCTCGCAAATGGGAGTAACGAATAATGATCAGACTCGTTCCATATTTTCCACTCGTACCTCAAATTCTGGCATATAAATACTCGAAAACCGATATATTTCTAGGATTATTCGATACTAAAAATCTTCTGGCGCCAAATTAAGCCATTTCACGCTTCGAGCGTGCATTTGGAATTCTTTTCGCGGACTTCTGATTTATATCGCCTATAAAACTCCACCGCGCTCGACGGATTTAATTTTCGGCTGGAAATTACAACTCGTTCGTTCCAAGTTTCCATAATATAACAACGAGGCACGCTCTAAGCATTCGAAAATCTAGATAACGATATAGCACAGGACCACTAATTAAATATCTCGTTTAAACAAGGACGTTGCAACGACGCCCGTACCCGCGAATTTTACGTCTCCGTTTCCGAGATACGAGACCCGCGAAATTCCTCCAGGCAGACGTATTAATAACAATTATGCACTCGCAACGCATCGTCGGATCGTTCCTCGGCTAACGATAATACACAATGGCCGGTGCATTCTGAAGGCTGGTTTGGAAGCCACCGTCGCATTCCTGCGTCCTGGTTTTAGGACGTACATCTATCGGCTACGGCGATAGGATGGTGTGCGAGATAGCAGTCGACTTGTACCCCAGGAATGGAGGCAAGAGCTACCTCAAAGCCTACGACTGTGCACGTGTGTGTATATCGCGACGTGTGTACAACAGTCGAACGGATACGCGTGCACACAGCCTCCGGGGATAAACCGTGCCAGTAACGCACCCCATTCTTGTCGCGTTACGTAGTCAACGCATGGCTGCCACGGTCGTTCCGGATTTTTAACTCCGCGACGGGGAACAGAAATTCGATAAAAAGTTACTGTCGCGCAATACTCGGCCAAGTCGTTACGCGGGGAACTTTAAAACCTACTTTTTTGCATTTTTTGTTTGTTCCTGGAAGTACGACATTGAAAACGTCGCCGCGGTACGTTTCATCCCCGTTGTCTTCTCGTCGCGAGGAACGATAAATATGATACGGAACGTGGCCGCGAACGCGACATTTTTGCCGGAAGTTTTCGATAAGAGGGGCTGGAGTGAAATCTAACGAGCGCGTAAACGAGAAAATAATGAAAACGAGGCACGAAGATTTGTCATTTGAACAGTCGTTTGTTCGAACTCGTTTCACGTAACGCGCGAACGGTTAGCGGAGTTACGTAGGAGTGTGTCGTCTCTTTGAAATCGCATTAGAAGTATCGATGCGCGAAAAGTACAACCTGTTGCGGTAAACTCGGGACTTGGCATTCTCTTTTATAGATGATGTTTCATAATGGAGCCGATGAAGCATAGAACTCCTTGGAAGGAGTCCACTCGCTTCGAGCCAAGAGTTATTCAATTTCGACGAGTCGCGAGGCGGAAGTATCCTAACATTTCCGGCCCTTTCAGCGTTTTATTTTCGAATGATAAACGATTGGCAAATTTGCGAAAGGAATTCTTACAGGGGTGGGTTTGGCTGCCCAAAAACGACGAGTTTTGTACGAACGTACTAGTTTTATTTGAGAGCTTCTGAAGGGAATTTTGTAAAATGACCGCCTTTGTTTTGTATTAATTCAATCTCTATTATCTAAATATTTTATCTTTATTAGTAGAAAAATTCAAATGTCTTCCCATTGCATTTTCTTAGTTGTTTGGTAGCAAAATTTGAACTATTTGATTTCATTTTTTGAATGAAGCGAAACATTGCAAAAAGCTGTGAATAATACAAAAGTTCTTATTTTTTTGATTTCGATAATCTTCACTTGTTTGTAGAATTGTTTAGAGGTGCATAGAGTGCTAGTTTTAAATATTTTCATAGAAATGTGTGTCATTCGTTGCGTTAGATTTGCGTTACAAGCAACATCATTTTGCAATTCACAGTTATATCATACACACTTAATGAAAAATGAAAAAGTTAAATCTCTATTGTAACAAATATAAAATTGGAATTAAATTTAACATCGAAATAAGCAAGATTCATGATCTCCTCGAGTTCGTTAGACCGTTGTTGACCAAACAGTATAATTTAATGCACCGTCGCTAATAACCCAACACAAAAAAAAAAATAATTCAAATGATTTTTCAGACACGTCGTCGAAGAAAACATTAGGTTGTTACATATAAAACATTCGATTTTTAAAACAAACTTTAAGAGAGTATATCCTTTTCAATAATAAACTTTATTAATCAAAGTAATTATCATTACATTCTATACATTCTTCCTCAACGTGTTTTATGTTTCCTAATTCTATTTTCGTAAAAATTTAGATTTCCCGAATTTATACATTCTTGAAAAATGTTTTTCACGGACTCTTGATTGGAAAACATTTTTTTCAAGAAGGAAGAGTTCGAGATATTTAAACAGATGAAAGTGAGACAAAGTTTTACATTTTAATGTGGAAAGCTTTTGCACTGTTGGATGAAGGCTTAGACACTTAAATTAAATTAGAAATCTCAGGATTTTATATAAAAGAAGATAAGAAAAAAACATATTGCTACGTAATTAGCAAGCTTTAAAATAGTATCTTACATATCTACAGACTACAGAATTCGTATTATACAATCGTACATTTCATATATAACAATCTAATATTTTTCTTACTTGACCGGAGCGTGCTCGACTAGTATTTACAAACATTTGATGAAACAGACAGTAGCATAGGCGTCGCACGGAGTCGCAAATGGTAAGAAAACATCATCGTGTCGCGTTCGGAGTGGTCGCTCTATTTGGCAAAGTGCTTCCCTAATAAGTTTGAGAATCCAAGGCGGAGCTCGGCCCATCTGGACTTTTCCGCGAGCTACTTATGGTTTATCTTTCCCCGGCGCGAATCGCATCGCCCTAAGCATCTGGGTGTTGCTGCGAACCCCTCTTGTACTTTTCCGGACAAAACATACGCGGTTTTCGCCGCGACGACGACGACGACTCCTCCGTCTTGGCGCTTTGCAATTACCCCAAATCTATGGCAACTTAGGAGCGTTGCATATCGTCCAAATTATACGTACTTTGGGTAACTTATTGCAACTTAAGCATCGGGACGCGTCCGCTGGCGCCCAGCCTCCCGGGTAATTGCTTAATTACGTCAATTAATGGGAAACGTCTCGGAGTCTGGTAACGGTGTTTCGTCACTTTGAATAAATATTTCTTGAGCGTTTTAGTGGACGTTCTTTCGATTTAACGAGAAACATTCGCGAAATGGCCTTACCCAAATTTAAAAAAATTAGGAACATGTAGTTTTTTAACCCTTTGACACTCTAAGAATTTTTATTAATATGAACAATTAGCAATACCAAATGCAATTTTGTGACGCGATTTCTAAAAATAATAAAATACTCTTTTTCCAAAAAAATGTATAAATACCTATAATTTAAATTTTATTTATGCATTTCCCAAATTCAATTTTTGTTATCATAAATGAAACTTGAATTGAGCTATGGTTAAACATGTAATTCTTCGAGTTTGAGATCTCAAGATTTGGTGGATACTTGAAAGTTTTTAAATTCTTTATAATTTCAAAGTAAATAATTGTAATTGAAACAAGATCGTGGTAAACTCGATTATACACTTTTCTGTAAAAAGTTTCATAATTATATTTAAAAACTTCCTTCTCTTAAATTTGAACGATTACGAGTAAAGGAAACAGATGTTCCGTATCTTTGGATGCTGCAAATCCATAAACTTTTATCAGAATCGAAGTTCTTAAAAATTTATCGATTCCAGCTTAAAAATTTCTTTCGAACGAAGATGGCCACTCGCAGCCACGCTGAAAACTCCTCTCGGTGTCGATCGATGGTTACACGTTTCTCGATGTAGGAACACTCCGCGCGGAATAAAAACACTTATATCTCCGAGGAGGAAGTAAGTACCTTCCGCTTTTGTTCTACGTGGCTCGAGATCGGCGAGGATAGACGCGATAGGAAGAAGGAGAAAAAGCAACCGCCTGCGACAACCATAATGGGAAATCGTTGATGGAGACATTATGCTTCTTCCATTACACACGATGAGAGCGAAGCTGCTTAAGGACCTCCAGTGTTTGGGGAAATTGCTATTCTCTCTGGAAAAACTGGTATACTCAAGTTGCATTATGGCGTTACCTACTTAATTAGATTTAAAAATGCAAGCTTCGCTCGCGATATCCTCCACACGTTTCCTGTAACGCCTCGACGAAACTTTCAGATACTTCGGACGACGATCCTTTTAGAACTTCTTAAGGTAATCTCGAGTAATGTGTCAACTTTTTCTTAACGTGGCCACCATTTTGTAATTATTATATACCATAGAAATATGGTAAACAGCATAAAATACAAGCACATCCTCTGATAAATACAGTTACGGACGAAATTAAGTGGACAGATAGGGGAAATAGGTATGAATTAAATTTAATCATAGTATAACTATTATGCACTTAAGTTTTGTATATTATATGTCTTAATGGTACATAGATTATTTAGCGAATATTTCAAATTAATATTTACATTTGTGTTGAAATGAAGTATAACGAAAATGTTGGTTGATTGCACTCGTTCAAGATGTTATTGCAACGCGAAAAATGTAAACAAGCGCGAAGTATCCTTTTCACTCTCACGCTGCAGTCTTATAATAAACTATTTGGTTGATGCGTAAGTTTTGCATAAAACAGATTATTCGTAAGGAAACAACAGAATGTCAGTAAGAAAAGAATTTTCAAATCAGATTCGTAACTTGATTACAGCGAACTGTCGAAATAAATGAAGTTACTGCAAAAAAAGTACAGTTTTTCTAAAAGTGTGGTCGAAAAAGTTAAACGTTGTACCACTGTGAGAGAAGATCGTCAAATTACTCGTAAATGTCGACTAAATCCAAGAATTTCAGCGCGAAAAATTGTTCGAATATTAAAATTAAGTGCGCCATTGAAAATAGTACAACGAAAGTGGCAGGAAACCGAGTTAAGATACTATAAATCGACAAAAGGAAACGTTTAGCTTTTGTTAAAAAATATATAAATATACCAGCATCATTCCAGAGAAGAATAATATGGAGGGATGAAATCAAATTTAAACTCCAGCAATTAAAAAGGAAGCGTCATATATGAAGAAACAGATACGAAGCATATAAAAACCTGTCTTGTATTATCACGTCGACTGTTAAATTTGGTGGAGGGTCATTAATGTTGTTGTGTGCTGTTTTTCGTGGAACGGAGTTGGCAATTTAATAATAACGAATGCAAACAAATATATTGAAATAATAAACGAAAATTTAGAAGAGGCAGTTATGAAAATGGGGCTCGAAGAAGAATTTATTTTGCAACAGGACAACAACCCGAGGCACACTGCTAAAAGAAAAACGAATCAATTTTGGAGAATTCCAATATTAAATTATTGAAATGGCTGACAGAAAGTCCGGATTTGAATCTAATCATTCAATATAGTATTAAATTCCAACGTGCGGTTAGAAAAAGGTAGAACAAGAACAATTGATTTAAATATTTACGATTGGCGTTTGAAAATATTGATAAAAATTCCATTGAAAATCTGATAAATTCATTGCACGATATTTAAAAGCAATTATTGCAGTAAAGGGTGGTCGTACTGCATATTGATTTTATATTTTAGTATATTTTATTATCTGTCAATATTTTCGTTAAATATTCCTTATTTCAATACAAATGTAAATATTAATTTCAATTATATGTTAAATAATCTATGTACCATAAAGACACATAATATAATTAATTCCATAATAGTTATACTACTTTGGTTAAAAATTTATACTTATTCCCTTTATCTGTTCACTTAATTCTGTCTGCAACTGTACATAATTCAAGTAAGTATAGTAAAAACAATAAATCGTTTTAATTGCCACGTCACCCACGTATGAATGACAGGTCTTTTCACTATGAAAATATAACAATTAATCCTCAAGCTGAAATTTTAAAGAAATAAATTTAAATAGAATTGATAAATATTAATATGACAGAAATAAATATCTCAACAAATTTTAAGTTGAGTAATTTACAATTGTCAACAATCGAAGTTTTGGTATTGCAAAACAGTTTACGGATTATATCCGTTTTCACGCGTTTTTTTTTTTAATGGAAGTGCGCAGATTTCTTGTTATTCCGTGATTCGAAACACATCTGGCTCCTCCTCGAAGGGTATCGCGAACATTGTGCACACGGAGCAACACACCGCAAGATTCTTTCGTGTAACAAGCTGCAAGCGAGGACGCGTAAACGTCGGACACGCCCATGATTTATGACATGTGCAACCAACGAAACGGTTTTGCCGGAATGCCGAGGCTGAAAATGAAAATGGTCGGATGACGCGTCCATAAAATTGCTTCAGATGCATCTTCTACGTGACCGGAATAAAGCCAACGCGGTTGCGTCACCCTTTCTTTTTTTGGGACACCGTGGAAAGCGAAGGAACCGAGTATCGACTTTGCAGACTTTCTCTATCGGGCACAAATTCTCCTCGAAGATCGATTCGCGGCTTAGAAAAATGTCGACGACATTAGACACGTGGGAAATATAATTTTTATCCGTCCGCGCGAGGAAATATTTATCGAGCGTTTGTCATTTTCTTCGGTCGTTATAGAATTTTCTCGACGGGAAGGAAGTTCGCGAAGAACTTGTGCTGCGGAGTTGTTGAAACATTTTTTCGGGAAATATCGAAAGGTGTTATATAAATTGAATATAAACTTATCGAGGAAGCAGCGAAAGTTCTTAACGGAGAACAAAGTTAAAAAATAGTTGGAACGCGTGTAATCGATTCGATGGGGAAGATTGAAAGGTCTCCGAAACATAATCGAATTCAAATCTTTGTTAATTAAAACACGCGTGTGTGATGATAAATAATTTTGTTTCATTTAGTTTCGTATTATTCGACCGTTGAATATTTTATCGGTTGCAGATATTATTCAATAATGATATAATTAGATCGATACACAATTATACGAAATTGATCCACGACTATGCTTTGTACTATTTGTGTTTATTTAAAACTTCAATATTTTATGTAGTATTAGTCATACAAGAACGTTTTTTAAATAAATTGTTTATGATTTTTGGCGGAAGAGTACACGTACAAACTCAATCATTTCTTTCACTCATATTTTCAACATTCTTTAAAGCATGTAGGGACTTATGTTTATTTTATATTCACAATTAGCCTGAGTATCTCTAGTTTGTATTTTGTATCGATACCTAAATACATCAAATGAATGAGGGTAAAAGTTTCAAACGGTAGTAAATTTTTGGAGTATCTTGGTAACTTTATTCCTGATACGAACAATCAGACAGAATTTGTTTAGAAGAGTTCCTTGTACATCCACTCGTTCCGAAGATAGCATCGGAAGCTTGGAAGTTTGGAGGGTAGTTTCGCCCCTCGAACTTAAGCTACGAAGCCAAGAAAAATACGTATCTTTTATGTTCGGCTGCGCCACAAATCTGCAAAGTTTCATCGAAATCGAAGCTCGAGACATTTCGTGGTTGTTCTTTGCCTAGGAGCGATCCCCTACGAAACAAAATTCGTATCTTGGATCGAGAGAACGCTATAACGATATAAGAACGGACATCCATCGTAATTTTTATTTTTCGTCGCAAGGACGAAGATAAAGTACAACAGATTAGGATTAAGAGGGATCATGCAATACATCGTCGCGCGATTCAGGTTCTGTTTAAGATAACGAAGGGCCGGATTAGCACAGAATTCGAGAAGAAAAGTTGTTTTTAAACAGAAGATCGAAAGAACTTGTGAAAATATTTCACAAAAAAATACAAAATAGTTATTTTCACGATATGCTGTGTTATAACTAATATTTTGCACAAACGTTTATGATAGATTTTAAAATATTTTCGTTTTCTATCTTTCTTTCGTTCGAGCTGTCGTTTCTACTTCGATTTTAGATTCGT
Organism: Colletes gigas; assembly: GCF_013123115.1. Lineage (NCBI taxonomy): Eukaryota > Metazoa > Arthropoda > Insecta > Hymenoptera > Colletidae > Colletes > Colletes gigas. Next base: position 3,148,224 of record NW_025106646.1, read on the forward strand.
CGGGCGAGATTTTTTCCTATCAGGCTCGCGAATTCGCGTTTAATATTTCAGGTCACGCAATCTCTGATACGCGAGCCAAGGAAATACTCCTGGGGAATTTGCGCTTGGTTCGCGTCCGCGTGTCGGTATATTTTATTTACCGCCCCTCTCTCTCTCTTTCCATTGATTCCTCGTCACCCGGAGATCTATGGATTTTCTTTCGGTATTCTTCAACATCTGCTCAACTCGGGCGCATCCGTTCTTGGCGCGGTCGTAAATCGTGCCGAGTCGGCTCCCGGTGCTTCGCGCGCTTCGAGACGATGAAAAATGAGAAGTTTGCTCGAAAGCCGCGATTTCGCGGGCACACCCGCCTATTGCTTTTCATTTCGCGTCTCGCGATTGTCGCTTTTTCTCGTTATGGAGATTCGGTTCCGTCAGCTTCCAGGCGTCGCGTGGCTGTTTCATTTTTGCTCCACATACCCAACCACGACGCACGTTCGCCTGACCCCGTCATAAATTACTTTTCGCGATGAAACCTCTCCTATATATATATATATATTTTTTTTTCCACCCCCGTCGCGAGAAATAACAGGTCGTAAAAAGAGCCCGACACGACGTTTGCCCTGACCTTGATCCCATCGTTAGCAATCTCTTCTTCGTTGGTGCACTTATCTCCTGGCTCCCGACACCGATATTTCATCGCGTTGAGAAAACACGGATTTCGTTTCGCGAGAAACTTGTCGACCGTGCCAACACCGTGTGATTCTAATCTCCAGGGTGGAGGCAATATTTAGATTCCATACAGTACAGCGTCACGGATTCTGGAGCGTTTGTGCTCAGATTTATTAAAAAGATTCACGAACAATGCATGTATTTTTATCCAAAATCGTTACGTTGACAGTTACTTTAAACTGCAGTTTTCTTTATACAGGGTGTTATCGAACGGGTGGTACTATCGGACAGAGGGTGAATCTATGTACGAAAATAAGTCGAAAAAAGGAATAATATTTTTCTCTTCGTTTCGTCTACAAGAAGATCGAGTTTGATAATTGTTTCAAGCCCTCACGTAGCATGATCGTTTTCGTTTACGCTTTCATATTCGTTGCCCTCTGTAATGTTTACATTCCGTCTCCAGTAGTACGACTATCGGCCACTTTTATCGTTAGTCTGTTTGTATCAGTCGAATTGCAACCATGTCTCGCTACAGCAATCGTGAATACGTTGGTGAAAGCATTTGGAGCGCAACAGAGTCATCCAAACAAAAGGGTGATACAGAAAACAGAGCACAGATTAAGTGAGTATGGTGTATTTCATAATTACCATAAATCTGATGGCCGTAAAAGATCTGTAAATTTTGATACAGCAGTTCTTAGCACCGAGTAATAATAAATGTATTATCAACACATTTTAAAATTCGATTTTCTCGTAAACGAAGCTTCAAATGAACGAATTTTATTTCTTTTTTCGACTTATTTTTGTACATAGAATCCACTACTCGATGGTACCACCCGTTCAGTAACACCCTGTATAATAATATTTTATTAGGAACATACATGAAATCTTTCCATCCAAATTGAACTGTAAATTTAGTAATTCGTTATTTAATTTAAGTATTAAGAATTTCATATTCATAAACACTTCAATTTTAAATATCTTTAATGTATTTTATTTGGAGCGGTTTAATCATAGACTGTTTTGCACACTTTACTTTCGTCAATAAATTGTTTATTTTATATTTGTACACATTTCGTGCCATACAGTCGCACAAATAAATAGAATTAACGGTCAAATGACATTTGTATTATTCAAAGTATCGAAGATACGCACGATTTAAATATTATTTGCAACTGCAGCGGGTCATTAATTTTCTAATTGTAGGCACGAAGGATTAATTCAGTTAAATGTTCCTCACGGTCATTGAAAGAGACTGAAATAATGGATAGCGCGGGACCGTGAACCGCAAGAACCAAAATCTCCTAGAAAGCTTCTTTGCTTCTTGTCCTTTGTTCCTCCGGAGGCAAGGCTGACGCGAAAGTAGACAAATTCAAAGGGAAATAATTCGTCTACCCGGGAGGGCTCTGAAGTTCTTAGCGACGTAGCCCCGAGGGATCGAAATACCGAAATAAATGCACGGTTATTGGTAGAAGCCCGATGCCTGAATTCACCTTAATGACATTCTCCGTGAAAACGCGTGCACCGCGAGTCCGTACGAAATAAATATTTCATTAGAAAACGGGGGCAAAAACGTCTTGATTCGATCCTGCGTGACTGACGCTCGGAAAAGGAGTTTCAACGTCAGCCTGGACAGACGGGTTTCTTTCTGCTCCACTTACTTTGTACGGAGGCATCCTTCGTTCTCTGATTTGCATTATTTTGCTACGAACCTTGGCTTCGAGGTGCCTTTCCGGTAATTTAAATTCTAAGAAAATGAATTTCAATGACGCGCGAGGACGGCTCGAATAGAAACGAAACTCTTCGTTCGTTAGACAAATAGTGGAATCATAGTAATTTAAATATTTCAGCAACTAATTGCAATCCAGAAAAATCGACGTGGATCGTGACAAATTCTTAATAACGCCCATTTCGATCCCCTTGGCGAGCTAGTGCCTCTAATAAAAACGAGACGAGGTTCCTGTTAGGGTTCGAAGCGTTGTTATCGAATTTCACCCACCGAGAACGTCACACCCGATTAGATTCCTCCGCACGTTTCGTCCCCGTTAGCGTTTAAACGCGATTTCGCGCGCTTCGAAGCTTTGTACACGCCGCATTGTTTCCGCGATGTTCCCCCATCGTCCGTCGCGTATTGTTTACCGCGTGTTTCGCGCCAGAATTGAAACACAAACGCGGTTTATCGCGCCTGTTGCACCGTTAATTGTACTTGACATTTTTTTTCTCGTCGGTCGTTCTTCGTTCGGGATCACGTTCCTGACAGAATCAGAACGCCAGCGACTCGAACAATCGCGGTTGCTCGAGATCCTTGCATTTTGTAATCGCGCTTCCGTATGTCTGCTGTGCACAGGACAGGAACAATATCGTCATCACCGGGACACGGTATCGCGATCCGTACTTTTGGCTGTGGATGAAAACCGTGGAAAATCCGACTAGTCGTATCAGAGTTTCGTGGAAGTAGCTACGTTCGCGCAACAGAATCTTTGTAGTCAATTCGTAATAAGAACATCATAGTAATTGGTGTATTGTGGCTCGATATACTCATATTTGTTAAGATTTCTTAGAAAATTAACTCCTTACAATGACGTGTCTGACTCGTCACAAGTTTGTGGCGCTGCTTTGCTGCGGGTAGGAACTCGTGAGAATCGTGGGAGGACAAAGAAGGAAAGGAGGGAGCGTGTTTCGTTCGGGCCTGTTAGTGGGCTCATCAGTAAGGCTTTCCAGCAGGCCCTGTCTTAGATGACTGAGATATTGGGAAGTCGTTCGAGGAATGTATACGTAGCAACTAAGGGGTCGGTCGAGCGCTTGTGAGAGCACAATCCCTCTGGTGGCGAGCATGGGAGGCGACGCCACAAGTTTTCGATGTCAAGTTTCACAATTATGAGGCCACTCACTCACCATTGAGCCTTATAAATTAAAATCAACACATTTTAACATTCACGAAGTATTCGTAAAACAAATTAATTTTTTTCGTGCCCATTCCTTGTACGAACAAATTTAAACAAAAGTCAAGGGGTAAATACCTTCTCAAAGAGCCTTATCAGCTAACACGAAATTACAATATGAGATGAACTTAACTGTTGAGCATTTGGGTGCGATATTAATACTAAAACTACCGACACTTCATGAATACTCATCTCTACCATGAACGATCAATTAACCAGTCTTTCTTTTTCTCTTTTATGAGGCAATGTACTCCTAATGTTTGCATTATACGTATAGAATGTTGTGGTTTGAAGCTTATTCGTAAGATATCTCTTTTATGTTACATATTTTTTCTTATAGCATGCATTTCAAATATCTGTACAAAAATATTCAATAATTTAAATGTGCATACTTATGTTAGTACTGTTACATCATTCAGACAATTTACAAACTTTACAAGCAAATTTATGAAACACCCTTGAAAACGAATTTTGTTTCAATTTTCAATGAAATGAACAATTTATAATCCATGGATCGTATAAGTAATAGGAATTGCTGAAACTTCTTTACATGCATAGAGTCAAAGCATGTTCATTGGATATAGGATGAGAAGTGAACATTGAAAGGTTCATTGTATGTATACTATAAGAAAAGTCGTGAAGTTAAATTTTAAAAACAGTCATTTAATCGGTCGTAATAGGTTTAGTATTAAATTATTTGCTTTTACGAATACTTCTAGCTCAAATATCTTTTATTACAAATTTTTTGAGATTAATTCTTTTCTGCATTTTTCGATAAAATTTAGTTAGGATGAACCGAAACATGTATCTAACTAATATTTCTATTTACATTTAAGCATTCCTTGTTCTGTATATATTTGTATAATTCTTCGTATATACATTAACGATTATTCTGAAGCAAATTCAGATACAATATAATTTTGTATAAACATCATTACAAAGTTTTTAATGATCTATGTACAAAATTTACTTCTTCTTGTGTAAATACGTAGATGGAAGATTTAGAAATTCCTATCAATTGTCGGTGAAGAGGATTCGAATAATAGACCGAAACAGAAACATTTAACGTTTGGCCATTAAAGGAGTCCAACCGTGCTCGTAGCTGGAATTTATTACGCCGCATTTACACGCGTAAATTTATCAGGACGTTGACCAGCCGTCGAATCGTTGAAATGCGGTCGATCGATGATGGTCGGCCGATTACTTCGTTTCATTGGAAAATAATCGTCAGTATCTTCCGAGCCGGTTCGTCGATATTGGGAAACGCTGCGCGAGAAATAATTGTCGACTTCTGACACTAACAAGAAACCCACGTGACGTATTGCTCGCCGATTTATTCGAGGCTTCCCAGATAAATGGGGAAACGAAAAGTATTCGACCGCTGTAACTCGGTTACTCGATAAAAAACGAAACGTGCAAAGAAAGATTAATACAAGTAAATTTTATAATTTTTCGTGTGACATCTTTTTTGAAAATATATTTTTACTGTTGCAACTCTTCACTAGTCTATTTTCCCAGTGCAAATAATTAATTTCTAAATTTTATATAGTATAGAAGTTTTTAATTTATTGTCCAAGAGTTCCAGAAAGGATTTTGTATTTTCTGGCACAGTTATCAGTGATTTTACAATGAACCTCGTATAAACGGATAATGTGATTAAAAATAAAATGTATAGATTTTACAGCATGATCTTTAATGAATACACTATGAGGTGTCCGAGAAATTCTTAACAAAAAATTTTCTACGTTCTCGCGAAGAAATATGTAAGACATTCGAGCTCCTATCGCCGTAAAAAAAATCCCATTCAACAAAACGTAAGAAATTCTGAAACGACCTCTTCATTAGGACGACATCTTTCTTTAAGAAATTGTAATCATCTTTTCGATGTTCTTCAGCCTGCATACGTTACATTTTCTCAGCTGGTTATTTCTCTCGGTTCAATCTTTACTATCCAGCTCGTACAATACGTAAAGAAAAATCGGATGCTAACGAGGACGTCCACGCACGAGTTACCTCGTCGGACATTCGTTGAAACGAAGGAGAGAATTTCAAAGTAGGAAGTTATTAAAGTCTTTTTGCGCGTAGGGTTAGAAATGACCCAAGGCGGGGGCGCGGGATCGGGGCAAAGAACGAGAATGTCTTGGTTATGAGTTTTACGGGCGACGAGGAGATCGAACGAGAGCACTCCCCCAAAACTCGTTGAAAATTCCAATAATGCTAACGATTTTCTCCTGGACAAATGAGCCACCGGTATGCGCGTCGGCATCTTCGTCAGAGGCGCTCGATCCAGAATCCTCCCTTATCAAATTCCAGCCCGATTCGCGAAAATATGCTTCGCTCGCGGGTGTTCGTTGACGATTATTGACATACCCGTGAAACGTCGCGTGTCATTTTGCAATCAATGAAAGCACACGCCGTACTTCCTGACGCTGCTGTCGTGAATCAACTGTTTCGCGTACAAACATTTCTGCGAATTAATGAACGGGTTACTCGTCGGTTACACCTGTTGTGCAGTATTATTTATTAGACGTCCAAAGCGAAAGTACACCGAAAGAAAATTTTACAATCGAATAAACTAGGCTTAAAAATGGTAGAAAAACAATTCCCAATGCAAAATGCAAACGAAGATTTAGGATAGGATACGTTATTATCAATTTCCAAGCTTTTGTACATGCAGTAATGTGTTTTAATATTTGAGATCGTGTAGATTCTTTTATTGAGGTTTAACATTACCCACAGTTTTGTTGAATTAACACTAAAACTACCAAAGCAGTCAAAATGACCCATTCATAATTTCTAATGACACTTGTAAAAAATTTATTCGACTGAATTTTTGAAAATTTATCACAATTTTCTGTAATTTCGCCGTTCAAAAATATTTACGAAAAGTTATTAACGATATGATACAAATTTCTAATTACTTTGTTGGTATCTTCGAGCAATGAAGTAGGAGGTGATGAATTGAATTATAGAAAAGCCCTTCATAGTTATTTGACTCCTACGATGCCCTTACTGTGTTCAATTTCCAAAGCAAAATAAATTTAGCGAATGGTAGGTAACATGTTCATAGTGAAAGGTCCGGCTAACCGAGGATCCAAATGAAAGCGTATTTTTTAACACTAGAACTATTGTAGTAATAAAAATGACCCGACTGAATGTTTGCAAATTTACTCGTGGTTTTTTATAAGAGAATGAATAAACATTTATTTCCATTGCATTATACATCTCTTCACGTATCCATTGTTTTAATTTCTTTGGTACAAATACTATAATTGTCGGTAGTTCTAGTGTTGAAGATTTCTACTAAGTTGTATAACGATATTGCTTATAAATTTGTCATTGTTAAACCGCAGATGCGTCGAAATTAAGATGTTTGGCGATGTAAACGTTTGACTGGGATGGCATTTATGCGTCTAGGACCGCGGTGAATTAGTATCACAAGTTGTAGCGGCCGGGCGAGATTATCCTCGCGCGGCGAAACGATTCTCCTGCGATTTACAGGAAAGCCATTTTGCGGAATAAGAGTGTTCTCGAATCTGCTGGCGAAGATAAGGGTAGATTACCTATAGGCACAGTGCTTAACTTCTTCCATATAACGTTCCACACCGCCGGGGAACGATCTCGTTCGTTGAATTTTTATGGTTGTTCGCCGTACCAGCTGTAACGCCCGAGAAAGTACGATAGTATTATTACACCCGGAGATCTTAAAATATCGCCCGGCCGTATATTTCATGTACGTGGGCGATTTTGCTGCCTTAGACAGAGGGAACCGGGCGCACGATCGAAGATTGCATTTATTCTATTCCGTTTGTGCTCCTTTCAATGAGACCACCGTACCCGCGGATACGCGAACACGTAAATCAGAGTCGAACAATGGTACAGAAAAATTGCAGCCGTGTATTTATCGAATATCGTCATATTAAAAAATCGTGCTGGAAGATCTACGCGCAAATAAACGAAACATGCCTCGTGCAATCTACTTAAATGACAGAAAATGGAAAAAGATTTTTTAGGTAAACTTAAATATAGGAAAAACAAAAAAAGAATTGAATGTAAAGAATTTCGAATTGAACCATAATTGAGAAACTTCCAATTCCGGACATTGAAATTTGTAAGTTTTACGATTTACATCAACGTCTGTTTTTAATTGCAAACTCGAAACATTTATTTACCAATTTTTCACTTTCGTCTTCGATGTTGAGGCTTCTAAATGTTACTTTCTACCCGGGATTTTCACCTTTCAAGTTCAGCCTCCTAATTAGGGTGATTAAGTCTACGCGAGCCGTCTAATGGTAAAGAATCGTCTGGCACCCTTGTAAGAGGAGTAAAATTGCAAGGAACCTAACGCACTCGCGAACATAAGCAGCCAGTAGACGCGCGTTATACGACACGTAGCGAAATTTCACGTATTAAGAAAGTTTTGAAGCAGTCTTTAATAAATATTAATTGTATATATGCTTCAGATATAACAGAAGTTTATTTTTATTCATTTTAAACAGTAAAATTATATATATTATTAAGTTTCTAAAAACAGTAATCCTTTTATGCTAAAATATTGTCCTATTTTCGAATAAAAGTTTCCAAGTCTCGTGCGAGCTGTCGGAAATTAGCTGAGGGTTGAAGCATTGATCGCGTTGCACTTCTTAGCCATTTAAGTATTACAAGGGTGTTGATTACGCTGTCGCTTGAAGGCTAGCGAAGGTAATTACGGTTATCAAGCTCGTAATATTATTAAACACAATTTTAGTACGTGGAAACTTCCTGTCGTTGAAGCATTTTCGTCGAAAAGTAATTTTATTCGTTGTATCCAGATACATCGGTAAGATTTCGTATTCTTACAAAGCTTTCTTGTCGACGGTTGTTTATAAAGTTTTCAATTTCATACGAGAAAGTCAGAGATGGACAAATCTAGATAAAAATTACGAATAACGAATAAGAAGAAAGCTCTTTAGTCTTTAAATAAAAACACCATCTATAACTTCCCTCAGTGTTTTATCAAAACAATTTTGGTTGTTGAGTACTCTTGTCGCAACGATATTTTGATTCACTCCTTTCGTTAGACACTTGCTTTCTTTCAGCCATTACAAGATACAATTTTTAAAAATGTATAATAATAACTAAAACTATTTCCACGAGAATTTTTCTATTACCTGTTGCGCCGTTGCTCGTCTAATCAGAACTATTCAGCTTCTTAAGAGACACATCAGAGACAAAGTATTTATTTTTATAGTATACTTTACGATTTCTTTTCTTTTCCATTTCTTAATCGCGCCATTCTTTTACCAAAGTAAATACGAGCAATCAGATTGCGTGAAGTTAAACTCACCCACACTTATCAAACCCTTGGTTAGCCGTTAATAAACGACTTCGGGGATTTGGCCCGTCTCGCTACCCTCTGGTTCACGCTGGAACGAAATATTCTCCTCCCTTTCCCTGAAAAGGCATTACCGAAACGAATGTCAGCATCGTTTCTTTCTTTGCCGATCCGTACGAACCATCCGTGCGCCCGACGGAAGACACAAGTTCGTCGATCGTAGCACGGTGTTCCTCCTCTGCACGAAGATTGAACTCGACAGCCGCAAAATGGCGCGTTTTCGTTCGCGTACGACGCGCGCGTTTCAGTCAATCGATACGTGTATCGCCTCCGAATATAATATTTTGTTCCCATCGAACAATAATTTGTTCCTGCTCGACGAGGTGCTGTTTAAATCGGCTTATTTCAAAACAAAACTGAAACAACACGCTTTGTAGGCTGGCAGTGGTGATTCGAACGTTTCGATAGTTTGGATTTTCAATAATACAGTAACGAAAGTAATTATCCATGTTCCTGTATGTTATCAAAATGTGAGGTAGTTTTACTCTGAACGAAATAAAAGAATGAATTATAAATTGTGAACTAATGAAATGACATTTTAAACTTATATTAGAAATATGAAACTTAAACTAAAACTTCAGAGTGAAACTACATGCGAAGAGCTTTTAAAATAAAATTAACACGTTGACTGCTTGTTTTTTATGTTTAGAATCGTCCTGAACATTTGTTCGAATTTCAGTATGGATAATAGAGGTATTCGATAGTTCAGTGGCATATTTTACAACAATTTTTGTAGTATTTAATATTTATCGGGGGGTTATTCAAGTAATTAAATACTTCTATTATCAAAACAGAAACACAGATTTTATTGAATTAAATCAAATGTCAAGCATTTTAAGCGACGAATTTGCACAAGAACCGATGCATGTGTCAGAATATCGCTTGACTAAACTCAAATAGGCACCGATAACACCGTGCAACGTGGAGCGGTAATTTTCAGCGTATGAAATAATTTTTATCAATAAACGTCACGGACTAACGCCATCGAGTTTGTTGTGGCTCGAAATACAACACGCCATAATAATTGTAAAATCATTTGTGCGTAAATGTTGCATACTTTTTGCATATTTATCGTGCACAAATATCCGAGGTGTATCGATCATCCAATGTTAGCATGTACTAGTGATTAGGCTAGTATTAAATCTAAGGTTTTGATGAGCGGAGGGATCGGGGTTACAAAGGAGGAATTGGGTGTGGTTAGTCACAGGGATTGGTTATTCAGGGAAGCTGTAGGAAAGGATTACGGAAGAAGCGGGGGTGCAGGGGGAGGTAAATGCAATCGAGAAGTCACGAATAGGGATGTGGGAGTATTTGAAGGAAACCAGGGAAGGTTTCAGGATGGTCGTATCGGAGCCTCCTAATTTATGGTCACCGTGGCTGGTCGAATGGCGGAAGGAAATTGTCGGATTTGAATTGTCACTCAGCGTGCAGTCATCTTTCATTTTTAACCCTCTTACACCCTTACTGTAGCCACGTAGCTACATCTTTAGAATTATCGGACGGAATATTACTGTCGTCAAAATTTTAAAACGCGTGAATATTTCCTAAATGTTATGATTGCTCTTAAAATTATTAGACGGTGCGTTGACCCGATCGTCTTTCGATGTTTTTCTTAATATTTCGCGCGAGATGTCCGATCGCGAGGCGTTACAGATCGATTTCCATCGGAATGATTCGCCCCAGTGCAGCAGTGGCGGGAATTTACTTTGATCGCGTCGCTATAAATCTGACGGTAAAGAGTTTCTCTTTGCATCAGACGCCGTTATTGCCGTGAAATTGCGTTTAAATTCGAGTTGTATTTTAACAGGAAAAAAGAAATCGATATTTCACCGACCATTATATTGGATTTCCACGTCCAATCGCTATCAAAAACTGCGCGATCTATTATTATCCGGCCTCCCCGCCGCGTTTCCAATCCAGAAACAAATTTCCATTTTCCTGAAACTCAATTTATCAACCGTACACCGGTATCGAGCAGCGAACAGCTCCATTGAAACGACGACGCGATCGACGTTGAAACGATAACTGGTAAGGCTAGACGCACAGTTCACGCTGTACGTTTGATACGCGCACCAAGCACTTGATTCGTAACAAAATTGTAGAGTAAACGATAGCGTATCGAGTCGGTGTCGACACCTCCCAAGGAGGCGTATCGCTGCGAAGTACAGTCCGCCGCAAAAAGGCGAAAGGTTATCTGTACGAAGACTGAAGACTCGCCAAATTTTATTGTATTCGTATTTATTACAACTTTTTTCAAAGTTACTACCTTTAAAAGTGCAATGAAAGATAATTAAATGCGACTCGAGAAGCGGGAAAGATATAAAAATATAACTTGGCATAATTCAATCCTTGTCCTGTGGACTTTGGGTCCATTTGGACCCATGTAAACTGTTTCTTTCGGAGTCGCGAAGATTTGGTTTTTAACAAATAAGAAAAGTGATATTAACCCCTTGTTATAAGTTCTTGATGTCAAGTTTCACAATCATGAGAGTACTCGTCATCAAATCTTATATATCAAAATCAACACATTTTTACATTCACGAAGTATTCGTAAAATAAATCTATTGTTTTTCGTGGCCATTCCTTGTTTGGATAAATTTAAACAAAATGATGTAGAATACGTCTGAAAAATTATTTGAAATTAAATCGTACGTCAAGGGGTTAACACTAACCCTTAACTGGTAGCATGGGTGAAAATTCACCTGAACGAAATTTTTATACATCGTTTTATTAGTTAAAATTTATTCTATTTAATTTTTCTGTAAACTTGTGTTTCGAAAAGAATATTTTCATTTTATTTCGAGTATTAAAAGTTAAACAATAATGATATAATTATAGTGTGCATTTAACTTAGATAAATTCGGATTTTAAAAACAATATAGTTTTCATTTTATTTTCAATATTATAATCGCAGCGTGCAAGTGAAAATTCACATTAAAGTATAGCACCATTTAAAAGCTTTTGCCATTTAAAGTTTGTTCAATCGAGTGCCTTAAGTGCACATCAGGTATACTGAATTTGATCAGTGATCGATCGATTAAAAAAAATATAAAAAAAATTGCAATAGCTGATTTTAATCTCGAATTTGTCACATGGTAAAAGGATCGTACATACATTCGATTAACAATATCAATTTTTTCACTGGATAAACAATTTTCTAAAATACCTTTTCAGGGGGGAGGGGGGGTAAATACCGTGAAACGTAAGTTCTCGTTAAGAATACGGCGTTCGCGAGACGTAGACGAGAAGGGGCCACGGTAAACGAGCATTAGGTCGTTAAAGAAAATCACATCCGAGCAGTGTCTTCGTCACGGCGCGATCCGTGGAGAGATCGTCGAGACGGAATCGCTGTCGTCGTTCGATCAAGGACGCGCGTCGGGCGTCGTAACTTCCGCGCGAGACTACTTTATAAAGTCCATCGACCCAACGGCAGAGCGAGAAACTAGCGTGGCCGGGGACGTTCATTAACATACAACCGTCGTCGGTTTGCGTCGCGGGCGCAAGCAACGTCGAGGAGTAATTACGCACGCCTAACGCGCCCGTGTATCGCGACACGTCGTTGCGTCCCGGGGATACCCCGTGCGCCGCGAGAATCTCCTTGCTCTGTGCGTGGGTGTACGCGAGGGGGACGCGTGTGAGCATCGACGCGCCGGGAAGAAAGAGCGAAGGGAACCGGGATAGAGACACGCGAACCATCCCTGTCGAAGGGGGTTGGTAACCGTAAAAGGGAAAGGGAGCAGAGGGTTGTATATATCGGAGGGACGGCAGAGTTCGAAGGTGGAGGGCGTCGAAGAAGGGGACGTAGGGAGGGAGGAGGGGATAGATAGTAGTAGCGTCGTCAGTATCTACCTGCTGCACCGGTAGTCGAGGGGATAGACGAGGGGTTAGGTACGCAAGAGAAACGGCGTCGCTGGGTGGTGGTGGTGGCAATGGATAGTGGTTGAAGGGTAGAGAATCCGGCGGGTTGGCAAGACTGCTGATGGTGGTTGTAAGGATGGTGGACGGTGATAGTGGTGGTAGAGAGAGAGGAAGGTGGTTACCACCTACCGGTAGTGTCGGGTGGTGGTGCGGTGGTGGCAGAGGGACAGAGAGAGAGTGGGAGAGGGGGGAGTTACGGCGGGTGTAGTAGTAGTAGCGGTGGTGGCGGGGCGGTGGTGGAGGAGAGGGTGCGGCATCGTCGATGGTGGTTGTGTTGCCGGTGGTGGAGGAGGCATGGGTTGGTTTCAGTGTTCGCGCGGCCGCTCCCTGTCGCACACGGACGACTCACCCCGACGCTGCCGGCGTCGCGACGCTCTCGCCGCCGAAAACGTGCTCGCGTAAAATACGCTGCCGCCTTTTCAACGGCTCGGTGTGCGACTCGCTTCGTCGACTCGCGTGACGAATTCGCGACTACGAGCCCGTGCGTCGCGGGTAACGCGGCTACGCTTCCGAAGCGTGACGCGGAGGAACGCTGGCGTCGGTCGTGCGAGTTTTTTCGTCGCCAGACACGTGGACTTTCTTGCGACGAGAAGTGTTCAGTGTCGTACGCCCGGTGGATAATCCTACGCGTCTCGATCTTTGAACGCTCTCTCGTCGGTGCTTCCGGGCATTTCGTGTTTCCTCCGATCGGGGTGCAACGTCTTCGCGCACAGGAGGGTGGAAGCATATTTTCCTCCGTTACGAATTAGGAAGTACGCCGTTTTCGAGGGTGACCGCGATAACGGTTCAAGCCAACAAGTGTCTTAAATCAACAAGTCGAAAGTGCCAAGGTCGCGGCGGACAAACCGGGCCGGTTAATTGCAGAGAGTTTTCGTCGCCGTGATCGAGGTCGGATAGCAAACAGCGGCCGCGATAAGGAGGATCATCCGGGGCCGGATAAGATCCGGTGGCCACCGTATCGGACGAGACCGTTCGATCGAACGCCAGTTACCAGCGAGAACAATCGGCTTCGAGTACCTCGTGTCGAGAGGTGCCAACACGTGCCGTCCTGTTTCTAAAACGCTTGCGCCGCCCTCGTTAATAATTGATGCTTAAAGCGAGATACGCCGCTCTCGCGAATCTTGCGGAAAGCGAGAGGAACTTATTTCCACGCTTCGATCTTGCTTCGTCACGTGTTCACGGGGAACCTGTGGAATTAAAGATTACCCGACGAAGAAACGCCTGAAAGTTCCACCGTCGATATATCCAGGCTGTATTATCGATGTTCCGTGCACAGCGAGTCGTGAAAGTAACCGGGGTAAACGATCCGTAATTACGATCCACGTTCGCTGGACGAACGAATAAATCATCGAACGTATCGATTGTCAGGGAAATTTTCATATATTGTTGGGAATCAGCGATGTTAATGGCGTAGCTCGACTCGTCGCCGGGGTAAACGTTTCGCGATAAATCTCCGGGGCGCAGAGTCCGTGAAATTCGCGCGACACGAGGGACCGTCATCCGGTAGGCCGAACGACGTTAATTATTCTCGCGGAAGGATGCGTGATAATCGTAGTACGCGGAAGCAGATCCGCGCTCCTCGACGAGCCGCCCACGGAACTCGTTGTTGATCGAAGCAAACGTTGAAACGTTCCCGTCAGCGTGCTCCAGACGTTCGACGTGGGGGGATCAGTGGTTTTAATATTCTCGCGGGATCGCCAAACCGAGGACGATAATTCGGTCCATCGAGCTTCGACGGACCACGGTTACGAGGACCAATTTACTGCTCGAATTGTCGTTTGGACGCGTGGATTCTAGGACAGTTCGTCGATATCGAACGACCGTTTGCAAGAAGAGGCGAAGGCTCTCGAACGATCCGCCTCGCGGCGATGAATTCGATCGTACAGATGTCGTCGATCTCCTGGGGACATTAAGGCCCCTCTCGCTCTCCGCGTCGCGTGCAGCCCCGTCACCGTCGTCGTCGTTCTCGTCCTCGTCCTCGTCGCCGTCATCGAATTCCAATTATGTCGCAGCAGAGGAGAGGTTCCATACATGGCGGCAGTCCCGTTCCCGGCCATCCAGCCACCAACGTCCCCGTCTCCGCCTCTCACGAGGTACAAACGAGGGGGATACCTTTGCCAGGAATGGTACCATCGCACTCTATCCACGGCAATCCTATGCAAGGGAATCCGACCTACGGGTTCGTCAACCCTCTCGGGCCCGCTGGTCTCGTTCATTCTTCGCCTACGCACCAGACGGTCCTCTCCGGAATCCCTCATCACTCGACGGCCGTTCACCAAGGTATTAACTGGCCGCTTCGTCCCGTAATCGTGATTTCCGCATCCGGCGAGAAAGACCGCCCGCGACTCGTCATGGAAACTCAGACTCTGACGGTGACGATTTCGATCCCAATTGGAACGTTCTGTTTGGTTTTATCGCGGTGTGTACTCGTATTTGAGGATTCGACGTAATTATCCAGTGTGGGAATAGTGATACACGGTTATTCGTTTTATGAAACTCGTGAAGAAGTCCGTTTCTTTAATTATTAGGATGTTCGTTCAGTTGCTTTGTAGTGCTGCGCACGAAAGTCTGGATATTCGATTGAAAATGATTAACGAGAGATTCACGAAATACGTAAATGTTATTTGTTAACGATTTATGTTGAATTTTAGTAAAAATGCGTTAACGAAACATGAGAGTAATATTAGAGATTGGAGAAAGAATTGCAAATTTAATCTTATCTCGAAGGAAATTAAAATGTTTCTTGTTGTCGTCGACGTCTTCCAAGCAATAGCTATCCCATCGCGAGAGGAAATTGCGATTTCGAAGCAATAAAGTTGCCGATGTGTTTTCGGCCGACGTTGAAGGTTGAGTCAGCCAAGTAATATCAAAGCTACTAAACCAGGTGGTAATCAGACGGTACCAAGTTTGGAGAACTCACTGCGTGTGGAAGAACTTCCCAGACCAAGCTGAAGATTACGGACTCCGTTGTCTGAGAAACGTGTAGTCGAACGTTGTCGGTTTCCTTGACCAGCAAACGCTCTCTTTCGCTCCAATTCGTCGCTCGCATTAATCAATATCGATAACGATTAGGCGTGACTGTTTCGTCTGGTTTAACCCTTTGCCATACAATAACGAGTCTGACTTGTTACAATTCTTGATGTCAATTTTCACAATTGTGAGGCTACTCACTCGTCGTCAAGTCTTATATATTAAAATCAACACATTTTTAACATTCACGACCGTTCCTTGTACGAATAAATTTAAACAAAATTAAATAGTATACGTTTGAAAAATTACATTAAATCGTACGTTAAGGGGTTAATGCTCATAATCGAGCAAATTAAACTCTTGTCGTGTATTAAGTTTTGCAGTCGATGTTAGTTGGATCCGTTCGTGTCTCTCTATGTTCAGTGCGATGATTTTACGTAGAAAAAAGTACGCGTCTAACGGTTAATTTTTGTTGTCTCTGACGAGATCGTTCGAGCTCCATTTGCCGCCCCAGTCGATTTTTCTCGTTTCACACAAACGACTGGAACTGGTTTCCTGATTCACACAAACTTGCTCCGCAAGTTTTTCCTCTGTGCCATATCGGGTTGGAGCATATTTCAACGTGAACCGAAGCTGCGAACCGTATAAAACTAAAAGAATAGACTCTTTCCTCCACGTAAAATCCACTGTGTTACACAGGGTGATTTTGTAAATCAAGTTGTAACTGTTTCATAAAGGACAATATAACAAATTGACAGAGGAGAATGTTTTTTCTTACACGGAATCTTAAATGCATTGAGTATGTACATTTTCCATTTGGAAATTGTTTCATACCAGTAGCTGTTCAAACATTTCTATGATTCTCATTTGCTTCAAAATAGATGTCATGAAAATTAAATTTAAATCTAATTTCATTTTTTACTTATTTTATCAATTTAATCTTTCCAATATGTATCCAGGTGTTGCGTAGATCACCATTTTTTATGTTATATAAAACTTCCTCGAGCTCGAGCCGAGGCGTTCGATTTGAATTTAAATCTGTTTTATTATCCCAAAGGTAAAAATGCTATAAAAGTGTAAAAGGAAGATTTCTTGTTGGCGTAAATACGGTTCGCAAAAGGTTTTTTCAATTTAAAGTTGGTAATTTCTTCCTCGAAGATGCGAAACGTTCCGATAGACCGTCCTCGGTTGATGGCTTCCAAGTAAACGCGTTGGAAAGTAATCCACATCACGCTACGAGGGGAGGATCGTAGATACGTTAAAGATCTCGAAGAAGATCGTATCCGATCATTTTCATGAAGATGTTTGCGTTAGTCGCCGCGATATCTGAGTACCGCACCCTCTGATAGGAAAACAAATTCAGCGAATCCCACTTGCACTACGATTCGTTCTTTAAACGCGATTAGGACAATTAATTTCTTACGCGCGTAACGAGCCACGAGAAATGCACACTTTACAGAATTTGGAACGGGAAATATGTTAGGGCAAATGAAACGAGGAACCGTTAATTACTCCAAAGGCTGGTCTGCAACCGAGGAAGATCATGCTTTGCACCTGGTGGAATTGGAAGGGAATTCTGTATTAGGAGTCCCTTTCAAATAAGCAAAACATAAATTCGGACCTGTAGTGTTCGCGCCCAGAACACTTAAATGCAGCAATTAAAGAGAAACGATCTGAATTATCTGGTTTTTGCAAAATTAAGGAAAGCAACTGAAACCAGTTTAGGACTTCTTTATTTGCACTTGCAGAAAAATAATTCTTTAACATGATTACGAAGCAACTGAACGAGTATTTTAGTAATTTACGAGTACGTACATAAATTAGTAAATTTAGAAATACTGTATTCTCTTTAATATTAAAATGAATAACTGTAATTAATACGAGGCTTCGACTCTCCTGATTTTTTGAGCATTTATTGAATTTTTTTATTTATCCACGGGGCATGATTTATTATTTACGGAAATATGGTGGACGCGTGGGAATTAAAACGAGAGCACAGTAAGGGATTTTACAAAATTAATCTCTGCTCATTGCTGATTCATATTTCATCGTACTACTATTATAGTCTTGATACTTTTAGAAATTTTTACACCTAAACACAGTCAAACTTTTCTAGACGCAAAGTATACTTTATCGCGATTCTAACGAAACAGCAATTTTTTTTTTCTAACACTAATTTTATTTGAAACTAGTGCATATAAAAATACGGTGGTCGTAGAGTTAATTACGTTCCCAGAAACGCGAAATCGTTCCACTTTAGAATCTTGTACGCATTTCTGAAAAATAGCAATTAAAATAGCTGCTCCGTACCGGAAATTAAACCGAATCACGTTTAAATGCGTCGACGGCAGTATCTTCGTAATTGCTATTCTCGAAAAAATACGAATGGTGTGAAAAAAAAAATAATTTCGTAATTTCACTCGTTTTTTTTTTTTTTGCCAAGATCCACTCCGGTTCTCGTTTATATCGCGATCCCGTCATACGCTGTCGCGTCCAGCGATAAAGTTGAGTACGATCGAAATAATTCGATTTGTTCCAGTTTTTTCCGGGCAAAGTGATACGTTCAAACGCGTGTAATTGATTCGCGTGTATGCACGGAACTAGAGGGTTACATCGGCGCCGTTCGATTCTTTAACGATCGCCGGATCGATCAAAGCTCTTGTCATACGAGACGCGAGTGAAATCCGTCATTGGGACGTTCATTGATTCCGCGGTGATCGTCGGGCCGAGTAATTGAACCGCGTCGATAGATGAGATATGACGTGTTCGACGTGTCTGTGATTAAAAGATAGCCCCGTCCGCCTGTTTGGAATTCCGTTTCTGGGAAAATGATTTCATTGGCCCGCCACTTCCACGGCCCCCGAACTCTGTCATTTCCCCATTCTTTGCCTCTTATTCAGAAAAAAGTCGTTCGATAACAGTATAGGCGAAACTCGGACGATTTCCTGGTACCAATCGTCTCTTTTTTCTTTCTGGTCTTTTTTAAATATAGCACGTTTGCGTTATTATCGTGTCATCCACATTTTTGTATATTTCGAAGCAGTAAATAGAAATTTTAAATAATTAATGTCGAAATATGATGAACGATTTCAAACAAAATTTCATTCATGTCTTTTGTAGATACAAAAAGATAGGTTACAAAATCTAGTTTTTTTAATATTACACAATCGTAACAACAAAAATGTACTGTACATAGAATAAAAATATCTGAATAGTTAGTAGTTAGTACCTTTTTTTTATGAAAAGATCAAAAATATTTTTGGCATATTATCGATTAAATTTTTACAAATTTCTTCGTCGATTTCATTGCACGTGGTAATTGTGGCATTCTTTAATTCTGCAATGTTTACGAATTTGTCATTTCTAAAATATATTAAAAAATAGTAAGAAAGTTTCACAAATCTCGTAATATTGACTTTTCTGTATACATTATCGATGTATAATTAATTTTTATAATTATGCAATGATATATTCTTCGTATACGATGTCACCTTAACCTTTATATAAAATATCATCACCATACCATTCTAGGGTTAATTATTGATTTTTGTTCAGTAGCTTGAACAATTTTTTCCGCGAAAATAATCAAGGGTTATTTATTTTAGAAGGTACTAAGTATATTAAATAAATTTCTTTCGCACGATATGTTGCCAATTAAATCATATAAATAGCGAATATACGAACTATTTCAAGTAACATATTTATATTCTCATTTAGATAAAATAGGTATTGTTTTGTAATTGAAAAAGAAACTTCATGTACAGTACATAGTTCCTGGATCTATAATCTAGGATCGTATGATCTAGGACGTCGGAAAATCGGAGAATTTTTTTCACGTTAGGGCAACAGGTAGGTTATAAATATATATTGATATCGTTTCGAGGACATTTAGATAATAAATATCGTGAACGTTTGTTGAATTTTTAGTAGAAGCGTATATAAAAAGAATACAATGGTTGAGCTCATTAGTGTTTCATAAATTTTAAATAATGAGATAATAGGAAGGAGTAGGATAATAAGGTATGAGGTTAAGTTTATATTTATTCGTAGTGGAATATTTTATTCCAGAACTGAAATTTTAATTTATATTTAACGAGTAACGAATGTATATGTGTAAGCATTTATTGTTCGTTATTTACCATTTGTATCTAGATACAAAATTTGTATTTTACCACAAAAATATTAAAAATACCAGAATCTCTATTATTGAATTAAAAAAAGCAACGTTTTGTTTCGAAAGAAATTAAAATTTCCATTTACTTTGTCGTTATACGTTCACAGCTGCACGTAAACTAATCGACAGAGCAAATAGGAATAGTTTGGATCACACACGATGATGTTAGTTAGCAAATCAACATTAATCAAATTATATCGTAATTAGTCGTGCCACGAAATTACACGAGTTTCGCAATATTTTCGAGTAAAATGTAGAAAATTATCTGTCGCTGTTCAGTCGCGATCTTTTCGAAACGCGCTATTGTACCCCAGCACAAGCATATTTACAAAGTCTAAAAAAGACAAAAATATGGGGGAGTGGGAGAGGGGTGCACAATCTACACTGAAAGGGATCACCTCGAAGCTTACTCAGCGTTACACGAGTTTCAGTCGTTTTCAATTACCCTAAAAGTCAGCGTGGAATACGGTCTCGGCGGGAAAATGAAATTGCAGGTTTTTTTTTTTGTTGATATGAAAGCTCTGGAGGACCGTTATATCACGATCGTAAACCGCGTTGCTAGATGCGTGCGTCAAACCTCTCCACACTGACAACGATCTCGCGTTTGCAAAGTTGGTGATTCCGCATTGAATCGATCACTCTTTGCGGTCGATAGCAAGAAATCACTACAATTTAAACACGATCGAGTGTACGTAAAGTTAAGAGAAACGGGGTCTTTTGGTTATCGTTTCCACGATTTGGTTAAATTTTTCGATTTTTAAGAATATTATTTTTTGTATACTCCTTCATATATTCCTGCCCTCTGCTTCTTTACCATTCTCTTCTCATATTCTTCTCTATCACTAGACTGCGGATGTTTTTGTATTTATGGGAAATTTTAATTCTCAAGAAACTACAGAATGCATTTAATATGCAAAAATATAAAAAATACTTAAAGTATACACTTCAGCAGTGTGTTCTACAAGTAAAAATAAAACGGAAGTGTTATATAACAGAACATTTATAAATCTTTGTTAAGAAGTTATGACAAAAATATGAAATCTGATGAAAACGCTGTTGAGTATACCTATGTTTCCATTTCAAAGTGACGCCCGCCTTTGTTGAGACATTTTTGGCATCTACGTACTATTGAATTTATTGTTGACTTCGGTTAGTTGCGGTTTTGTCGAACCTCTTCACACGTAATATTGATTTTTGCAATTAATTTATCTCTGCATTGTAAATTTTCTATTTCAGAGTGCCCCTTAAGTTAAAATCTAAAGGGGTACGGTCAGGTGATCTAAGAGGCCAAGAAATTGGCTCCCCACGACCAATCCATTGTTGGGGATAGTGTCTATTAAGCCAATTTTTTATACGACTTTACCAAGTCTTTAACAATGTATATTTTTGTTATAACTTCTCAACAAAACGTTTATGAATATTTTGTTATACAAGGTGTTCGGCAATTCCTGGAAAAAATCTTAATGGGACGTTCTAGACGCCAAAATAAGACGAAAATCAAGATTATCAATTTGTTTATTGAGGCTTCGTTAAAAAGTTATTAAAAAATTAAATTAAAAAGTTTAAAATCATCCTGAAAAAATTATGTTTGGTCGCGGAGATCAATTTCAATCATTTTTGGTGAATAGATATACCCCCGAAATCCTACACACTTTTGAGAAAAAAATTCGAGTAGGTGGACAAATATTTCGACAAAATTAAAAAATTCCAAATCGTTCTAAAAAAATTATTTTTGATTGCAGGGGTCAATTACTATCATTTTTTGTGAATAGACATACCCCCGAATTCCTACGCACTTTCGAGAAAAAAATTCCTTAACCGAAAATCTAATGTCTGACCATACATTGACATGTTTCCCTGAAATTTCAAGCGAATCTTTAAAACGTCATAACTTCTGAACGGATTGGACGATCTTAATGTTTAAAAATGCAAACTACACGTATTTTGGTGAAGAATATGTGGGGATTCCAAAAATATTCGAAAAGTTATTCCTTGACCCTGCAAAATGAGAAAAACCCAACAAAAATGATCCAATTTTCAAACAGCCATAACTCCTACAATAGTGGAGATATTTCATTGAAATTTTGAGTGGAAGTAGAGTTCATAGGTATCCACAAAAAAGCATTATACAACTTTTCTGTAGGGTGTCAAACAAAATTACTAAAAATTGAAAACGAATTTTTAAGAAGAATCGACAAAGGGGGTTTTCGGCAAAATTGAAAAGTTTCAAATCACTCTGGAACAATTATTTTCAGGTATGAGGGTCAATTACCATCATTTTTGATAAATAGACACACCCCCGAAATTTTACTCAATTTCGAGATAAAAATTCGTGTAGGTGGACAAATTTGAATAATAATTTTATTAGTACGGAGCCTCAATCAACAAATTTGTATTCTTGTTTTTTGTCTTGTTTTGGCCTCTAGAATCTCCCATTAAAATTTTACTTGTAGAATACACTGCTGAAGTGTGCGGAAAAAATGCGGAACATCCTGTATTTAGGGGTTGAAACAACCTTCTACGAAGCTCTCGTTTTATTAATTTTATTAATGAAAATATAAATCGGTATAAGGATTTGCTCTATCCTCCCCTCCTCTTAATCTTCGCGGCGGAGAAACGGGAAATTGTTATCGTCATGGTCGAGTCTCCGGTCGGTCTTTCGTCGCTCGTGACGCACTCGTCTGCCAATCCGTCACGCGGGATGTTCGGTTGAAGGCACCGAGAAGATACAACCTCCTGGCTGGAGGTATTCGTCCCACGGTTCTCCTATGAGAACGCCAACGAGTTCTGGTCACGGCACCCCCCAGGACTCGCCCCACGTGGCCAGACATCGCAGAGACTCCGAGCACTCGTCCGGTATGGGATCGAGACGAGGTTCGTCGGACGTCGTTTCGCCTCTACCGGAAGGTCCCTCCGGATCCCCGGACGGTCGAGCACGTCGCCCGTCAGACTACAGTCCTCATCAGGGTAGGTCCTTCCTGCTCTTTCACCCTTATTTCGAGGATTTTCCACGACCGCGTGTCGCGTGACGCAATTGTTTGCACACTGGGTATATCCTTCTGTCAAACTCGACGGATGGGCTAATTCGAGAGAATGTTTGCGTGTTTCTGTTTATTCGCGCGACAACCTTTTCGGTATTTCAACCACGTCGTTTGTCAAACGATGCTTTTGGTCTTGTCTGACAACAAAAACTTTTTACAGGATTCCTAATGGGCACTGGGGTTAAAAATTCACTCCAAATTTTACTGTCTTAATTTTTCTGTAAACTTGTCTTTTGAAGGGAACTTTTGCAAGATGAACAATAATGATATAATTATAGTGTGTGTTTAACTTATAAAAAGAGATTTATACTGTGCATGCTTTTATTTAGAATATGTTTGCACAAACACTGGACCCACTATGTTTCGTGCAATTATGTTTGTAATTTTTAAAGATTTTTCGAAACTAGAAGAAAAGCGTTCTTCGCCTTTTACTGATATTGTATGAATTTACCTTCATATCTGGAAAGAGAAATTGTCACAGAATTCGTACCACAATTCTGGGTTTCCCCTTTGGATAACGTATGGTGGCTAAAGTCTGAGGAGTGTCGCATTATGACCACGAGGGCCTTGGAGGCAATATTTCTGACGTTCTGATAGTGTGGTGCGAAATATGTGACGTGAAAATGGCCCCGAAATCGTGTGTTTTGCTACGCTCCGTATGTGTGATTTCGTTGATAGAATAGGGGAACTCAATAGGGGATCCCTTACGATTGAATCGCTATTGTCCAATTTACTGAATTTTGGTCAATCACCCTGTGATACATTCTTAAATCGCCTACGTCTCTTTGTAAACAAATTAAATAGTATAAACAAAGTAAAACTTCCAAACGAACCTCGTGGGACATTCGATACAGTAGTAACTGAATTGGAGCAGCTATCATCGAACTTTACCAGACATCCGTCAAACGTTAAAATGTATAAAATTCTATTAAAAACATAGCGATGGTAAAATACAAACATCGTTGAAGTTGACGTAAAATGAAACTGTCGTTCGTTAATTATTATATTAATTAATATGACTTGCTCAATAACGTTACATTGGAATGAAAAATCTAAACTTTTGTAAAACTTCGAAGCATAAATCGTCAAAGAATGTTTTTTCTATTTATCGTGTCAATTATTAGTGGTAAATTTTATTCTGTTACGATGCTTTTAAGAATGTCTGGGGTAAAATTGTAGGCTTTTTCGGCTCGTGATTTGAAAATTATGTCGTCCCCCTGCGTGTTGTTAATTTATTTACCATTTTCCGGCCTCGGTAATTTCTCATCCCCGAACCAAGGGGAACAATTGCAATTTAGTTAATCACCAGGGACGTCTGGTCGGTCCGTATCATTCGTTCGGATGACATGCATGATTGAGCCGACCGCAAACGCGCCGGGTTGGCCGTCAGCCGTCGCGTATGAATTTTCCGCGGCGCATTGTAACCTCGCTCTTTGATCTGATTCAACGCGTCTATAGGAATTGGTGTTGCAGCGAAGCTGGGCAGGATGATATTCGATCTTCTGTTGCGATGTAACTGTTATCGCAGTGAATTGACGCGTTCCAGTGCAAATGTACGTTCGGTGTTAAGGAGTTACAGTTCTATCTCTTCTCCAAATAATAATATCCGTATATTGTAATAAGCTAAACTAAACTACTCGAGATTCCATATTCGATACTCTATCTTATTTATAATACAAGCAAAGTTTTACGAGCAAGTATCTAAGGAATTATTTTATTTGGACAGATACGATGTGAAATGTTGATCCTGAGGATGCATCACAAAGTGACGTTGCGATGATTTTGAGTTAGAAAATATTTACTCAAGAAACAGCAACTTGTGAGAAACTTTTTGACATATTAATTTATTATATATTTTAGTTTATTGCATAATAGAAGCAATAATATGTAAACATTGATTCACAAACCGATAACAAAAATGTATTTATTGAACAGTTTATGGGTGGATACTACATTTGTTATTGTTTTGTGATCACAGTATATATATTATTGCTTCTGTTATGTAACAAACTAAAATAGATAATAAATGAATATTCCAAAAAAGTTTTTTTTTTAAATCAATTTGTTTAGTAGTTATAAACATTTGCACCACAATAGCTCTGCCAATACTTATGCCCAATACTGTATTTGCTTTCCCCAACTCGTACAACATGAGACACTGAGAATGAACTCGCATTTCACTCGTGATTTTCCACGATATTCGATACCGAATAATAGAAATTTAGCTGACTGAGCTCAAGGTATCGTTAAAAGCGAGGAAAATATCGATTTGCAACTGAGTTACCGAGACACCCAGTATACGTTCCCTTCCCTCGAATATTTTTACTATCTAGTCAAACGAGCCTCGATCTCAAAAGTGCAAGAGTAATTCCATTGTATAACTTTGTAACCCGCGCTGGATACGTATCGACGAGGCTCGGTCTAGCTGACGGTCAAAGGAAATCTTTTGGCGCGATTTCGAGCGAACCGCGTGCACAATTTAATAGCTCGGCACTTTCCTTGAAATATTCATCGCATTTCGTTTCGAGGTTCCCTTTGAATTCTTAAATAAGAGCACGGGAACGATTTTCCAATCCTCGTTCCGGAGATCTTTTTCTAGCAGTCGTCACCACGGCCTCTCGGTGACATAGAAAGCAACGTTTCTGGAACGATGAAGGCGAAAAATACTGCCTCCGGATCATCCTGGACAGTTTTCTGTCCGGTGCAGCTTGGAAATACCGGTGGCAGCGTCGGAACGTTGCGCGATAAAGACCCGTGGAAAACTTTAAACGCTGACGAACGCTAATATCCACGTTCATTTTCGTAATGGAGCAAACACGCGTCGGCGAACAGAATACGAGGCATTAAATTGAAATAAAAATTAGCCTGCGCGACAGCGTAACGTTCGAGCTTGTGCGTCATGTAACTAAAAATATGTATTAATTAACCGTTGGATGATTCTACCATTATACGGGGTATTCGGCCATCCCTGGGGAAAATTTTAATGGAAGATTATAGAGGCCAAAATAAGACGTAAATCAAGAATATCAATTTCTTGACTGAGACTTCGTTAAAAAGTTATTACTAAAGAAAAATTATATTTAGTTACAAGGGTCAATTACAAGCAGTTTTGGCGAATAGACATACCCTCGAAATCCTACACACTTTCGAGAAAAAAATTCAGTAGGTGGACAAATTTTTTGGTGAAAAAAAAATTTCAAATCTTTCTGAAAAAATTATGTTTGGTTGCATAGGTCAATTACAATCACTTTTGGTCAATAGACGTATCCTCGAAATTCTAACCATTTTCGAGAAAAAAATTTGATGGATTTTAATGTTTCAAAATGCAAACTACGGCTATTTTGGTTAAGAATATGTGGAAATACCAAAAATATTCGAAAAATTATTCCTTGACTCCGTAAAATGCGAAAAACCCCATAAAACTAGTCCAATTTTCAAACGACCATAACTCCTACAATAGTGAATATATTTCATTGAAATTTTGGGTGGAAGTAGAGTTCATGGATACCTACAAAAAAGCATTACACAATTTTTCTATAGGGCGTCAAACAAAATTACTAAAAATCGTAAAGAAATTTTTAGGAAAAAATCGACAGGGGCCTAAATTATTCGGTGAATTTTGAAAGTTTCAAACCATTCTGGAAAAATTGTTTTCAGGTATGGGGGCCAATTACCATCATTTTTGGTGAATAGGCATACCCCCGAAATCTTATGCACTTTCGAGAAAAAAATTCGTGTAGGTGGACAAATTTGATTAATAATTTTTAACAATAATTTTAGTAGTTACTTCTTAACGGAGCCTCAATCAACAATTTGGTATTCTTGTTTTTCGTCTTATATTGGCCTCTAGATTGTCCCATTAAAATTTTTCCCAGGGATAACCGAACATCCTGTATAGCTATCTTCAACCTTACGCGATCAATTCGATCATATTCGAACGATAGAGAAAATGTATTTCGTAATGAAATTAAATCGCGTAGACGGCTGATCGGTTCTATTATTTAGACCCCAAGAAATCGAATTGCACTTCAAACTTTTATATAACGCGTGAAATACCAGTTTCGTGAAATGCTATGCGTTTGTTGCGAAGCAATTATTCGTCGACCAACCGTGTCAAGGTTAGAGATCTCAATTACGCGGTGGTCGCGTAATTAATTTCGTTCTCGATGACGGCAATTAAAAATCCGCCGCGGAAGGAACGTCATAACGCGTCAAAGGGACGAAAAGGAGATTTATGACAGCCATAGGGAAAGAAAAGGGGGAAAAGATCGTCCGGTTGAATGGCGCTTACGGAACCCGTCGCAGTCACGATTGAGAACACCGTTTATTCCACTGTCATTCACTCCATTGTTCGGTCGCATTCCGCAAAAACTATCTGCGTCCACGCTTCAAAGGGTTGAATGAGGGGTAGTGTAGCAGAGGGTAACGGGTGTCCGTGCGTAGAATCGTGCGCGGGGGTGTAAGCGAGGAGACGAGGGCGTCGTAACTCCGTAGCTACGATTGCATGCAAAGTCACCCTCCCCCCCTCCCCTCCCCCCTCCCACCCACTCGCGTGGCCTTGCTTTTCATAGTGGAGTGAGTTTATCACTGTCAGGCATGGTAACGAGATAGTAAACAGCGTCGCGGAGAACATCGAAACCGTCTGCGTGTTTTTCCTCTTCTCTCCGTCGTTCCGCCCGTGCTACGAGTATTTGCATCTAGATGAAATTTTCGTTGCATTTTTCCCCGACACCGTTCATTCATTTGGCCACGCTCCGTGACGACACCGCCGGTAATTCGTTTGTAAACTCGCTTAATCGATGGGGAACTTC
This sequence comes from Colletes gigas, assembly GCF_013123115.1. Lineage (NCBI taxonomy): Eukaryota > Metazoa > Arthropoda > Insecta > Hymenoptera > Colletidae > Colletes > Colletes gigas. The sequence goes on from NW_025106646.1 coordinate 3,176,105, forward strand.
GTACGGCATTGGTTTGCGTTGCTAAACTGGGTTTCAGCGATACGGTGTGTACGGAAGACTTTTTAACTGAAGATATACAGTTACTCCCACGCTCGTATTCGTACAACTATGATGCCGTATTTACTATAAGTATTGTACCCTATTTATGTGTTGTTTTTATTACAACTGTGTTTTACTTCCCTATTTATGGGGTAGTTTTTTTTAAATACTTACGAAGTAGTTTTCTTTTATTTTCTTTTAATATCAATATTAATTATAAGTATTTTTCCCCATTTATTTTTACCCGAATGTTGTTTCTATTACTACTGTGTTACTTCTGTTTATGAAGTAGTTTTCTTTTGTTTTTTTTTAAATATTAACTTTTTAATTTTATGTAATGGCTAACTACAAAACAGATAGAGAAGTGTAATATAAAACAGTGTACAATACTGTCGACAATAAACAAATCAACATGCGGGGTCACCCATTCCAAAGTACTCGTACTTGACCGCGACCAAATGTAGATTCATTTCTGTGATCGTACGAGACTGACCATCGACAAGTTCCTTTTATTCATATACAAATCCTTAAATGTCTCACTGTATGACAAAATGAACTCGTACCAGATTTAAAAATAATTATAACACAACTTTATTACAAAACATGTATCGACAACATTGAGAGAGTTCAACACAAATTTCTTCGTCTTGTTGCTAACCATAGTGGGTGTCCCATACCTCTTGAATCACATAATTATGATAACTTACATATTAACACTAATCTTCAAACATTGCATAATAGAAGAAAAATCACAGATATTATGTTTGTAAGTAAGCTAAACAAAGTTCATATTTCGTGTTCAACGATTACTCAATTGTTTCCTTTGTATGTACCATCCAGATATTTAAGAAATCACTTTCTATTTTATTCTGAAACTTACCGCACAAAGTTTGGATCTCAGAATTGTGTAAATAGAATGATTAGTCATGCAAATTTATTACTCACTAAAACTGATATAATTGAACAATCATTAGAAAGTCTAAAATTATCCTTGCAACGTATTCTAAATTAATTTGTTAAAATTTTATAAGTGATAATGTTTGACTATGTAAAATCCATATTTGTAGTTCCTTACATATTACATCTGTTATACTAAAGGGTTTATTTTCGTTAATAAATGAATAATAATAAAAATAAATGTATTTTAAAAGGTATTTATCATCGAAGAGGTATTCTCGGTGCGATGCATTAACTAATATTCTTTAGGATTCGTTTAGAAATAGAAAATACTGTAAAAGTTTCCAGGTTATATTTATACATACTATTTCGATACTAATTTTATTACATTCAACCCCTCTTTATGTTGTATTCACGCACGTCATCGCCAAATCGAGAAATCCCCTGTCGCAGATCCATTCGCGAGTTTGATAATTATTCCAATGAATGGTGCGTCTGATATTTTCATCCTCAATAGAATCACCAGAAAAGATCTGTGTATCAAAGAAGGGAGGTTAATTCAATGGAGATGCCCGAATACACGAGAGATCTAATTATACCCATTCAATGGTAATTTCTTTAATTAACTCGATCTCGAACAAGTTGCAAAATGTGCAAGAACTCGCGGCTTGAATGCGAGTAAGCTGGTTCGCCGGATGACGTAGGGGTTTAATAAGGACGCATCAGGCACTAATTACCGTTTAGCGTCCAGTATTTATCGCTCTGGACTTATTAAGTTTTTACCGTTGTCTTCTCTCCCCCGATGATTCAACGGAAACGAGACGGTTTCTCGATTTTCCTCGGTTGGGGTCGTCCGACGTGAAGGCAAACCCGATATTACGGATGACTTCTGTCTACGCGAAACTCTCATTCGGCTCGTCGTAATTTATCCGAACTTTTCGTCCCTTTTCGTTCCCTTAGACAGACATCCTGTACGTGATGGGAAAACGACATGCGTCACGTGTGCGCCGTCGAAAAGAAACCTCTGCGCGGTGAACAACCTCTCGTCCCTTGTCGACGAAGGTCGCGTGATCCTTTTTACGGCCTCGGAGATCCTTTGTAATGAAATCCCAAGTTCGAGGAGAGGCGTTCCTTCGCGTTTACATTTCACCGGGCGGCGTTCAAAGATGCTTTATCTTCCCCGGCGTTTCACGACGATAAAATCAATCGTACCGGGGAAACGACAAAATGGTACCTTGCGCGCATTCTAAAGCTCTCGCGACGGGATGACTCCGTACTCCAAACTGGAGTGAGGGGAAAAATTGCGAACATCGACGTCTCAGGGTTGGTACAGGTTTTTTAGCAAGCTCGTATTCCATTTCCTTAACGGAACAATTATCTGCACACAAAATCAATCGCGAAAGCATAGCTTTGCAAGCCACTTTGTTTGTCAAACAATGCTTTTGGTCTTGTCTGGCAACGAAAATTCTTTACAGGATACGTTTCTACGAATATCGATCCCTAATGGGTACTGGGGGTAAAAATTCACTCAAAATTTGACTGTATTTAATTTTTTTGTAAACTTGTCTTTTGAAGGGAATTTTTACAAGTTAAACAATAATGATGTAATTATAGTGTGTGTTTAACTTATAAAAAGAGCTTTATACTTTGCATGTTTTTAAATATGTTTGCACAAACACTAGGCTCACTATGTTTCGTGCATTTATATTTGTAATTTTCAAAGATCTTTCGTAACTAGAAGCTCGTATTCCATTTCCTTAACGGAACGATTATCTGAACACAAAATGAGTCGCGAAAGAATAGCTTTGCAAGCCACTTCATTTGTCAAACAATGCTTTTGGTCTTGTCTGACAACGAAAATTCTTTACAGGATACGTTTCTACGAATATCGATCCCTAGTGGGTATTGGGGGTAAAAATTCACCCGAAATTTGACTCTATTTAATTTTTCTGTAAACTTGTGTTTTGAAGGAAATTGTTACAAGTTGAGCAATAGTGATATAATTATAGTGTGTGTTTAACTTATAAAAAGAGCTTTATACTTTGCATGTTTTTGAAAATGTTTGCACAAACACTAGGCTCGCTATGTTTCGTGCAATTATATTTGTAATTTTCAAAGATCTTTCGTAACTAGAAGCTCGTATTCCATTTCCTTAACGGAACAATTATCTGAACATAAAATGAACCGCAAAAGCATAGTTTTGCAAGCCTCACGCTGATAGGATTTCATAAAAAATTAAACTGTCGAGAAAATAGCTTTATTTCTTTCTAGCCTTTCGCGGATTATCTCGATGAAGTCAAAATGGCATTCCTTTGAACTGGATTACAACTTAGGAAGCAGAAAATAATGGTGCTGCTATCTTCTTGCCCGTTAAAATAATTGAGAATGTACACCGGAATCTAGATAATTGAAACGTGTTAAGGAAGAAAGAAATATTATGAGAGAAGTAGGATTCGTTTACTCGACCATTAGAATTCGAGTCGAGTGTCTTGATACTCGAATTACACCGTGTACCCGAGTAGAGAATCCAGTCACGTTTTATGTGTCTCGTTACGTAACACTCACAACCTCGAACGTTCTAATCTTGAATGCTAACGTTCATTGACACAAACGTTTGAACTTTTGGCGTAGATTCACCACGTGAATCATTTAATTCCCCGCAGCAGACTTCCTGGCGGATCTTTTCTAAGCTATACGGTGTTTTATTGAACTTACTTTGCGAAGACTGATGCGTCGTTAACTGTAACTGACTTCTGTATGAAAATTTTATGCGTCTCCGAAGTTTGACTTTTACTTTTCACAATACACTGCGTATCGGTGAGAACAGAAGGGAACTGTTCCCAAGGGTGTCATGATACGAGAGAAAATCTTCTTTATTCCGCTTATGAATTGCATTTTCTTATTCATGAGTAGTAGTTTTGTGTTATGATGGAGATAAAATTCAACGCCTATCAAGATGCCACTCTTTACGGACCTCGTTTAGCCATTGTTGCAAAAGAAACTTAGGAGGCTTGATTAATTTCAAAATTTCTTTCGCAATATACATGTAATGTCATCGAATATAGATTAAAATAGAACAATGAGCGTCAGATTACCTTCTGTAGTTTTTATTTTATTTCGATTCAAAGTTCTATCGCTCTCATTGGGAAATCTGTTTGCAACAGCCACAATTTACGATACCCTTTGATATGTATAATTTGTGTCAAATTGTTCATAATTACCGTCACTTTGTCGTACGGAAAACAGAAATTACGTTCTAATAGCGTGGTTCTGGCTGTTATGCGCAATATCATTAAATTTGTTTAAATCGAATAATATATATATTTGTATAATTATTTCGGATCGCGTATTTCGAGACATTACACTGTAAGTGAAATTAATTTTTGCATTAAAGAATTTTTATTTCTGACTATTTCTAAAAATCATTTTGCACGAATAACACAATAATAGAAATTGTTGATGAATCGGAAGTGGAAAGGAATAATATATTTAACTACGTTAAAATAAGTGTATATTATTAGAAGTTGATTAAAATAAACTGACAGTGGTTACAATAAATTATTACTAAAAATGTTGTATTCATAAGATGGAAATTTGAAAAACATATTTATGTCGTGTTTTCTGTTGTACAGTTCGAGTTTCTCATGAATTTCTATCTATACTCTGATTTGTAAGTTATATTCCTATGTTATAATATTGAATTTTCAATAGTATACAATTTTATTTCTTCTATATCAAGGCATGTTTCTGTGTACGTTGTTCTAATTAATGCCCAAGTATAGCACACGTTGTGTCTATCGATTGGTAGTACATTTGCGCTATGTAAAAAAAACAACTATAATTGTTTACCCAATAAACCTCTCGAATGAAATTTTAATTTTTTGTACAATATTTGTACAGTGTAATACAAATTTCATCGAAGTGCCTCGAGATAACTTTTCGAAATATATATTTAGAAAAAAAAATTTTGTCTGCCCATTGCTCGTAATTTCGTCGGTGAATACAATACAAATTCCATGGAAATGCCTCGAAATAACTTTTCGAAATATATGTTGAGAAAAAAAAATTTCGTCTGCCCCATTGCTCATAGATTCGTCGATATTTTCCATGTGGTATGAATTTTGATTAGAAATTATTCTTTTCCCATTTTTCATCAAATCTACAATCTAAAAATATTTTTACTATAACACGACTAGATTTACTACTAGTTTTTACTAGTTTCATTAATTTTCAAGAATTTTCTTTTTAATTTTCTCAGTATATATATTTATAAATCGGAAAAATATTAGAAATGCGCATTCTTAATCCAAAATTTAAGGGGCAGTTGAGAAGAAATTTTAGTTATTTTACCAATATAGATAACTTTTTATTCTGATTTTTCTACGTCCATAAAATGGACGTTTCTTTCGATCGTATCGCGTTTTTGCGCCTCGAATCGCGTCCCGTTCGATTCGATAGCAAAAAGCAGGGGTGGAAGAACGGGCTTCATTATCGTGAAATTTCCTAGGGAGAAATTGCACGTTACGCTGTTGACGCGGACAATAAAGAAGACAAACTGCGCGATCCGTGCACCGCACTGGGTATCGAAGTGGCCGTCGCGGAACCGCTGCACGACACGCGAAAATTATCTCCGTAACCGAGCACACGCGATCAAGCAACACACGTTTTTCCTCCATTCGTTTCCCTTCGAAGCCACCCCTCGTTCTCCCTTTCGTTGCCGTTGATGGTTCCTATTTGTCCCGCGACTCGCCCAATTTCGATGCCTGGGACACTCCGTGTCGTGTGTCGTTCGCTTCGCGCCGACTCCACTGACCGTAAAAGTAACGAAAAAGTCGAGGGGTAAAACGACCACGTCCCTGTGAATCGGCCACGTAACCTGCGACCCGGTGGATCAGATAGAAACGTGTATTGGCAGCGGGTGTCCGGCACGATCGGACAGGACGTTTTCGAAATGGACAAGAGATCCTGCCGCCGGAATATCTCTCCTCGCGGTGATTGCTTCCGAGCATCCGTACGGAGTTTAACGGTAAAAGATTTCTCGAGTTTTGTCTCTACTTTGGCTCGGAATTTCTTGGAACATGCTCTTTCGTACCCTCCAGTACGAGGAAATTCAATTCATCGTTTTATTGAATGCTGTGTAACCCTCTACAGGATTATTAGCAACGCATATAAATGCGTAATACAATTAGGATATATACCTACATTAAGATTATCTGAATACAATTATCGATAGAAAATTATAAATTACAGAAAAGCAGCAGCTGATTTAGATTAAATATATATACAATGCTTCTCTAGGAATTTGAAAATAACCATTAGCGAGGAGATACTTGGTCGAAAAAGAAAAATGTTAACCGTGTAAGGGGGGGAAAAATTTAATGAACATAGTTTAGCAATCATTTCGCTTCTGCCAACCTCAAACTGTGTGCATTGCCAGATAATATGATTAGGCTTTTGTTCAGGATAGCCGCAGCCACATTTGGGATCAGAGGCAAGGTTGATTTTATAAAGAGAGGAGGCCAATTGGATATAATTAGCACGCAATCTGTTAACAAAGGTAATAAATTTTCTGGGAAGCGATTTGTGTGTGAACCATGACAGAGAATTATACCTTTCGCAATTCATCGTTTCCTTCTGCGATTGTTCAAAGATATTGTGAATACTCACCGATTTTAAATTTTAAACAGATACAATTGAGGACAGAAGTAAGCGGACAGATGATGAAAATGAATATCAATGAAATTTAATTACTGTAGCATCATAGTTACTAGTTTAAGCTTTATTTAAAGTAAATATTAACAAATCAAGTTTAAACAAAAAATGAACCCATTTCAGAGAGACAGAAGTAAGTAGACACTTAGTTGATATATTATTCTGCGACAAGAAATGTATACAAACATTTTACGAACGTCGTGTTTAATGAACGTCTAAATATTAATTAGTAGTTATTGTAGTAGTGTCTACTTACTTCTGTCTCTCTCTAATTATTTGATTTTTTGAGTAAACCTAATTTGGGTTTACATCGATTGTTAATATTTATTTTAATTGTTATTCAAATAATCTATACACTATAGGGATGAATATTAAAGAAAGCTTAAACATGTAATGGCAATGCTATATTGGTTAAATTTCATTCATATCCTTTTTTATCATCTGTCCACTTACTTTTGTCTCTGAGCATTAATCTGTTTAATTACAAAGTTGACATAAAGGCTCGTAAAATTATTTTTTTCTCGAAGAATGTAAATTACAAACTTAAGAACTGCTATTTTTTCCTCATCGTTTGTATGTATGGTTTTAAGCGCTTAATAAAGTAAAAAATATCTGCATTTACTCTTAGAGAAAATGCAGCATTTAAAAAAAAAAAAAGAAAAAGAGAATAATCATGTTTCGAATTGCATAAACCTTAAGGAATAAAATTGTCGAATTCCTTCATAGAACGAAGCATTTAAGTTACATAAATATCTACAGAGACGAACATTTACGATACCATTCTAATTATTTACAACTTCCAATCAGTATCTCTTTACATTTTGTCAGGAAAATTGTATTCTAAATGTATTGTAGAGAGAAAAGAAAATGACATATATTTTTACCACGTTATGAAGAATTCAGTATTTCAATTTAAACGCCAAGTAGAAGGAATTGGATATAGAAAGAAGGAATATTCGAAACATATCCAAATTGTTAGAGATACGTGTCACAGCATAAAAATACATTTCTGGGTAAAAATAATAAAAAATCAATTCTATAGAAATCAGTTTGGTCGACTTCAACTTCGTAACATCGATACTATAACTCCTACGAGTATGCGTTTACAAGTTCAGGCGATTTGAAGTCAAAATAGCTGAACAAATTCGAAAGTGAAGTCAGGATTTCCTGTAGTGCCAAATTAAAATTACGGGAAATTTAGTGCTTGCTTCCGTGGTCGTCTAACTTGACCGATCGATTAATTACAAATTCATACATTTGCAAAATTTATAAAATGTCCAAGATACAATTTCAGAATCACCGTTTCGGAACGTACAGAATTGATTCCCCCATGTAGATATTAATTTCGAAACAGAAAAGTTTGAAAAGATCGATGGAAACGAGACGGGGGACGCGTTAATTAGTTACCAAGCTTTAGTTAGTGCCGTTCGAACGGTTCTGCGAGATGTCTCGTAAGATGCTCGAGCCGTCAGCAAATAACATTCGTCGCGAAAGGCCAAGAGAGAAACTTCTTGGATGGAATTGCAAACGCACGCAAATAAGCGTTCGAGTATAATTCTTCGTCCTCGTACGTTGTCGGACGCTGTGCTACTTAGAAACTTCAAACGACATCGCGAACGTCGTTGTCTCGGACTTCTGATTCTGTCAACCGGAAGGAAATACCACGAGAATTTTTTAACGATTTTCATCGAACTACTTTCGGGGGGTCGACATCTTCCTTCTCGTTTTCGAGGCGGGAATTATTTATTCCGGACCGGCACTTCCGTCTGAATATAGGTATGAGAGAAGGATGGAGTTATCGTCGACCCATCTCGCAATCTAATCGCATTAGAACCAACTGAAAGTTCTCAGGGTTGCTTCTCTTTGCCATCGTCTCTGGTTCTCGCGAAATCCCTCGGTACACACTGTTTCGGCGAGTTTCCATGCGCGTTGGGCAAATTCAGACCGGATAGATGCGTTTCTCTGTCACCTGGCGTGGTTCAAACCTGCCTGAGGTCCCTTCAAATCCATAATTTTCGAACCTTCGTGTCGAATATTGTTACACAGATTTTATTAAATCGAGCCATAGTAGCAGATTTAATTTTGAGACTTTGTCGAATCTTTCTTCCCTACAGCTATACTTCTCGTGTTGGCCTCTACGACACGGTAAATAGAATATTTATGCGAACAGACTTCACTTTAACATTCAATTTTTTGCATTGCTAACCAGCTTTAAGAATCGAGCGTCTCGGACAGTTTTACATTAATTCGTTGTTTTTTCTCTGGGATCTGAGGTGAATTAAAATAATCCTGTTCTGAGCGAAGCTGGGAATAAATCGCAAGTGGTGAAATAAATATCTTCTCTTACAAATTTTTTAATTTCAACTGTACCGAGTACGTAAAACCAGTTAAAAATGTTGGATCGACAGAATTAGCTATCTTTTAGTGAAGTAAATTTCTTAAGAAAGCAATTTTTGAGAGAGTATGCACACGAACGTTTTTCGAGATCACTTTGAATTTTGTATGAAAAAGAGGCCACTTAATATAATTAAAAATCTGTATATAAAGGTTTTTTGAAATCGCCGTAGTAAACATAAATTCAGATCGGTTCAACGAGAGATTTCTGTTTCTCGTACGGACTGCTAATATTACGAGAAATATTCCAGCGACGTCGCTGCGACCTTTGCACGTGTCGTGAATTTCTTTTGGTCGAGGGTGAAATTATCGAGCGTTAAAATCAGAACGACGATGCAATTTTCATGGACGTCCAAGGAACAATCGAAAGGTCGAACGACGGCGGTAAATGACGTGTAAAGAGGAAGTTTGATCGAAACGTGAGTTACACGCGTTTAGGCGGTTTCGAACTCTTCGAACTCCAACGGCTTTCACGGGCGGAATTTCATTACGCCGACAGGCGAGCAGGACGAAACTCGTTACACGAACCTTATTATCACGGAGCATTACAAGGACGAGACCCGACACGAAAATCGCCCAGGATGCATTGGGGAACACGCGTTACGAATGGAACTGAACGGTTTCGCGAACCATGAGTGAAAAAAGTTAAAAGTTCACGCGTTGATAACGGCGTTCGGACATTCTCTTCTTTAGTTAGAAATTATATCTGTCTCAATTAGAGAGGGAGAAAAATGAGGATATTGATTTTTAAATTGAGAATGATCGAACGAATGTGCTAATATGCTTGAGTCTATACAGGGTGTTCGGCCACACCTGGGAAAAATTTTAATGGGAGATTCTAGAGGCCAAAATAAGACGTAAATCAAGAATATCAATTTCTTGACTGAGGCTTCGTCAAAAAGTTGTTAAAAAATTAAATTAAAAAATTTTAAATCATTCTGAAAAAATTACATTTATTTACAAGGGTCAATTTTAAGCAGTTTTTGTGAATACACATACTCCTGAAATCCTACCCACTTTCGAGAAAAAAATTCGACTAGGTACTAAAATTTTTAGACGAAATTAAAAAACTTAAAATCATATTAAAAAAATTATATTTAGTTACAGGGGCCAATTACAAGCAGTTAATATGAATACACATACCCTGAAATACTACGCACTCGCGAGAAAAAAATTCTTTACCGAAAATCTAATGTGAGGCCAGAAATGCTTCCCTGAAATTGCATGCGTATCTTTAAAATGTCATAACGTTTGAACGGTTTGGAGGATTTTAATTTTTCAAAATGCAAACAACGCGTATTTTAGTGGAGAATATGTAGAAATTCTAACACTATTGAAAAAGTTGTTCTTTGACACCGTAAAGTGAGAAAAATCCCCTAAAACTGTTCCAATTTTCAAACGGCCATAACTCCTATAACAGTAAAGGTATCTCATTGAAATTTTTTTTTGAAGCAGAGCCCATGGGTATCTACAAAAAAGTATTAGGCAACTTTTCTCTAGAGTGTCAAACAAATTTATTAAAAATGAAAAACAAAGTTTTAAGAAAAATCGAGGGGTAGGCCTAAATTTTTCGGCGAAAAAAAAAATTTCAAATCGTTCTGAAAAAATTATTTTCGATTGCGGGAGTCAATTATAATAATTATTTGTGAATAGACCTACCTCCGAAATCCTACCCACTTTTTAGATAAAAAATTCAATACTGGCGGAGCTTTAAACGTTAATAACTTTTTAACGAAGCCTCCATCAACAAATTAGCATTCTTGATTTTCGTCTTATTTTTGCCCCTAAAATCTCCCATTAAAATTTTTCCCAGGGGTGACCAAACACCCTGTTAGATATTTATTATCCAGCAAAAATACAATTTATCATCCTAAAGCAAACTGTATCGTAAAAGTAACATATGTGTAGACTACGGCTGTTTATATATTTATGGGAAATTTTAATTCCCAAAATACTACAGAACGCAGTTAATATGCAAATATATGAAAAATACTTAAAGTAAGATACGAATTATTATATTTAGGGGTTGAGACAGCTGTTACAAAGCTCTCATTTCACTATAAGTAATAGACCATGTTTTCTGCTTTATACGAATACGTTGGAAAAGTGGAAAAATTATTTTCAGAGTCACACAAAGCAACAAATGGGAGACGATAAAATTAACTGAATGTTTCGTAAATGTTTGAGATATTTCATTTTTGTCGGTCCATGGAAAATTCCATTTTTTTTATTAACATTAAAAACCTAATTTTCATTGTATCGAAATATTAATTCTGTTATTAAAAATATTAATTTAAAGATCCACAGTCTACACATATCATTTTGAGGTGTTTCCATTTATGTAAATTTGAGTCAACCTCACATCGATGCCATAAGTTTAACATACAATTTTTGCATCAATAATTGAAAAAGAAGTGAAGGAAATTTTCTCCACAAATATACAGGGTGTTCGGCCACCTCTAGCAAAAATTTTAATGAGCGATAGTAGAGGCCAAAATAAGACGAAAATCAAGAATACTAATTTGTTGATGGAAGCTTCGTTAAAAAGTTATTAACAATTAAATTCAAAAATTTCAAATCGTTCTGGAAAAATTATTTTCGGTTGCGGGGGTCAACTACAATCATTTTTGGTGAGTACACATACCTCCGAAATCCTATCTACTTTCGAGAAAAAAAATCGAGTAGGTGCTGAAATTTTTCGGCGAAAAAAAATTTTTCAAATCGTTTTAAGAAAATTATTTTCGGTTGCGGGGATCAATTACAATCATTTTTTATCATTACACATACCTCCGAAATCGTACGCACTTTCGAGAAAAAAATTCCTTACTGAAAATCCAATTAGGTGCCTAAATTTTTCAACGGAGAAAAAAAATTGCAAATCGTTGTGGAAAAATTATTTTCGGTTGCGGGGGTCAATTACAATCAGTTTTTGTCATTAGACATACCCACGAAATCCTGCCCACTTTCGAGAAAAAAAATAGAGAAGGTGTGAAATTATTCGAGAAAATTAAAAAATTGCAAATCGTTGTGGAAAAATTATTTTCGGTTGTAGGGTTCAATTACAGTCATTTTTGGTGAATAGACATACCCACGAAATCTTGCGCATTTTCGAGAAAAAAATTCAGTAAGAGCGGCACTTTAAACGTTAATAACTTTTTAACGAAGCTTCCACCAACAAATTAGTATTCTTGATTTTTGTCTTATTTTGGCCTCTACTATCGCTCATTAAAATTTTTGCTAGAGGTGGCCGAACACCCTGTATACAAATTCCTAATATAAGGAGAAATATTTCTAGCTTCGATATTAATATTTTGAAATTACAAGAAATTGCGTCAAGAGACGATAAGGAATAATATTCTTTCTTAATGGAGCTTGAAATATCTAAAAATCTTGGGCTACAAAAATCATAATAATTCAGTCCTGTCGGAATTTGATGATTCGCGAAAAATTGTAACGATATTTTTTGCGAGGGGGAAAAATAGAGTAACGCGGAGGGACGACGTTGAAATTACGCTACGCGTATATCCGCTTTAATGGATATTAGCAGTTTTAATGTGAATATTCACGAGCTGGCGTTATTTCGCGGTGGTGCGTCTCCTAAAAGCGCGAGTTCCTCGAAAATTGGCCGCTGCTACCTTTTTCTCTCGTTTCTTGCTCGTTTTATGATTGATGGACTTACACGGCCTGCTGCGGCGCTCGTCGAAATTACTCGGCAGTTTCTGCAAATTGTTTGCAGATTGTGATCCATTTCGAGCCACGGATCAAAACAAATACAGATAAAAAAAAATGAAAATGCGACTAATTATAATTAATGCATCGTTAATTCGAAAAACACTTTGCACCATTTTGTACAATTCTCAAGAGTCGATATTAAGAAAAAAATAAATCTAGACAGGACTCTCGAATTTTAACTTGTAAAAATAATGACAAATTGTGGCTGGTTTCCAATCGCCTAAAAACAAGGTTTCGTTTGGACAATTTCGAGGGTCTATCAGTGAACGTGTTAACGTCGAAAAATAAAGCTGGACATTTGTGCAAAGTTTCATCGAAATCGGTGTCCGAAAGTTCTCGATGTTCCCTTGTAAGCCATCGGTGGCCATGAATATTCCATGCAATCAGCCGCAATTAATTCAATAGAGACAAATTGGTTATCTACTATCCTGAAACGTCAAAATCTGAACTTGACGATAGTCCCGACGGTTTCTACAATTTCGCGAGTGTTCCTGGGATCGATCGCGATGGCGGGAAAATAATTCACAGCCTGGACAGGAGGGAACGATGCTTAATGAAAGTAGTTCGGAAGTTTCCAAACTCGGGAAGTTCGTCGGTAACGTATGACGGGGCGCGAGAAAAATGATGGTAACTGTGGAAACTCGCGAGCGGACGTGGGGTAGCGCGACACATGTCAAAGACAAAGGGACCAGAGGCGTTTCGCGACGCAAATGGAATCCGAATCTCATTAACGAAATCTCCGTTGCAGCTGTCTGGGAACTCGTTGACCGTCGCCTCCTCGCAGTCAGCGATTTCAACGACGTTTTAACAATGACACGCTTTAAACGGGCACACCGCGGCCCGTTTAATCCGGTTTCCGCGCGAGGCCAGCCCCGCGTAAGTAACCTAACGGCCTCCGCGCGTTTTTCGCGAAACGAAACTCCACTTTGCCAGAGGAGAGAAGCCCGTTAGTCTCTTTATCATCTTCCGACGGCGGATGGGAACGAAAGGATGCGCCGGGGCCAAAGAAAAAGGGGTCTGGAGGAGCGACGTACGTTTTTGGAACGGTTATAAAGAGGCTCGCGAACGAGTTGCCTCGAAAATGTTACGCTTTGCACACTCGTCACGTATCCGTGGCTCTCCTTCGGTTCTCCTCTAACTTCCCTTATGTGTTTCGTCGTTCGTTGGTCGCGATTTTCGTGCTCCTCATTTTTGCCACGACCCCCGAGCGTCGATCGATCGCGAACAGGAAAAGAAACTCGTCCGCCAGGAAGCAACGAGCCAGACGGATCTCGCAGTCCTCGTCTTGGAATCGTCGAGTCCGAAGTTTATCGGAAATTCCATTTCAGGTCGTGTAAAGTTTCATACACGAACTACTCCGCGGTCCGTTCGTTCTATTTCGTTAGAGGCTAGTTTTTCCTCTTCCATCAACCCGCGTTATTTTTATTGCTCGTCGATGTACCGCCGTGAAAGCGAAATTCCCGCGAACGATACGTTCTTTTGATATCCAATCGGTGACTAGGACTGGCTATAAAGCACGAGTCTTGGAATAAAAGGATGCATTAATCCTTTGACTATGAAATACACCCTCTTAGAGATCCATTAACCCCTTAATGCTCACACTTTTTCGACTTTACGGGCAAACAAATTTTTGATACGTAAACGCAAAATATTCGTAAACGTAAACATGTCAAATAAAATTGCATCGTTGCATGTTTCTAAACTGCATAAACAGGATTAAAAATTTTATCAATCGTTTCTGATTGTTTAAAATATTTATTGCCCGTACAAATTAAATGTTTTCTTTATTAAATTGTTTCATATACTGTGCTTATATTCGGTGTGTCAGAATTTTGTATTTATCCTATTTATTGTTCAATAGCTAGTCATCTCCATTTAGTCTCTGACCCAAGCATGAACATCCTCAAAAGTATGTCGATGCTAACAAATAATAACAAATGGACATTTATCTTCCTCTACAAATCTTTCTTTTGAACGATAAATCTAAATAAAAACTTCAAAATTGAAGAAAAGAATTTAAGAATTTATTTGTTCCATCGAATATAAGTCAGAAATAAATTACGTAAGTTTTATTAGCTATCTATTATTCGAGTACAATTTTGTCCCCCTCTGTCTTGTATTAGGAGACATTGAGTGTTGTTTGTAGCTTAGAGTTCCTAGGTGTATGCCTATAATCTCTTGATCCGAAGATCACGAATGTGTTTTCCATCCCCTGGCGATCCCCATTCCCAGGGAGTCCAGACTCAAGGACGCCAGTCTTCTCATTCTTTTGAATCACAGAACTTCTCAGCGACTCGTTTTGGCTCGAGGTGTATTCGTTTGCAAGAACGTTTCCTCTTGGGTCCTTTTTTACGAATAGCCTATTTTTTATACATTTGCAACTCCCTCGGGGACGAGACGAGCAGATAGTTTCCAACTGAAAGGTGTGTCTCAGACAGAATCTATTAGTCTTGCAGCTAGGACAGAATGATAATGTTCGCTTTTTTTAACCAAATAAATCGATGTTATTTTCATCCGAGGCTACACAGGCGGTTAGAAGAGGGCTTTTGAATTTTGAAATTTATATCTGGTGGCAGGAAATATTTTATAATATTAAAAATTAATACTCAAGCTGTGATGTCGAGGGAAATAAATTTAAATATCGAAACAAATTTTCTGTAATTTACAATCGTTTAAACTCGAACGTGTTTAAAAAAAACTTATTCGTGTCCAACAGCCACTTGAAATATTAGCTGGAAAGAAGACGAGTACGTCGACAACGCAGTTAGCTCAGGTTAAATTGCTCCTACGGCTCTGTTCCAACCTCGTTCGAGAGAATCGATCGACCAATCCTTTTCGTATCTATAAAACAGTACTTTCAGTCAACATCGTCGAAGTTGATCGTCTGAGAAAATAAGCACATTTCTCTCGACGGAGGATTCTCAGGGCTCGCATCCTTCTCGGCAACGAGGGCGTCCTTCGAGTTTAATTGAAGTTTTTCCCGCGAGGCAAAAGGGGCGAAGTTTTCCAGCGCGCGTTAAAATTTTAGCAAACGAACTTGTTTAATTTTCTTGATCCCCCGGCGGCTCGAAAGAATCACTCGAACCCTTCGTTGCAGCTGTTTACCGACATTCGGTGGCCCCCGTCCCTTTTCCCGGAGATGTATCTGCCCGCGCGTACGACGAACAGAAATTACGTCACAGAACGAACGTCGTATCGTTCCTTACGGTTCTACGTTCCCTTGATTCGCCAGGCGAGTTTCTTTATTTGTTCGGACGTCCGGATACCGACAGCCTTTAACCAGTCCCGGAGACAACAACGCGAGCAACTTTCGGCTAACTTTGTTCAGCCACGTTTGAACTTAATCCACTTGTCAAGGGTCTGTAGAAATCTTTGGGGCAGAGTACGCTTAACGAAGTTCGACCCCGGAGTTTGAACGTTATTCGAAACGACCCTGGATGCTGTCCGTCCGTTGCTCGTCTTTTACCTTTCGAAATTGCTTCCGCCGATGTCGCGATAAAACAACAGACCTGGAAGCGTCCGTTTCGCGATTCGTAATATCAGTTTCCGCTGCTATATTCGCGCTGAGAATATTCTGAAGGTATTTTATTTTATTTTGTTTCTTTTAATTTAATTTAATTTAATTTTCTTTGTTTGTATTTTATTTTATTTAAGATTGCGTTAACAGCGACCATCAATAGCTTACATATTCTCATTCTAGATCATGTACATCAATTTCGTTTAAAAAACTGACAAGTTCCATCAAGTTTTCAATCGAGTTCATTCACCTCGCTCGTGTCAGTTTTAATTTTACGTTTTCGTTTACTACGATGAAAATATAATATGTTTCGTAATTTTTGCTCTACGCCCAATTTCCATTTCTATGTCGCGGACGAACGTGGAATTTCACCCTGGTAAAAAATATTTCAACGTCCGTTTTACAGTCGCGCGAGAATATTTATGGGTATCCCTAAATGCATCATTTACGTAAATATTTGAGATCCTCTTCTGTGGATGGCTTTAATCGTCAGCCAAGTGGATTATGTTTCCCAGGGGCCATTAAACTATTCTGGATAATTGTGACCGCATCGGGAATGGGTCTTAGTTTACAGTGGCAGGCGGGGAATAAGCTTGTCGTCAGACACGGCCGGACAATCTCGTTTGCGAACACCAGGTTTACGTCTTTTCGCTACCCCTGTTACGATTTCACAATTAAATTCAACGCTCGCGTGCTGGCTGCTTGATAAAAGTGGAATTCGCAAGTTTGAAGCCAGATAACGTTCCGAAAGGATTTTGCTCGACTTCAATTTTCATTTCACCGAAGTAACCGATGTTCTGCCCGTCCTTTTCCCGCTTCGACGTTTCCGTTTCCCTCCTTCGTTTCCCGTTTCCTACGCCCCTCGTCGTCTATCTATATCGCGCTTCCTCTGCACCCTGTATTTCATCGATTCCAATCCAAATACCACTCTGCTCACTTTGCCGAGCGCGGGGCCTGCCAATTTGAATGTATTAGACGATTCGTCCGAATTTAATAGATACGCATTAGGCACCCGGAAAACGAAGGGCACGCGAAAAGCTTCTTATGGCACCCGATCAGAGTTTTACTTGCTCACAAAGGATACCACAAACTGTCAGACACCATCTTCTATGAAAAAAAATATATTTTTTTTTAAATTCATGTTCTACGTCGCATCGACCCATGGTTATATTTTATGGTAGATGTTGGTTTCTTTGAAATATTTCAGGGTATTTTCTATATGTTTCTGTGACATCGAGGTTAAAGGTGATGTTATCTTCTATTTTTGTCTTTGGACGTTGTATCTTCTGCATTCATATAGTAGATGATTGGTCGTTATGAGTTTGTTGCATAGGTTACAGGTTGATGGTTCGGTTTTTTTCATTAGGTACTCGCGTGGAAAAATACTGTTATTTAGGAATTAAAACAAGTACTTGAAAGTAAATTTATTTAGCGAGATGAAAACCCATAAGAGACGCGTGAATTAATATCTTCTGCGAAGTGATGCAAAATAACCTGATAAATTCGTATCCTCGCAACTTTCATTTCCCTTTAAATTAATCCCGCCATTCGCGTTGCATCGTTCCGCGAATTAAGTCCAGTATTTTATTCAACAAAAAAAGTTGGTGTTAGATGAAATTTCTTTGTAACTCAGGACGCGGGAATTAAATTAACTTTCTTTACAATGTAGGAAGTGAGAATTTAATTAAATTCTCGTACAGTTTTGGGAGTAGAAATTAAATGAAAAATTCCGTAATTCTGCGTTTCTAAGCGTGTCGGGGGGGGGTTTGACGTGGGCCAACTTCGCGCGGAATTTCCGATCGAGTCTCCGCGAAATTGCTTCCGTAAACACGCGATTATCGAAGTTCACGCGTACGTTGGCCGATGAAACGTTCCCGTCCGCCTGCTGGGAATATCACGATCTTCAGTTATGTCCACGCACGACCCCAGAGAATATCAGCTGGCTAACGATTCCTCCGGCACGTGACGCGTCCCTTGCACACGGTTCGTGGGAGGATTCACTCCGTGTCTGTAATTCGCTTGTTGCCCGATCTACACATTGGACTAAACGTTTTTGTCATTGTTACGCGAAATTTGCAATCTTTTGCGCACATTTGTACCACGTGTGTCATTATGGAACGTTCTCAGAATGGATATACAAGATTTTCCATCAACCCTGGGAGAAATTTTAATGGGGGATTCTAGAGACCAAAATAAGACGAAAATCAAGAGTAGAAATTTGTTGATTGAGGCTTCGTTAAAAAGTTATTAACGTTTAAAGTTCCATACCGAGCCGAAAATTTTTCGGCGAAATTAAAAAATTTCAAATCGTTCTGGAAAAATTATTTTCCATTGCAGGGGTTAATTACAATCATTTTTGGTGAATAGACATACCTCCGAAATTCTGTTCACATTCGAGAAAAAAATTGGAGTAGGTGCTGAAATTTTTCGGCGAAATTGAAAAATTTCAAATCGTTCTAAAAAAATTATTTTTAGTCGCAGGGGTCAATTACAATCATTTTTGGTCAATAGATATATCTCCGAAATCCTACGCACTTTCGAGAAAAAAATTCCTTACCGAAAATATAATGTCTGACCATACCATTGATATTTTGACCTGACCATACAAATTTCATGCATATCTTTAAAACGCCATAACTTCCGAACGAATTGGAGGATTTTAATGTTTCAAAAAGCAAACTACGCGTATTTTGGTGGAGAATATGTATAAATCGCAAAAATATTCGGAAAGTTGGTCCTTGACCCCGGAAAATGAGAAAACCCCCATAAAAATGGTCCATTTTTCAGGCGGCCATAACTCCTAGAATAGTCAATATATTGGATTGAAATTTTTGGAGAAAGTAGAGTTCATGGGCTCCTACAAAATAGTATTAAACAACTTTTCTGTAGGGTGTCAAACAAAGTTACTAAAAATCAAAAACTATATTTTAAGAAAAATCAACAGCGTCTCGTTTTTTTCTAAACTCGATCAAAAAGTATTTTACACTTTTAATTATATTTTCTTTTCGTATTTCTGAAATCATTTAATGGAATCATATTGACCCAGCAAGATAGCTTTTTCTTCCTTGTTTTACTCTATTTATATGTCGGAGAAGCAACTTCATCAACCATTGCTCTTGGATTATTTCTATCAGGTCCTCTCGGGCGACCAAGCCTGTGTCTCGTCACTCTTTTCATTTTGTTTGAAACTTTTAACTAAATAAACGATCAACTAATAACTAAAACACACGCTTTACTAACAAGTTAGAATACTCAACAAAAACGGATGAGTCCTTTGCAAGAAATTCTTTTAATTTTTCTCACGCGCGTCCTTTCCGTCAAAAAGCCCTTTTTGTTCTCCTCTTTTCTTTTCGTACGTTCCTTTTTTTTTAAACGTTCCGGTATCCAGACAACCAACTCGACTACCTTCAAAGGCCAACCAGACGCACGTTTTGTTAAATTTGGGTATCGATTAGGGCATATATAATTTTATTTATTCAATTCTCATGGGTTACAACATATATTTCAAAACAATTGTTCGGTTTATCCAATGTTTTGTCATCAATTTTAAATCATATTAAACTCGAAGGTCTTGAATTTATATAGTAAATAGACTACGGATCTTTCTGCAAATCAATATTTTTTTTAATAGAATGAATGAAACGGGAGTTTTGTAGAGGGTTGTCTCAACCCCTAGATATAATAATTGGTATCTAACTTAATTTTATTCTGCGTCAATCGTGGAAGAAAGAGAACTTCTTTTATTTTGTTTAATTAGTTGAGAGTTCGGTAACACGATCGGGTTTGCAGGAAGTTGAAGAGCGTACGTGCCATCTTTAATGCCCCGTCGAACACTTGTCACGCGTGTGGCTGGAGTTCACGAGGGTGGGCCACGGTGTGTAGGGGTCGACGAGAGCGAATTGCTCTTGTAATAAGTCATCGAGGAGAACCCAATGGGAAGACAACGTCGTCCTCGTCTTTTGCTCGGCGCTCCTTTAGAAACGGGGTGATAGATCAAGCCACTTCGCTTCCGGCCCCGAGATCTGAATGCACGTACTCCGTCCGTGTACCCTGTGGCACTCTTAACTTCGTAACATTAGTCTGCCATGCGTGGCTTGTCGGATTATATCAGTCTGCGAAAGTAGCATATGCTTCCGGTTACGTGTAAATGCATTCTGGTTGTAATTTTTGCCACGTGACTTCGGGAAAATTAGCCGCGATGCAAACGTTGATCGACTGCGTTTCGTCGGGATTTATGTACACGTACGACGTCACGTAATTAAAATTAAGGTTTTAATACGAGTGATTGCAATCTTCTTGAAGTAACCTTCGTTTCTTACTATACCTTCTACTGTAGTTATTTTCGTAGCATCGGTTCGAAAACGTAATTCACTTACATTTACAGTCAATCAATTTTACTTCGTTGTCAAAATATCTGAGGTTAATGGACCGATGAATAATGTAAAGCGTTTTGAGTAAGAGATATTCACAGCTGTTCGCAAAATTAATTATCGTGAAGAAAAACGGTGGTTCTGAAGCTTCCCTTAAAGGAAAATTTTAATTTTAGTTTATTATTCTTGCTCGTGTTTCTTAAAAATAGAAAAAGAATTCTTTATGGTAGGTAGAACAATAATAATAAATTGTAAAAGAGTATACTATATAGTTGTGTAAAAGTCAGAAATAAATAGTATGCAAATACTGTTGAGAAGAATGACTTTTGTATAAATCTGTATATTTATGTACATACAGTCGCGTCGGTATTTATGTTGACGCTGTTGTATTTCTGGTATTGACGATATTGTTCCATAATTTAAACACTTGTACGCGTCCTTCCGTACATTCTGACATTGTTTACATTATGTACAAGAAATGCCTCAGTATACCAGTGAGTGTCAAAGTGAAAACACCGCGTACAATCAAATAACAGTCAATCTGTAAAAATATTTCCTAAATTTGGTTCGCCGGAAAGTAAGTTGACGTAATCAAGTTTTTATTTCATTAATAAAATTTTGCTATTAAACGCGCATTTAATAATTTGATAATGTATTTAGTCTCTTATATAATGTTTTTTTTTTGTTATGTATTGTTATTGTTAAGAATTGGTTACTTGTAGCATGCCGAAAATACGGGAATTACACGAGTCTGAAAGATTATTAATTTATAAAAGAAGGAGAGAAGGACAAAGTTTGCAACAGATTGCCACAGATTTTGGAATATCAAAGGAAGGGGTGCGAAAAATTTATAAAAAGATAAAGACTAATGGGAAACCTGAAAATTTAGTTAGAACGGGAAGAAAAAGAAAAACAACTCCCCGTCAGGATCGAGAAATTGTTAAAATAACAAAAAAGGAACCATTTATTACTGCCAAACAGATCAAAGAAGATTTAAATTTGCCAATAGGGACCACTCAAATAAAATCCCGTTTATACGAAGCTGGGTTGCATGGTCGAATATCTAGGAAGAAGCCACAAATTTCCGAAACAAATGCTCGCAAACGTTTAAATTTTGCAAAAGAGCATTTTAATAAACCGACTGCATTCTGGGAATCCATAATTTGGAGTGATGAGTCAAAATTTGAATTACAATCAAACAAACGAAGGAAATATGTGTGGAGAAAAAAAGGAGAAGCTTTTAAACAAAATGTTATCACCTCCACCGTGAAACACGGTGGAGGGTCTATAATGTTATGGGGCTGCTTCAACAATGAAAATGTAGGAAAATTAACAGTTATTGGTGGTATATTAACAGCAGCGAAATACGTCGATATTCTAAAAGAAAATTGTTTCCATCAATTCAAAAATTTGGGCTAGATACAGGATACATATTCCAACACGACAACGATCCGAAAC
Source organism: Colletes gigas (assembly GCF_013123115.1). Lineage (NCBI taxonomy): Eukaryota > Metazoa > Arthropoda > Insecta > Hymenoptera > Colletidae > Colletes > Colletes gigas. The sequence continues at coordinate 3,198,224 of NW_025106646.1, forward strand.
ATACTGCAAAGATCGTTAAAAAATTTATCGACGAAAACAATATATTGCTGCTTTCTTGGCCACCGCAGAGCCCTGATTTAAATCCGATTGAGCACTTATGGGACGAACTCGATCGAAAAATACCAAAATCGGACCGCTATACAAAACCAAAATTGATAGCCGCACTAAAAAAGGCATGGCATGAAATACAGCCCAAAACGTTAACAAAATTAATACACAGTATGCCAAATCGTTTACTGGAAGTAATTAAAGCCAAAGGGTATCAAACTGCTTATTAAATATTTTTTTTACTGTTACTTATAGAATTATAATTTACTTTATAACCATTGCCAACTTACTTTCCGATAGACGTTCATTAGAAAATATTTGTTAATGCTATTGTTACTCAAATGAACATAATTAATAAGGTGACATTATTTACTTAAGACACGAATAAATTTATTTTTGTAAACATTTCGTATTTTATTTATTTTTATTGTATCCTTTTACGGCTATTTTATAAAAATGATAAGTGTCAACTTAAATACCGACGCGACTGTACATCGATTCTTTAAAATTTTCATTTTCATTCAAATGGTTTCATATTTTTTAATTTTACATACGTTATTTACCGGAGCAATTTACGAAAACAAATAATGAAACAAATTGACAAACTTGCGTTAGCATTTATTAAAATTTGTTTAACACAATTTAATGTTGAATTTCTATTTCATTGAATGATATTAAAAAATTCGAGCGTTGCGTTGCAAACCGAAAATTTAATTTCGATACTTAGATGTAACAAAAAGTACGAATGTTTTTAAACTGTTTAGTTTACAGTTTCCTTTTTGATATTTAAATTTTTTGACGACAAATAACTTCGTAGTGACGTTTATAAGTATAAAATATTACGAAAAGCCGTGTTTTAATTTAGTTATAAAATATGCTCACAGTTTGAGAAATAACAATGTAAGACAGAAAATGCTTTACATAAACGTATCGTCGAAACTTGTACAAAATTGATTGTCGTGAACGCACGTTTCCCAAATCCCAGAAAGAGTTATATATTCTCTGTACATTGTTCTCGAAATCTAGTTTGTAGATATTAGCATAACGTTGGCAGCAGAGACATGTTAAACTTTGCGTTGTCCTGGAGTTTACCCGGCTGTTTCTCTTCTGTTACACAGCAGGCATTATCGTCGATCCTGGAAATGACTAAATAACACGTTTCTAGTTTCCTTTTACGCTACGCCTAATAGATGTTCTATTAAGAGACTGAAATTATTCAGTACCCGGCGTATACTTCAACCTCTGATGAAGGTACCTACAGTGTTAAGCAAACTAGAAACATCACAGAATCTCGTAGTTCCCTTGAGGATGGTAGACTCCACAGAATTGTAGATTCACAGGACAACCATGTTATTTCTGTTGCATTCGGTCGATCCAAAGTCTTCCAAAGATCCACAATTCGATGTACATAGAATTCTCTCAGGTGTCGACTGTGTTAGCTATCTTCCAGAGTTGGGAAAATTTTACAAACATTTTAAATTCGTTCCTAAAATAACTTCTGTTTATACATTTCGTTTCGTAAACTCGTTCGTTCCAGAATCATTTCAAACTATCGTTGAGTTCTATATTATTTACATCAAATGCAACTAGGATATCTGGATTTAATCTAGGATTTGAAAACTTATAAATTGTTATGGATATATTGGATTCTGTAACTGTTTATTTTTCAATTCTATTTCTATTACAGTTCTTAGTTCTTACTGAATTTGTCAGAATATTAGTAAAACGATATACTTAATAGTTGGACTATACCTACATATAAAGTGTTAAAAACGAGGAATATAATCACAGACGAGGTACACGAGTAGATCTTACATCCAATGTATTTTTTCGGCCCATTTTTCTGGGACTGTAGAATCCCATTACAATTTTTGTGTTAACAAACAACAGGTTACAGAAATTAACACAAAAGGAAATGAGACACGAAATAAAATTACAGAAACATTTCTAGCCACACATTATATTTTAGGTAAAGAATTTTTTTCTCGAAAGTGCGTAGGATTTCGAGGGTATGTGTTTAAAAAAAAAAATGATTGCAATTAACCACTTAACCGAAAATTATTTTTTCAGAATGATTTGAAATTTTTTAATTTTTCCGAAAAATGTCTGTATCTACCTCGTGTCGATTTTTCTTTAAAATTTGTTTTTGATTTTTAATAAACACAACCATGGGTAATGTAGTAATACAATTTATTAATAAAAAATAAAATACGTAAAATTCCTACGTTTTATTCGTTAACTGTTTAGTATCTACGTCACTGCTGGATATTTGCGGCTGTAACTTCTTTGTTAATTTCTTGTTCGGGGTAAGTATACCACATGCCGGAAAATCCGAACTCTACTATAATATTATTCCATATAGTATTTAAATATAATTAGCTATGAGAAAAGGACTTAAAAACTAAATTTTCAACGCTAAAATTAGTACTGTATGAAAATTGCTACTATTTTATTTTTACAGTAAATAGTTTAGTCTCTTTTTTATTTTATAAGATTGATGAGCTAGACTCAGAACGTTTTGAATTGAATTAATTTTTCTCCTGCCAATTCTGAAGAGGTGTGTAAATTAAGTAATGAGACTGATTTTTAAAAATATTTTTATTCAAATAGAATTACAATTCAATATTGTTTCCCTCAAAATAACTTCCTTGGGAAGCCATACAGCGCTGGAGACGATTCTTCCAATCCTCATAGCAGTGCTGGAACTCGGATACTGGTATAGCCTTTAGCTGGTCGGTTACAGCCGCTTCAATGTTTTCGAGTGTCCCAAAATGACGTCCCTTGAGGTGATTTTTCAATCTCGGGAAGAGGAAACAATTACAAGGACTCAAGTCAGACGAATAAGGAGGCTGAGGAGCTACAGGAATGCTTTTACTGGCCAAAAACTCATTTACTGAACTCATTTGCTGTGTGACAAGGCGCATTGTCGTGATGCAACACCCAATTGTTCTTGATGTTTGACCCTTTTTCGAAGTTCTTCTAGAACCTCTCGGTAAAAGTGTTGATTAACCGTTTAGCCTTGAGGCACAAACTGTTTGTGGACGATTCCCTGGCTATCGAGAAAGCAGATCAGCATGACTTTTGACTCATTTTTAGAACGCACTAGAAACAACTGTTTTACGAAAACAATTGCTACGGACCACCGAATGACTTTAGCGGGTACAAACTTGTATCGAAGGCTTATTACACGTTCACCTACCGTCTCTCCACGTCACGCGTCTCAAATGTTGACAGATCGAACGCTACGTTGTCAGTCTCATTACTTAATTTACACACCTCGTACGTGCAATTACTGGGACTCAGTGGTATAGCAACCGAGTGTAACGGACCTTTGAGGAATTCCTTTTTCTTCGTTTGTGTGAATTCGAACATTCCGGATAGTCGGGTCTCTACTGTATAACAGTTTTTCCGATGAGAACCAAGGTTACGATCACGCGATCCCACGAAGCGTCCCTCCTTAAATCACAAGTTCGATCGTCCTCCTCGAGAAGCCGACAAGATGGATGCTCTCAATCACGGCTGTTTCCGTTCTAGTTTCGATCCTGTTCGGCGGGATGCAGGCGCGAAACATGATGTCCATGCAATGCCTCCTCAAAGGTACACCAAAGCGTGCTGTTCTCGCGTGCGAATTTTGTTGTTACGAACGTTGAAACGTTGCCAGTGCTTTACGCTTGCTTTCCCAGCCGCGCCTCCCTCGCTAAGCTACTTCAGCTTGGACAGTTTCCAGGTGGTTCCTCGCGCCTGGCGCGAATTTCAACGTGGATTTTAGCCCCTGGTACGCGCGAGAAGTGCTTCTTGAAACAACGAACACGTGCCTCGTCTCGTCGTGTTCGATTAACGAGCTTTCGCATGCATCCGTTTCCGCGGGCGCTCGAATTTCGCGGAGCACGACTCCACGACGAACTATCCACCGTCGTCGGTGCATCGGAACTTCCGTAATCGTGCAAACCGCATCGATTATATCATTCACGGAGCATACATCGAAACTTTCCTTTCCATCGCGGGGCCACGAATAATTAAATCCTCGTGGCTCGAGCGACCCCGAAACGATTGATTAATCGGAATACTTTTTCGATAGCTTCGCCGATTATTTATTCATTTAGTTCGGGTTTCGAACGCCGGTAGAACGGGAAGTTCGATTCGCAAACGGTACTTAATCCCGTTAACGAAGTTGGCGATTAGCGAGGCGCGGAAAAATTAATCGATCTTTTCGCATCAAACTTTCCAAGTTTTTGAACGCGTCGATGCTCGCAGTTTATATTTTACTTGTTTTTCGTATCGAGGTCAAATTTGTTTTCCTCTTCGTTCATTGACACTGAAGTGTCATACTTTGTTGAGAAGTTGTGACAAATATGAAAGATACTGTTACCTTAACACTAGAATGCAGTGGAAATAAATGTGTATTCATTCTCTTACAGAAAATTACGATAAAATTTTAAAAATCTAGATGAATTAATTTCAGTAATTGTAGTATTAAGGTGACTTATCCCTTTAAATTCCCATTTACTGAACACTCTGAAAAAAAAAATTTACAATAATAAATCGATGTAATATTTATCTGAACAAAATTAGACAACACTTTGAAATAGAAACTATAATTATTCCCCACGTTTATATCACACTGCATTCAAACTTTCTAACAAAGAGTTTACAAACTTACATAAAAATCATAGTCTTATTCCGATTTCTAGAAAGCACGTAATTCGTAGATAGTCGAGTAGGTTCAAAAAGGTCAGCAAATTTTGAGGCAAAAGAAGTATACCCCGATCGAATCTCGCCTATTAATCAAACGCAGCCTCCTGCAGGCGTATTAAAACGCCATGCGACGCGTTCGTCGCGTTCGTCTGATAGTCGTTAGTCGCGTCGCGAATGATGGAGATGATCCGGTGGTGCACGTTCGACCGATTGTTGTTGCAGTTACGAAGCTGAGAGAGCATTGGGACGAGACGAACTCGAAAGTGATGCAAAGGAAGACGCAGTTGGACGCGATGCTCGGGGACAGTCAACGATACGAGGCGAAGAGGAACGAGGTGGAAGTCTGGCTGGCACGAATGGAAACTCGGCTGGAGAAAATGCGGGCCGTCGGGCACACCGCCGACGTTCTCGAGGCGCAGCTACGGGAACAAAAGGTACGTTGGAATTCTCAGCCCTCCTCTTTCTCTCATTCTTTCTCGAACTTCTGCATTAACCCGCGCGCGTTAACCAACCCGGAGGTTGCCGTTTTTATCTAGTCTTTATTTCTCGCCCGACTATTTCACAGAGTGCACGAGCACGCGTCTCTCACGATCTTAAGCGATCGTATTCACCGATAAAACGCGCTGCTCGTCTCGATGACAGCGATGTACTCGGAATAAAGTACTCTCGGTTCTCCAGCATCCTCAGATACTCTAATATTTACTCGTTACGTTCTTAAAATTCATGGTATGATTCTTTAAATGATCACGTGATTCGTAAATTGAACTATCTATTCCTCCCAATTTGGAGGTTCCCTCGCGGTCAGGGAAGCGTGAAAAATGAGAAAACGTACACAATGTACAAGTAATGATTCTTAAAATGATTACGTGATTCGTAAATTGAACATTTCTGTTCCCATTTAGAGGATTCCCCTTAGAGCTCAGTAAAGTCCACAGTTATTTACTCTAGAATGATACATTAAATTGTGACCAAATTAAAATAAATAATTACCAGTAAAGTTGTTTCAATGTTGTATAATTTATAAATTTTGAAAAAAATATTGATGTGATATTAACCCTTTGCACTCCTATGTCGAGTGTGACTCGACATCAATTATTATCTCAGGAGCTCCTTCGTCAAGTCCCATTCGACATTTTTTCAAGCCCAAACAAAACAGATATCTTACACTTGAAAATTACAAAATACAACAACAGTGTAAATAAAACACTTATTTTAACAGGAAAGTTTCAAATAAAACACTTAAAAGCATTGGGAGCCGCTGGTAACAAAATTGTAATATAATTTGGAGTGCAAAGGGTTAACAAACTTCTATAATAGTAAAAAATTGCATGCCATGACCCAAATGAAACTTTCACTGTCGTGGTTTGAACTTCCTCATCCTCTGAATTTCAAATACTATTTGTAATAATTTTATTCGATGTTCCCCGATAAATAAGCGATCGTATTCACCGATAAAACGCGCTGCTCGTCTCGATGACGGCGATGTACTCAGAATAATGTACTCTCGGTTCTCCAGCCTCCTCAGATACTCTAATATCTACTCGTTACGTTTTTAAAATTCATGGTATGATTCTTAAAATGATCACGTGATTCGTAAATTGAACTGTCTATTCCTCCCAACTTGGAAGATCTCTTATGGTCAAGGAAGCGTGAAAAACGTTCCGAGAAAACGTACATGATGCACAAGTAATAATTCTTAAAATGATTACGTGATTCGTAAATTGAATTGTCTATTCCTCCCAAAATTGGAGGATCCCTTATGGTCAAGGAAGCGTGAAAAACGTTCCAAAAAAATGTACACTATGTACAAGTAATGCTTCTTAAAATGATTACGTGATTCGTAAATTGAACATTTCTGTTCCCATTTGGAGGATTCCCCTTAGAGCTCAGTAGAGTCCACAATTATTTACTCTAGTAAGATGCATTAAATTCTGACCAAATTAAAATAAATAATTACCAGTAAAGTTGTTTCAAGGTTGTATAGTTTATAAATTTTGAAAAAAATATTAAGGTTGTGATATTAACAAACTTCTATAATAGTAAAAAATTGCATGCCACGACCCAAATGAAATTGTCACCGTCGTGGTTGAACTTCCTCGTCCTCCGAATTTCAAATACTGTTTGTAATAATTTTGTTCGCCGTTCGTCGACAAATATGCGACAGAATTTGCCAAAGGCGTTGCAGCTCGTAATCGTTTAAATTTACTGGCGACCCTCGATCGCCTGGAACTTACGAATTTCGTTCCTCGACAACTGTTAATATTAAGTTTCATCTGGTATCCGGGTAGCAGGACGATCGCGTAATCCAATTTTAACCAGGTAATTACGGAAACGACAGCCAAAGTTCCCCGTGTAATTCAGCTTCAGAGGCCATACCCGCCGTTACGACCGGCGAGAATAAAATGCGAACGAGGCTCCGGCGAATAATAATGACCATAGATAGTCGGTGGAAGTTCGTTATAGCTTACGATTAAAGAGAACGAACGGATTAGTATTCGTTCGGCCAGTAACCTCTTTTTTAGCAACGTTTCTCTGTACTGGAATAACATTCATCCTGGGGGAAAAATAGCTGTTGAGGGGCAAAGGGTTGGAAAGGAACGACCAAAGTTCCAATCAACGAGATCGCGGCTCGCCATGGTACATTGCGCGGCCCGAAACTCTGTTTACATTCAAAAGAGACGAATGAGATATTCATGGAATAATTTATTTCTACGAGACCACTGTGTCTTCGGAATCCGGGCTACGCTCAGGGCTTCGTTCGTCTCGAGCCCTCGCAGTTATTCCGGAATGTTGTCTTTTCTCCGTCGAATGACGGCAAATCCATCAACAACCATTATTTTTTCTCGATACCGGCGTTACAATATTCATGAATCGAGTAGTTTGTTGTTTCAATTAGTCTCGATGATCGGTCTCGAACTTTGAAATTTAAATGTAAAGTCCACTTGCTCGATGGTTGCTAGATGAAAACACAAGTTTCCGCTTCGCGTTCTGATGCTTGCGTACAATTTCTGTATTTAACATCGGTCATTATCGTTCGTTTAACCATGCACGATACAAATGTTGTCTTTAGAACTTCGGTGGATAGAAACAAAAGCGTTCTTTTTATTCCATGTTTCTACATTTTCTTTCAAGAGTCAATCTGCTGTAGAAAACCTGACATACCGTTTGTATACGGGACGAGTCTCATAACTGGGCCAGGCTATAGCTTTGTTCCGAGCGAAGATGGAGAAATCTTCTCGAGAAAATTTTATACGGTTCAAAGATCTTTATCAACCTACGATACGATTCTTTTCCCAAATGTATTCTTATATAAAACGATTCCTAAATTAAATATTGTAGAAGATATTTCATTCTGTCTTTCAATATTATTATACAACGCTGTCTAAAATATATCAGACATTTTTCAAATATCAGGATTTACTTTTAAAATGTTTTTTCAACATTAACACTAAACCCACCACGACTGGTTTTAAAATTTCGTTTAGAATGATTAACATATAATGTTATATTAGCGACATTTAACGATTTTTCTATAATATATGTACAATGAATTTTTAGAAGTACGTTGCCTCGTAAAAGAGAAACAAAAAGATTGATCATTTGCTTAATAGGAATAGTAGTTAATTCTCTATAATTCTCTATAAAGATCTTAGTAGTTAATTTTAATTGAATAAAAAAAATGAAAATTCCCTGGTCCGTCGTTTTAAAAGAAAGCAGTATAATTACATTTATCAATTTTCAGGTAATCTAAATTTCCATGTACGTTGAACATTTGTATATTTTCTCGAGCGTCGGGACCGTTAAGGGGTTAATCAGATCGATTATAAATTTCATCTGAACGTTGATTAGTAGTTCCACGGCGGCGTAAAAGTTTCCATCGCACGGCATATCGGTATAAAACTTGGACCCTTACCTCGCCCGTAGATCCAACTTATTTAAGTTATCGAGACACGGAGCTCGACTTACGACTTGATACGAGATCGGACTTAGATAAGTTTCCTCCTCGTCGCTGACCTTCCCCCCTCATTTTATTTCGTTCCGTTCGTTCTTCCAGTCGTTCCACGCGGAGCTGCACCAGTACAAGCATCACATTGAGCTCTTCAATCAGCTCACGCAGAAGCTGATAGCCGTTTATCAGCAGGACGACACTACTCGCGTGAAAAAGATGACGGAGACCATCAATCAGAGATACAACAATCTGAACACCAGGTATGTTGTAGACGCTGCGTTAACTTTTTCACTACTTCACCTTGCGTGTCAACCTAACACTGTGCTAACTATAGCCTTATAACAAAAACTGTTCGTTTTGAAACCTGAAATTCAAAGCTTTGGTCTAAATAATGCATTATTTTTATTTTGAAAATTACATTTGGTAGTGACAGAGTTCCAATTCTCGTCCAAGTTATCTTTGGAATTCTTGAGAGTATCTGGCAAATAGAGACAAAAGTAAATTGACCTAGATAACACGATTTTGCAACCCAGAACCTGTTTTCAATTTTAGTTTAATTTCATTCGAGATGTCTCTCGTAATTAAATTCTATCAGACTTGAATAGGGTGAATTAGCAAAGATCATTGACCTGGATATCTGTTCTTGAATAGAAATAGAAATGAATAATTGACGAGAATAAAATAAGGTATAAATAAAGGTTTCCTAGGTTTACTGTTCTCTCGAGGAAAAAGATTTGAATTCCCCGTCCAGCAATGGGATCTTTTTCTTCCCGTTGCCTGTTGTTCGGCTCGAATCGGTGCATTGAGTTCGAGTCGAACGCGTTTCAACGACGATTGTACGGTAATACGTCCATTAAATCTTCCGTAGTATCATCAATCGAGGAAAACTGCTTCACTCCGCGATGAACTCCCTCCACAACTTCGACCGGTCCTTGGACAAGTTCTTGGCTTGGTTGAGCGAAGCCGAGTCCTCGATGGAGGGATTGGAAGCGGAGGCCGATCGACTAGGTGGACGACGGGACCAGGGTGCGCTCAGACGACCGCAACATCAGCTTAAGGTAAGTTTCATATCTGTCGATACAAATTTACCAATCGATTCTTCGTATCAGCTTCGACTTCTTGCTCGAATTAACCGAAACTTGGACACCAAACGTGTCGTATCTTCTACGGGAAATTGGATTGCGCTAACGCGAATCGAAGTTACCTACGCTCCTTTAGAATAGATCAAACTATACTTGATAATAGATCGGTTCGTAACCTTTTTGTTTCGTGGATCTCATACTTTTTATACAAATTCTTCGAAATAACATTCTTAACTCTAGATTTACGGACATTAATTCCGTAGGTTAAAAAGGTTAAAAGGTTAAATTAAAATTTGATTTGCCTTTTAATTAAAATTTAATTCATATCGTTGCATCGATAAAATTTTATATAAATTGCTAAGATAATTTTTACAAGTTCTGTAACTTTAAGTATGACATCTAAAACTCGTCAAACTTTCCGTAAATCTAGTATTAACCATAAATTATGGTATTAAAACGACAGGTACTTGAAGAAATAAATCTTGATTCATTCTCTTATAGGAATCTACGGTAAATTTGCAAAAATCCAGTCGAGTAAATATTTACAATTTTTACTACAAATTACGAATCGGTTATTTTTCCACTTCGGTAGTTCCAGTGTTAAATATTAGTCGAATTACCGTTTTTTAATTTCGAACCACTGCAGTAGACACTTGTATCTCAAGTGTTAGAAGCGTTGGGAATTGCTTCTAAAGTATATGAAGTGTTCTACCGCTTCCCGCAAATAATTGTACGCAACAGAGAAATCGGAACTTCTATCTAACGACTTCAAATTGCGAGGGAAAAGTTTTCTTAACCTCCGCGGGGTCGTTAATAATGTCTGTGGAAGTTGGATTCAGTCACTTCGCCTATAGAATGCAAACGAACGTAAAGACAAAGAGTCTCGTTTCTTTGTCACAGTTTGGGGAATGCTTCTTCGAACGAAATAACTAGCAGCAATCGTGGTGCATTTTTATGGGCAATACGACTACCTCAAAAATTTTCTCACTTTCTTATTTCGACTTCTCAAGCGTTTACGAGCAGTTGGATTCAAATTTAATGATACATAAATTTGATTGAAGAGTAAATATTTTGCATTTCTCGTTTCGGTTTGACTTTTTCATTGCTTTGGTCGTTAAGAACGGTATAACTTGGCTCGTTTGTCTGTCGATTATGGGAGCCGAGTTAACTCGAGCACGTCGGTTAGGTGGTTAATACAGAGAGTCACGTGCAGTCGGGTCGTAAGATTCCTCGAGACGTTGTAACGGTGGTCGCGACGGGAAACCAGATCTCTATGGGTCACGTGTTGACTGGAGTAGATTTTACGGCTTCGATTGATTGCCATAAAAGTGTGTCGAAGGTAGCTGTCTTCGTATCGGCATATCCATTAAAAGGAAGAAGCTTGATATCGAGTATCGACACAATGCGGTGGCGGTGCATCAGCTTCTGTGCGGAACGTTTTTCTAGTTTGTATATTATATCTCGTGGGAAACTGATATCTTGCGTAAGAGTACTGCGAAAGTTGGTTTCGTTCGAGATTTTATCATATGCCTTCATTAATATAGAGCGAATTCTTAAAACTATCTGAAAAATTTGATAAGCAAGAATTCCCCACAAAAATAACCAAATCATTTGTTTCCAGAGATGGTAAATACTTGACGAAGACTAGAATGTCATCTGCTTTTTTTAAAGGAATGTTTATTTTTAAATTTTAAAAATTAATTCGATGTTTTTGCAACTCCTAAAATATGGAATTTTGAATGACTAATATCATTCTAGAAATAATGTGATTTATTTCGAGATATTATATCAGTAAATTTTCTTTGGTTTACGATGAAAAATAATTCTTCTTTCGAACACTTTTACATTGTTATAGTGAAAATAGGTTCACGGAAAAATGTGAGAATTTGTATGCAATTTCAATTCACGGTTTTCTTGGTGATCGAACGAAACTCACTGTTCACAATGGTTAGTTGCAAAACGGCGATTTTTCAGTTTTCAACAGTCTGAATTAGAACTGAAACTACTTATCAAATTTTTTCTGTATTCTGCATATCCATTCAAATGGATGAAACGTTACTCGAATAATAAAAAATGAACATCTATTTCTCGATAACAATATTTATATCTAATGTATCTTTGTAACATGTTTAAATTAATTCAGTGGACAGTTTTTCCAAGAACTTAGCTAATCGGATCGATCCGCAAGAATGAATCCGCAGAATTTCGAGGCAGCTGATTTGCAATTTCGATCGTCCAAGAAATTTGCTGTTTCACGATCGCGAGCGCGCCTTTCCGAATTGCATTTATCACGCGACAGCGTATCGCGGCGAGAACATCATTACAACTTTTTGGTGCATCGATCAGGACTGGGAACATTATAATAATTTAAAATTCGAACATTTCACGGACACTCCAACGCTACGAATCTGAAATCTCAAATACAATTATTCAACTATTACTACTAGCTGAAAGCACAGTTATTTCAGTAAATTTTTCATCAGAATAGGAATGAAATTCACAAAAAGACGATGGACTTAAAGAATTTGAAAGCAAAATTATTTCAGTAAATTTTTTTTATCAGAATAGGATTGAAGTTCACAAAAAGACGATAGACTTAAAGAATTCGATTTCTGGTCTACGTTATACTACTAAATATTTATTTATTCGAGTAATTTGTAACCTTATGTTTCGAGAAGAGACTGTATCAGAAGTGTTCGTTCTTGCACAAGTAGTCTTAATGATGATTTCAGTAAATTTTTCATCAGAATAGGAATGAAATTCGCAAAAAGACGATGGACTTAAAGAATTTGAAAGCAAAATTATTTCAGTAAATTTTTTTCATCAGAATAGGATTGAAGTTCACAAAAAGACGATAGACTTAAAGAATTCGATTTCTGGTCTACGTTATACTACTAAATATTTATTTATTCAAGTAATTTGTAACCTTATCCATTTTGCACAAGTAGCCATAATGGCGATACAATTATCCTTATCGATAGGTTGCATTTATTAGCGGGGGAGGAACATTCATTTCGTGCAGCATGTCAGGGCTGGTAATCAGCTGATTAGTTTATATGCAAAGAGCACGTCAGTTGTATGACATCCGATTATCAATAATCCAAGTTGCAACTGCATGGTATCGCAATTATGCTAATACCCAGGCACGAGTGTATTGGCATAGCAGGAAGCAAGCCGAATAAATCTGTGCTGCACTCTCTCAATCATAGTCTTGTTTGTCTTGTAATACAGGGCCAGATAATAGGACCGTATTCCAATTGTGAACGGATCGATAAGTAGAATCGTATAGCTCGCCTGAAAGAACATTTAACAAACGTTTCTATATCCTTTACAAATTTATTAAAACAATTCCAAACGTTTATTAGATTTCTGACTCGGAAAATTCGGTGGCTTGTGTGCTTTTCTTTCACAAAAATAGTTTATTTAAACATTGTCATCGTTGGTGCTCGTTAATCGCATAATACCAGCTGAGAAAGGTGAAAATACACGGCATAGCGAATTCAGTTGCATTTTTCTATTAAACCGTAACATCTAGATCTAGATAGAGGGTTGCACGTGGGTGGTAACGTCCCTTAGGGAGCTCTAGAGTCTTTCGGTGGGGCGTTAAAGCGACAACAAACTTTTATGGGCGCGTTTAGTATAGTCATTAATGTTGGGGCGTTAATATCATAGGGTAAATGCAATCACTGAAACGCTTAAGTTTAATTTTATCAAGCACACGAATTTATTTTTAAACTCTGTTGCTCTTGAGGAAAATAATTTTCAAAACAGTTTTATTTAAATGTATAATTTTAAGTTGAAACCAAATGGAAGTATAGGAAACGTGATATCAAAATTTAAATTTTCTTTATATTTTAGTCATGTACATTAATTTTTTAGCATTAACGTTGCAGGATAAATGCAATCACTGAAACGCTTAAGTTTATTATTCTAAAACTCTGTTGCTTTAAATAATTTTCAAAACATTTTTGTTCAAACATATAATTTTAAGTTGAAAACAAATGAAAATATACAGGGTGTTCGGCCACCTCTAGCAAAAATTTTAATGAGCGATAGTAGAGGCCAAAATAAGACGAAAATCAAGAATACTAATTTGTTGATGGAAGCTTCGTTAAAAAGTTATTAACAATTAAATTCAAAAATTTCAAATCGTTCTGGAAAAATTATTTTCGGTTGCGGGGGTCAACTACAATCATTTTTGGTGAGTACACATACCTCCGAAATCCTATCTACTTTCGAGAAAAAAAATCGAGTAGGTGCTGAAATTTTTCGGCGAAAAAAAATTTTTCAAATCGTTCTAAAAAAATTATTTTCGGTTGCGGGGATCAATTACAATCATTTTTTATCATTACACATACCTCCGAAATTGTACGCACTTTCGAGAAAAAAATTCCTTACTGAAAATCCAATTAGGTGCCTAAATTTTTCAACGGAGAAAAAAAATTGCAAATCGTTGTGGAAAAATTATTTTCGGTTGCGGGAGTCAATTACAATCAGTTTTTGTCATTAGACATACCCACGAAATCCTGCCCACTTTCGAGAAAAAAAATAGAGAAGGTGTGAAATTATTCGAGAAAATTAAAAAATTGCAAATTGTTGTGGAAAAATTATTTTCGGTTGTAGGGTTCAATTACAGTCATTTTTAGTGAATAGACATACCTCCGAAATCTTGCGCATTTTCGAGAAAAAAATTCAGTAAGGGCGGCACTTTAAACGTTAATAACTTTTTAACGAAGCTACCATCAACAAATTGGTATTCTTGATTTTCGTCTTATTTTGGCCTCTACTATCGCTCATTAAAATTTTTGCTAGAGGTGGCCGAACACCCTGTATAGGAAACGTGCTATCGAAATTAAAATTGATTTTATATTTCTTTCCCATTTTTTAAGTATCTCGTTACAAACTCCCGCAAGAATGTTCCGACTATTTTGTTTCGATCGAGAATTCCGCGATTTTTGTGCGAAAATTACCAAGGGGTGTGCATCGTTCAAATAATTCAGCGCGAACCGCGCGATGATGAGAAAGTTAAATGGTTCGCTGTAACGAATTCATGAGAATGATCAGAACACGGTCCGGCGCGATGGTTTTGTTTACAATGCCGTGTAACTGACGGATCATCCGCGGGGCCAAATTGATATTGCCCGTGTACGCGGTCTATCGCGCCATTTCAATGAAATTAATCCACGGTCCACGCGTTCACGTAACGAACATACTGCACACGATTCCGGGAAATTAGCTTATAATATTGTTTACAGGGTTATATATTATCGTGTATCTGGCCTGAGCTACTCTTTCCACTGTTCCGTTCTCTGTTTGTTCCTCCTCTCGTACGCCTCTGGGTTTATTCCCCTAAAAGGAGGTTCAATTTTGCAGAACCATGGGATTGGTTAAATTGGATTCCATCGCGAGCCTCGTGTTCGTGTACGGTCCATGTTAACCCGGGCGAAATTTTGACATACCGTCGTGGAACATTTTACTGCCACGTGGCAGATGTCTCCGGCGTTATGATAATTATTTTTTTTTTTACCTTGTCTCGCAGGATAAAATCGAGCGAATTAATTGGTACTTTTTGTATGTGTACCATTCATAGTCCTTTGCTTTCGTCGATAACACAAAAGATACAATTAAAAGGAATTGTTGTATAAAATATTTAGATGCTCGTAACAGAAAATAGAAACTATAAGATGTTTTGTTTTCAATGGTCGTATCTTGATATATGCAGTATGAAGAGAACTAATTTATATGAAGAAAATATATACTTTCGTTTCAATATTTTTCATTTAAAAAATAGAGTTTCACTTTGTTTTCAAGAATTACCTTGTTCAAAAAATGAAATAACTTTGAAACGTTCCTACGTCTTGTTTGAATTCAATTTTTTTCAATTTAGTTTCCTATTTAGAAAATAGAGCTTTGTTTCTAAACATCACCTCGTAACAACCCTCCAAAAAATTAAATGTAAACTAAATTGAGAAAAATACAATTCGAGCAAGGCATAGGAACGTTTCAAAGTTATTTAATTTTTTGGAGGGTTGTCACGAGGTAATGTTTAGAAACAAAACTCTATTTTTTAAATAGAAAACTAAATTGAAAAAAATTGAATTCAAACAAGTCGTAGGAACGTTTCAAAGTTGTTTACAGTTAAGTACACGTATAGATTAAAGTGTGTTGCCCCACATACGACACGAATACTCTTGCAAATACCATTTCGAACGAATTCGGTGTACGTTTTTAGATAGGCAGTTGGGGCGCAAATGTAATTACCGTTCACATCATTAGCGAAGTTACAATGACGTTGATTGTTTGATAAACAGTTGTATAAACGATTGGAATTAATCACACGTTTAATCCCGAGAATCGGGAACGAAAGGAAAATCGTCAGGACGAGTTCAACAGTGTCTGACCACTTATCCAATAATGGCTGCCATTGAAAATCAATGTTATTTACCCTGCAATCTGACTATGTTTTCACTGTCAAACGCGTTACAACTATTAGCGGAGATTGTGTCAAATATTTGTTCCCTTTTACTTCCCTTCATTTCTTGTAGTTACACTATCCATAAAAGTTTTCGAATCGATAGAAATAATTTTTATTTCGATAAAACATATCGTATGCCAACTTGTGTAAACTATATTTCTAACTTACGATCATGTTTATTTAAAAAGAAATGAGACATTCTCATCATTATTCCGATTTCCCTGACTTACGTAAAATTTAATAAATATAACGCGAATATAACGAAGTATAAATTTTCATGCATTTTTAATACGACTGAGAATATTGAATGTCCAGCATAAATTTCGAAATATTTATTCTTGTTATAATTTCTTGAAAAGTCTATAATTATCAAAAATCGTTACCAGTAACTATTTGGAACAAAAATCCAAAGGTTATTATTGTACACGAACTTATCGGTAATTCCGTTTCACTTGATGTCAGTTATTTTCAGGTCGAAGGATCGTATTCTCGAAGTCACATTCGTCGTACACGCGATGTTCGAAAATAATAAAGTTTAATAGAACCGTGTATTTGCCCGGTTGTCCGTTTCGTTTTCGTCTGTTCGTTTTTCGTGCCCCCGGTGTACAAATGTATTGAATTCGTACGATCGCGTTTAATACTCTCGAAAAATACGATGCTGCTTGAGGTGAGCCCGTTCCGCGGATAAAATGGCGCGCGTTGTCGCGCGAATAATATTCGTAATTAAGAATACGCGCCCTATCAAAGGACTTTCCCGTAACTATGGTGTCCGTTGTATCGTTACTAACGACACGGTCGCTGCACGACGAGTTTGCGCATATTTTTGTTAATTAGCGAGAGTTGTGTGTCGAACGGCGGCGAGGTTTGAATTTACAAGGCATGTAGGATCTGTAAACTTCATCCACACAGCTCGAAACGTTGCGGTTACGACTATGCATCAGTTAATACTGCAACGTCGATTGCAGGTGGAATTAATTCCCAAATGCTGCTCTGAGGCTTTCCGTGTTATATTCGAACGTTTTCGAATCTTCGCTTATTTGCCTTCTTAAGAATTGATAGAAATAAAATGTCCAAATCGAGATGGAATAGATTATAATTTTTATATTAAATTACGTTTCATCGTCTATTTTAAAAACTGAAACTCCCTAAAAGCAGTGTAGATTTACGAATCGCGGTGGATTTAGATTGATAGATTAAATTTACAGAAATAAAATGTCTAAAACGAGTTACAATGGATTATAATTTTTATATTAAATTACGTTTCATCGTCTATTTTAAAAACTGACATTTTTTAAAAGCAGCGTAGATTTACATATAGTGGTGGATTTAGATCGCGAAATACCGCTATGCATCCGCACTCCACATTAATCGGACCAGAGTTGCCTTTCGTTATTCCGTACATCCAAAAATAGCTTTGTATTCCGCAGAATTCATTTCTCTGTATATTCTAAAGTAACCCACGAAAAGTATCCGGTGCCTCGGTGTACACGGTTTCGGAACATGTGCACGCGTAATAGGGTGTGGGCTACAAATTACATCCTGGTGACTAATGCTATCTGGGCAGCTGTGCTTCCACTCAATGAGTTTAATGAACTTCGAGCTACGTTATTGATTGGCATTCGTAAAAACGATGTGACTGGGGTACAATAGGAAATTAAGTTTCGTGGGGAAGAATAAAGGTGAACTGCTCGAATATTACGGTCATTTACTTAGAATTTGTTCTTCAGTAATTCTTTCTTTTATTGAAATTTATTAATATAGATAGAAATTCTTCAAAAAGAAGGAAAATTCGTTGTTGAGAATTGGAGAATATTTCTCTACTATAATTGATATTTTCGCGAATGGAGTAATTTATTATTTTTGTTGGAAAGTAAATATCGACTAAAAAACATTGCAGTTGGATCCAATAAAAATACATACTAAGAGTAGACTGCGAATCAATATGCAAATTAATATTTTTATTCATGAAATTATTGAAACGGGAACTTCGTAAAGGGCTGTCTTAACCCCTAAATATAATAATTCGTATCTTACTTTAAGTATTTTTTATATTTCTGATTATTAAGTGCATTCTGTAGTATTTTGAGAATTAAAATTTCCCTTAAAAGCATAAACAACCGCGGTCTAAGTAAGAGTTACAGGGAAATTACAAACTCACAGATTTTATATTAACCCCTAGCCATGCAATAACGTGTCTGACTCGTTACAATTCTTGATGTCAAGTTTCACAATCATGAGGCTACTCGTCATCAAGTCTTATACAGAGTGTTTGAACACCCCTGGGAAAAATTTTAATGGGAGATTCTAGACGACAAAATAAGACGAAAATCAAGAATACCAATTTGTTGATAGAGGTTTCGTTAAAAAGTTATTAACGTTCAAAGTTTCGGCTGTCGAACGGTAATTTGCCCACCTACTTGAATTTTTTTCTCGAAAGTGCGTAGAAATTCGGGGGTATGTATATTGACCAAAAGTAATTGTAATTGACCCCTGTAACTGAAAATAATTTTTTTGGAACGATTTGGAATTTTTTAATATCGACGAAAAATTTCACACATACTGGAATTTTTTTCTCGAAAATGGATAGGATTTCGAGGGTATGTCTATTGACCAAAAATGATTATGATTGACCTCTGCAACCAAAAATAATTTTTTTAGAACGATTTGAAATTTTTTAATTTTGTCGAAAAATTTAGCATCTTCTCGAATTTTTTTCTCGAAAATGGGTAGGAATTCGGGGGTATGTGTATTCACCAAAAATTATTCTAATTGACCCCCGCAGCTAAAAATAATTTTTTCAGAATGATTTGAAATTTTTTAATTTAATTTTGTAATGAAGAATCTCCAATTAAAATTTTTCCCAGGGGTAATCGAACACTCTGTATATTAAAATCAACACATTTTTGCATTCACGAGGTCCATATTCGTAAAGCAAATCTATTCTTTCTTGTGGTCATTCCTTGTACGAACGAACAAAATTAAATAGTATAAGTTTTGAAAAATTATTCGGAGTTAAATCGTACGTCAAGGGGTTAAGGTGATATTCTAGCGTCAAATGTGCTTGTTTTTAACTTTCTCGAGGAATTTTTTGCAAATAAACTGTAACACCTTTTGAAGTCAAATTTGCTAGGTATATGTATATATGTTTTAGTGACATTTTGAAATTTTTTGGACGAAAGAGAGTTAACATTAATGCATACTCTCAGAAAGACTATCTATCACGAGTAATATCGCGTACGTTGTCTTTCGTAGAGAGGGTTGATATTAAATTTTGTCGCACGTTTTGAAAGTGTTTTCAGTTCGTTGGCGCTGAATATTGCTCGTTGGCGATTACTAAAAGTCTGAAGTAATATTGCCGCGGTCTGTCGGTTTCAAATTGAATGTCTGCGCAGGGAGGACAATGGCCGGACTGTGTCCAGCCGCAAACGCGTTTTCAACCGAACTATCGAACTATCAATATTCTTGAATGCGACTGCAGCCGCTGTAATGCACGCAACAACGTGTTTCTGTGCACGGTTCACGCTCGCCGGTCCGATTCTACTAATGACTTATCGACCTGGCCCTAGCTCGGAACGTAACTCGTGCATATACGGCGTCTCTACCTTTCGAAGCAACATTCCAAGGAATTCCTAATACCCCCGGTTCAAGATGGAGCAGCGTCAGTGTGCATGAATTGCGATTTGTCGGGCTCGAGTTATGGCTCGCCGATATTGGATCGCAGGTAGAATAACTTCAAATCGAAATAGGACGAACGGCTGTTTGATATATTCCCGAGGGACAAAAATAAGTACGCCCCGAGATATTGCGGAGTGATTCTTCCACAATTTTAAGGAAATTTCTTTATACGGTCAGGGCCAAAAGATGATTAAATGTTAGCTATCGATTAACCATGGGCTTTTAAAATTTCATCTGAACTCGCATTTGAGAATGTCCGAAGACAAGTATTGCCAAAATTTGCACACACTTTTTGGCCACATCAATATAATTGCTCAGCTTCGTATTGGTCCGATAAAGCAACTGTCTTTAATATTATCAAAGATACTACTTTGTAAATAAAATTAAATACAGTAAAATAAACAAAATTTGGTAAAAGAAATAGAAAAAATTCCATAAGTTTCTTTCCATTTGCAGTCGGAGACAAAAGTAAGTGGACAGATGATGAAAAAGGATATTAATGAAATTTAACCAATATAGCATTAATTTAAGATTTATTTAATATTCGTTCTTATAGTACAAATATTATTTAAATAACAATTAAAATAAATATTGACAAGCTGTGTAATCTCAAATTAGGTTTAAACAAAAAATCTAAGAAAGAAAATTTAAAATATTCTGGTCTAGAGTAGAATGTTCAACGAAGTGGAGACTATAGAGTGTCTCAATAACTTTCACAATTTTGACTATTTCTTATTGAAAAAAATCGTGAGTACTCTCAGAACATCTATCAACGTGTGACAAAATTGGTTCGTTGAAAAGTCCTACAATTTCTTAAAAAAAAAAAATTAGCTTAGAGAGTGTTCTTTCTTCATCCCCCAAACCAGAAGACCTACATTTTTCGCGTAAAAAATGGGAATATACATATTTCTTTTTAGAAATATTGAACTTGTGCTAGATAAGATACTCACAGAGACATTACATTAGTGTTTTCAAGTAGTATATTTCAACGATAAATAAGTCATCAAAAATGCCACTGAAATCTGAGAGCAGAATTTAATTTAACTTTTTTAAATTTTTCGTGGCTCTGTTATTTTTACGAATTTCGGTCAAATATTTCAGAAGCTTATTTTTAATATTCCAACTCGTGAAAAATGCAAACGACCGATTGTTTAAAAGCGCCGGACTAGAAATACCCTTTCAATATTTACGTTCGAATGATTTGAAATCTCTTCGTGAAAGAACAGCGATTTTTGTGAAAATTTCAATGGTCATGTATCATTGACGCCGGGGCTCGTGTTCTATTTGTTGAATCGTTCGATGTACTTTTAGAATTTTGAACATACCTGAATGGAAACGCTGTGAATATTCGTACGGGGGCAAAACAAGGAATTGTTGAGCATACCAGTTAGAAAAAGCACAAAAAACGTGCCAGATTTGGTTGCATGTAATTAGCTGCAGCGGAACATCAGAGTACGGGACACAAAAAGTTATTTAAATGAACGAAAGCGGTAGTTGAACGCCTCTGTTGCCCAGAAAAACATTCTGATCCGAGACAAGGCTTAAATAATTAAGAGAATGTCCGTGGAAATATATAAATATAGGTGTGGTCAGATTAATTCGATCATTAGTAAAATCGAAGAAATTTTTAATTATTGTTAATTATTCCTAAAATTATACCGAAGATTTTCTACAAATTAAGATTAGCTACAAATTTTGTCAATCTAATTTTTTGTTTAGAAAGAACGTCAGGGACAATTTGCAGTATTCCGTTAATGAATGAATTAAAAACTGAAAAATATACGGTTAATAATTATTTTCTTGATTCTTTAAATTCCTTATCAAATGAAATTTCGCATTTATACATACGTTTCGCTTTGTTGCTTCGTGCATAATGATTTTCTTTTGTATACTTTTTCCGGGACTTATTATTAATTCTTGCAACTCTAAGTTATCTGTGCCCCAAAAAATTGAAATACCAAATTAACGTTCCATTTCCTATCGATCGTGTATGTGCCCCGTTCGGATCCACAAAGCCGATTAGCTCTCGTTGACTGTATATCTAAATTTTGACACCTCATTTAACCGGCTTAATTGAAATCGTGTTAGTCTTGTTAAATCGAAACTAATAGACTATCGAAGCAAAGGGTATAGTCGAATAAGGGGGTCAAATGTGCCCTTGAACCAAACTTCATATTTTTCTATGAAAGTGAGTTTAGATTTATAAATTCGTAATGGAAATTTTAACAGTATGAAGCCCCTCAAAGAAGTGGAAATTTTTTAATTTATACTGTTGTGTATCCAAATTAAAACTAGATAATCAATCTTCCAAACACTTATATAAATGATTAAATCCGAACATTTGTGTTTTCTCAACAAAATGTTCATGCTTTTCCAAAGTATATTTACGATATGCTGTATTTATTTTACAAATAATGGTCTTCCAATACAGAAGGGTACAATTTTAAGTAAAACAAGTACACGTATGCGTGAGAATGATTTATTTCCGTAAAGATCGAAGGGTGCAACAAACTTTCGAGCGGCAATAGACTGTGTAGCCCTTAAACTATAGAGTACTTATCCAACTGTTTTTCATAAAAGAAGGCGACAAAGTCATGGATGAGAGCTTACGGTGTCAAGACCATCAACCCTCTTCGATCTGCAAATCGCCCGCTATAGGCGAAGCGTAATCTGTTGCATCGTAGTTCTATTTTCGAGCCAAAGCACCTAACAATTCTCTCTCTATAACCAAGCCTCGCGACAAGCCCGTGCTTTCGAGCCGTGCATCAATGGTCTCGCGTTAAATCCAAATCTTGTTTATCTCCCCGTGACACTTTAGATTCTCTCTACGCCCGCGCTGTCGCTGACAACTGGGTCACGAATATCCGAGAGCAACGCGTCCGCCATCGTTTTAGGCTGCTTGTCGCTTAACACACCGTGCCTCGCGAGTTCGATGCCTTCGCGAACCGTTTACACGGAAAGTAGAGTTCATCGATCGATAAGCTTGGCAGTTGCTTACGTGACCTGAACTTTCGTTTCGCTTAGGCTCGGACAAAGAGCCCGGCTTTCTTTTCTCATATTCATGGTAATCGTACCGCGTGCCCCGCACTTCGTTAAATCAAGCCTACCGTGGCTAATCTGCCTTAACGCAATTTCACTTGGTGGGTTTTTTTCTTTTCAACGAACCGCGCCGGAACAACCCCGCGTCGGTCTCTGGAAAATGTGCTCTTCTTCCTGGTACGCGACACCCTTCGTTATTAGTCGCAAATGGGATGCGCGGAATTGCGGTCGGCCGGGGTAACGAATTTTCCTTCGCGGTTCTAACTGCGTAACGGAACTTTTCGTTCGACCAATTTGGCCCCTTTGTTGCCCGGAGGGTTCGACCTAAAACCATCCCTCGTCGAGAAAAAATGTTATTTTACCAATCGAAGAGGAATAATTCATTATGTGTTTCGGTAACTTTGTTACTATTTTACTAGTTGTACTTGTTACTATATCTTCGTGAAAAAAATCATGAGTACTCTCAGAACGTGTACCAATATGTGAAAAAATCGATTCATCAAAAAGTTCAACGGTTTCTTCGAAAAAAATTCTTTCTTTCGTCTCCAAAACCTCTTAAGGGGGTTTTCTACTGTAAACCAAAAAATCGGTTTGTTTTTTTTTTCAGTTTCTTAAAGGATATAGTTTTGGAAATATATGTACAAAAGCATATCACCGAACTTCCAAAATTAACGAAGTTAGACGTATTACTAGGCCGAGCTATACCTGTTTAAGCAAACTGATCCTTCTATTTAATTATTAAGGGGGTCTTCTACTGTAACACGCGTTGTTTTACGTTGTTTTTGGTATTTTTTATAAATAAATTCAATAATAAAATCGAAAGGATTCTAATGAATTGTTTAAGCTTATCAATAATTGAAATTTTTAAATAAAATTAGCACTGAAATTAGACTGGAATTGCTAAAATTTCAAGTTTTTCAAAGAAACTATACAAGAATAGTTTACTGGTGACTTGATAATATCCACCAATTTTTACAACGAGAAATAGTCCAAATTAGTTTGCATTCCGAAAAAGTGTTCTCATGGCTTCCATGATTCCAGCCATTCTGTTTACCTAAAATAAAAAACTGAAAAAGATTCTCGAATTGGATACATTTCTCTCAATATCTATAATATGGTACTAGAAATAAAGAAAAAATTTGATAATTAAAAAAATGGCAGCATTTTTAAGTTGAAATATCGATTTTTTCCTTGTTTTTAATTTTAGCAGGCTAAAAAGGAATAGAAAGAATAATGATTTTCACTTCATTCTAGTACGGGCTATAGCGACACATGTACTGAAGGTACACGACAAATTTGAACGAAATCGATCAAGTAGATCTTGAGATATCATTGAAGCCAATTCAGGAAGTATAGTTTTGAGAAAAACGCATCTAAACAGAAGGATCAGACCGTTCAAACAGATATAACTCGACTATAGCTTCGTTAATTGTAGGAGTTAAGTGATATGCTTCTGCACACATATTTCTAAGCCTATATCCTTTAAGAAAATGCAAGAAAAAAAAAAAAATCGAATTTTTTGGCGATTTACAGTAGAAGACCGTCTTAATACAAGAACACACAAGATTCTTCAAGTTTCCTTTAAATTTGATGAAAAATTCAGAAATATAATTATTCACAGACCCATAGTGTCTCCTCCCTCGCCTCGAACATATCGAAAATTCAGGAGGGTGGAGGGAGAATTGCAAAAATCTCAGCTTCTTTCTTTCTACAGTTCAGTTAATTCTGCGCATACGGCGGGGTATTTTTCGAAGGTCACGAAAAGGCGAAAGAATCGGCAAACCCGGTTGGCCACTTTCCCTTTCTCGCCCCGTCGGGCTTAGCGCAGCCGAAACGATCGATGAAACGCCCGCCGCCTCGCGGCCGAGCACACGCCGACGATAATATTCCGCTCCTAATAGCCGTTATTCCATTATACCGCCGGTACTATTCGTGCCCGTTGGGAGCCACGGGTCCCGTGTACTCGTTGAATTCCGCTGGCCAAAAAGACATCGCATAACGGAAATTTATAGGCGCCGCGTACGGCGCACGGAGCCGCGAAAACGCGCCACTAAATCACGCCGCGTAATATTTTTCTCCGCGGCGGAAATTATACCTAAAGGCCTCCATCTCGCGAGCGGCCATGAAAAACCGACGCCTCCCTCCCCCGTCCTTCTCCATTTTCCGCGGCATAATCGTTTCGAGTTTCGTGCGCCGTTTTCGCCCTTTATTCGCTCGTTTCGCTCCTGGGCGCGGGGTCGTTCGCCAAACTTCCCCAAGGTTTTCGACGAGACCGCCTCGAGTGCCCTCGATCGGTAATTTTTCAATCGGGCCATCTCTCGTCCAAGTGCACTCGCGACGCGAACGGGCCACCCCCTTCGCGGTCCTCGTCGTCGGCGTCCGAGCAGAAGCGTTTTCACCGCGTTCGGTAGACGGCGCCGCTGCACACGGCTCGCTGCAGTGAATTAACGTTTTGAATCCCGGCCGTTTGATCGTTGCACGTTCACCGTGTAATCGCTGAACGGATAATGACCGCTTAGGAGGGTTGTTCACTGGCCCGATCGACGGGGGTGGGTTACCCCGTTCACGGCCCACCGCGCTGAGCAGCTTCGTTGCTCCGGGGATTCCTCGCGGCGTGGACGTCGACGACGCTGTTTCAAACGATTACACGAATTTTCAGTTATGTGGGACACGTATAGTAAGGAGGAAATCTGAGGGATATAATCGTTTGTTCGGGTATATGAGAATCTTTAACCCTTTGCACTCCTATGTATGTCGAGTGTGACTCGACATTTTGTCAAATCCAAACCAAACAGATATCGTACACTTGAAAATTACAAAATACAATAATAGTGTAAACAAAACAGTATTTAATTGAATTTATTTGTTCCTCTGTTTATTTAAATTGCCCTATATTTTAGTTAATGTTCATTTCAAATAAAACACTTAAAAGCGTTGGGAGCTGCTAGTAACAAAATTGAAATATAATTCGGAGTGCAAAGGGTTAAGTCGATCTGTAAATTACAAAATTCCACTGAATATTAACACTAGGTTTATTGATACTCGTTACTTATATTTTTATCGTAATTCGCTGTGTTTAGATTTCCAAACATTCATTGCACATATTTTGATTGAAAGCCTTCGCGTTGACGGTTAGGTTAAAACGTTTTTCTTTTAATTAGGGTATATATTCACATCATTGCATCAATTAAATCCAACATAAATCCAATATAAATTGCTACCAAATAATATTGATGAGTTCTGTAACGTTAGGTTGGGATTTTAATGCGTCAAATTGACGCGCTCCGTAAGCCTAGTATTAATATAATGTTCAAATGCAGAGTACGTGGCTTTCACTGTCGAATATGTTTAGAAACATATACAGTAAGGGGCAAAACTGAACACACATTTTATCAAAAATAATTTTTTACTCAATATTTGCACGTAGAATACAAAAAAGACAAAATACTTAGTATTATTTACAGTCTTCTGACTTTTCAAAACAAATTTAACATTTGTGATATTGTGATTGTAAAAGAAACTTTGTAAAGATTTTTATTTAATCCTAAAGGGTTACTTGATCCATTAATATGGAAATAAAATGAATGAAGAATTACTAAAAATAAAATAATCAGTTTGAAAGGTAAAATCGATTTAAAGTAGCATTATTAATTAAAAATCTCTACATTCAACTAAATTTTGTCGAATATAAGGTAATGTTGATAGTAAATTAATAATTACTGTAGCACCTCATGGTAAAACATGCCCTGAAAAAAGCTGTAGCTATTGATAATAAATCAAATAAAAATTCTAATAAATCCTACATGATTAGATTTAAACGAGTGATTATAAATATTGCATATAAATACAAATAAGCCACGAATCAGTACATTATCGAGCAATTAAATATATACCAAAAGTCGCCATATTGTGGTGTCCTATTCTACTCTCTCAATGGTCGAAAAAGATCACATAATCATAGATCTTGAAATTCTTCCCTTTTCATTGTTATTTTTCAAGTTACCTTTTACCATTTTACTCAAAAATTTTGGATACTCTTGTCGAAACACATTCCTTAATACCCATTCTTTGAGCACACAAAACTATAACAAACTCTACAAAACCAAATACAAATCAGGTTACAAATATTCTATCCACAAATAAGTAAAATGAAAAATATGTCGAAACTCATTCTTTGATAGCCATTCTTTGAACATATAAAACTGTAACAAATTCTACAAATATTCTATGCACAAATAAGTAAAATTCTTTACAAAATAAAATTCTGTCCAAGCAACCGAACGAATAAAAAATTGCATAGGACACTGGAATTACCTATTTCTGCAAAATCACACGGAAATTACGCTTAAGAATTAGCAATCCTGTTCGCGTAAAAATTTTAAATCGCCAAAAAATCACATTACACGCGAAGATGCCGAATCTTACGCGTACGCGTGGGCGCGGCGAAAATAAAACGCGGAAGTCGTAAACGCTGTGGAAGCCAAGCGGGGGAGGGAAAGGGGGATAGGCCGAACAAGAATCTCGTAAAAGACGGGTATAAAGGCAACGCGTTCGCTTCGGAGTGCGGACTCCCGTCAAGTTTCTCCATTAAAGGGTAAAATTCGAGAGGCGGCGTTCGCATTCGACGACGGCCACATCTACCAGCATCCCTTCGGGCTGCCGCGACGAATGTACCGCGTGAAATCGATGTGTCTTCCGTGTTGTAGCGACTTTCTTTTTCTCCCGTCGAAATTATTGGTTTTTAGTGTACGAATTAGTTTTTTTCGGTCGATGATTGGCTACGTACAGTGGCGCTCGAAGATTTGGGACTGCCTACGATCTTTACAGAAACTGAAGCTTTTTGTGCAGAAAAGTGGAGTTTGACACATTTTTAATTTTTTAATCAATTTTCCGAGCTTTATAAGAAATGAAGAAATTTGTCTTTACGTGTGTTTCGATATCTTTATTAATGCAATTCAATTTTTTAATAAACGTCATGCAATATTGAGAGAGATTATAAATTATAAACGTGTAATCGATACAACAGCAAATGTAATAAAATATTTACAAACTGTTCTGAGAACTCTTTTATTAAACTACAGTTTCTATCATCAAATTTTCACTATTTCGAAAAAGTTTATGGTTAGAGATTGTACGAAATTCACAGGAATGCAATGTATAAATCCAAATATAATTGTAATTTTCGAATCAAATTATATTTAAGAAATATCAGTATTTATCGAAAGTCCAAACTTTTGAGCGACGGTGTACGTATGATTTCAATTTTATAGTGTGTTATATTGATTTTGTAGTGTAGTATTGGTACAGAGTAATTCGAAGAGTTTTAAAAATTTGAAAATATACACAATCTTGTAAGTACACACTAGCATGTATTTTCACAGCTTTACTTGTTATCTAACTCAGTTTGTGTTTGTAATTCTGAAACTTGGAAATCAATGGTCACAAGCGTAATAGTGCACGAAAACAATAAGTGACATTTAATTTGAATTTCTTTATAAAGATATTCAAAACGCTAAAATAAATAGAATAATTTAGTCGTTGAAAAATTTCAATTTTGCAAAACTAGAACTCAGACGCATAGAGTTATAATTCTGCAAAAATTTGAAATGAAAATCTGATTCAAAGCTAGCTTTCATCAAGATCAAGTTCTGAACTTGCTATTTATAAATTGTATCTAACGAATATTGCATGTCTCTAAACGTTTTACGTATCTTCCACCCCTCGTATTCGGGAAAAGAATATTTTGTGTGTGAATTTTTAATATTTAACGTTTCAGGCGATCTGTGTATTTCAGCGATGCAAATTTCAATTTAAATCGTATTTGTAAATTACGTTATGGTTGACGTTCCTCTTGTTTAGTTTGTATAAAAAATAGTTCGTTCCCTGTGTTCTACCACTTTATTTTCTATGTGGTTTCTCTTCCATTATACCAACCCCCTCGAACTTGGATAGTACGTATAATTTAACGAGGAAGGGGTTGTTCGCGATCGAAACGGTACGCGCATGCGCTCTCAGCCTCCTCAGAGGGCGGTAGTGCACGATATTCCTGGAATTGGAAGGTCGGTAACGTAGAAGGGATGACATTCTTTCTGGAAGGGTAGTTTTCCTGAACGCAAGTTCTCTCTGTTACCAACGATGGATGTCGGAATGTTATCCTCTGGTTTCTCGACGGAGAACCAAGAATACGCTATTCTCGTGCCACATGCACGCGATCGTTCGACGTATTTCTGTGCAAACTCTTAGTCGCCGTCGATATAAGAAGAGACGAGAACTGCAGTTGCAGTTACAGTTGTCTGTTGCATTCTAGGAACCACTTGCTTATCGTTTGATAGTACTATAAGAAACAACGTTACTACAGACGAGGTATACGAGTAGACCTTTCACCTTATGGACTTTCGTGGACCAATCTGACTGCCATACCGACCTGAAAATTCGGGGGTGATTTTAGCGTCCTCTTCACATGAATGGCAGTCAGTTGAGAAACTATTACTACAAACAGCTGTAGTTTTGCGTAAATGCAAGTGAGTTGACTATGGAAGGTATTGAAATTCATTTCTGAATCTGTTGGTAATGTTGCGAGTGACACTAAAATGCTAATGGGGTCCCGGGACCCCAGAGAAACGGGCCGAAAAAATACATTAGGTGAAAGGTCTACTCGTATACCTCGTCTGTGACATTACCTTTCAACGATCGTCCACTTGTATTTTGTGAACTGCTCGATAAAAAACTTTTGTAAAAATGTTAGTTGCATTAATTGTTCTACGAACAGTCTGTTATTTATATTTCGTCAATTTTTCGTTGGAAAATTTGTACAACAATTTCATTTGTCGTTCCAAGAGCAATCAGTGATTTCTGTTGGCAGAATTTATTACTTCTAGGTGTGCCACATGTTTAAAACAGTTAGAGATCGATTAAAAACTTTATAAAAATAATTTCTTAACATTCATTTGCAAATGTGAATGTTTTTCTGGATCGTTGAAATTTAAAGAATTGCTTGAATATTTAGGAAAAACTAAGTCTAAGTACATATACTAGAGTTTAATGTTGTTTAAGAATTGAATGCAGGTTGACGATATCTTTTCATGACGATGTTTTGCATTACTGCTTGATAAGAGTTGGCGAAAAATCGACGATTTATGGATAATCGAGATTGCGTTGGTTCGCAGGCAGTCTCGATATTGTCGTTTCCACCGCACTGTGTCATCTTCATTGTTTCGGAAAAACCAATCTAGTAATAATTCTGAAATTCGCGCGGCACGATAACTTCCCCTGTCAACGATAAATCCTCAATTGGATGAACAACTTTTCTGTACGCACCATCGATGTCAACGTGATAAATAATGGTTTTGCTGCTCAATTTGTTGAAACTAGAAGATTAAATTCATTACAGCTTATCTGTGCTTCTTCTCAATCAAGCAGTTTAAAAATATTTACTCCCACGAGCTGTAACTGTTACTTAAATTTTATCCAAACGGTCGTTACATCGTAATTCCCATTTAAAAACTGTCGCAGTTTACCAAACGCAGGTGGTGCTTTTATTCTAACATTCGTATCGATTTGCCCGCTTATTTCTTTTTCGTTTTTCCCTTTTTCGCGGAAGGGAATTTCAGTGGTGCTGGTTTCGTACATCGAACTCCAACATGCCAATTTTTTTAAAATTGTTCTCCGTCCCTTCATAAACTCCACCATTCGCTATTTACTCAGCCGCAGTTTTTCAAAATCTATTTAGAATTTAATTCTCGATTTTGTAAAAAAATTCTTTTCGAATTCATTGCATTTGTAATTCCATTTTCAACTGTATTTAAATATTAATATCTTCGTTATAATATAAACCTAGAGAGTTGAACATACTTGCTTTAAATCATTTTTAAGTAGAATGTTCGTTGATTTAAAACACTGTTTGCCTAAAAGCGTCGATTTATTTTCAAAATTCGCTAGTGAAAATTTGCTAGAGGTCACATACATCCAGGGAATTATTTACTCGTGTACGACGGGGAAAGGTATTGTTCGGGATAGACCAAACAATCGTTGTAGTTTACACAATCGTCGAGTTCCTGTTTCTCTTTTCGACCTGCCGTTGACTTAACAAATCCAATAGTTCGTAGTTCTCTGGCCGGCTTGGGGAGGGTTGGGGTTGGCGTAAAACAAGGAGGATATCTCAGATAACGTTGCGAGCAGATGTCGCCGCTTGCCAGTAGTTCTACCTGCCGACTTTGTTATACCCTCCATCCTATAACTGCGTACATGCTTGCACACGGGGTGGATCATTTGAATTTATCGTCGGAACCTTTACCCTCTGTGTTTTCGTAATTTTCTGACTACGGTCATTGAGGCCAATTGCAGCTTCAACGCTCGAATTTGCTGCGGTCGAATTAACAGTGTGTACAACAAAGAAAACCACGAGCACTTTGGAATCCCATTTCAACGCGCGGTTATACAATTCTTTACCTTGTTAATTAATAGGAAATGTTTGAAATTTTATGTCGCATTATAAATAACTCTGCTATTATTTATTTTGGAAATTATTGTTCAGAGCTCTGAATCATATTTAACAACTTTTTAATTAATTTTCTGAGACCACTTTAAGGATAGAATAATATATTGCTACGCTTGAATAATTTTCTGTTTATATTTTTATTTTGGAAATTTTTGTTCAGAGATCTGAATCATATTTGATAACTTTTGAATTAATTTTCTGAGAGTACTTTAAGGATACAGGAATTTATTGCTACGCTTGAATAATTTTCTGTTTATATTTTTATTTTAGAAATTTTTGTTCAGAGATCTGAATCATATTTGCCAACTTTTGAATTAATTTTCTAAGAGTACTTTAAGGATACAGGAATTTATTGTTATGCTTGAATAATTTTCTATTCATATTTTCATATGACATTTGGTATTGTTTCGAGTGCACTCTGAAAGATATATACATCGAGCTTTTTTATTTCGATATCGCGTGCTTTCGTCCATTAATTTAATAACAGCCTGTAGAATTTTTATTTTCGTTTTTCAGTGAACATTTTAAGAGATTGGACAATTTACCTTGTATATTTTCGTTGGACATAGCACAGTAATCCAAATGCACTCTGAACAATATCAACCCTTTTATTTCAATATAGTTTTTGTTTTCCCCAGTAAATCTTTCGAATTTTATTTTGTGCTTTTAACGAATATAAAATTATAGGGATATGTTGAAATTTTTAAACATTATTTTTAGTACACTCTGAACGATCTTTTATCTGAACACTGTATTTTCCTTCTATTAATTCAATGACAATCATCGTGAACTTTATTTATAGATGGACCAGCAGAGCATTCTGAATAATTTAAACCCCTTTTTTTTTAATGCTATGGATTCAGTTAATTGAGCAATTTTCTAATTTTATTGCGTATTCGAGGGGGTTGGAAAATTTTGATATTCTTGAGTTGTCCACCCCGTATATCTTCCAACGCAGGACAATGCTTCCGGTGCATTCCAGACGTTATCAGCCTGCATGTCCGTGGCAGGAGGTGTTTGTATAGTCGTTCCAAAACGGGAACAAAGCGGCCTCGCTAAACTGGCGGATAGCAGTTGGCGTAACTATGAGGGAAAAACTTAATTGCTGCAAAAGAGAATGCGAAAGACGCTCATCGAGCAAACGACAATTTAGCGAGGCCGTTAAAATATTTTGTCAGCGGCAGCGGGGACCGTCCGTTCGAATTGCTGGAACCCACTATTGGGAAATGTGCTAATTATCAGAAATTTATAACAATCTTAAAATACGCGTTTAATTCTCAGAAACGTACATTTTTGTGAAAAATCATTTTTTTATCGAAACAATTTAATCCTCGTGTGATTTTTTATGATTCATAAATAGTATTATTTCTTCGTTACTGATCCACAATTCGTTGTAATTAGATTGTATTTTTACTTATAGAATGTACGAGAATATATTTTGAATCCTCTGTAGTATAATTTCTATAAATGATGTATGAAAATTAATAAGTTATAAAATACGTTTCTATTTTATTTTAAATATATTATTTTTAGTTGCTGTAATTCGTCAAAATATTTTTAGTCGAGAACAATTATAGAAACTTGTCAAATTCGTTTGTAGTTTACATAGAATAACCATTGCTTTTTGGTGAGTATAAATAATAACATAAATTAGTATCAAATTGTTTTACAATGTGCCATGAGGCATATTTTGCATTAGTAAATTATTCGTGTGTTTTTAATTTGAACGTTAATCAATTATTCATGTATTCATTGATTTTGGTGTTAGTACAGAACGATTAATAAAATTTTTTAATGAAATGTAGCCAGTATAAAAATAGAAAAATACTCTTTTTCCGAATAAAACTATCAGGTCGCGTTCATTAAAATTCTAAATTTCAATTCATCTAAAATTCTTAACCATAAGAAACGACCCAGGGTACAATTTTTCCAAACTTTCGACACCAGAATACAATTAAAAGCAAGAGTTTCCAACGACCTAAATTCCCTCTTTCAAAAATATATTTTAATCTCGGTAGAATACGATTATCGCAGTAATACTCGTAAAATTAAAAATTCTCCGATCAGCACCTGGAGCGCTCCAAAGCACCTGTTCGAATAGAAAAGTCGACGCGACGCCGTTCGAGGGTTAATCTACGGCGACAGAAATTTTTGCTTCGCGTTTCCAACAACGTCCAACAATAAGAGCATCAGCAAGATACTGTCGTCCGCGGTAATTGCGAGCCGAAACGAGAGTGGTACGCAAAGAATTTCTATTTTTTTTTTCATCCCCCGCTGCCCCTATTCGGCTTCAGTTGGCGCGAAACCGGGAAAATGAAATTGGACCGCAAAGGGACAGTCCGCGCGCGCCTCGGATCGCGAAAAAACAGGTCAGTCGCGTTCTTTGAAACGTCGACATTTTGAATTCCCTCGGTGATTCTCGCGGCCAAGACCCCCGAAGATAAGGAATTCCGGAAAAATCGCCGGGCTCGTCTGAATATGGACGTTGACGCGTCCCTGAGGGGCCCATCCGCGTTACTTCCGCGACCGCGAGGCGCTTTTTCACTCTTTTTACCGGGATTCTAAAGGTCTGAATATAGATTCACCCGACGCTGATTCACCCGGACGCGTAAATATTGCTACGTCGTGCCTCCTCCACGTCGCGTTACGTATTCCGTATCCGTCTTACGTTCTTTATTCGACGCGAACAAACGTTATAACGGTTCGGGACCGGTTTATACCGGCCGCCATATTAACGTCCGGGAACTAGACTCGCGAAATTAACTGAGAACGGCTAAACTTCGCGACGCACATTCGAAACTCTTACGATTTACGAGTACCAGCTGGCGGAGCGTTATTGCTTACAGCCGTCATTAAGTTACAGCCAGCTTTATTGCTACGTAATTGTTAACTTCCGATTCGATTCCAGCTCCAACCTGTTCTCGCTAAAGTTGCCAGTTCGAACGATCGAATTATTAACTCGTTCGATCTTTTACCTTAGCTTAAATTCATGTCCACTGTTTATTTCTTTCTTTTTTTAATCATTCTGTTTGAAGCATTAAGATTATATATTCTAGTTTGTTCTATATGTGTTTTTATATTATACAGTATATATATTTTTTTTTTATCTGAAAACATTGTTCTCTATCTCAATTGCAAAAATATCATTATATTTTCTCTTGTACTATATCATTATATTTTTTTTTGTAATATATTTTAAACAAACGATTGAACTGAGAATCATAAAAATAACAATGCTAGAAAATGACGATACTTAAATAGATGCATGAGCATCGATAGTGGAATAAAAATAGCAGTTACTAGCCAACCGAGCCAAATGAATTTGAAGGACATATCTAATATAAAGGGTGAGTAATATGAAGATATCCTATTGTGTTACATGAAATATACAAATATATTTAGCCCTTCTATAACACGGTTTCGCTATAACACGATTCATAAATTGCGAGAACCCTCCTACAACACGACATCTTATAACACGGTTTCGCTCTAACAGGATAAGAAAATTATGAAAACCTTTGTACAACACTGTTCTTCTACAGCACTGGATAACATGATTTTTGCTTAACATATTTAAAAACTAAATTACCTTAAAATAATGACGCAAAGGAATAATGAACTATAGTGGCTTTACATGAAAATAAACAAATTATAATTTATTAAATTAAAATAATATTTTTTTATTTTGTATAATACATACATTTGTATTTTTCATAAACATTTTCGTTGCTTATGAAGATTTAACAAAAACTATTTGTTTTTAATAAGTTTTCGGAATGTAATCCCCCTTATAGCGTCGTTCCTCTTTATTTTAAGAGTTGGGAAAAGATGGCCGGATGGCCAAGAACAAGAAGAATGGCTACTTACAACCAACGGAAATACTTTGAATCACCTCTACCAGAACAATGGGTAGATGACGTGGAGCCGATGCCCCCCGCTGGACCCTCCAAACCGCGGAGGATGAATGAGAGGCAGCATCAGAGAGTTGAAGCCTTGAAGAGTGCTAAGCAACAAAGACCGGCGGCGATGAAGTCAGAAACCAAGGAAATCCGAGATCCTACCGAACCAACGCCTGCAGTTGGCAAAGCATCAAAGGAAACAATTCAGAATGAGCCTCTATGGGAAGAGTGGCCCTCCGGGACGCATCCTATTAGAAGGGTTAACAGTCAGAATGTCGATTCCTCCACGTTTCCGCTTCTATGCGAACGTGTTTACGCGGACCTTGAGGAAGAAAATCCTAAGATCCGGCGAGAGATGCCGTTCGTCGCTTTTCAGCATATGACTAGCTTATTGAACGCCGTCATAATCGACCATGTCACTGTCAACGCAGGAAAATCGGTTTAGTAACGAAGATAGTCCGATAAATCTAATTCCTAAAATAGGAAGTCGATAGCCAACACGACTCCACAAGGTGACTTGGTGAAAGTGAATATTCCTGATGTAGCAATACCACAAGGCGCACTATCAGCCCGAGAAAATGCACCAGCGCAACCAGCTGGAGGGTTTGGAGCATGTGGTGCGGATAACCACAATGTCTATAAATGCTATGTATCCCCTTTGATAACGTCTAGATTAGTTGAGGAAACTCTTCGACAGAATGAGTTAAATCTGTTCGGTGCCTGGCATCCTTTGCTGGAAGGAATGCCCTCTCCTAATGCTCCGCCTAATATGAATCTGTTAGGATACAGACCAAACGTTGAGAAACTTAACACCGGAGGATGACAGAGCTTACAAGATATTGACTTTCCAAACGGAAATGACATGCAATCATGCCTTCGTTGGAGTACTCGCCACACGTGTTTCCAGGACACTACGTATTATAGAAGATATAAAATGGTAGTAGGAAGACCTACTCATGGACTTAATACGGCAATCCTTGGGTGGCTCAAAGTATCGAATATTGACGGTGACGCTGTTATGATGAATGCATCTAGATTATCACGCGTCATGGGATCTATGCACTCCTCCGTGTCTATGGGAAGTTCGCAGTGTAACAATGTAGGAACTTTCGCTCTTAGAAGGGAGCGTACTTCTATGGCACGAGGGTTATCCTACACCGCCGCAGCAAGAACAGCCATTGCAGGTTGGGATGCTACCATAAATAGCAATTTTATGATGCATGCACCGTTTAACCCCGCTGTCGGATGGGATTTCCCGACATTGCGTGACTCTCACCATATTAGCGAGACGTCTGATGATGATAGAGCGACGCTGCTTACCGCTTGGCTAAGAAGAAATTTTCTGATTCAAACGAATTAATGCGTTACTTAGCCCGGCGAAATTATGCTTTGTGAATACACAAAATGCCTTTGGAACACCAGAGATGGCCTTCATCAATAAAAGGCGTCTTAATTTTCACACAACACGGCATTTTCTAGGAACCTATCTACCGTGTTATAGGAGGGTTACCTGTACATACATCAAATGTTTTATCATTTTGTCCAGCAGTGTACATTACCGTTATTTATTCACAACCTTTTCAACTCCGATTTAAACAGTCTATTTATACGGGTCAAAGTGGACCCGGATGAATTTAAGTTTCTCTCTGTCTCCTAACTCGAACCGCAACCGTTTTCTGGGGAAATGCTTTTGGATTACGGTCGAGAACGACCAGCTACGACGAGCGGTCGTATACCCAGTCTGTTGAAACGAGCATAGATAGGGAAGAATATCCATCGGGACAGACCGATCTGTTCGCTGGCAGGCGAATAGAAGAGAGAGTGCTCGGGGCGTTTAGCCGGGAACTCTTCGCTTTATTTAAATTCTACGACAAAATGGTCCGTGCCCGGTCGTATAAGGGTAACGAGAATGGATGCGGGTTAGCTATCGTCGCCTATGTTGGCGCAGAAGCGTTCTTCGTATCTCAGACTGGGGTCCCTTCCAGCGGTGTACCGAAATAAGGAAGCGGTTGTGTACGGTTAAAAGGAAACTGCCGAGGACGCGCGTCGTCTCGCGTGTTTCGCGCGTATTACCATACTCGATTTTTCCCGCAGAGTGCGCTCGAAAGTAGCCTCCCCACTTCCATCGGCATCGAAACCGCTCGATACGCGAAATAGAATTACACTGCTGGGAGTTGTCTTGCATCGATCGGATCGCGTATTCGAGATTTATTCCGAATGGAATATAAACAGGGTTGTAGTGCGTTTGCTTATTTTCCTTTTGCTTTCGATTCTTCATCCCGACTCCAATAAGTTCCAATGGCACGTGAAAAGGGACTGCATTTTTATTAAATTTTTGATAGAATAAAAATTTACGTCGATGGGACCGACTTTAGGACCCTTTACTTTTCTTTTAAGAATGCCTTTCGACTCTGGGATCTTCGTTTTGACTTCGATATTGAAGTTCCGATGCAGGCAGTGAAAGGAACTTGCGCAGAATTTTTATTAGACTTTTGCAGGATGTCTTTGGTTATGTTTGATACTAAAATAAAAATTTACGTCGTAGGGATTGATTTTAGGAACCATTATTTTTCTATAAACCTTTCAACTTTAGGATCTTGTACAGTGAGTTGGAACATTTCTGGATAGAGAAATGTTTAAATTATCCATATATTTGTATACTGAAAATTTTCTAGGCACTCCCTAGGGCTTTTCCTTTCACTTTGGGAAATATTGTTACACGGGACAGTTAAGATAGGTTACCCAGATAACTCGTTTATTTGTGGAGATAGGGAAGAATGATTGTGGCTATTTGTTTTTATGCGGGACACAGCGTGGTAAAGTTTTTCTCAGTTCCAGAACATCGCGAATAGTTTAAGGTTATCAGTTTTTGTTCAAACGGAACGATACATTCTCCATTTATCGGAAAAGAATATTTTATTTCAAGAAGCAGATTTCAAAAATTTGCAGATATTCGAAGACTCCTGTTTTCTTGTCATAGTTCGGTAGAAAAATAAAAATACCTATTTTGTCAGTGTTCTCTGTTAATATTTTGGGATGAAATGAATTAGCTGTTCGAGTCCATCGAACAGTTACCCCCGTCCATAGTGTGCGGTTAGTTTGCCACATAACATCTCGTTATCCGAACTAGATCGAAGTTGTGAGACGTGATTTGGATAGGGATTGTAATAGTACGACGCGATATGAATAAGAGTCGTGGGAGGTGTGGGATGGTATTTGGAACACACTGTAACATCGAAATGATACCATCGAAATGGGGGTGTATCATGACCCTAAAATTGTAGACGCCTGTTCTGGCGATCGTAGACTTGGCGTAGACACATTTTACGGCCCAACTCTCGACATCGTGGGCCTAGAATTTTGATGCTCTAGATCCTTAGATTTCAATATGTACTGTATCTACTGCATAACTTCAGTAGATTCTAGTTATTCTAGCCTCTTACGATCTTACTACTACTAAAGTTATAATATTACCTCTGTGTTTGATGCATTCTACAGTTTTAAATTAATGCAACAACGTTTCCTATTTTACTTTCTGTGATTTCTCATTTGAAATTGAAAGCAGCGATTTCTGTCTTGAAAAGAGCTTGGTTTCTGCATTTTCTCGGGACGATCAATTATACTTTATATCCGAGACGTCAAATTCATGAAAGAGAAATCCAACACATCGATCCGTAATATTCGTAGAAATCACTGTTGTTGGCAGCAGAAACGGTGCTCCATTTTACCGCGTGGAAAAAGTTCAGCAAAGCTTGGCGCTAGCCTTTCTGGCCACAAAGAAAAGAAGAATAAAGCAGTGAGACGTTCACGGGAGAAACTGTCCCAAACACGTTCGCCCTATATTCCTATATTACCACCGCCCCTTCTTTCTTTTCGCGAATCAATTTTCGCCCCTCGGATTCTTCGTATCGGGCCGTAAAAACGAAGATGCAATGATTTAAATACTAATCTAACGTTCGTTCAAAATTTATTGTCAAAAGTTACTTCAGTAAACTTCAGAACCGTAGGAATTAAAAGACGAAACGAAATTTCATAGAAAAAACAACAGTTGATTATTTATTCTGTACGAATATTTATTTACATAATTTGTTTTTACGTTGTGATAATTCTTGCAAATTTTTTAATCATTCTGTCCCTGGAATATATGTGATACTTGCATAAATAAAAAGTGTAAATAATTCATGTTGTTAGTAATTGTTCTTATAATTCTCGAATTTTTGATTCTTGTAAGGTCCTATGATTCTTAAATTTATAAATATTAGACAGCTCTGTGATTTGTTCATAATCAAAAATATAATAATTCTTAGCAGGACTGGAATAACAATACTCGTCAAAAAACATAATTTTTCAGAGGAGAAAAAAATTGTATACTATTAGACAATTTAGGTTTTAAAATTTTTAAAACCAGTTCTACTCTGCACTATATTAATTTTATTTTGAGGTATGTAAAAGTTTTTATTTCTCTGTCCACCGGATTTTTTTGCGTCGCCAGAATAATTTTTAAAAGGGTTGGAATAGCAATACGAGTCTAAAAACATAATTTTTCAGAAGAGGAAACAAATTATATAGTAATAGATAATTTAGGTTTTAGAATTTGTATAAAACCAGGTCTATTCTACACTATACTTTGACTTTCACATATTTGGCCATCCATAGATATCAAGTTGACAATTTAAAATATCCTTGTTCTGATTTGACCAAAAATTTATTTGTACTCTTACACCTGCTCATCAAAGAATTTTATTTTGAGGTGTACAAAAGTTTTTATACGGGTGGTTTTTATTTCTCTTGACTGCTACAATTTTTCTCGTTTCCAGAATAATTCTTAGCGGGGCTGGAATAATAATACGAGTCAAAAACCATAATTTTTCAGAAGAGAAAACAAACTGTGCAGTATTAGACAATTTAGGTTTTAAAATTTGTATAAAAGTTCTATTCTATACTATGTATACAGCAAGCTTTGATTTGTACTCATTTGACCATCATTAGACATTCAGTTGACAATGTGAAATACGCAGGGTGTTCCGCATTTTTCCGTACACACTTCAGCAATGTGTTCTACAAGTAAAAATAACACTAGAGTGTTATATAACAAAAAATTCATAAATATTTGTTAAAAAGTTATGACAAAAATATGAAATGTGATGTTTCTTTATTTACTAAACAAACAAATTTATTAAAATTTTGTTTAAAAAGAGCAACTGAAGAATTATATGGATACCTTAAACATTTCTTTATCAGAGTCTAGTTTCTATCATTTATCTTGGGTGCTGAAGTATTATATATTCTTACTTCGATAATAACTTTTTGTTGTCATAAAATTTTGAACTATTTTTCAAGTTTATGTTCAGTAAAAATTGATTTAATGTTCTGAATCTCAACCGAGTTTCAACATCTTAACAAAGCATTTTTGATTTTTTTGTTATATAACATTTTAGTCTTAGTTTTACTTGTAGAACGCAACGTTGAAGTGTGTACGGAAAGATGCTGAACATGCTGTACATTTGTCCAAGTTTGTCCAAAACTTGACTCGCATTCTTACAGCTGGCTGTCAAAGAATTACAATTTGCCTCGAAGAGGGTCGCAAACGGAAGTTCCTCCGGGTCACGTGCGATCGAATTCCCCGAATCGAGTTCGCCACTCTACTTCCGGGCGCCGCGTATCGCCGACGCACGTCCCGTCCGTATATCTTGCGTCCCGACGACTTAGCGAACTTGCCACACGTTAGTTTTAGAGAGCGAACCGAATCGCTGGGCGTTCCCCCGAGCGAGCGTGTTTCAATTTCCGGTCGCTTTTATGCGCGTCGAACTGGAATCTCTCTCCCATCCATCATGCCATCGGCATTGTCGGGACGCCTTAAGGATTCTGCGGGCAAATCGCGTCCAAGAAGCGTTCCGCCTCGGAATGTTCCACGGCTGTTTTTAATATCCGTTTCAGACGCGACGATCGCCTTAGTAAAATTCAACCAGCAACGTTGCTTGCGTTCCTCCTGTTGCGTGCCACGGATCTACCCCTTCCGCGAGTGCTTGGAGCGTTTCCGTTCGCGAATCGGTACGTCTCCAAGGCTCGCGTTCGTTCGCCGGATGCCATTAGAAACTTCGTCGCTGTCAAGAATTACGCGAGACCTCTGCATAACGAAACAAGATTTCGTTATTTCGATATTAAATGTGTCGAACTTTGTAAATTATGGTGGACGACGAGGAGACATCACGAAATGTATTTTAGACTTCATCGGACCCAGTGTAACATGTTTGATGTTTTGATGCTTTCTTAGGTGTTAATGTTTTCAAATACTTCACACTAGATTTATGGATGTAAAATTGTGTATTTAAAATTACAGAATTTGTACATATTATTTCTCATCAATTTACGTTAATCTCAATTAAAAGAGAAATTGCATTCTAATGTAATCATCAACGCGAAGAGTTTCTATCAAAATATGTGCAATCTCCCTAAATACTGTAAAGACTGCAAAATACGTCTCAGTACTTAACACTAGAGTGATAGGTGTTAAATTGTATATTTAAAATTACAGAACTCGTAAATATTATTTGTCATCAATTTACGTTAATCTCAATTAAAAGAAAAATTGCATTTTAATGTAATCATCAACGCGAAGAGTTTCTATACAAATATGTGCAATCTCCCTAAATCTAGCGTTAAAGAGTTGAATATAAATACTATAAAGGCTACAAAATAGTTCTGTCTTGGAATTACGAACGATCGAACAATATTATTAACTTTAGTCGTAACTTGTAACAATTAAGGAACGTATTATTTGGAGATTGGGGAGCGTGGAACACTGAGGGGGCAAAGAGACTGCGAAACGGTGGAGTCGAAAGACGGACGCGTATCGTCAGCGTCCGAGAAGCGACAGTTTCTTGCGTTTGTTAGAGCCCCGTGTACAGGAAGTGTTTTTCAATTTAAAGCCAGACAGAGCGTAACGGAGGGAAAAAGGAAGGAGAAAAAATGGAATGCACCGAGGGGCGGAGAAAGAGAAAGATATTGGGTAAACGAGTAAAAAAGCGAGTGGCGAATCCTCTGGTCGTCGGCGGCAAGATAAACGACGGAAAGGCTTTAAACCTCGCGCGAGAGATAAATTAGTCTGTCCGGCAGGTGGCCTCCGGTTTTTAGAAGCTGCCCAACGGCAGGAATTGCGGATGGAAACCCCTGCCCACGAATCGAGACTGCCACTGGACCATTGATCGTTCTTCCTCGGGAAGAGACGACGTCGTGGAACTGGCGTCGAGAACATTGTGCAACTGCTTCGGGGCTAACGTGGATTCAAACTTGCTCGAAACGCGTTGGAAAGCTCGTTTGGAAGCCTATCCGCCCAAATATTAGAACTTCTCTTTACAAGAAATGTTTCTGAAAAACTCGTGTAATCGATACCGCGCGAACTTCGTTTCTAATATAAAATAAAATGACAGGCAGAGATTATATTACCTTTGGTAAAAAAGTGACTTCAAATACTTCTTTTCAATATCGGGTTTCTCCGTGACATTATTTATTGACAGTGATTGCGTACGTTAAAAGTAAGTTTAAATGTATCTCAGAGATTTTTTAAAATATCTATCGAAGGGAAAAGAAATATGAAGGGAAGAGTTGTATTCGTAGATTAAATTGAGTACGGAATTATCGCAGTAATAGAACAAATATTTAGAAAGAGTATTTCTGTTTCTGCTCTGACCAGTGTCCTGACCGGTACTCGTTATTCCTACTTGAGTTGGGTACTATTCATTTTAGAACACTCTTTATATAACTAATTATATTTTTTTATATATTCTTATTCATACATTCACTGACGTGTCTAAAGTCTGATTCGTCATTTCTATTTGCATTGGATATCATTCATTTTAGAACACTCTTCATATAACTAATTATATCTTTTTGTATATTCTTATTCATACATTCGCTAACGTGTCTGACCATTATTCGTCATTTCTACTTGCACTGGGTATTATTCATTTTATATCATTCTCTATGCAACCAATTATATTTCTGTTCTCTTTTGTATATCTCATTCTTGATTTCTCTAACGTGTCCGACCATACCTCGTTATTTCTACTTGCATTGGGTACTATCTGTTTCATATCAGCCTCTGTAGAACGAATTATATTTGTGTTCCCTTTTGTATAATCTCATTCTTATATTTCGCCTTTAATTTTGTACGTTTTCATAATTAGAGATACTCTCTAGTTACTGGACAGTTAAATCGTCAGTCTGATTATACTTTGGAACCGTAAAGGAGAATGTAAATCAAACGTGGCGATAAGGGGATTATTTTCTCTGGAGCATCAAGGCGCGTTGTCTCGCAAGGGTTGAAGTCATATTCGAAATTGCAGGAAGTGCACGAAATCGACGGGTTCGCGTTAAACAGAGGAACCGGGAAGACAAAGAGGAACGACGAAGTTTCGAAGGAAATATTGAAAGCGGCGCCGGTACCAGAAAAGCTCCAAAGACGCGGAACCAGCGAGACGAATAACGAATCTCTGGGCGCCATTAGTTTTGTATCGCGGGCGATTGTCGATATCGGGACGAGTCCCGTTCGTTTTACGTTGGGGACGAGGAAGGAAACGAGGCTGGGCGGGAGGCGTAAAGGGCGAAAGAACGGACCGAGGAGGCCGAAGTCTAAAAGTAAAAAGAGAACTAGAGGGAAAGG
Source organism: Colletes gigas (assembly GCF_013123115.1). Lineage (NCBI taxonomy): Eukaryota > Metazoa > Arthropoda > Insecta > Hymenoptera > Colletidae > Colletes > Colletes gigas. The sequence continues at coordinate 3,242,245 of NW_025106646.1, forward strand.
AAAGAGGAAATATACCGGCGGAGGACACGGCTCGATGACGAGTGCCCAGAAATGGTAGCTTTGATGTCGAAATAATTGAGTTTATTCTCCGTCTGTAACGCCCGGATACCCCCCCCCCTCCACGCTCTCTAATAAAATTTTTAATGGCATCCCGATTGGCAGGCCGAACTTTTGTCTGCGAAACTTTGTCTTCCGAAATTGCGCCGTTTCGTACCTGGAAATACCTGATCGATCGATATTTCATTAAATGGTATCGCGAGTTAATGTCCCAGGTGTTGTTTTCATTGTTGCAGTCTATTAACAGAGCATTCTGGTAATTTTACATTTAATTGTTTTCCATTTTTTTAAAGATTCGAGACTGAACAATTTTTGCATCGTTTGTGCAAAGAATTAATAATTTACTGAAAAAATGATTGATGTAAATTAAATAGAAACATGGATGGAGTTGCAGTGCACCTTTACGACATAGTCGCCACGTGATTCGCGTGTTCGATCAGTCAACTTACTAATTCTGTCAACATTTGTTCCAATAAGCGTAAATATTTACTGGCATTAAATCAGGATTTATCGTTCAAACTGGTAATTATATGCGTTGTGTCGAAAGTGGCACTTATGACTGACCAAAATTATGTTTCTCTTCAACGTAAGAGGCGTTTAATAAAGTTTAGTTTCAATATCGTTTCGATTTTAATTTGAAATTGCTTATTGACCCACAGACTAAGAAGAATCAAACTATTCATATACGTAAATAAAGACTGTCTTCGATATTGTGGAGAAATTTAAATGGTGAAAGGGATGCGCGATGAAAGGAAAATAATTTACGTTTATTTATTTATAATCACGTTTAACGTGAACTGAATATATAAATTAAACGTAACTTTAGCGGTCTATGAGTGTTCCTTTATTATTACTAATATGCTTCTTCTAGACCTTGCCTATACCTCGAGAGATTACACATAACTGCTTTTGCTCGTCTGAATTCAGGAGCCGTTTATATTATTTCACTGCTCGTTAACACAACGAAAGTCGAAATTTTGAAAATGTAATTTCAACCCTATTCTTGCGACTTAATTTCCTCATCCTGCGTATCGTCGATCCTTTCTATGAGCTCTTAATTTTCACCCAAACTAACGAGCTTAAATAAATTTATTGCTGGTTTACCAGCTTTGCGCCGTGATTTTACCGCCGGATTCTACTCCTTGCGATTTTAATTTCGATTCCTTTCCCGACGCGCGCGTTCGCGACTGCCGGAAACGTCGCGTTTCAGATTTAATTCTCACAGCAATGGGAATCAGATCGACGGGCGATTTAATTGCCCGTCGCAACGACTTCATTAAAATTCAGAAATGCCAGGCTCCCCGTGATCCGTAGCCGCTCGCGAACGCCCAACGAATTCTATATCCCGTTCGAGAATTGATTACCCTACGCCGCTGGTAGCGAGCAGCGTGCAGGTTACATTTTAATTTTCGAACTATCGATGCCCCCCTCCCCCTCTCACGGACCTCGGGGCTAGATCGCTGCGAAGATATTTCACGTTTTTCTATGCATTTTTAATTTATGGAGGGAAAATATGCGAGCCACGCGATCCGCTCCGGGCGGGTTATTTCGTCGATGCTGTGCAGAGTTGTCGCGTCACCTTCTATTTGCCCAACGGATGTCACAGGGATTCGTTTCAGCGATCCAGTTTTCGAACGTCCCGTCGTGCATGCAGCACTGTAACGCGAAGGATTTTTTGCAGAAAAATATTTACAAAATCCAGAATTGTGGCCCGACGTGTACTGGAATCGAACGATATTTTCGGATAAACTATTTTTGACCCTCGATCAGCGGACTCTGGGACGATTTTGACTTCTGAAAACTGGTTTCAAAGTAATAATAGACTCGTGAAAATAAACGATAATAAGGGTAACGAATTTGCGAATATAATAGCGCAGAAATTTAATTGGAAACCTAGTACAGGAATACGAAATAATACAATTTTAGTTCGAGTTAAAATGGATCCCTCATTAAGGGAGTGTTTACACCTTTTTTCAGTTTTCTATCTTTAAGAAAGGATCGATAAAATGGTGTGACATATTGTAGAGTATGATATTTTTTTATTTGGCGTTTGTAATATACAGTGTGTTCGGCCACCTCTGGGAAAAATTTTAATGGGAGATTTTAGAGGTCAAAATAAGACGAAAATCAAGAATATCAATTTGTTGATTGAGGAGCTTCGTTAAAAAGTTATTAAAAAATTTCAAATCATTCATGAAAAAATTATTTTCCGTTGCGAGAGTCAATTACAATCATTTTTGGTGAATAGACATACCCCCGAAATCCTACGTACTTTCGAGAAAAAATTCGAGTAGGTGCTGAAATATTTCGGCGAAATTGAAAAATTTCAAATCGTTCCGGAAAAATTATTTTCAGTTGAAGGAGTCATTTACAATCATTTTTGGTAAATAGATGTACTCTCGAAATCCTACTCATTTTCGAGAAAAAAATTCAAGGAGATGCAAACATTTTTCGGCAAAATTGAAAAGTTTCTAATCATTCTGGAAAAATTATATTCGATTGCAGGGGTCAATTACAATCATTTTTGGTCAATAGACATACCTTCGAAATCCTATGCACATTCGAGAAAAAAATTCGTGTAGGTGGACAAATTTTATTAATAATTTTTAAAATATTCAAATTTTTCTCAGGGGTGACCAAACATCCTGTACACTTGTACTGAAGCAAAATCATATACTTTTAATTTTTACCAGAAATAATAATAGATTCGTAAAAATAAACGATAATATGGTTAAAGAATTTGCAAATGCAATACTGCAGAAATTGAATCGAAAACCTTGTACAGGGATACGAAATAATAAAATTCGAGTTTAGGTCAAAATGAACCCAAAGTTAAGAGAGTGAATTTGTACTAATTTTCCAGTTCTCTATCTATAGGAAAAAAGGATCGACAAAACGGTATGATATATTGCAGAATATAATATTTTTCCATTTTAGCGCGTATAACATATCGGTTATACCAACAATTTATAAACATATTTCATTACTATGTTTGCTCCGTCGTTTCTTAAAATGTCTCGTATTTTCCGTGTTCCACGATATTGTCTAAACGCTGAAAACTACGACTATTCTCTCTTTCCCAAGCCTACGTCTTTTCTTACGTCCCGGGCTGTCTCGTTTTCTTATTTTTCCACCGGCAGCATCGTACACTGGTCGGGAACGGCGCCCATCTTTACAAATTCGCCTCGTGAGCCGCGTCCTGTCTGTAAATACGAAGCAGGGCGCGTCGAACTCGACCTATTCAGCACGTATCGTTTTAATGACGTGCACGTGACGGGAACGCGAGCGTTAATAATACAAGCGAACTTCCGGCCAGATCTGCTTCCGATAATGTCTCGCCCGGTCGTTCCACGTTTCGAAGGGCCCTTTCGCCGGGGAAGACCCGCCGAAATTCATTCCATGTGTTTCGTTCGCGGAGAACCGTAGAGTCGGCTCGAGAAGTCAATGGTTCGTTCCGCTCCAAATCGATCATCCTCCGCGATCGATATCATGGGGATTTTAACAAAATTGAAACGTAACGCGGGCGCGCAAATTACGTACTTTCTTTTTAATTTTAATAAAATTTAATTTCCCCCGCTACCCATTAAAATATTCGGATTTATTAATAAATTTAGTTAGAACGTTAAATTGGTATGTTATTAATTTTAATAAAATTTAATTACGCGGAACGAGATTTCGAACAGCTACATGTACGGATATTTAATTTCGAGTGAAATTAAAATTGGCTTTTCCCAACACGTAGGATTTGGACCGTATGTCTGCCTTAGTTTCTGAGATATTTACAATGTTTTATCGGTTTAAATGTGACTGTAGATGCATTTGGCAGATGCTTTGTTTCAGAAATTGAATAAAATCTAGTTAAAAAAAATTATTTTGTGATTTGCTAAATATGGAACACTTTCAAATTACTCTCAGTCCTGTTTATAATTCTTGATAAATAGAAATTGAGTATTTTCTTTTTCGTAAAGAAACTATACAACATTTTAATTTATACGTTAACCGATTCATACGCGTTTTAAGAAGATGTACGAATCTCTACATAAGAAAAAGTCAATATAAAAATTGTCATTAATTCCTGGTTGTGGGTGGCTCTCGACAAATTTTTGCTCATTTGCACGCTTTACTGCCCGGAACGTCTAAACCAATAAAAGGCTAGCAACTCCTCCCGGGTCTTTCTCTCTTTCAACAATACATAATCGTCCCTCGATCTCCGGTTGGAATTCGCGATTAACTGCGCGGATCCAACGGGTTCCTAATACAAATAAAATGTGTACCGGATCGAGCGTCGTTTCGTTGAAAACGCGGGCTCGGAAATGGCGCTGGCACGATTCCGCGGTACAATGGAGATCGATGGATGCCCGGAGTCTCGACAAAGGCTGTTGCAAGGGGAAAAAAGAAATCGGAACAACGAATCAAGAGGTCAGATGAGCTGTCAAATCAGCGTTCCAGAGAGACTGCTAGCCGAGAGCGGGAACAATCGCTGCGAATATCGATGAAAGAGCCTAGCTTTGTACTTGCACGGGATAACGCGACGTTCCTTTTTACAGGGGACTCTGTCTCCTGTTATTTCGGTTTTAGCCAGTGTCCCGTGCGTGTTGCTCGTTCGCGCGAAATACCCGCGTTTTTTTCCCTTCGGGCCTCGACGATTCAAGTTGTTTTCATTAGTCGAAACACGCGCGTCGTTCTCGTTAGACGTCATTAAATTAAAGGTTCGCGACGAGGACGTGTCTCTCTTCCACGAAATTGTCGATGTTTGCGATACGGCGATAGACAAAATGGTAGGACGTATTTCGATATTTCATAGTAAAAAGAAATTCAACTATATTTATATATGTATCCTTCGAAACGAGATTCTATAGAATACAAGAAAAGTTAGAAGAAAATTATAATAGGATATTATTCAGATAATTATTTGCAAAAAAATGTTGGATTTGATATAACATTGATATAAAATTGTTGGCCAGAAATTATTACCATATTGTATAATATACAAGAAAGATGTTAGAACAAAAATATAATATTAAGAAATTATTTATACAAATATTGGATTTGATACAACATTGATATAAAATTGTTGGCTAGAAATTATTATCATATTGTATAGTATACAAAAAAGAAGTTAAAACAAGATTATAATAGTATATTATTAAAATAATTATTTGTAGAAGTATTGGATTTGTTATAACATCAATATTGGCCAGAAATTATTACCATATTGTATAGTATACAAGAAAGAAGTTAGAACAAAAATACAATATTAAGAAATTATTTATACAAATATTGAATTAGATATAGCATTGATTGTTGGTCAGACATTATTATCATATTGTATAGTATTATATATAAGAAAGAAATTAGAACAAAATTATAATATTAAGAAATTATTCATAAAAATATTGGACGAGATATAGCATTGATTGTTGGCCAGAAATTATTACCATATTGTATAATATACAAGAAAGAAGTTAGAACAAAATCATGATAGGATATTATTCAGATAATTATTTGTAAAAATATTGGATTTGATACAACATTGATATAAAATTGTTGGCTAGAAATTATTATCATATTGTATAGTATACAAAAAAGAAGTTAAAACAAGATTATAATAGTATATTATTAAAATAATTATTTGTAGAAGTATTGGATTTGTTATAACATCAATATTAACCAGAAATTATTATCATATTGTATAGTATACAAGAAAGAAGTTAGAACAAAAATACAATATTAAGTAATTATTTATAAAAATATTAAATTAGACATAACATTGATTGTTGGCCAGAAATTATTGCCAGACGCAATGGTAATTTAAATCTCGAGAAAATGGAGATTGTGGGTGCTAGTTCAATTAGAGCGATTTGGGAGCGTAATATTGCAACAGAACTATATTTATTCGGTAACAATGAATACAAAGGCGCCTACTTCAACTGTATTTTAGGTCTATGTGGTCTATTCCGGGGAGAAATACCCAAGAGAGAACGTTCTTACGAGCAAATATACTTGATGTCGAGAAAAGTCCTCGAGTGCCTGATCTTCTGTGATTCGAAAAAATGAGGAGGCTTGTTTTTCCTGAGCCTGATAACCCTCTAGAGATCGTGGGAGGACAAATGATCGCGATTTTGGGATCAGGAGGTTGTAGAGGTCCAGCCTCGATGGTCTAAGCGTCGTTTTTGGACTTTGACACAAGTAGAAACAATGAATAATGGTCAGACGGGGCAGATAAATTTTAAAATTCAATTATCTTGGAAATAAACAAGTTTTGTTCTACATTTTCAACTTCCTATTTTACGTCATCTTCACGCTCGCCCTGTGTATTATTAGTTTTAGGAAAAACAAACAGTGACAACGGAATGCGGAGAATTTAATTATCTGAAACTATTCAAAGCAGTACATTTTGACTTTCTCGATCGAGTACTACGAAAATTTCTCCCGCAGCGCAGTAAATTTCTATTCAAAGGAACGAAGGAAAACCTTCTTTTGTACTAAATTGATTTAAGAAAATATCTTTTTAAATTGCTTCTTTTCTCGTTAAAATTCTTATAAACGAAATTCCTCCTTGTATTTTGCGCTTCTTTGTTCGCTTTAATTTCAAATTCTCCATTGAATTTTCCTTCGTTAAACACGCACAGCCGCGCCATTAATTGTTCGACGATTAAGGAACGTAAAGAACCGCCGAGTACATTCGCGGGCGGTTAATTTTCTATTTCACCGTGGCGGTCATCGACAAATTCTCGTTCGCTGTCCGACAGCTATCGAAAGCAACGTGGCAGGAATCCATTCGCGATGTATGCAAATAATAATGTAATATCAATGTTATCGCCGATGCCCGTAGTAATACACGTCACGCGTCACAGGATTAACCGAACCCGAATGCCTCCTGGCGACGCAATAATCCAATAATGTCCCCGATGCAACCGTGATTAAACACCCCGTTGTTTGTGCATCGCTACTACGGTGGAAGAAGGGGGGCCCATAGTCATTTTTTTTCCAACCTCGAAGAGCACGTAAAGCAGAATTTCCAAGTTAACGACCGTCGACGATAATTCGGTCGCGAAAGAAATTGAAAGCGAAACAGCGCTCTCGACGCTGCGTTGCATTTCGTCGGAACGATTAACGCATTTTCGTTTTTCCCTTTTTTTTTTTTTGGTTCGAAACGTCCTGCCCCCGTAATGAAACTGCCACTCAAACGCTTTACAATGGCCGTCGAACGGACGCACTCGCGCGAAACACTCCCTGTGCATCGGAAGGTCGATGAATTTCTTCCGACCACTTCGCTATCAACGACGCGCTACGAACTTCGCACCGTGGAATGGAAAAATATCGAGAGAAACCACGAAAAATTTTGTGTTTGCACCTTTCGTGCACACCGGAGTGTACCCGGTGTCGTAAGACTCGTTGATGTAATAATAATACAAATTTAAAGGCATTTTCTGAGCCCCCTGGAAGACTAATTTTAAAATTTAAAATTTATTAAAGAGACGTTTTTTAAGAAGTTTTGGGTTTTTGAGAAGATGAAATCTTAGAAGGGGTTTTTTGGCCTATGAAGCTAATTTTTAACCCTTGTACAAATTCATGGAATAATTCTTATGATAAGTGAGAAGAGATTTTTAAAGAAATTTAAATTATTTCAGAAGAGGTTTTCTGGCCTATGAAGCTAATTTTTAACCCTTGTACAAATTCATGGAATAATTCTTATGATAAGTGAGAAGAGATTTTTAAAGAAATTTAAATTATTTCAGAAGAGGTTTTCTGGCCTATGAAGCTAATTTTTAACCCTTGTACAAATTTCTAAAATAATTCTTATAGTAAGTGAGAAGAGATTTTTAAAGAAATTTAAATTATTTCATAAGAGGAAATCTAAAAAGATGTTTTCTGGCCTACAAGACTAATTTTGGACCCTTGTATAAATTTTTCTAAATTAAATAAGAGGAGGTTTATTGAAGTCGATTGTAGATCGAGAGAGCCACGTAGTCGATCGGAGGGGGCGCCACCATAATATAAGCGGATGCGCCACCTTTATTCGTTAGTTCGTCTTGCGACACGAGAGATGTATCGAAATATAGTTTTATTATAAAAGGTTAACCACGGGTAAACTATTGCTTTCTTATCACGTTGAACTCCTGCCACGTGCCTCATCGACAAGGTTTTTAAAAAAATTTAATTTTTTCAAGAAGAGGAAATCTTACAAGAGGTTTTCTGGCCTACAAAGTTAATTTTTAATCCTTATAAAAACTCTCTAAAAAATTTTTAAAATAATTAAGAGCATCTACAAGGGTTAAACATCAGCCTTGTAATTTTCTACGAGGACAAATTACTTCGAAAATTGTCTACCAAACGTTAAAATGTACATCGATATAAACGATGGTCAAAGGGAGAATTTTTAATTCGGTTTTTACAGCCTCCCAGCCCCTATTATTTGTAAAATTTCAGCGGTCCACCTTTGGTTTTCACCGACTCGTGCATGGAATTAAACGTCAGACGATCTGCGATGAAATTACGATCCTCCAAGGGGTGGGGACCGGGGTGGGATTCTTATATCGGGAGTTTATGTCGGATACGGATGACATCTTTGTGTGAAACCGATCGCCATCGAGGAAATGAAAAATTCCAAACGAGATTTGTGCCTCAACCGGCAGCCTCTCCTTATCCGGGGCGTATCTACGCTTGGAATTTATGCGAAATCCGAATCCCCGAGAGCGAGCAGAAAAATTCAGTTACTCCGGGAGGGGGTGGACGGGGGGAGGGTACGATCGGATGTTACCGGGCTCAGAGACGATACTGTTTCGTCGCGACTGATCCTCGATTTGACTCGAACACGATGTCTTCGACTTGAATGCCGTAAGCATATCTCTGTTATCAGATTTGTGAAGTTTTTCTGCTTTCACGCAGCCAACGTTTGACCCGCGAACAACCGCAAGCTGTGTATCGCTTTTCCCCAGAATAGATGAAAACACATTTGTGACACGAAAACGTTGAATTCAGCCGTGGGAATTATTTCTTCGTGATATAAGCTCCGTTTTGTTTTGCTGCAATTTTAACATAAAGAATAAAGGATTCGTTTTTAATATTATTTTGCAAGAATTCCACTGCAGTTTCTTGTATTTATTGAATTACTAACTATTTACAAATTTGTTTCCAACTTCCTGACGAGTCAAAATAGAAACGTAATGAAATTTGTTTACAAACTATGTAATTTAATATGATACACTTTTAACGAATAGTTCTCGAGTACGAATATAAAATATGCAGTGTCTTGTGAAGTATTTTCAATGGTCGTGTCTTAAAACTTTTATATGCAGAATTATTTATATGTTGAATTTTGTAGAAAAGAAAATGTGTGGTATTTAAAAAGCGAGAGCTTATTGTAACGCTTCCGTACATTTACGCGTAGAATGGCGGGAAGAATCGATTCATGTAACAAAGTGCTTGTTTCCATTTAAAACGACGAGTGCAAGTGCGTATTTCGGTGGCCACGTTTTACTGCATTTGTATGCAGAATGACGAGAAGGTTCGATTTATGTAAAAAAATGCATGGCTTCGTTTAAAAAAAACACATTAGGGTGTACTGCGATACACAAATTTATATCGAAATTTGCACCTTCGCACAGTGGGCCAGATCGAAGAATTAGCTGTTCGCAACTATTTTAACGTTATTTCAAGACTTAAAGACCGTAGTATATAGGTCGTTGAATTTGTCTTGACGTCAGCTATAACATTATTAAGTAAAAAATATATTGTGACAATTAAAAAATCAAGGTCACCTTAATGTTTTATTAAAAAAAAAAATTCTTTTGATTTTTCATATTGGGATTTGTAGAAGAGTAAGCGGTGATTAATTTTTGGTTGGAAATATTTTTTGTCATAGCATCAGAAATACCTAAAAAATAGCGATGACATGTAAATAATGAACAATAATTGAAAACTAGCTGTTCAGGCTTTTCAAACAAATGATTAATTTATTTATCTAAAATTTATTGTCTATGAAGTATCATCATCGTCTTGGAGGTCTTCTTTTAACATTAATCTTTCAATTTCGTCATTGAAAATATCAAAACGTGTATGTTTTTTACCAATTTTTCGGTTTTCCGCCGAAATTGAGGATATTAAAATGTCGGATGTATACAATAACGTGTGAAAAAGTTCTGTCATTGTTTCTAGTCGTGAAAATTTTCTCGCGTGATCGTTTCTGATATTTCTAAAATCTTTATTTCTTGCCTCCATTGCCTCTTCTGACAACATTCCAATTGGTAAACCAGCACACTTTATTATGTCTGCACCATGAAATAGAATTTTATGCAAACTTGATGGCATGTAAAACCAATTATATTCTGTAACGTATAGATTAAATGTTTCCATTGCATACTCTTGAAATAAATTGGGACTAATTTGTCTATAACTTGACAAAGCAACTAAAATAACACCAAGTCTTTAAATTAATACTTGATTTACGCATGAAAAATTATTTATTGTTTATTTTATTACCTTATTATTTAATAATTTATTATTTATTATATAAAATAATAAAATACCTGTAATATTGGCTGTTGAAGTATAATTTAAAAAAAATGTTCTCGCTACGTTTCCAGTATTTGTTGTACCAAAACCTGGCTTCGGAATGTCTACTAATATGTGCATTTCCTCTTTTAGTTTTCTTTTAATCATCTTTTTCCTATCTTCATATTGGGATTTTTCTTCTACACTTCGTATTTGCCACTTCTTGACTTGCAGGCGGTATGAAATATGCAATATGCATTCCATGCACCTGATCCAGGCATGAATGCATGGTCGGCAACGCGTCTCGTGCGACGCAACTCGTCGCTGGAGTGCGTGTCACGCGACGTTTTAAACAGTAATAATTTATCGGGTGGGATGACGGGGGAAGTGAATCTTGCATGATTTTATAGAGAAATAACGCTAGAAAATATTCCACTTTGATAGAACGCACAACTCTTTAAAACTTTAAAGATACCCCTTGTTAAAGGTGAAAAACTTTGACGATTCTCTTTAGTTCACCGAGTATTATTTTTTTAAATAAATTATGAACAATAATTTTTAATTTCAGGTGCGTTCACAATATAGACATATGCTATTCATAAAAACAATAAATGGGTACATAATGTTTAATAGGTTTTCCGGGGCATCAATATGAAAAAAAGTAATTTTTACGGTGAAAAATGATATCTATAAAAGTTTGATTTTTAAATGCTTGTTTTAACCACAATTTTTAATAAATTTCATTAAATTCATTGTTATCGAATGTGACAGACATTTAGAAAATAATATACATTTGTTAAACATCGATATGAGGAATCTGAGTTTTTGCCAAATGAACAGCTAATTCTTCGATCTGGCCCACTGTGCTTCGCTTGGAAAAAAGCTCGTCCCAGTTTCCAGAATTATTGCGTACATTAGCTCGTTAGACGTGCAATGTTATATCTTCTTAATGGCGTTTTAAAGCTTTCGTGGAACTTCATACACGCAAGATGCTTCAGAATTATAAGTCTTTAAACTGGATAATAGAATTGTTGGCGCAGCAAACTTGGGTCACAGAATGAAAAGTTGTTAACAGCTAAGACATACGGTGTGGCTGGGAAACAGTATACCGTAATTGAAGTAATTTTTATACGATTTTGTAAACTTTTCCTAACCGTCTAACGTCTTGATAGTTTACCGTTACACAGGATGTAACTGAAAGAAACGACCAAACTTCGGGGAAAACGTTCCTTACACTTACACTTGTTAGACGATGAAATCGTGTTGTACGAACTTGGAAAATTCACTTATTACTTGTTAATAATCTTTGCTGTAAAAACTTGTAAAAAGGTACAGTAAGAAGACTAGTAAGAAGACTCATAAATTAAGTTTCTGATAAGAAATACTTACGCATTATTGATCGAATAAATTAAGTCTATGATCGTCGCTTTAAATAATAGTTAAAAAAGAAGCTCTTTCACCTCTGTATAGATTAATTCAGGCTGCAACGAACACTTTATTGTTCGTTCCGCGCAAGAAAACCAGCATTCTTCCACGCGCCACTATTCCACCCCCGCAATCGTCCAGCGTCCATCTTTTTCCGGTGCAATTCTTGGCGCTGGTCTGCGCGTTCCAGTCGAGGTTTCAATGGTTCGCCCTGCAAAGGGACGGCCGATGAACGATGAAGAAACTTCACGCAACCCCCAAGTATTTTCCGATCGGCCCTGCGCGTAAAGAGGGTGGCGGATCGGTTTTTGCTATCGTTAAAACTCCGCGTCGTTCGAACTTTCGAAGGAGCAGCTCGACGGTTTCTTTCGTCGCGAAAAGCACAATGCTGGACCAAAGTAAATGATTCTCGCGGATCCCGTATACAGGGTGACTCTAGAAACTGGGACAAATTGGTCTTTTCTAAGCGAAAATACAAACCTAAGGGAAACGTTTCATCTTTTGGTGATATTATTTTGACCACAAAAAGATATTCAACGAGGTATTTCAGATTTTATTTTTATACAGGGTGTTCGGCCACCTCTGGGAAAAATTTTAATGGGAGATTCTAGAGGCCAAAATAAGACGAAAATCAAGAATATCAATTTGTTGATTGAGAATTGTTGTCTTTGTTAACAAGTTACTAATATACTTCAAATCATTCTGAAAAAATTATTTTTGGTTGCGGGGGTCAATTATAATCATTTTTGGTGAATAGACATACCACCGAAATTCTGTTCACATTCGAGAAAAAAATTGGAGTAGGTGCTGAAATTTTTCGGCGAAATTGAAAAATTTCAAATCGTTCTAAAAAAATTATTTTTAGTCGCAGGGGTCAATTACAATCATTTTTGGTCAATAGATATATCTCCGAAATCCTACGCACTTTCGAGAAAAAAATTCCTTACCGAAAATATAATGTCTGACCATACCATTGATATGTTTCACTGAAATTTCATGCATGTCTTTAAAACGCCATAACTTCCGAACGGATTGGAGGATTTTAATGTTTTAGAAAACAAACGACGCGTATTTTAATGAAGAATATTCGAAAAGTTGTTCCTTAACCCTGTAAAGTGAGAAAACCCCCATAAAAATGGCCCAATTTTCAAACAGCCATAACTCCTACAATAGTGAATATATTGTATTTAAATTTTTGGAGAAAGTAGAGTTCATGGACACCTACAAAAAAGTATTGAACAACTTTTCTGTAGAGTGTCAAATAAAATTACTAAAAATCAAAAACGAATTTCTAAGAAAAATTGACAGGGGGTAGCTAAATTTTTCAGCGAAATTGAAAAGTTTCAAATCGTTCTGGAAAAATTATTTTCAGTTGAAGGGGTCATTTATAATCATGTTTGGTAAATAGATGTACTCTCGAAATCCTACTCATTTTCGAGAAAAAAATTCGAGTAGGTGCAGAAATTTTTCAGCAAAAAAAAAAATTTCAAATCATTGTGGGAAAATTATTTTCTGTTCAGGGGAACAATTACAATCATTTTTGGTTAATAGATTCATCACCGAAATCCTACGTACTTTTGAGAAAATAATTCTTTACCGAAAATATACTGTGTGACCGGAAATGTTTCTATAAGTTTTTATCGAAGCCTCAATCAACAAATTAGTATCCTTTATTTTCGTCTTATTTTGGCCTCTAGAATCTCCCATTAAAATTTTTCGCCATAAATCCACCACAACTTGAAGAAATAAATAAACAATTTTTTAGTCACAGGCATTTAGAAATTTTTTCTGTGAAAAGGGACAATTTACTAAAATGGCATCACAAAATTGCACGACTAATCTTTAGAAATAAATTATTAGAGTGCAGAGGGTTGAAGCACCAATCTTTACATGGATTAATGAAATACAAAACTCGTGATTCTAGTCTTGAATTTGAATAAGATTAAAAAACGCCCTTAATTGGTCTAAGAATACGATAAAACCTTCGACCATGTGTTCCAGGAGGACTCAAAGATATGATCTATTGGAACTCCGCGAATTTCAACAGAAACGTAATGAAATGAAAATTGAACGCAACCCTGTCGATTTGAAAATTATGTCGACGATATCGAAACGTCTTTCGTCATCCTCATTAACCGATAAATTTGTTCTTCTGTTCCAGGTAAGAGACACGTCTGGTCGCACGCTTTGTCAGCGAGAAACGTATCCGAGAATCGGTAAGTCGAACGCGTCAATGGCACGTTATACGTGGACGTCGGATTCCCCGCGGGTATCGAATTAATAACCCTTTCATTTCCAATGCTCTTTGGTATAACGAGGTAATCCGAATAACGGGGGGCGTTAATTCAATCCGATAGGACCGCCGATTTCGTCCGGGTCGACGTTCTCGAAGGTGCTTCAGGGACGGGTTCTCCGCGAAACTTGAAATCGTGGAACAGGTGCGGTCTTTTTTTATATTTTTCTTCTTCTTTTTTTCACTCTCGTAACGAGAGTTCGAAGTACCTTCGTAAAATTCGCGGGACCTTTCAATCTTGGCGGGGTTCGAGCCACGGGAAGCAAGTCCGTAGCATCTGGTCACGAATCGTTAACTTTCACGAGGCAGCGGTGAATTTTAATTGGTTTTATCGGTAATTGAAGGGCGGCGGGGACGGCACTCGTCTAAAATGTGATCGTCGCGCGGCAGAGTCCGGCCCGGAATGCGTATTTGATTGCGAAACGGGCCAGATTCATCCGGGCGAAAGAGAATTTCAATTAGGCGTTAATGGACGATATGAGATTTCCGCTGGATTAAAGTGGAACGCCCTATCGCTGCCATACAAATCACTTCAAACGTGCAAACTGGCCGGCTGTCGTTTCGCCCTTTTCAAAAATGCTTTCAAATGTGTATCTTCTCTGTCTTTCTTTTGTTCTGCCTTCTTTTTTTTCTTTCTTTTTGCTCGCGTCCTGTCAAAGGGATCTCTTTTTTCGAGGTTGAACGGAACGGTCATTTCAGTGACTTATCAATGTGTGAAATTAACCCTTTGCTTTCGAAGTGCTAACTAGGTCGCTTTACTGACCAGTATTGCACGCAAGCGTACAGTGTTTTATTCGTACTTGTCGCGATATATAAGTAAATAGTAATTACTCACTGGAAACGCCAGAGAACTTGAACACCTTCAATTTACAACGTGCGAATAAGCGTGCATGATTTGGGTATCAAGATTCTTTGATTAATCGATTAGAAAATGTTCCAATTCGAAATGCACTCGGTTGGGTACAATTGA
This sequence comes from Colletes gigas, assembly GCF_013123115.1. NCBI lineage: Eukaryota > Metazoa > Arthropoda > Insecta > Hymenoptera > Colletidae > Colletes > Colletes gigas. The sequence continues at coordinate 3,257,487 of NW_025106646.1, forward strand.
ATCGCGTTTATTTTTGAATGAATGCGAAAATGATGCAGTAGGTAATAGATCGATATTGCGCTTGTCATGTATTCGTGTCAACGTTTATGGACTTTCGTATCAAATATTGATACACACAAGTATATTTGACCCACGAAGCAAACAATGAATGTCATGTAGGAATCGAGGAATTGAATTGTGTCTCGATAAACGATTTATTATTTTCTAATAAGTCGCAAGATTGCTCGAGCATATTATAATATAAAGTGACCTCCATAAGCCTTAACTGTTATTAGGAGAGTTAAAATTATTACAATGTAACTGTCACGCATTGTTCTTTCCTTTGAGCTTACATACGTCTTTATCTGCAGGTATTTTCAGACGTAAAAGTATATTCAGTAATATATTATCACATTTAGTAACAAGTGAAACGTATCTGGTATACAGATCGATACAGTAATGATTCTTAAGATGAACATCGGTACGTTCATCTTCCGTATAGCGGAAATTCGACACTAGAAAATGTTGGAACCCAGCTATATCGTTGAGCCTCGGAGTAACCTTTATCTTTTGCCGACAATTGAAGAAAAAAACCCAGCTCGTGTCGTGTTTCACCTCGTGTTTCCCCAGATGGAATCCATAGAAATGTTCAACTTACGAAACACGCGTTGATTTAAAGAATCATTACTGTAGGAGATTAGAATAACTTCCAAGAAAGGAGGAATCGGATCTACCCTTCGACAGAAGTTAGAATACGAATAATCTTCTCTTCCATAAGTATCAATTATTTTTATTTGTAAAAAATTCACAACTTTCTGCGTGAAATGGAAAGACGATACACGACCAAAATAACAATCTATCATCTTAGAAAGACCTTTTTATTCGCAACTGTACATCCCAGCGAATAGTAGTCTCGAGTATCGTTAAAAGTCTCGATCAAAAATTCTCGATGGCCGAGAAACCCGTATAAAGGGATATATTCCCGAGCATTCCCGGGTGAAACAATCGATTTCTATCAACAATCGTCCGATCCTCCGTTTCCGTCGGGTCAGGAGGACATCGAACGTCATATTTGAGAAACGCTTCCATCGGATCCCCCGAAGCGTCGTCCAGGCGTCTGTCTCGCTGGTGGCATTCGACGAAAGGCGTGTAAGATCGAAAGGAGGCTTTCAGGGATCCCTATCGAATTGATACCGCCTCACGGCGACACTTTATCGGTAGACGGGGGCGACGGTAAGAAAGAGACGCGGAGAAGGCGCGGACAGAATGGCGTATCTGGCTTGAAATTTAATTGAGGGGGATTTCGCGAAAGAAGCGAGCCCGGATGTATCATTAAAGCGACCGTCCACGGCTTCCCTTGCTTCGCGCTTAACTCGGTAACCCATATTTCACGGGAGCACTTACTCCCGCCATTCTTCCTTCACAAAGCCACTCGTTCCGCGCAAAAATACTCGGCCGAGGTCGCTCGGGGTACTCCTAACCTCGCGAAGAATCGCGGCGACGTAACTCGTGCCTCTGGAGTAGCCAAGACAGGTCACCCGGATATCTCGTTTATTTTTATGGAGAGAAAAAAGAATCTTCGCGGCTCGAGTTCTTCGATTTTATGGGAGGATATCGTGTTCTTCTGGTCCCAGGAAGGATAGTCGAATGTTATCAACCCTTTGCACTCCGGCGGAAATTTTATTCGTGTATTTCTTAAATTCAATTTGTGTTATTAATGGAACTCGAATCAAGCTGTGGCATTGTGTTTGTCGCCAGTGGAGCTCGAAGGGTTAATTTTTATTAATGGAACGTTTTCCAAACTTTCTACAACGTGGTTTTATCGTGATATTGCACTCTAGGGGAGAATTAAATAAATAAATGTAATAGGTGTTTACTGGTAATTTAATTATTACTTAAAATTTATTTTTGACGATTGGTTGGCTTGAAATAGAAGATATAAATCTTTTTGCTATTTTCTTAGTTTGTCAGTTAACTGTTTATGTGGGAAACAATTTAGTAAAGCAGTTGTCTCCAGAGAATTGCTCGATCCTCGTATTCTGAATATTTATTCGTATTTTCGGAACATATATTGACTGCCACTTTGGGACTAGAAGAATTAATTCTCATGTTGAACTACCCCTAAACTAAATTCAATTTTCAACGTATGAATAGGTCCCACAAAGAACATTTTTTTTGTCTAATATTAACTCACTATCCCTACTGTTAGGGTAATGACAAGACAAAATATAATTTACAGTTCAAACTCCAGTTCTTTTACTCTGTCGAATAAAAAATTATCAAAAAAAATCATGGACACTCTACTCGAAGGTGTACAACGGTTCTTGAATTTTTTCAGAATTTTAAACGATTGAAATAGTTTAAATATGCCGATTTTATCAAGTGGCTACGTTTATATTTTTACAAATTCTGGGTCTTTTTTCTTATTTTGTTATTTAACGTCGTATCAACTGCTTTGTGGGCTATTAGCCACTCAGGCAGGTCATAGCCTGTTGCATATTTATCAGCTTGTCTTTCAAGATAGGTTTTATGCTACTCTCTAAGCGGATTGCGGTGTATTAGTTTCTGGGTCTTGTTACGATTAGTGGTGTGTAATTTTTTCAGACTTTCGAAGTGGTAGAACACAACTAAAAAAAAATGCTTATACCCTTAAAGTTTTGATATCGTAAAAAATTGTATGGTTTGGTAGTCAACGTGTTACGAAATACACCATATAAAACAGTTATTTGTAAAGATTCTATCGCACAACGAAATAGGCGAGCTAAAGTTTAAAAACTAAATAAAACCTCTGGAAATAAAAATTTCCATTTTCGAATTTTAATCACGGTTTTCGAAATTTACAACCGCGGTTCGAGTGCCAGAAGGGTCGTAATTAAACGCGATTGAGACAGTGGGGCCACAGTCGACCACGATAGCGAAACCGCGGACGAATATTGATAAAGGGGTCCCGGGGTCGTCGAGAGGTGAGATGTGCACGCGTGCTGGTTGCCACTTGCTTGCAAACGAAGCGAATTTAGTGGATCCGTCTCTCGCGGTCGTAATCCGGCGAAGTCGAGGAAGAGCGTAGTCGTGGCAGCGGCAAAGGCGACCATTTCGAAGGCAGAAAACGAGCTGCGGATCGGGCGCGTAAGGGGCTTCGATGGCTGGTTGTTGTTCGTTCTCCTCATTTGGAGTTTCCTGTCTGCCACGGTTAGCGCGTACTTACTAACGAACCCATTGTGGCAACTCGGCCAACGTTTGCTCGACTAATCCCGCGTGTTACTTGCAGCTTTAATACTCCGGGCGTACAATGGCGCGCATGCAAAATTTCGAAGTGCGTTCTGTCTTCGGCCTCTGCGGCCCGGAATCCCGCCAATTTGTCCCTCTTGTCGTCATGGTTTCAATTTGCGCCTCGCGCGGCGCCCGGTTTCCCTGCGAAAAACTGGTGTTCGCGTATGGTCGTCTATCTTTGCACTTTTTATACTACACGAATAATATTTTTATAGTTCGTGAGTTATTGGTCGCCCGGGTGCAAAGATAATATCTATTGTTGCTCCAACCCTTTGCGCTCCAAGAATTGCTTTCAATATCGACTGACAGCTTGAAATTTTCTGCTGTCGCTTTTGAAATTTGAAAGTGTAACAAAATTTTAAAATGCTTTGTAATTTATATTTTATTCGTTTATTTTGGTTGTGTTACTATAAATTAAATTTGAATCGAGTTGTGTGCCCATATTATGTACGTCGTCGTAGCAATCAGTGAAGTGCAAAGGGTTAGTATTATTTAATTAGAAATTTTATATGCAGTGTTTTCTTATATATATTCAAAATTGTATTATCCTGCTATAATACAGGGTTATTTTATTATGAAACATTACTATTAGTATTATTTAATCAGGAATTTTATATGCAGTGTTTTCTTTTATATCTACATATTAAAAATTTTAAACAATTATCCTGCAATAATACAGAATTACCTTATTATGAAACATTACTCGCAATGTTGATATAAAATTTTCCACCGTGCTGTAAAAATGATAAGTCGATTAAGAAATTGTAGAAATTTCACTTATGGTGTTGCCAATGGAAACCATGTAGAACTGATAGAAGGATGTGCATAAAGAACCTTCTATAACCAGGGAAAGAAGACTAATTTACTGTACGAGTGACCCCATTAGAATACACATATAATACAGTACAGAAAAATAATAAGAATTACAAATATATGGTATGGTTTATAATATGGTCAAGTTTTTCTGAATTGACTCGATGAATTTGAAAAAAGGTCTACTGTAGTTGAAGAAAGAATATACTACTATTATTTTTATTAGAATTTTATGTACTTTTGTACGGAATCGTCCAGTCACGACAGATTTAGTGCTTTAGGAAAATGACTCTACAGTACACAATTATGCTTTTGCGACTTTTTAGTGTAAAAAGGTCGATGTGTCGCTATCGGTTGTTCAGGATCTTGCTCTTTGTCATTGTGGTCCCCATTGTGCATGTTGACCTCAAAAAGGGTGAACGAGATTTTAAAATGGATACAGGTCAAGGTTTCGTTGTTCGTCTTTGCTTCTGCCTGGCGAACACGCTCACTCCGATCGACTTGTTATTTTAAGCGGAAGTTGAGAAAGTGGAAAGTTTTCTAAAGAATGTTCCGGAGTTGACATTGATCGGGTCATACAACGGGGCACTTACATACTTAACGAACGAAAAATAGATTATGTAATAACCCCGTCGATCTCTTCTCACTCTATATTTATACCTTTTCGAACTTTGAACTCTCTAAGTTCTACGTTCAAGTTAACTCAGTTTTTACAATTATGCAACAATAAGTTAACGATAATTTTACCCTTTACACTCCAAAAGTATTTATTGATATGAGCGATCAGCAATACCAAATTAAATTTTGTGATGTGATTTCTAAAAATAAAAAGATATTCTTCTTTCCACAAGCATGTATATGAATATCTATAATTTAAATTTTATTTATATATTTTCTAAATTCAGTTTGTGTCGTCATAAATGAAACTTCAATCGAGCTATGGTATTATGTTTGTCGCCATAGCAGCGTCAGTGGATTAACTTATACGTATACTAAGGAATCAAAGATTTGCTAGCCCAAACTTTTCGTTCCAAAAACTGAAGAGGAATATACGGGGACACGTGTCACCCGTACGAGCAACGAAAAGTTAATATAATATCAGATTTGCATTTGTCGTAATAACACGCCCAGACTACGGTCCTCTCGAAATGTTTATCAGTGTTTTGATAACGGTCGTTTCGCGACTGGTTGCGGCACAAGCTCTGTGGCGGGAAAATGGGTTCCCCGGCTCTGAGGGCCGTTTTGCATTTTCACAGGCACAATTTACGAAACCGCCCCGGCGCAAAATATCGTTACGCGATAATTTTGTTTTTAATAATGCGCGCGTAACGTGGCAGGAACGTCACGCAGCGCGGACGATAACGTGTTTCGTTTCGACGATACCCTGGGATCTGAACGCGCCAGAACTCCCGCTGATTCTGCACCGTAATAAAGTGGTAGTACATCATATTAGGTGACTACGGTCCCTGCGTTCGCCTAACCGCAAACCGTCGCAGACGGAGCGAGGACCTTGCTGGTACTTCGGATTGTCACAATGCATTGCGCCATTAAGGCAACTTGCGCCGTAGATTCTGTTCGCCGTGCTTCCGTTGTTTCCTTTCCGCTTTATTTGCAGACACGGGGATTGTCTTCCGGAAAAAGTGCCCCCCGACTTTCCCCGACGAACGTTTAATTGAATAATTGCACGCAGCGACCGTGCTCGTTGCAGAGTTAAACATTTGTTTGGACATTGTAAAGTTAAAGACTCCATTTTTACTTGTAGCAAATAGTTCCGTAGAACGTTTAATACACGAGTTTCCTATTACCGTCCGTGCTTGATACGACGATAGCGTGTCTATTAATCCTTTGTAATCGTCCTCAATGCAATCATCATTAGTGGGGACTTTTACCTCCTCTACTTCCCGTAGCAAATAGTTCCGTAGAATGTTCAATCCATTATTTTCTCAGTGTTAGCGTCTATGCGTCGTTGGCGTTTCTGTTGGTCCTTTGTAATCCTCGTGTTCCTCTCTACAATATTGATACAGATATCATCGGTGGTTGAATTTCAACACTCTTGAGCGACACGAATCATACGAAAACAATGTTCGAAAGTTTTGGTCTTCGGTATAACGAACGAAAGGGTATAGCCGAATAAGGGGGTCAAATGTGCCCCCAAACCGAATGGAACGAGCCCGGGGTCATTCGATAGCAAAAAAAAAATAACCCATGTGTGCAAATTTTTAACTTGAAATCTCGACCGTGGGGGTAGTAATGGGGTGAAAACGAAAATCATGTTTTTGAATTATTTCTCTTGACCTATTGAGTAAAAAAATGTAAAAAAATTCAGAGACATTTCGGGTACCGGGGCACATACTTTGGGAGATTTTCAGATTTTTTGATTGAAGAACCAGGTAGTGAAAAATAAAAAACAGCAAAAAATGCCGAAAAATGCCGATTACGTATTGAAGGAGGCCCGGAACTACTTTTATACTTTTACAGTAAACAGGTATTACTATTACTATTACTCTCAATTTTTTTCAGATTTTTCATTTTGGTGCGCCGCAGTGAAAAAAAATAAAAACCGAATTTTTCCTCATTTTCTGCGTATTAGAGTAACTTACACGTTGAATTTTTATGCGTCCTTCAATATATAAGTGTTTTGTAGACTGTTTAATGTTTCTACACTAAGCAGAATTACATAACAATTGAAACAAATAAAATAAAGCCAACCGTTGAGCGCAATATATCCTAGAAAATCAACGATATTTTCAACGGCGTCGATGGCGCAGTTGTTAGAGTGTCCGACTGCTGAACCGCTGCAAGTTTTTTTACCATAGGTTCGCGTCTCTCTTCTGGACTTAGGATTTTTTTTCCTTCATTATTTTTTTTTTCAAATTCTAACTATATAACAATGCTTTATATTTATTTATAAATGTTCTGAAAGCATTTTACAAATATTTTAACCTGAAATATGTATAAATATAGTTTTGGAGTGTTTTTTGCGTTTTTATTTTTTTTGTCAACCACGATTATTGTTTAACATCTCTTACACTGAAATTAATGTGAAATGTTAGTTTTCAAATCTCTTACCTTTGACTATTGTGAATGGATCGGCGCAGAAGATTGTATATTGGCTTACTATTACTTCTTCTCGCCCTTCGATCAAGCAGATCTTTCCTTCTTTTTCTCTTTCTTTGATAAATATGAATGTTTGCTACGGCTTCAGTATCTAACGTAGACATGTAAGGGCCATTCCACGCCAAATCTATTAACCCACTCTCTGCCAATGATACTTTTTTCTAATAAACCCATTTTTAAGTACCAGTTTGATCGTTTCATGCTTATTTTTGAATGAAGTATCATTGCTCGATGGAAACTACGGGAAGGTGGTGGGCTTCTTCCATCAGGAGAGGCGAAGGATGGGTTAGAAGTGATTACATGGATCGGATGAGAGTAAATGGCGGACATAAGTGTTGGAAATAAAAAAAAGCATGGCTCAATCTTGGTCGCTGTCGACGTTAATTACGGGATTTACTTGTTCGATATTAAATAATTTACTCAGAATTTCTGCAGGACGTACAATTCGTGAAAGGTACCGAGCATGCGATAAATAATAAATTATTGCTGCGACATGTGAACAGCAACCGACAGTACGGTTAACATTCGCACATTCGCAACAATAGCGTTTAATCCCGGAGTAACCATTTGAATTTGGTACGTAGTTAATGTAACATCTATATGTTTTACTATTGATGTGACGCGATCTCACTTCACATTTAATAATATTTTTTGTCTGCTTAAGGCAACGAACAATTATATTATTATCTTCATCCATAACTTCCGCTAAGTAAGATATGGCTTGTGATAATTGGTATGTTCCCGTAAATAGAATTTTTTCCCCGTGGTTTCCATCGAGCAATGATACTTCATTCAAAAATAAGCATGAAACGATCAAACTGGTACTTAAAAATGGGTTTATTAGAAAAAAGTATCATTGGCAGAGAGTGGGTTAATAGATTTGGCGTGGAATGGCCCTTACATGTCTACGTTAGATACTGAAGCCGTAGCAAACATTCATATTTATCAAAGAAAGAGAAAAAGAAGGAAAGATCTGCTTGATCGAAGGGCGAGAAGAAGTAATAGTAAGCCAATATACAATCTTCTGCGCCGATCCATTCACAATAGTCAAAGGTAAGAGATTTGAAAACTAACATTTCACATTAATTTCAGTGTAAGAGATGTTAAACAATAATCGTGGTTGACAAAAAAAATAAAAACGCAAAAAACACTCCAAAACTATATTTATACATATTTCAGGTTAAAATATTTGTAAAATGCTTTCAGAACATTTATAAATAAATATAAAGCATTGTTATATAGTTAGAATTTGAAAAAAAAAATAATGAAGGAAAAAAAATCCTAAGTCCAGAAGAGAGACGCGAACCTATGGTAAAAAAACTTGCAGCGGTTCAGCAGTCGGACACTCTAACAACTGCGCCATCGACGCCGTTGAAAATATCGTTGATTTTCTAGGATATATTGCGCTCAACGGTTGGCTTTATTTTATTTGTTTCAATTGTTATGTAATTCTGCTTAGTGTAGAAACATTAAACAGTCTACAAAACACTTATATATTGAAGGACGCATAAAAATTCAACGTGTAAGTTACTCTAATACGCAGAAAATGAGGAAAAATTCGGTTTTTATTTTTTTTCACTGCGGCGCACCAAAATGAAAAATCTGAAAAAAATTGAGAGTAATAGTAATAGTAATACCTGTTTACTGTAAAAGTATAAAAGTAGTTCCGGGCCTCCTTCAATACGTAATCGGCATTTTTCGGCATTTTTTGCTGTTTTTTATTTTTCACTACCTGGTTCTTCAATCAAAAAATCTGAAAATCTCCCAAAGTATGTGCCCCGGTACCCGAAATGTCTCTGAATTTTTTTACATTTTTTTACTCAATAGGTCAAGAGAAATAATTCAAAAACATGATTTTCGTTTTCACCCCATTACTACCCCCACGGTCGAGATTTCAAGTTAAAAATTTGCACACATGGGTTATTTTTTTTTTGCTATCGAATGACCCCGGGCTCGTTCCATTCGGTTTGGGGGCACATTTGACCCCCTTATTCGGCTATACCCTTTGTCCTGAACCGAGTTTCGAGCACTAGAAATTCCAATTTTCCACGTTTCGGGACATTTTTGGGAACTGAATTCGATCCTGAGAAAAATTTTCAGTACGGCTTATTCGGTTACATAAAGTGTAAAGTAGTGAAGAGTTTTATTTAGCATATTTTTCTTATAAGGAAAGTGGTGATTTCTTATCGAAATTAAGTTGAATTCTATTGTGTTGATCGAACTTCATAATTCGAAACGGTATTGAACATCCTTTATCTCCTCACGATGAGTAGCATAGGCTGAAATGCATCGTCATTTACTCGAGGGACATTCTGTACATTGTAGAATGATTATTTGCTGAAGTTTCAAGAGCTGAGCCGTGCCTATTACCGAGATTAAGGTGCTGTATTTGTATGGTTAAACTGTAATCAACCGAATGTACTGTTTACGAACTGACGAAATTCATAAACTGTAGCTATATAAAATTCAACATCAACCGAAACAGGTTCTTTTTCAACAATAATCTTCTACCCATCGAAATTATACAGGCAATGCATTTGCGATCAAATCTCCTCAACCTGCCCTAATTCTTGGGAAAATATTAACAAAAAGTTGTGAATATTGATCTAGAAAAAATATTCCATTGAAATCTGTGAGGGTTCATCGTTTCTCCCATATAAGCCCAATTTGTACTCCGGATATAAGACACATTTTAAGGCCGAGGTCTTAGTATTTCAGCAACTTGATAAGAACTATTATGTTGTGGAATACCTGGTAGAACCTTCAAACTTTTTTCCCTCCAGGTCCGGACCCCTCACCCTTTGCCTTGTAGTTAGACCACAGACCCAGTTGTGTGCTCGAGGGTTAAAAAAAAATCAAACAAAAATGCCGAAAAACTGACAGTCTAAACAGCAATAGCCCCTTAATAAATATAATTTGTGGATTTGATCAATGCAACCATCGATACGACGGATTTAACTAAAAATACGTGCAATCAATGTCCAGGGAATCTCCTGTTAAGTTCCATCAGAAAGTTTCTCTCGTTCCTCGCTACGTTGTGATCTGGCGAGCTCGATTTCGTTGCAATGAGCAAGGCACTATTGTAGCCTGGAAAGTCTCGAAATAGTAGGACGCTTTGACCGTTCGTACGCAACGTGGTCGGTATATCATCGCATCGCGTAGCCTCGGAGAATTTTCTTCAGCCCTGGACGAGATTCGTCGGCCATCTTTACTTCCTTCCTTCCTTCCTTCCGCCCTTCCTTCCTTCCTTTCATCGCCGCCGAATTCGCCGGCGGGGCGCGCTTTTATTGCCTCGGCATTGTGTCGCGAGTTATAGCGAATGATTTATCCGCCGGCAACAACCGCGTCGCTGTCTCGTCGGAACTTCCGGTAATTCCGTTCGACGGTAGCCGCCGGATCGAATAAGTTTCGGAGACTTTCGCGCAACCGGTTCCCATTTTGTATCCATCGAGCGTCTAGCGTCTCTCGAAACCGCACCGCCCGATATCACGGATAATGCAGGCACGCGGAAGTGCCGTCTTGCGGCATAATTTGCGGGGGTGTAATAGATTTTGGCGCACGACCAACTACCCTCCCCACCGATTGGAAGACTCGGTTAGATGTTTGACGACCCTTGACTGGCGTTAAAGCGGTTTCGATGCAGCGACCTCGGCTTTCGCGCGCGCCATTACCGAACCGGGTAAACGACGAAATAACGCCCCTGTTAATTATTCGTTGCATATTTTGATCCCGCTGTCAAAATACCTCGATCTTAGCCAAAAATTGAAAATTGGGTTCTGGGGATTTCTTGTACACGAGATTTTTCTATCCTTCGTGTTACTAAATTTTAAGTGTAACATTTTGAAGAAAGGAAAATTCTGAACCATGAAGAATTTATTGAATACTTAAAATAATTCCATCCGTTAGTTAGTAAAAATCTGGAAAGACTCTTACAGAAAATAGAAGAGAATTATATAAAGTATGTCGATGTCTAGGTGCTTTGTTTTTCTAGTTTTACAGTTTATATAAAAATCGATTATACCGGGTGTTCGGCTACCCCTTGGAAAAATTTTAATGGGAGATTCTAGAGGCCAAAATAAGACGAAAAGCAAGAATATCAATTTCTTGACTGAGGCTTCGTTAACAAGTTATTAATAAATTTTGAATCATTCTGAAAAAATTATTTTTGGTTGGGGGGGTCAATTGCTATCGTTTTTGGTCAATAGACATACCCTCGAAATCCTACCCACTTTCTAGAAAAAAATTCGAGAAGGTGTGATATTTTTCGACAAAATTAAAAAATTTCAAATCGTTCTAAAAAAATTATTTTTGGTTGCAGAGATCAATTATAATCATTTTTTATGAATACACATACCCCCGAATTCCTATCCACTTTCGAGAAAAAAATTCTTTACCGAAAATATAATGTCTGACCATACCATTGATATGTTTCACTGAAATTTCATGCATATCTTTAAAACGCCATAACTTCTGAACGGATTGGACGATTTTAATGTTTCAAAAAGCAAACTACGCGTATTTTGATGGAGAATATGTAGAAATTCTAAGAATATTCGAAAAGTTGTTCCTTAACCCCGTAAAGTGAGAAAAACCCCATAAAAATGGCCCAATTTTCAAACAGCCATAACTCCTACAATAGTGAATATATTGGATTGAAATTTTTGGAGAAAGTAAAGTTCATGGACGCCTACAAAAACGTATTAAACAACTTTTCTGTAGAGCGTCAAACAAAATGTCTAAAAATAAAAAATGAATTTTTGAGAAAAATCGACTGAGTGCCTAAATTTTTCAGCGAAAAAAAAAGTTTCAAATCATTCTGAAAAAATTATTTTCATTTGAAGGGGTCAATTATAATCATTTTTGGTCAACAGACATACCCTCGAAATCCTCTGCACTTTCGAGAAAAAAATTCGTGTAGGTGGACAAATTGTATTAATAACTTGTAACAATAATTTTGATAATAACTTTTTAACGAAGCTTCCGTTAACAAATTAGTATCCTTGATTTTCGTCTTATTTTGGCCTCTAGAATCTCTTATTAAAATTTTCCCAGGGGTGGCCGATCTCCCTGTCTATTTTCCTGAAACCTCCTCTCTGAGAAATTTCGATCGCATGGAGGCTCAGATTCGCGTACGTGTACAGAGGAAACAGAATTAAAACGAAACGTATGGTGGTTGTTTCTTTTTCGTGTGTTCTGTGTTGCTGGAGAAGTTGAGACGTCCCCCGTGTTGACGATGCCTTTATGCGAAAAGTTTGACGCCGAGTCTCGCGAAACTTTTTATGGATATCGGTGGCGCAGGATTGTATTTCCCGCTCGCGAGATACGTTACACGGCTATAGTGACAGAAGTCGAGCATTTCTATGCGGTTATATTGAAAACAGAATATGTTACAGGAGCCATGAAACATCTAGAATCCCTCCTGGCGTCTCGTCGAAATTACAATATAACTTCTAACGAAGATCATCGATTGAGAACCACTGATAATATCGGTACATGATACATATCGAAACATAACACCCCTCGAACGAAATATTTGTTTCTTGTATATGTAAAAATAAATGGTCGAAGATTACAGTCAAAACTAAATCTAGTACTATCCAGTTTTGTAAAAAAGTTAGCGAGGCGTGGAAACAAACGAATCAATCGTATTCGAATTTGAAAAGAGAAGTGAAATGGTTCGACAAAGAATCGTAATTTTATTTTGAATTTTATCGAATACAGACAATAACGAAAAAAAGGTTTTACGGATCTGTCAGTGAGCTCAAAAAGGAGAAAAATTGATACAGTGCTGCTGCATTTTTCTTTCGACGAATTGGGTCATGCACATTTGCCTTTTTGTATTTAAACTGCCAAAAAATACTGAAAAAAATAATTTTTAAATTTGCACTATATTCGAACGATACTGATTTCTTTTTTATATTAGGTTGTGTAATAAGTCCATTATGTGCTTGTGGATAATTTAAATATTTGTTTGCGATAAAATTTATCGCTTTATTTATTAAAAAATATTGGTACGTGCATATTTATTTCCTCGATGGTTTTTGATGATTTTTCATCGAGAAAATTTTTCAATGAAATAAGTGGAAACATGGTAAAACATTTAAACTAAGTTGCAATAATTTATAATAATTTTTCATGGAGGAAAACAACTCATTTTTCTATTTATGAGTAATGGCCATTTCTTTCGTATGGTTGCTTTTAATGTATCTTGTCGTGAATAATATATTTCGCTATGAATTGTTCGGTTTTTCGGTGAAAGTTTGTAGTAAAGTATTAAAGTACCACCATCGACGCGACTTATTATACAGCTTAATAATTATTCGATATTTTTGGAGAAGTTAATATTCAAAATTTAATTGATCGTGGAATCGAGAGATTATTAAGATATTTCACTTTAACAAAGAAAATGAGGCTCCATCTGAAATTTTACATACCGTCGTATTCAATAAAATTGTAAAATAATAAAAGAATCGAATGACGAATAGTCAAGAATGATTAAATAACGTGTCGAGCGAAAGCCAGAATAGCTAAAAACTATTCCAGTCGATGCGATCTGGAACCTGCTCGTAAGATCCTCGACCCACAAAGAACGATCCATCCAATTTATCTGACGCACTTTCGGTCGACGTCAGCCGTGCCTAGCGTCCGGGATATCGCCAATAATCGTACTGTTATAGTTCCCATAGTCATTATCATCGATCCGTAAGCATCTCTGGCCGGCGTGGCCAGAGGCCCACATACCCAGATCGCGAAAACGGGGTTGTCGGTCGACGCATGCTGCTCGTATCACCAACGAGCGCTGCGAAAGGGGATGGATAGACAAACAGAGGGAGGACGAGGAACGACGAAACGATGGCGCGAGGATTCCAAATAGATGGCAGGAGGGCAACGCGCTGGTTGCGTAGAGCCTCCACCGAGAGACACTATTTTTCCGGTTCCCTCTTTTTCGTTTCTCTCGCCTTTACGCCCTTCTTCGCGTGTAAATGGTCGTCAGTGTCGGGGACCAGCCGCACAGACGCGAGAAAGCCTCTTTCGAGACTATTTTTTATTCTCCGTCTCCTCTCCAAGCCCTAGTAATTACACCAAAACCGACGAAAAACTCGCCTTTTCCCTCGGTAGGACTTGCTTTAAATATTCAATTCGTTATTAAACAGTTTTCTGTTCGTAAAAGAATGGAGGAATCGATGAAACTCGTTCCATAGATGGGTATTTAGCGAAGGAAGACGCAAAAGGTGCGGACGACGGCAAAGGAGGTGTCCTCAAAGAGACAAACGTAGCCTTCTTCTTCCTGCTGTTTTTGCACCCCTTTTCCCGGCTGTTGTTCCTCTCTCTTGTTCTCTCTGGTAGCGAGAACGCTGGTCGAGGGACGAAGCAGGCGCGAGGATCGTCGTCGACGTCGGCGTTGACGGCTGCACAACTTTGCCACGAAGAGAGAAACTGAGAGAGAAAGATCGTTCGTGGGCGAGTCGCGGAGGAGGGTCGACGGGGGGCGGGGGAGGCAGAGCAGGGCCGTACCAATGTTCCCGAGGGAACAGCAAAGAGAGAGGACAAGTGGGAGGGATGAGGAAGCGAGAGGAACGGGCGAGAGGAGAGGCGAGAGGGGGAGGATTGGTCGCGAGGCGCAGGCGTGCGGTTGCTCGCGGCTCGAATCCCGCCGTATTCCAAAGAGGAACACGCCACTCCGCCCCCGGCACGGCAGCCACGCGTCAGTCTCACCCGACTGACCTCCTGTCCCGAACTTCCCTCTTCGATTCCTGACCCGCGCACATTGAACTCACGCGGTTCGCCGAGGACTACGCGCGCGGTCCGTTCTCGGACGAAGATCCTCCTCTCGCTTCGTCGTCGTCGCGGAAACCATGCTGGAGACGCTCGCACGCTCGAAGGTCGGATACGTCCAGGCTCCGGAGATGAAGGAGGACCATCGTTACGCGATCAGCGCCCGTGGACGATGGTAGATCGCTGGCACCGGTGGTACGTCGACATGGAAACGACCGTCGCGGGAGGATAGAACGATGCCAGAGATAGGCGAGCCGCGAGCTGAGACGAAGCAAGAGGAGACGAAGTGCTGTACCGTGGTAAAAAGGAAGTTTCATTTCACGTCGGACCAGTTACGCTGTGCGATATCTCGTATGCGTGTCCGGGTGGTGGCTGGTGTTCAGTGCGCGCGTTAACGGAAAGTCCATTCGTCGCGAGGATCCGACGAGAGGACTCCGTCGACGAAATTTCGTAGTGAAACGTAGCTCTTGTGTTTCGATCGTCGATCGAGAAGCCACCGGTGTGCCCCGGTGGTGCACGCACGATCGACCACGTGTTCAGGCAAATTCGAAACGCCTGGCCGAGTAGTCATCCGTTGTTCGACTAGTAGAAGAAAATATACGCAGAAAAATCGTCGTAGATCGAAGTTCTATTAAAGTCATTAGAGAATTTTAGTGATCGTTGTCGTTAATAGTGAAAATTTATTAATCGAAGATTTTGGATATAGTATATAGATATATAAATATATATTTGAGAGATTTATACCGTTGTTCACGGTCAATGTGAAGCCAGTTGAGAGAGATTTATTGAAAAATATTGCGAACACGGGGGATTGGATTTCTGTCGGTGCCCGGCTAACGAGCCAGTACTCTAAATATAATAACGGTCATGAATTCGCACTTTAATACGAGTTACAATCGACGAGTAATTAATAACAATCGATTCGAGCGAGAATTCCGAGCGTTGAATTAACGTTCGCCGGCATACGATTAATCAAATGTTATTTCGAAATATTATACGATCACCGGCGGCCTGGGACGAAGCAACGACGCGCAACGAGCGAACAAATAGAGCCTGAATTGCGTCGCGTGTGGCCGTAGAGATTATTCGAGGATCGAAGAATCAAGACTCTCGACGTCAAACGAAGGAGCAAATGCTTAAACTGCCAGACGACGAAACGCCGGGAGCTTATCGATTTGCTCGCACGGTGCAATATGTCGCGCGCGAAACGTCCTCGAGCTGCTTCCCACCAAGTACAACAACGTTGAAACTGTTTGGAACAAGGCGTGTATCGATTGACTTTTGGCTGTTAAGGATCGAAAACGAAACTATGATCCGTGGACAATAAGAAGAACCGAACGATCGTAGATAATCGTAGAGAGTTTTAAAGTTTCTCCTCGCCAAGTGCACGATGATGATCGTGCAACTGGACACCTAGTCGGTCCTGACGCCGATAATAACCAAATGGGCGAACCGAAACCCGCTTCGTCTCCGCAGCCAAACGGCGGCGTGAAACAGAAGCCGACCAGCCTGAACCTAGCGCCGGGTCCCGGTTTCTATCGCAATGTCAACGGACGTGCGAGCCTGAATGATCGTCATCTACAGCACGTCACCGCTGTCGTCGGCGGCGAGCGCGCCGCACGCGTCAACAAGTCCGCCTCGCCAAGCCCTGCCACCGCAGTCAACAATTCCGACTCCGCTGGCAATTCAGCAACCACCGTCCAGCTACCAGCTCTACCAACAGTACCATCACTATCAGCACTATCTTCAGCGTGGTCGTTGTCTGCAGAACTTGAAAATCTACTGGAACCCCCGCCCCCACCGGCCCCAGCACATCCCGCGACTACGCCACGACGAAACTCCATCAACGATCATCACCACCAGCAGCAACAGCAACAGCAGCACCAGCAGCAGCAACAACAGCGGAACAACGTTCAATCGTCCCCGATCCACCAGTTGCCCTCCCGTAGCCCGAATCACAATGGTCACGGATTCCCACTGTACACCCCACCAGCTCCGATACCAGCATCCGGCGCAAATAAAGTTCGCTCTACTCCCAACGGTCTACCCCAACCAACAGCACCGAGGCGTCCTCATAGTATTGCCGCTCCACCATACCACCATGTCGCAAACGTCCACGCCCTTGGTCAGCTCGGTGCTAGAGCAAACGCAACGTCAACACTACCATCACCAGCAGCAACAGCTGCAACAGCCCCACCAGGATCAACAGCAGCAGCAGCAGCAGCACCGCCATCGTGGGGCACAGTTGGCCCACCAAGCACAACATCAGCCGGTGTACCAGGGCTGGTACAACGGCGCGCCCATTCGGTCGCCGGCACTCCAGTATCTCTATCCGCCAGCGGCGTTAACAACAATGGCGTCAATGGTGTCAACGGGCAACAGGAGCCACGGGGCAACGGTTCATCCGTCAACGGTGCAATGGGACCCACGACTCGCAGCGTTGTACCACCCCAGTCTCTATGGAACGGGCAGCTTCAACAACCCGTACCTAGGCGGTCACACAGCATCGCCTCGACACCCGTTACAGCTACAGCAGGCATGCCTCCAGCAGCTCCAACAACATCAGCAACCAGCTTACCATCGTCCGCTCGTACAACAGGCGAGCCCATACAGTGGGGTTCCTCTGGAATGGTGTTGCACCAACCCATACCTCGCAGGGCGTACGCTTCGACCTTGCCTCATCCCCAGCCACCCACGCCCACGTCACAAGGGCCCGGTCTGAGCATCCTGACCAATCCTGGCAACTCGAACACGTGGACGGCAGGCGCTGCCCTTCGACCTAGGCCTCACAGCATCGCTACCACGCCGCAAACCGCCCCCATGCCGCCCGCGTCGCCGTCGGATTCCGGGTATCGATCTCTGCCATCCGCCGCCAGCGACTACCAGATCCTCAAGTCGCCCTCGAGATCGCAACAGCAGACCCAGCAGCAACAGAGTCAGAATCAGAGCGCGGTGAGACGTCTATCGCTGCCATCCGCTCAGTCTCTTCTTCGTGCTTCCGGTCCCAGGCCCAGTCCGACATTCCACGGTCTGCCTTTCCGGCCGTTCAACTGCGGCGTATCGCCGAACGGTAATCCTATCTTCTTGGGATGCACTCATCTGCACAACAGCAGCTCCGGAACGACCAGCACCGGAACCAGAAGCTCTACGCCGGCCACTAGCCCGGCCACGCCGCTCACCACGTCCCAGGCGATACAGCAGCTGTTGGCACAGCCGAGGAACGGCTTCAAGATAGTGGACGATAAGGTCTCGCTCTTCATCGAGATCCTCGACACCCAGGAGAGGTTCGCCAAGGTCAGTGGCTATGCCGCTCCGTGTGTTGTTGCATGCCTAGCAGATCAGGTATATATTTTTAGATCGATCCGAGAGAGCGGCCTCCGGGATCTACTTTAGCCTGCTTTCGATTAACACTCGCCGGTCGTTGTCGTTTGCTTTATTTTTGACGCGGGATGAATCGAGGGGCCGAGAAGCCGAGCACGAGTTCTCAAACCGAATCGAACGGTCCGGAGGTTCTGTCAAACACCTATATATACTTCGTTGAAACTAGCTTTTCGGAAGGGGGGAGATTCCTTTGCATAGATTCCTTTTTCTCCTACTTGTCGATTGCAGCTAGAGACAAAAGTATTACGATAACAAGGAAAATTACCTAGATAGCTGAGAAGAAAATAACGGTTGGAAGTTATAGTAGTACTTTCTCGATTAATAATTAAAGTGAGTGACATTGCTTTTGGAAAATTTGATATGGGCTAGAAAAGTGACGTCAAAATCCACCACAGACCGCTATTTTTTATTGCTTTTTCGATTTTTCTAAATATAATGCAAAAGTAAAACAGTTTGAATTCAGTTAATTCGTAAATTTGGCTCCCTATTCGTTCGGAAACATAGCTCTAATAAAAGTTTGCGTATCGCAGGTTTTATAAAACTGTATAAAAGCCTCAATATTTTCAACGTACAAAGTAAATACGCGAAAAAGTTACTGTTACTGTGTATAAATGAATCGAACAATTATCACGAACCACGCAGTAATTACGGATCACACAATAATCAGGAACTGCGCAGTACTCGCGTATTGTTGAGCAGAATCGCGTTGCGAATTGGTAAACAAAACACATGTTGCTATGCCTTGTTTACATTGTCTCCAATTACAGCGTTATATTATGCGGTATTGTTGTTTCGTTGGAAGTTAGTTGCAATGAGCTAGCTGTGATTCGATGCAGTTACATCCAGTGCGAAGAAAATACGTTTTGCATTTATCACATTTACGGATCTTTCGTCTGCTGCCCTGATGCGTAAATTAAATAATATTTTACAATTATACGGATCTGAAAATTATATTAAAATTTGAAGAGGCGAAAAGAACTCTGTTACTTGTTGACACCATTTTTCTAGCCAATATCAGATTTTCCGAACGAATGACACTAATGAGCAACGTAGAAACGATCCATCATTGTGTATTTTGTGTGTTCGCGTCACGAGACACAAAATAACCTGTATTCTATTCCCAAATCCCTTCGTTTCTATTTCTGAAGTTTCTTAACATTGACAAATATTCAATTACATCTATTAAGGTGATGGAAGGTTTTAGCGTCCATTTTATTCGATGGTCTTCTTACGATTATAATTCGTTTTAAAATACTTCAGAAACCCAGGCTAGATGTGGCTTCAAATAACTTTGAACGAAAAACTTTCTATTAAATCATTGCCTACTTTTCGTTATCAGATTCTTCGTAGTATTGTTCCATTTAAAGAGATAAGCTGGTTTGTTTCCGATGCACTATCGTTGCATTAATTTCAGGAAGTCCTAATATCCGGTAACGAGTAAATATGTAAACAGATGACGCTAATTTCGTAATGAAGCGATAATACTGCGTACAACCATAAAATGGGTGTATTATAAAATACTTAACACTTTATTTTCATTTATCGTAACGATGTGCAAAATAGGTATGCCATATAATGTTTCGTATTCTGATAATTTCTTCCTCGTCCTTGTGAATAACTTGTGTTTCAAAGTTCCAATATTACTTATATTTTCTTTGACTCGTTTTCTTGAATTCACTGATTTTCTTTGATACATTTTCTTGAATTGGTTAATCTTCTTTAACGCATTTATTTAATTAGCTCATTTTCTTTTTATCTTCGTTCAGTGCTTTCATTTTATGCTTCCGTTTCAAATCAATCGTTGAACCGAAGAATTTTCTTTTAATTTGTTTCACTTACAAAAATGACACTTTACCGATACTTATTTGTTGTTACATTTATTTCTAACGGAGCATATCGAATACCTACAGTCTACATCGTTATGACAAATGAAATATTAAAAGTTCAAATATAATACAAAGTAATAACTTTTATATGAAAATTTTATATCGGTGCAATACATATGATGGTAACGATGGAATAAATGAAATATAGCTAGGGAAAATAACTTGCAGTAACTTTGTTCCCATGTTTATTCGTTTTTTAGAAAAGATTGATGCATGGTTTACACGAGTGAGGTATGAGTATTTAAACAAAGCCATATACTCGAATGTAAATCGTGTTCAGATTTGAATGTGGCTTTCGTTATACGATCAAGTTTGTCAAAAACGAAACATTCAAAATTATTCCGAATCTATGGAGTTATCTTTATATCCCGGATCACAATCACTCATATAAAAATAGATACAACAAAATGATGGCGCAGAGTGTGACAAATATCGATGTTTCAGGACATCTTTCACTTCTAATCTGTTATTGCGAAGAACTATGAGGGATATTTGTGTACAGTTCTGGTTCAAACAGTAAAACGATGTTCATAGAACACGTGTATACAAATTCAAATTTATCAATCGATCGTAAAATATGACGGTAGCTATTTTCGAAAACATTTTTACCACGTTCTTTCTCAACCATCTTTCCAGTAATTCTTCCCGTGTAAATCATCATAAATTGATTTAATTACCGATGTAACATTCTCGTTAAGTGGCTCTTTATATTCAAATGTATCATTCCTCCTGCGTATTCTGCTTTGCACCAGAGGAACTCGTATGCACCTCAAAGGCAGGTAATTTTCTTCAGGTAGCTTCGTTCGCGTCTCTCGAATTTCGTTATAATATTTCACATGCTCTACTATGTGCTAAAATCGATGGTTCAAAATTTAAATAAAACTATAAAATATTTTCGAGGCAATTACAATCTATCAGAAAATGTAATCACTGTGTCGTATCTCTTTAACACTAAACCTACGGACTACATGACTGGTCTTTAAAGAAACATGTGTTTTATAATATTGAATGCAGATAATAGCCAATAATAGTTTCTTTTATGTAGAAATATTCGTTACAAATTACAAATTCGATTGCACATTTTCCATGTAAGTATTTTTATTCATTCAGCAACAAACTCTCATATTTATAATATGTCAGAATCTAACCAGAATTTGATACCAAATTTTGTCCAGGTATTTACAAAACAGTATAAATCGTTCAACCCTGGACAAGACAGATTACACATTTTTCTCAGACAACAAACAATAGGAAAATAATATCGAAAAACTCATGGAAGGTGTACTACGAGAAAAATCGTGAATTCTAAACGGAAATTTAAAAAACGATCGTTTGATCAATCGATGGTAGGTTTAGCAATAAACTGCGCTATTTATAATATGTCAGAAGGTAACCAGAATTTGATATTAAATTTTGTCCAGGTGTTTACAAAACAATATAAATTTTTCAACCATAAACAAGACAGATTACACATTTTTCTGAAACAACAAACAATAGGAAAATAATATCGAAAAACTTATTGAACGTATATTAAGAGAAAAATCGTGAATTCTAAATGGAAATTTAGAAAACGATCGTTTGACCGATCGGTGGTGGGTTTAGCGTCGAAACTAAATTTAGCTTGTCGAGTTTTTCGCCCAAAACAAGGGAGTACGGTCTTGAGTTAACGTTCTATCGTCAAAGGGGGCTCCACATCGCCCTATCCGATGGTTCTCGTAAACTTGGTGCTTATTAAGTCCCCTCTGTTTGTTTTACCAAGTCCCGCGAGTTTCGTCTCCGCTTGCCAACCCCGAACAGGAAATCGTTGCTCGTACGTCGCATTCGACACGAGTAACGTCGTGGAAATGCATCCTCGGTTCCCGTCGATTGTCCGATCGTGAAATTATCTTCTCTTTCGGCCGTTTCCGCGAATTTAGGAAGCGATTCGACGTCAGTTTCGTTGGTTTGAATCGATAACGACGAGCCCAGCGGATCCCGTCTTCCCGCTGCGTCCATCCGCGTCATACATAAATTTCGCCCTTGAAAAATAAATGCGATCCTCGCGTTTCGAGACGACGCTGGTCGGTCGATCGAACACGGTAAACCTCGAAGGAAGTCGAGAGACCCGAACTGCGAGAGAAGACCGCAACTTCTCGTTCCCCGTTCGTGTAACTTTACGATTTCGCGCCGCCATCCAGCGATATTATTTATATGCAAAAGCTTGATGGACAGGCCAGGGACGAGAGAGGAGAGGGTGGGGGGATCTATCGCGAGTTTCGAGATCGATTTATCGTAGTTTCCACCGCGACCAATGTGTACGCGCGTACGGGCTGCATAATGCAAGAGGAAATTGCGACGTTAACGCGCGAAAAGTCAATTCCCAGCCGTAGGCTGAGAAACGATTCGACGGATCGATCGTCGAAACGTGGCCATTTTTAACAAATTTTTGACATTCGCCAGGAAGGAAACTATAGTCGGGTCAGCGATATTAGTGATTACGAGATTTTTCTATTCGATAACGTTTCTATTAAAACTGTCGTTCGTTCGATAATTTGGTTCGTTTAACGATTTCTAAATCGAAGAGCTTCCGTGACTATATACGAAACAAGATCATTTTCGTACTCACCTGCAGTCAGGTGGTTTACTGTAGCGGGGAATTAATGATATTATGGCGGCCAATAAACCGGTATTACGCTAGCAAAGCTATACAGAAATCAATTATTACCGAAATATCGATACCGTTCTAATATTGAATCCACAAAGGAAATAAATACCGGTAGTATTTCGGTATTCCGGATTGCGGAGATTTTTAGTTCGTGTCCTCGAGCTTTAATAGTTCACATCCCCTTTGTTACTCTGCTATCATATTCTGCTATACGATAAACTGAATGTGGAAACCGTTTCAGAACACAATGTTCCCATCGTCGAAACGTGTTTGAGAAATACATGACTAAAATGACTAAAATATATTCAAGGGATGCAAGGGAACAGGTATTTTTCTTATGGATTTATTTCATATGAAAACCAGGGGACGACTTACTTCTTATAAATTCATTATACTCGTATAGTAACTACATTTACAAACATAACATTGATATAATACGAAAAAATAACTGTATCATTAAAAAAATATTTTTTTTATAGATTTATTTAATATAAAAATCAGGGAACAACTTTCTTCTTACAAATCTTTTATATCTTGATCTACAAATATAACATTGCTGTTGTACGAAAATAATTGAAATATGTTCTACGAACGAATGTACTCTTGTCTTGGAAACATTCTAAAATATTAACAAAAATTTTTATTAAATCGTTAAAGTGAAGATGATTTCTACAATGGGAGCTCTGCTTTATATTGACCTTTTTGCAAATTTTTTTGCGAATGAGAGTTCGTTATTATTTGCGCGAAACAGCCGACCAGCGTTTCAATAAGGCTTCCTTTCTCCAATCTTCGTAGATAGAAGTTAATGCATGAATAATCAACCGAGGAACAGTCGGCTTATGATTATATGTATTAAATTCTTCAGCAGCGTTTGCTCTTTGCCAAGAACAATGTTAATTTCTGCGTTTGAGGAAATTATCTCTCATCAACAAACCGGACAATAAATGTTTGCGACATAGGATTCCTAACATTACAATTTTCACAATTTTAATACGAGCATAAGTTGAACGTTCGCGAGTTTCGAAATAAATGTGAAAATTGTCGACTAAATTTCACAATAACGTAACTCATTCATTTGTTTCTATTATATTTATATTTTCTACGTGCAATGTTTTTGGCTATACTTGACATGAAACAGATTCAAGAGTCTCTTTTTATATTAATTTTATGCTTCTACAGTAGTTTTAAATTTAATTTTCATATTTTAGGGAAGTATTTTTCAAATGAGTTTTAAAAATATGAGAAAATTGAATTCTTTTATGACATACTGATTTGGAAACACTTTTCCTTATAAATTTTTTAAGTTTTTTCATAATATATTAATTTGATACTTTATAAGTATAGTAATTTATCGTAACATTATTCCATATTAAACTTGGGACTTTGTCGTGATAATAATTTAAAACTTTGATAAGTTATAATTATATAAACAAATAGAATAAATTTAAAAATTTTAATTTAAAGTTCGGATGATATCTTTTCCTTAAAATGAACTGTCCAACAACTTTTTGAAATCTCATATACTTATCATAGAATACTCTGTATTTTTGTAAGTTATTTGCTTCACTTCGATCCAATGCAAATTAGGTTTTTAATGTTAATAAAAAAAATAGAATTTCCCATGGGACGACACAAATGAAATATCTCAAAAATTTACCAAACATCCAGTTAATTTTATCGTCTCCCATTTGTTGTTTTGTGTGACTCTGAAAATAATTTTTCCACCTTTCCAACGTCCTCGTACAAAGCAGAAAACATGGTCTATTACTAGACTGCGAATTTCTATGCAATCTCATATTTCTATTAATAGAATATAGTGAAATGAGAGCTTTGTAGAGGGTTGTCTCAACCCCTAAATACAACAATTCGTATCTTATTTTAAATATTCCTTATATCTTCTCATATTAAGTGCATTCTGCAGTTTCTTGAGAATTAAAATTTTCTATAAATGCATAAACATTCGCAGTCTATCTATTGCACCTTCGAAGATCCACGATAATTTTCATTCTCACAATTACGGAAAGAAAGGAAACTCTCGAAAACGGGGATGTATCGTTAAAATTTCATCGGTCTCGCGATTCTCTTCTAAATTACTTCGACCGCCACTGGTGCACGAGAATGTTATATTAAACGAGTCGCTGTCATAATAGCCGTGGAATAAAAAATGACGTCCGCTCTTCCGCATCGCTTTCATCCGTCTAAATGCGGTATCTCGCGGAACGATTGTTTAAGGTGATCAGCGTTCCGCCCGTTACCGGGGCTGTTTTCCTCTTTTCTCCGCAAACCCCACGCGAAACCGTGCTATAATGAGATTGTACAGCCCTCTGTAAAACTCGATCCGGTCTACGAATATTTTCCCCCCCGCGAATTCCATGAAATTCTTCAAGACGCTACCGCGAAACCCTTAACACTCCATCGACCGTTTCCTTCGGAATCTACCTACAAGACGAGCCTTTATTGTCTGAAAACACAAATTCCTGGCCCGAGAGTACAGTCTCGGGGAGGAACAGTACACCGGGGCTAATCTCGAAATATTCCCATCGTACAATTTGCCTTACAACGAACGATAAGTCGCGACGGAGCAAACGCGGAAACGAGTGCTTCTCGGATTCCACGAGTTCCCGCAACTTTCCCGCCAACGTCTCAACGCCTTTTGCTTTCTTTCGCCTCCCCTTTGTTCCGCCGTTCACCGAGAACGAAAGAGAGAAATCGCGTCTTCGGAGGGGATGAAATTTCACGAAAATCGCCCGGAGAACAGAAATTACGTTGTGCACGGAAATTCCAACGAAATTCAAGGAAATCAAACTTTCGACTTTGCTGCGAGGGATTGATAATGTTATACAGAGTGGGAGTACTTAAAATCGACCGCCTAGATGGCTCGTTTACTTTTAATCTTGGACGAGGTTTATTTGGGTACATTCTTGGTCACGTTCGAATATAATAATTTTGGAATTGATGAGTGTAAAAGAATTAGTATTTTTTTTATGAATTTAGTTCATATAAAAACCAGGGGACGAGTTACTTTTTGAAATATATTGTATTCGTATGATGATTGATCTACAAATATAACATTGATATTATAGGAAAAAATAAACGAATTTTTATAGAAATATATTTCTGATGGATTTACTTAATATGAAGATCAGAGGATAATTTATTGTTTAAAATCATAATAATTTAAAATAAGTATATTTCTTATGTATTTACTTAATATGAAAATCAGGGGACGGACTTACTCTTTACAAATTCTTTATATCTGTATGAGAATTGATCTATAAAAAACACTGATCTTATATATAATAAAAAAATAAATGAATCATTAGAGAAGTATTTTTCTTGTGGATTTACTTAATATGAAAATCAGGGGACAGTTTATTTTTTAAAATCCATTATATGCATATAATAATTGATTTACAACTATAACATTGATGTTATAAGAAAAAACAAATAAATCATCAGAAATGAATTTTTTTCTTAAGAAGAATTCTTCTTAAAATCCATTATGTTTGTATAATAATTGATTTATTGATGGTTATTAGTGTTTAAAAACATTAAACAATTTTAGTCTGAGGTATATATTTTTTTTAGCTTCTTCGTACAATTCTAACGAAACAGTGAATACTTCTCTAATGATTCATTTATTTTTTCGTATAATACCGGAGTTATTTGTAGATCAATTATTATACGAATATAATAATGGAACGAGGCACATAAGTTGGATGATTAATTGAGAATTGAATAATAGAAAGTGTTTTTTACTGTCAGATAGTTTCAAATACATTTGTATGTCTCGATTGGATGAAACGTTGATGATCGTGGCTGGAATTTCCATCCGCGATGGTTTCTCTTTGAATACTTCGGGAGTTACCGAATGGCATATTAGTTTGCAAGTCGGTCGCGTTTAGTCAGAGTCTTAATATCGCGTCTCAAAGCACGGGAACAGCCGAGCAACAAGGTCGTTCGCAAAGTAAGCTAGAATACGCGGTTCATTTCGCGTGTGTGTGTTTGCTCGTACACCCCTCCCACGATAAATGTAAACGAGATTTCGGTTCGAGCTGCATTTGGATGAGATTTTCGGTCACATTTTCGGGCCTGACGCCTCTGGTATCAAATTAATGGATCGTACGCCGTATAATCTTACAGACAATAAGAAAAATAACCACAAGTTTCGTATAAAGAATATACAAAAATAGACATTATATTTATTTGTATCACAGTCACAAGTAACATCAATATTTTGTTTATCAATGGCAGTAAACAATAGGTTGACTCGGTTTTGTAACGTATTTAATATACTATTTATTTTTAATATTCTATTCTTTCGCTTGCAAGATCCATTTAACAATAAAATTCGTCGTACGTAAATGTCTCGTTTTATTTTTAGGGACAATAATTTAAAACGTGGAAACATAATCAATGCACATGTAATTTTTCGTACGAAACAAATTTTATTTTACATTTTCCACTTACTTTTTTAAATCGTGATTTTATTATAATTAAAATGCTGTAAGCCTCCACTTTTCCTATCGAATTCTCTTCCGCAGCGTACATAAATTTATCGAAAGCAGAAATAGCTTTCTCATTGCCCCGGTCAGCAAAGCGACAGAAAACCTCGAGGAATCTTATTAAAAATTTTCGTCAACGACGGGGAATGTCCGTTTACGTTCCGCGTAGTGATTATTTCGAATCGAGACGTTGCGGATCGAGATTCCGTTCGAGCGGGAAATTTCCCGCAAGCGCCAACGCGTAAAAATAAATCGCTTCGTTATTTTAACGAGAACATCCCGAACGGAAACTCTTCCGGTTCGTTCGGGACGTACTTTCGAATTCTATTTTCTGTTATTGGCCGTCGGAAAGTTTCGCGCCATAGTGGCGAGTTAGCGCAAAACAATGCACCCGGCCCCGGAGAATGTTATGCCAGGCACGAAATCAGGTCTACCCGGTAATGGAAATTCCTGGCAAATTTCTATCGAGAGGGGGAGGCTATCGTTACAGGCCGAGCTAAAACGGCTAAAACAAACGGGGCAAAGTCTCTCTTTGTACATTTTTTTTTAATACCGTACCGTGTTCATCGTTTATTACAAGCTTGTTTCTTCCTCTCGCATCCGTTGCAGGGATACGCCGGAATCGTTGATTACAGGATTCCGATCCTCTCGACGCACTAGTTAATGAAATCTCGCGTACGAGGTAATCCCGGCAGCGCGTTTACTCCTGCACGGTGTTTTTCTCGCGAGATTTTCAACCCGTGGGTTGCCCGGCCTCGAAACAAAACGTCCACGTTGGCTCGATACGGATACAAAAATTTTTACGCGCCGCGGTGCACGCAAAATTCACGTCCTGCGGATAATTTTGGACGGAACGATGAAGTTGGCTGTATCGTATACCGCACGAAGTAATTTAATATGTTCAACAAGACACCGTACTAACGTCGTCTTGGTTTACACGATACCGCGTAAATGAAACGCGTTCCACCCCCTTGGTCTCTTACAAGATGCAGAAAACTTGGTACCAATGAAATTTGATAATGCAACGAGAGCATTCCGTGCAAATTCTCTCTCGTATTCCTCCGAGGTAAATGTAATAATTTTTTTATATTACTCCTTGGTTCATTAATCATAGGTTTGATTAGTTATAATACAATCTCCTTTTTATGGACTCACTTTCCTGGATTTAGGGGATGGGGATTACACTATAATTAATCAGACGCACTAGCAACTTCTAGCTCCGTAAAAAGGGGGAGATGTTGTTCGATTATTTAAAGATTAATTGTTCCACTATTTATGTTTTGTCTAAACAAAATAATGCTACGAAACTTAACGTGCAAAAGTATCTAACCACATTTTCTTCTTTCCACTTTTCTTTTATGGGTTTTGAATAATAATGATTGTTTTTCTCAATTGTAACTAATTACGGAAAGATCAGAATATAAGCAGACCTTCTTGGATCTCAAATTTTGTTTGAATTGCAGCGTTTTTAAAAATCTGTTTTAAAAACTATATGCTCGATGGCTCTGAAATTTTTACACGTTGTTCCACATACTAATAACTCTCGCTCTTCCCAAAATTATGTTTTTATAACGAGTATATCATATACTTTTATTAAAAAGTTTGCAGAAAAAATGACAAAATTTTGCAATTTTTAATTTAAGCTTTCGCCATTTCGCCAAGTTTCAACATAAATTAATTATTTTGCTACGGGCAATAACAGGAAACCTACTGAATAAAAATCGTTTTAATTTTTTTGATTTACTCAACCTTGAGCAATCACCTACGTCAGTGTTTAAACACATGTTTACTGTGGGCGTAATAAAAACATGAAAAGTCAATAAAAATTATTTTTTATTCCCAAAAGATAGTTAAGTACATACCGAAAATAAACTATAGATGTAACATTTAGTCCCCCTTGAACTTCAATATCGTTTGTTTCGAACAGGATTTCAATTTTAATCCGCGAGAGACCGATCCAAGTTCGCCGTTGAATCACGAATAATTAAAATAAATCTGTAGCGTGGTGTTCCTTTACGCGTCGCGGCGTTATCTTTGAGTCTGGTCGGCCACTTCTTTCCTAGCATCCGTGTGCATCTATTCTCTTTGTTTCCGCGACGCTGCGAGGCGTCTTGGCGCGTCGATGACAAAGGGAGTCGATGGGACGCGAAAACGCGGGGAAACGTTCAAAGGCGCGCCACCGAGGCGAAGCAATTCGCGGGAAAGGGATTAAGACGCAGAAAGTTAACGCCAGCCTCGCGGAAGACTGTGGAACCAGCGTCTAGAAGTGTGCTCATTGTTATGCATTTCCGTTATTAAATATGTATATCCTCGGCTACGTTTCATACGCCCGGATGCGTCTCGGTTGCGGCTGGATTAAAGGGGTGTAACTGACGGTATGGCTGCCAGTGTAGCGTTAAAAGTTTACAAACAACGTCTGGGTCGCTCCATAACTTTTCGAGGACTATACTTTCGCGCTAATGACACCCCTTACCCTCCCCCATTCCGTTCGCCTCTTCTCGAGGATCCTTCCGTCTCGACGTTTCCGGGATATTATCATTCCCCCTGCATCTTGAACGATCGCGTACGTTCAATAGCACTCTTTATATTTGATATGTGAATTTCAGTCGATGTTGATACTGTGAAAATTACAGGAAAATGGAGATACGATACCTGGGGAAGGTACAATTAAGTCTCGAGCAAGTTTAACCCTAGATTTGCGCGGTTATTGATCATATTTTTATTAAATCTCGTCGTGTCGATGGTTACGTTGAAATGCAATTTTTCTTTCAATTAAATTGCTAACAAATAATATTTATAGATTCTGTAACTTCAAATTTGAAATCTGAAACCCGCCAAATCGACGACTTTCAGAAATTTGATATTAACACTAGAACTACCGACAATTATAGTGTATTTATTTGTACCAAAGAAATTAGAACGATAGATGTGTGAGGAAATGTATTATGTTGATGTGAAATTTTCACAAATTTTGCATGAGTTTTATTAGAAATTACGAACATTGTGACTGTTTTGGTAGTTCTAGTGTGAATGAAGCAAACGTTAATTATAATTAAACATGGAAAATATTATGTCATTGCAAAATTGCCAGCGATTCCATTACTGTTACATTGTTTGGCGTGCCTGAATTCGAAAGTTCATCGATGTAAGACGCAAGCGTAAGTCGCGAACGTCGACGAAAATTTTCAGATGGAATTTCTAGAAAGGGACCAGCTTTCGATGGCCAGTTTATGAGAATGCTCGAAAGGCTACGGAAAGGTAGATGTCGCCTAATGTAATCTAATAAGGGAGGCATTTCCAAAGTAATTCTATTGAAATCAATAAGTGCACGTCTGCCAGGCAGTTGGACAGGAAGGAAATTAGCAGTCGCGAGCAGCTGATGCAAGTCTCTTCCAGGAATAGCGTCAAACCTAGCGCGCGTATAATGCAGATGGCGGCGTTTTTCCTATTTATCGACCATTTGCGTCCCCTTTCGCGACAATGTCTAGAGTTCCTCCTTTACATCGAACTTACACTTCGAATAATCTTCTGCAATTTTAGTCAGTTTCCACAAGGCACTTAATTTACACCCGAACGAAGAATTTTAAAATTACAAACACTCCGAGGACAAAGAATAATTTTAATACGCCTAAAAATTGCTTCCATAAAACTGCATTCCCAAAAACAACCAACATGCACAATATCACACAAGACTCTTCATGGCAGTAAACACCAGTCTCATTACCAATAAAGAAAGAACTGTAATCTCCAGATTAAGAAGTGGCCATACAAAAATAATACACGAGTACATCCTTGACAAAAAGACCAAATTGTAGCTTCTGTGGAAACACACATCTGACAACAAACCACATTCTGTACGAATGTAGAGAATTCGACCAGCAAAGACTGGTTTATTTCATTAGGTCAGATATGGCCTTAACATCCAAGGATCATATAAGGGACACCTTGAAATTCGTGAACGACACAAATCTATGGCACAAAATTTAACGATACAAATGTGTTGGCTCCCACAAAGTTCGTGAAGCCGATTTATATAGCAAATAGAAAATATAACATCTATTTACAAACACGATACTTTTATTAACAAATATATATAGATAAACGTGTTAATAGGAAATGTAACAATGATATATGAATGGTTCGTAAAAGTTTTTGAAAGGTTTAGTTCGTTACAACTTGCATTCTTGCATTCTGTTCTATTCGTGTACTCTATTTGCACTCTGTTCGTACTCTCTTCTCTGGTACTGTATTCTTGTATACTCTCAGTTCGTCCTGTTCTGTCCTTTTTAAATACGAAATTGAATTGTGGGAGGTATTTTAATTCGCAAATCCGAGTTTGCCCATTCCTCGTGGTCTACAAATCCTACCCACTGCTGGTTCGTACGGGGGTAGTGGTCCGCGATGCCAAGGGACAGGTAGCTGGGCCCAAATTACCCCTTGAAAACTAATGGCTTTATGGCTATGACTTTAGTAAATGTCACCTCCTATTGTTGAAAGTTAGTAAGAGGTAAAATTACCAGATGACCAAATTATGTGCAGTTAAGTAATTTAAGTAACATTGAAAAACAAACGCGTCCCAAACAATCCTCGAACCTTGTTTGAAATTCCAAACAAAATGAGAGAAGCAGCACCAGTAACGTCCAGGTGTCGATTCGACGTAAAAGAAAACTGAATTCCTTGGAGTGCTAAGGGTCGAACCAATTCTAAATAAGAAACGAAATGATTACAAGGGAATTTTTGTACCGATTCGAAATCGGTTTTTCGAAGGTGGCGTGGGCGTAGCCGTAGGCGTCGTCACCCGAGACGAAGATGTCCGCGAATATATTTGACCTGTGTATCCAAGTACGTCCCTTGAAACTAAGCCAATATACTCGGCGAACTATAGCGGAAGGAAGTTGCCGACAAAAGCCTACACTGCTCGTCGCACCGCGCCCCGTTACCGAGACATCCGCTTCAGCTTCATCCAACGGACCACCTACCAGCCGACCTCCTCGCACAATGGAACCTATCCCAGCGGAGCGTCGACCGAGACAACTTCTTAAAGCCGCACCAGTGACGTCCAAACTTCGGACACATTTTACTCGCACCCCCTCCACGTCCATTAACGTAAACTTCTCCGTGGCGACACTATATCATTACGATGTTACCGCCAACAGGGAGTCCGGGGTCGAACGACACGCGGAGATGTACCACCGGCTCATAAATCTTGATGACAACGACGACCCGACCCGTGTGTCCATCGGATTTCGATTTCGAAACTCGCGCGTTTTTTGCCTTCGTCCACCGTGCCGTCGGAAGCGTACACACCGTATACGTCGACGAGTTTAATAAGGCCCTGGATGCTACAGTTTGACCGCGAAGAAGCTAGGTGACAGAGACGCGACATTCTTATTATCTTTTATTTCGTTCCATTGTGTTCTGTCGCTGTTTATGCCTTGGAGTATGTTTTCACGGCAGGTTTCTGCGATAACGAAGACATTCGAAAGATAAACATTCTTCAATTCATTAACGTAGATTCGTGGTAATATAGATAGTATAGAATTTATGATTTTACAGTGAAATTTGTTTGGACGATATTTTTATTTCGCGTTTACCAAACTCTGGTCTGTTGATTTCACGGAACTTTTAAGACGAGAATTTTTATTTATTTATTTTCGATAATTAAATTCTTTGCGTAGAAAAAAATAGTTACGCAAAGAACATGATACAGAAAGAAGAATATATGCAGATTATCCCGGAAAATAAGTAAATAATTTAAGATATAATTACTCTATAAAATGTTTTATTCTCGAGGGAATCGGTTTTGAAAATCCACTGAGTACGCGCAAGTAGAAATATCGAGGACTGGTCAGGCGCGCAAGTAGAAATATCAAGCATTGGTCGGACGCACCAGTGAAACCCTATTCAATCACAGGCATACTCCTCATATTTTAATATTCAGTTATCTCGATAACTTTGTATTTCACAAGAACATTTTATCATACATTTTCGACCAATTTTGGCATGTAAAATCACCCTTCGGAGATTCCACATATAAGTATTACAGTAAAGAAGTTACAGTGGAACAGCATTAATATAAATCCAAAAAGAGCATACAGTTAATATAATACAATCAAACTATTATTAAATAGTTCTATATTCGTACAAAAATACCAAATAATACAATAAGTGTATTTTTTATTAAATATCGTGCTTGAA
Source organism: Colletes gigas (assembly GCF_013123115.1). Lineage (NCBI taxonomy): Eukaryota > Metazoa > Arthropoda > Insecta > Hymenoptera > Colletidae > Colletes > Colletes gigas. The sequence goes on from NW_025106646.1 coordinate 3,291,056, forward strand.
AATATTTAATTTTGAATAAACTTTCTATTCTAAATGAATCGAAATAGTCCACACCGTGACTTTTCTTCTAAAAACTAAGAATCGACTAGGACATTTAATTTCGTAAACAATTTCCTCATTTGTTTAAAGGATAAAAATAACACCTATAAATATTTTCTCTCGTTCGATGGATACGCTAGTAGAAAACATAAAATGAAATATTATTTAGTTCCTTAGATATCGTGTTCGAGGAACGAACCGGCTCCATTTATTTCAGTTGTTCGTCGCGAGCATCCGAGCGATCGTGGAAATCACAATATTTCAAGCGATTAAATACGTTCTGTGGTCAGACACTGGCGCGTAACAATTCAAGAACTCTCCGTTCACGACCGTTACTTCGCTGCACCGTGTAATATAGCGATTCCACCTAATTTATCGACATATCGGCCGTGTAAAATTAAACGTCGACGGCGCTGCACGGTTCGCGGGGAAACTTAACCCCGAAGAGTAATTTTCGCCAAGGACACATGTTTTGGTTTCGTAAGTCGTTCGCGAAGTTGCCACGCAATTCGAAGCTGCGTTACGAATACGTTCCCGGGGCATCTGCCCGGGGAATTTGCGAAAACAGACACAGGAAGGTGGCTTTAATCAACGGTATAAATGAAATTTCGAGCTTACGCGGCCGTCTCTGTGGTCTATTGATCTTGGTAGCCGAAACGCGGCGTACGGATTCGAATGATGAAAGTGCACCAAGGCTGCAGAGGGATTGCTTAAGCTTTGAATATTGGAATATCGGGACGATATTTTGTTCCCCCACTCGAGGACAGGAAGCGGCGGCTGAATGGAAAGCAATTAACGAAGTAACCGACCGAACGAAACGAAGTACTTCCGCAATGCTTTCATATATTTCAATTATAGTAAGTATAAGTAGTAAGAAACCTGGGGATTGAATCACGATTTATCGCGATTTCCAAGAAATTTTCGACGGAAGAGGGAAGTTTCGCGTAAACCGGGCATAGCCGCGAAACAAAATGCCCGCATATTAACGCGCGCGAACTGTTCGCGAATTTTATCCGCTCGTAAAACAATTACTCAAGCCCGGGCGCCACGCTTTAATTCCAGTCCATTGTCGTCGTGAGTCGAGTAATAAATAGAAGTTTCGCTGTCCGTTGCCTTTTATCTTTGTTAACTCGTTACATTCCGTCTCTTCTACCTTTTCGCGACGCCCAAACGCCGGACGCCGCGGTCCGGTTTGAAAGTACCGAAACGCGCCTTTTCTAAATAGAAAATGTTTTTTCCTCCTAGTCCGTTTGACTGGAACTGTTTGAACGCCAGCACGCTTTTAGTCTTTCGGAGCTCTCGTTGCGCGAAAGAATTAATTTTGTAATACTAATATTATAAAAGGAGAGTAACCATGGAACTCGGAGCCAAAATTAAATATTGAGATTTGTTTGTAATTAGAAGCTGTCGCGTATAAATTGTTTAACATCGTTTCTGGTTTGTGTGTGCATTCGTTCTTTTGTAATACAGTACATGATTCGTAAGTTGAACATTTCTATCACTTTCAACAGTGAAACGTGAGACGGCACGAAATATGATACGAGCTGGGTTTTTTTTCTTCGGTTGTCGGCAAAAAACAAAGGCGACTCAGCGATATCGTTGGGTTTAAATATCTTATGGTGTCGAGTTTCCGCTGCACGAAAGATGAACGTGCCTCAACCCCTGAGCGATCATTCTAAGAATCATTTCTCTTTCGATGTCAATAACAATTTCAAAGTGGAAATTCGAAGGAAATTAAGGAACTTTGATTTGAAACAAAATGCTTTTTGAGAGTCCAGTCCGTACCTCACAAATAATAATACAATAATTGATATTTGTACGATTGGAAAATAGTCAGAAGAGTATTTTTAAAATAATTGCAGCGTAGTTCGTAGGCCGGGTGTGGGTAGAAGCGTGTCTCTGGTCGCTGATTTCTGAGACAATATTGTAACGTCTGCTCCGGAAGTGTCTCTCGCCCCGTTCCTCCGGATTCGTTGCACGCGGAGGTACTCGTTTCTCGCAACGAGGCTCCTTCAATTGGCGGATATCGGCCAATCAAGACAGATAGCTCTAAACAAACCGTATTAACGGAAAACGATCCGTAATATCGAGTCGTCGAGGACCAGGGCTAAGAAAAGAACGGTAATAACGGGACCGTCGTGCAAACGGCCGCGAAACGAACATCGTTCCCCTTGGAATGGAAGGTGGGGTAGAGACAAGCTTGTGAACTCGTCGGCAGACTCCCTGTGGCGTATCGATTTCAAGATTAACGGTGCCGCGCCGCTGGAAACTACGTTTTCGCCGCCCCCCGACGTTGCACACCGTCGTAGGAGAAGGACGCGTAATGCCGGGGGAAGAAAGCGGCTGACGAACAAACAATAGGACGGAATCAACGTTCAAACAATTACTATCTAGCAACATCGTCGCCGGTGTTGATAATAATTCCGCGGAGAGACAATGGCGGGGCTCAGGCGTCGAGCGCGCGACGTCGACTGCAGCTCGGAACGAAGGAAGGACCGTGCGAGATAAGCTTTTAATTTTCCCCGGGGGCCCGACAATGCCTCCAAAATTAAAGCACCCCTTCGCGAACGCGCACCCGGCGCGCCCAAAGCTACGTTGCATTTTGCATAATCATTTTACGAGCCGACGAAATCCGCGGGATTGTCGGTTGATTTTTACGCCGCCCTCCCATCCTATGGAATATACGACCGTGAACCGGAGGGGGAGAATCCACGCGATTTGCCCGATTTCATGCTCGATCTGTCTGATTCGTTGATAAATTCACTCATCCTAACCGCGTTATACGGTACTTATGATTTACGAATAGCGATCGTTTTTGCACGCCGTGTACTCGTTCCCAGGGACTACGTGATTTTATCGTTTTCGCGTGTTTGTACAAAATGTCTTTTAGGGGGCCATTTAGCAATTTTCAGGAGTTTATTTTAAATAGAATCTTACGCGTGACGCTTTGATTCTGTTTTGTAATTTATTTAACTACGTTTTAATCGCAATTTTATCCTTGTGTTTTCTCGCGTTTGTACAAACTGTTTCCTGAGGGGCCATTTTAGTAGAAGTTACAATATCCAGCAATTTTCATGAATTTTTTTCGAGCGAATGCCTACGTTCAACGTTGTGTGTTTCTTTGTGGTCTATTACACTACATTGTAGTCGTGATTTTATCGTTGCATTTCCCCGTGTTTGTATAAACTGTCTCTTCAGGGCCATTTCAGTGGAAGTTGCGAAATTTAACAATTTTTTTCAAGCGAATTCTACGTCCCACGGTGTGATTCTGTTTTGTAATTTCTTTAACTCCGTCTTAATCGCGATTTTATCGTTGTATTTTGTACAAATTATCTCATTTCTAGGGGTCATTTCACTGAAAGTTATGGCATTTAGCAATTTTCATGAATTTCTTTTAAGCGAATGCCTACGTCCAACGTTGTGATTCTTTTTTGTAGTTCATTTGGTTACATTGTAGTCGTGATTTTATCGTTGCGTTTTCTCGTGTTTGTACAAACTCTCTTGAGGGGTCATTTCAGAGGAAGTTGCGAAATTCAGCAATTTTCCTATGTCTAACATTATAATTCTTTTTCATAATTTATTTAACCACATTTTAGGCACACATTTGCATCTTTTATACAATTTTAAGTAATTGTTTTTACTGTTATTTCATTCGAAATAAACACATGTTTAAATCTCGCTGACGTAGACGACTAGAGTTCTCAAGGAGCTCTCAAGATAGTCTAAAACGAACAAATTGAAAAGATTCTTAATTAATCAAGATAAATAATTTATATCAATGATGAATGATGAAGAAATTTCATCGAAAAAGCTGCTCTAAACAACAATCGTAGGGTTTGAAAAGGTGTTTGATGTTGACCTTGTTTCAACTTTAAGTCAAGACTGTACCTACCGAATGAACTTTTCTAAATTGCGACTCCCATTTTTTATAACATTTCTCTATAGTCTGGACAATAGAGTAATTTTTGTACTTTTCATTTTGATTATTAATTGCACGCCGCTTCGTTTGTTTGTACAATTGATACATTTTATATTGTATTGTTTGTATACAAAAGGAATCAAACCAGGGAAATGGAACATATTATATTATTTTATACTCGCCGGGGAAATTTATCGTCGAATTCCACTAGATATCATTCGAATTCGCTTAAATAAATGAAAACCGATAAAAACGCACGATGTTCGTTTTACTGTTTCAGCCGCGATACAATTACAATCTCGCAATAATCACACGCGATCGTGCTTATTCCACGTCCCCCGATGGTGTCGAAATTTTCAAACGACCGAACAAAACACTTGGGGAAAATGGTAGCTTTATTTGACAACACTTTAAACCGACATACCGATGCTTTAATTATGAGAAACTCGTTGCTTTTAACGTGTAACAAATTAACCAGCTATAATATACGCTGAGTATACTCGTCACGAAGAAATGGGATCATTTTGCGTTAACATCGAGTAGCAGTACACACCATTGTTTGATCTCGTTTAATTTCGTACGCATAATAATAATAAATTTCACTAATAGAAAAGTTACCACCATTCACCCTTTGTGTAACTACTGTATAGTGGTGCAGTCATAAGCTGCTCCGTTAATATCGACTCGTAGTATACACTGTTGTTTGATCTCGTTTAATTTCGTGCACATAATAATAATAAATTTCACTAATAGAAAAGTTTCCACCATTCACCCTCTGTGTGACTACTCTATAGTGGTACAGTCATAAGCTGCTTTAGACCTGCTCCGTGACAATCTGCCTCGCGGAACAACTTTCAGCCCCTCTTACAACGCGTCGTTCCGCCAGCCAGCGGCGTCGAATAGCTGGCAACGACGGACAGAGGGAAACGAATGCAAAATTTACTCGAAAACTTGTAATGGCCCGGCCGTTTTGCCGTCCCACGACGACGATGCGAGCCTGGGCCATCAGCCATCGATTAATTACGCGACATTAACTATGAAACACGCGCGATACTTGCCCACAGCAGCAAACTTGCGGCCGTGTACCAGCTATAGCTTGAATTCCTTGTCGAATTTTTTCTGCCCCCGAACATTCTAATCCATCAAATATTCGGTGAACGAAACTCATTGTTAAAAGAATATTCGAACGTGCATAAATTTAATTTCTTCTCAAAGTTTATACTTAGTTAAGACACCATGCAGTCCATTTTATAAAATGAAACAGAAGCTTTTCTTTGGAGCAACGTAAATAATAAAAAAGCTAATTGGCGAGGAACGAACGTTACAATATAATTCACGATCAGGAAAGGCACACGAACAGGGACGGAAAAATTCTCCAGCGCAATATTCGAATCATCTGACCAATAGCGGTCGTATTCCCCGTGGTGTCCATATTACCAGAAATTCCCTAAACGCTTGTTATTCCAGAAAATTTATTCAAATAATTCATAGCTCCGCGAGCATAGTTTAATATGTTTATTAAACGTTTCGACCAGGTGGAATTTCGGCCTCGTCGGTATAGAACGTTTATTAGCACGTAAGGCAATGCAAAATACAACTGGTCGAAACGACTGCATTAAACTAAACTAATTTTGGTTAATTCTGACGTATTTGGAGTTCGATTATTAAATAATTCGACGGAAAGACGCGGAACCTGGAACGCTCTGCGCCGTTAGATGGCCAACGGGGACGTTCCGGGCACGTACGTCGTTATGGTTGAGCAAAGGGTTCGTTTAATATGAATTGCGTATTAATAACGAACTAACTAGGCGCGAGAACGCCGCCACTTATTATTATTTATCAGGGTGATTAATTCAAGCCGCTGTTGCGGCGCGCCGCACCTGCGCCATCCGCGTCGGCTGCAACGCACTGGGGGGGAAATTGGTTCGTTCGCTTTCGAGTGCATCTGGACTCGAATTCCAGTGGACCTTCCTGGATAAACGCAGATGTTCCTGCGTCTTTTTTACCTTTTTCCATCGAACGTTCGCACTTTGGAACGGTCCTATGATTTACTCGCCGAACGGACACGGTTTTTTTCAAGTCACTCTCGTTTATGGAATTCCCTGCAGTTTATGGCTCGTGACTCCGTTACAGAGCGGCTCTGACGTGAATGGAACGCTTTTATTTACTAGAAAATAACAAAAGAATTAAACGATTCGATTCTAGTTTCGTTATTTTATTATACAGGGTGTTCGGCCACCCCTGGGAAAAATTTTAATGGCACATTCTAGAGGTCAAAATAAGACGAAAATCAAGAATATTAATTTCTTGACTGAGGCTTCGTTAACAAGTTATTAATAAACTTTAAATCATTCTGAAAAAATTATTTTTGGTTCCGGGGGTCAGTTATAATCATTTTTGGTGAATACATATATTCCCGAAATCCTACCCACTTTCTAGAAAAAAATTTGAGAAGGTGTGATATTTTTCGAAACAATTAAAAAATTTCAAATCGTTCTAAAAAAATTATTTTTCGTTGCAGGGGTTAATTATAATCATTTTTTGTGAATACACGTACCCCCGAATTCCTACCTGCTTTCGAGAAAAAAATTCATTACTGAAAATCTAATGCCTGACCATATATGTCATTTTTCCCTTAAATTTCATGCGTATGTTTAAAACATCATAACTTCTGAACGGTTTGGAGGATTTTAATGTTTCAAAAAGCAAACTACGCGTATTTTGGTGGAGAATATGTATAAATCGCAAAAATATTCGAATAGTTTGTCCTTGACCCCGGAAAATGAGAAAAATCCCATAAAAATGGTCCAATTTTCAAACAGCCAAAATTCCTACAATAATGAATATATTTCATTGAAATTTTGGGGCGCACTAGAGTTCATGGATACCTACACATAAGTATTAAACAACTTTTCTGTAGAGTATCAAACAAATTTATTAAAAATGAAAAACAAAATTTTAATTTTTAGGTGCCTAAATTTTTCGACGAAAAAAAAAAATTTCAAATCGTTCTGGAAAAATTATTTTCGCTTGCGGAGGTCAATTACAATCATTTTTGGTAAATAGACATGCCCCCGAAATCCTACGCAATTTCGAGAAAAAAATTCAGTACAGGCAGAATTTTAAATGTTAATAACTTTTTAACGAAGCCTCCATCAACAAATTGGTATTCTTGATTTTCGTCCTATTTTGGCCTCTAGAATCTCCCATTATGATTATCCCCAGGGGTGGCCGAACACCCTGTATGCATACTGTGAGTCTTCCTATGTTCACGAAGCATTTTACGCTTTCCTGTTCACCTGAAATAATTGTACGGCGAAATTTTTGGTAGACCTAACCGTAAACGTTGAATGCATCGAATTTTATCGGCGGCCATTCATCCGCGACACGTGTCCTTCGAGATTCTGTGAAGGAAAAAGAAGAGGGGGATAATGCATTTTCGTTTGTTCCAGTCTAATACACCAGCCTATAGGTGTAAAATGCTGAAAGCCGTATTTCACTACGGTTTTCTCTGGCAGCGGAGCCCCGTGTAGTCAGCTGGCGCGCAGGCACCGTCGGTTTTCAATTGATTTTTATTACAAACTTTTTCTTCCGTTAAATTTAAAAGCCGCTCTCCGGCCGGTGAAACTCCCTTAAATAACGGTTATCAGTGGCGTTAATGGCGCAGTGCTATCGTTTTTCCGGTAGCCCGATAATAGGAGGAAAGCTCTGCGCGCCGCTCGAGACCGCAGGAGCGCCGGTACTGAAATTATCGATACATCGGTTCGGGACGATATAGTCCGAAACTTATGAGTTATGAGGACAAAGACCCCGGCTGTGTGTTTCGTCGAAAAGATATCCCGTGTCTGCGGGTATCGCGACGTTGTTTGACGTCGATATTAAAAGTTCTTGAAATCGCTGGAACCGACGATGGAATTTCATTTATCGTCGACCGGATGTCCTCCTCGGTGACGCGTGTTTTCGCGTTCGTCCCCTTTTAACGCGCACCGTACTCGCGTCAGAAACTATTTTTTTCTGTTTTAATCACATATTTTCTGTGCAATCTGGTAATTCGTGCGAGTACAAAAGTGGTTAGAAAGACGACAAGAGTGGTGCTTCTCGTTTGGAATCGTCGTGTTATCTAATATAGCTCACTGAAGGCTCATAATTATAGTTAAATGTATTTAGTTTAACTTAGAAAAATTATAATATCTCTGTCAAATTATCGCAAGGGTTTATCTTTCAATTTTTCTAGAATGATTGTATCAGTTTTATTTGTCAACTTGTATAACAAAAAGAAATATGTAAATAATAGCTATACTAAATGCAATGAAAAATAAAATCATTGATACTTTTGAAACAGAAAAGTAAATTAGTAAAATTAGAGTACGACCAAATGTATTTTGGGGAACCTTTAAATTAGTCTCATTGAAGGATCGAGGGATGAAAACTATATTCCAATGTTTACTGATTTTTGTTGATACTAGTAACTTCGTGCTTTTTTGAAGATTTTCGATCGTTGTAGGCGGAGTCTACGGTCGGTGGAATGTTAAAAATCCGTGCTCGTTAAATGAAGAGGTAATTATAATGTATTGGTTTGAGATTTCTCCGTCGAAAATAGCGTACTAATTGGTCGACCACATTTACGTGGGTTAAGTGAAGTCTTCCGTTTCGCAGCCACAAATATCCGTTACCATCCAGCATGCCTAACCGCGCCACGCATTCCTGGCTGTTCAATTAATCGGCGATTCGCTGGAATTTCACTTTTTCGTCGAGGAAAGATTCCACGCGAGTCTGATTTTTCTACAATCTCGCGTTTGGGTTTTGGAAATTCATTTCTTGCATTCTGTTTGCGTTTAACGATCTTGTCTATTTTGTAATCGTTTAACCGGAGATAGATTGTGTAAAGTTTGTTATTAGTTGCTCGTTTATTACGAACAGTATTTGTTTAAAAATGAAATATAATAATATCACCTCAATAACAGATGATTCCGTGTCATACGATCGAATGAATATCTCGTGTTAAACTCAATACCGTGTCAAAGTAGAAAGAATAAAAATTTCGAAAATTAATTAGCTTACAGAAAATCACGGTAAAGTAATTTGAAAATGTAGGATCAAATTTTCTCGTGTAAAGATTAGTTCTGGGTGCAGCATCCAATGTGATTTGGCGAACGCGTCTGACCATAATTCGTTCTTACTACTTTCATCGATGTCTGTAAATAGTTACAGTATACGATATTACTATTTCTGACTATGTTAGTATTTTACAACTAATTACAAATAGTTGAAACAAATAATATCATTTTAAATGTTTAATAGACACCAAAATAAGTAGAAATATCGAGTATTTGTCAGACGCGTCCGCCAAGTCGTATTCTTTGATATGCATAACCAACGAATTAATAAATTTTCTTATAAACTTAGACTTTTGTCTGTTGAATCAAGTAGTTTTACTCAAAAAAGAAAAGAAACCACCATAATAAAATTTATAGAGTTATTACTGAACGAAAAAAAAATAAACTCATTTTTCAAAAATTTCTGACTCCAAGCAAATAATTTTCTGCGACTTTTTAATAATTTATGAATGAAAGGATTAAGGATTGTCGTGCATTACATTTGAACAGTACATGTATTATTTAACAATGGCATTTACAATCCTCAGGGATTTTTCTCCGTTTCTGTGTTTCTATCATTTCAATTTTTTTTGTTAACGTGGCATTTGCAGGCTTTTAACAAATACAGATTATTTTTTCAACAAATCTATAAGTTATTGATGAAAGCAAATCGAATTTTGTTGATATTCCAAAGTCAGTATTTATTGTTCCTCCTGAAAAACTCGATTCTTGGCACTTACATTGCTCTTTATAAATTTATATATCATTGATGAAAGTAAATTGAATTTTTTTTAATATTCTAAATTCAGCAATGTTTATTCTTTCTGTTGAAAAAAAAATTCTTGGCAGTTGCCTTTTTTCTACCAATCTACCTATCATTAATGAAAGTAAGTAAAATTTTGTTGATACTCTAAAGTCAGTATTTATTCTTCCTCCTGAAAAATTACATTCTTGGCACTTACATTGCTCTCGATAATTTTATATATCATTGATGAAAGTAAATCGAATTTTTTTAATATTCTAAATGCAACAGTGTTCATTCTTTTTCTTGAAAAAGAAATTCTTGACAGTTGCCTTTTTTTCTACAAATCTACCTATCATTAATGAAAGTAAGTAAAATTTTGTTGATACTCTAAAGTCAGTATTTATTCTTCCTCCTGAAAAATTCGATTCTTGCACTTACATTGCTCTTTATAATTTTATAAATCATTGATGAAAGTAAATCGAATTTTTTTAATATTCTAAATTCAGCAATGTTTATTCTTTCTCTTGAAAAAAAATTCTTGGCAGTTGCCTTGTTTTCTACCAATCTACCTATCATTAATGAAAGTAAGTAAAATTTTGTTGATACTCTAAAGTCAGTATTTATTCTTCCTCCTGAAAAATTCGATTCTTGCACTTACATTGCTCTTTATAAATTTATATATCATTGATGAAAGTAAATCAAATTTTTTTAATATTCTAAATGCAACAGTGTTCATTCTTCCTCTTGAAAAAGAAATTCTTGGCAGTTGCCTTGTTTTCTACCAATCTACCTATCATTAATGAAAGTAAGTAAAATTTTGTTGATACTCTAAAGTCAGCATGTATTCTTCCTCCTGAAAAATTGGATTCTTGACACTTGCAATGTTTTCTGGGAAGACATTTCGATCGCGTTTTGATATTTCAAGTTTCGTTGGCTCGTGAGCAATCCGGCCGACTAGGTGGCCGCCATTTCGACGTCGAGGATTAGAGAGGAGAAATTTGCATTCCCGGCGAACCGCTCAATTGATAGAACAGAACCCCTGAAAAATAGACGATGGTACCGAATTCGATATCCGATAACGCGTGCGGTTGATTCTTTCTCTTCCCCCCGCGTGATCGCTCCCGTTCTCCGGCTATAAAAATTCATGGTCTCGATGCCGCCCCGTCTGAATTGATTTTGTTACGTCGCGACGCGAAACCGCGAAACTTCGAATTGAATTTCGCATGCGCGAAAATATTAGCACGCGTCGCGTCTGTGGTGGCCGGCTCCTGGGAGACGCCGTCCCGTCGACCGATTTAATTAAACAATTCCAACCGTTTCGTGGAATTTCGCCCCTCTACCCCCTCTTATCGATTAAGACTAAATTATGCACCTCTTTCGGAAGCGACTCGCAGTTTAGAAATGCGACTGTAAAATCGTCTGACAGACGACACCCCCGGGAAATTAGGCGCAATTGCACTATAGAGACCGCGCGTGTTTTAAACGCGTTGACAAATACACTGCGCTCGTTCGACCCTTTTTTTCACTTACACACACCCTGGGACCGTTTTTCTCCGCGTTTAAAGGCGCAGTCTGGCATTTTCGAACGATTATTTATGGTTCTAGGCTTAATACGATCTATAAACTTGACGTCGCAGGATTTCATTCTTGAGCGATATATGGGGGTTACTGGTGACGCCAAATTGTTTCCACTGGCGATACTGCCCATTGCTGATATTTTTCAGTTGAGAATATCATTCAGACTGCATAAAGTCCAAAAGTGGAAATAAAGTTCGTTTGCATTAAAAATATTTCGTCAATTTTTATGAAACATGACAGTGTATATACTGAATTTAATTTTATCTGTATCTTAAATTATTCTCACTCCCTATACAAGTATCCTAAATTCGCAGAAAGGGGTGGAAAAATAATATATGGTACACTCATGGCCATTAGTCCTTGCACAAATTTCCATAAAATTTCTAGTCTACACGGTTTTCCAAAAGAATTGAAAATGTGATGGCGTCCAGTATAATTTGGCGAACGCTTCTGACCATTACTCGTTATTTCTACTTTCATCGATGTCTGTAAATAGTTACAGTAATACTATATTACTATTTGTGGCTATGTTATTATCTTCTGACTAACTAGAAATAGTCGAACACAATAGTATCATTATTAACGTCTGCAAGCGCCAAAACAAGTGGAAATATCGAGTATTGGTCAGACGCCTTCGCCAAGTCGTACTCGTTGGTACGCATAACCAAAGAATTAATAAATTTTCTTATACACTCAGACTTTTGTCTGTTGAACTCGAAAAAGAGAAGAAACCACCACGATAAAATTTATAATTATTACTGATCGAAGAAACAATAAACTTGTTTTTCAAAAATTTCTGACTGCAAGCAAATTATTGTCTGCGACATTTTAATCATTTTTGAACGAAAGGATTAAGGACTGTTTATTGCCATTTTTGGCTATGTTATTATCTTCTAACTAGTTAGAAATAGTTGAAAAAAATAGTATCATTGTTAACATCTACTGATGCCAAAACAAGTAGAAATATCGAGTACAGGTCAGACGCCTTCGCCAAGTCGTACTCGTTGGCGTGCACAACCAAGAAATTAATAAATTTTCTCACAACCATAGACTTTTGTTCGTCGAATCAAGCAGTTTTACTCGAAAAAAAGAAGTCACCATGATAAAATTTATAGATCGAAGAAAAAATAAAGAATAAAATTTCTAAACTACACAATTTCTCCAAAAGAATTGAAAACATAATCTTCTTTTAACGTCGAACGATACGAATTGCCATCCAAATTGTGGATAATATTCCGCCCCTATGGTATCCGTTTCAGGATCGACTCTAAAATTCTGATGGTCTTTTTTTTAAACGTCAGGTTTAATACGAACGCGTAATATCGAACGTTCTATACGCGTCACGTCGATATATCCCCGGGAAATCGCAGACTTCTCACCGACACGTACGCGAAAATGTTGCTTCTCGCGCGTGTCACAGCCAACTGGAACGAAGAAGCGAATCCCGTCTTACGTTTCCCTTCCTATTTGCACGGGTTCTCGATATTTCTCCGCGTATCCTTTGACAGTCGCGACGGCGGGACGCAACAAATGCCTGGAAACGACTTTACACCAAACGATATTGTTTGCCTGTTAAACTGGCAAATAATGTTAAGTAGTTGACCGTGCTCTCGGATCCCGGTGCTAGCGTTTTCAGCCGCGAGAGAGCCTCTTTCTTTTTCTCCAACCATTACCGTAAAACTTTTCCGCGTTTCCATTGTGGGGGCCGAAACTTTCTTGGCGAGGCTGTTTAAAGCGCGACAAAGGAAACGTTTCCTCGTGTCGCGACGTCGACCATTTCGCGGTTCCGTATTAAAATTGATACAATTTAAATTCCTGCTGAAGAAATTTGAGATTAGGGACCTTTACGAATAGTTTTAGATTCGAGAAAAGTTACTCGTAATTCGACGAGTTAGGAATATTCGAATTCTACTTACGAAGCTAAATTCTGAAAGAGATGATACTTTTATTTTATTCTACAGTGTGTGGTAGTTTATTTAACTATGTAACGATTCTATTTGGTGCAAATATGTTTTACAAACTTATTGCAAACACACTTTCTGTGAAACTGGGTGTAAATATTCTGCTCCTGAATTAGTCTTTTAAATGTCAACGTGTTTAATAGAACACGTTTATAAATATTATAATATTTTTAAATTTAACTGTAATACAATTACATTAAATCATGAATACAACAACGATGCAATAAGGATCTATGAGTTAATATCTGAACATAATTTTTATTCACATAATAATCGTGGATTTCGAGGAAAACTATTTTGAAATATCAGTTCCAGAAAACATCTAGACTCTGGGGAAGTATATTCAACACTGATTTCTCGTCTAAAAATGCCACGTTTTTCTAATTTAATTCTTTCCATTAATTATAATCCTTAACTTAGTATTCCAATAAATCTATCTGTTGGTTATCAATTTCTTTTTCCACTGTATTTATAAAGATTTATTTTATTTTGTGTAATGAGGTTAGGTTTGCTCGTCACCGTGTAATCAGCTTTTGTACCCGTACGAGCGCGATAATAAATCTCACGACCCAGCTAATTTCCAGTTGCCTACTTTTAAATATCGTTAGGTCCCGTCGAAAGAAGAAACGAACGAATTCTTTTTAATCTTGGATAGTAATCCATGGAGGGGGTTTTATGGCTCGGAGAAATTTCCGAGCATTGCCGTTGGAAGTCGTAACTCGTATTAATTCCCGTTAAAAGCTAAGTAACACGATGCACCATTTACGCGGTCCTCGACATGGGCCGATGCTCTTACTCGTTCTCTCCGGCTTATTCTTTCTTTGTGTACATCACCCACGTATACATTCATAGCTGACCATTCACGCCAAGACCATAAGATGGCCACTGGAGACTATAGTTGAGTACCTTCCCATTCCCTCCCGCGCTGGAACAACGAACACGCTTCTTTAACATTTCTGTTGCTGCGGGAATAAAAGGGATCCTTCCCCTTTTTTTTTTTTGCGACCTCGTTCGCTCTTAACCACGGGTAATAAAAAGTACAACGTAGATAGTTACCATTATGCGTATAAATTGAGCCTCGAGATCCCCCGTTGCTGTAACATGAGAACTGCGTGAAAAGACTACAGATTTTGTCACTCTGAACAAGATTATACATATAGGATTGTGTGAATGAAAATTGCGTGTCTATTCAATATTTTATCAAATTTTCATCGTTTCGCGTTATTTTCTTTTTTCAAAGATGATTTCTAATTGATTAATTCGTTATTTGAATCTTTAATGGTAAATCGAGGAAATAGAAAGTATTTTTGAACATATTCATTTTTCGACATATTATCAGAATTCTTTGAATGCTTTGTAATCGATATTTTATACGTTTCCAACTGTGATACGTGTTCTAGGAAATTTTTTTTTATTTGTTTCGAATATATTTGCAACTATTAAAAATAACATATTTAATTGTGATTTCGTTTTAACTGTTTCGCTGTGCTAACGTAGACCCGTTGATCATTTTTGAATACTCGATCCAATGAAACTTGAGAATACAGAGGCGCCTCCGTGCACTCTCCGCAGAATTCTCAATGTTTGCTCAACGGGGACGTACTCATATTTTAGAAACGAAAATAATTGTTTACCTAAAATATACAGAACGTTTCTGTATTCCGCGCTGAAGTACAAACTACGTTTACGTTGTAACTTAAAGAGGTTGCACTAACATGACAGGGAGTTTGCGGACCGTGTTTGTAAATACATATTGCTGGCTTTGAGATCTAAAATGTAACTGCAAATTTACCATCGTGTTATGCCGCATACTGTGCACGCTGTTGCGTGTGAAAATTCAGACCGCGTCCATTTGTACGTAAAAGTACACGAAAGGACAAATTAATAGCCTGTAAACTCCAGCCACAATTTGAATCAATAAAGAAAATTAATTTTAATCACTAAAATACATTTACGTGAACCAAGATAGCTTTGTATTGTGTACAAATTTAATTCTATGTACACGTGTTCAAATCTGTTACAATGTTTATGATAATCACTGTTGAGGTTTTTGGTATTGGGGAATTCAAAGTTAAAATAATAAATTTTAATAATTAAAATAATAAATTAATTCTTATTTCTAAATTAGCAGTTTATTTTTCAATTTTAATTCACGAGGACTAATATCAATTTAGATAGCACCCAGTTACCGAGTTCCATGTATTTTATTATTAAATACGAACAAGACACTGGTGTTTCGAGTACTCTCAATTTACTATAGATTTACCCAACAACACTGCCCTATACAGGGTGTTCGGCCACCTCTAGCAAAAATTTTAATGAGCGATAGTAGAGGCCAAAATAAGACGAAAATCAAGAATACTAATTTGTTGATGGAAGCTTCGTTAAAAAGTTATTAACAATTAAATTCAAAAATTTCAAATCGTTCTGGAAAAATTATTTTCGGTTGCGGGGGTCAACTACAATCATTTTTGGTGAGTACACATACCTCCGAAATCCTATCTACTTTCGAGAAAAAAAATCGAGTAGGTGCTGAAATTTTTCGGCGAAAAAAAATTTTTCAAATCGTTCTAAAAAAATTATTTTCCGTTGCGGGGATCAATTACAATAATTTTTTATCATTACACATACCTCCAAAATCGTACGCACTTTCGAGAAAAAAATTCCTTACTGAAAATCCAATTAGGTGCCTAAATTTTTCAACGGAGAAAAAAAATTGCAAATCGTTGTGGAAAAATTATTTTCGGTTGTAGGGTTCAATTACAGTCATTTTTGGTGAATAGACATACCCCCGAAATCTTGCGCATTTTCGAGAAAAAAATTCAGTAAGGGCGGCACTTTAAACGTTAATAACTTTTTAACGAAGCTTCCATCAACAAATTGGTATTCTTGATTTTTGTCTTATTTTGGCCTCTACTATCGCTCATTAAAATTTTTGCTAGAGGTGGCCGAACACCCTGTATAGTATTCAAAATCCAATGTTTATATCTTTAAAACTATCAAGCAGCAAATATTTCACACATATAATTAGAAACCTGTTATCAATTACGGAAAGCTTGATGAAATCGAAGTCAGTTAGAGTCTCTTCCTTCCAAGAGACTTGGATTACCAAGTTAACCAAATTTTTGCTCGTTTCGATACAAAATTTAAAAAGAGAATAAAAATGGGGTAGTATTCAAAATTCAACGTTTATATCTTTAAAACTATCAAGCAGCAAATATTTCACACATATAATTAGAAACCTCTTATCAAGTAACAAAAGCTCCATGAAATCGAAGTCAGTTAGAGTCTCTTCCTTCCAAGAGACTTGCATTACCAAGTTAACCAAATTTTTGCTCGTTTCGATACAAATTTAAGAAGAGAATAAAAATGGGGGAGAAAAGAAGATTTTCGAGAACGTTGAAGTTCGAAAATCGGTGACGCAAAAAATTTCATCGTCGATTACGCGTATCCGTGGTGCAAGTAGCGTACCATCTATGCATCGGGGGCAAGTTAATTCTTGGTCATAGCCCAATCAAGCTCGATAGGGGAGATAAAGGACGAGCCGAGGGAGTTAACTAGGGTGGAACCGCTGCCAGTTACGAACGACGAGCCACGGAGCAAGAGAGT
The DNA here is from genome assembly GCF_013123115.1 of Colletes gigas. Taxonomy (NCBI): domain Eukaryota; kingdom Metazoa; phylum Arthropoda; class Insecta; order Hymenoptera; family Colletidae; genus Colletes; species Colletes gigas. The sequence goes on from NW_025106646.1 coordinate 3,308,003, forward strand.
GGCAATGCTGAACTCTAAGTACTTCTGATAGGATTTACCTCTCTCGGAGCGCGTTCGTGGCATCTGCACCGGGTCCTGCCTTCTCGAACGAAGGATCTGCTCCTCTCAGGGCCGGAACCTCGTAAATCAGTAATCAGAATTCCCGTGGGACCGTGAGCCGCGGCCACCGCAGTCCTTCTTCCGAACACGGGGCTGAATCGTGTCGCGTCGGGACTGGAAATACGTCGAACCTTTCAACCCTCTTCCTCGTTCGCGGGATTTGTCTCCTCGGTTTTGTACCCTCGCTGAAAAAGGAGCAAACTCCACGGCGAAAACAATTTTTGGCCCGTGGACGGCTCGCGATGGCAAGAAACGGACGTCGATTTCAAATAATGGCGTAGTTTGAAGTCTTTATTTGTATCATCGTGTGTCTTAAAGGGGTTACATATACGATAGAACTCGACTACGGACAAATTTGGCAGGATCGATCAAACCAATAGTCTTGGTCTTCAAACTTCGACAAACGGAGACGAGTAGCTCTGTAATGTACTGAGTTTGATGTACACGAAACGTGTAACGAGAAATTTAGATCGTTCGAATGGTAACTGGTGTAGCAAGAAGTTGGAGTCTGTTAGAGTATGTTGTAGTTGGTCGAAGTAATTCTTGTAACAAACTATGTCCATCGAGAAATAGTAAACTAAGTATCAAATTGTGGATCGTGTGATTCACAAGGGGTTACACATACGATACAACTCTGTATTCAACTACGAACAAATCTGACAGGATTGATAAAATTGATACTCTTGGTCTTCAAACTTCGACAAACGGAGACGAATATCTCTGTGATGTACCGAGTTTGATGTATACGAGACGTGTAACGAAAAAGTTAGTTCCTTCGAATGGTAACTGGTGTAGCAAGAAGTTGGAGTCGGTTGGAGTATGTTGTAGTTGGTCGAAGTAATTCTTGTAACAAACTATGTCCATCGAGAAGTGGTAAACTAAATATAAAATTGTGGATCTTGCGATCGTGGGGACTATCCGCGCGTGTGACAGCGATCTCTTGTGTTTGACCGAGCCGTACGAGTGTTTGTCTTCCTTTGTTTGACTCCGAGCGATGCTCTTGGAGAGTCTCCACTGGTAACGGTTAGATATTCTCATTGGTCGATGTCATACGCTAGAGTCGAAGGTGTTTGTACTTGATTGGCACACTAGTTTTCGTGTGGGCACGGTTTGACGTTGTTTGTCTCTGCACGGAGAAGAATTTGCCTTTCGATCGAGCAAGCACTGTTCTGAGGTTCTTAGAAATACAAACGAAGAGCAAAGCTATCCAAGAATTTTAAGAGAATGGTCATGTTTTCGACATTTTAATTAATTAAAACCTGATTGATAACACAAATTGTGTAGAATGTAAATTCTTCGAAAGAAGACAGTATGTTTGGAATTCTCCACACTCGACAAGGATATTTCTTACTCTGAACAATCCATCGTTTAAAAGTTTCTTTTCCTCTGGCGCGAACTTCGTCTGTCGAATTCTAATCTTGCGGATGATAAATTGGTGTTCATCGTGTGTTTTCGTAATCCTGGCACGCTTAAATTGTGCCATAACAATGGTAATGACTGTTTGCACGACGTGATATTTTGTTAAGTATACAACGACCAGCGTTCTGTTTCCATGGACTTTATGTACATCGCATTTCGTTCGATACCTTGCCACACTTGCTTTATTATGCGTACGCAATTAGCGATAATATGATCGCTTTGGACGGTACTTATGTTTGAAACGTCACGACATGTGATACCACTTGGCATTTACATACAGAATCCTCGAATCCTCGAAACTAAAGGGGGCTAAAAATCTACATAAAAAATAAGTAAAAAGTATAGTCTTTGAATTGAATTTTGAATAAATAATTCTTGGATGGAGATAATATTGAAAGTAAAAAGTGACGTTTAATATATTTTTCACTGTTGCAAAGTAATTGCATTTCCGTGGCCCGTGATAGCAACGCGTAAATTGGCTCGAGAACCAAAATCGGTTTGACACGTCTGCAGCATAGTCGAGTGCTCGCGTACTCGATGAATCTTCAACATCGATTTATTCGAAAATGAAGTTTCGCGCGAAAAATGTCACTCTACTTTTTCGACTTATTTTCTCTCGCGGATTTGACCATTTTCGGATTGCACCACTGGTTCGAAAACACACTGTATATTGGAACAGTCAAACGGTACGATTTATGTAGCAGACGACCAGAGTAATACGATCGATTTAAAATAATTTGTTCGAAGTTTGAACAAGAGTGGAAGTAATAGTACGCTCGAAATAAAACCTTTCTTTCATTAAAAGTTAGTGTTTCGGATTTATTACCCCGATTCTCGTAGAATTTCATCGTTCTCGTTCCATCGTAGACGCCATATCTCAAGTTGCACTCGATGCCTCGCGTCGTATTTTATCGTTAAATAACAAGTTCGGTAATCTTGAAGAGCTTTCGTTACAGGGGAGATGCGTTAAGTTATTAACAGGATGAATTCTTCATTGCGCGTTTAATGCTTCGTGTCGTAGCTGGCTGGAAAAGTTGGTGTCCCGAGACTGCAGTTAACTTTCACTCTTCCAGAAAGATTCGGCGAAAACTGCTTCGAAATTTCGGAACTTTAGGTTGCCAAAATCGTTCAGTGTTATAGAAATCTACGAGAAGATTGTTTGAGTTTTATGACAACCTGTAACTTCAAAACTTTCGTGCTTTCGCTGACGAGTTAGCATCGATTCTTAATCATGCGACGAAGACGAAATGAATTTTAAATGTTTAAACGCAGGAATAACAATTTTCGCGAAGGGTGTTTCAGGATCGTAGATAGAAAGTTCATTGGCTAGGAGACATCAGACCTGGGTACTTCTGAAATAACATTGTACGAAATACAACGTGTCATCTTATCTCACGATTATTTTACGTTATTTTATCAAATAACTTCGAAAATGATAATTCCGTTTCATCGAAACGACGGATAAATATACTTGGTTGATATTTCTCATATCCATCGTCGTATTTGCAATTTAAAATGCACAATGTAGAATTATACTTTCTATTTGCAAATATTAAATAAACTTACTATTTATTATTTCAAATAAATCGATATCTCGATTATTTCCAAATAACGTTCCGTAAACTTTGTATTCTCGTTTCAAATAATCCGTCCAGATATAGTAGAGGTTACAAAATTTAATTCGCGTTGGTTACAGTGTAGTTACAGCGAGAAATGGCTTCTCGAGCTTGCATCGGGAAATGTTTCGGAAAGAAACTATCACGATTGCGTAGCACGAGATATTAATATTCGAAACCACTCGTAATAATTACGAAATAAATGCGTCGTTTGATCGCGATCGAGGGGCGAACGCTGCCCCAGCTTGGGGGAGCGTTTCCAGGAGGGTTGGCCTCCGTTACAGGTGCATCGTTTCGCGGTAAATCTTTCGCGTGGGCGTGTTACAAGTATTGGCGGTACTTAACGAGCTCCCATCGTCCCTTTACGGGATTCGTTTGAAATTCCCAAAAGGCTCGAACTTTCGAGGCGTGTCGCGACGCACGTCGAACTTCGTACTTTTCGAAACGCTCGAGCTTTCGGGGCTTAGGAACTGCACTGAAATGCGGTCGAGCATCTCCGACGAGAGTTCCGCGAATTAATTCGTCCGTGCGACGCTGGCTCGTCGAATCCTTCGTTTCTTCTTTTTTTTTTTCTATTTTTTTTCATCCCTCCCCCAACGTTCTTTCACGTTCCGCCAATTGACTTTGCTCTCTCGTTTCCTTGCCGTTCCTTTTTCCCTCCCTGCGGTCTTCTGTTTTCTTTCGCCTCTCGATTCGTCCGAGCGATTTTTCGTATTAATTTTGTAGCGCTACAAACGCCAGTAGTTGAGATATTTCTTAAACTAGAGAGCTACACTTTCGTCGTTTTCGTTTCGATTGCGTCGAACGCGGGAGAATTATTTATTGCGATCTTAAAAAGAAACAAAAAAAAAAGTAAAAAAAAAAACAATTCTACTTCGAACCTTCTCTTCGCGCACATCAAATCCTGCTATTTTTTTCCCCAGATAAATCAACAGAAATTCAATATCGAAAGGAGACGGCATCCCACCGAGCAAGCAAAGGTAATTGTAAAAAAAGAAACCTTTCGTTGCACGAATTTCAATCTTCTGTTTCACTTTAAAGAACGAACGACTTCTTAATCGACGAGGTCTTTTGCACTTTTTTACCCCCTCCCCCTCTCCGGCAGACATTGATTCCCTTTTAATGCCTAACCGCGGCCTGGCCACATTTTCGCGTCGCGACCGTTGCGTTAATGGCGCGTTATTAGCGGCGAAGATAGCGGCGCGCGGGAACGAATGGTTATGAAGTGTGTTCGTGTTTAGAAGGGGAGCCCACGGTGCATTTTGCTGGAAATAATAGCTGCATAAATCTCGAGCGAATTTCGTGAGTAACCTTGCTCAGAGCAACTGGATGCCTGCCAGAACAACGCAGACAAGAATGAATATTGGCCCGGCAGCTTTCCCTTGAATAAAGAATGCCCCCTAAGTGTGCACGTATAACCCGGATACGTCTTCCGAAACATTCTTTCTACCTCCTCGTTCGCTTCGTTTCCGCTACACGGATGAATTTCTAACCGCGAGCGTATCGAATCCGCGATCTAATCGTTGAAAAAATTGATTAGGGTAGTTCCGAAATGAAATAGACAAAATTAAAATTGAATATTTGATTGGTGATCTCGCGAAAAGAAAATTCTATCCTCACGAGTGTCACGTTAAAAAAATTGATTAGGTTAATTCCGCAAAGAAAAAGACAAAATTGAAATTGAATCATTAATTGGTGATCTCGCGAAAAGAAGTCTTTAAAGGAGACAAATAGATGCTCGGAATTATTGTGCTGAATATTGCGAGATAGAGTAATTCTGATTAGTTGGAGTATTTCTGATCGCCTTGTATACTGATTAGTATTATGTTTGGCAGGGTATTAATAAAAAAAGACAACTTTAATGAAAAATTCTTCAAAATTTAAGAAACGCCACAAGTAAAACCAAAATAAAAATGGAGTGGATAATTCCTTAAAGTGGGTAGTTTACTCTGAATTTCGGCTGGAGCTGAGAATCTACTTGAAGAAGTTCATTCAAATATAACTGAACGCGTTAAAAGGCAGAAAAAAAACGAGAATAAATGGTACTCCAAATATTGTTGAGAAAGTTAAATTTTCCTGTACAATGAAGATCTGAGCAACTAAATAATATGTAGGATGTATTTTATGATAGAAAACCTCTTGTTGATTATAATGGATTTATTCAAAAGTAAGTTTCATTTTTCTCAAGAATATACTATTTCATATGTAACAGTGTACTATTTCGTATGCACAACTAAGTATCATACTTTTTGATGTGTTTAGTAATTTGATGTAATCATGACAGTGATATGAAAACTATATTCGTTGACTACAAACAAATTTTAACTTTTTAAATACGTCTGAAAGTATTTTGAAATAAATTTGAATCTACTGTGGTATTTTTATAGTAGCAGTAATATTTTTAATATCACTGCAACATAGAGCATATTACGAGTTATCAGGCGATCATAAATACCCCCTAGACGGAATTACTCTACTTTGGTACAGTCTAAACATTTGGCTCCATCCGTTAATGAGAAAGCAGTCGATAAAGTTTGCAAAAATTGTGTAAAAATTGATTACATAAACGTTACCATCTCGGTGTCTTTTTAATTCTCAATAGTCCCCATTTGCATATAACTATTCCAACATTGTATGTTCTTTCATGTTACTTGCAAGAGCTTTCAAAAATATTTTTTTAATCCCCAGACATGCTTTTCAATTTCCCCCTGCATGGTTCGAGGAAAGTTCCTTCGCAGTACAGTTGCCGTATGATCATGTGTTCGTATGTTGTTAGTAGATTACTGTGCTGTGAAGGTACTTTCCTAATATTCTGTTCGATCGATCTCACGATTGCCAGAATTTTGGTTTATTTTGTTCTTTAGAAAGTCAAACTTAATTGTGACCTATGCTCCATCTTGCATTTTCCCTAAGCAACACGTAGACGAGACGATGGTGTATCCAAACTTACACGTTTCTGTTTAACTTAATACGTTACATAGCCATTTGGAGTGTTAGACATAGAGAGATTTGAAACATGCAGCTTGAATCATTCATTTGGCTTTATTACATTTATAATAAATTGTAGCTGCAAAATGTACATTGGAATAAATCAAAGCAGTTGACGAAATTTATTACAAACATTTGTTGTAGTTTTTAAGCAATGCTGACAATTTGAGAGGTTCTGGGCAGAAATGATGTATCATCCTAAAATACCACAAAAAATTATAGAAATATTGGAACTAAGCATTTACGAAAAGTACAAAATACAGATACTTCCAAACTAAAATCAAATCATTAATAAAACAAGTAAGAAAGAATAGATTTGGCTAAAAAATATATAAATATTCTGAGATAATTATTAATTAAATTTATTACTCCAATTTTAAAGATTGTTGGAGGATCTTTAATGGTATGGGAATGTTTCGCATGGAAAGAGATTGATAATTTAGTGCCTTGATATAATAAATGAAAATTATAGAAGAATCAATATTAAAAATGCATCGTAAGAAAGGAGATTTTAATATGAAACCACTTGAATGACTACGGCAGAACGTGAAGTTGAATCGAGAATTTATGAAGCATATTAGATGCGAGGTTCCATCGAATGAGCCATATGTCAGAATAGAAAAGATCAATAATCAATCTTGAAACGAGCATCTATTTATCTAATGTCTCGATCCATTTGTCAGAGTCATTTATAGAATAAACAAGACTCAATTTATAGTCAAAGATCACGAATAAATAGGTTAAAAAAAAAAGATGTAAAAAGAAGATTACTTCATAAATATGTAATATTAAATATTGATCATAAATTAATAATAATATTAGATATTTACATATCCTTTACAACGTGTTCATGATCGCTTAATTTTGTCTCTTTTCAATCGGTCTGTTCCTTGATCAAACACAATTTATTTGTATAATAATATTAACATTGATTTTAATTACCAATTAAATATTCTACGCATCATAAAGCTATGACACAAATAAAATTTGATTTTCCACCAGTAATTTCGGTCAAACTTGAACTATTACAACCCATTTACACGATAGGGGTTGTTGATCGATTCTCTAAAATAAACATATATCGAATATACCGTTCGAATAAACGATCAATAATATCTGAAGATGAATGATTTCACAGTACATAAAGACAGTAGAAAATGATTTCTTGGGCGTTCAGTTTCTTCTAGAAGAAATTTATAAAAATTTCCAAAATGTTCTGTTCGATTAAATTTCAACTTAAATTTCATCGAGATCGTGTCCAGTTAGCCTAGCGACCCCAAAAACTATGAATTCGACAATAATATCAGTCATTTTCGACTATTTCTCACCCCCATCCCTAGAGGAACTAGGGGCGTTTCATCCCCACGGTATTGTTTCCAAATAGTAAGTCATATGGGTACCAAATTTTTATAAATTTGTGTACGTAGATAAATCAAATATAAAACATTCAATTCTGTGAAGGTATTTAGTAAAAATAAGGGTAACTATTTATTCCGACAATTTTATCGATCTCCTTTCTCAGCAGTCTTCTTCACAAATCGATTATAATATTTTCAACATATGTACATAATATCACAATCATTACCTTGCAATTCATTAAAAAAAAAACCGATTTACCATAGCATAAATGCAAAACTTGTACACGCCACAATCGGTGAAAAAATCACGTAAATGGGCTGTAAGGGTCTCCTTAGCGAGTTTTATTTTCTACTGTACAGGGAAACCCGGGGATTTTCCAAAATTTCCGGCTGCACGCTCCTCCCTTAATTAATCAAGTATTCATCGACACTTCGTACAGAATTCCCTGTGAACGCTTTAGCGGTTTCCCGTTCCACGGTTCTCTAGCTTCTCGAGCCGCCAGACAATTATCATCCTTGCGCTCATCCTCGAATCCTTCGCTCCGACACGGTTGCGCAATGGCGGGCGCCGTCAGGGAGCCGTTGTAGTCAGGTGCATTAAGAGGGTCCTTAAAGTGTCTTTCGCAGTTACCGGTTAACCAACGAAGCGTAGCGCGAATGGCCACTAAATCGTCAAGTTTCTCTCTAATTACAAGCGTCACGGCGAATGTATTGTCGCTGGTTGCTCGAATCGACGTCGTCCTCCAGGACGTTCGAACGATCGGGACGTCCCCAGCGTGCCCAGAGATATTTTCAGCTCGTCTCTAATTCGTTACCTCATTGACTCGGCGCATTGGCCGAGCAGACAATTACGCGGATGCAGGGAAAAGGTTTTAGGCGCGCTCCAGGAAGCGGCTGCGCTCGGTTGATTCAATTAACGGGAGATTAGCCTAGTCGCATTTCCCTCGATCCTCCTCGCGCAGCTGTTCTGCGTACTCCGCGAGAAGAGTCGGAGGTCGTTAAATCTGCATTTCCGTCTTCGAAGTTCCGAGGACTAGCCTCCGAGAAAGGATCGAGAATCTTATCTAGTCCAGGGTTTCTACAGGATGTTCAATAATTTCAATTTAAGTGAAGATTTTTAACTTTCATCGAATGAAAGATGAGGAGACTCCTATGAAAACGAATCTTATTTCAAGTTGATATCGTAGTTGGTTTCAGAGAAAAAATACTAGTATGCAGATATCCTGTATATAAACTCAAATTCATTTTCAATTGAATAAACAATTTGTAATTCGATTGTATCGCACACCAGTCGTATAATAGATAGGAAGTGATGAAACTTCTTTAGGTATATAGTGTCGAGGTAGATATCAAAATAAACATAGAAGATAGTATAAATTATATTAGTTGTTATGTTCATCGTATGGAGGATGAAACGCCTTTTAAAACGAGCGTTCATTCAAGTCAATAGCATAATTAGTTACAGAGATATAACGATTTTTGTTTCAAGTCGATCGCGTGGTTAGTTTCAGAGATATAAGCTTTTGAAGTGTTTGTTTACTTTTCTTTGTTGACGTCGCGAGGTCAATGAACTTTCACTCGGTCACGTTTCTCACGACTCACGTGCGAGACAGAGAGATCTGACGTGCTAGACGAAGACAGAGATAGTAGAATTTAAAAAATGACCCCTTCATTTAAATTACGATATCTTGAAAACGGGAAGTGATATCGACATAATTCAAAAACCATTTTAAAGAGGAAGCTTCGCTGCTTCTATTAATAGCCAACTATGTAGAAAACACTAGTAGTTTTGCAACTGTGCGCGTATAAACTTTGACTATTTTTAATACGCGTTGTTAGACTATTCTAAGGCAGTGAACACTGAAGATTCTCTCCTTTTTATGTCAAATCTTGACTAGTTTCAATAAAATATCCGTAATAATTAATAATGTTAATAATATCGATTCACAGCAGAAGAGAGCATATTATCATACACCCCGAAATGAGACAAATAATTCCATGTAAAATTTTATTCCACCAATTCGAGACAAGTTTAATCCATTAGTAACAAATGCAAATTTTAGATTCGTTCGTAAACTACTTTTTACCCGCGTAAATATGAAAAATTTGGTAATGGATTCTAATACTCGCATGAATGTGTTTTTAAATAAATACACTCTTTAAACATCTAAGAAAGAAATGTTCGGTATTTCAAATTCAAAATCGTTCGAGATTAATTAATTTAGTTAAATCGACGGTAGCTATCAAGCGACTGACAATTAATTTAATAGCGTTTGAACTGTCAAATTCATGAAATTTATTCGTAGCACTACAATATCTATGAAACATTCCAGCATTAAATAATTGGAATAATTCGTCCTAGGCGCTGGATTCTGCTGGTTTATCCACACGCTGATCTCGCTGGAATCACATTATCGCGCTGCTATGTACGAAGAAGCTCATGGTTTCGTGGATTAGTTTAATCATTGTTACTCCATAACTGCGAGTTACAGGGAAGCGGAGTTCGATAATTGACAGGGGGACTGGAATTCAGTTAAGTGCGATCGGTCTTTCGAGTGATTAAACATTTGGTAGACTTCCGTTGTGTATGAAAGTAACATCAGCGTATGGCTCGTTCAGCAGTTAATTAATATTTAATTATATACGAATCAATATTTCACGCTGTGTGAATTAATTACGACGTTGAAAAGCAAAGGCCTTCGAACATTTTGCAGTATATAATACACGTCATGCATCAATTAAAACAAATGTAAATTTAGCATTCAGAAATTCAACAGAAATTTCTTTCTACATAGTGCAGAAAAAATATTGTAATAAATAAATCGACATTCGTCGTGAAGAAGAAGAGAACGAAATCTATGTTGCAAAGATTGCAACGTTGGTTTCTACATTCTATAATTGAAAATGTAACACACAGAATTAAATTTGTAACCGTGTTGCAGTTATTTAACTTTCGTTGGAGTAATTTGTAACGTATGTAATTCTGAACGCTTTTCTTTATTTTTAACTGATACCACATGCATTTTGTTGCAATGTTTCCATGTAATATTATTTTATAGTGATATTCAGTTATAGAATAATAGAGTTTGTAATAAAATTAACCTGAGGTAAAATATATTTGACGATTCTGCGTCTCGAAGGGCATCGTTTAAAATATGAAACGAAAGATTAATAAGAATATGTCTTCGCGAGTACGATCATCGGGGAAGATTCTTATCCGAGACTGAGAAATACGTCAGGTAAATCTTCGTAATTGAAGGCTGTGCTTATTACTGTAATTTGACGCTAATGGATGATTGTCACACGCGACTAATTTCGTTTAGGAATGTTCGAAATCTGTAGTACGTCTCCGTTTGGCACCTTTGTCTCTTTACCTGACCAATTAATCGAGGTATTCCCCAAGGTTGAATACATCGTCTTCTTCCCGTATCAAACGGACGCGCGTCATCATTAATTCCTACTGTCGATCTCGCCATCTCTCGAGTACAGGAATACGTGAAATATTAAAAATTATTATTCCATTTAACCATCTACCCGTTCCGTCGTCGAATAACGGCAACTGGATAACGATAAAGAATAATTAGTTTAGTTAGAATAATCGGACTCCGATTTCCGATACCTGACCAGTATTTCGGTTACCAGTCGAACGGTCGATATTCACAGTTCATGAATATTTATAAAAAATTAAGGTCATCGGCAGCCACGAGGGATCGAAGCTTCGCGAGAAATTCTCGTAGGATTGCAACGAAATGAAAGAAAACGGCGAAACGATTGAAAATTGTGTGTTGAGGGTGGTATTTCATCCCCTGTGTACAACTCGTGGTACTATAATTATCGCCATATTTACGTCGGTCATCGTTGTATAAATAATACAGTCGAGACTCCTATTCAATCCTTTGGTACGATTATTTATTTCAAAACACGAGCCCGGACGTTCTGTATATTTTAATGATTCCCCCGTTCAAATGGAAACGTACGACTTGCAATAAAAGCGAATGAAAATGTAATTCGAATATATTTCTATTGCAAGATACTTCGGCTAAAAAATATGAGCGAGAAAAGCTTTCAACAATTTGCTTAATTCCGTGAAATAAAGAGTAAAAATAGATTGAAACAAGCGAAAAAGAAAAGATAGAGTGTGAGAATAGTGTTCTGAATCGAATATATCTACTAAACGGAGGATGATAGTGGAGCTCCAAATTGATAAATTATTTCAAAATTGTTGCGCGTCAAATTTCCGAATTTTCCGTTTGACAAAATCGAGACACGCCCGCCGCAGTCGATTGCTAATTGGCACGTGCAATCAAATTCGCTTAGCGGTTGTAATTTATCGTCATAATAATTACATCGTGTCGAAGAAAGGAGAGTGAAAATCAGAGAACGAGCCAGGATTGGTCGATTCGATCGAGAACGACGATGTCGCTCCAATTGACAAACCGCGAACCTGCGTGCATTATTATGACGATAACGATGACGTTAGTGCGTTCGTTATAACCGACGACTGCATTGCAATAAGCTTACGATGAATATTCAGCGACGCCCGTCGCTTCGTAGTCGTGATTCAGCGTTTGTTCTAGATGACGTGGTTACTTACACCGCGTATCTTCAATTACTACCCTTTGCAACCCTAATTATATTTGACTATTGTGAAAACTATACGATTTGGACCATCTATGAACAAATCGAACGCGTCGTATTACCTTTCAGTAGCGTTTTAACCTCTTCACGCCCTTGGCCACATATGTGGACGTTCAGTTTTTTTTTTTTTATAATTATAGTTACTGTCAATAATAAATAAAAAAAAAAAATTCGTCCCTGAAGAGGTTAATATTTTCTAATGCAATAGGAAAGCTGCGTAAATTTTTTTATTGAATACTCGAACCTAAACACGGAGTGTCTCAGAATTACGAGAGAAGTCGAAACGTGCGAAATTGTCGAAGGGGACAATAAATCGAAAAGTCCTTTGGAATTTTGCAATCTGGAGCCTCGTTTTCGAGATATCGGCAGTTGAAATTCATAGGTTTGATTTCCAGGGGCGCGTTGTTTAAATCCCAATCAGCGGAGCGCGATAGTGGTGGTATAATTCAAGAGTTTCAGTCCCATTCGTGACAGAGACGTCGATCTCGATGCCAAAAATTTTTACGCCAGCGTCGTAAAGTAGGTACGTAAACCCGCGGAAAGTTTAGGCGGGTCGATGACGCGGAGAAACTTTTTCATTTGTTTCGCACGCCCTTGCAAAACATTCATAAATATTCATTTATGTATTTGTTACACTGCGGAGAAACCGAGTGCTTTAAATTTCCCGCAGAGCAATGTTTCACTGTTTTCACTGAGTTTTGATACATCCGTGTTGTTAAAAATTCGCGTTCTCTTTTTCCACAATTGATAAATTGTAAAAATTACTGTAGAATTATCTGTTAATCGTGCACAAATATTTTAGTATCAGTTATACTAGCTCGGTTATTAAGAATGTTTAGAAATATTCAATCGTTATTGACCATAATACATATTGTAATACCGGAGGAGATTAGAACTATTGAGCAGAGTGTGATTTAAAAAAAAAATAAATCCAAAAAGAGGTATTAAATTTAAAAAAAATAATCTTACCGCAACTTTTTCAATAGTTCGCTGCATTCTTGCGATGCTATCCATTCTTTCGATTGTTTCTAGTCATGTTCCATATCGATTCCGTTGTTTTTAACTCCTCGAAAATGACAGTTTATCGTGACATCGAACGGTTCCAGGAGTCTGCCAACAACGAGGACCGTCATTCTCGTAGAATTGAGTCGATTTGCGACTCTGGCCGGCTTTATTCTAGATTGGAAAAGTGTCACGATTATTCCTCGCTTCCCAGTCATCCCAACAACTGCGGAATCAATATGAAACGTGACTACAAAACACGGAGAGAAACAAGGGAGAAAACATATAAAAAAACCATCGGATTTAGCGAAGAATTGAAAAAGTTATGCCAGATCATATATTGGTTACAGAACTTCCGAACCACCTTGCAATTTTTCTATATCTTTCTTGGTCTTCCAAAAAATAATAAATGAAAGTACCAAAACACTTACTGTTTTGAAAAAATCGTTCAAGAAAAACTGTTCCATACAAAATTTCTACAAGTATCGGTTCTTCAATATATACAGGGTGTTCGGGCACCAGTGGGAAAAATTTTAATGAGAGATTATAGAGGCCAAAATAAGACGAAAATCAAGAATATCAATTTCTTGATTGAGGCTTCGTTAAAAAGTTGTAGAAACATTTCCGGCCATGCAGTATATTTTCGGTAAAGAATTATTTTCTCGAAAGTACGAAGGATTTTTTGGGTATGTGTATTCACCAAAAATGATTGCAATTGATCCCCGCAACCAACAATAATTTTTCCAGAACCATTTGAAATTTTTTAATTCTATCGAAAAATTTGCCCAAATTCAGGAATTTTTTTCTCGAAAGTGCGTAGGATTTCGGAGGTATGTCTATTCACCATAAATAATTGTAATTGACCCCTGCAATAGAAAATAATTTTTCCAGAATGATTTGAAACTTTTCAATTTTCAGGGTAACAGACAGTTATGGTCAGACATTATATTTTCAGTAATGAATTTTTTTCTCGAAAATGCGTAGGATTTGGGCGACATGTCTAATTGACTTCTGCAAACGAAAATAATTTTTTTAGAACGATTTGAAATTTTCTTTTTCGTCGAAAAATTAAGGCACCTACCCTTGTCGACTTTTGTTAAAATTTTGTTTTTCATTTTTAATAATTTTGTTTGACGCCCTACAGAAAAGTTGTCTAACACTTCTTTGTAGGTATCCATGAACTCCTGTTCCCCCAAAAATTTCAATGAAATATATTCACTATTGTAGGAATTTTGACTGTTTGAAAATTGGACCATTTTTATGGGATTTTACTCATTTTCCGGGGTCAAGGACCAACTTTTCGAATATTTTTGCGATTTATACATATTCTCTACCAAAATACGCGTAGTTTGCTTTTTGAAACATTGAAATCGTCCAATCCGTACAGGAGTTATGATGTTTTAAACATACGCATGAAATTTAAGGGAAAAATGTCATGTATGGTCAGACATTAGATTTTCGGTAAGGAATTTTTTTCTCGAAAGTGAATAGGAATTCGGGGGTATGTAGATTCACCAAAAATTGTTATAATTAACCCCCGCAACTGAAAATAATTTTTTTAGAACGATTTGAAAGTTTTTAATTTCGCCGAAAAATTTCAGCACCTACTCGAATTTTTTTCTCGAAAATGCGTAGGATTTCGGGGGTATGTCTATTCACCAAAAATGATTATAATTGACCCCTTCAACCAAAAATAATTTTTTCGTGAATGATTAGAAATTTTTGTATAATTTTTTAAAAAAGTCTCAATCAACAAAGTGATATTCTTGATTTTCGTCTTATTTTGGCCTCTAGAATCTCCCATTGAAATTTTTCCCAAAGATGAACACCCTGTATATATATTGAATATATATATTCATATATTGGTAACAGGACTTCCGAACCACCTTGCAATTTTTGCATATCTTTCTTGTTTCTCCAAAGAATAATAAACCAAAGTACTCAAATACTTACTTAGTTCCACAAAAAATTTCTACAAGCATCTTCCATTGTAAATATTCTGAGCCACCGTTCTACATGGAGTCGCGTTACTCTTTTAAACCGATTATCAAAAATCTCCCGGCATCGTTGTAATAAGCATCTTGCCTCCTCCTCCGGAAGTAACGGAATTACGAGATTCATCGCGCGTAAAATCCCCCGGAATCCATCGGAGCCCCGAGTTTGAGCGACTCGAAATTTCGTTAAACTCGGCCATAACCCGTGTTCCGCGGCTACGTGTACTCCGGCCTTAGAGAATCCGTCGGATAGAGAGGGTGGCGTGTGCGGGAGGCGGCTGGAAACGGAAGCAGCGTTCGCGTAAATGCTTCTCCGCTCGCCGGAACGTCGTTGGCGCGTTACAGGCCGCGAGACTGCGGCGATCCATCGCAAACTCAATTTTCGAAACATCCTAAAGCGACGAAAGGTTCTCGGGTGTCCCCCGGATGTGTCAGGCTCGGTGTGCGTGAACCCGTCGACGACCCGTTAACGACAACATCCGACTTCGTCCGTGAACCGTTTCGCGCGGTGACGTTATGTGGAAGAGAATGCAAACGCTGTATGTCAACATAATTGGATACCGTAGGGACGGGCAACGTGGCGAGAGAAAGGGGCGATTGCTATTAGTAACGTGTGCTCGCGTCGCGTAGGATCGTGTTGCGTGGGTATCGCAACGGGACGCGACCAGCACTATTTTCAGCAAGATGGCATATCATCGATCGCCACTAAATTATTTCGAGCGGCCTACCTATAGAACGTGGCCCGAGAAAACTGACCTACATCTTCCTTTTCCAGGCTCGTGAACCGTCCCGCGTCCCTCTCGACCGCCGCTTTTCCCGTGTTCCTTTCTTTAAGTAGAGTCGCCACGGATATGGTCGGACGCGAGGGTAAAAGCTACTCCGACCCTGAGACGCGTCGCGGATCGACGTTTCTGCGATCTAGTTCCGCGTCTTGTAGATCCTTTCTAGGTTCCACGATTCATTTTATGGTCGTTGAATTTCTTTTATGGGTGGAAAAAATATGATTTCTGTTTAAATACAAAATTACGATACTAGGTTTTGAATTTAAAATGAAAAGAAATATTAATAGAGGCTGGACTGGTGCGAGGATTAAGGAAAATTTACTATTCAGAGGTATTTATTTCATTGGCTACTGTATACATATGTAGAAGAAAAAATGTTAATCGTAGTTAAACTGCGCTTTCAACCAAAACATGAATTTATTTTTAGAGAATATAACATTTTTTATCGTTACAAAATCTATTTCGTCAAGTTTGTTCAAAGTCTCTTTGAAGCAAAATTGCGACACTATATTTTTAATTAAACATGAAAGCAACGTAGAAGGTGTAAATGTTAAATACACACGAAATAAAAATCGAGGATTAACAGATGCGAAAATTAAGGAATATTTACTATTCAGAGATATTTATTTGATTGACTACTGTGTCTGCGTAAAAAAAGATGTTAAACGTGGTCAAACTACCTCAAAAATTGTCTAATAACATTCTTTATCGATACAGAATTTCGTTGAAATTCATTACAATGTTAAATAATTAATACAATTTTCAATTGGATTTAATCTCCCAAATACGTTTTATTGATTGCCATTTATTAGTCAGTATCTTAGGAATGTTTATACCTGAAAAAATCTCTCTTCATCGATCGAAATGTAGTATTTTGACATCATATAGAAATCAATAGTTTTCAAAACTAAACTAGAATAAAACAATTATATATTTTATAAGATGACATACATATAAATTAAGTATCCCAATGTTTCAGATTGTTTGACATTGAATAACAATTTTGAAAACTTATTTGGTCAGCTGTTCCCCAATTTGAATTTCATCAAGCACGTTTGACGTTTGTTGAGGCGAAAGTACCTGGAATTTGCCAGGGACGTTTCAAGTAGAAACGGATCACTGCTGGTCAGACAAGTTGAGCAATTGATTCCGGATATCTATCGACGTCCCGACGTTGCATATTCCACTATTGCTAGGTATACAAATATTCGATAACCGCCTACGGTCATACTCTCGTGTGTTTTTAGTTGTTTTATTAGCTCTCACGGAGAGGGCACCGTGCACAACTAGCTTAAAATGTAATCTACATTAGGATGCTGTATCAACATTATTTAACGTTTATTTACTTGCGTTTCGTGATGTTTGTCGAGTCGCCGACAAACGTTTTGATACCCGGGTAATATCCGCGAACACGAATTTAGTGATATTCCAGGGACGTAAGTCAATGTTATTGCGTTACAGTTAAATGTCGGCAACGAGCCAGCTCGCTAGCTTCGTCCGCGTTTCTCTTTTTCTTTCTCTGTTTACTTTTTCGTGGCTTATGGGTATTAGCATTATTTGCAGTCGACGTCGTCGTTGTTTATTCTTATTTTACTCGCTGCACTTGAGATCCGTAATTTGTTCTTCGTTAACAATTACTGATCGTATTTCTCTGATACTCCATTATCGTGTCATCTTCTTTTTAAGGACAGTTTACAACTGAATTATTATCTATTCTCTACATCTTAGTTCGTTTTCTTTCTTACATATTTGAGGTACTTTTCCCTTTTCTATCACTTATATAACTTTATTATTACAGGCAAAAACAGTTGGAAGGTTCTATTTGTTAAAACTTATCAATTTTGGTTATAAAAGTTTATTCGTTAAATGCAAAATGTAATTTGTATTAAACAAATGCATCGAAAGTAGCCTGTCTTTCGTTCGAAATTTGTATCCATTAAAGAAATTCACCCGTTTGTGGTTCGAAACCCACCAGTTATCTCGTTGTTTCTCTTTCGAGGCGGACGCTTTCCAGAAAGCTTAGAATCCATCGACAATTTCTTTACAGCTGGAAACGGCACGTGTCCCATCGTTCCCCGTCAACTGGTTGGCACGGCTCGATGGGACACGATTCCACGCTTTTATCACTTTCGCGCATGGTTGTTTGCTTAGACGATAGAACAACGGAGACAAACGCGTGACGTTCCTTTCGATATTTCTGAATGGGTCCCAATGGTCTTCGTTCGCATCGAGAGTGTTTCTCTCCAGGCGATAAAGTAGTTTCGCGAACATGCTCCTCGAACCTTGCTTTTCCACGTATACAATCCATAAGAAATTACAAATGGAACTGTCGCGTGTCGCTGAAAGCCAATCGCTTTACGTTTCTGCGCGATTTGGTTCGCAGGGACGGCGATACTCGAACTGGTAAAATCTTCCTTGCTAGAAAAATCAGTTAACAATGGTGAAAAATGGATGACTCCACGCGAGAAAAGGCGAAAATGTGGAATAAAATATTGTCGTAAAATGCTCCGTGATTCAAAATGATTTGTTCAGCTATGTCTACTCGTTATTTGATATTTCTACTTGCAGTGTACTGTGCAGAGATTGAATTTGTATTGACTTAACATAAAATTATCTAGTTTATTAATTATTTATTTTATTAAAGTGAACTTCAAATAACATTTGAACAATTATAAGCTGATTTATAATATAAGTTAGAAATGAATATAAATATGATAATTACTATTAATATATTCTGGGTTATTTCCAACGTTTAAAACAGTAAACTTTCTCGATAGGTACCTCTAAAACAATCGAAGTAGAACTTTTGTAATAACAGTTCTCATGTTACAAATATGTTATTTAATTATCATTAACATACATCTGTTATTTCTACGGTTTGAAATAGTTATGGAACTTTCTCAATAGCCCCCCGTTGAAACAATCGAAATGGAACTTTTATTATAAAAGTTCTCGCATTATAAATTCCGACGAGAACCGGTAAATAAAGTTGTTGAAAATGAAACTTCTCGATTGAATAAAATTTATAAGAGATGAGATTGAAGCTTCTCGTGTAACAGTCGTCAAAAAGTTCCTTCTCGTTTTTGTATCTGTACACTTTGGAAATATTGATTGGTTGTGTACTACGGATATAGAGCTTTACTTATTTTATGAAATTTGCCTTTGATAAAAGTTTTAACGTGAGTGTTTTCATGGAACATTTATTACAACTTCTAAAATATTTGTGTCACAATAATGGTTGTCAGAAAAGTTTTTCAAGGCAGAAGCTCTTTACCATGAAAGTGTCGCAAGAATAATAATATTTACATATTTTCATTCATGTTATTCAACTTTCGTAACAAATTAATTCGTTTCACGTAATAATGGGCATCTTGAAGTTATAATCTGTAATATTAATTTATGTGAAAATTAGTACTCGATAGAATATTTAAAATTAAGTTATACATTCTGTTCTTTGTTCTCTTTCAAAAATTATTCCAAACGATACGATTTTCGAAACCGTAAATGGTAGCAATTTCTGAGAACAAATAGGATTTACACATCGCTGGAAGAAATACGGTTTCGTAAATATTACATGACGATACAGAGGCGAGCAACCCGAAGTCGTCTCGAGACTCGCAGTCTGCCCATCCAGTCGGCGATAGAGTTAAGTGGCGCGATTTTTCAATTCTGAGAGTCTTTTCGTGTATTATTAAAATGCAACGTTGCGGAAGAGTTATGGACGCAATGAATATTCCCCTTATATAATGACTCTGAAAAATCCTTCCCCCCGGACGTGGGCACATTTTTTATGACCGCAATCTTTCGGCCACGAGCAACTAAATAATGCACAGTGGAAGTAACCATCCTCTTTTTATCCCCCTCCACCGCTCCCCTCTGCGCCCGCCACGTCCCTTATCGCATTATCGTTATCTGGCTAATTTTCCCAAAGTTTCAATTCCGCTACGATTTCCATCGCGAAATTCCCGCGAATTCGTTCCGCGGAAGTTCAACGTTTAAGCAAGGAAAGCGCGCCCCATGAATATTCCGACGGATTATAAACAATGGCCGGTCCAATGTTCCATTTTGGCCATGTGCATTTATCGTCCAGCTGATTGGGGAAATACGAGCATAAAAATACGAAACACCTTGGCGTATTTCTATATTTTGTATATTTAGAAAAAGAAAACCTGCAGAATGAGTGTACAGAATTTTGAATTCTAAAGAAATACGGCTTTTGTTGGATAAAATTAGACTTCTTCTATTTTCCATTCTCACGATTTTTGTCAATTTGAAGCTTATTTAATACTGTTACTCTCGTATGATTATAAAACAGTAGTATGAAATTTGCTGAGGAATATAATTTTATTTATTGCAATCTTCAGATAACTGTCGTGATTATAATATGTAATATTCGGATACTTTTTAACTTGAATATAAACTATATTATTTAATATTACTATAACTATTCAACATAAAAGAGCATGACAACGTGAATGTAAAACCATAAGTGACTATTCTCGACCAAAGTTCGATGCAAAGTGTCTGTCTGCTGTCCAAGTCGAACCCTCTCGATTCTTATCTACATATTCACTTCCCTGGTCCAAACACATATACACTTCTTACAAATAAAAATTTACTATTATTAGGGGTGAATATAAAACCAAGAGAATCGAAATTTAAAATTTTAAGTTTCTCGCGTTTCTTTCCTTCGTAAAAAGCAGATCGTTGTGTCTTTCCACGATACTTTCGAGGTGGAAAGGTTCGAGGAGCTCGAAAACTTGCATCGTTCCCTGCTTCGATTCCCCCTCCGGTGCCTGATTTAATGCCGAAAAAATGATCCCCGCGCAGTTGTCCACGGACGTTTCGTCGATGAGCCGTGGAGTTGGCCGCCTCGAAGTTTCGCACGGGGTTCCGCAATTCCATCCGATATTAAGAAACTTTCCATCGAAATGTCGAAATGAAGTCACGGGTACGGCGTAGCGGAGACAGAGTTCCGAGAGACCTCGAAAGCTCGATGGGGTAGGTCCAGGATGGAAGAAGAGGGCGGAACAGAGGGCCACGCGATGGAGACTGAGACGGAGGACGGGGATCATTAGTGTCCAGACAGATGAGGGGCAAAACAGGAGCCACTCCTTATCCAGATGGATGGCCCATATCCCTCCCGAGATGATACAGTTCGGACGCGGTATCAGGTGAAACGGTTTGCATTCGTCTAGCCCGCCGGTCACTGGATTGCGATCCTTGAACAATTTGCGAACGGCTGCGGATGCGGCGAACTGCCGCGGGATTAGCCAATAAGCCTAATGGAAGACGCTCGTTTCCTCTGACGGCGGAACGAACGTCAGCTCGACCTCCCTGATATATTCATGATCGCGGAATATCGGCTGATGCGCTTCCCCGAACTTGACGGAACAGTCATTCTCCGGCCAGGATTCGCGTTTAGGGCAGCATTTTGCTGTCGGACGCGTTTACCTATAAACTACGCTGTGTTTAAGCTTTTCAATTCCAGAGGAAAATTTTGAACGTTCTTCTAGACGATCTGGACGGTCAGTTTGTTTGCATTCCTTGGGAATTTTGTTTGTAAAACCCAAGTTTTTGCTCGTACAGCGAGCCCCATGAATATTTATGACCTCACTGTTTATTTACTAAAATCATTTGCTGTGTGGTAAATCTTGCACTTAACTTTTCATTGTAGATGGTATATAAAGGTTGTAGCAAATTTTAACAGAATCATTAATAAGTATTTGTACCATGGTCGGTGGTATTTTGTTATCGTTATGTTGTCGAAAGATGTCAGACACTACTCTAGAAGACAGTGTTGAATTAGACCACGAAGGGCTTCTGATATAAGGAAAATGATTATATACATTAAAATTACTATAATAAACCTGAAATGACAGAAATATTTAGAATTTTCATATCGGAAAAAATTAAGGGAAAATATACGATATTGGTCAGCCACAGTTTTAAGTAGTAAGAACTGCCACTAGTCAGGCAAGGAGTTGATTTCGATTATTGAGACGATATAGCTTAGAAATTTACAATTAAAAATATTTATTTAATTCTTGTATTTTGAAGGAAGATAGTATTTAAAATCAGTATAATAAACCGATAATACCATAAATATTTCGAATTTTTCATATCTAGAAAAAATTAAGGGAAAATATACGACATTGGTCAGCCACGCTTTCAAGTAGTAAGGAGTATAACGAGTCAGGCAAGGAGTGAATCGGTTTCGACTGTCTCTCGACGGTCGACATTAATTATTCTGCTATCGATAGGTTCATTTATAATCGATAAACATCTAATATGGAATGGATATATTCCTCCCCAGAAATCCTCATTGAAATTCCCTCGTCCCCACCTCTGCAAAGCTTTGGAAGACACGTCGAAGGTAGTAACTGCAATTGAAATTTAGTTCCTCAGTTTCTAAACCCCCATAAACTTGGAAGCTATCTAAATTCTGAATTTCCTATTCGAATTCTCTCTACCGAACGTTGAACCGGGCTCCCCCAGTATTTTGGAACTCGATTATAAATTTCTACAACCCCATGCACTTGAGCTTACGAAACTTTGACCTTCGATGCTTTCGACATCCAATTGCCCGTATCCAGACTTTTAATTCAACTTACAAATACATACAACTTGGAGTTTTTAAACTTCGATTTTCGACTCTTGGGCTTCCCAATCGTGCGTCTTTAGAGATTCTCTACGTACAAAATCTTCGCGATCTCAGTAATATTCTTTTTGGATAAGTTTTAAAGAGCTCTTTCATTACGCCGGGAACGCCGCTATCGACTTAAAAGAAATTTTACTGTCATAACTTTGGATCCAGAGTTTCGCAAAGTCGGGCCGGCCGGAGGATCCTCGGACGAAAATTAAATGTATAATTATGCATGATTCTTATTCATGGCGGCCGGGTATCTGCAACTTATATCTTATTAGCCGTTATTCGAGGAGCTTAAGGTAATCCTCTTTTCTTTCAATAAGTTTCCAGGAAATTTTCGGATTTCTTTCGGAGCCTGTTCGTTACGGGGCTGAATTCGCGTAACTTAAATTATAGCTCGCGCTATCCACTCCCCTCGGGGGAGGTGGGAAAGTTATCTGTTCTTCTCGAGAACGATTTAAAATGTATCCAACGGGCGTTACGGCTGCAAGTTGCGAAAGTTAACTGGAGCGCGGGTATAAATTATACGCCTTTCCCATTCGAACGAATCAAATCCTTCAGTTTCGAAACGCGCTCTGAATACAACTAATTCCGCGTCGAACGTTTCCGCTCCCGTGCCGCTGCTCGCGAAACTTTTTCTTCCCGTTCCGCGGAGCCAGGCATTTTCTGGAGTGCGATTTGTTGCGAGCTTCTAGAATTTCATTCCTCTTTGTACACGTCCCTCTCGCGTGCTTTTTTTACCCGGTTCTTTCGAGCATTTCTTCTTTTTCTTCTACTTCCATTATTGTATCACTCTTTGCTTCCCCCGCGTTGTTTTCACGCGCGCCTTTTCTCAACATTCCATTCTGTTTCTTCCCGTTCTCGCGAGCCAGACTCCGGAACCCTGTCGACGATAACTTATTTGTAAACGAGAGATCCCGATTTGAATTACAATTCACCGCGAATCGCGTGATTGTGTTTCAGTTTTGTAACTTGAGTTGTCACACTTGAAGATCCAGCTTCGATGCTGTGAGAAAATTATCAATCAGAGGAAACGTCAGATATCACGTAGAAAATACATTCAAAGAGAATCGAATTAATTTTTACTCTTATCTTGGAAAATTACTGTTATTAGAATGCCTCCTTCTTTTAAACGTGCAAAGGTTGCTATTAGATTGTGTAATAATTTTGTGTTTCTTTGTGAGAATATCAGGTACTGCAAATTTTGTATACAATTTATTTGCCATGTTTATAATAAAATTCTTCAGATTTATTTATTAAAAAATCCAGAAACGTGTATATTTATTTCTTCGATGTTCTTGAACGACTTCTCGCGGAGAGAATTTCTCATTACACGAAATCAAATGAAACAAGGTCAGATGGATACAGTGATTGCAATATTTTACCTGCAATAATTTTATCGCGAGGAATATCAATTTCCATATGGTTACTTTTACTTTATCTCAACGTGAACAGTATTTCTCGTCATCCCTCGAATATAATAAAGTGAAATAAATTATTAAAATATAGCCATCTAGGCGGACGTATTACACAGTCTGTTATTTTCGTCGCCAGCAGACCTCGAAGAAATAAATTTCTGGCGCGCGTAGCAGGAAATACGAGCGAAGACGGCTTAAAGGTTCGCTGCTCGCGCCAGGGGAGCCTGAAAACAGGAAGTCCGAATAGTTGGTACGGCCCTGGGCAACGAAGCGCGAGCAAGTTTCTCGAGTACAAGTTTCTCCGCCGATTCACGGGCCACGTGTTGCGGATATTCGACATCGATCTGACTTGCAGTCGCGAGATAAGACAAACGGAACTTGAATTCCGTTTTCTCTTTGATCAGAGCTATGATTCGAACTTCCATTCAATACCGGGCGACGTGCTCCTGTAAACGAAGCCCCTCTTTTACATCGAGCCGATCGCGGTTTAGGAATCGTTTCGATCCTGCGTTTCGCCTCTTGTCAAACTTCGACGGAAGACGAAAGTTATTCGGAATTTTACGTCGACGGCTGTTTGCAGACGCGTCTGAAACATGCAACGCTGTCAAGGAGCTCATAATTTTTTTATTAACCAGCCTCGAGCTGCAGAAAGTTCGATGGAGGAACGTCTTCTTTTGGAAATTTTATTTCCTGCGCCCGTGAAACTTCCTCGATCCGGCGTGTTTACGAAAATATTCATTATCGAGTGCTATTAATATACAATAAATTCATATTATCTGAATTCCTTTAAATCGATCTAAAATATTGAATTGTAATAAAAGAGCATTGATCGAAATGTTTAACACTTTGACTGCCACGTCACCCATATATGGGTGACACGATTTACCATTATGATACTAGAAAAATTCATTCTCAACTTAAGACATTGAGGGAAATAAATTTCGATGGAATTTATGAATTTTAACAAGGTTACGAAAATAAGCACCGAAACAAGTTTTAGGTTAGACAGGGTGTTCGGCTACCCCTTGGAAAAATTTTAATGGTAGATTCTAGAGGCCAAAATAAGAAGAAAATCAAGAATACTAATTTGTTGATTGAAGTTTCGTTAAAGAGTTATTAACGTTCAAAGTCCCGCCTGTAGAACGGCAATTTGTCCACGTACTTGAATTTTTTTCTCGAATGTGCGTAGAAATTCGAGGGTACGTGTATTGACCAAAAGTGATTGCAATTGACCCCTGCAACTGAAAATAATTTTTTCAGAACGATTTGAAATTTTTTTTTCGCCAAAAAATTTGGGCACCTACCCATTTCGTTTTTGATTTTTAATAATTTTGTTTAGTGCTATACAGAAAAGTTGTTCAATGCTTTTTTGTAGGTATCTATGGGCTCTACTTCAGAAAAAAATTTCAATGAAATATATTCACTATTGTAGGAGTTATGGCTCTTTAAAAATTGGACCATTTCTACGAGGTTTTTGTTAGTTTTCGTAGTGAAGGAGCAACTTTTCGTATATTTTTGGAATCTCTACATATTCTCCACTAAAATACGCGTTGTTTGCATTTTTAAACTTCAAAATCGTCCAATCCGTACAGGAGTAATGATGTTTTAAACATACGCATGAAATATAAGGGAAAATATGTGATGTATGGTCAGACATTAGATTTTCAGTAATGAATTTTTTTCTCGGAACTGCCAAAAATAATTTTTTCAGAATGATTTGAAATTTTTTAATAACTTTTTAATGAAGCCCCTGTCAAGAAAGTGATATTCTTGATTTTCGTCTTATTTTAGCCTCTAGAATCTCCCATTAAAATTTTTCCCAGTGGTTGCCAAACACCCTGTATAGTTTACAGTTGTCTAAAATCAAAATTTTTTAACGTGTTAAATTGCTATTTCCCTTAGATAATAATTTTTTTGCTTCGAGTCAATCAGAAAATGGCTGAGGACATTAATCTGCGAATCACGCACGTGAAAGCTGCATACTTTGTTCCGTTTCGCGTACGAAATCGCTCGATAATTTAATCGTATTTACGAATCACGAATCTCTCGGTATGCTAACGATATTTTATTTACACCTGGCTCTCGTTCAAATTCGCCGCTCTACAGTTACAGATACCGTTCCCCGCGATGCTAATTCAATCCCCCGAGCCAGACCGACGTTATTCCGTAATGCATTCGACGCGATCCTTGGAAATAAATCCCACGACGCGGAATGAACTTCCTTCCCGTCGCTGACAAATGTTTTTTCATTCTTCTCCTGGGTGGTTATCGGGCGAACGTGCCGGAAATTTGGCGAATATACGACACGGAACACTTCCAGTAACGAGGCCTGCGCGCGCGCACACGAAAACCGTGACGCGGGTGTGGAAGAGACCGACTGAAAAATCCTGTTTCTCGTATTGTGCCTTCGGGCTGTCGCAAATATAATAGAGTTTTCTAGGGCGGGGAGGATGCTGATAGTTCGCTGCATTGTGCGCATTTGAGCGCTAGAGACGATATTCACGAACTGCGACTCCTTTAATGCTCCCCCGGTATAATGGATCCAATCGACCCTTCGTCGGGTTACAAATCATCGAAAGAGTCGCGTAATTAACGGAGCAGTTTCGTCTGGAATACGACAAATCGCTATTATTTCGAAAATTCTTCTTTCAACCCTTCGTTTCTACATTCAAAATAGTCCTTTTAATCAAATGAGAGCCTTTACTTATTGTTCTTGAATTGTGATTCTTAACACATTCGCGGACGACATTCAAATTTATGAAGCCACATTATCGTGCATTAAATTCTATATAATTTTTATTTTTTGAAATTATTATGTACTTCAATGTAATGGTCCATTTTTGCAGCTGATTAAAATTTATACTGTCCACGAAAGTATTAACTTTTTCTTTCAACAGACTCCTTTCAGAACATTGGTAGAATTGGTTGAATGAGAATTTATATTAGGCAGCTCTTTTATTATTAGAATCTGTTTGGTTGTATTCAAATCAAGAAACTTTGCTCCGAGATGCCATTGAAATAGAAACACATTTACTCAGGATTATACATTTAACTTAAAACGAGTAATTAATTTAATTTGAAATATCAAGTTTTATTCGCTGGACCTGTCTTCAAGTTCTTCGAACGCTTGCCAAGAATTTCAAGCCAGTTCCAAGATTGGAAAATAATTTTACTCGGCGTTTCTGTAATTACCAAGTTTCAGAGATTCGGAAAATAGAACGTAAAATACAGTCGTTTAATTTATAAAAAAAGTCTGAATCATTTTGGAAGATTTTTCGAATCATGACGTCCACGATAAACCAGATTTATTAAAATTCAAAGTGATAATAGGGGTGAATAAACGACAAGGTGCATCCGATATATGTTTATCAAGTTCTTCGATCGCTTGCCAAGAGTTCTAAGCCAGTTCCAAGATTGGAAAATAATTTTACTCGGCGTTTCTGTAATTACCAAGTCTCAGAGATTCGGAAAATAGAACGCAAAATACAGTCGTTTAATTTATAAAAAATATCTGAATCATTTTGGAAGACCTTTCGAATCATGACGTCCACGATAAACTAGATTTATTAAAATTCAAAGTGATAATAGGGGTGAATAAACGACGAGGTGCATCCGATATATGTTTATCAAGTTCTTCGACCGCTTGCCAAGAGTTCTAAGCCAGTTCCAAGATTGGAAAATAATTTTACTCGGCGTTTCTGTAATTACCAAGTCTCAGAGATTCGGAAAATAGAACGCAAAATACAGTCGTTTAATTTATAAAAAATATCTGAATCATTTTGGAAGACGTTTCGAATCATGACGTCCACGATAAACTAGATTTATTAAAATTGAAAGTGATAATAGGGGTGAATAAACGACGAGGTGCACCCGATATATGTAGGTTGCAGGCGCGACACAATCTTATTATAACATTTGCACTCGCAGTACTTCGTTAATTCGCCGCATGCACGTTGAGACACTCGAGCTGCAACGCATCTCGACGACGTATGCATCCTGCTCGTCGTTACAGCGCTTTCTGCCTCAATTAGTCCGTGAGATATTAAGTTATCGTAAGAGCAGCGGTGCACCGAGAGAAAGGATCTACTAGCATCCCGTGCATCGTAAACGGGAACCATCAACTCGCGAGATCTGTTTCGTATCTCGCTCTAAGTACCCGAGTACGGTACTCAGATACCAAGGACACGAGCGTAAGATCTAGTTTACCGAACCGTAGACGCGATTATAATCAAAAGTGCTTACCGGGAACGCCGAAACAAAACCTCCTTCGAGTTACACGTTGTCGAAAACTGCATAAACTCGAACAATACGTCGCGAGAATATGATCTGTATCGGTTAAATAAAATATATTTTTTAAAACTACAACCGTTATAAACGTACATAAACACTGTGCTTATGTTTTGGAGTCTAAAATTAAAGATTAGAGTTAATATTCGAGGAACATACTTTCGTTGCTAGTCTTAGGTAGAGTTTATCTTCCTTAACAGTTTTCTATAACCATAATATTATTGAGTATTTTTATATTTATCAGGAGTTAATTATACTTTGATATTCCAGTTTCTCCGGAAACAAAGTATGTACTGTTTGGAACACAGTGGTCCCTTGATTAGGTTCGCTACTTTTCTCTCGATATGGTCTCCACTTGAACTGCTTGAACAACAGAATAGAGTTGAAGGCCTGGTCATTAAATGTTCATATAGAGGAATAACCTGGTTTCCTCAAAAACATCAAAAATAAATATATTAAAAGGTGTAACGTTATTAACAAATCGACCTTCCTATTTTAAACTGGAGTTACAAATTAAAAATCGTACACTTTCTTAGTGTATGTGTCGTTGACAGTATTTTAACTCCAAAGTGCCATAATTTTTTTAATTATCAACATTTTTAATTTCTGGTGCTTCACGCCATAGTCATACTCGTGCAAAACAAGATGCCATTTTGTTCCTTTGATTCAGATTAAAGGAACGGTCGCAAACATACGCATCAGCAAGACACTTTTTCTTTAGAATACTTTTTTTAATCAGTCACAGTTCACGTAATTGTTATTATCTTACAAAACTAATTTGTATACTTTAAATGTTAGTAAATACGTGTGCCACAACCGATACACAGTTTTATAGTTTCTTTTTAAAAATAATTTCGAGAAAAGCTGAAAATATCACATTCTAGACATGAATACCCCCTTAAGGGTTAAACATCCTCTGGAAATCAAGAAAATTCCCCGGGGGAAAACGTGGATCGGACAGAGTGTGGCTCGTGGAAGGATTCTCTCGTATAACGAGTGCATACGATTCTTTTCGTTCGTTCCACACGCTCATTTCTCACCGGTTCCGGTCCAGGAACGGTTTGATCGATAATCCGGAAGACGCGCGCCCCGAAAGACGCTCGCTCACGGTGAAATCCTCGGATCGTCCATAGGCGAAGCCTTTGCATCTCCTCCTTCTACGTTTCCTCGGAGGAAAAGCCCCGGAGGTGGGCACGCGCAAATTGATTCCTTGTGTTCGCACTTAAGTGCCTTCTTATCGGTTGGATTTGGGGCCGGGCCAGCGGCTATGACAAATGGCTCGCGACGACGCGAGCGGAATCGCGAGGATCGAGCGGAGAACGGGTTCGACGCGCCAAAACGATTGCCTCTTTCCGATTCGAGACATGATTGCTGGATTAAAGGAATTCCTCAAAGGTCCGTTACACTCGGTTGTTATGCCACTGAATCCCAATGATTGCACGTATATAGCAAATTTTTATTTTTGTTACTTTAATGACAACCTTCAGTATTAGCAGGAGAAAATTAATTCAACTCGAAACGTTCTGAATCCATTTAATGCTTCACTACTTTTACCGAGTACTTATCTTTTCTCTTTTACTTGTTGCTATTCAAATTTCCTTTTATCGCTACTTGTCACACATTTTCAAACTAACACCGACGTGTTTGTATACTTTCTAACGAAGTTTAAACGCTTCTTCTTGTTTGCTTTCATAGCTTATTGAATGATCTAAGTTTGAAATAAAAAAGGGTTTCTTTTTACATTCTCCTAATGTTCTAGGCATTAGAAATATTATGCTCGAGGAGTTTTAGTGAAATTCGAGAAATTGGTAGTTTTCATTTCTATTGTTCGTCACGCCATTCGAATAATAAGTTTATAGGTAAGGTGTTATATCAGAATCAATCAGGTTTAATTTTTTCGGATGTCAACTTTTTAGTTCTGCACAGCAGAAACGAATTTCTAATTCAATTCGAAACGTTCTGGGTCTAGTACAAATATAAAATATTTACTGTAAAAATAAAATAGTAGTAACATTTTTACAGTACTAATTTTAGCGTTAAAAATGTAGTTTTAAATCCTTTTATTCGTAGCTAATTATATTTAGATACTGTATGGAATAATATTATAGTAGAGTTCCGATTGTCCGCCATATTTACCCCGACTGTTCTTCGGTAAATGGTATGGATTATATTTCACACAATAAAGTCACAGCCGCGTGCATCCATCAGTCGATACTGAACAATTGACGAATAAATCGTAGGAATCTTAATATATTTTATTTTTTTATTAATAAATTGTATTACTACATTATCCATGCGTGTGTTTATTAAAAATCGAAAACAAATTTTTAAGAAAAATCGACTGAGGGTGGGTGCAGTTTCGGCGAAATTAAACAATTTCAAATCGTTCTAGAAAAATTATTTTTAGTTGCAGGGGTCGATTACAATCATTTTTGGTTAATAGACATATCCCCGAATTCCTGTCCAATTTCCGAGAAAAAAATTCATTACTGAAAATCTAATGTCTGACCATATATCACATTTTTCCCTTATATTTCATGCGTATGTTTAAAACATCATAACTCCTGCACGGATTGGACGATTTTGAAGTTTAAAAATGCAAACAACGCGTATTTTAGTGGAGAATATGTAGAGATTCCAAAAATATTCGAAAAGTTGCTCCTTCACTCCGAAAACTAACAAAAACCTCATCAAAATGGTCCAATTTTTATAGAGCCATAACTCCTATAATAGTGAATATATTTCATTGAAATTTTTTTCTGAAGTAGAGCCCATAGATACCTACAAAAAAGCATTGGACAACTTTTATGTATAGCTCTAAACAAAATTATTAAAAATCAAAAACGAAATGGGTAGGTGCCTAAATTTTTTGGCGAAAAAAAAAATTTCAAATCGTTCTGAAAAAATTATTTTCCGTTGCAAGGGTCAATTACGATCATTTTCGTTGAATAAACATACCCCCGAAATCCTAACCATTTCCGAGAAAAAAATTCATTACTGAAAATATAATATCTGACCCATAAATGTTTCCCTGAAATTTCATGCGTACGTTTAAAACGTCATAACTACCGAACGGATTGGAGGATTTTAATGTTTCAAAATGCAAACAGCTCGTATTTTGATAGAGAATATGTAAAAATTCCAAGAATATTCAAAAAGTTATTTGTTAACCCCGAAAAGTGAGAAACCCCCATGAAGGTGGTGCAATTTGCAAATGATCTTAACTTCTACAATAGTGAATATATTTCATTGATCCTATATCGTGGCATTTCCTTGGTCTTCACTGGATTTCTGATCTTGATGTCCACCTCATTGTTGACCATCTATGACCATAATCCAACCATTATTGACCATCGAATGTACAATGACTCATTAAAACCATCACGAAGTCGAAGAAAATTAAAGTCTTCACACAGAGGCGAAGGATCCAAGGATCCCCTTACAATATGATGCACGATCTTCTTAACATTATTATTCTACTTTTAAGGAGTGTATCTGAAGATTGGGAGATACAAGAATCTTCCTAATTTGTTAATCTGTCTAAAACATTTTGTAAATTGAAATGTTCCAAATACAAATATCGTACCAAAATATTACACAAAGATTTTGTTTAGATGATAGAACATTTGGTTAGCGAGAAGTTCGTATTGTAGGTGTTTCGATAACCGAGATAGTTTTGGGATTTATAGTTTTACTGTTTTGCCATTAGAGTACAACTATACTCGGAACGCGTGTCTGGCAGTGGTTCCGCAAAACTCGGCTCTATTGCTAGTCCAGACGAGTGGGTGTAGTGGAGTAGAGTGCGCTATTGTTGGCGTCTGCGGGTAATTTTTTATTTTCTGAAGCGTTGCTTTCTCGAGAGTCGACTGCTCTCGCGGTAGGCCTCGAGAATTCTAGCCTACAAAATAATTCGTCGAGTTTCGCTGACGCGATGACGCTTTCGCTGAATTCTTTTATAATTCACGAGAAGTATCGCGCCGCGTCTAACGCCGCTACGAAAATGGGACGAAAGTTGCTCCAAAGCGTACCTGTTACAAACGTTATGGTGGTTTAGTTTCGCTTAACGCATCGTTCAACGATGCTTTCGCGAGAAAATTTATTTCATGTTCGTTCCACGTTAGAAACTTCAAATAAAAAAGTTCTATAGAAATTGTCATGAGACGTTCCTCAAGACTGATGATCGAAATATCAAAATTAAATTTTGCACTTACCGGTTAGATACTATTTAAAATAATATTTAATTATTCTTGACAATTTTTAATTTAATCGTATTAGAATTGAACGAGGATATGGTTGCTGTGTTTACTGTTTTACTTGAATTTGGGATGAAAGTTTATTTCGGGCATCCTCGTACGAGGCGTTCTTCAAGACTGGAGACCGAAATATCAAAATTAAATTTTACACTTACCGGTTAGATACTGCTTAAAATAATATTTAATTATTCTTGACAATTTTTTATTTAATCGTATTAGAATTGAACGAGGAAGATGGTTGCTGTGTTTACTGTTTTACTTGAATTTGGGATGAAAGTTTATTTCGGGCATCCTCGTACGAGGCGTTCTTCAAGACTGGAGACCGAAATATGAAAATTAAATTGTATACTTACCGGTTAGATACTGCTTAAAATAATATTTAATTATTCTTGACAATTTTTGATTTAATCGTATTAGAATTGAACGAGGATATGGTTGCTGTGTTTACTGTTTTACTTGAATTTGGGATGAAAGTTTATTTCGGACATCCTCGGACCGTCGGCGAGCGGCGTGTACAAAATAATGACGAACTTTCGCGAATGGCCCTTACAGCGTTTCGCCCCTCTTTCTCGCATTCATCCCTTTTCTCCGGGGGCTGGCTCGTAGTTAAAACGTAGGAACGTACACGCGAACGCTGGTGTGTGTTCACGGCGAATGAAAACCAGGTCAAGCGAGAAATCATTAGTCACTACTAGGATTTTCACCCTCCAGACTTACTTTCGCTGCGAATTTCGCGTCGGGCTTTACTGCGCTCTTCTACCGCCGATTCGTTATATCCATCATAAAAATGTGTACGCACGTGGCAGCTTGAAATCAAATGAGCAACGCAACGAACGCGTGGAGTGGAAGCGGAAATCAACAGTGAAATTTGTTTGCCGTTGGAAAAGAATGTACTCTGATGAATGTGCAGGAATATCAGAAAGTTAACCCCTTTATGCGGTGCATATCGTTTCCAATACACGTCGGCATCGAGCGTTTTATAGTGGCAAAAAAGGCTTGGCCATTCGTAAAAGAATAAAACATCCACGATCATTGATCCTTCAATGAATTGATTCAAAATTAGAAACAATTGTTAGAGCATTTTTAATTTGCAGAAAATACGAAAATCCTCCATTGTGCTTTCAGTGAATGTTTGTAAGAGCGAGTTCCGGGTTTGGAATCTCGAAAATTGTCACATGATTTGCATTTAAAAAATACATTAATAATTCGGGATGCGTCAGCTTTGTCTCGAGTCCGACCCTCGACGCGATCGATGTTCAGTTTCTATTTCTGCACGAAACTCTCCTGTCCGTCAACTTTGACAAATGACAGCTGTTCTATTAATCGTAAGCAGAGTCGGTTCAATTTAATCCTCGATCAACGAATAAAAATATTAAATTCTTTCATGGACCAACTTCCCGTTCACGTTTCATTCGTAAATTCGAATTCACGATGGACTGTTATTTCACACCGATCACGTTATGACTAGTAAACAAAATTTTTGTTTGACTCTATATTTGAATTTTATATTCTCGTATATATTGCACTGGTTCTTGTAGATTTTTTATTTCTTTGATATACTTATATATAATGACATTAATAATATACAGAATAAATATAGTTTTGGATCAATGTAATAAATTTTTTGAAGCACATTAATCTACTAGATTGTATTTAATAAATTTGTAATTTATATATATTTAAATACTGACTTGCTAGCCATTTTTCAAGTTGAAGCAACCTAAATAAAAAGCTTTTATTCGTCATTCGGGAATAAAATTTGTTCGATTCTGGTAGAAAGTCACTGAAAGCCCTCGATCCTCCGATTCCCCTGTAACCATACACGACGAGACGCTTCGTTTCGCGATGGCGTTAAGCAAGACGCTAGAACCACGCGAAAGAATTTCGTGAAAGGCGCACTTAACCCCGTTGACGAGTTCATTCACGAGGCTGAGGGTGCAGGGGCGTTAGAAGGGGGCTCAAAACGTGCCAGGATCTTATTCGCCTTCGTCGAGAAACGGCGGAAATGTTGTTCGCGCCAAAAGGGTCGCCACGACCCGGAAAATTCGAACGAGATAAAGCGTTCCGCTGAAAATAAGGAATCAGCCAGAAGCAAGGCTAGTGGAAATCAACGAAAAGTGGAGAATAGGACCTGGCTGCCGGAATTACTTAATGGCGGGATTTCCATTAAGGGGTTGGGATCGCCTTCGTCCTTACAAATACCACATTTTTAAGAATTTAGTACAAAAACATATTCTTGCGTCACAGCTAACCAATAAACACAGCCACAACATTTATGTATATACAAATTTTATTTTTTCAATTCGTTGAAAAGATATATGGTGGACAATAGTGTACCATCTACACGAATTTTTGAACGATATAAATATAAAAATATACTCCAGCAAACACATAATATAAATATAAAAATATACTGTAATAAACAGAGCCACAACATTAGTGAATATACAAATTTTATTTGTTCAATTCGTTGGAAAGAAATATGGTGGACAATAGTGTACCATCTACTCGAATTTTTGAACGATATAAATATAAAAATATACTCCAGCAAACACATAATATAAATATAAAGATATACTGTAATAAACACAACCACAACATTAGTGAATATACAAATTTTATTTGTTCAATTCGTTGAAAAGAAATATGGTGGGCAATAGTGTACGATTTGTTGAACACTGTAAATATAAAAATATACTGCAGTAAAAATGTATTTCTAAAATACAAATACAATTCTTTATTTACACGTAAGATAAAAACTAGCACGAAGTATTTACCACGCCTCTGTGCATGTATTTTTATTCCGCAAAAGTAACCTAGAATCGTACAAACAACGAGGATCCAAAACGGTATGGCGATACGTCAACGAGAACATACCAATGGAGAATGAAATCGAAACAGTTGCCCGTTTATTGGCGCAAAGGTTGCAAGAGAATTTTGAAAATACAGGATAGTGAACGTGACTCTCGACGGGTCAGGGAATTCGACGGGAAAACGAGCGCACAGAGAATTCGGAAAGTTTTCTCGGTGGGTCGGGCACGCGATTAAACGGTTGATCGGCGCCGAGGATCTCTGGCCCGCCAACACTCGAAACATCTCGCGGTGAAAGATAATAGAATTGGCCCGATTCGACGAGCTGGAAGTTAGTCAGACGAGTCGAATGAGCCAATATCAATTTCCTTGGTTGCGGCATTCCCGATGCCTCGCAGCCGTAGAATGCACGAGACAATCGAACCCGCCCTCGGAGTGCTTCGCCTCCCCAAACAATATAAAGTGAATTTCGTCCCCTAACTTTCCTCCTTCCGTGAGCCGTTCCCCTCTCTTAGTTTCGCGGCGCCAGACGATCCAGCCGGCGCCTCGAGTGCTATCCTGTTATGGGTGCTTGTTACCATTAATATGCGACGGGTTGCAGCTGTTTGCGATTTCACGGAGACACCAGGGTACGCTTCACCCGGGGCTTTTTGCACGCGTGTCTCGCGACTGGGGGTTTTCGAGTTGATGGCCACTCCGCGAGGGGAATCTCTTCTGTGGCCGTCGTTGTTCCAATTTTCCTGGGGGAAAAAAATTACGCGCGAGATTCAAGTAGCCTCGGTTGATGATGATAACCCATAAGCGACGAGACGTTTCACTGGGAAGCGAAAGAATTTAATTGCAAAGGCGAGGTGTTGGCTCTTTAACGAAAAGTACACCCAAGTTGCATAGAATGTCTTAACGTGAAGATAGACGTTCTTTTTGATTATTTAACGTAAAATATTACTCAAAATGAGGAGGAAGATTTCGATAAATAGAAAATGTGTCGATAACTTAATGCATTTTTGCTTGTATACGTTTTTTTTATTTGTTAATGTATTTATTAATTTTGGAACAGCACCGACTGCTTGGTCTTTTGTTAGTTTGTGGAATTGTCGACTGAATGGACAATTTTAAATGAAATATTGAAGTGGAGGATTATGTGCTAAGCCTCGAAGAGTTAATGCAGATAAATGAAAGTAGAAAACACAAATTTCATGCTTTTATGTTCAGCGTGGTTATGTCACGTTGAAAACATTGGTTCTCGTTCGATCATCGAAGTGAAGCTTTATTGGTATATTTGTTATTGGTATTATTATTGTATACTGTTTATATTATAAATTCTCCATCGGTTTTGTAATTGGATAATTGACCTGTTAATATTAATAGAAACAAAACAAAAAAACTACTTTGTAAATAGAAGTAACATAATACAGTAGTAGTATAATAAACAACATTTGGTGAAACTAAATGCTGAAAAAATTCATAAAAAAATAAGTTTCTTTCATTTATAGCAAATGCACCATTATAGTGTACGGAATTCGAGTGGGAATAATTGTACATATATGTATAATTTATTCCAGAGTACTCTTAAAACTAAATAGGGAATAGTATAATTTTCTAGTTTCATATTCGTCTGATAAAACATCTGTTTTTGATATTAACAGAAAAACCACTTTGTAAATAAAATTAAATACAGTATAATGAACAACATTTAAGAAAAATGAATGGGGAAAAAATCATAAAAGAACAAGTTTCTTTCATATATAATTCATTCCGGAGTATTAAACTGTTAAAACTAAATAATAAATAATATTAGGTTGGTCAAGAAGTTCGTAAATGTAACAGAAAGTAATTCTTTTATAATATGAACTATCTTTATTCAATAATTTCTCTATTCTAACTTATAACCTATTCTCTACTTTCGAACAACTTTATAATTTCTCGTTCCTGAAAATCTCTCTATTTTCCACAAAAAACTATTCAAGGGCCATTTGATAGCCTCTTAGGAATCGAAGGAATTTTGCAGAGAGAGAAACAGATGATACAACATTTTTATTTTATATAAAAGTACCACTTTTGGTACATGCGTTGTTTGATTACATTCTCTCCATACATTTTACATACATTTTTATTGGTTTGCATCTTGATTCCTTTTTTATTTCATTTGTAAAATTATGCCCAAATTATAAAACAAATCTAATCTTCAAACTTTTTTGTTATTATTTTTGGTTAAATGTTCGCTATTGATTGGCCATGTGCTTTTAAGATTTGATCTGAAGTTGCATTTCAGACTGTCTGAAGACAAGTATTGCCAAAATCTGCAGTAGTAAGAAGTAGAACTAACCAAACAAGGAGTGAATTAATTATAACTATCAAAACAATATAGCTTAGAGATTTACAGTTAAAAATATTTATTTGGCCCTTGTGCACAACATTTCGAAGAAGGATAGTAATTAAAATCACTATAATAAATCCATAATACCATAAATATTTCGAATTTTCATATCTAGAAAAAATTAAGGGAAAATATACGACATTGGTCAGCCACACTTTCAAGTAGTAAGGCGTATAACGAGTCAGGCAAGGAGTGAATCGGTTTCGACTATCTCTCTACGGTCGACATTAATTATTCTGCTATCGAAAGGTTCATTTATAATTGATAAACATCTAATATGGAATGGACATATTCCTCCCCAGAAATCCTCATTGATTAACTATTGATTAACCATGGGTTTTTAAGATGTGATCCGAAGTTGCAATTGAGAATGTCTGAAGACAAGTATTGCCAAAATCTGCACATATTTTTTGTCCAACCCTATATTATTGCCCAGCTTCATATTCGTTCGAAGAAACTGCATTGTAAATCAAATGAAACACAGTAAAGTAGAAGTAAAATTTGTTAAAAATAAATAGAAAAAATTCCACAAATTTCTTTCCATTTACATAAAACGAATACGCCATTATAGTACACGGAATACGAGTGTAACTGGTACTTCTTTCCTCGAGTCTTCCAACGATAGCATCTCGAGCGCGGACAATTGTTCTCCGAATCGACGGTATCAATTTATCACAATTACGCCGTAAAGGCAGCACGATCAAAGCAACACGGGGGGGGAACGTGTCCCCGTCGTGAGCTACCAAATATTTGCCAGGAACGTTACAGGCGACGCGCCGCGAATGCAGACGACGGGATTCCCCTGGTTTTCAATTGTGCGTCTTTCTTTTTCCGCCGTCCTGGCCTCCGGTGCACGTCTCCCTCCCCCCTACCCCCGGCGGGTTGACGTACGCGGGCCGAATGCACAACGGGGGGAACCGACTCGCCCGGCGGCCATTTAACGTCCCACGGATTGAAACTCAGCCGAGTAATATTTTTTCCGCGGCTGAACTTGATTAAATCGCCGACCGGGCGGGACAGTCCTTTAAACGAGCAAACAGAACGACGGGTTACACGGCGGTTCTCCGCGGACGCGCACCGATGCCCGACGCTCACGGCGTCGACGGCCGCCCGGGCAAATGCAATTTTATGCCTCGGTTTTCCTCGTTTCATCCGCCTCCTCCCTCCCCCTCCCACGCTGTCGCACGCGCCGCGTACTCGTTCGTCCTGTCGCCGGAAGAGATCCTCGAGACTTTCCGCGGCGGTTCGCGAGAAGTGGCCGCACAGGGATCCCACCAGCCAGGATCCACCGCCGAGTTTGTGGTCTCGGGGTGAAACGAGTCCGCGGGAAACCGTTAGCAGGTCGGGCGTGTTCTCAACGATGTCACGGTCGCGTGAAGACGGCGTGGGTGGAAACGTCTGACGACGGCTGGGGCGAACTTTTCATTTACCGTTCGTACGACGGTTAGAGCGGAAGGACAACCGCGAGTGTCGACAGCGAGCCTAGCTTTTGGTCTGAATCAACTACGAAACCGCACAAATCTGTGCTGTAAAACAGAATTTCAGTATATTATTGTTTACTTCGACACGGCGTTGTGAAATTAGGATTAAAAAGTCGTTCGTTGAACATGAAAGGGTATAGCCGAATAAGGGGGTCAAATGTGCCCTTGAACGAAATGTGACATACGATGGATCCATCGATAGAGCATCAAGAAAAAACGTTCTGTGCCAAATTTTAACCCTCTATCTTGTTTGGAAGGGTAGTTATTGAGAAAATTCGGATTAACGATTTTCTGCCTATTCCCCCTATTTAATCGAGTACAAAAATTATGAAAAAAATCTGGTGCATTGCGACTATTGAGATACGTGTTTGAGAATTTTTTCCGATTTTTCGATTTCAAATCCTAGGTGTGAAAAATTAAAAACGCAAAAAAACGCAGAAAAATACCGATTTCGTATTGAAGCTTTCGAGACACTAGATTTATATAATTACTGTAAATGCATATTGTCATTGGTTATGTCCCTGAATTTTTTCAGATTTTTTGGCAGGGTACGCCGTAGTAGCAAAAATGAAAAACCGAATTTTTCGGCGTTTTTCGCGTGAAAAAGCAACTTAGACTTTGAATTTTTGTATTCCCTTTAATAGATAACTATATTCTGTGGTTTTAAACATTTCCATGTTGAGTAAAACAGTGTATACAAGAAGAAAAGCAAAAATAAGTCAAGAAAAAAAATGTGCTATGCGCGTTGTATTCAGAAGTATCAGCATTATTTCCAAGAGCTGCGATGGTGCAGTGAGTAAGATGCTTGGCTGCGAGACTGCTGCAAACTTTTTGACGCGCGTTCGCGCCCTGCTACGGTACATTTTTTTTTATTATAATAATTTTTTTTTTTTCAATTTCTAACTAAACGACAATGAAAAACTATTAGTTTATTAATATTTAAAAAATATTTTTACCTAAAATATACGCAAAAACAATTATGGAGCAGTTTCTATTCCATCATTTCTCTAGTCGTATATTTGCTTAAATACCCTACTGTTTCATTTTTTCTACGTTAAATGAATATACGTACTTAGTTTTAAAATGGCATACCTTTAATAACTTTGAATAGTGGAAGAAGATTTCTTCAATAAAAAGAATATAAGCAGCCTTTGTCGAATGGGAAGGAAATTCCTATGTATATTGAGGTAGTAAGACACTAAACGCGTATCTGGTCGACAAAGCGAAAATGTGGACATGTGTAACGGAAAGGGATAATAAGAGAACAATTTCTCGTCTAAAATAAGTAATTTAGACTGCCAATAGACGCAAACATTCATAAACCTTGCACATCATAAATCTTGTCATCATGATATCCGTAACTATATGCAAAGACTGCTAATGTTCTTTTTATTGAAGAAATCTTCTTCCACTATTCAAAGTTATTAAAGGTATGCCATTTTAAAACTAAGTACGTATATTCATTTAACGTAGAAAAAATGAAACAGTAGGGTATTTAAGCAAATATACGACTAGAGAAATGATGGAATAGAAACTGCTCCATAATTGTTTTTGCGTATATTTTAGGTAAAAATATTTTTTAAATATTAATAAACTAATAGTTTTTCATTGTCGTTTAGTTAGAAATTGAAAAAAAAAAAATTATTATAATAAAAAAAAATGTACCGTAGCAGGGCGCGAACGCGCGTCAAAAAGTTTGCAGCAGTCTCGCAGCCAAGCATCTTACTCACTGCACCATCGCAGCTCTTGGAAATAATGCTGATACTTCTGAATACAACGCGCATAGCACATTTTTTTTCTTGACTTATTTTTGCTTTTCTTCTTGTATACACTGTTTTACTCAACATGGAAATGTTTAAAACCACAGAATATAGTTATCTATTAAAGGGAATACAAAAATTCAAAGTCTAAGTTGCTTTTTCACGCGAAAAACGCCGAAAAATTCGGTTTTTCATTTTTGCTACTACGGCGTACCCTGCCAAAAAATCTGAAAAAATTCAGGGACATAACCAATGACAATATGCATTTACAGTAATTATATAAATCTAGTGTCTCGAAAGCTTCAATACGAAATCGGTATTTTTCTGCGTTTTTTTGCGTTTTTAATTTTTCACACCTAGGATTTGAAATCGAAAAATCGGAAAAAATTCTCAAACACGTATCTCAATAGTCGCAATGCACCAGATTTTTTTCATAATTTTTGTACTCGATTAAATAGGGGGAATAGGCAGAAAATCGTTAATCCGAATTTTCTCAATAACTACCCTTCCAAACAAGATAGAGGGTTAAAATTTGGCACAGAACGTTTTTTCTTGATGCTCTATCGATGGATCCATCGTATGTCACATTTCGTTCAAGGGCACATTTGACCCCCTTATTCGGCTATACCCTTTACCGTATATTTCACGTTGTACAGGGTGAATCATGCATTTGAGTAACTGATATCATAGTGAAGAAAATAATTATGGAGAAACTAAAGTCACAGAAATAATAGATGGTGTGGTACCATTCTAGTTTTCATACAGTTTTTTTTCTATTTATATCTTCTTTCTTGTCTACAAGCTTCTAAACGGTAGAATTTGTGTATTTCTACGTACTTTTACCCCAATAATGGACACGAATGCCAGTGACATTGGTATAGTACGTCACTGTTTCAGTTATAGCGGACATTTAATCGTTCTTCTAACTGTTACGAAATGAAAACATGTGAATTCAGATGCTCCTAATTTAATTGAAG
Organism: Colletes gigas; assembly: GCF_013123115.1. Classification (NCBI taxonomy): domain Eukaryota; kingdom Metazoa; phylum Arthropoda; class Insecta; order Hymenoptera; family Colletidae; genus Colletes; species Colletes gigas. Next base: position 3,349,912 of record NW_025106646.1, read on the forward strand.
TGACAGCATCCGATGTTCAGCTGTGTTTTATTACGTTTCTCTGTAAAACAACTGTATTTTTCAAGTTTACAAGCATCTAATCGTTATTTTTGGCGTATTTCTACATACGTTTACTTCAATAATATCAGTGATATTGGATAGTCACCTAATTCGAGTTTGCAATTGCATGTCTCACCCTGTATGTGGAATCAAATTTAAAAAATTGTTTAATACTAGAACTACCGAAAATTATAGTATTTATTTATACCAAAGAAATTAAAATGATAGATACGTGAAGGAATGTACAATGCAATGGAAATTAATGTTTGTTCATTCTCTTATAGAAAATTACTTTAGAAGTTTTATTAAAAATTACAAATGGGACATTTTTACTGCTCTTGTAGTTCTGGTGTTAATGATATATTTAACTGATACTCATCGTTGATATTGAAAGAGTTAAAAGATTAGAATATTTGACAAAATATTCCTAGCTTCTTGCCTCGTTGAATTATTCTCTGCCACTAACTCGACTTTTCTTTTCTGTTTCAGGTAAGTGGCAAAAGCTTAATGTTGACGAATAAGTAGCTAATTTCCAAAGAAATATCTCATCACAGGTATTTATTATAATCACTAATCGTTAACAAAAGAAATCTTAGACTATCTTGTGAGTAAATAAACAGAAAATTTTGAAAATTAATCAACCATACAGTCGCCGTTGGTTTTCTACGGTTTATTGCTCTCTTTCTATTAATTGTTGGTAAAGTGTGAGCATATTTTTTCAAGCTTCCTCTACGAAAATAAGGTTATTTCATGGACGGGGCGTTTTATAATTGACATCATAATGAGTTGTTAAAAGCCGCGGCGGCGTTGCCCGTTGCAGGTAATTGACTTACGCGTCCAGCTACTACGGTCACCGCTCTCACGTTATATTTCAATGAACCTCCGTTAACGCGTCTCGGGCGTGACAGTATTCATTTGCAATTTGAAACCTTTTGCTTTCCCGCTGGTTATAGAATATAACAGGAGGGCGTTGTTGTCCGTTAAAATTTCCCCACCACCTCCAACGCGATTTTACATTTTTCGATGTTTCGAAGCGCACTGATTTTAAAAATGCAAAAGATGACGTAACATTGGCCTCTGTTTTACTTTAAATCTCAGAAATAATTGAATCGAAAGTAACAAAATCGAACACAATTCGGTTGAAAAGTTTAATGCAACGAGTCTGTAAATAAAATATGTTGAGCATGAGTATTTTTAATGGCAGTGTCACATATAGTAGGTAGAAAAACATCGTTGAAATTCATACGTGACGTTAGCTTTTCACGAAAATTAGATCATTATATTTTTGAATGAAAATTTTATTAACGAGGCTACTTTTACGTCGAAACGTAATTTCCAGTCTTTCGAATATTAATGGACTCGCAGTTGTCATTATCGCCATTATCCTTATTACTAATGGAACACTCTATTTCAATTCTTAAAATTACCCTCTTAATTATATTTAGCTTGATCCTATTTAACTACTCTTCCGCGACTCTCTGTAAATAAAGAATCTAATTGTTTCCTGATGCGACAACTTTATCTGGATCCTTCGGTACAAAGGCTGCCGCGAGCCTCTTTCTTTTCTCTGCCAGCACAAATTCCCTATCATTCGTCGTAAAGCTAATTATCAGAAATTTCTGTTAAAAATCCTAAGCAAACGAGATGGCTTTATTTTCACTTAAAAGTAGCTCTGGCTAAGTGGTGCATTTTAGTTTGTTCGAAATGTTCGAAGGTAACCAGTACCACTAGCTTATTTTTCAATCATAAGTAAAAATACATTACTCTTTTCTAAGATCATTGGCAAACAAAACAACTAAAACTAAGTGATTCGACTTTTAAAATAGACAAAAAGAAACTGCAATTAAACAATTTTCTGCTTACGTATTCAAAATTATTGTCTTTCCCCAATTGATTCTCGTGCAAGCTCAATATTTCGTTGCTTCGAGGCTCGTTTGTCGTAACATGAACACTGAAACACTTTTGGTTAACAAACGGGGAAAAATGTTCTTCGAGGGCTAGGATGTATATAAGTGAAAAATGAAAATGGCGTTGTCATCGCCGTCAGAATCCGAAAATTCATCGTTTCGACGGCAGACGGGACACCGTAATGCATCTGTTGCGTTCTTTCTTTCCATTTTCGGTCGATTTCGATGCATTTTCCGTGCGAAATCGCGAGACTCGTCGTGCCCCTAATAAATCACTCCGGGAACGAAATGCGAAATTTACGAATCGCGTATCAAAATTCTATATACGCTCGATGCACTTTTCCGGGCGCACGTGGCCGCGTTTCGGGGCAAAACAAATCTCAACGTTTTAATTTAGACCGCCGCGTAGCGTTATGCGCCGATACGTCGAGGAGCAGAGACTAGCCCAAGCGTCGTAAATCCAGAAATTAATAAACGGAATAAATTCGACGATTTACGAGCAACGCGCGTGGCATTTATAATAGAATCGAAGTTCTGCTTTCGAAAACACACCACCGTAAAATTTCTATCGATGAACGCATTCCGACGATTGCGTAGGTTTTGTCAGCGACGATGAATGGAAATGTATGAAAAATATAAATATTGAAGGATGTTATAAAAATTTAATAAGTTACAGCAACACATTGATCCTGACAAAGCTATGACAAAGAAACTTATTGTAAAAATAAGTCTTAGAGTTTGTTAAAAAAATATTTTATCGAATACTGAATAATACAATTTTTCTACTTTTCGTGTCGTCGAGAGCGTCTCGTCGCATTACGTTTGACGTTTTATGCAGAAGTATCTAAAGGAATGAAATGCATAATTTATGTAGTATATGGGCAAACGTGCGACATCTGTACATATAAAAATTAATGCCCGCTGTGAGAATTATTTTACTCACGAGTATGTGTTTTCGGTAATATTTTAACTTGCAGTAACATTTCTTATTATTACTCTTCATTTATATTTTTATCTAGGCTAGCTTTTCACGAATATATTTAATATTTATTGATCTCGAAGAGGATTCTTGAATTTTATATACTTAAATAATAAATTCTTCGTTTTACAATGAAAATTCCAGCTCGAATGGAATATTCAATGTGGAGTTAAAATTCTATACTCTTAAGTCTGTTCGATCGGTCGTCTGTGTGCGTTATACGCCTACGAGTGTTCAATGTATACGTTTCTTAAGGTGTAAAAAGTTTTCCCGCGCGCGACAAAGTCGATCGTAGTCAAAGGGTTAAAGTTTACTCCTCATTATAAATCATAACACTTGATCGATCACTAGCCAAAGAGAATTGTACTTGAAATTAGCGTCGAGATCCTTTCCTCTGGGTTGCCTTGGACTCGCTCTTTCCTCGTTTTTCACCCTTCGTTCTTCTATCAGTAAGGTACATCCTGGGATTTTTACCATCTCGAGAGGCAAGGAAAAGCTCGCGTGAGCCTTTGAAATGACGGTTTTCTCATCTTAAGTGCCCGGTGCACCTATCTCCTAACGCCTGCTGGGAGCTGGCAGCTTACGTTTAAAGGATCCTCTTGCTTCTTCCTCTTTTCTCGCTCTTTCCCTCTCTCAATCCCCTCGTCGCCACTTCCCCTGTCCGGTGTTCGTGCCATTAGACGATTCCGGTTCTTCCAGAATGTTCGCAATAATGTTACAAGCGTCACTGTGGCTGGAACAAAAGGCAGCCCTTTGCAAATGTGCCCGATCTTATTAGCCGGGATAGTTCTTTCCAGAGAAAGTGCCGGGGAAGGATTTTTATCGCATTACGGAGCCATCGTACTTACCCGTACCGAATGCCTGTTCCGCGAGCGTATCAAAGCGACTCGAATAATCGAATTAAAGCAGCGATATAATTTTAATAGCGAACCTGGCCGTCGAGAAGGAGACGGGGTCCGTTAACGGAACGGATCGAGTTCCTTTCGCCATTACGCCCTCGTCTTTCTTTTTACGCTCATCGCCGTTTCCTGACTTCCTCGTCTTAGATGTCGCCAGGCAACTCTCTAATTAAGATTTTCTTTTACCGAAGTCCTTCCGATCGCGCGAAAATTCTTCGACTGATTTCGTCCGCGTTCAAAGACTGTCATTTGGGTCCCTCAAGGAGTTGCAGAAATAAAAATAGACTGTATTTGACGAGAGAGACGAAGACGACTTTAAAAATATGTGCTTGGAGTAAAAAAGAGTCGATTTTTTTCTTTCTATTGACACATGAAATAGACACGATTGAACAGTCCTTAAGAAATCTAAAACTATCCTTTCAGTGTATTACACTCACAATCATTATTTTACTAACTTTTATGAGAGATAACATTTTTCAATTTTTGTGTTATTTTTCTTCATATAGTAAATTCTTTTTGTACTGAAGGATTTTTCTATTACATTATTACTATTTTAAATCTGCATGATAAAAATAAACAAAATAAATTAAACTGCTATTTTTGTACGTTGACTGACGTTTCAAGAGCGAGGTCAACGCGTATGATTAATGTAGAATTTAATGTGTTCCAACTATGGTCGTTATTAATTTGCCTATAATTGCTTTGAGGGTCTGGCGCGACAAAGTGGGCTTTCGGGACTACTTGTCGATGAGCGCGGTATTAACTTCCGTCGTTCTAAACATTACGCTGTCGGTTAACGAATCGACGGTGAAATTAATGTCATCGGCAAAGCTTTGATAGGAACACCAGCCTCTGTGTGGGCGTGTGTGCGAACAGCACATATGATCCCGCGAACCGTTTGACGAATTTCAAGCATGCATCGGGCCGATGGTATCGATGCTTCGATTCGTTTCCTTGCAATTGTGAATCAATCCACGTGTACCATCGCAAACTGATATTCGCGTATTAGATACCATCCACGGATTAGTTCCACTCGTCTGATATTTCCCTGTCTTTCTACCCACGAAAGAAAGTATGTTCTATGGAGAATTTTATTCACGCTTGAAAACAACTTCGGTTTGTCACGCGTTTCGATAGAAATACAATATTTATTCCGAAGTCTGATTCTACATAAACGGAGGTATTCGAAACGGTTGAATAGAATTGTAATTGGGTAGAGTGCAGTACGAATGAAAGCTTCGATCTAAATCGAAACAATTTGTGTGCGATAGAAATGAAGGGGCATCCAAAAACCCAATTTGCCACAATTTAATCCCTGGTTGCATAGAGCGATGACACGTTTAATGCTTGTCTGGACTGTTTGATTCGAGAGCAAACGTTCATAATCCGATATTCGATTTTGACGTAGCTGGTGGACTATTGTTCTTTTTCTGTTTGTTCCTTGTGTGACGTTTTAACGTACAATTACTGTAATATCAAGCTCTGAGAATATTAAGCACTAACAAAATTATAGAGCTTCTTGCTTTCTATAGACATATTGTTTCGATCCTCAAACGATCCTCTATATGTTGTCAAGGAGAAAAAAAACAAATTCTCAAGATTAGATGTCAAATAAAATAAATCTAGACATGACTCTTGAATTTTAACGAATCTCTAAAAATAATTTCTATTACTATTATTTGGTTCTTTTTCTGTTTGTTTTTCGTGTAACGCTTTAACGTCCAATCACTTCAGCTGATATTAAACACTAACAAAATCATATTTCCTGCTTGCTATAGACTCTGTTTCACTATACATTGTAAACTCTCTCGTACAAAATGATACAAAAGTATAAACAAAAATATGTTGTCAAGGAAAGAAACACAAACACACTGATATAAATTTCATTATAGTCTTGTCCATAATTGCATTCGTTTCTAAATAAATAAAGTCATCCTGGGTAGAAAATGACCCACATATGCATAACATAATTTTTCATTAAGCAGCCAAGAAAATTAATTCTCAAAATTAGATGTCAAGGAAAATGAATCCAGACATGACTCTTGAATTTTAACGAGTCTCTAAAAATAAATCTCATCACTGTGAATAGTTTGCAATTGTCTAAAAGTGAAGTTTTGGTTTCGTGGGTAATTTGAGGGGTTTGGTACGGCAATGTTGTGCTGAAAATCAGAAATCTAATCGTTCGAATAGTTCAGCGAGCCACTGTATCGCGATGTTATGGTACCAGTAATCGTAATGTCTGGCCCGGAAGCTCTCCCATGGCGTATATTGCGTCCAGAATTCGGTATCCCGGGGGCCACTTAAACTTAACATCGTCTTCCGGCCGGGCAGCCCACTTTTTCCCCCGGTCCATTGTACAGCGCATCCTAAGCGCAACCGTGCACAATTTCTCCCCCCTCTGTGCACTCGCGACAAGAGATAAAGCCGAATATAGAGGTAAAAAGAGAAAAGGATAGGAAGCGCGACGAGGTTGAGAAGTGGTATATGACTATGATAGTCCGTTGCATATTTCAGGATCCACTTGGCGAACCGGTGCACTCGCGAGAGTCTCAACAGTTCTCTCATACAAGCTCAAACGTGGACGAGCTAGCGTTGCCTCGCGATCGGCAACCTGCACGATTTTACTCTCGGTTTCTGTAAAAGCTCTCGAAACTGCCGTGACTTAACTCGTCCCTAAACGGTGCCATTACCGCCATAACCGAAGTGTCACCGTGGTTGGCTGATAACGTATCCGGCGTGCCTTCAAACGGCATATTATGGCTTCAAAAATTGCAAATCTTTTTTCTCCTTTGCCATAGCAATTTTTCTTTGGGATAATAGAGTAAAGATCGTTCGACTTTTTCTGTGATTTTCTTATTTGCATGGATAGGTTTGTATAGAGAGTTTGCAGACCTATGTAGTCATCCTCGAGTATAGTATTTTTCTCAGTCAAAAATTTTAAAAATTGTGAGAATTAAAGGTTAACCACTCTAATAATTTTACATATTTTCAATGTCTATACAGGGTGTTCGGCCATCCCTGGGAAAAATTTTAATGGGAGATTCTAGAGGCCAAAATGAGACGAAAATCAAGGATATTAATTTCTTGGCTGAGGCATCGTTAAAAAGTTATTAAAAAATTAAATTAAAAAATTTCAATTCATTCTGAAAAAATTATGTTTAGTTACAGGGGTCAATTACAAACATTTTTGGTGAATACATATACCCCTGAAATCCTACCTACTTTTGAGAAAAAAATTCAAGTAGGTATTGAAATTTTTAGACGAAATTAATAAATTTCAGATCGTTCTGAAAAAATTATTTTTGGTTGCGGGGGTTAATTATAATAATTTTTGGTGAATACACATACTCCCGAATTTCTATCCACTTTCGAGAAAAAAATTCCTTACCGAAAATCTAATGTCTGACCATGTATGACATTTTTCCCTTAAATTTCATGCGTATGTTTAAAATATCATAACTTCCGAACGGATTGGACGATTTTAAAGTTTCAAAATGCAAACAACGCGTATTTTGGCGAACAGTACGTGGAAATTCCAAAAATATTCGAAAAGTTGTTCTTTGGCCTCTCAAAGTGAGAAAACCCCCATAAAAATGGTCCAATTTTCAAATAGTCATAGCTCGTACAATAGTCAATATATTTAAATGAAACTTTTTTCTGAAGTAGAGCTAATAAGTACCTACAAAAAAGTGTTAGACAACTTTTCTGTAGGATGTCAAACAAAATTATTAAAAATCAAAAACGAATTTTCAAGAAATATCGACAGGTGCCTATTATTCGGCGAAAAAAAAAATTTCAAATCGTTTTGAAAAAATTATTTTCAGTTGCAGGGGTCAATTGCAATCACTTTTGGTCAATACACATACCCTCGAATTCCTACGCACTTTCGAGAAAAAAATTCAAATAAATTGCCGTTCTACAGGCGGAACTTTGAACCTTAATAACTTTTTAACGAAACCTCAATCAACAAATTAGTATTCTTGATTTTCGCCTTATTTTGGCCTCTAGAATCTCCCATTAAAATTTTTCCCGGGGTGGCCGAACACCCTGTATATTAAAGTAATTGTATGCTTTATGAAAATAAAATTGAAAAGATCAGATTGTTCGTAACGCTTAGAGCATTTTCTACGTTTTCATTTATTTTCGTTTCTCGCATAAAGTACAAGTATATAAAGTAGCAAGTGCGCAGGATATTTATTTTCTTTTCTGAATGACGTTGTTTGAATAATCGCTTAAACGACGTCCGGATGATCGATATTCTCCTGTCTTTTTTACATTATCGAAGACGCAGACGTATGGAGAAGGAATTATATGGAAGAAACGCGATGGTAGAGCGGATTTTTTGTTAAATGGTCGTTTACGAAGATTTTCGTTACAAAAATATTTCTAACTCATTGTGAACAAAATATTGAAAAGAAATAATTAAATACTATCAACTATAGAACGTAGTAGTAAAATCGATTTAATCTGTTTTTAATTTCCCATCGATAAACAGAAAGATAATTCTTCAAAAAGTTTCTTACATCACTTCTAACTGTGATACAAATATATATGTATTTGTTTTTTCGTATTCTTTAGTATTCTTAGAGATAAATAATTCATCCTTGCTCCTCGCTGTATATTTACGAAGTCTCCATTATAACTTTGTCGCGCGCGCGATTGTTACCGGGATTCGTCGACAGAGATGTCTGTGGACAAGAGACGTAACAGTCTCGTTCCGCCTGGAGGTACAATTCGTGTTAGTTCACCTTTAACGCGTCTACCTGGCCGAGTTAGGAGACGAATCGTTAGGTTACTGAACCCGCGGGCATTATTATTGCAACCGGATCCAACGACCATTAAACAACGAGACAACGACGTGTTGTGCGCACCCGAACCGTTCACCATGGATCACGTCCGCTTAGTGAAATAACGATCGACGTTCTCATTTGTACTTCGGATTATGGGGCTTTGATTAATTCGATACGCGATCCCTAGAAATTACTTTCTCCGATTTATCATCTTTGCGAATTTAAATCGTGATTCCTCCATATAAACGAATGTTTTCATAAAAAAAATCTTGAATTTCTACACTGGAATACTTGGGGTCTTTTCATAACACCGGCAATATTTGAATAAATAAAAAATGGTTTATTTTACGAAGACACTTTCTGTAAAATTTAAGCTAGACTCTGAAACGAAAGAAAGAGATTTTTGATCGAAATGCCCACAAAATTTTAAAAGATACGATATAATTAAATTAGAAAAATACTGTTACATACTTTGAAATAAATCTCTGGAAATCGTAGGAACCACGTTTAGTGGAAATTATTATTACACATACCAGTTGCTTACGAGTTTAATGCTTTGACTGCATCATCCACATATTACAGAACTTTTAATAGTGGAACTAAAACAATTAATTCTCAAGTTGAAATGCTAAAAAAAATAAATTTGAATAAGCTTCATTAATTTTAATGAAGATACGAAATTAAGTACTACGACAAGTTTTAAGTTATGTAGTTTACAGTTGTCTAAAATCAAAGTTTTGTCTCGTAAATAATTCTACGGTTGTGGACTGGCAGTCAACGTGTTAACGATCATTTTCATTTATTGTCTTAACAAACAAGTTGTTCTTGTTATAATAATCCTTACAGTCCACTTACACTACCGGCCATAAGTGTTTGCCCACCTTCAAATTTCGTTACTATTCAAATGGCAGGCATTTTATTGATATGAAAATGTCCGTATCATTAAATCCTAATTATAAGACTAATAAAAACCATCCAAAACTTTCTGTACATATACAATCAGGTACTGTAAATGAGTTTACAATTTTTTATGAAAAACGACAATTTTAGAGTTCAGGTAAAAAAACCCATTTTTCTGAAGTTTTTATAACGGTTAGTAGGGAATATGAACGCAGGTAGTACGGGCACCTTATTCTTCTTAAATTTCCTACTGCATTTCATTCTGCGTTAAACTTTCGTAGAGTAAACAGTTGATTTTCACGTGCTTAAAGAATTTTGCGAAAATTTCAAATAATGTCGGGGAGAAAAGAATTATCGATTGAAACACGCGCTCTAATAGTGTCCCATCATAGTATCGGAAGAAGTAATAGAGAAATAGCAAAGCTATTGAAGTTAAACCGTAAAACCGTGGACTATAATGTTAAAAAATATAAAGATACTGGTAGTTTATCCAACAAAAAGCGATCAGGACGGCCAAAAATAACCACACCAGCAGAAGATCGGGTAATTACAATAATAAGCAAACGTAATAGAAGAAAAACGGCACCGGAAATTACAGCTGAAATAAATGCATCTCGCCTTGAACCAGTAAGTTTGACAATAGTTAAAAGGCGCTTACGGAAAGCAGGTTTGCATGGACGAATTGCTATGCGAAAACCCCTTCTACGCAAACAAAATAAAGCAAAACGGTTAGCCTGGGCAAGATCGCATAAAGATTGGACATTGGAAGACTGGAAAAAAGTGCTCTGGACCGACGAGTCTAAGTTTGAGGTATTCGGCTCCAAACGGAGGAACTTTGTCCGAAGATCGGCAGGAGAACGAGCCCTTGAATCCTGCATATCACCTACGGTAAAACACGGAGGAGGATCGGTTATGGTTTGGGGTTGTTTCGGAAGCACATCAGTGGGCGACTTAGTCAAAATAGATGGCATATTGAATAAAGAAATTTACAGAGGAATTTTGGAGACGAATGCCCTTCCATCTGGAACGCGACTAATCGGTGAAAACTTCGTGTTTCAACAAGACAATGACCCCAAACACACTTCCAAATTATGTCGCGAGTATTTACAACAATTGGAACGAAAAAAAAGGATTGTACATATGATCTGGCCTCCTCAAAGCCCCGACCTGAATCCCATTGAGCTTTTATGGGAAGAACTAGACCGACAGGTACGAAAAGCAGCCCCAACATCTACACAAACCCTCTGGCAACAACTACAAGATGCATGGTCCAGAATAGAACCACTCACACTTACAAAATTATTGAACAGGATGCCGAAATTATGCAAAGCAATAATAAAAGCTCACGGTGGAAATATCGACGAAAGTAAAATATAGATATAATTGTGATAATTTTTGTAACAAAATTGGAAAAAAACTGTTTTTAGAGATATAAGTTGTACTATTAAAAAATAAATTTAAAAAAATTGATTTTTGATTAATATTTCCTTTGCTTTTGTGTTATTTTGAGGGTGGGCAAACACTTATGGCCGGTAGTGTATATTACAACGTATAAAAGAGTTAATTTTCCACGATTTTCACGTTGTTCAGTTTCGAAAATGTAGTTTTTAGAGTACATTTAGAAATCTTTTTAACAGATCTCCCGTTTCTCTGTTGCAGGTACGTAAACGAAGATCCATTTCCATTGTTCGCCACAATTGGTAAGTCCATTTTACAACGATGTGGCGTAGTTAATCTAACGAGCCTGCCCATCGCGATACTTTCAGCAAAAGAGGTGCTTAAGGCGTGAGAAACACTCGAGTCGAATCAAATTGGATGGAACTTCAACGTTCCCATCGTCGCCGGGAACATTTTATTCCCTTTCTGTTTTGCGTTCCGACGTTTCTAGCCTCTTTCATTTGCAGAGTCAAATTGGAATGCGCTTCCTTTTCACAGAAGTTTCAATCTTGCCGACGTAACGTCGACATATCTTCGAAATTAATTTTATTGCCCTGTATCGTCTACCAGACACGTGTCTAATACTTTCTTCACCATTCTTACCTGTGTGCAGTTTCTCGCATTTTCGAACAACTTCTACGAAACGTTCGTCCGACAAGCGTCTCTGCGTCTCCAGTAGCTAAAATCACTTGAAATGGACGAAATAAGTACTTTCAACTTTGTCTTTTCTGTGATTCTTTAAGGTTTGAATAAATCAGAGCTTGATCGTTCGATATATATTTTTGATTGCTGCACTGTTCAATTTTTTAAAATATTTATTTCATTTGAAATAAGCAAAAAATCAGCTTTTATTCTAAGGCGAAAAAACCTTACATTCATTCACAGAAAAAAGTTTCATTAAGCCAAAAAAGAAAGAAACTCCTAAAGTATCTTGCTTGTATATTTCATAGCAGTAACATACACCGGAAGTTCTCTTTTTACGCGTTTAAATTCGGGGCGGAATGCTTTCCAGCATAGAACCTGCAATTGGAGAATTTCTGCAGGAAATTCAGAAGATTATCGTTCGTTAAAGTGTAGCTTCAGCTTAAACTGGGTTGAATTTTCTTTTCGTTCGACGGATGCAATTTTTACTTACACGAAGAAATCGCGCAAATGACCGACATTGTTTCGCTAAATACTTTCGAGCTGGACTAACGAGGAGATATCGCAAACGGTCCAAGCTCGAATTCAAAACTTTTTGCAGGCTTGTGGAATACAGATATTTTTATTTTAAGTACGATGGAAATATCATTTGTACCGTCTCGCTGACTTTTCCATACGAATGCAACTGGTCTTAATTATTACGAGACTACTGTAACTATCCAAAATTTTTTCAAAATTAATTGGTAAATCTGGGGAGCTTCCCTTATGAGAAAGAAATTATAATAAAATTCTGGGTGAAATGACTGTAAGCAGCGTTTTTACTCGAGATTAGCAGGACAGGGAACAGTGCATCTGTTATAACTGCCCAAAATTTGTTCAAAATTAATTGAGAAATCTGGGAAGCTTCCCTCGTGAGAAAGAAATTATAATAAAATTTTGGTCCCCAGGGTGAAATGTCTGTAAGCAGTGTTTTAATGCGAGATTAACAGAATGGCAGGGAACAGTGCATCTGCTATAACTGCTCAAAATTTTTTTAAAATTAATTGATAAATCTGAGAAGCTGCCCTCGTGAGAAGGAAATTATAATAAAATTCTGGTCCCTAGGGTGAAATATTTGTAAGCAGTGTTTTAACACAAGATTAGCAGGACAGGGAACAGTACATCTGCTATAACTGCCTAAAATTTGTTCAAAATTGATTGATAAATCTGGGAAGCTTCCCTCGTGAGAAAGAAATGATAATAAAATTCTGGTCCCCAAGGTGAAATATCTGTAGGCAGCGTTTTAACGCGTGATTAACAGAATTACAGGGAACAGTGCATCTGCTATAACTGCTCAAAATTTTTTTTAAATTAATTGATAAATCTGAGAAGCTTCCCTCGTGAGAAAGAAATTATAATAAAATTCTGGTCGCTAGGGTGAAATATTTGTAAGCAGTGTTTTAACACAAGATTAGCAGGACAGGGAACAGTACATCTGCTATAACTGCCGAAAATTTGTTCAAAATTGATTGATAAATCTGGGGAGTTTCCCTCATGAGAAAGAAATTATAGTAAAATTCTGGTCCCCAGGGTGAAATATCTGTAAGCAGCGTTTTTACTCGAGATTAGCAGGACAGGGAACAGTGCATCTGCTATAACTGCCCAAAATTTGTTCAAAATTAATTGAGAAATCTGGGAAGCTTCCCTCGTGAGAAAGAAATTATAATAAAATTCTGGTCCCCAGGGTGAAATATCTGTAAGCAGCGTTTTAACGCGGGGTTAGCAGAATGACAGGGAACAATGCATCTGCTATAACTGCCCAAAATTTGTTCAAAATTAATTGAGAAATCTGGGAAGCTTCCCTCGTGAGAAAGAAATGATAATAAAATTCTGGTCCCCAAGGTGAAATATCTGTAGGCAGCGTTTTAACGCGTGATTAACAGAATGACAGGGAACAGTGCATCTGCTATAACTGCTCAAAATTTTTTTTAAATTAATTGATAAATCTGAGAAGCTTCCCTCGTGAGAAGGAAATTATAATAAAATTCTGGTCCCTAGGGTGAAATATTTGTAAGCAGTGTTTTAACACAAGATTAGCAGGACAGGGAACAGTACATCTGCTATAACTGCCTAAAATTTGTTCAAAATTGATTGATAAATCTGGGGAGTTTCCCTCATGAGAAAGAAATTATAGTAAAATTCTGGTCCCCAGGGTGAAATATCTGTAAGCAGCGTTTTAACGCGGGGTTAGCAGAATGACAGGGAACAATGCATCTGCTATAACTGCCCAAAATTTGTTCAAAATTAATTGAGAAATCTGGGAAGCTTCCCTCGTGAGAAAGAAATGATAATAAAATTCTGGTCCCCAAGGTGAAATATCTGTAGGCAGCGTTTTAACGCGTGATTAACAGAATTACAGGGAACAGTGCATCTGCTATAACTGCTCAAAATTTTTTTTAAATTAATTGATAAATCTGAGAAGCTTCCCTCGTGAGAAAGAAATTATAATAAAATTCTGGTCCCTAGGGTGAAATATTTGTAAGCAGTGTTTTAACACAAGATTAGCAGGACAGGGAACAGTACATCTGCTATAACTGCCTAAAATTTGTTCAAAATTGATTGATAAATCTGGGGAGTTTCCCTCATGAGAAAGAAATTATAGTAAAATTCTGGTCCCCAGGGTGAAATATCTGTAAGCAGCGTTTTAACGCGGGGTTAGCAGAATGACAGGGAACAATGCATCTGCTATAACTGCCCAAAATTTGTTCAAAATTAATTGAGAAATCTGGGAAGCTTCCCTCGTGAGAAAGAAATGATAATAAAATTCTGGTCCCCAAGGTGAAATATCTGTAGGCAGCGTTTTAACGCGTGATTAACAGAATTACAGGGAACAGTGCATCTGCTATAACTGCTCAAAATTTTTTTTAAATTAATTGATAAATCTGAGAAGCTTCCCTCGTGAGAAAGAAATTATAATAAAATTCTGGTCCCTAGGGTGAAATATTTGTAAGCAGTGTTTTAACACAAGATTAGCAGGACAGGGAACAGTACATCTGCTATAACTGCCTAAAATTTGTTCAAAATTGATTGATAAATCTGGGGAGTTTCCCTCATGAGAAAGAAATTATAGTAAAATTCTGGTCCCCAGGGTGAAATATCTGTAAGCAGCGTTTTAACGCGGGGTTAGCAGAATGACAGGGAACAATGCATCTGCTATAACTGCCCAAAATTTGTTCAAAATTAATTGAGAAATCTGGGAAGCTTCCCTCGTGAGAAAGAAATGATAATAAAATTCTGGTCCCCAAGGTGAAATATCTGTAGGCAGCGTTTTAACGCGTGATTAACAGAATTACAGGGAACAGTGCATCTGCTATAACTGCTCAAAATTTTTTTTAAATTAATTGATAAATCTGAGAAGCTTCCCTCGTGAGAAAGAAATTATAATAAAATTCTGGTCCCTAGGGTGAAATATTTGTAAGCAGTGTTTTAACACAAGATTAGCAGGACAGGGAACAGTACATCTGCTATAACTGCCTAAAATTTGTTCAAAATTGATTGATAAATCTGGGGAGTTTCCCTCATGAGAAAGAAATTATAGTAAAATTCTGGTCCCCAGGGTGAAATATCTGTAAGCAGCGTTTTTACTCGAAATTAGCAGGACAGGGAACAGTGCATCTGCTATAACTGCCCAAAATTTGTTCAAAATTAATTGAGAAATCTGGGAAGCTTCCCTCGTGAGAAAGAAATTATAATAAAATTCTGGTCCCCAGGGTGAAATATCTGTAAGCAGCGTTTTAACGCGGGGTTAGCAGAATGACAGGGAACAATGCATCTGCTATAACTGCCCAAAATTTGTTCAAAATTAATTGAGAAATCTGGGAAGCTTCCCTCGTGAGAAAGAAATGATAATAAAATTCTGGTCCCCAAGGTGAAATATCTGTAGGCAGCGTTTTAACGCGTGATTAACAGAATGACAGGGAACAGTGCATCTGCTATAACTGCTCAAAATTTGTTCAGAATTAATTGGTAAATCTGGGGAACTTCCCGCGTGAGAAAGAAATTATAATAAAATTCTGGTCCCCAACAGGGAACAATGCATCTGCTATAACTGCCCAAAATTTGTTCAAAATTGATTGATAAATCTGGGGAGTTTCCCTCATGAGAAAGAAATTATAGTAAAATTCTGGTCCCCAGGGTGAAATATCTGTAAGCAGCGTTTTAACGCGAGATTAACAGAAGGGCAGGGAACAGTGCATCAGGTTACGTTCGAAAAGTCGATTGTTAAATGCAGCCAGAGCCGCCGTGTCGTATCACCTTTTAGCAAGACGCGCGAGGGGTCGATGGTACTCGAACGCTGGGCGAGATATCGCACCTTTCAAAGCTCTTCTTCCGCCCCCGTTGCCCTCCACATCTACCCTTCGTTGCGCCGCAACCCTTGGGCTCGCCATCCCCTTGCATTCCGCGCGCAACGTCTGCCCGTGCCACTTCATGACAATGCGCGTCCCATCTTACTCGGCTGTTTTCCACGCGGGAATCCCAGGAATGTCGTCGATAAAATATTAAGGGCGCGACGATATGTAGGACAAACGCCTTGTGCAAGTTGCAGGAATCGACCAGGTGGATCCTACGCAGGAAAACAATAACAACAGTTCGTACAAACTCCTATTTATGCCTCTATTTTCAAGGTATAAATTCTTCTTGAACACATTTTACCTAGTTACCTTTATAACAGGTGTTCAAATTGACCTCCAAGAACATTGGCTTACCCTACTGTTTGTCTCAGGGTTGATATCTGACATTCGTTAAGTAGATAAACTTCCCAAGTATTTCAATATACTCTAATGTTCACAGAAAGTGTTTACAAAATCCAAATATGAGATTGAACGTCAGATACTGGGCTTTGTTCGTAAAAAGTTGAGTGCAAGTAGTTCAACTGTTACGTTTCTATAAGCAGAGCTTGCTATAACTTGAAAATAGAGTCAAATGACAGTTTGTATGAAATGTCTCTGAAGTGGGTCTCACATGCTACAGGACACCCTCTACTATTATAGTAAATGTATCACGAGTATAATTCATGTTTGTTCGCTAAAATGGAGCACAAGTCTGATTATAGAGCAAGAGATTCAAAGTATCATAATTATATGTAAATAACATCAAAGCAATGACTAATTTTATCTTCAGTAAAAATATTATGTAACAGCAAAGAGAACAGATTCTTTATCGCAATATGCAAAGTATTTGAACAAGGTGTCTCGTATCAACCCTATGGCAATTTATTGTTCGAAAGGCATCTTATTTTAGTAACAGGTTTACCAACAAGGTTATATAGATGCTTGCCTGCCATAACCACTCAAGTATTGGAATTCTAATCTCTGAACGACTACGTCGCGTGTTCTCGTCATCGTAAAGCCTGTAAACGAGTGGCAGACAGTGACAAACGACGAGCATCCTATGATTAAATTTTTTTAAGTAAGCGTTCCCTCAAGTAAACGTCGGACGACGTGAAGAGTTACTTAGGTACATGTCAAAACGATTCCAAGCCATCACGAGAGAAATCCACGCAGTCTATTTAACCGTTTACCGGGACTAAATCAACCCTAAACGATGCATAATAGTTGGTAGTTCTTTTCTAAAGCGCTAATTTTTTTTTAAATTATACGTTGCACGAGTTATTATTGTATACAAAATTAAGAGGACGTAAGCGCTTAGGTAACAAATCTTAATATTGATGTCGCCCAAGAAACCACAAACTTTATTACAGCCGTTGTTAAATTTTACGAGAGTTATTAGATTTACGAGACCCAAAGTCGTAACAGTTAACTCTAGAACACCACACTTCATGCTTAGGTACATAAACGTCATTCTGGAGTCTGGCGGATTCCGTCGATACTACGTTAAACTTCTTTGCACTCGTTGTTTTTCCCCGAGAGCTGATTACAACACTCGTGCACGGAAAATTGGTTACAAAATCTCAGTTTCCGTTTTAAAATATTTTGAAAAACAAACATAAATATTTAAATCCTTACAATATTTCTTAACGCTAAATTCACGGACATTGATTCTTTTAATTGGGACCTAAATTGATAATAAATAATATTTACGAGTCCTATAATATTGTACATGGAATCTGAAACTGCAAATCTAGTGTTAGAATGAAACTTTATTGATCAAAATAGTCCCTGTTAAATTCAATTTAAAAATAAATTAAATAATTGGAAAAATTTATGCTCGTACAATTAAACGAAGAAATCTTTTTTCGTCACTTTTGACATCCGTCTTATCATCAAATAATAACGTTATTATCAAATCGACGCCAAAAAGTATGGCGTCACAGTATGAACAAAAAAGTTGTTCGAAAAAATCGAACATTGTAATACTTTCTCCGATTCGGCGATATTGGACGACTCCTGGCAATCGTGATCTAAATTTCCATCGCGAGCAGGTCCAGCTTCGAGGCACGTTTAAACCGAAAGAAACTCCCGGGAAACTTCTCCCGCGTGCAATTTTACGTAATTACATGCTGACGCGCGTACGAAACCACGCGGAAAGTAAAACGAACTTGCGAACGTAATTGGCCGGGACAGAGGGATTTCCCATCGTCGCGAATTATAACGACCGGGGCGAGGCGATTCGCGACCGAGGGATCGACGAATCGGTTCGAGGGCCACTTAAACAATGTAATTCGTCGGCAACGGTGGTCATTAATTCACAAAATTAGACGGATAAATCGAAGATGAAGCGGGAAAGATCTTACGGCCGGATAATGGCGGAATCGAGCAAATGGGACGAACGCCGCGAGCCATTATTGGTCCGGATGAAATGCTGGATCATCGAGGTTTTTGCGGATCCATCCGGGAACACGAGAACGTCAGTTTTCTTCCATTATCTTCCCCCGATCGCCACAGACGGGGAAAACACACTTCGAAATAATTGCACCGATTCTTATGAAGCTTTGCCATACTCCATAGTTTATGTAATCTATTTATAAACCTTCCACGTCGACAAATGCAATTTTTCTTTTAATTAGAATATACAGGATGTCCGGCCACGCCTGGGAAAAATTTTAATGGGAGATTCTAGAGGCTAAAATAAAACGGAAATTAAGAATATCAATTTGTTGATTGAGGCTTCGTTAAAAAGTTATTAAGAAATTAAATTAAAAAATTTCAAATCGTTTTGGAAAAATTATTTTCAGTTGAGAGGGTCAATTACGATCATTTTTGGTGAATAGACCTACCCCCGAAATACTACCCACTTTCTAGAAAAAAAATTCAGTACGGAAACTTTAAACAGAACTTTAAACGTTAATAACTTTTTAACGAAACCTCAATTAACAAATTAGTATTCTTGATTTTCGTCTTATTTTACCTCTAGAATCTCCCATTGAAATTTTTCCGAGGGGTGGCCGAACATCCTGTATATTCGTGCCATTGCATCGATCAAATTCAACGTGAAATGCTAAAAAATAATATTTACGCGTTCCGTAATTTTAAATATGTAATCTGACGTCAAATCGACGGTTTGCGTAAAGCATTGAAAGGTAAAATCCGGGAATTCCTGGGCCAATTAGTATCTTGCGATTCCTGCTAGCCGTTGTAACAAAATTAATTCGAGGCCAGCGGCCGTTTCGCGGAAAATCGCGATCGTCCCGGGAAAACTCGTCGGACAAATAAAGCAGGAAACCCGTCGGTCTTCGACTAGCCGTGAATGGGCGATTCAGCGCGAGTGAAAAAAATGTTTCGCTGGCAATCATTACGATCATTGCGCGAAAAGCGAGCGCGCCTCGTGTTCCACACAGCGAAACCACTTAAATCACGAGTGGTTCATTAACTTCATGCCGGTTACGAGAGAGATCGCGACCCTCGAGTACCCCGGCCGGGAAGTCCCAATTAAAATTCTGTAATTTCAATAAAGTATCGTTGGAGAAGTTCCATCGTGGAGACCGGGGATTTCCGGTTCGCGAAATCGACACTGTGTTGACTCTGGCCAGCTAGAAAATGTCATTCGTGTGACTGAAACCGATGACCGCTTTGCCACTGCAACAGTATTTTCATGGTCGTTTATCTGCCGCTATACAATTGTGTTTTAACTATGGTGCAACTTCGTCTGTTTCAACTTCATTTATTTCATGTAATCTGATACAAGGAGCTCTTGAAACTTAATAAGAGTAGCTCTAGATTTTTTGTAACCTGATATATATGTATAGACTAGAAGTCACGAAATCTGATATACCAGTTGATTATATATTTGTGTAATCTGATATATAGGAAAGTCGTGAAATCTGACACCAAAGACACTTGAAACGTGGGGCACGATAGTGTCGATCGAAGCTTTGAGTCATACGATACACAACTTGAATTAGAGTCATGTAATCTGATACCAGGGACTCTTGAAACATGATAGCAGTGGCTCTAGATTTCTATAACCTGATAAATATAGGATAGAAATTATGAGATTGGATACACGAGTTACTTATATATTTGTGTTATTTGATACATAGAAACGAAGTCGTGAAACCTGACACCAAATGCACTGGAAACGTGAGATACGATAGAGCCAAAACAAGAATAATTTGTGATAGTACACGATTCAGATGACTGTAGATTTATATCACACAATGAAGACAACTATAGATTCGTGTCACGCGATAGAGACGACTCTAGATTTATGTCACGCGATAGGAATGACTCTAGATTTATGTCACGCGATAGAGGCCTCTAGGTTTGTGTTGCACGATAGAGACGAGTTCAGAATTATGGTATACAATAGAAGTAACTGTGTATCTGTGTTGCACTTCGCTGTGAAATATTTTATTCAGCACCTCAAGCTTTTATCGGGAGATTAATAAGTAATTGCTTATCCGTTTTCATTGTTCGAAATTTTTACCTGCACACAAGTTACTAAACTCCATCCCATTGTGTTGTAATTACGGTACAACTCCATTTATTGGAACGAAATTTTGGTGAATGATTTAGCGAACTTCTGCTAGACTCCTGTTGTTTGGAATATTATCGAACATCACTCCAGTGGTATTATAAATTCAATTCTCTTGTCGATAAACATCAGATAGTCAAGTTTGTGATAACGAATTAATCCTCCATTCCTTAAGTACAATTATCAAATGGCTGAAGCAAATAACAGTAACTACCAATGTTTCTAAATAATTTAAGAAATCTAGCATAGTGTTTCTCAACCATTTAGATACGCTCCCGTTAGCATAATAGTCAACAGAGTTCCGGAAAAGTAGAATACAAATATCCGTCTCAAATATAAAAAAATAACACTATTTCTAATCTCAATATAATTTTTATATGGTACAAAATATAAATTCTACTTTGAAACTCTGCGGAAGGTCTTCGCAATAAAATTTCAAATCAGAATAATTGCAATTTCAAAGTCTGTGAAAAATATAAAATGTAAACTTTGGTAAAAATATTTTTCCATTGCATATGCACCGAATTGGTAGAAATTGTTAGAAAATCCCTGTTTCGAATTCCTCGCCAGCTCCCCGGAGTATCTTTCTTCGCAGATCCGTGAACGAAGACAAATTTCCCGACTTCAGCGCGTGCCCCATGAAATTAAATCAAAATCCGAGGGCACTTTGCATCGCAGGACAGCCATTAAATATCGTTCGATGTCCGTACGACGACTAAGTGTCGGCCGGGGCGGCGATAAATTTTCATTTCGATCGTCTACGTGCGAGGGGAACGCGTGCAGATCAATCGTCGCGCCCGTTCTACGCGCGAGTAGAAACGGCCGACACCCTATCGAAATTAATTTACCTGCATTTTATAATGCAACCGCGTCACGGTCGAGCGGACGGTGATTTACAGCGACGATATTTCAGGACGTATTGCGGCCTGACGCCCGCGGAATCAACGGACCGAAGTTTCGTTGTCCTGGCACAGAGAGGCGAGAGAAATCGGGGAAAATTGGAAAACTTGACGAGAACGATGCTTCTGTCTCCTTTCGACGCGATCTCGATGCTCGAATATTTTCAGATTCCCGGTGGTCCATTATTTGTCGAAGCGTAATTTGTAACTCGGTCCAGCCATCTATATAGATTACACGCCGTACCGATTAACTCGTTTGCGTCCCACGAAAAATTAAAAAATATACCCTCATGGTCAAATATTACGAACTCAGTGTTTTAAATTGCACTACTCTGGAAATGGAAACGTTTCGATCATTTCGAGGCTACCTGTATTTTTTTTAATAATAAACATTTTCAACAGAAAAGGATTAAAGATTGTTGAATTTCAACTACATGTTGGTAGCTCTAATTGGTAGTACTTTCGATAGTAATTTTTTGGTGAGACGTAATAGAGACATCGACAGATTTATAGCAGTCCATGCTATAGTCATTTTATAGCACCCAAAGAGTTACATTAATATTTTTAAACGTGACGTATTTAACAAAAATAAGTATTTAATAATTCCCTAGTACATTTTTATTATTATCGTTGAAAGATATAAATCGTTAACGATTGAGAGAGATCCCGTAATGAAGATATCTGTAGCTTCGATATCGCGCCGTTTAAAGCACTCTATAACAGGGAATAATTTATGGACACGCGAGAATTCTTCAGAAGTTTGCGTTTAATAATCAGAAGAATGGATTCGTCCTCCGCGGGTCGTAAGAAATCTGACGACCTTTTTACCGCGAAAGCAATTCTTCTTGCTGGGTGAAATAATAACGCCCGAATCCCATAAGTACCGGTAATAAATATCACCGCGGCCACATCGTCCGTCCCCCCAGGCCAACGGCGAGTTCGCGTAACTCGCTGGCACGCGAATTTTCACTCTGACAGTTTTAGGACATATTCCTTCTGATTAGCGTCGACAACGCGTCGTTCCGCGCGCACCTGCCGCAAAACGGCGCCTGGAAAATATAATATTTTCAATTCTCGTGCGTTCAGCGCCATTGTTCGGGGGTAGAAAATATCGAATCCGGAATAATGATCCCCTTTCCGTCGCGCGCGTTGCGGTACTCCCGTCGCGGCGAGCCCTTTGAAGCTTTCGCCGCGAAATTGCCACGAACTAGCTATGTTTTTCAATTATTTCGCCGGTAAATGGTACGCGTCGATGAAAACTAGAGCCGCGGCAGGAACGTTTGAGCGCAGTAAAACGCGAATACCGATGTTCGTTGGCTGTAAAACTGGCAAATTAGTGAAACTCATTGCTGGTCGAATTTACGGCCGAGCCTCGATGAAGCGTTAACGCCCGCTTACGATGCAGCATCAAACTGGGCGACACGCGTGCGAATACGCACGCATATACTCGCTATTCCGTAATAAGCTGCATAGAACGTGCTTGCAATGTTTAAAGTGGAAGAGAACAGCGTCTGAAAAGCGTACGACAACGAATTTTTTATTGGCCAGACACGATAGGATCCAGATATAGTTCTGAATCAGTGAATATGGAATAGAATTCGGAAATATAATGTAGATTTGAGTCATATAATATGAGTAACTTGAATTAGAGTCATCTAAGCTGATACGTAGGGCTTTAGAAACATGATAGGAGCAGCTCTAGATTCTTGTAACCCGATACACATAGGCTAGATGTCACGAAATTGGATACATTAGTTGATTATATATTTGTGTAATCTGATATACAGGGTGAGGCATTTTAAACAGGTCACCTGAATAACTCGCTTGTTTTTGAAGATAGGAGAAAATGCATTAGACCAAACTTATTTGGTATCGGGGGGCTCATAATCTGGTATTACCAATTTTTTTGTAGGTGGAGGCGTCAAGGAGATATGAAGGTCAACTTTGTTTTTTTAAATGGAACAGTATATTTTATTACTTACATTCTGATAGAGTGTTTCAAGGCGAATACAATGACCTATTATTAAGGTCATTCAAGGTCACCCAAAGTCAACTGCAATAGAAAATAAATTGTGTCAAAGCACTCTTCGAACACTTGGATACTTTGATACTGCTATTACAAGTGTTCAAAATGGCGACCTTGAACATGGATACATAGTCTAAATCGTTGCAATACTGATGACACTGCCTGGCAAATTTCATTTGTATCTATTACAGAGCAAGCTCTTCTTATACGTTCTTGCATGTCAAGTTTGGTAGTTGGTTTTTCGCGGTACACTTCTGCCTTTAATTTTCCCCACAAATAAAAATCGAGAGGTGTCAGGTCTGGGGATCGTGCCGGCCATTTGTTACTTCCTGATCGACCTACCCAAGAATCTCCAAATTTTCTATTTAGAAATTCTGTAACATTGCGTGCTGAATGAGCAGGGCATCCGTCTTGCTGGAACCACATGGATTGTCGTATGTCCAGTGAAGTGTCTTCTAACAATTCTGGCAAAACGTCTTCTAAGATTCTCAGGTACTTACTACTATTTAGCGTGCCATCAATAAAATATGGACCAATTATTTTATTATGAAGAAGACCGCACCAGACGTTTACAGACCAAGGTCTCTGTTTGTCGACTTCTCTCAACCATCGTGGATTATCTACCGACCAGTAGTGCATGTTGTGACGGTTAATTGCTCCATGGTTTGTAAATGTGGCCTCATCGGTAAATAACAATTTACTCAAGAACATTTCATCGTCTTGTAGTTTTTGTAAGCCCCATTCACAAAATTGTAAACGTTTTGTATAATCATTTTCAGTTAATTGTTGATGAAGTGATATGTGGAACGGATGAAATTTGTTAATGTGTAATATTCGTAAAATACTTCGTTGACTGATGCCACTTTCGCGTTCCAGTTGTCTTGTACTAACATGTGGATCTTGTATTACAGCTGCTACAATATTTATCGAGTTTCCATCATCAGTTGCTCGTTTGGCAAGATTACGTGTTTTGTTATCCACAGTTCCAGTTTCTTGGAACTTTTTTATAATGTTTGTAAAGACAGAAAGTGAAGGTCTATTATTACGATCGGGAAATCTTTCACTATACACACGTACCGCTTCCCTCATAATTCTATGACATTCACCATAAATAAGAACCATTTCTACTTTCTCTGCTATCGTGTAACGCATTTTAGAAAACTAAACACTTAGACTGAATAAATGTTACGAAGCTGTGCTCTAGTCGGTAGTAAAATTACCAATAATGTTTGAGGATACGGATAAGCGTACAATGTGATTGAATGTTTGTTTATCTTTTGTGACCCGTGTCACGCAATACACACACGTGATACACAAGTATTCGAAATGTACTCTGACACAATTTATTTTCTATTGCAGTTGACTTTGGGTGACCTTGAATGACCTTAATAATAGGTCATTGTATTCGCCTTGAAACACTCTATCAGAATGTAAGTAATAAAATATACTGTTCCATTTAAAAAAACAAAGTTGACCTTCATATCTCCTTGACGCCTCCACCTACAAAAAAATTGGTAATACCAGATTATGAGCCCCCCGATACCAAATAAGTTTGGTCTAATGCATTTTCTCCTATCTTCAAAAACAAGCGAGTTATTCAGGTGACCTGTTTAAAATGCCTCACCCTGTATATGAAAGAAGTTGTGAAATCTGACACCAAAGACACTGGAAACGTAAGACACGATAGAGTCAATACCAAATTTGTGATGTTACACGAACAACACAAGAATGATTCGTACTAGTACACGATGCTGACGATTATAGATTCGTATCACGCGATAGAGACGACTCTAGATTGATGTCTTGCTATAAGGACAACTCTAAATCGATGCCTTACTACAGGGATGATTCTAACCTTGATGCCTTGCTATAGAGACAATTCTAGAATATAGTTGCCCTGCTATAGGGATGACTCTAACCTTAATGCCTTGCTATAGAGACAATTCTGAAATATAATTGCCCTGCTATAGTGACGACTCTTCGTTCGTGTTGCACGATAGAAACGAGTGTAGAATTATAACATACAATGTAAGTGACTCTATATTCGTGTCCTAGTTCTCTATGAAA
Organism: Colletes gigas; assembly: GCF_013123115.1. Lineage (NCBI taxonomy): Eukaryota > Metazoa > Arthropoda > Insecta > Hymenoptera > Colletidae > Colletes > Colletes gigas. The sequence goes on from NW_025106646.1 coordinate 3,375,410, forward strand.
CATTTTATTCTATACCTCCAATTTTTATCGAGTGATTGACAGATCCATAATTGCTTGTTCGTTTTCGTTTTTCGAAATTGGTAAACTCCATCCTCATAGAGGCAACATTAGATTCATGTCACACTTTATAGATGGCTGTAGACTCACGTTCGATCGTACACATAATTCCAGATTCGTCTCCTACTATGAATCAAGTTGATTTCACTCAATTCGTGGTGCACGGCAAAGATGACTCTAATTTGCTATAACGCGATTCGCACGCGTATCGAACGATAGTCTAGATTTTCCAAACCCTAGGTGCGACCCAACTACTCCAAAGTCAAGATACCTGACACGGAAACCTCTCGAAACTCGAGGCTCGACGAACTAGACACTGAATATTCATAGTACATTATACAAACGACTTTTGATTCTTGCAACCGGATACACGCGACTCGAGATTCACCTAACCTGATACGCATAATTCCAAAATTATACGGTCGGTCAAAGAAAGCGTCAACGTCGAATTCGTGGTACCGCAAATGACTTTTGGGCTCTGTGGTATGAAAACTAGTGGTAGAACCTTTTGTGTGGCTAGCCTGTTTGCATATCAATGTTGCTGGACGTTGAATGGGATTAAGGTAGATCTCGTATGACCTAGCATAAACAGTGTAGAGTTTGCAGGACCCAATATCGGCCATCTTGGTCCCGTGGGACTCGGTTATAACTAGCAGTAGATCTCAGGATTTCGAAGAATCTCTGAGTCCATGTGCAACGTCGCCAGAACCCTGGAGAGTCTAGAGTCTTAAGGAGATCCAGAAACTCCCGGAGCATCCGAGATTCGCAGAATACCAAGGTTGCGTGTGTCTTTGTCCCAGATCAGTACCGTCCAATGTAAGCTTCGGGGCTTAGGGACTTTCTCCAATTCTCTCTTTGTTTGCATGGGCACGGAAACACTGGCTAACGTCACACACAAACACAATACGGGCGTTTAGGAAGATAAAGCGGACAACACTATCCTAGATTATGTCCTATTAAAATCGACCCTTCTCAAGGACCTTGCGCGTGCTTCGAAGCAAATTGTCGCCACGGTGTAAACCCGCTTGTAACTTTCTTGGTCTGGACATTACTTAGTTAGGACTCGGTCGTAGGAAGATAATGTACGATGCAAAATTTCTCTCAGAAAATGTTACGCGATCTAGAGTTTAGACGAAGAGCTTGTTAAATTTGTGGGTGAAATAATTATTTGCTACTAGAAGTTTTTGGGAATACTCAGACGGTGATACGTCTTCGCGACCAGCGTATTCCAAGTTCGATCGATCGATTAAATCACGGTCCACCGTGGTCGTAATTAATGCACCCCGATCGAGTAGAAATAAGTCCCATTAACGCGCACGATAAAGCCGGGTCCGCCATTTTTCTTCGCCCCGTTCCTCGCGCGACGCCTGACAAATTATCCAGACTATTAATTAGAAAAATTACCGTGTCACGGAAAATAATAATCTGTTCGGTGTAGTTCACTCTAGCGGAATATACCGCAGGAAATTCGAAGAATGTCCGGGGTGATGAAGCGCGAGATTACGCGAAAGTGGTAATAAATCAAGGTTAATTGAAAGTTGAGAAAGAATTCAATGTACCTGGAAGGATAGATAAAAAATGAGTTAATGTATCTTTCCATCAACCAAGTCAAATATACTTTATATCAAACTTCTGCTCGTGATATAAAATTCAAAACAGTCTTTCGATTTTAGATATCATCGTTGCACTTCTAATGTCTAACTTCTCTCTTTTTTTTTAAGAGTTTAGAAAATATACGAATGCATTTAAAGGTGTTTTGAGTTTCCTCATCGAGCAGTCTTACGATTCGAAATAAAATAATAAAGTATATATGAATATAAATAAAATTTTCTGGCTAATTTTTTATATCCTGCAATGGTGTATCTAGAAAATTAATGAAACTATGTAGTTTAAAAGGGAATTCCATGAATAAAGATTTTAATATAGATTAAAATGTGTTTTAGGAAAGAATATCTTTTTTTTTTGCAAAAGTATGAAACATTAAAACTTTACTTTTAAATCAATATTCGTTCTCTATGTTTGAAAATCTATTTCAAGCATCGTTTTGACAATTTCCTTAGGCATTCGAGAGACTCTTATGTTCAACAGACATAATCATGTATCCGTACGACAAACATTTGAACACTGTAATTCGAAGCCGGAAGTTCGTAGGCATTGGTGATCCCGGTTTTCCAACGAGTTTGTTGGCTGCTCCGCAGACGGGCACTTCTGCTCTCGGGAAACAGTTAACTGTAATAAGCATCCTCGCCGGCAGGCTCGTTATAATTGAATTACAACGTCGTTAAAACATTACGCATTATTGATTATTCAAGCACCGTACGCTTACAATTAGAAATTGGATACCCGTTATTACGAAGTTTCCCCGAATGAGAGGAAAAACTAGGCGACATACGCGGTGGAAAAGCCTGAACCCGTAAAGAAAACTGTCGAGCACACAACTATGATTTCCCGAATCGAACCTGTTCCTCGTAATCTGCTTTTGTAACGTTTAAACAATACTGAACGATATTATGCAAACCAGGCATGTGAAATTTATTTTCTATTTTTTATATATTTCTATTATAATAATCAGAGTGATACTTTTATTCGAATAAAATTATTTCAATTAGAAAATAGCAAGGTAACACGCGAATCGACTAGTAGAACAGAAAACATAATAATATTTTACTTTTGCATTTTAGTCTAATAACCATATAAACTTAAATATAATTTATGTTTCTTAATATTAAAAAATAATGCCAATTACTCGCTATTTTACGCTGTTTCGCATCGAATGCGATTCTTTTCGCGAACGAGCCTAACAGCATCGTTCACTTTCGAAGCAGCACAGAACATATCTCTTTTATTAAGTTCCCGGGGCGGGCATATCCATCGCAGTAAAGCACTTTTACGTTGTCCAAAGGCGTCTATATCCGACCTAATCACGAGCGTCCGCGATTTAGTTCTAAAATCAAAGGAATTCTCAGAGTCGTGAAGAGTCAGCTCCTCGGCACGAGGGTTTAATTTATGTTCCCGCTTATGAACGGTACCGCTCGCGTCTCTCAAGGAGAAAAACACTTTCTCGAGACACTTGAAATCGACTTTTAAGCGCACGTTGCACGTGTGATACCACCCGCATTCGTCAGTACAAACAACCGCGTCAGCACTCCTCGCCAAAAACATTTGAATCACCATCCATATCTTCACCACGCAGCAATAACATCTGAGTCACCATCCACATCACCACCTAGTAGCAACAACAGCTGAGTCAGACATCAGGCCCAAAACCAAGCACCCCTACTCTACGGCCATACCGACCTTTATAAACCCTTCGCCAAAATAAAGCACAGACCAGTATTTCGAAAGCCAAGACTCGCGTAACGTTACTCTGTCCGTCCCTTATCTTCAGCTACGGCATAAGTCACGACAGAAGGTAACAGTGTACGCACGTTACCTTAAAGTTTCGCGAGTTCGTGTTTTTTCCAAGTGACGCGTAAAGTCCCGTCACACACGCAACGATGTATCATCTCGCGTAGGTTGCGACTGAGATAGGTGGCCCGAGGATCGTGATTTATTTCGCTCCTCGAACAGGACACTGGAGCGCATTTCCTCCTCGTTTCGACGGAGAAGGGAAACCCCTCTCCCGTCCTCGTTCAAACCTGTCTCTCTGACAACAATTCTTCCTTTTCTCCCGCTTTTCGAGGGTGTATTGTTACGTAGAGAATCGCTCTGGGAATCCTTTGTTGACCGTTTGCTCTTCCTTAAATCCGCGGATCTACAGCCTTTTTCGTTTTTTATTTCGTTGACTCTATTCGACCCATCGATGCTGTTAACCCAACTTAATTGTGACTTCTTACCCGCTCTTTCGTCAACTCTAAGGATAAAATCCCCCTTTAAGAGACATTTGTGGGGACAGGATTTGTGAAATGAAGTTATGGAAAATATAAGTCAGAACTTTGGTACCCTTGCATATTCTTAAGAGAAAAAATACAGAAAGAGTGCTTTGGATTCTGCTTGAATTTACAAATGCAAAAATTCAGTTACAAAATTATGTACGTGTGATATTAATGCTATTACATTAAAAAAAAAGAAATTAATTTTCCTTTTTAGTATTAATATTTTTCATTAGAAGTTTTGTCCTCTATTATATCTTAATAGTAAATTGTCATTAAAGACAAGGAATTTTCAAATATAATACCGGGAAAGTTTCCCGACGAGGTTGTTAGGCATTTATTGTTTGTAAGGGATGAAACTACCCTCAAAAGTTTCAGCTTTTAATGCTATCTTGAAAACTGCTGTATATACAAGCAAGTTTTCACAACAATATAGTACCTAGAGTAGTTTCAAAAAGCAGGTTTAAATTAATATTTAAACAAAATCTATATAGAAACTAACTTGTTCGATTAAGAACATAAACTATAAGAGATCACTCTCATCGGATAAAATTCGCTTTTCCAACTCTCACCTTTCATTCATGGTAACACAAACTGAATCAACGAAAGAAATGAACATAATTTACATTACATTTATAAATATTGGGGGAAAAAATATAATACTCAAGTTACAAAAAATGTTCAGAGCACAAAGAGTTGGGATCTCAAAAGAAAAAAAATGATAATAGTCTCGAATTATCATTCGGAACAAACACTTGGAGTACAATGGACGCTTTGAATCGTTGCTTCGCCGATCGAAAAAGCTAAAAGAAATTACCCTTACGTAACAATCCTTTGCTTCCCCTTTCTCTGCATTGTCTTCGCGTGTTTTACTCGGCGCTTAGGACACCGCTGGGTCCACTAGAAGGAGCTTATAAAAACGTGAATTTGACTTCCCTGTCTTGCGTCGAATTCGAACCTTCCTTATTCGTGTTCTTCGACTTCTTCTTCCCGTGTCGATCGAGTTTTACGCGCCCATTCGGGGCTTCCCCTCGCACCTCTTTTTCTCTGGCGCCGTTTCCGTGTCGCGGAGGCGTCGAAAATGAATCTTAAAATCCGTAGCCTCGATCCTGGCAATTAGGCGCAGGCTCTGGTCGAACAACTTCGTTCCTTTCCGAGATTGCTCGAACATATCGTTTCCCGCAGAACCCTCGAGGAACTCTCTGTTGACCGTCCACCGTGTCCAGATCCCGCGTATAAGGGTTTTATTTCCACCGACGTTCCCGTTTCCTCGATATTGTCCGCGTCTTTCCTTTTCCTTTTCCACCTTCCGCTCGTGCATGATTCAGCACAGCTTCCGACGTCGGCCGCGACGACGAAGAAATTCGATATCGGCCCGAAAGCCGGTTCTTTATTCAAAGATTGGGAAACGAGATTGCTTCCGACCAAGGAGGATTGGGGACGAAAAAGGATCGCGACGACTTAATAAATAGAATTTTGATTGTACGCGATCTCGTGGCCGATTGATGTATTTTGTCCGGGGCTCCTTGGCTTGGAAATGCAACATTCGGCGAACGCCTCAGCCAACTATCCGACTATGATCGTACGGTGTACCAAAATCGAGAAAAAAGAAGATAAAGGAGGTCGTGACTAACGGTTGACAACGTACTCGTAGAAATATTAACAATATTTGAACGGAACTCGATATCAGTTAAATCTTTGACAAGGCACTTGTATATAAATTCATGAATTTATTCCCAGATAATCTTATCCTTCAATAAAATCCGGGGAAGATATTCGATGAGAGTATAGTAGCCTCCAAATACGGTGAATCATGTTTGTATCCTGAATTTCAATTTGTTTTTTAAATAAATCTTCTGAGATATCGAATGCATGTAATGTTGATAAGTCTCTGTTTTCAAACAATAATTGTTAAATGGTTCCACTTTTCCTGGGTATGAGCTTGAAGTCGATATTAAAATTGTGTGAAAACGTTTTACTATTTCTTTAACTAATTTTATTTATTTAAAACAAAGACCACTTTATCTCAATTGACAAAGAACCATTTTTAAATATAAAAAATGAAACTAAAAATGAGAAGAATCTTTATATGAAAACTAACAACTTCCCACTACAATAATGATTCTTAAGATGAATGGAGCAGGTTCATCTTTCGTACAGCAGAGATCAAATTCGACACTCGAAGAAAAGGACAGCGAGTTAGAGTGTCTTTTATACGTGATTCATGTCTTATCACGTTTCACGTTTCTCCAAGGTGCCCCACCAGTTGATAGAAAAGTTCAACTTACTAATCATTGCTGTATTGCCAAGATTGCATATCAAATATTAGTTTCAATGGAAAATCGTGCTCTGATGATGTTCCCTGTGAATTTCACCAGCAGATGAGAGAACCTGCTTTTCGTGTGGACCTAGTTTGAGCCCGTGTTTGACGTACTTATCTCCAACGACGATGTCCCTCGTAAAGTCCTTCCTGTGGGAACGACTGGTGCTCAAACGCAAGACCTTGTCCTATCATAACCGAGCTTATGGAAACAATCATGGATGACCACGTTAGATCATCGAAAGCCGTTGCCAATTCACAAGTAGCGTTCGGCTACGCTTTGAGGACGATACGAGGCGAGTTTTCATTGATGCTAGATGACTGACCAGAATGAGGTTAGCCTTCGAACGTCGTATCTACATCCTCAAAGCTTTGGAATAGTGGACGATGTTACCGTTGAACGCAGTGCACATATTAGTTTTCTCCATAGACCATTCACTGTGCTATATCAGCCTCTGCTGGTATCTTCCACGTACCCTGAAACATCCATTATTGGATTTATCGTTATAATTTGGAGATTGTAAAGACAAGACGACGAAGAAAAAATATTCCTAGGTTTTGTCGAGGCTTTGTCGAGGCGAGCCAAGTTTCCTCGGTACGAAAGTTCCCGGAAAGTTGCCAGAGAATAAAGGAAAACGACTCCTTTCAGCTTTTCGTTTCCGTTTTAGAGTGATTGTTCCTGCGATCAAAGGTTGCGAATGAGTTACGGAGGGAAAATTTTCATTCCGGCTCGTTTACTCTGCGCGTTCCCGCAACAATACGCGAGAAATTGAAATCTAGGTTTTTCTTCTACGATCGAGTGGTCAAATGCAACTTCATTTTCTGTGAACCAAAATGGCCAACCAGAAAGAGTGTTATTCCTTGATTGCATAGTGTACGCGAGATATTCATTTCACTTCTAAAACTTTTGTCTGGATTTCAATTACGAAACTGTTGTGTTTCACCGATATGTATAACATTTTTAACTTGAAACCCAGCGTTTAAAATTATTACTGTTAACCCTTTCGATACTAACGGTGACTATAGTCTCTTTAAAGTGATAATTTAAATAGTAGCCACTGTATTTGCAAATGAGGCTTCTTATTTTTTCGTTATTTATTATTTTTGTACGATTCGAACATAATTTTGGCGTCCATGCGCGTGCAAGCGTCCATTAAAATGGACGTCCGGCGACAGAAGGTAAATGTCGATTCGTAACAAGTTCCAATATCGAGCTGCTAAATATCCCAGGAACAATCGTCGGGACGCGATTAATTATAGGCGCGCGATTTTCGCGCGAAACGAGCATTGCGCTCGCGCGGAACGATTTATGTATCGCGAATCGTTGCGGCGCGCGTGTTCCATAAATAGAATTCAGCCGTCTCGGGGAAACAGAAAAACTCCACGGCGAAACAAATTTACATTGGAAACGGAGCGGAAAATTCGAAATGTTGGAACCGCGCCGTGGACGAAGGGGGACGTGGGGGGCTCAGAAACGAGAAAGAAAAAGGAATAAACGAAAACGGTTGCCTCATCAGATTAACGGTTAAAGTTCATTCTCTGTTTGTTTTCCGCCCCTCGAATGGATATTTATGTTTATCGTTGCAAATAATATTTGGATAGAGTGAAATTGGAAACAGACGGACCGAGCGTATTTGTTGTTGATAACCGATAGCGGTGTAACGTTTATCGAGATACGCGTGCAACACTTGCAATTTTTCGTGTTTAACGATGAAACAGCGAGTCGTTTAATGGGAAGCTCTCGCAAAAACGTTTCGGGAGTTCTCTTTCGCCCATCGACGATCGTTATTAATTACTGATTAGAAAACATACTGTACAGGAACTTTGAAAAAACAAAGAAATATAAAAATATCAAAGTGGATTGAGAAATATTGTCCTGATGTTATCTAATATCGAATGGAAAATTAGAATAAAGACAGTAGAATACAATAGTAGCTTTTTATTTAGAAACCTGGCTAAAGAGTTCAGATTCTTCTAAAATTTCTTAAAATAAAAGGACTAGCCCCCGAGAATGTTCAATAATTTCAATTTAAGTGAAGATTTTTAACTCTCATCGAATAGAAGATAAGGAGACGCCCATGAAAACGAATCTTATTTCAAGTTGATATCGTAGTTGGTTCCAGAGAAAAAATGCTAGTACGCGGACATCCTGTATATAAACATAAATTCATTTTCAATTAAATAAACAATTTATGATCTAGTTTTATCGTACACTAGTCGTATGACCAATATGAAATGCTGAAACTTCTTTAGGTATGTAACGTCAAAGTAAATGTGAAAATAAACGTAGAAGACAGCATAAATTATGGTAGTTGGTATAGTCATTGGATAGAGGATGAAATGCCCTTTAAAACGAGCGTTCGAACAAGTCGATAGCTTTATTAGTTCCGGAGATATAGCGATTTTAGTTTCAACTCGATGCGGTGGCTAGTTCCGGAGATAAGAGGGTCCGAAGTGTTTGTTTACGTTTCATTGATATCAATGAACTCGCGCGCGCCACAATAGTAAACAGTGCGTAGTAAATTCTTGGAAATACTACGCGAAGTAGGTCACGACAGTCACGACTCACGTGCGACAAAGAGGTACGACGCGACGCGTCAAACGGAGACAGAGATAGTCAAATTAAGAAAAATACCCTTTTACATAAACTACGATATCTCGAAAACGGAAAGTTGGATCGACAAAAACCAAAAACCATTTCAAAGAGGAAGGTTTACCGCCGCTAACAATGGTTCAATAATTAATAAAACACTAGTGGTTTCGGAACTACACGCGTCTAAAGTTTAACTATTTTTAATACGCGTTAATAGCCTTTTCTAACACGGGGAAGCGAGAGACAGCGAAGTTTTAAAAATTACCTTTTACATAAATTACGATATCTCGAAAACGGAAAGTCGGATCGCCAAAAACCAAAAACCATTTCAAAGAGGAAGGTTTACCGCCGCTAACAGTGGCTCAATAATTAATAAAACACTAGTGGTTTCGGAACTACACGCGTCTAAAGTTTAACTATTTTTAATACGCGTTGTTAGACTGTTTGAAGACAGTGGAAACTGTTCTCTCCTTTCGTCTTTGCTATAGATATATTTCCTATTTACATCGGAAGCTAACCAGAATTTGGTACCAAATTTTGCCCACTTTTTTTTACAAAAAAAATATAAATCATTCAACCGGTCAGATGACTGGTAGTACTAGGTAAGACAGACTATGTATTCTTCTCAGAAAACAAATAATAAGAATAGAAGTGAATATTGTAAAATTCATTGCACGTATGCTATAAAAGAAGTCGTGAAGTTAAGTGACACTAAAATAATATTCTTTGTTAGAAATTCTAAACGAAATTTTAAAAACGGTCATTTGACCGGTCGCGGTAGGTTTAGTGTTAAATCCTGCGCTAGGATCACAGTTGTATCTTCTATTCTACAGGTTGTCCCGCGAGGCAACCACCAAACTTTTCCAACCCGTTTGGCAGATCTCCATCAATAGTTACCACATACCGCAACACTCGTTGCCAGGATTAAACAAGTACTATCTCGATAATGGAAGTAGATCCGTAGTGTATACACCGTGGTTAAAAAGTGAGGTCTCAGATGGGCTTACAGTACTCAGCGAGAAATAGAAATTAGTTAGTTAGCAATCTTTCATCAAGATTCTTTTCCTCCTTAAAATTCGTATTATTTTGTTGTTATTCACATTATATCAAACCTCTGATAGTATTTCACGAGTCTCAACTATGCATGTATAATATTTTCTTTAATTCGGTGTGTAATATTTCTTTTAAAATTCTTGGGAGGATGAATTTTATTATTTGCATTTTCTTTGATCCTCTTTTGTAAATAGTGGAGTAAATTTTCTGATAATAGATTGTTGTTGATCCGACTGGGAAGTGGTGGATAATATTTGACCACATCAAAAACACGAATATTCACGGTAAACGTGTTCCATGGGAAACATTTTGCCGTTGCAGCCGAACGTAGCGCACGAGGGGCCCCAAAACAGCTAAAATTCTTGTGTCGCGTGGAATTTAAACGATCATGATTGTTTCAAGGCGCACGGTTCGACGCGCAATAAAACAGCCGTCGGTCAGCGGGCGCCACGAGACGGACAGTGATTTCCAATAACGAACTCTGAAATATCCAGGCTCCCGGGGGCCGGTTCGGTCTTGGAATGCAATCAATCGTTCCAACACCGGATCCTCGGCCTTTGATTACCTTTATATCCGCCGCGTTCCGTGTAACCGGCTGCGTTCCGATAAACGCTTCGGGAATGTTAAATCCGCGGCGCAATAACCTATTCCCGGGCAAGCGGCTGCGAGCTAATGCGCATCCACGCGGACCGGAAGTCTACGGTTGAAAACGACCGACGGGGAGCGTTGCCCGACCTATGCAAATGAGCACACACGGAGTTCGGCCAAGGCAATCAAAGGGCCTCTCCTGAACAACCCACCCCCGCGAGCCTCCGCCAGGCTCGGTTGGTTGCTCGCCACGGTTTAAGGGCAAAAGCTGGACTCTGTATCCGATAGTTACGCGAGCTTCGGGACCCAGTCCGGTCACGAACTTCGAATTATGATTTTGTTGGCCGCTTTGCGAGCTTTTACCCGCGGTGGACGCGGATAAAGCGCGGCTGAGATGAATAGACGCGCGGCGGGGACGTAAGGAGCCAGGAAACGACCGAGAGTAGTGCTTTTCGTCGTTGGAATATAGGACAATCGCGAAGAGCGATAATTATTTGGATGACGGTAATTGAGAACCGGGAGAGGGAGCTTAGCTTGCCTGAGCCGAGTGGGAAACCCTGTAAATGGTGTTTCGAATAGAATTTTTTGGCCACTTCGAGGTCTCCAAACAATGCCATTTGTGTCCCTCTAGTCTGCCTTTCTATTTGTTCTTCAATTTCTGGATGCTCTTTTATGTGTTGTGGTAATCTTCCTTATTGATCAAAGGATCTAAATGACAAATTGCGGATACGGGGCTTTTCCCTTTCCATTATTGATTTATGTTTTCCTTCGGAAACCTACAGCAATTGCTTGTAATTGATGCAGGAAACCTTAGTATCATTTAATGTAGACGCTATTGTTAATTACCTGGCAGAATAATCTCCATTGGAGGGTTGAAACTGTGTTAGAATAAAAAAAATATCTATTTAACCCTCTGTCCAAACATAGTACGTCCCATAGCTCAATTCAATAACATAAAAATTGAATTTAGAAAATATATTAATAGAATTTAAATCATAGAACACAATCACAAAATTGCATTTGGTATTGCAATTTACTATAATATTAATAAAAACTCTCAGAATGCAGAGGTATTTACTTCCAACGTTAGGCGACTGAACATATGTACAAGTAACATCAAAATAATTTACGTTCGTTGCTAGAAATGTAATTATTAAATATTTTGTTTAGAACGATGTAGCCGCTTCTATTTCCCATTGTAAAGCACAGAAGGGACAGGGAAACGTACGAGGTTTGTTCGCGCAGACGATAATCGCGTCGATGGTCGTGTTTGAAGGTTTTTATGGAGACGATATTTTTGAGGAAGTCGTTGACACGCATTATCGATCCGAAACAAAGCGTCCCGTGCAAATTTAACAAAGTGCAATTCATCGGGGCGTTCGTCCGTCAATAGAACAGACGATTACACAGATGAGAGAGGCGTAGAGCTAACACGCGGCGAACGGGTTGATTACATTGCAACAATTAACGTGCCAGATCCGAAAGTGAGTTATCGAAAATCGGGCCTGGCCCGTGGTCAATGTCGCTTTAAAAATTCTCGCTGGCGTTCCCCTCGATCGATTTGATTTCCGTTAAATTGATGTTACGAGACTAGCGAAAACGGGAGTCGAAAATTGATAATTGATCGTTCTGCAATTATCTGGGTACTGAAAATAAAATATGTCTCACGATTTCCATAATTTTAATGGTGGTTTCGTACACTTGCATTGTATTGTTCAGGTTTAATTTGAAGTTTCTCCCTGGGGACCAGTTCGCAGTCGATGGCTTTCATTTAATTAATTTCTTTCCAATTTAATTTTCTATCCAAGTCTGAAATATTTGACGGACTTCGTTTGTGAAATATTCAATCTTCAAATTTCACTTCTGGAATTTTTTATTAAGCATGACATTTATAGATTTAATTTTAAAAGAAGTGGTCTCTTAACTAGTTCATCCAAAGTTAAAGATCCACTTAGTAATGTGGTCCTCGTCAGGATTGCTTTCAATTTACCTGATGATTTCTCTTGCTTGGCAAGTAATTACCTTCCAGTCGAATCTTCTTATTTTCTCAACTTCGCTTTCAGAAAGCTAACTACAGTCTTCGTAGTCGACTCGATCGAAGTTGCATTCACGAGACCAGGAGAATTCTAGAGATCCCGGATGAATTCTTAGTTGATCCAGCAAAAATTCCCCTGGCTTTTGATCCCTCGAAAAAATCCTTCTGGGAGCCATTAGGTCATCTTTGACACGCAATAACAAATTATACGAAAATTCAGTTGCGTCCACAGTCAGCTTAATAAGAAGTTTCAGGATTTTACGTCCCCGTTAAAGTTTCTTCGTGCCTTCGACCGAGCACCAGGCACGATTAAATTCCATTTGACGTCTCAATCAGCCTTGCTTCTTCCTAAACCAGTCCTCCTCCTTTGCCGTCGCTGGAAACGCGTTAAAAGTTCAAACTTGATCATAACGTCCGATGCACTCTCTGTCAAATCGTCTAAGATTTGACGTCGTAGTCGAGGTTTCCCTCAAACTTGCTTTTATTGACAACCTCGGGAAATTAATACCTATAGAAACTTAACTTCTTCGATGGAACGCCTCCAAACCCCTAAACATCAACATACCTACACACATATTACACGTTTCTCGAAAGAATAAGATTCACGACTTTTAATTTGATTCTTGAGAACGTCACACAGTATTTTAAAACTGTTACATAATTTTTAACACTTTCAAGTTCGTAAATCCCTAAGGATTCTTAATTCTAGTGTTATCTATCTAAATATCAGAGCTTGTAGAAATTTTCAAAAGAGAGATTGAACATTTATGGGACTTGTTATTGAAAAGCCCAGTTTTGGAAGGACCCAGTGTGCCTGAAAAATTAAAGAAAACCGTGGCTACGCTGTGAAATTTGGGATGGTTTGATACGTCTCGTACGTAGACGCGTTATCTTTGGTGCGCATGAATTTATCATCGTCAGAGAATCCTTTACGAGGCTGCGTGGATTCTGGCTGTTTGCACGCGAACAGCCACTTGGTCAAAGGTTCATCGAACACGGACCGTTCCGCTCGTCAAAGGTTGAGCGAATTCCGAACTTCCGTTTGTCGGTGACACATTTCTCTGTTCAGTATGCGTTCGTAAACGCGGTTGTAGCACGGCAGAAAACGGAGATTCCTGCGTTTGAGTCGTAGAATTAGTTCGGGAATTTCCCGGTGGCTGAATATTAAAATTCCAACGGTATTTTTGAGACCCCTCTTACCTCTGCTCCGTGCCCTCTTGGGTACTTCGTGCCAGGCACCGGAGCTCGAGAAGAATTTTCTAAAGCCACCGTCTATGGGAGAGTGTGTTAAAATAGTTCAGTCAGATTTTTCTGCTTTACGAAGTTCCCGTCGACCTGCGGCCGGATTCTTCGGATTTTGTCTGGAATATGTTACGTGCACTATATGAAACGATATAACTTGCTGAGGAGGAACACTGCAGCGTAAAAGGAGCTACAATTCCTTCTGTTATCTCGTACATTTTCAGTTATCAAAATTCATACCTCGTCAAAACTCTTCAAACAATTATCTTCATCTCTGTAGCATTCAATTTAAATGTAGATCCTTTTCTGCAATAAAACTGAGGAATTTATGTTGTATACTTTCTATCATTTGTTTATGTTTGATCAGGTTTGATGACTATATAATTGATGGAATATACATTGTATCTGAGGCATGTACTATATCTGTATACCTCGTCAAAACTCTTCAAACAATTATCTTTATCTCTGTAGCATTCAATTTGAATGTAGATCCTTTTCTGCAATAAAACTGAGGAATTTATGTTGCATACATTCTATCATTTGTTTATGTTTGATCAGGTTTGATGACTATATAATTGATGGAATATACATTGTATCTGAGGCATGTACTATATCTGTATACCTCGTCAAAACTCTTCAAACAATTATCTTTATCTCTGTAGCATTCAATTTGAATGTAGATCCTTTTCTGCAATAAAACTGAGGAATTTATGTTGTATACTTTCTATCATTTGTTTATGTTTGATCAGGTTTGATGACTATATAATTGATGGAATATACATTGTATCTGAGGCATGTACTATATCTGTATACCTCGTCAAAACTCTTCAAACAATTATCTTCATCTCTGTAGCATTCAATTTGAATGTAGATCCTTTTCTGCAATAAAACTGAGGAATTTATGTTGTATACTTTCTATCATTTGTTTATGTTTGATCAGGTTTGATGACTATATAATTGATGGAATATACATTGTATCTGAGGCATGTACTATATCTGTATACCTCGTCAAAACTCTTCAAACAATTATCTTTATCTCTGTAGCATTCAATTTGAATGTAGATCCTTTTCTGCAATAAAACTGAGGAATTTATGTTGCATACATTCTATCATTTGTTTATGTTTGATCAGGTTTGATGACTATATAATTGATGGAATATACATTGTATCTGAGGCATGTACTATATCTGTATACCTCGTCAAAACTCTTCAAACAATTATCTTTATCTCTGTAGCATTCAATTTGAATGTAGATCCTTTTCTGCAATAAAACTGAGGAATTTATGTTGTATACTTTCTATCATTTGTTTATGTTTGATCAGGTTTGATGACTATATAATTGATGGAATATACATTGTATCTGAGGCATGTACTATATCTGTATACCTCGTCAAAACTCTTCAAACAATTATCTTCATCTCTGTAGCATTCAATTTAAATGTAGATCCTTTTCTGCAATAAAACTGAGGAATTTATGTTGTATACTTTCTATCATTTGTTTATGTTTGATCAGGTAACCACATAATTGATGCAATATAGATTGTGTCTGAGACATAGACTTAGCCAAAAAGAATTATCTATTATCCAACTTTCTGCCGTCTTTGTTATTTGTTCATTTTCCCATTAATTATCTCGTTGTATTATTAACGGTTATTCTTGCAATAGCTTGTAAAGCGATCGCTGTTGCTCGAGGCAACGAGTCGTTCGAAAGAATTGCGGATTTCTCCTTAATTGCCAGCACTTGAGACTGAAAATAATCAACAACAATGGCGTAGAGATGGGGAGGGAGGCGCGTGCTACGGCCAGGGGTTCCCTTAATTTGTCCTAATTAGCGCAAACTGGCGTTAACGAAGATTTTACGTCCGCGGGAATTCATTAAGCCGGTTTCCAAAGTTCGCTGGCCGAACGGCGGCCAAGCCGGGGTCCCAGACCTCCGTCTCGCGCGTTTCGCTTAGAAGACGAAAAAAAAGGAAACGAGAAACACCGAGGGCGGGCTCGCCCCTGAATATTCATACATTGTAATCAACCCCTTTGGTCTAGGGGGTTGGATGCCCGCCGCGTCTCTGGATGTCTGCCCACAACGAACCGAGTAACTTATTAAGAATATACATGAAAGCAGGGTGCAAGAGGTTGCACACACGATTTCGTGTATCTTCGTGACTTTACGATTTCAAAGTACTGTCTGTCGCGCGGGACCGTACCACGCTGTGCAAAGCATGATATGCAGAATTGGGGAAAGTGTGATAATATAAACATAGACTGCCTCGAGGGTGGTCATTCCTCTGTGGACGTCGCGAAATTTACCAATCTTCATGAATGTTCTTCAAACGAATGCTATGTCCAACCTTGTGATTTTTCTTTTTAGTTTATTCGACTACATTTTAGTCGTGACTGTATGGCTATTTTTTCTCATGTACAAACTATCTCTTAGGGAGTCATTCCACTGGAGTTGAAAAATTTAGCAGTCTTTGTGAATGTTTTTCAAGCAAATGCTACGTCTAACGTTGTGATTCCCTTTTTTAGTTTATTCGACTACATTTTAATCGTGACTGTATGGCTGTGTTTTCTCATGTTTGCACAAACTATCTCCTAAAGAGTCATTCCACTGGAAGTTGGGGAATTTACCAATCTTCATGAATGTTCTTCAAGCAAATGCTACGTCCAACGTTGTGATTTTTCTTTTTAGTTTATTCGACTACATTTTAGTCGTGACTGTATGGCTATTTTTTCTCATGTTTGTACAAACTATCTCTTAGGGAGTCATTCCACTGGAAGTTGAAAAATTTAGCAGTCTTTGTGAATGTTTTTCAAGCAAATGCTACGTCTAATGTTGTGATTCACTTTTTTAGTTTATTCGACTACATTTTAATCGTGACTGTATGGCTGTGTTTTCTCATGTTTGCACAAACTATCTCCTAAAGAGTCATTCCACTGGAATTTGAGGAATTTACCAATCTTCATGAATGTTCTTCAAGCAAATGCTACGTCCAACGTTGTGATTTTTCTTTTTAGTTTATTCGACTACATTTTAGTCGTGACTGTATGGCCGTGTCTTCTCATGTTTGTACCAACTATCTCTTAAGGAGTCATTCCACTGGAGTTGAAAAATTTACCAATTCTTTGTGAATGTTTTTCAAGCAAATGCTACATACGTCTAACATTGTGATTCTCTGTTTTACTTTATTCGACTACATTTTAGTCGTGACTTAGTGTTTTCCAATGTTTGTACAAGCTATCTTTTAAGGAGTTATTCCACTAAAAGTTGAGGAATTTTGTAATCTTCTTGAATGTTCAAGCGAATGCTGCGTCCAACGTTATGATTCTTTTTTTTAGTTTATTCGACTACATTTCAGACGTGATTTTATGGTTGTGTTTTCTCATGTTTGTACAAACCATCTCTTAAGGAGTCATTCCACTGGAAGTTGAAAAATTTAGCAATCTTCGTGAATTTTTTTCAAGCGAATGCTGCGTCCAACGTTGCGATTCTTTTTTGTAGTTTATTTAACTATATTTTAGTCTTAAATTTATATTTTTTTATTCAGTCTTAAGCAACAATTTTTACTGTTATCTGACTCGCAATAAACACATACTTAAAAATCACATTTCACTGGCTATAAATGATTGGGAGCTCTCAGGGTGGTCTAAAACGAAAAAATTGGGTAGATTAGTATATCTATTATTATCGTCCATGTTAATATAATTTATATCGAAAAAACAAACTGGTGAATGATGAAAGTGAAAATTCCAAAATTTGATTAAATATATTTTCTTGGAGAAAATTCTTATTTATTTTTCTATGTAATTCTCATTTAGTATATATCCATTTCAACAATGTCTTTTTTCTTTTCTTCAAAAAAGTAACCTGAATCTGACTCACAAAAATAACCTACGATATTAAAATATTTGTACTATGTGTAACATTTATAAAATTACTTCTAATAGTTGAGAGAAGTTTTTAACTTTGTAGGAATGGTACTCTAGTTACGGTATACATATACACAAACATAGAACTGAGTCGAGACAATCTAAAGGGTGGTAAATGGAATTTGATCGCTAGCCGGTTCTCTCGACTTCATATACAATATGGAGCTCAGGTGTGTTAGTGCTGACAAGTACTACGAGCTTCCATTGGTTTAGTTGCGTGCTTGTCTGACAGGATGGTGCACCAACCAATAGACGACACTTTTCTACTTAGAAGTTCTGACGAATGGAAAAAGCATTCCTTTCAGAACTGAACGCCTAATGTTCGCGATATACATTCAACACAAGAGTATAAAACGTTACAAATAATTTTCTGATGGCCTGTCAGATAAGGATTAGTTTCCACAAAATTCCTCGATGTAACATTACCTTAAGTAATATTTTTATTTTTAATCGTACAAAAACTATTTCGAATACTTGGAATCACTTTCATAAAAATGAATATATACTGCTTAGAATATTGAACGTTCATTGTACGTTTTGTATTTCTCGAAATAATAATTATTTTAACGACTGCAAAAACCAATAGAAATCAAATTTATAATTACGAACACTCGAAAGGAATATTCATTGAAATATTAGCTATCTTCATCGTTTATAGTATCAATTAGTTTTGCACTAAAATTCTTTGTTCGGTTTGCAATACTCTGTGTGGAAACGGTTTTCTCAAAAAGTCGATGTTAATGAACGTCAATATTGGTCGATAAATTAACCACGTGATACTTGGAACGCACGGTGATTTATTTTTTCCCCTGTTGCCGTGTGTAATCACATGATTACCTTATCATAGTCTTCCTTTGATGTTTACGAGTGGTACTCGAACTGTGGTTTGCCTACTTCCGCGCACGTGCTCCCGATCCTCGTATCACAGAATCACGTGCTGTTTAAAAAAATCACTCGACTTTGTTCGTATCACTTGACAGACATACTCGCGTGCATCTGTACGTTCGAAGCTTCCGTTGGATATTTCAAATATATTCGTGGCTTCCGCAGAATTTTCGACTATGTTCGTGGCTTCTTTACGAGAATAGCAACGTCGGTGCCTTCCTTTTAGGTTACTAAGAGCATGTTAATCCATTTGCAACGGAGAACGTAATGGTACTCGTTTCTGATCCCAGAGGAAAACGTATTATAAGGGTAGAGAAATTGAATATGTACGAGATCAACTATAGAACATACAAAGTAATGCTCTCACGATTTAGATGCATCATGAGTATTATCAAGTATTGCGTTAAATAGTTCCTTGTTACGAATCTTGTATAACAGCTCACCGATTATCTCACTTCGAGATTCTTTTAATATTCGTGTGCATTTTCTACGCGTATCTTATAATTTGTTTAATAATTTATTGAAGCGATTTCTGACTGTGTATGGACGCGACTGGAAATTGGACAAATTCTTAGATCTGTTTCGTATTTTTCTTTTCACTCGAGTTCATACGTCACACGTTTCGAGTCATTTTTAGAATAAACAAAATAGTTTTCGTAGGATATACAGGGTGTTCGGCCACCCCAGGAAAAAATTTTAATGAGCGATTCTAGAGACCAAAATAAGACAAAAATCAAGAATACCAATTTGTTGATTGAGGCTTCGTTAAAAAGTTATTAATCTTTAAAGTTCCGACTGAAGAATGGCAATCTGCGAACAGCTGCGTACGTACGTTAGTGGCTCTCACTCAGAAAACTGTAAAGCTGTCGATACGTCAGTAAGTAGAGTCTCTCATGCTGAGTGAGAACCACTATCATGGGCGCGTAACTGTTCGCAAATTTGCCGTCCTACAGGCAGAACTTTAAACGTTAATAACTTTTTAACGAAGCCTCAAACAACAAATTGGTATTCTTGATTTTCGTCTTATTTTAGCCTCTAGAATCTCCCATAAAAAATTTTTCCAGGGGTAGTCAAACATCCTGTGTACTTATAAGATTATAATTATAAACGTTTGAGAAAATTTAGAAATAAATATGGAAATAACTTGAAGATAAATAAGTATATATGATTTAATGTTATTAAAGAATATAATTTAAAAATTTCGTGTCTTCGACGCGAAGGATCAAAAATGAAAGTGAAAATAAGAAAATGGTGTTCACGAGTAATTGTTACATCGCGTTTTCTAATTTTGTAATTAGATGTGCTACGTTGCCGTTTTAATTTTCCTCGGTTCCACGTTCGCCGATTCACGATACGAATAACCCCTTTCGCGACCGAATTGGTATGCAAAGTGCTTTCCGTAGCTTAAATTGCTTCAAACCAGCTAATACATATTAATGTAATTCTGTGTGTTTCCTCAAAGAAAGGCTATTGTCGGATCAATTTCTCTCGTCCTGGGAATTTCAAATTCTCAATTAATTGATCCTCTATTAAATACTTGACACATTGTTCTATTTTACTACACGCCCCCGTAGACATTATACTCAGTACGGAACAGCGTCTAATAATATGCTCTCAGCGTTAAAATTACGTTAGCTAACTTTATAACAAAACATGGTTACGCGAACATTACATTACATTAACTAAGTACGTTGCCTAAAACTATTACAAGATGATTTGCAGGAGTAATCAAAGAGTTTTTAAAAGCTGCGATATACAATACAAATTCTGTCATTCAATTAAAATATTAATGTAATATTTATCAAATATAATACTGTGAGGAAAGTGTTATTATTAATAATAATGCTTATTTAATTATTTTATTCATTTTTCTTATACTTGTATTCCCAGATATTACCAATATTTATTTATTAGCATAGTTTTTAAGAACTCGTTCTTTTTAGAAATCATTTTTATTACTCAATTTTTATATCGAAAAGGAGGGTGAACTGTGCTCGATTATAGCTTGCTACATTTTTGCCTGGTCTTCAGATTGTTCGAAAACTTAATTACCAAATTCTTCGTGCAGTATTTTCACGAAGTTGTCGGAAACTAGAATTTAAATTTGCCGCGTAACTTCGGAAATAGGCGAGACTTTAGCGATCGATGTCGCGGTGGAACGTATCCCCGAGTAATCGTCTTCTTTATCAGTCGTATTGATCAACAATGATCGAACCGATCATTTCCCTGTCATCCGTTTCGGAATTTCAAACATCGCGCGTTTCCATCGATAATGCGAAAGCTCGTATCTGCATGGCGCGCCTCGACCCAATTGGAAACTCGATCAGTCATTCACCTTCCCTCTGGCTGGATCATTATTTCATTCCTAATTAATTACCATTGTACACTCATGATACGCTCGCCCGGCAATTTGTTCAGACTATAGACACGGTCGGTCTGTCGTACCTCGACACTCTTGCGGATTAATTAATGCCCCGAGGTCTCCGGAGATACTCGCCGAATTTGTGAGATGGAAAATTGCATAAAACATCCGCAGAAACTGACTAATTGTTATTATAATTTTTCTGATTCTTCTCTTTCCTTTTTTGCCGAATTTAATCGTTCGTATGAAACAACTCTTCACAAGACAAATTCAAAAACATAAACTCAAATTCAGAAACTGCGTTAATCAGTCTGTTAAAATGACAGTAAAACATTATCTTGAACTGCTGGAGAATTAATTGATTTATGGATGTCTTTCTATTTGAATAGGATTAATAAAAAATAGAAGTAAAAATTCTTATGCAATAGGAACAGATGCTAAAAACGTTCTCAACTTATACATATTTGAGAAACTATTCGAATGAAATTAAAAAATCATATCATCTATTTCATTGGAGCCAAATGAAGAAATAAATCATTTGACTGTTCAACCAAACTGGCACACGATTATTTCAAATAGCATCTAATCAAGCGTAGAAAAATATTTTTACGATCGTTTTTCAGAGCTTCATGGGTTAATTGATTTATAGTAAAATATCTGATATTCCCTTAAACTGAAGGTTGTCAAATTCGACAAAATTACAAAAGATATTGGAATAGACTTTGTCAACGTCAACCATATTTGTATTTGTACCGTAGCTGTGGACCAGTGTCCACGTGTTAGGATCCACCCGTTATACCATGGGCGGCAGAGGATTCGCGAGTTCAGCGAGATATTGAATAAACGCGAAGAAAACGTGGTCTGGTTGGCGGGAAGGAATCGGGGATCGTTACCTTTCGTTACTGGGTCAAGTGGAATCCCGAGTAACGAAGGAGTTCTTTGCAATTCGAGTCAAGTGGTAATGGCTCCGGTCTTCTCCTTTTTCCCTCCCGTTCTCTTTATATTTTTTCTTCTTGCCTCTGCGTTTTCTTTTTCCCCTTTTTCTCTTTTTTTTTTTATTCATGTGGTTTCCCCGTGCTCGAGGCGAGGTGGGAGAGTTCGTCGTGCGGCTGCATGAATTCGCGGAAACGCGCCGTAACGAGGCACACGCGGACTCTAAATCGTCGCCGTGCAAAAACAAAACTCCTCTCGCGACCCTTCGAAAGCGTTAATTCGACGATAACTCCCGTTGTGCGGGGAGAATAATCGCGTTACTCACAGTTTCTCTGCTCGTTGCCGGAACAAATTGGTCTTGGAAAGGCACGCGAACCGGAAGGGGGTACACAAAAAGCCCGGACAGACGCGTCTGGTTCTCAAGATTCTACACGGCGCGATTTTCGAATCGCTGAAAACTTCGTTTCCTAATATTTGGCTCGAAACGAAAAGTTCAATTACTTTTTGTAAATGTTTGAAAAGAGAAACAGTAGCGCTAACGCTTAAAGACAATTACTTTATCTGACGAGAAGATTGTATTATTTACTACTTAAGAGTTAAGTATTCTGGAATTAATTATATACAGTTACATCCACTTTTATTTGTACATTATAATGGTGTATTCCCTGTGAATGGAAAGCAACTTACGAATTTGTTCTATTTATGTGCACCAAATGTTGTTCATTGTACTGTATTTAATTTTATTTACAAAGTAATTAAAGGCAGTTGCTTTATCGGACGAATATAAAGCTAGGGAATTATATTATTTATTCTTTAGTTTTAAGAGTGTTTTGAAATAAAAAATGTACAGTTATTCTCACTTTTATTCGTATATTATAATGGTAATTCATTGTAAATGACAAGAAAACTTGTTTTTCACGAATTGAGCGTGCATACATCTTGTACATTGAGATATTTAGGGGTTTATATTTGAATAAATTAAAAACATAACTTGTTGACGATCGTGCCACGTTGGATAACTGGTTCCTGTGTAATCACCGAAAAAAAATAGTAAAGCATCATTGGACCGCGTGCAGTACAGGATGGGTGACCGCTTGGGGAAACCCCCACGTTATTGTTAATTTGTTTATTGTTGACAGTATTGTATATTGTTTATATTATTATACATCTCCATCAGTTTTGTAATTGGGCATTACTTGTCTGTTAATATTAAAAAAAAGCTTCTTTGTAAATAGAAATACTGTTGTAATAATAAACAGTACTTGGTAAAATAAAAATAGAATCACCATTACGAATACCAATGGTAGTAAACTGTATATATAAATATATTGTCTGTAAATAATACTACGTTGTTCAAAATTGTTGGAATATTATAGAATATTGAAGCACCAAAGTTGACGATATTAATATTCAAAAGGAAAACAAAACTATATTGTTAATACTGTTGCAATAAACTTGTAACAAAGTTTGGTAAAAATAAATGGAAGAAGAATTCATAAGAAACAAACTTCCCTTTTCAATTATACAGGGTGTTCGGGCACCTCTGGGAAACATTTTAAGGAGAGATTCTAGAGGCCAAAATAAGACGAAAATCAAGAAAATCAATTTCTTGATTGAGGCTTCGTTAAAAAGTTATTAAAAAATTAAATTATAAATTTCAAAACCGTTCACGGAAAAATTATATTTGGTTGCGGGGATCAATTACAATCATTTTTGGTGAACAGACATACCCCCGAAATCATACGCAATTACGAGAAAAAAATTCATTACTGAAAATCTAATGTCTGACCATACATGACATTTTTCCCTTAAATTTCATGCGTATGTTTAAAACATCATAACTCCTGAACGGATTGGACGATTTTAATGTTTAAAAATGCAAACGACGCGTATTTTAGTGAAGAATATGTAGAAATTCTAAAAATACTCGAAAAATTGTTCCTTGACTCCGTAAAATGAGAAAAACCCCATAAAACTAGTCCAATTTTCAAACGACTATAACTCCTGCATTAGTGAATATATTTCAATGAAATTTTGGGAGGAACTAGAGTTCATGGATACTTACAAAAAAGTATTAAACAACTTTTCTGTAGAGCGTCAAACAAAATTACTAAAAATCAAAAACAAATTCCTAAGAAAAATCGACAGGTGCCTAAATTTTTCAGCGAAATTGAAAAGTTTCAAATCGCTCTGGAAAAATTATTTTCGGTTGTGGAGGTTAATTACAATCATTTTTGGTGAATAGACACACGCCTGAAATCCTACGCACTTTCGAGAAAAAAATTCAGGAAGGTGCATAAATTTTTCGATGAAATTAAAAAGTTCCAAATCATTCTGGAAAAATTATTTTCGGTTGCGGGGATCAGTTACGATCATTTTTGGTGAATAGACATACCTCCGAAATCCTACCCACTTTCGAGAAAAGAATTCGAGAAGGTGGTCAAACTTTTCTACAAAATTAAAAAATTTTAAATCATTCTGAAAAAATTATATTTGGGTGCGGGGGTCAATTACCATCATTTTTGGTGAATAGATACATCTCCGGAATCCTACGCAGTTTCGAGAAAAAAATTAATTACCGAAAATATAGCTTTTTATACGAACTTTTTGAGGAAGCCATAATCAACTAATTGATATTTTGATTTTCGTCTTATTTTAACCTCTAGAATCTGCCATTAGATTATAGTGATTAACCATTGTACGAATACGAGTGGAAGTAAAACTATGTGTACATAAACGGATAATACGAAGCCTAGAGAAGTTCTTACAATGAAGATTGCAACAATGTCTCATAAACGATAGCGGACAGATGTGCACGTTATTTCCCTCATCGAAAGTCCCCGTAAATAGCGTCGTCGCGAATCGATCGACCGTACACGATTTGACTAAAATTACCGCCAACAACGTAGCCGTTGTTTTCGCCTCGGTTTACGTTTTATCCGATTTCCCGTACACCAATCCAGATTGTTACATTGTTCGAGTAACCCCAGCCTTAGTTAACTCCGGGTGACGCGACAATTGAAGCTCTGAAACGTTTCAAGTCGAAGTTCCTTTAGGACTCCCGCGGACGTCTTGGCCGGCTTCACTTTTAATCAGAGACGCCACCTGACCCAGTGCCATTTTCCACGTTTCTTCGCGACTCCCATTCTCGTCCGTCATAGCGTCGCCCGTGATTCTTTGTTATATTCGTGGAAAATAGCGACGAGAGACGACGAAGGAAGAGGGGTAAAAAGATGGTTAAAAAAGAACCCCAGCATTGTCCTGCGCCCTCGACGCCCGCGCGATACTACAGTGTCCTTAATAAAGTCGACGGGCGAAAGCTTCTTCGAGAATTCGTGTCGTCGCCAGGGGGTCGGAACTTCAATTAAGAGTTCCTCGAGGCGAGCCCCGGCCCGGGTAAGATCACCGGGTTCGAGATATTCCCTCGGATAAAATAGAAAATCGAAGGAGGAATAAAGAGGTCCTGTCATAAGTCGGGGAACTTAATCGCGACGGCCTCGACGCGAATCGGACAATTACGAGAGGAGAAACAATTCCCGGGGACGGAGACGGGGGGACAACCGGGACGAAACAACCGCGAGTAAAACAACAAGAGTGTCTGAGAGTGACGTTGTAACATCGATCGATCCGTTTCGGAAGAACGATCAAAGACGGTCTCGAAGAAAGTCGTCCTCTAACCTGTTAAGTGGATTTCTTGGTCGAAAATTGCCCTTGTGCGGCTGAAAGCTAGAAGACACGAAGCATTGCTGTTCCTCCGGAGAAAATGTACGATATTTGAACTTTTTCGCTACGAGTCTCTGGCCAGGACTCTCGTCGGTGCCACTGTTGATACAAACTAAGAAGTTGGACGAAAATCGCTGCTTTTTATTCTTTCGTATAAACGAAGATGGTTGATAATTTCAGTAAAAGTTTTTTGGGGATGTTGAGTTTGAAAAAAGTTACTTTGAACTGTTGTGGTTTGAAACACGCGGTTCTTCAAATTTGACAGTTTTTAATATTGATGTAACCTCGTATTTAAGAATAAAAATTAATTCTTACTTTGAAAATATATTTAGAAGAGCCATTAAGCAAGAAGCTATAACAACCACAATTTTTAATATTTTTGGATAGAAAAAAATACTTGTGCATACTTGCAAGATAAATAAACACGTCTGAAAATCTCGATATAAAATAGCCTACCTACCATTAAAAGAAAATTCTCAGATTTGAAAACATATTTAGAAAGTCCATTAAACAAGAAGCTATAACAACCACAATTTGTAATACTTTTGAACAAAGAACATAACTTGTAAGATAAATAGACACGTTTGGAAAATCTCAATAAAAAATATCCTTATTAAAAAAAATTCTGAGATGTGAAAACATAGATGACACTGTTTGATCGAATAATTCTAGTAGGTTCATTTTGAAAGGAAAGCGACGACATTTCGTAGTACCGTCTTACAAGGCGAAAAGTTCGAGTACAGGAGAATGGAACAAGGAGTCCGACCCCTAATTTTCAACCCTTCGCCGGCGGGGTTGATATCCTTTAGCTTGTGAAACCAGCGTGCGAGCTTTCTGCATCTAGTTTCCGATTCGGTGGCAATCGCGCATGTAATACCGTCGGAGCACAGGAAAAAAGGAAGTGGCTCGGTTCTTTCTCGGTCCGCGCGGGGATCTTGAGCGTAATAACACAGCGGGCTGAACGTTTCCTGAGGTTGCACTCGGATTGAAAGCACACCGGGAGGGAGATTCAGTTAAACGTTTCATGATTTTCAGGGGAGCGAATGAGATAAGGAAATGTTTAAAGAGATGTCCCTTCGTTATTCCGTTTATTCCGCTCGTTTTCCCCCCCCCTTGCTTTCCCCTCTGTACGGCCAAACGTTCTTTGTTCTTCTCGTTTTCCATGCGATTTCCAATCCATCGAGGAGCAACGTTGAATTTTTCTTTCGCGGGACGGAGGAATTTGCATGAGATTCCCCCTTCCGATGTTTTTATTAATCTTCGACGCTGCGAGAGAAAATTCATCGGATAACTGACCATAACTGTTATTTTTATATCAGCTCGATCGCTGCGCGGAAATTTGTAAAAATTCCGTCGAGGAGAGATATAACTCCCGCGGCGTTGTTTTATTTCGATCGTGTAGAAACTTTATTATACAAAATTATATAACAACAATAATAGTGTACGCGTTGCCACGAAATACGTTTACCTCGAAATTGTTTGCGTTGCTTTAAGTCGGATTTCGAGTCGACCTCCATTTTCCCGTAAATTTTCTTGACCGCGGCCATCGAAAGAAGTAATCGCATTTATTTTCTTTCGGTTTCCCCGCGTCTCCTCGTTTTTGTTAAAAATACAAACCTTCGGTATTGTTGAAAGTTTAAAGCGGCGGGCACTCCGTGCCACGGGAACTTCGCTCAGACTTCGACCGTTAAATCGGTCGTAAAAATGTAAAAGATTTCGCTCCTGTTAATCGTCAAGTACAACCGTTGAATTCGTTCGGTTTTCAAAGTTGAAGCATTTAAGTTGGAACGAAACGTTTATGCTCTCTGTGAACTTGATAAAAAAATTTCGAGATGCGTTTCAAACTATTCAAAAATTATTTTTATCAATATTAATTCATTCTTCTGTTATTGAAATATTTTATTAAAAAGACACTTACTACTGTTTATGGGACACGTGACAATTAAGAAATGAGTATCTTTTTAGAGTTTGTAGATTTGCATTTATAAAGATTAGTTCTATGTTTTTATAGTTTTTATAATTAACGCCGTTCAGTGAATTTGAACGGTCGTGGCTCACATACAATACTTTATTGTTTCAGGTACGTAACCCGAGAGAAAACACTTAATCGTAGCCAGTGTAAAGTAAGTAATTTATGCGATCATTTTTATTAGCGCGACGCGAGCCGAGGGCGGAACGAAATAATGTTATCATATTCAATGGGCGAGTATACTTCTTGTCTCTGCGTACAGCATAAATTGGATTATTTAATACGTCCTGTTTGCCTGGCGCCCAGCTGCAAACTTCCTGTTTCCAAGCCCTTCGCGCTATTTTTTTACTATCAAACGACAATCGCTATTTCCTGGTTTGCAAGACGTTAAACGTTCCAAGCATCGCGTTTCGACCTATCATCAACGATTCAATCGTTGTTCCATCGAATGGAAACGCTTCGATCATTGGCATTGTTGGGAGCTGTTTCCATTGTGTTTTGGATGGGAAATGCAGTTTGGCGCGTTCCAGTCAAAGGATCATGGCTCGCGATTGTGCTGATCATTTGGGAGTTTCACGAAGGGTGAATATGCAGTAGATTTTCTCAAAATTACAATTACAAAACTGGTTCGTTCGACAACTTGTAGAACTTTTATTCACGTATAAACGTGAAACACGGTGGGACCAATTTTTTAGGTACACTTTATAGTAACGTTTGTATTAACAAAATTCTAATTAATTTAGAATTTACATCGCGGATAAAGATTTTCTATCTTCGATTCTAATTTTAATACTGTAAAATAGGTAACCTGGTGAGTTAAATAACACACGTGATTTAATTTAGTTTAACGAGAGAAAAAGTGTGTTTGTATAAATTGTTACTGAACCACTTTGAAGACAATTTTCATTTTTAATTTTTTATTCGGGGGGATATAAGGCAGTTTTTTAAAAAATACTTCTACGACGACTTATAAAACTTTTATTTACGTATAAACGTGAAACACACTGGGGTCTATTTTTTAAGTACACTTTATAGTAACGTTAGAATAAACGAAATTCTAATTAATTTAAGATTTACATCATGGACGAAGATTTCGTACATTGTGTATAATTTGAATGAGATTTTCTGTCTTCGATTCTTATTTAAGAACTGTAAAATAGGTAACCTGGTAATTTAAATAACACACGTGATTTAATTTAGTTTAACAAGAGGAAAAGTGTGTTTGTGTAAATGCTGAATCACTTTGAAGCATTTGGGAGTCTTGCAATTATTATTTAAGCCTCTGTCATGCAGTTTCAATTTCTTCATGAAATGTAATTTTATTAAAAAAATTCATTTCTAATTGTTTATTCGGGGGGATATAAGGCAGTTTATCTTCCATTCGTTGTTCGAAACATGTATCCGGATGACACTCCAGCACCTCGCATGCGAGTCGGTCGTAATTTCTACTCGGATTAGCTGTAAAATTTCCGCCACTCGTCTTTGCAGGGTCGTACCGCGCAGAATTTTATCTGTGATTAAACGTCACTCAAAGAGGCGCTCCACATTCGCCGCAATATTTCATGCGAGCGTAATGCTTTAAGTGGCCTCCGACACGCGAAATCCAATATTTGTCCGACCACCGGCGAAGCGCTCTCGACGAAATTCGCGTTTTGACAACGCGTGTAATTTTATTTTCATTACCTGCGGTATCGCGCTTTCCGGCTAGTTTCCGGCCTCTTCGAGACGAAGTTACGACCCGTACATCGAAATCTGTGGCCCCATAAATGTCATTCGTCGTTTATGACGCTGTCTCGAGTTACGGTCCGCGATATATCAAACGAACTTTTGGGCCTTAAACTGGTTACGGCGTTTCGAGTTCGCGTTAAAGGCGTCAATATCCGTCGTAACATTCCTTTATGACAGTGGTCGTCAACTTCGAAGTACACAGGGGCTACTATGTACAGGAATCCCAAAATGTTCTCCGAACTACTTGTTGGAATCTATTCTACGCCAGCAATGGACGTGGTTGTTATCCAGATAAAAATTTCAAACGTGGTGTTAATTGGAATCTGAATTATAGAGTGGAACTTTGTTCTCTTTTTTTCAAATATAATCCACATTTCCTTGTTTAATGTTTTTAGTTAAATCCGCTGTACAGTTTTCGTTGAAACGATGTCGAACAATTGCATATCATTATAGAATGCATGGAACTTCATCGTGCTATTTAGATACACGTACTTCAACTCTAGAGTCACAAAGTTCTATAATATATCGGTTTTAGTTTTCGACATTAAACTGGTTATGGAGATTCGAATCCATGCGTGAACTATTACCTTGAATCGTGATAGTACAATTACACTCCACAAAGTGCCCCGATCCCGAAACTGATCTCGAGGATCATTGTTTAAACGAGATGAATGTAAAATATTATATTTAACATTTGAAATTCGAACGACTTGTACAAGATCTAAGAAACTCGTATCGTTTAATCTCATGGGTTTGAAACTTCTTATAATACTTTACATATCTACTATTTTAACGATGCTATAACAATTATGGCGCAATATAAGACCTACATTAACGGCATTCAATTTTAATTATTTAACAAAATTTTTACTTTCCTACATGAACGTAATTAAATTATAAATATACCACATAGATCGCAGTATTAATATCACGTTTTAATATTAATGATATCCTTGCACGCACCAAATATTACAAATATTGCAATATCAATATACTATTAATAACAGTATTATATTGTTCCATAATTGTCACGTATTAAGAATGAAAGCGGAAAACTGAACAATAAATTATTAAAAATAAAAAAATTCGAAATCCCAATTTAGGATTTATTATTATTTGTTAATTTTCGTAAAAGTCAACACAGACAAGAGGAATGACCAAAGTCTTTAACAAAATTGTGTATCCTCGTTGTTCTCTAAAAATCCGTTTGTTTTATTTCTCTCTGGACAAATCTCACCGTAAATCGGAACTGTTCCCCGCAAAGTGATTTCGAACAGCTTTGTAGGACTTCCTGTATCGAATCTCCCCGCTCGAAAACACGTACTCGAAGCACCGCGAAGTTCCTCAGTTTATTGGCACTTTAAAAGCGCGTTCGTCGAAACACAGCGACGAATTAAATGATTTTCTGGGAGCGGGATTACAGTTCGTAGGCGCGCGGCGTAAACTTCTCGCGCGATTTTGCCCCGTTGCTAAATTAATGGCGGAGTTCGAAAGCGCCGGAATCGCGTAGCTCGTTCCCCGCGAGCAACGACCGAGGTTTTCTTTGTTTTCCGGATCGTTCTTACGGTTGTTCCGCGCTGCGGAAAAATCGTTTGCCCGGGAATGGTTGTTCCAACGATCCTCGTTCCGGCAATACAGCGCGAGATCAGGAAGAAATCTAAACTGTAACGACGACGTTCGACGTTAAGATCGCGAATGAAGATAAGATTCTGAACAGTCCCTGGCATTTTCATGAAGCCCTTTTACCCAGAGGGTTACGTACAAAACAACAATTACAGATAGTAAAGCAATTATACCGAACTGCTCGCAATAAAACATCAATCTGCTACTGTGTGTTTTTAAAAATACAAGATACGAAATTAAATTTTTCGGTTGGAAAAATTCAGATATTGTAATAATTGTTTCTATGAGTATATTAGTAGAAGTTTGAGAACCGTGGGGGTATTTTTTTTGCATCATTTCACCCTCTTTGGAGACGAGGGTAATTATTTTATGAACTCTGTATTCAGACAATCAGCTGTATAGTAGAGCTTCTTTTTAAATATTCGTTTGTATAAATATATTAGTTGTCAAAATTTAACAACCGTGGGAATATACAGAGTGTTTGGCCAACCCTAGGAAAAATTTAATGGGAGATTCTAGAGGCTAAAATAAGACGAAACTCAAGAATAACAACTTCTTGATTGAGACTTTGTTAAAAAGTTAGGAGAAAAGTAGAATTTAGGGGGTAGGTCTATTTACCAAAAATTATTGTAATTGACCCCTGCAACCGAAAATATTTTTACCAGAATGATTTGAAATTTTTTAATTTTATCAAAACATTTCACACCTTTTCGAATTTTTTTCTCGAAAATACGTAGGATTTCGGGGGTATGTGTATTAACCAAAAATGATTGTAATTGACCCCTGCAAGAGAAAATAATTTTTTCAGAATGATTTGAAACTTTTCAATTTCGCCGAAAAATGTAAGGTACCCTCTGTCGATTTTTCTTAGAAATTCGTTTTTGATTTTTAGTAATTTTGTTTGATGCCCTACAGAAAAATTGTCTAATACCTTTTTGTAGGTACCCATGAGCCCTATTCCAGAAAAAAGTTTCATTGAAATATATTCACTATTGTAGGAGTTATGGATGTTTGAAAATTGAACCATTTTTATGGGGTTTTTCTCATTTTACGGGGTCAAGGAACAACTTTTCGAATATTCTTGGAATTTTTACATATTCTTCAATAAAATACGCGTTGTTTCCATTTTGAAACATTAAAATCGTCCAATCCGTTCAGGAGTTATGACGTTTCAAAGATTCGCATGAAATTTCGGAGTACTATTTCAGGCTTCAGATTATATTTTCGGCAATGAATTTTTTTCTCGAAAATGCGTAGGATTTCGGGGGTATGTCTATTCAACAAAAATGATTCTAATCGACCCCCGCAAGTAAAAATATTTTTTCCAGAACGATTTGAAATTTTTTGCAAACGTTTTAATGAAGCCTTTCTCAAGAAATTTCCCGATTTTCGTTTTATTGTGGAATCCCCTAATAAAATTTTTCCCAAGGGTGGCCGAACATCCCGTATATTTTTTTTGCACTGAAGGCGAAGGTTATTTTATGAACTCTTTGGTATCCACACATTCAGTAATATA
Source organism: Colletes gigas (assembly GCF_013123115.1). Classification (NCBI taxonomy): domain Eukaryota; kingdom Metazoa; phylum Arthropoda; class Insecta; order Hymenoptera; family Colletidae; genus Colletes; species Colletes gigas. The sequence continues at coordinate 3,407,833 of NW_025106646.1, forward strand.
GTGGAACCTCTATTTTAATATTCGTTTCTGTAAATATATTACTCGACGAAGTTTAAGAACTGGAGGGATATATTTTTCTTTTGCATCATTTCACCTTTTTCAGACACTCGGTAATATAGTAGTATTGGTGTATCGAAATGAGAACACAAAGGTTTGTTTAGCTATATGATTCTGTAAGAATGTAACGCTACAGGGATGTGCGCAGTTTAGTTGAATAAAAATGATAATTTCCATGAAATGATATGCGCGTGCTTTGAATAATGAAACGGGGTACGAGAGTAACGACGACAACGCCGTGCTTCTGCATTTTAAAGCGTTCGAAACTGCAGGGATCAGGATGGTTTAGAACATAAAAACTATCTCGTCAGCAAAGTGTTCCTTCCTCTGCTTTCTGTATTTTTTTCCATCATCCTGTCGTCATTTGCATTAAATACATCAGTGTCACCGTGCAACAAACTATCATTATGCAGACGTTTAATCTTATACTCGGTCTCCAAGGTCCAGAGTCTGAACGAGGATTAACATTAAGTGAAAAAGACTTTACGGTGTTGTCTTTTTGCTGAAACTAGCATACTTGTTTCTACCACTAAATTTTATTGTGATTAAGGGGGCAGACTGATGTGAGACTTAAAAAAAATCAATTTTTTTTTATTTCATTTTTTGAAAGTATATGTATTTAAGAATGTACTGTTAAATTTTGCAATTTTTAATTTAAGCTTTCGCCATTTTACCAATTTTCAAAATAAATTAATTATTTTGCTACGGGCAAAATCTTTTTGATTTGTTTGATTTAGTCAACCTTGAAAACTGCAATCATCTACACCAGTGTTTAAACACATGTTTACCATGGGCGTAATAAAAATTATTGACAAATTTATTTTCTATTCCCAAGGGATAAGTTAAGTAAATTGCGAAAATAAATTATAGCGTTAGATGTAACATTTAGTTAAAAGAAATTAAATTTTGCAACGTACACATGAGACTGCCCCCCCATTAAATCGTGTCTCTCCCAGACACGATAATTAATTTCCACGTAACAGCAAACTCTTTAAATCCAGTTAACGTGCCCAAGAAATAGTCTGAATAGGTCTCGGCGCGATAACGGTTGCTACTTAACCCGACAGTTAATAGAGAACCGAAAAACGAGAGGTAATACGGAGCACAGATACGTAACGCGTGCAAACCTGAAAAGGGTTAGAACGAGGAGCAAGGGTTGGGGCGACGGTGGAAGGGGAGGTTCTTTTTTCTCGCGACGGCAGCCGGCGCGGAAAGAATACATTTTCGCGTGGAGAGGGTTTATTATTTCGGCGGATCCTTTCCCCCGTACCCCCTCGAGCGGCGAATCCTTCTTTTGTTTCCGTTCCTTTTTTCAAGCCCCGGTACCCTCTCTTCCACTTTTTGGACAAAGTCCGTCTCCTCTTATTCTCTCCTAGCCCAGAAGAAACCGAGCGGTTGCAAGCCCTGTAGGAGATTCGTTCGCGTCGATGGCCCCAGCGACAGTCGCCTCTCGTTATTATCGCGCGCATTTGCATTTTTGTTGCACGTTCACGCCGAGTGCAATTGCGCATCGCTGGAAGCCAGGAGCGATGCGGTGGGAATTCGTTACGAAAACCACACGCTAGGTATCGCGCACGTGCGTACTTCCGCGTTAAAATCGCCAGGAACTTCGAGCCGACCTTTGTGGCTCCATTTTCTGACCCCCGGTTTCGGGCAATTTATGTTAACGTTCTCAACGGAATATTCTACGAGCGAATTTTCCTTTTTATTATCAAAGTAAGATTTTTCTCGCTTATATATCTTTTTTTTTACCAACAATAATGGACTGGAGAAATTCAGCATGAATTTTTTAATTTTTTCAATTGTCGTTTCTTCTTAAAAATTAATTCTTCATTGAGTATGAATTGTTTTTTTTTTTAATTAAATCTCTTTACAAGCATTTCAAAAATATTGAATTAACCTCTTGCCATACAATGACGTGCCTGACTCATCACAAGTTCTTGATGCCGGGTTTCACAATTATGAGGCCACTCACTCGTCATCGAGTCTTATAAATTAAAATCAACACATTTTTACAAATTTAAACAAAATTAAATAGTATACGTTTGAAAAATTATTTGAAATTAAATCGCAAGTCAAAGGGTTAACCAGTACTTTATTTTATTTTATTTTATTCTTTTGACACATATTATAATTCTCACTATCAATTATACTAGAAATGTAAAACTTTGCAGTATAAACTTCTTAAGTATTTTATTTGTAAGAGAGACGAATAATTAATTTATTATCGTATAATGCCTCAATTATTTCCTACTAATCTTTATTAAGAATCATTTTCATGATATTGTCTATAAATTGAAATAATTTCTTCTCGTTCGTTTTCTACCAAAGATATCCAGTGAAAAAGGTTTAAGTTGTCTAGAGGTTGATGGTGTTAGAAAGGAGTTAACTTCCTAATTTGTAGACGATGTTTTACTTTCCAACATCGATGTTTTCGAACGCGTTGTAAAGATAATAATTTTCACGAAATGGAATGGCGCCAGAGCTTTCTTGTTGAACTAAGAACGTTTGCCACTTTAAGTTGAAGGTTAAAGTTCACTCCCGACGCTGGTATGGAGTCAGAGTAAAGATTAGTCAAAGGTTAAGTTAATTCAAGCGCAGGTACGAAATCAGAGTAAAGATTGAAACAAGGGAAGAGCAAGCACGAGAAGAAATAAAGGGACTCTTCTATCTCTGATATGTACTGTACGTTGTACACGGGAACCAGTATCGTTACTTCCATGTTCCACTAACTCATTCTTTGTCGCATGCTTATTGTGTTAGAGTCTCTTTTGTATCTTCTGCCTCTGCTGAATATATCATGCTGTCTTTATATTACCATTTCCAGCAACCTCTGGCGTCGATCGGTCTAATTCTTCTTCAGATTCAAATAAATACGCAACATCGTTTGTCGTTTGCATTTCCGTATACAAGTAAAAAAGCTGTCGTTTGAATACTAAACCAAGACGACCAAATACATCTTGGAGACAAAGAATTTTACGAGAATTGTTCTTGACAAAAGTTCTTTCATTCCAAGGGAGAAAGAGAACTGTATTATCGTTTTTTTAAATTTAACCTTTTACTCTATGATTCTTATTTCCCTTTACGTTTTCACGCCGTAGCGAGTGCATTGCCTTTACAAACTCTTTGACAACAATGGGAAACTACGTTTTCTTATTTTCGCCGTCGAATTCAAGATTCACAGAAGAATTTGCAGATAAGTTTCACGCAACGGTTCCGTTGGGAACGTAATGGCAAGAAGGTGCTCGTCTCAAAAGCTAACATCCGCGGAAGAGAATCCACTCTCGATTTGTAAAATCGCTTTGAGCATGCGAACCAGCGTTGCTCGGTGCATATCTTGGCACACACTCTCTTTCTCCTCGCATTCCACTCTTCTCTCGCGGGTTCCTTCTGTATTCTACGCGCTATCATCATTCTTCCGAACCCTTTTCCCCCTTGTTCTCCAAACGGATCTTCGACGTGTTCCCTTTCTACTCGTCCGGGTTCTGTCGTTTGCTTCTACGAACGAGTACACCGTACGTTCAACTTTATCTCAGAGTTATCTTAAATATCGCCGACAGAACAATGGCGCTTCAATCTGGCGAAACGCGATTGAAGTTTCCTTGCAATTATTTATCGCGTCGCGGCGACCGACGCTGTACAATTACGCCGCGGCGAGTCCAACCATTTGCCTCGGTCGATTTTTTCCAAAAATCTCTGACCAAGAAATGACGATTCCCGATCGTCACGATACAAACACGATTGCATTCTGTCGCGTTGAAACATCCGGTTAGGTTTATTCGTCCATTCACTTATGCGGGTTTATTCCCATTGTTTGCCGTAGCAACCTTAACTTGATTCGCTTCGTCCTGATCATGAGTTCTCTGTTCGTTTCATGCGGTTGCGATTTGACGAACAAATGCAAAGTTAAAAAAAACTGATTGTTAATTCACGAACAAAAATTCAACGTCTCGGTCATGATTCTAAGTTCTCTTCGAAGGAACGTCTATTCTCGAAACGTAAAATTCGATCACTGGTTAGAGAAAAGATTTATTTAGAAGTATAGTATTTTTCCCATTTCCATTATCTTCGTCAGACTTGGGATGATCTAGTAACGTGTATTAAAAGTACACAAATTTTATACACAAGCAGTTCTAAACCATCAATGTTTTTTGCATAAATGAGCCACTGTTAGAAAAGCTTCCACTTTGAAATGGTTTTTGGTTTATGTGGATTTGATTTTTTATTTTGGAGATATCGTAGTTTTAATAAAGGGTTAATTTAAAAAATTTCACAATAGCACGTTGTACCTGTCTCTTGCATGTGTATCATGCTGACCTACTCCAAGATTGTGTCTGAATGACGTAGTATTTTCAAGAATTCATTATTTACTACGAGCATGTACGGTCAATGACCTCGCGACGTAAACAAACGCTTCGAACCCTTTTATCTCGAGAACTATGCGATCGACTTGCATGAACACTCATTTTAAAGGGCTCTTCATCCTCTATCCGACAAATATGTCAACTATTATAATTTATGGTGTATTCTATGTTTATTTTTACATTTACTTTGACGCTATATACCTAAAGAAATTTCAGCAGTTCCTATTAATTATTGTAGCTATTAATTGCTTTGTAGAAACATCCTTATCTACCCTGGATTCATCTTCTGATGATTCTACAAGGATAAATAATTAGAAATGTAAAATAAATTCTTTATATTCCCCCGTATCAAAGCCTTACATTTTCTACGTTACAAGTACAATATCTCAACAGCAGAGCTTTTCAAATATTAATTTATGCTATTAATTTGCAACAAAAAAGAATCAGTGGCAGTGGATCAAAACTAATTTGTTGTGTCAAATTCGGTACGGTACAGAGTTAATACATAAAAAAAAATTGGAACCAAAAAATCATGGTCTATAATCTGCATCCTCTAACAGGAATTTATCAAGGGTAAAATTTCGATAGGAAGCGAAATCGAGCAAGAAGAAAATCCAACAATTTACTTGGACCAAGAGAACGGTTCACCGCTGGAACATCTAATTTTCTATCGGTCAGAAGCGATTTACCGATTCGTAGAACACGATTCCCCGCGATCCAGAATCGCTCATACTCGCTACATACTCTCTTCCTGTTCTCCTTCTCGACATGGCACAATCCCTTCTATTCACCATCGTCAGAATCGTTCTCTGTCCCTCCAACTTCCTTCCGTCGTGCCCTCACGTTGTCCACTCCTCCCTCTTCGACGTATTCCGGGTCTCTTTCTCCGCTACGATCGCCTAGCCTGTCGTATTCTCTTCCACCGCAGCTCGCCGTTTACCTGTCTCTTCCGGATCTCTCTATCTCTTATCTCCAGCGTCTCTCCCTTCATCCTTGGATTCTTCCTCTCCCTCTCCGCGAGCACACGAACGCGTCTACGTCGCACGTGGGTGTGCAGCCGGCACACGTAGATGGTCACGTGCACTCGCGTGCACGCACACACACACACGTATGTCCACGGGAACAACCGCCACGGTGGCTGGAGTGTGGAACCCACGGAGCCTGCGAGGGTACGGACGACAGTGCCGTGTACACACCACAACGTTCCGCACTCATGCCTTGCGTTCTCCCGCGATAGATCGCCCGTTGGCATCCTCGTTCCTCGATAGAGCGGTCCGACGCCGCCTCCGGCTCGTCGTCTCCGAGGAACGAGCCTTGGACGCGGTCGCCACCGAGTCCCCGGTGCAGGGAATTCGACAGTCGACGCGACCGTTTCGGGAGATCGCTGGAAATTTCAGGCTCCGTTCGCCTACGAATGCTACGATCTCTCGGTTCCGGGACGATTTCGGAGTCACGCGACGATCAGCTGATCCCACGGAGCCGTGGCGACGCGCGTCGGTGCGGAATCACGAGCCGCGTCCCCGAGGAGATGTGCAAAGGACGTCGCGGCGCTCGAGGGCGGATGAGACGCGACGCGGTTTGGGGAATTGCCTGAGTGGTTCTGCAAACGAGGGTGCGACTTTCTGCGAGGGTGATTCCGGGACGTACCGGTGAACCGTTTAGTTAGCGGATCTGACTTTGGTCTGTCAGGTTTCCGATCGTTTGACGAGGTTGCTACCGATTTGGGACTACTTCGATGTTTCGTACAGTGTTCTTTAAATGGAATCCAACGTAACCGTGTCATTCAATCGACGTCAAAATCGTCGATTCTTAGTAACAATTACTAGATAATAGACAATGTATAAGTGTTGAGTTATTTTTGAATTATTATGACAATGATAGCAGTGACTTGGCAATGGGAAAACAGTGTTTGCTATTTAGCCGTACGAATAAAATCGCTGTATAATAATTACTCGCTGTAATTAGTATTGTTGGAAAGTAGCTGGTACGAAGAAGTTGAGCTAGGTGCTAATGAATTGTTCGGTAAAGTCTTACGATTTAACTCCAAGATTGTCTTGAGATTTCGAATCACGTAGACTAAGTTTGACTTCGCGATGGGAGTGCCAGTATGTGTAGGTTTCGTGTAATGTTGCCCTTCGAATGTGAAACAGGTGACTGGTTACTGTATCGATTGGATCTTTAAATTTGATTCCTTGGATCGTCTATGCTCGAGGTTTGAAATTGATTACTCCAAGGGTGGATAGGAAACATCATTGCTTTGCATAGTGCTCCTTCATCTTATAGTGATTCGTGTGTTAAAATGTGTGTAGACTCATGGGTGATTTCACAACAAGGAACAGTGTTAGCATAAATGGAACAATTATATTTTGTCTGCCAGAGGAATTGTCGATTAGTAATTGACATCGTAACATATGCAATTCTACTGGATGGGGTACTAATGAAATTGGAGTCTTCGGATTTAGCTCTTGGATCATCCGTACTTGAGGTTTCAAATTACTTGACAAGATTGATCACCCGTGGAGTGGGTGCAACATCATCAATAAACGGATACGTCGGTGCTCAATACAGTGTTCTTTATTATGAAAAAGAATGTCAGTCGTTCGCCTGTATAAACGGAACAATGAATCATATTTTATCTGTCAGTCGCAAGTTGCGTTTCCGATCTGAAAAATAACTGTCTGGGAACAGAGGGGCCGACTGGTTAAGAAACTAGACACGATTGAATCGTGCAGCAAACCGAGTCTTCCGTTTTAGCTCCTGGATTAACTGTACCCAAAGTTTTAAATTACTTAGCAAGATCGATTAACCGCTGCGTGGGTAGAAAACTTGGCTCATCACCGATGGGAAGACAATGTTTATGTTTTATACAGCGCTGTTTTCTCGTCGCCACAATAGAGACAACCAGTGAGCTTATTAAAATGGTTGTCGACTTTGAGTGACTTCACAATGCAAAAATAGTTGAAAGGAACAAAGTGGTAGAAAAATGATGCAATATGAAAGGATTACGTAAACTCTGTAAACGATCGATTCAAAGAGGTTTCACTGTTTCGGTAACCTAATCACTCATCGTCGCCTAAATGGAACACCAAACACGATTTCATCGACGAAAGTAGCATCGATCCTACGTCATCGGAGCGTTCGTCTCATGACATAATAACGAGTCGTGTGAAATGAATTAGCTTTCTTCCTGGTGAACAACGTCTTGCTCGATGAAATCCCTCCGAAGAACGTGAAAGGGAATCATAAATTACGTTGATTATACAATGATCGTCGCAGACAGAATCTGCTTTGCATAAAGAAACCGAGTAAAAACAGTTCTAACTACTCCGAAGCAGTCTTAAGAGATTTCCTTCCAGACACGTGTAAAAATCGTGCAGATTCATTTACATTTTCATTCATAAATAACCGAGATACAATTCCTGTTAACGTTCCACGTTTAAAGGCGTGGTAGAGATTATCAGAAAATCTATTTCTCGTTGCCTTGGGCGATAATCGGAAAATCACGCGAAGGCACAGCGTGAAAATTCCAGGAACGTAAGCAACGGTCAGGTTTTTTGCTCGTAGCATTCGTCGCGACCATAACACGAGGCGACCGTCGACCATGGACGATCGCGCACGCAAACACAACACCGTTGACTTCCTACAATGTCGAGTACCGGAAGACGCCAGCCGAAGGTAGAGGGGAGGACCAAGTGGCCGGGTTCCTCTCGTTGGAAGTGTTAGTCGAAATATTCGGGTCGAGGCGGAAAAAGCTCGAACCGCGTGCTCGTCGAACGGAAAAACGGCAGGGCGCATGCGCGACGGCGCGCTAATTGCCGGAACGCGAACGCGAATACGAACAGTGTTCTCGGTGTCTTCGCGTTATCCTTGGTTAATCGCCCAGTGGATTCGTTCTCGCGGAAAAATGAAATCCAGGCGCGGCAGCGGCGGCGGCATTTTTGTCGCGGCGAATGCCGCCGGTTTTCGAACGTTGCGCAGTGCGCGTGCGTGGTCGATCAAGTGTTCGTGAAAACGATCTGTGTCGCGCGGTGATCGCCCGTTAGTGTGGTGTCGTCAGTGTCTTCTTTTACAGCGAGTTCTTTTAACGGTGGATAGCAGTATTTTCTTTTCTTCGTTCGGTAACGTATTGCACTGGATTTTCGACGATCGATCGATCCGGGAGTAATGTTGCTGTCGAGTACATTGATTTTTGGTTTTGAGTACAGTAAGACCCTCGTGTTTACGCTTCTTGCACTTTGTAGTCGACAAAAGTGGACGATAACGATGTTTTTTCTTACTTTTTAAAATAAAAGTATTCTGAGTTTTATTTACGTAGCGTTATGAATCGGTTTGTTTTTTAGTCGAATAACTCGTATCTTTTTTGTCTGAATCATTTGATATTCTACGATGGATATTGTTTAGTATTCGCGCGGGGAACGCGATAGATTTGCAGCACGCGTCTTGGACAATTTTCGCACGCACACGCGATGTTTACCGTAATCGACGAGCAATTTAACCGATTCAAGGCAATCGACTAGACTCCGAGTTCGGTCCTCGATTAATCGGGAAAATGGCGAATGGAGGCGGAATTAACAATGGCGTGCGAGCTATTTAGTCGGCGGGCAGGTACCTGCATTCAAGAATCTTCCAGATACCGGGAAAGCCATTCGTCTTGGCAGACATCGTGGTCATTAAGTTAACACGGCGTATCGGTCGATCTAAGGGCTATCAGTGCTCTCATGAGCGAATTTATATCGTTCCTGGCATATCTTCTACTTAACTCATCCTCGATATCCGCACCGGTCGTACGGTTCCCTCTACAAAATTCCTGCGTGGTTCCGTGCTTGTACCAAGGTAATCCTCGAATATAGGTTAACGAATTCAAGCACAAGTGGTGCTTACGAAGATAGACAAGAAATAACCGTCTATTTAAATCCTTACATTCACTTTTTAATTCACGGTTGAATTCTCACTCGGTGTAGTAAATTCGTTATAAAGCTTTTCTCAGGATCGAGTTACAATGTATCGTTGGAAGAAAGAAAAATCAAAAGAGTTTTGAGAAATGTGGTACCACGAGTAATAGGAATGTTGACAGTGTCGAATAATTTTTAATTTCATTCCTTTTATAATATATTTTGTGTAGAATTTTTGTTTGGAAGTTTGAACTCTTTCATGAAAGTTTAATTATTTACAGTTACAGTGTGAGGTTCCTTGTAACTTGAGGATTTATTGTGTTTTATTTGTGAAAAGTAATTGTATACATTTATTTACATTCTTAATAGTTTTAAAATTTGTTAGGGAAAATAAAAAAATAAACTTTGAATAGACATTGTTCCATTTTGTTGAGTACTTAATGTTTCTAAATTCTTCCATTTTTTTTATCAACAGTACGTTAATAATTTTTGTAAATTTTATTAAATTTGTTAGGCATCCAGAGCTATAATACAGTTTGATTTAAAGGTTAACGTTTATAACGTTTCAAGTGCTAAAACATTCCAAAAGAAATAATATTAGAATTATAAAACTATGATATTTTCGTCTTTCTTGTTTTGCACGATTCCCTTCATATTTAAATTTTCTATCAAATATATTTTTACTCTTCTCTTCTTTCTCGATATAATGATTCCTTTCCGATTCTATAGTTTTATATACCTTTAAATTAACGACTATGTTGTTGCTTGACGACCTCACAAATACCATAAAATTTACAAGGTTATCACAGAATGAAACAAAAATAAATTTATGCATTTTTGATAATAACATGTTACCATAACGAGGTAGAGATCCTATTAGATATAAAAGATATTAATAACGACAGTCAGATAACGCGTTTGCAAAAAGAGACACAAAGCACTCTGCACAAACGAGAAAAATTTTATCTTCGTTGTTTGTACTATTAATTTTTCTAGACCTTCGTGTATTTTTATTTATAATTATCGTAAAGCTCGAGTCAAGCAACATTATTCCTATCTCGCAGGTCACTTTTCTATCGATACATAATTTTCAAGTAGTTCGTTTGCCAGCTCTAATGAAACTCGAGGGACGCTCGTCCTTCGCGCTCTCGTTTGCACCGTTTATCGCTACTGCGAAACGCAATTACTGTACAGTCGGCAATGATTCTTCTTACGGGGACTAATTCGAGACGATAAATTTCAAATTTGTTCGAAAGTCCAGCGGACGGGGGTCCGTGGAATCGCGGAATTTCGTTTTCATCGATGAACGTTTCACGGTTGTTTCTGTTTGTACACACGTGCGTATTCTGGATCAGAGCGACGACTATATGGGGGAGGGGGGGAGGGGGGAGGTTTATTAACCCCGTATCTCGACTATCGGAATCCGTTTCGATCGATTCCCTCCCGCAACTCGTATCATTCTCCCTTCCGTTCAGCTTCTGCGAGTTCTATGGGGAGGGATGGCGTTATAAAAATACGAAGTCACGCTCAATATTTTATATATTCCTATTTTTCGTTATTTAATACGAACGGTTCGTAGAAAATTATAAATATATCCAGTGTAAAAGACTTGTGGTGAGAATGACAACTAGATTTGCAGTCTTACGCAAGCAGTAATAACTCATCTCATAATTGAAGTCATCCACATCGTCAAGGTGAGCCTTTCATTCTCAAATTATTTAAAAGCTACAGAAAATGTGTCTATATTTTTGTGCGTATTAATTATTTTTTCGAAGAATCTTTTTCATATCGTGTTGTATATGACTATTTGTATTACAACATTCCTCACAAAGTGTAAATTCTTTTTTCGTCTTTGGATCAACGAAGATGTAACTTTTCAAGAATATTATTACTATTCATTTATACACAGGAAAAATCCTTATAAGGAAAGACGAAATGCAAATTGTACAAGAGAAAATACTGTCGCTTTACAGAATGAAATAGAATATGATTCTATATTTAGAAATGTCATTTTTCTTCTATTACACAATGTTTGAAAAATTGTATTACCAAGCGAGCCAAGCGAATATTATCCTACCAAGAAAACTAGAAACCGTAGTACATTGTGATAAATTTCGCGACCGTGTATAGTAAATTTCTAACGGTTGAAAATTCCTCAGGGTCGTTTTGCGACGCAAACGGTAAAACAACGTGATTCGATCGTAATAATGTCATGCCTAGGACGCGGAAAAAAACAGTCCACGTTCCGTGTAGCACTAATCAGCGAACAGGTCGTTTCATCGCGGTTACACGTCGCGTAAACGTAAAAATGATCGTGATCGACAGCGCGTCGGATCGGTCGCGACGACGCGGAAAACGCCTGGTGTTTTATCGACGTCGCAAATCGCGAACTTTCAACGTCCTAGGCTGACGGTAGCCGGCCAGAGCACGTATCCGTTTCCATCGATGGACGCGTATCGCATTTTTCGCAAGGTTAATCGTGCCGCAGGTGCTCGACTATTAAATTACAAGCCCATAACTCGGATGCCCCGTAATCTTGCCAGTCGCGATTAAAGGCGGCCGCGCGAGCGCTATCGTCTCTTGAATTACGCAAGAAGTTGACACCCGCCGCTACCTGTTTGCAAATTAAAAATGCCGCGGACGCGTTAGCCCCGCCGTAACTCCGCGATTTTATCGTTCCACGAGTTCCAGCGCGTAAAATTCTGTCTCCCGCTTTTAACTCGCGGTTCGCCGCGTTTTATCGAATCGCGTCGCAGAACGCCGCTCCTCCGCCGGAAGCGCGTTCCTTCGTCGACCCGTCCCCCGCCATCAGAATGTTGCTCCTCTACGTGACTTCGAGAGTTTATCGTTCCCCCGGCAGATGAGAATTTAATTTTTCATGGGAAACACTCGCGTCTTCGGGATTGGTTCTTCCCCCGCAGAAATTTATCGCTAAATATCCTTACGCGGTTCTTTGTTTTTAATTATTCGGTCGGCCCGGTCGTGCGGTTTCGACTCGCGAACGTTATTTTGAAATGTGTTTGGCATTTTTGTTCGTACGCAATTTGTATCGTTCTCTCCGCATCGGATCGTGTAACAAAGTAATTTGTATTTATTCCGTGTAACCGAATATTCTCGCGAAATAATGCAACATCTCGCAGTTTGGCCCTCTCGAGGCAGTTTCGTTTCACAAACATTTTCGAAAGGTCAGAAATTTAATCTTCGTTCTAAAACACTCTCCATCCTCCAGAATCTAGTTAGGAACGATACCGATTCCTGTATTTTAAGTATTATTCTGTAAATTGTAACTGGAATTTTATTTTAGATAAAATAGGCGATTTAATTTTTAAATACTCTTGCAAGTTTCTGAAATAATATTTATTTGCACCAATGCAAAATTTCACCGAAGGATTATTATTTTTCCTAGAACTGTGCTCCTGTAAGTTGTTTATCGTGAGGTATTTGTAGAAGTTTGAATGAGTCGCATGGAAGTGACTTTATTGTAATTTAATTTATCCCTCAACTATCATTCTAGAATGTTATATGTCTCCTCGAGTCTGTTCGGTTACATCTAACACTGGCGAAGTACTCATTATTGTCGTTTAATTTATTAAATAATATTACCAGATGAGTACCATTGATTCACTTGAATAGATCATGGAGTATAAAGAAATATTCTTGAAAAATAGTCCTTCCACAATTATCATTTTAGAATGCTATCTGTCCCTTCGAAACAGGTCGGTTACAAGTTAATTCTAACGCTGTCGAAATACTCATCATTGTCGTTTAATTTATTAAATAATATTACCAGATTAGTACCATTGATTCACTTGAATAGATCATGGAGTATAAAGAAATATTCTTGAAAAATAGTCCCTCCACAATTATTATTTTAGAATGCTATCTGTCCCTTCGAAACTGGTCGGTTACAAGTTAATTCTAACGCTGTCGAAATACTCATCATTGTCGTTTAATTTGTTAAATAATATTACCAGATTAGTACCATTGATTCACTTGAATAGATCATGAAGTATAAAGAAATATTCTTGAAAAATAGTCCCTCCACAATTATTATTTTAGAATGCTATCTGTCCTCTCGAAACTGGTCGGTTACAAGTTAATTCTAACGTTGGCGAGATAGTCATCAATGTCGTTTAATTCATTAAATAGTATTACCAGATGAGTACCATTGATTCACTTGAATAGATCATGGAGTATAAAGAAATATTCTTGAAAAATAGTCCTTCCACAATTATCATTTTAGAATGCTATCTGTCCCTTCGAAACAGGTCGGTTACAAGTTAATTCTAACGCTGTCGAAATACTCATCATTGTCGTTTAATTTATTAAATAATATTACCAGATTAGTACCATTGATTCACTTGAATAGATCATGGAGTATAAAGAAATATTCTTGAAAAATAGTCCCTCCACAATTATTATTTTAGAATGCTATCTGTCCCTTCGAAACTGGTCGGTTACAAGTTAATTCTAACGCTGTCGAAATACTCATCATTGTCGTTTAATTTGTTAAATAATATTACCAGATTAGTACCATTGATTCACTTGAATAGATCATGAAGTATAAAGAAATATTCTTGAAAAATAATCCCTCCACAATTATCATTTTAGAATGCTATCTGTCCCCTCGAATCTGGTCGGTTACAAGTTAATTCTAACGCTGTCGAAATACTCATCATTGTCGTTTAATTTATTAAATAATATTACCAGATTAGTACCATTGATTCACTTGAATAGATCATGGAGTATAAAGAAATATTCTTGAAAAATAGTCCCTCCACAATTATTATTTTAGAATGCTATCTGTCCCTTCGAAACTGGTCGGTTACAAGTTAATTCTAACGCTGTCGAAATACTCATCATTGTCGTTTAATTTGTTAAATAATATTACCAGATTAGTACCATTGATTCACTTGAATAGATCATGAAGTATAAAGAAATATTCTTGAAAAATAATCCCTCCACAATTATCATTTTAGAATGCTATCTGTCCCCTCGAATCTGGTCGGTTACAAGTTAATTCTAACATTGGCGAGACACTCAACATTGTCATTTAATTCATTAAATAATATTACCAGTTGAGTAATATTAATCAACATGCACAGACCATGGAGTTTACAGAAATATTCTAGAAAAATAATCCTCCCGCAATTATCATTTTAGAATGCTATCTGTCCCCTCGAAACTGGTCAGTTACAAATTAAGTGTACCGCCGGCGAGACACTGAACCTCCCCCTCGTCGGTGGCTGCTGTGGACTAGCGAGATTAGGAGACAGTAGGGCCGAATTAGGAACGAGTTTGGCGTAATCAGAGAGCTTTGTTAAAAATTCCAAATCCCCGCGAAGATTTTCGCGAGCTTGAGGGAAAAGTTTTCAGGACCATTGACGTAAAAGTTAGCGTAACCGCGCGGTTTCGCAAGGGGATTTGTCTTCATTATTACTGATCACCTATTAAAGTTTACACCCGGCGAGGTAGTTAATAGTAAAGAGGCGGGGAGCTAAGAAGCTGATGAAACTTTCAGCTCGGAAGTTTTCGGTGTAACTTGCCATCTCTGGCCCCCCGTCCCCGCCCCTCCCGTTTCCGTTACCCTCCTCTCGTCGTCCAACGTCGACCGAACTAACCGAGCGCATTCTACTTCGTCGCGTGCAAATAGAATTCGCGGCGCAAACGAATCTCAATGATTAATTTGCACGATTCCGTTCCCTTCTCCCCGCGTGCTCTCGTTACCGTTTCTTTTCGCCCGTGTAACGAATCGTATTTAAACGCGCGCCGCAATTTATTACGCGCTGCCCCCTCGCGTTCCCCCGTCGTCCATTGTTTCCTCCTTTTCGCCTCACCTTTTGATATAATAATTTGTTGCGAGCTTTCAGCGAGCCCGACCGCGTTTCCGGAATTACGCGGACCGCTTAAAGTTAGAGAAAACACCGGGAATATGAATTTTTTTTTCTATCGTTGGGGGTCGAATCAATCCACGCGCCGAATCGGGGGGGAATTATGACGACTCGCGCGAACGCTTCGAGCGCGTTGCAACACGATTTGTACGCGGTTCGCAATTGTTACGCGTCGTTGAATGTAACTTTTCACGGTACATTATGGTAGAATTACTTGTAATTAATTTCCCCCGCGTTCGCAGCAATTCAAATCGCAACGAGTCAACGACAGACGCGACTCGTTCGTTTTGAAAATTGATTATACGAATGGATGGCGGATTCTGTCGGGTCGAAATACGGTTTTTGATCGATTTCGGGGAAAAGTAAAATTAACTAGGAAACGAACGTTCATGTAATATTGTTTTCTTTTTTTAATTTAATGTAACGATTGCATTAAATAGTTTGAGGTTAAATCACATTGAAATATTAGTTGTTCGTGGTAAAATTGGATTTATATTTATGTGCTTCAAATTTTTGTTATAATTTTGTCCACTGTAAAACGGAACTGTTATGTTTCAAAATCGACTATTTGGAAACTTCTGGCTAGATTGAAAAACCGTTTTTTATAAAGTTCAGAGACCAGGAACCAATTTAAAAGAGTAATCACGAAAATTGAAAATTCTTTATCAAAGTATTTTGGTATTTTCGAAATTTTACGAACGTATTTAACTAAGTTTGGACTTCTCGTAAAATATTAGACATAATTAAGTTTCAAACTTTAATTAAACTTTAAAATAATTTAAAATGAACTACAAACCGAAGACAGATGCATTTCTTTCTAAAAATTAAGAATTCTTTGTAATTATACTAGCTGCAATGAATCAGAATGGGAAGCCGCGAGGAAATTTCATTGAAATGTTAATTGTTCGCTGTGTAATGCAATTTACATTCCTCTGAAAATTGCTTCAACCTTCTATTGTAATGATGGACTCATTTTGCACTCTGTATAGAAAATTATAATTAATGTTATTGCATTTACTGTAGCATAGTTAACTATGAACTACGAATCAGAAGTAATTTATTTCAAAATTTTAGCGGGACTAGTTTAGAAAAAAATTCAAACTAAATGGAAATGCAGTTTTTCATCAACCTTAGAGACAAGGAAAATAGAGACAAAAAACGATACAGTTTAAAGAGAGTAATTATTATGAATTTAAATCACTACAATGGAAATGATTAATTTTAGAAACATATTCTGAAAAGTATCGAATGCATACAAAAAGCTGGTTTAACGTTGTTTGAAATTTCTATTACAATACAGAATTAAGGTTTTTGACTTTGAGTACAAAATTACTTATAATTTTATAATTAATCCAAAACGTTTTAGCAGTTCAATTCACTCTATATTTCTGTAATTCACTTCCATAAATATCCATTCATACAAAACCAAACCCTCTTAATTTTTTAATTATTCAAAACGAAGAAACTATTCAAGAGTATACTATTTCTTGTAAGACAGGAGTATCGACTTTAGCCTAACCTCGTTCCCAGCAATTCTACGAACGAATGCCACTAGTGAAAGTATTCTGGCAGACAATCGAACTGTCGCTTTCAAACGGCGCGAAACGCGCGGAGAACTCGACGAACCGTGCTAGACCGGATATTCAGGGTGTTAACGAAAATGTGCAACCTTTTATCAGGATCAATTCCCCGTGACAGAGGGTCCTTTTTCGTTTTGCAATTTCCGTTTCACATTTCGACACAGGGTTACAGCAAACCTCTGGCAAACATCTTCAAACATTGTAAAACACCAAATAAACACTTTCATTGCTTACATGTGGTCACCAAGCCTCGACCTGAATCATTCATTTTCACCAAGCAGTGTATAATTATTGTATAGTTTACAGTGTTAAGAATAAATATAAAACACATACTTTAATATATACATATAAACCATAATATAAAGGTATCTAGTTTATTAATTTAAAACGAGAGAGAATCGATAACAACAGAATAAAATTAATTTTTTATACTCAATTTCGTACTCGTTATATAATACAAGCTGTTACTATGTTTGTGCAAACTTCATATGACCAGCTGATATAAGAATGGCGTTTGAAATCACATATTTGGTTATATTTCGGTATCGAAGCTTCCGTTCCGTAAAATGGTAAAGGGCTAATCGGTTTGCCTCTTTATATGTAAAATTATGCGAGAAAAAGGGTCCCACATTTTCGTTAACACCCTGTATATAAGGAGCGGAGCCGCGTTATCGGCGGGCTTTCGTCGTTTCGGTCACGGTGCAGGCTTTAATTAAAGTTTCGCAATCGATTGCACGAGGAGAGCGCGACGAGAGTAATCAACAGTCGCCCACGCAATCAGTGATCGTCGAAGCCAAACTTCGTCGTGGTGGTTACGGCTCGGTACACCGTAATCGAACAGTCCTCAGATCAGCAATACCTGGCTGCCCGAGAACTTTCCTACGCCGATCGAAACCGAACTCTTTCGCGTATTTTACGAATCTTCCTCCGTCGGCAAAGTCGACGCACGCCGAACCAAAATTGAATCTTAGTTGTTCAGACTTTCAACTTGGCAATCGTCGAACTAAACAACTTTATTATTTTTCGATTTTATCGAGAATGAAAATGCATAAATATTTTTCCAAGTCGAATAAGATGTTTTTTAAACTTTCAGACAAAGACCTATTTTATTTGCTTAATGAAGTATTGAAGTACCTTTTCGGTTGCACGAATTTTTTAAATGCTCTGATATGCATGATATTTTTCAACCCACCATGAAAATTTCAAATAACAAGAGATATGGAGATTTATGTTACGTCGCATTCAGTTTGTTTAGTTACAGTATTTTCTGACAAATGTTACATTGGTGGGGGATGGGGGGAGAAATGTCGTTTCACATTTCTCAGCAGAATTACGTAGTTTATCTAGAGTAGTGTGTTTTGCATTGTCGCGTAATTTATTACTGGTATATCGCTGTGCAACTCGAGACTTCTTTTACTTTACAAATTTATGCCTCAAAGAATTGAGCACGTTAACATAATTCATATCAGGGATAGGCACGTTTACCTAATATTTATGAGTTATTTGTCGAATAAAAATTATAAAATTTTAATATAAACTTACTAACTATTCAGTGGAATTAAAAAGTTATTTAATTATTCGGAGTCTAAAATTATAGAACCACATTAGAAGTTTAAAATAAACGTGTAAATATACAATAAAAAGTGAACAGAAATAATATTTTTCATAGAAAATTTAAAAGGACGTTTATAAATAAACCTTCTTTGCACGACAACATTGATAGTCCTATCGTAATTTAAATAGTTTGGATCCAAAAATCGAACAAATTTATTTTCGTGTTATTTAGTATAAAATACAAAATCATAAAATAAATTCCTTGTTTTGGTTTTTAAAATACAGGTGTCCCGAGTGAAACAATGCAATACAAGTGTCACTATTTTGTTTATTCCTTTTTTAAAATATATATTTATAAATTTTTAAAAATTATCAACGACAGCTGGTTACAAGAACAATATCGTACAATAATTTTTCTCCTTTTCATTTCCAGCGACAACCAGTCATATATTTCTGTAAATTACACAACACTCTAAAAACTCCCCAAAATCGTTGGCTGTCGATGTGTTACATAAAATAGGTGATTAATTAAGTTACAGATGATTTCCATGCGTTATAATAATATCAAGCGTACCGGTAATTCTGCGTCAATTGAGACGAATTAAATTACCAACGCAGTTAATACATCACGGAAATTAGTAGTTTAAACACTCCATTATTTATTCAATAATAATATAAAATTTCGCTCGTTTAACGTAGGTATACAGTATCTTTAATGTAATAACCAATGAAATTTATTTTGGAACCTGACGCGTTGCAATGAAATCTGTATCGATAAATGGTTATTATTTGTTACAAAACGAGAAAAATTTCGTGCACGATGATAAATTGGTTTCCATTTTCATAAAATTCGCAATTGAAAGAGGACGACGAAAATGAATAAAAAACTTTCTCATCTGTTTCGTTTAACATTAATTTCGACTTCGAGGAAATACAAATTTTCAAACAGAGAATAAGGAAAGATATGCACGATGCTTTTTAAGGGTAGCTGCTAGAATGAAGTTGTCAGTATAAGTAAGTAGGATGTTTGCAACGAAAAGAAGGCTGGTAATTCAACATTACAGCAACGATTCATCCAGGTCTGTTTGATCTGTCTTTACATTTAATCGCGAACAGTTCGCGATGGAAGATACCTTTTTAGAAGCACTCTGCGTTATTGTCTTTCCCTGGAGCTTGTAACTGGACGGATTCTTGATAAATTTTTCTTCTTACAAACTTGTTAGGAATTTCTAAGTAGCTCTCGAAGGATCCTAGACTGGCATAGACATCTTCAGCTTCTCTTTTTTCGACACAGCAGTCTTTTTAGGAATGGTTTAAAACTTTTTCGAATCTGCTCGGTGTCTGGCTTTCGGATACGTCGGGACCAGCTATCGGAAACTTTATGACCGAGTCGGTGAGTCTTTTAATCGATAATCAGTTCCTAAAGAAACCTCGGACACGAGGATCTGATTCTGGCTCGGATTATAATTCGATTAGTTAACAATCTAACCCAAATTCACGATACGTTTGTTTATCGTGACACGGAAAACTTACGTCACAATTTTTTCTATTTCATTCATATTTATTATATCAATCTAACGCACAATCTATCTTTAAATACAATTTCTATACATCAGTACTTATATTCAATTTTTATTTAACAAATTTTTTGTATATTCCAATCACAAAATTATACGAAAAAGAAAAAAGTCGAAACGTTAAAGTTTTCGTTTGCAAACTGCTGGTACGAATAAAACCGCTAAATTTCGTTTCATAAATTCGATTTCACAAATTGGTTCGTATTACTGTTACCTCGCAACAACTTGTGGAATTTATCGTATTTATTAACAAATATGTTCCCATCGATTAATCCACGAACAAATTGTTTCGTACCAACAAGTAAATATCCGAATCATATTTAAAAATTTAAGACTTGACGCGTTTGAAAAATTTATTTTTATTCCCGAAACGACATTCCGTTAAATATTCGAATGGAAACGTTTCCATCAGAAACGCGAGTTTTTAATGTTTATTCATGTTTAGGGACTTGGCGGAATCGACAGAAATTCGCGTTTCGCCCCCCTTCCCCCCTCCTCCTCTCCACGATATATCGTAAACTTTATTTACGAGGGAAATTTTTTTGCGGTTCGCTCGACTCGAATCGACTTTTTGCATCGAATGAAATTAAACGATCGAAATTGGATACCAATTACCGGCATTATGGTTCGATCGAAACGAATGTTAAGCCGGTTAGGCGAATTAACTCGATCCAAATATGGTTTACCGTGCGAACTTTGGCCTCGTTGCATCACCCGGGCGTTTCGAATTCGTTTGATGCTTTTCGCGATAGTAATGTTTCCCAATATTTTCGAATTTCGTTACGCGGAAAATTGAACGGTAATCTGCTCCCGTGTAAAATTTAAATAAAGTCCCAACGATGTGCGCGTCGAGAGTTTCAACTGTGCCCACAATTATATGAAAAAGCTACAGAATTCCGGCAGCGGAGATGATATTTCATCTCTCTCGCTGCCCCGACTAAGTTAACGTGTCTTTCATAATTCGTATTTATTATTTCGTAACGAGCATTTGCATAGTAATATCCCTGCTTTCATTAAAGCAGCATTACGATAATATTACTTCTATTTTCGCGGACCGTTTTGATTATACTCTGACGTTTTGAGAGGTTTAATTTCGACAAACGTTAATAGTCGCGCGCTGTTTTCTTAAATTAGCTTTTTGAACGTATTAAGAAATTATCGAACAACGTGCGTAAATCGATGTTGAATGATTCATTTCAGTTTTCAATTTTCTATTGCTGTCCGTAAATAAAACAATGTGATTTCTTTCACTTGACAAATAGATAATAATTGTCTTAATTCAGGTTTGAATTGTTACAAAAACTTGTTATTTAAAAATTCGTGTTACATTTTATAAATTTATATACTAATATTTCGAATTTCGAGGCTTAATAATGCAGAGTATTTTTATAAGACTTCGAACTTTCAGCAAATGCGTCAAAAATTTGAAGATCTGATCAAAATGGCCCCTTAAAATAATTGTGCACAGTAAGTTTAGCTTTCTGAAATGAGAATAATTTATTTTCGGAGAGTAACTCTTGTTACCAATAATTATTTACCGTGCTCTGCCTTTGTGTTTCGTTTCTTTAAATAAATAACCCCGAAAACGACAGACGGCAGGGAGCAAATAACTGTAACTATTTTTGTAGCCAGTTCACTGATCCCATAAAAAATATCTGCCTTTTTCCGACCCGCCTGGCTCTTCTGTTCGCGTCTGACGATGACCAGACTGCTTCTACCGACTCTTCGATCTTCTTCGATCTCAAGATCGAAATTATTGCCGAATCGTTGACCTGTTTTTCGATGCGTTAAATTGAAAAAAACGTCAATTTTCTATAACTGTGGTGAAAAGAAAATGTTATTTAAACCACGTAGTAATTGTATTCGATTTAATGCAATTTAACTGTGTATAAATAAAATGTATCAAATAGAAAACCTGAATATTCTTATTTGCACGGAAGTTTCGTGTTTGTTGCTCAGTTATACGAAAGTTTACGCGATATATGATAATTTATCTCGCGGTGTGTACGTTTTTCTCCCGATTTTGATTAAATTCGATTTGATAACTCTGGAGGATTAAGTAGCGCATTTTGAAGATCGGTCCTTTGACGCGAAGACGTTCTCGAGCCAGTTGGAACGTCATCATTCAAGATTAATTATACTCCACCGAAGGACTCTCTCCTTAACGAAATTAACTCGTGCCTGACGATTAATTAACGACTCCTTTAGAGAGCTTCGTCGCTCTCGGGCGACCACCTCACGCGTCGCAAATTAGTTTCCACGAGTGTCGGAGTAAAATGATTTCTCGTCCTTCGGGGATAAAAATTCCCAGCGTGTGAGCTACAACCTTAATATTAAATGTTACGCTGGAAATTAAATCTGATTAATGATCGCTGGATTGCTCTCCGCGGCGATCGGTTGATTGATGATTATTTACTCGATTATCGTTCGACTTTATATTTTTCGTTCGCCAATGGTAACGCGATATAAATTACCCTAGCGATAGCGTATCGTCGCGGTAAAAGCTAAAACGCGTTAATGGCGGAAGAAGTCGGGCGCTCGATGTTTATACAAAAGAGATAAACCGCGTCGCGAGAATAAAGCAGGTTAATGGCAGAGACATTTTGTCGATTTATCGTGTCCGCGATACAACGACAAACAACGAAGAAAGCAACGCGACGTTAGAGCAGATCGAATCGTTAAAGAGATTCATCGATCTTCGTGGCGCTGACGCGGGTATCGTACAGACGCGGAATCAAAAGTTGCAACGATCTTCTCGAGCTGTACGATTCCGAGAAACCTCGAGTTCGACGTACGGCATCGGTAAATAACGATCACTGCGTGGAATCGAAGAAACGGATCCCCTGGAAATTATGGCCGTCACGTTTCCCCAGACCCTGGGCGCGATGAACGATCAACGTCCATCTATAACAGACAATTCATTGAACATAAATACGCCACGAATAGAAATATAGGGTCATTCTGCGAGCAACTTGGCTGTTTTATTATACTGGTAACGCGAAAATAAAGCACCATTTGCCATGCGGACGATATTTTTAGGTCCAGATGGTCTTTTACGATTTAACAACATTGCCCGTAGTATCTATTTATTTTTGTTTTGCTAATTCGATAGTCGTGCAAAGTGTGTTGTGTTTTCCTTCAGAAACTAACGAAGACTTTATTGTCTTTTTCATCTGAATTAAAGAGGATTAACAGTTTTTTTTCGTGGGGTCACTGGAGTCTTTCAATTTTTGTTTTATTTAGAATTATCGTGAATAAAATTGAGTTATTCGACGTTTGAGTAACAGTTAAAACTGTATTGTTGATATCCAACGCTTCGACTCGTGATCTGGATTTTCTCCAGACATTTAATTATACAGGGTGTTCGGCCACTCCTGGGAAAAATTTTAATGGGAGATTCTAGGGGCCAAACTACGACGAAAATCACGAATACTAATTTCTTGATTGGAGCTTCGTTTAAAAGTTATTAATCGAGAGCCTTAGAGTTTTCTGAGTGAGAACCACTATCACGCGTACGCAGCTGTTCGCAGATTGCCGCTCTACATGCGGAACTTTAAACGTTAATAACTTTTTAACGAAGCCTCCATCAACAAATTGGTATTCTTGATTTTTGTCCTATTTTGGCCCCTAGAATCTCTCATTACAATTTCCCCCAGGGGTGGACGAACATCCTGAATAATTCAATATTAAAGTAGGCACAATAAAGATTATCTTTGCCACTTGCTCGATTTTTAAATTAATAACTGAATATCAGAGTATGCCACGTGGCAAAGAGTAGGCATAACGAAGACGTATAATCTTCGTCGGTCGTTCAATTTTCCAAATATTTACGAAGAGAATCGTGGAGGACACGAAATAAAAGGTAGCCACGGAATCTTGATTCCCGCCGCGCGATACCAGACTCTGGTGACAGGTTTTGCTGCTCCATTTCGGTTCTTCAGTATCAAACACGATACTGGCTTCACTGACCGCGATAACCGCGGTGCATTCTCGACTGTACCCGGATATCTTTTAAAAACGAATCACGTTTTCGAGAAATCTCCAAGCACGCGAACGTCGTCGAGGCTTCTATTAATTCGCGGTGTTGTATAATCGAGATTCAGAAAACGTTTATTTTTGACTCGCGTCTATTTACAGGCTGCTTTTATACGATTCAGTATATTTTCTATTTTTGTACTATTTTCTTGATAGATGGTGCGACACAAATAAACTGTTGCAAGCTTCCCCGAAAACCAATAAAGATGTAAATTTTATTTAAACGACTAAGCTTTTCGTATTCAACGATTTTGGATGAAAACAAAAATCAATTTTAGAAATTTGTTTAGGAACAAGTATTCTAAACTCTGAATTTAAGCTTTTATATTAATACTCACGATAGGAAATAGCAGTCTCAAGTACTGTTTATACTCTAAAAGTTGTTAAGTCGATCACACATGTGCAGTTTTAAAACTACGAATTCTTCCATTTAGCTTTCACAACGTGGTGCCATAATTTATCAAAAACTTAATCGTCTTAAAATGTTGTTCTCCACTGCATGCACTCGGATGTTATATGCTTGTATAAATCATCAATAGGTATATTCTGCTTTTATCCAGATTTCTTATGACGTATTTTAAATCGTAAATATCATATTAATTTTAATATTTCCGTTCTGAATCATGAAAAGAATTACCTTACTTATCTAAATAAGCTATTATACATAATTGTAAATGTCCGTAGCTTTTCGAAACTGTGTGCTAGTACGACTATCTTCTATAGTCGTTTGAGCAACGTATGGAGCATTTATTTCTTCGAATTTGTTATTCAAAGGGACGGAATGTGAACGGAGAATAAGCGTTCAGTCGCCAGGGTGTTGAATAGAATTTAAACGTACTGCAAACTGACTTTGACTGTAACACGATTATTATCATTTTGCGATGCATTGAATCGAATCGAGCGTTACGAAATGTATCGAAGTGTCGGTCAGAGTGTTGGCCTTTGTGAGTACTTCACCTGTTTTGTCTTGGTCGCTTTGTAAACAGGGTCTGTATTATTCTCTAAGGCGCGTTAGTAAATAATATATTGTACTTCGAGGAACATCGATGGGATAATAGCTCGGTGTACATGATAAAATATTATGTACCAGAGATGGCCAAGATGATAAGTTTCAAAGAGCTGCGTTAAGTATTCAAGGAGATGAAACTCGATATTTAATCTGCCGACGGAAAAATAATTTCATCAGACGTTCTATCGGGTAATATATTAATATATAAATCAATTTTAACGTTCGTAATAAATTCATTCGGAGCTCGTCGATATCGTGCAGTAATTTTTATTTTGCAATTTTAATTAATCAGAATATAAATGTTCTTCGTTCGTTCAAACGTCAGAATGGACTGTCGTTCGAAAGTTCTGATTGTGTCACCCATTTTTTTTTATCGAAATAATAATTCTGTAGTTTGAATATTATATAAAATGAAAGCGTCGAATTTCATTTAAAACAAAACTTTATTAACTAGTTACTAGTTGAAATAAAAGTATGGACACTGGTTTCTAAGTAACTATTAGTGATAATGAGAGGAAACGTATAAAGCAGGGTTTATGCTATCTAATCATAAAGTGGAAGTACCTAGTAAAGAGTCTTAACGTCAAGATTGAAGGCTTGAAATTTCACTATAGTTGAGTGCAACATACCATATTCCCTCCCATTACTAAATTTACAACAGAGATGAGCACTATTCGAATAAGTAACCCCATAAAAGCATATAAATTTATTCCTACCATTTCTCGATCAATTAAATTTTTATTTCACAAGTTGTTCTCTAAATTTAAATCCAGCTAATGATTTTACCCATCTGGCACAAAGTATGATCGTTAAAACCACTCGATGGATTGACAAAGTCGAAAATCTTGCAAACGTTAATGATGTTGCCGTTTTCAAAATATTATAAATCATTTCAAAATTTATCGAAACGAACGAGACGGTGGTTCATCGAGAGCCAAATTTTACACGCCCCTCGACAATTATTTTCATTGCGCTCGTCGATTGAAATCATCGTCGCGAACGCCAAAACGCTCGAAATCGCGACTCTGTTTATTCCAATTATTAATCGATGGGCGATTTTAAAGTCTCGACGCTACACCATAATCCCGCGATAACGACAACTTGATAAGCCAGTTATACGCGCGCGTGCGCCCGTTGGTCGGCGTTATTCCGATATTTTCGCGACAAGGACTTCGTGAATGCACCGCGTTATTACTTGTAATCCGATGTGTCAATTAAAGTCGCTGATAATAGAAATCCGTCCAATTGAATATCGAACCTCCGCGCACACGCAGTAACGACGTAACGCGCGCGACGTTAATTGCGTTACGTAAAAATCATTATATCCCGGTACGACTGACCGAAGGGAATTAACGGGGATAACCAGCGCGAATAAAATAAAAAGAATAATTAAAAACTACTAATTTCGTTCCAATTTATTTGTCGTCGTAGAACAATATCGTTCCGCGATCGTCGCATGTTCGCTCGTAGCGTTCGATAAAAAGGATTTGAGACACATTGGATGTACGAATTTTTAAAAAATATATGAAAACAGTCTGCGCAATGTATCACGTTTTGTATTAAATTTTAATTGGTAATATTTGTATCGATATTTATCGCGTTTACGAATTAATTTCGTTTCCCCATAGACGCGATAATGAACGTGTCTTCTGTCATATTGTTATTGTTTTTGTCGAACACGAAGCATCAAGAGAGGTACAAAGAATATTTTGTTTTATTAAAAGAAGAAATAATAGTAGAAAAGGAATTAAACAAGTTCGAAACTATGATAATAAATTGAATATCTTAGAATGCACTATTGAAGTTTGAACTCGGTGCATTGTATTTGTGAAATCTAGTAATAATTTTGACGCCTTTAATGATTTGGTTGTTTTATCGAATTACAAAATAGAAGGTTGGAAATATATTTTCCAGTTATGAAGCGATTTAAAAACACGCTTTTTTTTCAATTTTCTCGATCTTGCACGGTTTTTTTTTATCTTGACAGCGACTGGGGCGTACCTTTGATGGAGAAATGTAGCGTGTTGCGTTCGCATGGACGATAAAATCGTCGAACCCGTTGGTTTCGCGCGCATCAATCGCGATGATTGCGCTCTGTCATAAGCTGTAATATCTTAATCTTTCCATCGACGCCGGTCATCCGTCTCCTGCCGTTTATATCGGCCTGTTTCCCGTTGATAAAACGCATATTGCAGCGGTGCACGTCGCGCAATCAGAGAGCGCCGAGGCATAGTATTCACGGCGATGATGTATTAATACTATTATCGCCTGATGATCACCTGCGGCCCAAACCAACCTGACATTCTCGTTATTATATAACGCGCTGCAATGCCCTTCGATCGCTTAATTCGACCCTGACACCCGCTCGTCTTCTTTCTAGTTTATATCACCTCCAACGAGTACGGAAAATTTTTAAATATATTAAAATAAATTAATATACCTTTAGAATCTCTTCTCTATTTTTGGATGGCAAAAAAATTCTGAAAAAAAGAATTTTTCTTTTAATAGGATATATAGATTGTTTTATAAAAGGTAAACACTAGAGAGTGAATTTTAACATGTTACATATTTTGCAGGAAATTTTTTAAAATAACATACCTTTAGAATGTTTTATGTATTTTTCGATGCGAAGAAAATTCTAAAAAAAAAGAATTTTCCTTTTAAGAGGATATATGGGTTGTTTTATAAAATGTGAGCACCAGTTTCAAGGGTGAGTTTTAGCGTGCTAAATATTTAATGGTAAATATTTAAATGCACTAAAATAAGATAATATACCTTCAGAATATTTTGTGTATTTTTCAACAATTTTTCTTCTATCACGATATACAAGTCATTTTATAAACTGTAAGCACCAATTTCAAGAGTGAGTTTTAGCATGTTAAAATTGTAAAAGACGATAACAAAGATGTTCAGTTATTTTTGGCAAAAATTTAATTTGTTCTCCACGTTTGAGACTGCTCTCAAATGTAGTTTCACTCTTGGCATATAAATATAGAAATATTCGATAATTTCATGGTGTTCCTAATGGGGCTAGTATTATTTAAAAATTTATAAACGACAGGTTTCAAGCGTTTGAAAGCAAGATTACAAGTTTGAAAAATGTTAGCAATCCGATAAATTCATAATATTAGTTTAAATAATTCGTACTACTCTTTTCTTGTATAGTGTCCATTGAGAAGACTTACTTACCCCATCACAAAGCTCGTGATTAGTAGTATTTTTGTTTACCATACCAGATGCTAAAAATGTTTTCAAAATACAAATTTCTTAAAATCTCGTGCTGAAAATTCCGAAACTAGGATCCTTGCCACTATCGAGAATCATTTTCCAAATTCGAGTTCACCAGTGATCACTAAGAAATCGTCAGGTCCATTCCGTCGAGCCACCCCCGCAACCCTTGCTCCACCAACGGTTCCAAAATCTCTCGTCTCTCGGTATTTTCGCTACCCCAACCTACGGACAACGCGTGTCTGGCTTTGTGCACAAAAGAGGGATGAAAGGAGGGCGGGGATAATTATGCCTCATTAACAAATAGCTTTCTTTGATGTGTAAACCACGTGGAGGTAAGGGTTGCGTTCGCCCAGTCGACAGCGAGGTGAGAACCCGCGGTGGCTGGGACGCAGGAAGTCGGGGATATAAACAGGAGAGGAGAAAAAAGGATGGGAACGAGACAGAGAGAGGAAAGCTGGAAAAGAAGAGAAGCGGGAAGGGCAGGGTTGAAGGATGACAAAGGATGGAGGGGTAGGTAGAGTGTCGACGTTGCGGTCTGAAAAGAACTCGATCGATATTTCGTGCACCGTGGCAGAATGCAGGCTCAACCCTCTGCTCGCATTCGCGACGGGCTTTTTGTTTTTTAAGAGAGAAAGCGCGCGACCGTCTAAAGAACCACATCCGACGACGAGACACCGGGACAAGCAGAGTCACACAACCGAACACCAGTCGGCGGTAACACCTAGACAGCGCGATAAAGATTGGAAACCAAATAGACGCCCGGTGGTATTTGCGTTCGGAGGCGTTTCTTCTCTTTGCGCGTAACGGGCGGCTTCCTACTCACCCCTCCGTGCGGGCACAAAGGTATTATTTGGGAATTGAATATGCAGTTTGTAAATCGGTTTCGGAAGCGGAAGCGCCCTCCGGTCTCGAATCCCAGGAAGGAAATCTTGCGGAGCAACGTCTGTATGAAATATGAATTCACGCTGGCGGGGGAGTATTGATTCTTGCTCGCGACGAATGGGAGTTTATTTTCGGGCTGATATCCCGTTAACGGTCCACGTTTTTCTTACTTGGAATGCTGGATTAGGTGGAAATTGATTCTAGGTCGAAATAGAAACGTTCTATTTTGGAGAAATTATATTTCATTTCGTCGAAGTCGTTTTCTCCTGGAGGCATGATCGATGGACTTTTTTATCTTATTAAGCATTCGTATTAATACTTACAATTTATGTGATTTACAATAGGAAGGAAAAATAGTGCAACGAAGATTTTAAATTTGTGATTTACATTGAACCCTTGTCAAATTTTATAAGCGGGGGAGCATTATTTCTTGCTCGCGACGAATTAAAGTATTGATATCCCGTTAACGTTCCACGTTTTTCTGATTTGGAATGCTGGATTAGGTGGAAATTGATTCTAGGTCGAAATAGAAACGTTCTATTTTGGAGAAATTATATTCCATTTCGTCGAAGTTGTTTTCTCCTGGAGGCATGATCGATGGACTTTTTTATCTTATTAAGCATTCGTATTAATATTTAAAATTTATGGAATTTACAATAGGAAGGAAGAATAGTGCAACGAAGATTTTAAATTTGTGATTTATATTGAAACCTTGTCAAATTTTATAAGCGGAGGAGCATTGTTTTTTGTTCGCGACGAATGCACGTATGTATTGATATCCCGTTAACGGTCCACGTTTTTCATATTTAGAATGCTGGATTAGGTTGAAATTGATTCTAGGTCGAAATAGAAACGTCTATTTTGGAGAAATTATATTCCATTTCGTCGAAGTTGTTTTCTCCTGGAGGCATGATTAATGCTTGTACTATTTTTGTTATTATTAAGCATTTGTAATAATACGTGCAGGTTTACGTGACTTATAATAGTAGGGAATAATAGTGCAACGAAGATCTTAAATTTGTAATTTACATTGCTTCATTTAAAACCTGTCAAATTTTATAAGTTTAGTATCATATGATATACTCTATATTAAATTTGATATTTTTAGATTGATTCTTCATATATTTAAATTTTTCCTTCTGATTGAGGAAAGTTTGGTTCCAACACTATTAAATAAAATCGCTACTTTGGTGATCAATCCAGTTTGCTTCTGGATGAACTTCTGATTTATTTTACCAATATATCGACAATATAATACTGTTTGCAGTATTTGTCTCTGAATTTATGTACATTCTGAGCCCCCGATTAATCGACCCCCGGATTATCCGACCTGTCAAAGTATTGTGGCGGCCAAGGCACCACATACGCCTTAGCCGTTCGAAGCCGCTACAATGTATGGTTGCACACGAGACGATGGTTGCACACGAGACGATGGTTGCACACGAGACGACCAGAGCCGCGTGAGCCGAAAAGCCGTTGTCGTCGTCTCTGACCGTCTTTTGTTTTTGAAGGCCTCTTGGTACGGTGGCGATGATCGTACCAGAGAGTCGAGCGTAACCCGCACCACGAGTCACGTCGTTGTACGACAGCAACAATAAAATTGTGCGGAACGGAACAGAGCGGAGTCATTATCTTCCCGATCCCACATTGGTGACCCCGACGTGATCTCGCCGCGCAAGTAAAGTTTTTTTTAAGAAAATTTGGACATTTTTTGTATACGGACAATATTAGTTAGTGTAGAGAAATAAGTGTATAGTGTTAAGGACATAAGAAAAGGACACGGTCTGACAAATAGTAAGCGCGGTGTGTGTGTGCGGTGAAACTATTTTTTTTTTTTGTGACTAAGACTGGTAAAATGACTGACCCTAACGTTAACGCAGGGACATCCGCGGGTGTGCCGTTGGCAGTTGATCGCGTCGCTGTACGAATACCCGAGTTTTGTCCGGGAGACCCGGAGATGTGGTTTTCAATGGTAGAGAGAAGTTTTGAGGTATCCAATGTAACGTCGGAGACCACGAAATTCGGGTACATTCTCGGCGCGTTAAGTGCGCGACACGCCGTGGAAGTAAGAGACATTATCATGAATCCCCCGGCCACGGATCCGTACACGACGCTAAAAAATGAGTTCATTCGCCGGCTTAGTGCGTCGCAGGAACAGAAAACGCGGCGGTTATTGGAACACGAGGAAATCGGGGACAGAAAACCGTCCCAATTTCTTCGTCACCTGCGCGGATTGGCCGGTACGGCTTTTTCGGACGGTGTATTGCGGACGCTTTGGATGGGCCGACTACCTGCTAATATGCAGGTGATTTTAGCCACGCAGCGGGACACCCCGCTGGATAAGGTGGCAGAGTTGGCAGACGCTGTTGCGGATACGATGACACCGCGGGTACACGTCACGGAGGCCGCGATTACGGGCGTATCTGCATCCTGCCAAATACCCCCGCCGGGCCCGAACATCGAGGCCATGTTAAACATTAAGATGTCACAATTGGCTCTTTCCTTGAGGCAGGAAATTTCTGCCATCCGTGAATCCTTGGTGGACCAGGGGCAATCTTCCCGTCGCAGGTGGACCCACCGAAATCATCCAAACTCGCGCTACCGCAGACGATCTCTATCGCGATCGCGAGAGCGGCCCGCGGGAGGACAAATGGACCATCAAGGGAAATGCTGGTACCATTGGCGGTTCGGTCCGGCCGCGCAGAGGTGCGTTGCACCGTGCAATTGGAACGCCACGGATCAGGGAAACGACCTGGGGAGTCGTTGATGGCGGCCAGCGACACAAATCCAGCATCACGCCGCCTCTTCATCTTAGACAACAGCTCGAAGACGGAATTTTTAGTGGATACCGGGGCCGATTTGTGCGTTTTTCCGCGCCGCCTGCTAGGCGGATTGCGAGAAAGATCGGAGTACCAGCTGGCGGCGGCGAATGGGAGTGTAATTAACACCTACGGGACAGTGTCGTTAAACCTGCACCTCGGCCTACGACGGGATTTCGTGTGGCGATTCGTGGTTGCGGATGTTACAAAACCCATAATCGGGGTAGACTTTCTCGATCACTTCGATCTTATGGTGGACATCCGCAATCGTCGCCTCGTCGATCGGACCACGTCGTTAACGGTCCGCGGAACACGAGCCGAGGATGAAACGCCGTCGGTGAAGACAGTAGCAGGGACTACCGTTTACCACCAGCTCCTGATGCAGATGCCGGAACTTACACGGCCTAGCGGCACCCCGATGAGGACTACGCACCAAACGGTGCATTACATCGAGACAACCCCTGGACCACCCGTTTCCAGCAAGCCGCGGCGGCTTGCACCGGACCGGCTCAGGGCTGCCCAGAAGGAGTTCGACGCGATGGTGAAGATGGGCATCGCTTGTCCTTCGAAGAGCGCGTGGTCAGCACCCCTTCATATGGTTCCGAAGAAGGGCGAAGAAGCTTGGAGGCCTTGCGGTGACTATAGAGCGTTAAACGCACGGACAATTCCCGACCGATACCCCGTGCGTCACATTGAGGATTTTGCGCAACAACTGAGTGGCAAAAAGGTATTTTCCACAATAGATCTCGTCCGAGCTTATAATCAGATTCCGGTTGCGTCGGAAGACGTCGGAAAAACGGCCATTACAACGCCGTTCGGGCTTTTTGAATTCCCGTACATGTCGTTCGGGTTACGAAATGCCGCGCAAACATTTCAGCGCTTTATCGACGAAATTTTACGCGGTTTCGATTTTTGTTACGCGTATATAGACGACATTTTGGTCGCCTCAGAATCCCAAGCCGATCACCTGCGCCATTTAGAATTATTATTTAAACGATTAAAAGATTATGGCATTGTTGTTAATCCGAATAAATGCACGTTCGGACAGGAAGAAGTTAAATTTCTAGGCTATCGGGTAAATGAAAGCGGCACTCAACCTTTGCCCGGCAAGGTACAAGCCATAAAGTCATTTCCCCTTCCGAAAAACGCGAAGGATTTGAGGCAGTACTTGGGAATGCTTAATTTTTACCGCCGTTTTATCCCAGATGCCGCTCGCTTTCAAGCACCCTTGAACGACCTTCTAGCCGGCAATTTAAAGGGCAAGACCCCGATAGCCTGGACTTCGGAAGCGCGTCAGGCTTTCGAAAATACCAAAAATAGTTTAGCAAACGCAACCCTGCTTTCTCATCCTGCGGTCAACGCTCCATTGTCGGTTACCTGCGATGCTTCTGATTACACCGTAGGAGCTGTTTTACATCAGTGCGTCGGCAACGAACGACAACCATTAGCATTCTTTTCTAAGAAATTAGGATCTGCCGAAAAGAAGTATTCAGCTTACGACCGGGAACTACTTTCTATCTATTTAGCAATAAAACATTTCAAACATATGCTCGAAGGCAGACATTTCACGATTTTTACAGACCATAAACCCATAACTTTCGCTTTCAAACAGAAATTAGATAAATGCTCTCCTCGACAATTCCGATACCTAGATTACATTGCGCAATTCTCTACAGATATTCAACATATTTCCGGTAAAGACAACGTCGTTGCCGATGCACTGTCCAGAGTGGAAACGGTTAACCACTCGATTAATTTCGAAGAATTGGCAAAATCGCAAGCCCAGGATGAGGAGTTGCAGCGGTTGTTGAATAGCGAATCTAGCCTGCAATTACGCAAAGTCTCGTTGCCTGGCACGTCTTCCGAAATTTTTTGCGATATTTCGACTAAGAATGTAAGACCTTATGTCACCCCTCCTTTCCGACGTGCAGTTTTTAATATGTTACATGTATTATCACATCCAGGTATTAACGCGACGATCAAGCTCATAACGCAACGTTATGTTTGGCCGTCGATTAAAAGAGATGTTCGCACGTGGACACGTTGCTGTATACCGTGCCAAAGATCAAAAATTTCCCGTCATGTGACTGCACCATTGGCTACATTTGTTAAACCTTCTGCGCGATTCGAACACATTCATTTAGACATAGTAATTTTACCGGTGTCCGAAGGTTTCAGGTATTGTCTGACCTGTGTAGACAGATATACGCGGTGGCCGGAAGCCTTCCCCATGGTCGATCAGGAGGCCCAAACCGTAGCTCGAACCTTTTATGACGGTTGGGTAGCGCGGTTTGGTGCTCCCGTACGGATTACCACCGATCAGGGTAGGCAGTTCGAATCCAAATTATTTTTTGCGCTGAACAATTTAATTGGATCCACACGCCTTCGCACAACGGCGTATCACCCAGCGGCCAATGGGATGGTAGAGCGTTTTCACCGACAGCTCAAGTCGGCTATAAGGTGCCACGGATCCGACAAGTGGACAGAAATACTTCCGACGGTTCTACTCGGTATTCGTTCCGCCTGGAAAGAAGACCTCGGCGCTACCTCAGCGGAATTAGTTTATGGCGAGCCATTAAGATTACCGGGAGAGTTCTTGTCTTCGCATTCAGCGGAAGGCACAGAAAATGCTTCCGATTTTACTAATAGACTACGCAACCATTTTTCTAAATTGAGTCCCTCTAATGCATCACGCCATTCCGTTAATCGTACATTCGTTTTCAAAGATCTTAGCAGTTCAACACATGTTTTCATCCGAACAGATTCAGCCAAAACTATTTTACAACCCGCTTATGAAGGTCCATACGCCGTAGTGCGCCGAGGCGAAAAAACATTTACAATAAACATTAGAGGTAAGGAAATAAATATATCAATTGAAAGGCTAAAGCCTGCTTATATGCTAGCAGAAAACAGACCGGATCCCGTGAGCATAGAAAATCAGCCGGTCACACAAACAAACGTACCTGACAATGCGCCGGTTATACAGCAACGTGTCACGCGTTCAGGTAGACGCGTACGTTTTCCCGAGCGATTTCAAATTACGCGGTAGTACTTAAGGCTTGCGCATTATTATAATAAGTATCATATACCATTTATTTTTTTCCATCACTTTTATGTACTTTCATGTATTTTTAGGTATTACGTATTATATATTAAACTCCATGTAAATTCCTTTTTTTTTCAACTCTGTTCAAATACTGTAATGTAAATCTTAGTTAGGATAACGTATTTTATATAATAGAGTAAATGGTAGTGGTAATGTAGTCGGTCAATTTTTCGTAATTGTGCCAATTACTGGCAGGGGGGTAGTGTGGCGGCCAAGGCACCACATACGCCTTAGCCGTTCGAAGCCGCTACAATGTATGGTTGCACACGAGACGATGGTTGCACACGAGACGATGGTTGCACACGAGACGACCAGAGCCGCGTGAGCCGAAAAGCCGTTGTCGTCGTCTCTGACCGTCTTTTGTTTTTGAAGGCCTCTTGGTACGGTGGCGATGATCGTACCAGAGAGTCGAGCGTAACCCGCACCACGAGTCACGTCGTTGTACGACAGCAACAATAAAATTGTGCGGAACGGAACAGAGCGGAGTCATTATCTTCCCGATCCCACAGTATAATATCAATGATCTATATCGTAGTCTCTATATCTTATACACAGACTGAAATTAGTAATATACAAAATTAATCCAATTTTCTCTCAATTCTCTTAATAATTTATCTAACAATTCTTCTTCGTAAATACATAATCATAGTCATAGTTGTGTTTTTGTTTACCTCGAACGGGATTAGTTTGATGATCGAAAAGTCCAATAAACCAATAAACCTAGCCTGTAACGACCGTCGCCATTACCGCGTGCACAAATCGTGCATTCCGTGACGACGCGGCGAACATTTTCTTGCGTGACTTTTCCTCGTTCCGTCGAGATTTCACTAGACTCATATTTCACGCGGCTCGACGTGTTAATATAAAAAGCTGTTCGCGCGAAAGAAATCCTTCGTCCGACGGAAAAGCTCGCCCGAACGAATTGCACGCAACAATTCCCGACAGTAAACCATGCACATCCATATTCCGAATATCTTTGGCGAAATTTTCGCCGGCAAACGGAACCCAGAAACGCAATGAGATGGCGAGGAATCTCTAAAAAGTAAACTAATACGATTCGCACGAGATTAATAAACGGAGAGGTACACTCAGACTAATTTAAAATTATTAAAGGTCGGTGAGAAATCGACATTTTTGTCAGCGTAGCCTCGTGTTTCGAGACCTAATCGCAAGCAACAGCAGAAATGCGAGATTCGATAAAATTCGTCAGTGTAACATTAAAATCGAACGAATCTCGCAGGGATTATAAAATGGTCAGGTTGCGATATTGAATAATGCGCTATAACTGCAAGTGGAAATCGGATATTTATTCCGCGAAAAGCGGCGCTAGGAGTCAACAAATCCATTTATTTATAACGTTCGTACAATTGCGCGTTTCATCGAGTCACGATAAATACTAATTAATATCCAAAATATTGGACGCACTATGGACGCCCAATTTACCTCTAATTAACGTCGAAAACGGTATCAATGCGATTGTTATCGAAACGAGTGAAGTTTCAAGAACAATGGCCCCGTAGTCATCGAACCATCGACAGGCTCTATCGTGCGCCCATACACCTTTACGTAACCGCTTCCGCGATTCGCGTTTCGTAATGAAAGAAACCGTTAGAAACATTGTTACTCCCCGGCCGCGCCGATGCTCGTGCAGATAATTCCATTATTCTCACGGTCGTGCCGACTGAAAACAATTTGTACGCGCTGTCGAATCGACGCGTCACCTTGCATCGCCAGCGACAATCCACCGATAACGTGGCGCGTCGAAGGACGAAACGGTTGCTATTTCTCAATTTCAGTTGGTCGATGTTCTTCCTCTCTAGACAATATCTCTTTTTACTTGAAACATTTGTAATTTCACTCCTGACGAAAGTCTATTCTCTATATTACATGATCTTCGTTCAAGTAAGCTGGTAAACGGCATGAAAAATTATATTAATTTGTCATTTCTTTTAGATATTTCAGGGTATTTTCTATATGTTTCTGTGACATCAAAGGTATAGGTGACATTATCTTGTATTTTTGTCTTTGGACAATGTATCTTCTACATTTGTATAGTAGATGGTTGGTCGTTATGATTTTGTTGCATAGGTTACAGGTTGGTGGTTCAGTTTTTTTCATTAGGTACTCGTATGTGAGTTTACAGTGTCCTGTTTGTAATCTCGTCATGATTATTTCCGTGTATAATGTGAAGAGGTCTTTCCTCTGTCGTGCGTTTTTGTTCTTTTGGACGAGATCCATAATGTGTTCCATTCTTGTACTGAGGTGTGATTTATTGCAACAGCAAGGTTTTCATATGGAATTTGTCTCTGGGTTTCATATTAATAATCTTGTTTCGGTGTAAATACCTCGATTAGATATTGGAGATATTGAAATTTATAAAAAAAAAACTGTTTTATTTTGATCTATCATTCAAATTCTATTTCCCATCTCTATTCTAAATTCGCCTATAAAATAATCATCGAAGTCTCCGTGTAAAGTAATTACACAATTCGCTACTAAATCTCTCCGTAAAATGATGACGTGTCATCTGTCTGTATACCGTATAACTCATACGTAACTCGTTTCAAATTGTATACGAGGAGCTTAGTGGCAATGAAACTCCGCCAAGAAGCGAATCAAACAGGTTTTATTGAGTCGTCGCGATTCTTTATATAAATAGTGTCGTGTTTCATTCATAACAAAGATTACCACCTTGCATCGCGTGCGATTAATCCACGGTTCCAACGTGGCTCGAAGGACGAACGGTTGCAATTACTCGCCGATCGAAGTCCTTCCACGGTAGATAATATTTGCTTTTCTTTTTTTTTTTTTTATCGAACGATACTCGCGCCTATGGTGCTCGCGAATCCTTTCTTTTCGTTTCGCACGTCCGTTCGCGGTTTAACGACCCTTATTACCCGTGGAAACCATAAATTATTCATCGGTGGTTACCGCTGCGCTGTCAATTGCGATGCGTCTAGACAACGCGCTGTTAAGAGTAATAGCCGGCGTGCCCTTCAGACCGGATGTTAATACAGTTGTCCTAGCGCAGTTAACGGGATCGAACGAAAATGACGATGCATTTTCATCGTCGCGTCGCTCGAGATAATTGTATCCTTATTAGGAAACACTAGATACAACGTAGAGATACTCTCTAATTAAAGCGCTTTTAATCTGTTACTTGATACTCTTTAGTATGTTTTCCTCGATTGCTTTATGAACATTCTTAAATAAAATTAACTTATTCAACGTTCGAGTACATTTTTACCCAAAGTTTTTAAATACGAAACTGGCTCACATGGCGAAGAATATTTTGTTACTTATTTATACCCTTGGGAAAAATTTTAATAGAGTTCTAGAGGCCAAAATAAGACGAAAAACAAGAATACCAATTTGTTGATTGAAGCTTCGTTAAAAAGTTATTAATAAAATTTGTCCACCTACATGAATTTTTTTCTCGAAACTGCGTAGCATTTCGGGGGTATGTCTATTCACCAAAAATAATTGTAATTGACCCTCACGACCAAAAATAATTTTTTCAAAATAATTTGAAATTTTTTAATTTCGCCGCAAAATACGAACACTCACTGAATTTTTTTCTCGAAACTGCGTAGAAATTCGGAGGTATGTGTATTGATAAAAAATGATTGTAATTGACCCTCGCGATCAAAAATAATTTTTTCAGAATGATTTGAAATTTTTTAATTTCGCCGAAAAATGTTCGGGTCGGTATGGAACTTAAAACGTTAATAACTTTTCAACGAAGCCTCTATCAACAAATTGGTATTCTTGATTTTCGTCTTATTTTGGCCTCTAGAATCTCTCATTACAATTTTTCCCAGAGGGGGCCGAATACCCTGTACATCTGTTGAAAATATACAGGTGTCAAATTTTTTCACAAATAAAATACATGCAATCGGCAAATTTATATTTTTTTATAATGACAGTAGAAAATGGTAACTCGTTAAATACGAATTTTTATGGTTCGTAAGATGTGTAACGAGGGCAAAATATTTTTATCGATACCCTACGAAGTAAGGTCAAATAGCAATAAATTTTTTCAGAAATATATTAAATATATAAGAAATGCCACCTCAGCAAATATAGAGTGGACAAATTTTTACGAGCAATATCTCTCTGAAACGTCGCTTTTATACCCGATCCGGAGATTACAAGCACGTAATCTGCCCCCTTAGTCTTCCCACCCTCTCATCATTCTCCGTATCGTCTCGAAAGGACACTTAAACGACCCAATCTTGACTCCAAGTACGTTTTCTCCCGGATCCTTTCTTCCCTGTCCAAAGATTCGGGTTAAAGTTCTTGTGGGCAACCGGAGAAGTCAGTCTTTTTGGCGGGAGAAACGAGCGAAAACGCAACGGTGCGGTTAACCAAAACCAGCGGTAAACGAGAGATCGGCCGAGCCGGAGTCGTTGAACGAAATCAATGGGAAGCGAGGAACGGTTCCAGCAACGGTTCCTTTGTGACGTTCCTCTCCTTATCTCCCTGCGTTGCCCGACGACGCAGCGGGAGGGCCAGCGAGGGCGAAGGGCGAAGGGCGAAGC
Source organism: Colletes gigas (assembly GCF_013123115.1). NCBI lineage: Eukaryota > Metazoa > Arthropoda > Insecta > Hymenoptera > Colletidae > Colletes > Colletes gigas. Next base: position 3,447,371 of record NW_025106646.1, read on the forward strand.
GAGAGAAACGCGCTCCGTTGATCCGTGTATCCCTTTTATGCGAAACGAGTAAAGTTGTCCGGCGTCTTTGTCCGCCTACGTCAGCTGTCTGCCGGCCGTTTGTCCCCGGGATAAATAAAAAGAAGCTCGCGAAACGCCGCACGAACGAAGACGATCGTTTGTTTCCGGTTCCGGGGGAATCGTGAAAAACTGATGGCGGGACGTCTGGTCGCGAGAAACCGGGAACGATTGTATCTGCGCGTGTTACGCTTGCTCCCGGGGATCGGTCATTACGCGTATCGGAAAAGCGATTCGTCTGGTTGCACCACCGGAAGAAGAATCGAGACGACGCACAGCGCTCGTAAACAACGATCTAAACGCGGGAAAAATTAAGCTTTCGAGCGAGTTTTAGTTTTCGTGTCAGTAATCTCGAGGATGTTCGTTTGGAGGCTATTTTGACTCTAAGAAATGTTTGAACAGGGTTTTAAAAATCCCAAGTTTCTATCGTTGGAAATTTCGTTTTCTGTGGTTAGTAGTTTTCGTGGGAAATTATATTAAAATTGTTTTGCTTTTTACTATATGAGTTTTAAACCCGTGGATATTCATTTGAAGCTATTTAGTCACTCAGAAATTGTTTAAACAGGATAGTTTTGAAAATTTCCAAATTCCTAACGTTGGAAATTTTCTCTTGTGGTTAGTACATTTCCTGGAAAATAATGTTAAAATTGTTTCGTTTTGTATTGCATGACTTTTGCATACGAAGATTACTTTATCGTAGAATGAAAATAATCGATCGACCTACCGACAATTATAGTGTATTTATTTGTATCAAAGTAATTAAAACGATAGACACTTAACAAAGTATATACTGTAATAAGTATTTACTCATTCCCTTCTAGAAAATGATAGTAAATTTTCAAAAATTCACTCGAATAAATTTTTGACAAGTTCAATTACAAATTACGAATGGGTCATTTTGATTGTTTTGATAGTTCTACTGTTAATGAAAAAGAAATTGTAGTATGCAATGTTTATAACTGTCCTGCAAGAGTAGATTAAAATCAAAGCTAAATGATTGTGATCCTTCCTTCGTGATTCGTTCTACATTCTCTCGTTATATGACGGAAAGTTGGGTCCGAATTTAGTTTCGAGTCGAGACTCGGTCAAGCTCGAGTCCTCGAAAGCTAGTGGAATACGTTAAAAGCGAGCAAATGTTATTTTATAAAGCACAACGATCGTTGTAATAAAGTCACTAACGCGACATAACATTTTTTATATTTTTCATTGTATCATGAACGAAGAATATTTGTTATGAGTGACTTATGACTGAATTCAGAAGATTTTCGTTTCACACGCAACTAAAGATCCATTACCGTGTTTTCGACAATTTAAAGGTAAAAAGATCTATAATTTAAATTAGCGAAGCGCAATCTTAATTACACGGAGTAAATGTTAAATTAGATACAAAGAACCGGAGGTTGAACGCGGATCTCGGTGGTAGATATTTAATTAGCAGTGGCTTTTCTGCACCTTCTTTAGTAGAATTGTAAAGGAGCATTTCCTGGACGATTTCGTATCATTGTTCTCGTTAGGATCCCGCGATAACATCGTTTAACTACGATAGTATTAAATATTTACTTAACTACGAAATATTCATCGTGTTTAAAAATTTCCTGCACGGTCGTAAAAGAATACCGAAACCGATCGAAACGTTTCCGTTTGAAGTTTCGGGTATCCGTTTTGGCGAGTTATTTAAACTATATTCCGTGGAATAACAAACAAATAACGGACAATGAGAGATTAAAGGATTTCTCGGTGGGTAGTTGTATCCGTACTTCAAATACGTAGAGAGAAAGGAATGACGCATTGTCAACGGGAACAGAGGATTTTTGTGAAATCGCGGAAAAACGAGGAGACCAGTTACTACATGGTGCTCCCACAAAAGAACGCTCGTTGTAGCTCGTTACTGCAGCGTATCTGGCGTCGCGATCGGTCATTAACTATTGGAAAAGCGATTGGTAGAAAAGGATGGAAAAAGAGGTCTACGGACCGATCGTTTCGTCCATACGCGACGTTATGGAGCTCTCCTTACTAAAACATATCGACAATTCGAATCCACTGATTAACACAAATATATTTCGCGCGTACAAACAAAACTGGGGAACTTTCCAAAAAATGAAACGTTGAACAAAAATTGCAGCATACCCCGTATAACGTATATTCTTTTTGTTGATGGTACTTCATAATGTATAAAAGCTTTCTCTGGCTATGATTATGGAAAGTAATTAATTTATGATCTAAACTGTTCCTTAAGGAATATCGAGACTTTTAAGAACGTCGAGTTATGACGATTATACAGGGTGTTTGGCTAACCATGGGAAAAATTTTAATGGGAAATTCTAGTGGGCAAAATAAGACAAAAATCAAGAATAATGAAAAGTTATTAATGTTTAATGTTCCGACCATACTGAATTTTTTTTTCGAAAATGCGCAGGATTTAGGGGGTACGTCTATTCACCAAAAATGATTGTAATCGACCCTCGCAATCGAAAATAATTTTTTCTAAACGATTTGAAATTTTTTAATTTTGTCGAAGCACCTACCCCCTGTCGATTCTTCTTAAAAATTTGCTGTACAGAAAAGTTGTTTAATACTTTTTTGTAGGTATCCATGAGCTCTACTTCAGAAAAAAGTTTTATTGAAATATATTCACTATTGTAGGAGTTATGAACATGTGAAAATTGAACCATTTTTATGGGGTTTTTCTCATTTTACGGGGTCAAGGATCCACTTTTCGAATATTTTTGCGATTTCTACATATTCTTCACTAAAATACGCGTTGTTTGCATTTTGAAACATTAAAATCGTCCAATCCGTTCAGGAATTATGACGTTTCAAAGATTCGCATGAAATTTCGGAGTACCATTTCAGGCTTCAGATTATATTTTCGGCAAACGAATTTTTTTTCACAAATAATTTTTTCAGAGCAATTTGAAATTGTTTAATTTAATTTTTTAATAACTTTTTAACGAAGCCTCAACCAAGAAATCGATATTCTTGATTTTCGTCTTATTTTGACCCCTAGAATCTCTCATTAAAATTTTTCCCAAGGGCGACCGAACACACTGTATACAATATTATTAGCTTCTTATTTAGGTGTAGAAAGTCAGGAAAAATTTCTTTACCTCGCGTATTATTATATAAGATACATGCGCAGCGTAGAATTATTTGTTTCTTTAATTTTCGAAAATAATAAAATAATTTAACTTAGGAAGAGCAAGTTTTACACACATGAAAATATGTTTCTTTTTTTATTTATGATAACTCATAAGATTGACTCAGAGTGATAGATAAAAATAATTAAAAATAAGTGTAGTATGGAAATACACTATTTTGAAATACAAATTGTTTTATATTGTGTTACATCATCGAAAAACGTTTATTTCTGTTTCTCGGTTGGAACAATGGAGGTGTTTCACTGTTAATTCCCACGTAGAAAATTCCATCGCAGAAGTTTCCATAATTCGAGGCGAAGAAAACCACAACATCGGGGCACGCGATCCGCAGCTTAACCCGCAGGGCAACTGCTGGTCGATCCCGTCCCCGATATTGTGCCCAGAGACGATACCCGCGAAATTACGTCGTTATCGAGACCTCTTATTGCGGAGGAAGGGAATTACTCGGTCGCGAAATCTGTTCGCTTTTATACCGAATCTCCCTTTTATTCGCCGCTCTGACCGCGCCGTAGCCCGAAATTCGCGGAAAACTCTTTGGAAACGTAGTTTCGTCGCGCGAAACGACGAACCGCACGCATGAAATCGAGAAATTCAATACGTCGTCCGCACACACAGTCACTCGATACCCTCAGTCATTCGAGAACCTTTCCTTGGCAGAAACGGGGGAAAAAGACTCGTCGAGAACCCTTCTTCCTATTTTACGGCAGACTTCGTTCGCACGGATATTAACAGGTTCCAGCGGAACAAAAATATTAAACCTTTCGCGCACCACGGCCTCGAATCTCCCAGAACTATTATAAATCTTCAGTTTTCAGACAAAGCTGATACCTTTGGAGCTTCCAGTTATCTTATTTAACTATCGAAAATGTTAGGTACGCGTTTAAAACTGTACCATACTCTGAAATGAAGTAATATTTCTTCTAAAAATCGAGGCACTGCCTTCGTTCATCCAAAATAAGAAAGTTATTTATAAACTACCTAAAACTATTTTTTATACCATTTATATTTCCTTTTGTTCACAGTAATTTCATTCATATTTTATTTTCGTACGAAATAAATAATTATACATGGAAAAATTGCCCCGCTTACAAGCCTCAATAAAATATTAAATTTTCGATTCTACGATGGTGTATTTTTACAGAGCACGGAGCTCTAATTATTAACGTAAACAAGTACTGTGAAATGATCATTTCTGTCTAACCTCCCCGAATATTCTATTCTAATTGGACCCAAAGGGTAATTTCACCACTCGCAAAAAAATAATATACAGGGTGTTCAACCAACCCTAGGAAAAATTTTAATGGAAGATTCTAGAGGCCAAAATAAGACGAAAATCAAGAATACCAATTTGTTAACGGAGGCTTTGTTAAAAAGTTATTAACGTTTAAAGTTCCGCCAGTACTGAATTTTTTTCTCGAAAGTCAGTAGGATTTCGGGGGTAGGTCTATTCACTAAAAATTATTGTAATAGACCCCCGCAACCCAAAATAATTTTTTTAGAACGATTTGAAATTTTTTTTTTGTTGAAAAATTTAGGAATCCTCACTGTCGATTTTTCTTAAGAATTCGTTTTTAATTTTTACTAATTTTGTTTGGCGCCATACAGAAAATTTGTCTAATACTGTTTTGTAGGTATTCATGGGCTCTACTTCTGAAAAAAATTTCAATGAAATATATTCACTATTGTAGGAGTTATGAACATTTGAAAATTGGACCAATTTTATGGGGTTTTTCTTATTTTCCGGAGTCAAGAATCAACTTTTCGAATATTTTTGCGATTTATACATATTCTTCACCAAAATACACGTAGTTTGCTTTTCGAAACATTAAAATCGTCCAATCCGTTCAGAAGTTATGAGGTTCTAAAGATGCGCATGAAATTACAGGGAAACATTTCTGGCCTCACATTAGATTTTCGGTAAGGAATTTTTTTCATGAAAATGCGTAGGATTTCGGGGATATGTTTAATGACCAAAAATGATTATAATCAACTTCTGCAACCGAAAATAATTTTTTTAGATCGATTTGAAAAATTATTTTTCACCGACTAATTTCAACACCTACTCAAATTTTTGTTCTTGTAAGTAGGTAGGATTTCGTGAGTATGTGTATTCACCAAAAATAATTATAATTGACCCCCACCACCAAAAATAATTTTTCAGAATGATTTGAAATTTTTTAATAACTTTTTAACGAATCCTCAGTCAAAAAATTGATTTTTTTTGGCCTCTAGAGTCTCCCTTTAAAATTTTTCCCAGAGGTGGGCAAACACCCTGTATACCAGTACGAAGTATTAAAAATAGTTGCAGTCTCTTTTCAAGTTAAAACAGCATCAATGCCCCCAAAAATGAAAGTCGTAGGGTTAATTGCGCGACGGATGACTACGAGCCACGCTCGGGGTTGCAACCCCGTTAGGATTCTTCTCAATCACGGGGTTGGAAGCGTTTCGCTCGTCGAGCACGGCCGCGGATCGTTACGATAGGGTCGGTTTTCCGTCGCTCTTCCGCTTCTCCTCTATTAATTCGACAAGCAAAGCAGCGATATCCCCTCTGCACCTGCAGGCGGTGGTTTGAACTCGATTCGTCTCGCTGTGCCTTCGAGAGAAACTCTGTTAGACGGTCAGAGGGACGAGAAAGAGAGAGACACACGGCATACCGCGTCGTCGAGGTTGGACTCCCATGAGAAATCATTGCCTGCTACGAATACACGGAGCTCGTCAACTCATTGCGGAGCAATCCCTGGATGAATGGCCGTGACAAAACCGTAAACGATCGTAATTGCGTTACAGTGTCTGCTCGTTGCAGTTGTTTTACCATTGGAGGGGGAACAAGAAACGCAAGACATTTTCCCGCTGAAACGCCCGAAATTGCTCGGAATCTTGCGATCGTCGACGAATCTAGAATTTAGCTTCTTCAGAGGCTCGTTAATATCTGGATGTTCTCTCAGGAATATCGTTCGTTTCGATGAGGCTTCATCGTTCGAGGATTTCATCGGTATTTTCTAATTTCCTTCGAGAGATACTGGACAGCGTCGAATCGCTTGTATTTTATTTAGCGCGAAATTAATGGTCGCGTTAGTATTTCTGGGGAAACGAAAGTGTATTGCGACAGCATGAAAAATGGAGAGCATTACTAGCATCTTTTTCGAACACAAAAGATTACATTACAAAATCGAGTAAAATATAATTTGTTTCTGCTGGATCGTTCCGATAGGAATTTTTTAATACTAATATTCTATATTTTGATCCAAAGTTTTAAAATACAAAACTGGCTCGTATGGCCAAGAATTTCTCGTTACTATCTAATGAAAATAAATTACAGGTATACATTTATTATATCGGAAAACTAATCTTAAAATTCACGTATATTACGATACACAGCAAGCCTTAAAAGGTTAACCGTTAATGATATCACGTCTGAACAGAGAAGACTTTAATTTGCAATTAAATTAGCTGACACCCCGGCTATAATAAAACAGTAATTTTAATAAACGGAGACTGTAAACGAGTATACTTATCCCAGAGTCGTTAAATTAAAACCATGCATATCAAAACCTGCAAAGTATTTTACAAATTTAAATAAATTCCAAAATAACCAATCTTCTTCGTTCGTGCGGAATATAAGATGAAACATCTCACGCGATTCCAGCCACCCGAGATTCAACGCAGATCTCCTGGCTTTTTGCGACAGTCGTACGACTGCAAACACGACGCCTTCTTGCACGTTGGATCCACTTGTAGGTGGAAACAGGGAAGTCGTGTGTTGCAGGTCTTGGAGAGTTTCCAAACGGAGATCCAATCCTCCGTTGTCAAGGACCAGGAGAAACGTACACGGTATTTTGATCCGTTTGAAACCTGAAGTGATCGAAGTTCGTCGTTAAGGTGCCCCGAAAGGTCGTGTTTCCATAAAATGATACAAATCGTCTTCGAGTTAAGGACAGTTCGGCCAATGGAAACTCCGAAGTAAAGTTAGCGTTCTGTGCAGTCAGTTTCGAGTAGGCTTAAGGAGAAGTAATCCGTCGAGAGTCTGGATAGTTTGGTTGATTAGACCAGTCGTCCGGCGAACGAAAAATCCGGATACAAATCTCGCTGCGCTGTAATCCGATCGAGACTTCTTCTTACGACTTATTTCTACGGGACGACTCGCTCCAAATCTTTCTCTTGGAGCTCCTCTATTGGCGTTCGTTAGAAAACTGAACGAACGTTGCTACAGTGGAAATAAAACGGGGCTTTTCATCGATAGAAATTTTAAACATTGTAACGATGGTACAGGTACGGATTAAAAAGATTCAGACTGGAGAAAATTACTCGAAGTTTCATTCTTAGTCTCTTTTCGCGAATCAAAAGATACGTCGAACTGAAATTCATTGGAAAAGCGTCAAAAATAGCGGACAACAGATAGTAATGAATGTTGTAAACCTGGTTATTAAGTATTTAAATATTTAACGAAAATCAAGAATATCAATTTATTGACTGAACTTTCGTTAAAAAGTTATTAAGAAATTAAAACAAAAAATTTCAAATCACTCTGGAGAAATTATTTTCGGTTGCGGGGGTCGATTACAATCATTTTTGGTGAATAGATATGCCCTCGAATTCCTACGCACTTTCGAGAAAAAAATTCTTTACCGAAAATACAATGTCTGACCCTGACATTCCGATTCCCCTGAAAATTCAAAAAGTTTCAAATCATTCGGAAAAAATTGTTTTCGGTTGCAGGAGTCAATTAGAATTATTTTTGGTTAATAGACATACCCGCGAAATCCTACCCACTTTCTAGAAAAAAATTCGAGAAGGTGTGAAATTTTTCGACAAAAATAAAAAATTTCAAATCGTTTTGGAAAAATTATTTTCGGTTGTGAGGATCGATTACAATCATTTTTGGTGAATAGACATACCCCCGAAATCCTACGCATTTTCGAGAAAAAAATTCAGTACTGGCGGAACTTTAAACGTTAATAATTTCTTAACGAAGCCTCCATCAACAAATTGGTATTCTTGATTTTCGTCTTATTTTGGCCTCTAGAATCCCCTGTTAAAATTTTTCCCTGGGGTGGCCGAACACCCCGTATAGGACTGATCAATCTTCGAACAAGAAGGGAGAAATGCATAAAAACTGGATGTTTAGCACTCTGAAAAGATGCAAATCGATTAAAAAACCAGAAAAATATGTTAAAAAGTGTAACGTTATTGCTAATTCAGTCTTTTCTATTTTAATACTGAGCTACTATACGAAGATCACGTAGTTTATAAAAAAAAACTATATATGTACTTTAATTTTTGAATGATTTTAGAGTCTGTAGAGTAAAAAAACGATTAAGTTTTTAATAATAACACTGTCAGTGTACCTCTAAATTAATACAAATAACAGTCGATAATTCCTGGAATAGTACACCTTCCTCGATAACGTTCGAGTTAGCGAACATTAACGATCATTGCATGCAGTACAGTGTTCTTTGAGTTACAGCGACGCTTCACGTTCATACATAAAATTATAGAACGCGTAAATATTATTTGTCAGGAATTTGCGTAGAATTTGATTTACATACGCGGCCTGTTCGATCTCGTGGCGTTCTTAATCTTGGCGATCTCGTGGCTAGGACGTCGCGACAACCGTCTGCAATCAGAGGAGCAGGGAATTCTCGTATTTATTAGAAAAGCAGTCGAACGTCGTCGTAAATCGCCGGGACTAGCGCCAGCGGGCTCTCGAAGCGGCATAGAAGTAAAAAGCGATCCGCAACAAATTGTAACGCTCGCGTAGCGGTCGAGGCGGGAGCGAGTTGCCCGTAGATCTCTCCTTTAAAAGAATCGCGCGTGGGCCGCGATGAATTATGGCGGGCGAAAAATCCAAGTGCCTCCTCTCCGCCCTGCGAGGCCGCTCGAATGCGCGAAACAAACGTTCCATTATAACAAAAGCCATTGTACGCAGGCCCCCGGTCTGAGGTATAGTAATCGTTTTACGATAGAGCGCCACGGTCTGTCCGGCTGCGAAACCAACGATATATTCTTGTTCCAATAAGCGACCGACTCGGGAAATGAAGGACAATCGTTACCTGCGCGAAAAAGCAGGAGAAAAATAACGACGTCGAGTCCAGCAGGAATTTATATAAATCAACGTGTCCTTAGAGTTCGTTTGAACTTGAGTGTTGAAACTTTTTACAGAGGATTTCAACGATGATCTTTCCAGAAACATTTTTAAACCACTTCAAACTTTACACTTATTTTTACTCACCACTAACTGACCATCCATGGCTATAATTCCAGTTACTATTACTGTACGTTCGAATCTGCAAACCTGCAAAATATCATTAAAATCGATGAGGATCAGATCTGACGTCCTCCTCGTAAGGAAGAGCCCACTTGTAAAGAATCTTTTCAATCTCCGCGTTTGAGATGTTCCAAACGCCAAAGACAATTTCAAGTCACTCGAGCCGTTTAACCGATTCGAGTCGATCGAACTCATCGAAGACTTTTAAACTTTTCCCGCCTACTTTGTTCCTCAAACGGGTTCGAACCAACTGCGAAGTCTCGAGTAGCTTGAAAAGTTGGAGACAAAACCGCGAGAGAGTCCCAACGTGAACGGTGTCCAAGCTGGACACGGCGATTCCGACAGGAAATTGCAAATCAACTCGGCCATGGTTTAACGATCCAACGGCCACGGAGTTCTGGGCAGACGACGCGACTCGACGCGATTGCATAATTCCGATCTGTATTTATGGCCGAAGATTTATCGCGCCTCGTATTTATCGCGACGCGCTATCGAGGCTGGGCCGTGTGATACGATTATTGCCTTGGATCTCTCCGGTCCTTTTGGTCCATTTTCTTTTGCTCCGTTTGCGCGCGGAAATGCACGCGCGTCGTTGAATCGTTGCTCGATGGGCGTGTTTCAGCTCTTTTGTTGGTCAGAGTTTCGCCTGGATTGGGCGGCCGATGGTACGCGATCGCGTTGCACGAAACGCTCACGGAGATTATTGCGAATCGGTGAATGGGAACTAATTAGGATTAATGGAAACGACGAACGTGCCCGCGCGATTATGATTTTCTTGCTGGATTTTCGTTCGACGATGATTTAGGGATCTCGCTTTTTGTCGCGTCGAGGCAACGTTTGTAGCCTTCGTCAGTCGTTAATAAATGTTTGTACAAACACAAATTTCTTTTATCTACGTTTGTTGAAAGTATACGAGGTGTGTAAATTACGTAATGAGACTGATGTTTAGAATTTCTTTATTCGAATAGAATTACAATTCAATATTGTCCCCCTCAAAATAACTTCCTTGGGAAACCACGCAGCGCTGGAGATGATTCTTCCAATCCTCATAGCAGTGTTAGAACTTGGATACTGGTATAGCCTTCAGCTAGTCGGTGTCCCAAAATGTCGTCGATTGAGGTGATTTTGCAATCTCGGGAAGAGGAAAAAATTACAAGGACTTAAGTCAGGCGAATAAGGAAGCTGAGGAGCCACAAGAATGCGTTTACTGGCCAAAAACTCATTTACTGAAATTGTTGTGTGACAAGACGCATTGTCGTGATGCAACACCCAGTTGTTCTTGATGTTTAGCCTCATACGCATGATCCTTTTTCGAAGTTTTTCTAGAACCTCTCGGTAAAAGTGTTTATTGACCGTTTGGCCTTGAGACACAAACTGTTTATGGACGATTCCCTAGCCATCGAAAAAGCAAATCAGCATGACTTTTGACTCATTTTTAGAACGCACTAGAGACATCTGTTTACGAAATGACTCTAGTGGGTACAAACTTGTATCAAAGGCTACTGTCTCTCCAAGTCCCGCGTCCCAAATATTGACAGATCGAACGCTACGTTGCCAGTCTCATTACTTAATTTACACACCTCGTAATATGCTCTTGACAAACCTAAACGAAGAGTTTTTTCTGGACCACAAGCTTTTGTATTTTATTTGAAAGTTTCATCCAGGGTAAAGTTTGATCCAGATAAATTTTCATTCGCGATGAACGGTTCGACCCCGGTAAACTTTTATTCGTAATGCACGGATGAAAGGTTAATCTAGATAAAACGTTGCCCGTTGTTCGGGTAAAAGTGTGCGGAACTCTGTTTAAAATGTGATTATCTTCGTTGGATTTCCGGATGGAAATCGACGACTTTGGAGCACTCGTGCTCATCAGCGACGCGACGTTCAAGAGTATTTGCACGACGCGCGTTTCGCTCGGGAATTTCACGAAATTCTGAAGTGGCGCCGCGAACTGCCACGCCGAACAATGGCGAATAGATTAACACTCGGTGGACCGAAGGGAATGGAATTAACAATTAATGAACGAGATTTGTAAATATCAGGTTGTACCGCGCGAAATTGCCGCTTTCGTAAGTTAAAATGGAAACGCTGTCGTTCCGAGAGAATTGAATTTTATTAGATGAAAATATACTATGTTAACATAGTATTATCCCAATAGCATAGTACACCTTGGACTATGGTCAAGACTGAATCATTTAAATATTTCTTCACCCATACGAATTTTGTAAATTCTTTCCCTTACAGAAATTGAGAAATTTCATAGATGTTGCAATAATATTTACACTTTGTCATTTATGGTACGTAAAATTTTAATTAATTTGAAATCTATCCACGGTCCTTCGAATCGCTCTATTTGATTTTCTGTTCAGTTTACTCCTCAATTTAACATTGCCATGATTGCAATTCATTGTTGTTTAGTACAAGTTATAAACGTTTAAAAGTCCTATATGAATAAATATTGAAATAGACTGGTTTTTAGATCCTCTTCAACAAATGAGTCCATCAATAACTAAATAAAAATATTTTTTAAGAGAACCTGAAATAGAGAAACCTGTTTCGATGTTCGAGGCTTATTTGAAAAAACAAAACAATTTCTACAGTTTAACACTCGCACCCTTATTTTGAATTTTAACGTGCAATAATAATCCTATACTTGTCTCACTCGAGACATAATTATTATAAAAAATACATACAGGATAAGAACGACTGTATCTCCAAAACGAAGGCTCAAATTGTAAAATGGCAAAGGACTTCTCGACTTGTTTTTGTAGATATCGACTATTTCCATCGTCTTGGAACACCTTACACCCTCATTCGACCGTCGTAATTTCATCTTTTCCCCAAAGATTAGTCCATGACTTTTTTCGCGCAACCGTAATTTGAAATAATGATTCGTATCGTCGGTGAAAGAGAGCGTACGTGGTATTTGTCGAAATTAAATCAATACCTTTCCACGGGTTTAACGATACGTATACGGGTAACAAGTGAGCGAATAGCGGGTGCGATTCCCGCGCGGATTCCGCGGTGAAAAATCAACGAATCCGACGGGCGCAGCTTTAAACGTGTGTAAACGAGTGTAAATCAATGAACGAAAAATCCTCGAGCTCGAGGTTCGAAAAGCCCACACGGCGCGGATGTGCCCTTATTTGCATAAAAATTGATTTAGACGCGGTCCGTTGAATAGAAAAAAAAAGGCGGGAAAGAGGAACAGGGGAAAATACAGCACCCGTGTTGTATTCCAGAATTCGTTACCCGAGTTTCTGGCACGATACCGGGTACCAGATCGATATTCACTTTCGTTTAACGATCGTGTCGCTCGGGTGCCTGTGTGCAAAAGCATCGCGCGAAACTTCATAATATACGAGCATCCGCGAAACTCGCTCGAGAAACGTTCTGTCGCGCGTATATCTTCGCGGTAGAACAAAATACTCGCAAGTGGCTGTGTTGAATTTTTAATATTTTATTATCGTACTGGTTCGCTATTTATACAGTGATAGTTAAACAGCAAGATAATTTCGTAGAAATATTAAAATAAAATACCTTCCATCCACGAAGATATATTCGAACTTTGACAAGATCTATTCGCCTTTCACAGGTGAAAAAATAGTGAAAATTCTCGTTCAGAAACAAATTTAACGAACATTCCGTCCGTCGTACGTTCGATGAAAAAATACAATTTAAATTACGAAATGAAATTTTATTTCGCATTGAATAAATAAAAGCTTATTTAAATTACTCTTCGATCGAATGTGCGACGTACTCGTTCCTCTATTATTCGAAAAAATATTGTCTCTCCGCGATGCTATATCGAAGAAAAGGATATTACAAACTGCTGAAATAACGGCGCTTCGATGAAAAATAATGGAATTTTACCGGATATACAACTGTTTTATAATATGCTGAATCGATTAAAATATTTGCTGCTTTGTAACTTCGAAAATCAATTTTTTCCATAGTTTCACCATAAAACAGTATTTTAAATATCATTCATAAAATTTTTACGTAATTGGTAAGCAAAGCAGCGGATAAATGAGCTGTCATTTTCCAAAAGAAATTCTGGAATTGGTATTTTTAATGTTATTTTTATCCAAGTACGCTTCAGGGGCAAATTACATTGCGCGATGGTTCTTAAACAACAGTGGCAGTTGTTAAACATTTTTCAGTTCTCGTGCAAAGGGATTGTAAGAATAACAACGCCCGCTGTACAGCCGTAATTACCTTTTATTGTCTCGCAAATAGACAAGAGATTAACAGAAACGTAGAATAACAGCGCAGAAGCGTGGCAAGTTGTTTGAAAAACAGTGCCATCATTCATCTCGGGAACTCGTGGCTCGTTCCAGTCTCGGACAGCATTTTCCACTATACCTGAACCTCCTGGGAGCAAAATTTCTTTCAAGCATGAAGATGACTAAACGTATTCTTCCCTTGTATCTCGCAGACAGAACTCGTTCTTTTTCCTTCTCTTTTCTTTCAAACATCTCGCTGAACGCGTTCTCCAGTGATTCCACAGACATTAAGCGAAACAGTGCACAAGACCAGGTGTTTTCTGCATTTTTACAAAATTGACTTCGGACGCTACGCCTATGCAGTCTTTCCTTGCACGTAGAATACGTATAGCATGCAATAATGCAGATGTATTTTACCTGGAACGATATTGCGATGTTTTCGTTGCTTTTAGCATACGTGAATAGACTATAGTTTAACTATGATCTGGGTTTCTTATATAAATTGTTGCGTGTTCGTTGCTCGAAGTTCCTTTGTTTGAAGAGTACCATAAGTAATCGGTTACTAGCATCGAAAATATTTTTGAATTATTCGTGTCATTAGAAAAGGGGATTGTGCGGGTAGCCTGAGGTGAAACAAAATTCACGACAGCCAAAACTACACAAGATGCTCGCATAACTGGTAAGGAACATCCACGTAGTGTTTCCGCCCGATTTTTAAGAAACTTCGTAACTCAAGTTTGAAGGATGAAACTTCCTAAAGTTTCAGTCTTCTTGCGTTATCTTCGAAACTATTGGATATACAAGGCAGTCTTTTGAGCAGATTCTCTATAGCTCTTGACGGTAATACGGCACATCGGTATTAAATCTAACAGGAAAATAATAGTTGTCAGACTAACTATGGTCTAATGAAGTGTGAATTCAGAATAAAAATAATTCACTGTATTGTCTTTCTAAAAATGTGGAGAATAGTTCTTGAAACGCTAGACAGATATTATTAATGGGTTTCAAACAATGTCCAACGTGTCGAAATGAAAATCTAACTACAAACGGGTATTAAATAATTCCAATTTAAAAAGAATGCATACAATCATTTAATGATATGTAAGCTTCAATTTAAAGAAGAATTCTTATATTTAAATCGATTTGTCCCGTTGTGCACTGTTTGTAATTGTTGTTGCGCTTTGGTCTTCGTTGGAATACGTTCACGACGCTAATTCGTAATTCGTGCCAAAGTCGAGTAGCCAAATTGCAAAACTAGCTTCCGAACATCACACGCGTAGTTAAAATTCTCCGGTTGCAGACTGTTCGACATCGTCGTGCTTCGTTTGCCCGCGTTTGTGTACGCCTAGCGAAGAATCGCGTTCGCGGCAGCTGCTATTGCGGCGAAAACTTGTCTGGCGAGCTCCGAAATACATAAATTTGGCACACAAAGGAAGATACACGAGCTGCGTGCAACTTGTTACCCGTTGAGTAAGGGAGGTTGGCTTGGTAAAAGGGAGAGGGGGAGGTGTGAGAGCGAGGGATGAGTCGCGAGAAAGGGTAGCAGCCTCGATGGAAATGCAAAGAGGACGAGTCGGCTCGCCGAAGAGTGTTTTGAGACCAAATAAAACCGAGAAAATCGTTGGTTCCCGAAGAGGGGAAGTCTCGAGACGACTTCTCGAGACGTTCCTGAACCATTCCGCGCAGAGACGCGTCCGATCGAAGGATTACGGGCTCCAGGATTCGATCCTGACTCGACGACGAGAGCGTATTATGAGCAGCAAATGTTTTTCGGCGAACACTCCCCCTTGTACGTGCTATCAAAATATCTGAGGAATCTCTGTTCTATTCGGTAAACCATCAGATCTCAAACATCATCGTATAAAGAGATATAATTAAACAATCTTCGAGTAATCTGAAACTACTAACTTTTATAAGCGATAACATTTTCTCTATAATTTTTATTTTTCCTTACGTATAATGATAATAACATTGCGTAAGGAGGAGCTGAAAAAAGGAAGTAAAATACAAACTGAGATTTCGTTATTTTATTCCTGGTCATAAAGTTTGGTGTGTGAAAAATTGATTCGAAAATATTATTATCTGCCGTGAAATAAAGCTGAATGCAAACTGGTCCTCGAAATGAGTTTGACAAGGGCCGAAGGGTCGACGCGAGCAGGGCGTGTAGTGGATGAAGTCGTAGTCGCGTTTTTCGAGCTCCGAGAGGAAATGGCCCTTCACGCTGCGACCTTCGCAGCTTTCCTTTCTCGTGCGTTAAAACTCGCTAGTCTGTACTTCAGTTTGATGCATACTTGCGTCCCTTTTCAAGGGAATAGCCACCAATGTCTGCGCCGTAGGAGGTACGGTTACGACGTCGTCAGACTGTAAAGAACTTTGTCACGACTAGCGATTGTTCGTTGTGGGGTTGAAAATAATTTCGTCAAGTTTAGAATAATTCCTGCTTTTATGGGTAAAATAATAAATTATATTTCCTGGATAATTTTTACTCATCCATGTACACTTCAAGAGCTGTGATTGCTATTTTTCATATTAGAAATCATAAAAATGTGAAAACTTTAACTCAAATGCGACACGTGTTCCTGTTGTCTAATCTCGTTGACATTTTGCACAAAACATTTTCAAAAAGTAATCGAACCCACCCTAATGTACATCAATCTTAAAGGAAAAAATAGAGGGTTCAGCCTTTAAAGTGATCCCACGAAGATTATTGTACGACTCCTTTTCACTACAATAGTCCAAACATTGACAACGTTTCGAACAAACTGAAGTATTTTTACAGTTCCATTTACTATATAAAATTGACTCGTATTTTCTACGTAAAATAGATTACTAAATGAAACAAAAATTCTGAATACTTTCTACTTTCGCAAGAACCGCGTTCTTAATAATTTTGGACCCGCGCCATTTGTAAACTCCGCTCCGACTGTCGTTCGAAAACCGATTTCCAAACCCGTGTTCGCCCCTTGTATAAATCATCTTGTATACCTCCTCCGGGTTTCCCCAGGCACGGGAATCTCGTTTACTCCATAAACCAGGACATCGATTCCATCGTCCCCGGGCGAAACAATTTTACTTACGACGTTACCATCCTGCGGAGCTAAAATTAAAATGAAAAAAAAAAAATGAAAGCAACGTATCGCGAGTATCCCCTCATCCCTTGAGTTTCGATCCAGCCCTTGCCTCGTGGATTTTAACGTCACCCTCGTCGCGCGGGATGGCGCGTCCACCGGCATAACAAATAAGCCGTCAGGCAGCGTCCCCGCGTCCCGACGCTGTCCATTAACCGCCGCGACACGGGAGCCGTTTCCAAGTTTCTTAAATGGAGCTCGGTCGGGGAACGTGACGTAATGAGGTAATACTTAAATTGCGTCCACGTGCTGTGGCAGTATCGACAGACGCGCTCCGGGGCCTTTGGCATAGAAAGCCGCCGGCGGATGGGCAGAACTAGGCCGCAAACAATGGCCCTGCCTCTCGTTAACGACGCCGCGTCGTCGTGGCGTCGGCTGCAGCGGCATCATCGTCCAGTCCCGCCTGAACTGTGGCTTGTCCGTTCCTCGGTGTGCGTGCAACGACTATCGAGTGTCCCGCGGCGGTATCGAGACGTGCTGCCCCGAAAACCGTGATGTGAAACCGTGCCTGACTTCGTTGTCCGACGAACAGGGATCGGATTTCGGCGAGCCTAATTGGCAGCGCCCAAAGAATTAGCCAACCTTAGCCGCTGATACCTTCAAATTTAATGGTATTCAGAATGGGGGACAGTGGGCCAGGGACGTCGAGGATTTTTCTCAATCATGTGTTTGACCAAGTTTGGCAAGAAAGTGTAAAGGGTCAGTTTAGAGTAGCTTCAAAGATAAGAAGTTCCCGTATTTTTGTAAAGAGTAACAGCAATATGAGAGAAATGATTCTAATTATCGATGCGTATCAGCTTTCAAACCGTATCAAACAGTGGAGCACCGAGAGTAATCGTGTCAGAACAGTGTTTCTTTAATTTCATGTTTCAGTCCTGCCATTTTGTAACTAGCATTTTTGTTCGTTTGAAGTCGTTTGAGGCAGAATTAAAATGCTAGATTTCCTTCAATCACGACAAGCCTAATGAGAAGATTAAATTGCAGTATCTAAAGCACAGAGTAATCCAACGTGTCGCGAAGACAAAGTCGACGAGCGGCATTCCGAAAGATTCAAAAGCCATGAGATCGTGGAATATTTTTCGTGTCGATCGAAACAGTTAGAAACACGGAGATGCGACGTCGATAAAAGGGTTCCCTCGGACGGCTGGCTTCATTGACTGTGTCCCGCGAGCGTTAATTGCGTTTCTCGTTCCGGCGTTGACGTCCCTGAAAAAAAGTTAAGCCGCGGCTTGACAAGCAAAAAAGCGTAGAAAAAGATTCCGGAAGCATTAAAGTATCGCTTGTCGGACGGAACACGTTAATCCGCGGGATCCGCGGTAGATGAACTCGATGACAGTCTGCCGCGGAAGCTGCGAACACGTTTCGCAGCCAGCGAAGCGTTTCGAACGTTTCGCGGAATACTTGAAACGCTTCTGTCCGCGGGTTTCCACGAGCAACGTGTGCGCCCCGAGCGTGCATTTCGACGCGCGGCGTCGTCATTTTCGCGTTTAATATGCGATGACGCGCCGCGGCGCTTGCCAGCCGCTAACTCGCGCGAAGTAGACGCAGTTCATAACGTGTCAGACCGAGTCGGGCCAACGGGAACGTTATTATTCCGCGCCATTCGTCTCCCATCGACGCGCCGTTCGAATTATTCCCTCGAAAACGCGCTCATTTTTGCGGTTGAAATACCTCCGCCGCAGCCAAATTTATTTGTTTCACAATTTATGTACTCTGTTCGTCGTTCTAGACTTTAACACGTTAACTCGAACTTTTCAAATTTTCCACGAAATTTTGTTTTTAGACAATCGAAAACTATCCGCAGTTTGTCACTAAATTTATTTTTACACTCTTGTTCAAATTCAAGATTCCTATCTAGATTTATTTTTTTTTATATATAATGTTGAAAATTAATTTTTTTACCTCCTCAGTGATAAATCATGTCACTTTAAACGTTTATTTAGGTTTAACAGGCTTTCAATTAGTTGGAATTGAGCTAGTATAATATAACGGAAACGGGTTTTGTTCGTCCGTGTTTTAGTGTCGCGTCGACGCGTGATAGAAGAGGGGCATTAAAATGTCTTTGATTCACTTTGCTGTTCGAGTGGCAATGCGCTAAATGCACTTCTATGCTTCCAATTGAAAGGAAGGAGAGACATTTAGAACAGTTACTTTGATTCAAGAGCTCATTCATAATTGCAGTTGCCAGCGCTCGCTGTAATTTGCTAACTAAGCCGATTTGAACGTACAACTCTGTCCTACTTTGAATGCGCTTTCTACCCCGGAATTCGTCTCTAAGTTCGTACATTGAAACCTGAATTATTTGACGCGAAAGGATAGCTCGTAGACGAAAATATGGACGTATCGTTTCTAACGTATTCATGAAAAATTCAGTTCACTTTTCACGTTGTGGAGCCAGCGTGACTTTTGGTTGAATATGTACGCGCGTGTATATCTTTCGGAACGTCTGAAGCTTGGTTGAAATAACACAGAAAGGACTCAGACAAAGATAAAGACACGGAGGATTCCATTTCTCATATAGAATCTGATGAAACGAAAACGACATTTTTATTTACGGTTACGTTTAAAGTAAATCTGAATGAAGGGTCAGACGACGGGTGTTCATACAATATTGTAATATACACGTAGCCTATGTAATATTATTTTGGAAATTATTAACTTGTATTTGTAGTTCGTCGCCAGAAATCGTGAAGTATAACATTTTGAATTTGTCGCGTACATAATAAAAAAATTTCATGAAAATTAGGTTTTTAAGATTCTAGAGGCCAAAATAAAACGAAAATCAAGAATACCAATTTGTTGATTGAGGCTTCCTTAAAAAGTTATTAACGTTTAAAGCTCTGCCTGTAGAACGGCAACCTGCGATCAGCTGCGAACGCTAGACAGTGGTTCTCACTCACAAGACTCTAAGGCTGTCGATTAATAACTTTTTAACGAAGCCTCAATCAACAAATTGCTATTCTTGTTTTTCGTCTTATTTTGGTCTCTAGAATCTTCCATTAAAATGTTTTCGACGGGTGGCTGAACATCATGTATAACGCACGGTGCTTTCGCGCATATAACGAAGGAATACTGTATCAATTCCGTTTCCAGCTTCGTTGGAGCTCGAATCGTGCACTGGAGTCAGCGTTGCTGACTGTTTTCGCGCGGAGAAACGCAAAAATCTCCCCTGGTACTTGGCAATGGAGCCCCATGAATGGCTGCGGATGCTTTTATCGGAGTGGTCCTCTCGAGGCCGCATAATAGAGACCGCGAGCAATACATCTTGCCCGGGCGGACTGTCCGTATAATGCGGCGAACTATTAAGGCATTCCAGTCGAGTGCACTGCGGCAGCGTGTTTTAATTAATGACGTCGTGTACACGGCCGCGTATAATTTCGCTCGGTTTTAGGCACGTTCGTGGCCTCTTCCTGGGCTCGCCACCGCGGATTACAGGCAACATCGACGGTCGATTAAGTTTAAGTCGTTGGCCCCCGTGGCCGTGTAATTACGAGATCCTCAGACGACACTGGTCTAACGGCCCCCGCGTTGGAAGTCGAGAGAATAATCGGCGATCCTCGATAAGAGTATCGGCGGGGAGCGGACGCGCGCGACTGGTTGGAACAGAAGCCGGTCCGGCGAGTGCGACTAATTAGTGGGATTAATTAGAGAGAGACTGATCCCCCGACGTTGGAAATTTTCCGACAGCCTCTAATCGCTTCCTGATCGACGTGCAGCAACGATATCTGTCGCGAACCGGCTAATTATTGCGGTCGGGACCGTATAATTGGTTCGCGGGAGAAACCTCTCCTTTTATTCGAGGCGACGTCGACGGAGGATTTCTCCTGACAGGTTGCTTCTTTTTCCACCGCGTGGTCCCGTATCGAGCCTTTTTATTCGTAGAATCGATGGGATGCTGTTACGTTGAACTTTAGTGACCCTTGTTCTGCTCGCGAAAGTCCACGATTGTTGGGATAGAGCACGGTGAAAGATACGTGTCCGGGGATTACGTTTTGCACGTAGGCTCCCGTGTATTTAAATACACGGTTACAAGATAAATAAGGGAATAATACAAATTATATGAATTGTACGTGTGATATCATTTAACTGGAAATTTTCGTTAAGATATTTATTGCTCTTCAATCGTCAAAAATCCTTTGTTTTTAGTCAAGGCACAAGCTTTTCGTGAAAATATAGAGATTGAAAGTTGCTTCCTCATTTCTATGTTCTCAGTTTAACTTTATTCCACGATTTTGTTTTTAAGGTTTGAACATTTCAGAACACTTCGAGAAACTCTTTTAATTTCCATATTGTATTTTTTATTCATTTGTTTATTACTGTGAGTTAACGCCAATAGATTTTTATTTTTAATAATATAATATACTTTTTAATTACAATGTAAGATTGTAAAGAATAGAGATTACAGTAAATCAAATAATAATTATTAAATATCGTATAGAGTATTTCGAATATAGGTCGCTAAACTTCGGTGTCTGCTTTGAGAAAGAAAAAAGGTCGTATAAACATAGTTCCGGAAACTCTTTCCTCTCGAGATGTAAACACTTTTTGTTCGCCTCGACGTAGAATTACGGAGCCGACACTTTTTCCTCTCGAAAGTAAATATTGTAGTGGAGCAAACCATACTAATATTGAACGTAGCTCACCTCGTAGCAAGTTAGTTGTTATCTGAACGTTTAATAATTAAAAACTTTGAGAGTACTGCGACTTTCAATCGAGACTCTTTCGAAATTAATTGGACGTAAATCTCCGTTGTCGGTGCGTGCAACGTATGAAATAATTTATTAACGCATCGCGTGTCGGGGTGAACAACGGGGGAGAAAGGTGTAACAGAAGCAATCGGGAATATCCGAGGCTTCATCAAAATTCCATATTCGCGGGAATCAAGCAACTTGAACCAACACGCGAACGCACGGGGATGGCGAACAGGGAATAGCACTCACGAAGACGGTTTATTTATAGTTGGCTCGCAGCTTCTCTGCTTATGTCATCGCTGGTCCGAGGATTTGCCGCGGGGATAAATCGACGAGAGTCCTGGAAACGGTGACGAGTTCATTCGATGGCCAGTAAGACGACGTTTGCTTTCGAGAAATTGACGATAGAACAAAACCTGGTGTCTTCGTACCTTATTCTTTACACGACTTCAAACAGAAATTAATCTTTCCTTTCTTTTTCATTAAAGATAAATTTCTTTGTTTCCCGTCTTCAGTTGGCTTCGTTAAACAGCGAGACGTTTAGCTCCAGTCAATATTGTATAACATTGTTAACATTCCTTTGAAGAGCAACGTTCTCAGAATTTCTTTTACTGCAATTTGTAGCAAAGGATGTTACGGAGTCCTTATTGGCGTTTTGAAATTAAAAACATAAATGGCCGTGCGAACAGGTTTTTTGTTTTATTACGAGGAGTACTCAATATTTCAGATTATGAATAAAATTCTAGGAAGTCTGTAACTAATTTAAAACGAAGCAGCACGAACGAAGAAATTGCAGAAATTATTAATATCGCGAAGAGTATTCAAAACTAAAATGGTACCGTAATTTAAATTATTTGAAAAATGTCTGGGAATAAAGAAAAGAAATATATCAACGCCCAAGACGATTCGATTGTCACACAGTTTTATCCAACGCTTTTAATTACCTTTATATTGAGCATTGGTTGGGAGCAATTAACTGAAAGACTGCTTCGAATTACGGATCAGTGAGTTCTCTTTCCGCGAGGTCTTTCAATAAGCGAAACGGAATCGTGAAATTAACGGGATCTTGAGAACCTGAAGAAGCGATTAAAATTTTCCGAACTAACCTAACCTGAAACTGCAGTTCCGCAAGCAAATTTTATTACAAGCTGTCTGTAGAACGATACATGTCGGAAACAAAAGTTTCATGGAGCAAACGAGTCGTTCGGTTGAACCGAAAAAATTTTTTCTCAGAGACACGTGCAAACAGAATTTCATGAGAAAGAAAGGAAGAAAAGTGAACCTAACCCAGATTCAGTAAGCCCTGTAGCCAACAGGCAACTCGACAATGGAGAAAACCCATTGTCGGCGTGTACTCAACAAGAGGATCGCATGAGACAGATTGTTTCGAGGGGGACTCAAGAAACTCACTATATTTATTCCATGCACTATTCCTTTGACATTCGAAATGAAATTATAACTCCACGCAAAGGTGAATATTTTTGTGGTAATTTTATCTGTATTTCAAATGTGTCCAGAAGTATAGTTCGTCCAGAAATACAGTGGAAATAATGAAGAGAGAGTCGAAATATATTTCAAAAAATTCTTAAAAAATACCTATAAAACTAAGTATTAATTTTTAAAATTCTTTGATGGAAAGTTGTAAGCACGAAGTAACGTTATTTCATCCCCTGGAGATAATTACGAATAAAATGGCGTGTTTTAGAGTTAAAAGTGAAACTCTGACATCAAAGTAGCCAGCAGACTCGTAAATAGAAGCAGATAAACTGTTTAGACGAGTGAAAATTGTGGTACGGAAAGGTATAAGGTCGTTGGCCATGAGGCAACGCGAGAAAATAGGGAATATTCGGTTAATTGAGTCGGAACGGACCTTCGACCAGGTCGTTGATTTCGGCAACGAGAGAAAAGAAGCGGAAAAACGACTCGCGAGAGGCCATTCAAGCCGCCTCTAAATCGGCGCGCAACTGCAGCATAAAAGAACCGGCGAGAAGAACTGTCGCTGGGTTGCTTCGAGTCTTAATACACCGGCAGGAATTAAGGCTAACGTTTTACGAACATTAAGCGCGAAATGGTCGAGTTCTTTTTCCCGCGGAAACCGTTGAAATGGAGAAGCCATTGTCGCGGAAAGAGTCGTTTTAATGTATTTCCTCGTTAATGGATTTTAACCAAACATATGAATTATTTTTATAAAAGTGCACTAAAAAAAATCGTTAAGGTATTATATTTTTAAATAAAACAAAACTCAAAATTAAATATTCCTTTTGAATATTCAAAATCCTCTTGCAAATAACGGGGTGAATCAACCCTCTGTCGTATAATGCATCCGACAAGGAACCTAGTGAAATCGATTTTTAAAAAATTCAATAGACAGTGTCAATAATTTACCACATAGTTCGAGTTAGTTTTAATAAAATAACGTTTATGCAAAGGGGGGTTGCAATGTTCACGTGTTTGTTTTTGAAACTATCGTGTTGTCGTGCACTTGTAATAAAAGTGCAGTAAAAGAAACGTTAAGGTATTATATTTTAAAATAAAACAGAATTCAAAATCCTCTTACAAATAACGGGGCGAATCAACCCTCTGTCGTATAATGCATCCGACAAGGAACCTAATGAAATCGATTTTTAAGAAATTTAATAAACAGTATAAATAATTTAGTTTGAGTTAGTTTTAATAAAATAACATTTATGTAAGGAGGGGTTGCAATATTTACGTGTTTGTTTTTGAAGCTATCGTGTTGTCGTGCACTTGTAACAGATAAAGCGGCGAACGGATGGTTCGTTCGTGGGACAAACCGACGAAATAACAGAGGCAATTCTCCGCGACGTAATGGCGAATTACAAGGCTCTCTCGAAACGTTCAGGAAGGGTACACGAGCCGGTGAGACGACGCCTCGCACTCGCGGCCAGAATATCAAATAGACCGATAGCGGGAGACAGTCGAGCATGTAAGATAAACGAGCCAATATGGGCCGTGACACTCGCTAACTGCTGGATTTAGTGAGCCCGATAACCGATAACTTTCTTATTAAGTCTTGTCGTGCCAAGTTATCGCGGCGTCGTTTCGCGGGGGACCATTGCTCTTCCTGAATTTATGCGGCGTCCACGTTTCCCGCACAGATTCCTCCGAAATCCGTACACGCTGAACGACGAGTTAGAAGACGAACGACCAATAGTTGCACTGCCTGCAGTTTCCTCGAAGAAATTCGTTTCTATCCCGAAAACGACCCAAACGTACGGAATTCCTATTTTCCACCTCATAATTTATAACATTCAATCGTTTGGTTGCGTCTTTTCTTACATATTTCATACCAAAATCTTGCGTACTATGAATGTACTACAAAAACACTTTGCTTTATATTTTTCTTTTCGTAATCCTTTAAATCAGTTTTTTTAATATCGTAAATTTTGTTGCGCGGATGTAGAATCAAATATCAAAGTCTCTTGCAATATTTGGCGAAAATTGTTGGCGGGAAAGCCCCAAAAAGGCAACATCAAAGTTTCCAGCGAACCGAACGAACAACATTCGCGTTGCAAAATATTTCTCGAAGTGGAAATTGAAACGATCGAACGGAGGAGCATCGAACAATGAACGACGCCGTAGACGCGAGATAAGCTTAATCGGCAACCGGTAGCTATCGGTTTTCGTTTGCCTCGGGCCGATTTCTACGACTTCTGGCCGTTGTATCGAAACGAGCACCAACGACGTCGGCTCGAATAAACGCGAAAGTGGGCCAAGGGGTTCGACGTTCGCGCGAAAGGGAATCGGAGGCTGCAACCAGGCATCCCGGTCCGCCCTGAAAACGCCAATCACAACCGCGAAACGGGGTCGTTTTCTCCGAGCAATCGATCATTCCTCGGGGAGGAAGGTTCACTTTTTAGAGAGTGTTTCTGTCAGCTGACTGGAGTTTCTTTGAGAGCGCGCGACAGCTTTGTCTCGATCGAAAATAGAAACAATCCCCTCGATGTACGAATTCTTGCTGCTTCCTTACGTTTGGACGACAGGTTTTCCTATAATTGACGCGACAGCAACAAAGAACAGCGTTTCGACGCAAAATTTCTAGAGCACAAATTCTGACGGCAACCTGGCGATCCTAGACTTCTTTTGTGTAACAATATTTTGGAACATTAATTAAATCTCTTCGATCGGTGCTCCGGTGAATTTTTAGCTGGCTTTTGACTCCACTCTTGCTGTTAGTTTTACACGGAAATAAAGCGTGGATCCACGGTTTTATTCTTACACCATCGTGATGAAAATTATTGTTAATAGAGTCCTAAATAATAAAATTGACTTCGAAAGTTCATTGTGTACGCCTGAAACGAAGCACGACTCGAACAGCTGTGCAAGTAGAAACAGTAAATGTATGGTCAGACGCGCCAGAAAAATCACGAAAGCAAAGCAACTGCACGAACAAATTTTATTCTACATTTTTCGATAAAAAGTAAAAATCTTGAATGTTCACTGCATAATATAAAACACGTAAGAATCAAAATGAGAAAATCGAGTCAGCGAAATTCCATAGAAATCTGGTTTCTGTAAAACTTTCATTAGGGTGCTGGGTTAGACTTCGTTTCCGGATCCAGAAACCATCGGGAATGAAATCCGTGATGCTTGTGTACCAAAAGTTCGCACAATTTCAAGCTTGTTCGACGTATTTGCGGGGTTCTGATCATTTTTCGGGCGTTTGAAACCGGCGTGCAACGCCGCCGCGAAGCTACGAAAGGTCAAATTACGCGATCAAGTGGCCCGCAGATGGCCATTTCCACGAGTCTGGCCCTCGGAGAAGACGAAAGTCGCGAACGAATTCAACGGGCGAGCGTAATTGCACGGGCACGAGCACAATGGGGCCGACTGTGAGTGCCACCGGAGGGGAGAGAGAGGGGATTGACTTCTCGCAGATTAATAACTTCCTTCCTCGGGCAAAGTTAGAGGCTCGTGACTAAATGCCGGGGAAAAGAAAGTTCGTCGTGAAACATTCACGAGAGCCTCCACTTTCCGGCCCCTATCCGCCCCTCGCGAAGCGCAAAACTTATTTTCGATCCACTCGAACCTTTTGCCAGAGCGGAAGTTATGAAGACTCTGTTTACCGGGCGGGTGTTTCGTGGAAACCACGGTTGAAAGTAACCGCGGAGACAGAGGCGACTGGTCTTTTACACCATACCTTCCAAAAGAACAAACGGAATTGTTCTATCAAAGGCTGGTGTGTCACGGAGTGAAATTACAGTGAGAAACATTATTGTTCTCGACGAAGGTAATATTTGTGTCGCGGAACAAATTGGAATTCCGCGTAATGATTCGTAAGTTGAACGTTTCACTCCCAACTGGGGGGTTCCCCCTTGTAACCAGTGAAACGTGAGACGACGTGAAACCCGATATCGTTGTGTGTAAGTATCCGCGTGTGTCGAATTCACTTGTGTCACTTCAGTTGTACGAAAGATGAACGTGCCAACTCCAGGGCGATGTTCATTTTAAGAATTATTGTTGTATCTTTGCTGCTTTTCCAGACAAAAATCATTGTGATCTAATAAGGAAATCAGTATATTTGCGAGGTTTAACAATAATTTTGCATCTATACCACTTTGTACAGAGATGCTCAAGAATGAAACCGACCCTCTAAAGTTCAATTTATTTCCTAGAAAATGTTTCGTGTATATAATCAATCGACATCTCGCGTATTTATCGGCTTAAAACGGTATTTCGTTGGTCGAGTTTAAGCTTAGGTCGCATTAACCTATCTTCCGCAAGTTGTTGAAACAGAAAGACCATTAGCAGGAAGAGCCATCCGAACCCTCAGAGGGAATTTCAGCGTCTACACGAACTTCTAATCCCGTTTGTTTGGCCAGTCTTCGGTCAGTGACACATCCGGCAGCTCGTCGGATGAAGTTTCGACGTTGTTCCGTTCGCGAGGAGAGGAAACTTTTTCGAATTTCGTCTTTGCCGTGCGTTTGACACCCGCCGCTATCGGTTTTCACCATTCTTGGCCGAAAAGGAATAGGTTTGCCCGTGGATGGCGTCGTTTCCAGGATCTTTGTCGATACGAAAGTTACATAAAGATCCTCCCTAACTCGTCTCATTAGCGATTCGTCCGTGATCATCCTTTTTAACAAAAGAAACTGAAAGTAATTTATTGAATTCTCCGAGCGGAGCTGCGATGAAGTTTGAAATGCCCAACGAAGGTAATCGGACAGGGATTTTTATTTAAATTACATCGACGGTCCAGAAGTTTCGCGAGTTTCAGAATATTGGAGGAAGTAGAGAGAAAAAGATTCAAAGGTATCAACTTTCATACACTAGATTTTAGATATTCGCTGTTGCTAACAGTTTTAAATAATAGACAGAAGTGTTGGTCATTAAAATTGTATAGCTTTGAGAAGTATTATACATAATATGATAGCAATAATTTTAGAATAAGGTTTGCGGAATATTCGAGTACCAATACATTTGAATTGGAATTTTAGAAGTTCTATATCTTGTGCATGGTTCATCGCTTCGAAGAACCAATAAAGTGTCTTGACATTGTTTTGGAAATTGTGTAGCTTTCTAAAAGGAGGACGAGTTTAATGATCTATTTTAAAATTATTCTAAATTGCATGAAATAATTGTTCTTTGATCATATCGAGCAAACTCAAAAATAGTTTCATCGTTCATCAATATTTCCATTATCTATTTGTCTAATTTTTTAGCAACGATGAAAAAGCAAGATATCAACAATTTAGTGAGAATCAAAAGTTTACGTACGAATTTACGAATAATATGAATTACCCGTTAGACTGATTTAGTTCGTTGTATTTTGAAATTTCACAGTTAACTTTAACTTGCGAAGCCAGTAGTATGAAAACTTTCGCTACAAGTTGGATCGAGGGAAGTTTACTCCAAGCCAGTTACAGTAGATTATCCTTGTCACTGTCACATAGTTATTCAAATACTCGAAATTACGTTATAATCGTATCATGTTGATTAAGTCTGAATACATCACTGATTTTCCTACCCTTTCCTCAATTTCTTACTGGTTTCGAACGGGCACTTTTAACGTTAACCATTTTTCCTAATTTCTAAAAATTAAATTCCTCAATATATACTTTTAATGATTTGAACAGCTATGTATTCGTGGTATTTGCTGATATTTATAAATAAGTTTCATGAATATCAGTTTAAAGGTAATCTCACTTTAACCCCAAAACCATTTTATACCCGTACGATTATCGTGACCCTCGTATTGTCTATAATACCGTAATTTACGAGGCGAACATAGACTTTCACGACTTACCCTGGGCGATGGAAAAACGAAAAGTATCCTTCGCACGGCGCACGCCAAGTGCCTCAAACTCAAGACTCACCGGTTCCTTAAGTACCACCCTAGTTGTCCCTCCAAGACTTAAACCAATTACTAGCAATCTCCAGCGAGCTCGTATTTCCTGTCCCCCCCTTAACCGTTCGCTAAGTAGCCCTCCGTCGACGTAAAATAAATATATTGGCGGAGCCCCCATCCTCGCGGGAGGCTATAATTCGAGGGTCCAATATCCAGAAACGCCGCGATTTATTTCTCAATTCTTGGTCTGCTAATAAATTGAAAGCTGTCGCGTGTGTTGCTTCTTCGAGACGCCGGGCACGGGAACAACTCGATGGAAGAACACGAAGACCACCGTAGGATAAAAGAAACCGATGCACAGGGAACGAGAGAGGGAGGGAAAGAGATGGATGGAGGAAGAATGTATTATTATCCGGGACAGCGACGGTTTTTCGCCGGCCAATTGGACGATAAATAGCCGGCGGTGATCGAGCAACGTTATCCGTCTCAATCGAACGTCTACAGCCTCTTCGACGTACAAAAGAAATTCCAGTACACGCGGACGAGAGAATCGAGCACACGACAAGGCGGAGTACACCGATGCTTTATCTAGAACAGACATCTTACGTATTTGCACCTCGAACGCACGCAAGTCTCTGTTTATACACAAACGTACCATTAAATACTCGATTGGAACGAATTTTGTCTATAAATCGATGTGAACTGAAATTTAAAAAATTAATTTAAATATCTACAGATGTTTCTGCGTCCGTGTGGTCCACCAGGTAGTCAAATGAATTGATAAAATTAGCTCAACGACCAACGTCAGATAATCGACTCTCACGCTGGAGGATCTTAATATTCTAGAATTTAAAAAATTAGCGCCGCTATCTAGATTTTTACTATCTACGGACCGTAGTCGCTGGGAAGACAACCCTTAAGTCCAATTGGGGGCCATTAGAGCTAATGATCCCTGTAGTCTTTTCTTCCTGGAATAGTATGATTCTTGAACAACGCGATTAACTCTTTGCATTAATTAACAGTTACATACTGCTGGTACTATCTTTAGATACATAATAATTATAAAAATCTCCTTTAGTAACAAAGAATTTATTTAAAAAATTTTCTTGCTTATCCCCAATAGCTTTGATACCATAAAAATCCCAGAACTTTGGAGGGTAGTTTCATCCTTCAAGAATAGAAATACTCGTTTCTTGTTTTCCGTTGGTCCACAAAATTGCAAGCACTTTGGAAAGCGTTGTCAGAATGGGGGAATAAAGAAAATTTTGAGAAACACCGACACGGACCACCGACTTTACGGAACTATGATTCGAAATTCGCCAATGGGCCGTGTCTTCCTTGTTCGTTCACCGCGTGCACTTCCGTTGGGGAAGTTGATCGATCTTGGGAATATGTTTCTTGCGTGGCTTTAACGAGTCCTCTTACCTTTCCCTCTACATTCATCGTTTCCCCGCGTTCGTCTACCCTTCAGCGTCGGCTAAACGGTATTCCAGCGGGAAAATATTAAGTAATGTTTTCCTTTGGAATGGATGGCAGCAGACGAATCGACGATAAATATTTGCCCATCGTCGTTGTCCTCGTTAGACGAGCCGGGGAATCGATACGCGTTTACGCTCGGTACGCGAGATCTTTTCGTTTTTCGTCTTTTTATATTATCATGTAAAACTGCTGCAACGTTGGTACATTTTTTTTTTTTTCACGAGTGAATTATTGTTTACTGTAGCGGAAGTGCGCGAACGATCGAACGGTGGATATCGAACAAAGAATTTTCGATTCGTTGCAAATGTTATTTCTGTTCTGTTCATGGAATATTTTATGGATATCTGGTGGAGAAGCTTCCGATGCTTCCGCAGTGATGTACGTTCGACAGATTTTCGTATTTTTTGTTTTAGGTAACATTCGCTCCAAATTCGAAATTTACCAGACACTTGTTTTTAAATAATGAAATACAGGTAGCCCTCGTACAACACGGCGTCTTATAACACGGTTTCGCTTTAACACAATAAGAAAATTGCGAAAACCTTTGTACAACACTGGATAATAAGATTTTTGCTTAACATATTTAAAAACTAAATTACCTAAAAGTAATGACGCGAAGGAATAGTGAACTATAGTGGCTTTACATGAAAATATATAAACAAATTATAATTTATTAAATTAAGGTTGTGTTAAATTAAAATTATATCTTTTGTTTTTTTTTGTTGTTTTGTGTTATACTGTTGTTATATTGGAATACAATGTTGGTACCACTTGTTAGAGTGTAAATTTTGGCAGCACTGTTACAAACTGTATATATTTAAAAACTACGTTGTGATAAATTGATAACCGAAAAACGTGTTTGACTATGTGAAATCCTTCTACATCCACGTATATAAATACCGAGTGCATATTCTAAACTATCATATACATACATTTATATTTTTCATAAAAATTAAGTTGCTTATGTAGAATTAAAAAAAATATTTGTTTTTAATAAATTTTCGTAACCCCCCTTTTTGTACTGGCTTTGGGTCTTATATAACACAGTTTCACGCAACACGGCATTTTCTAGGAACCTATCTACCGTGTTATAGGAGGGTTACCTGTACGTGAAAGTCATTGAAAGATTTTTTATCGTCCGGAAAAGTATGGGTGGGCAAAATTTTTGAACCGATTGTAAAATTTCAATATGAATGAAAGAAATTTTATTTGCTTCGAGAGTATCCATTAAATAAATCTAGAAGCCGAAGAACGACAATTTCATGGTAAATTATAGATATTAAACACACGATCGATACTTGGTGTAATTGACATTGACACGACAGTCGCGTAATTCAACGAATCCCAAATCAATCCTTTGACACCGGAGTATCAATTTCGGTGGTAAACGTATCTGCAGCACGTAAACGCATTTCAATCCGTTTGCTGGAGGTTGCTATTACTAATTCTCTACGAATATACAGTAAGGAGCAAGACTCAACACACATACTAGATTTTAACAAAATTTTTTTAGTTTAGCACCGCAACTAATTTTTAAGAAACATTTCAGATTTTGGTACACTTAATATTTCGTTCATAAAATTTTAACCTCGATAATTGCTTCAATACGTTTAGATATACTTAATGTTACAGTTACGTAATACTCTGGTGCAATAAAATTGCATCGATATAACGTTATGGAGTCATTATCTAAAGATATAAAGAATAATGTCATTTTCCAATTAAAATTGAGTTTATCAACGGAAGTGATTGCTAGAAAATTTGCTGTTAATCGGGGAGTTGTACATAAAATACGGAGAAAGTGTAACAACGTCATGATACATTTGAAGTAATAAGAGAAGAGTACAAGATACGTTACTTTAGAAATTGCAATGACTGCAAAGCCATTAGACAGCGATGTTGAAAAGGAAATTAGTAACTAGACAGCTCGTAAAGCATTAAAAGAAGCCAATTTTACAGCAATCGAGAAGAAAAACAAACCTGCCATATCGAAAAAGAATGTCAAGGCCCGTCTGAATTTAAAAAAAAAAAAGCATTTAAGCTGGAATATGGAGCAACGGAAAAAAGTAATTATTTCCAATGAATCGAAAATCAATTGAATTTCATCGGATGGATGTTGTTGGTGTTGAAAAAAACAAGAAGAACCTCTTATACCGCGTCATGTGAAGCAAACAATGAAATTTGGTGGTGTGTCACTTATAGTGTGGTGTATTACTGCATATGATGTAGGATCGCCACATCAAACAGAAGGTACGGTGAACTGGTATACGTATAAGGATATTTTAGATAAAAATTTACTAGAAACAATTGAAAATATGCCAGTATCAGAGTCGATGCTGTATTCCAATATGACAACGCTCCTAGGCATGGTGCGAATAGCGTGAAAAATTGGCTGCAAACTCGACTATTTCAAACTATGAAATGGCCTGAAGAAGGCTAGGCTTAAATGTAAATGTCTGGGCATACTTGAAAATAACAGAAAATAAATATAGTGCTCGCCTAACAACGATAACTGATTTGTGACAAAGAGTGCAAGAACAATGGTATTCCATTACACCAGAGTATCACGAAAATGTAGTAATAAGTACGTCTAAACATATTGAAGCAATTATCAAGGTTAAAGGTTTACGAACAAAATATTAAGTGTACCAAAATTTGAAATGTTTACTCAAAATTAGTCGCGGTGCAAAATCGATTACAGGGGAAAAAATCGTACGAAACGAAAGAAATAATGGTATCGCAGATATTAAATTTGTTTTGAAAAGCCAGAAAATTTTAGATAACACTAAGTATTTTGTCTTCTTTGTATTCTACCTGCAAATATCGAATAAAAAATTATTTTTGTTAAAATGTCGTGTGTGTGTCCAGTTTTCCTCGTTACTGTAGATCCGTTTCGACGAAACAATTTCGTTTAAAGCGTTTGCACTCGAAATAGAGACGAAAACGATACAGGAAACAGAAAAGGGAAGATATTACGCGAAAAAGGGTTAAAAAGTTGGGAAGGTAGAGCAAAGGGGTAGGAGAGGGGAGAGTAGCGACATTCCGATAGGATTGAAAGGTGCAAGGGGAATTGTGTAGCCTTTGGAATCTTTTGTCGGTGGCAGGAAAAAAAGTTTCTGGACACGGCTCCTTGTTGCCCCGTGCTATTGAAAGGAAATTGAACTGGTTGTTTAGTCATGCAAACGCGACGCAACTGATTTCGTTTGCGTTACGTACGAAATGAAAGTTCACTGACCGGGAACCGTTTCCTGGAATCCAGCCGATCGTCCCCTGTTCGATGCTTTGCGATCGGAGCCGGTCTCGGTGGCCGATCTGGCCGGCCTCGTCCCGGTCTCTGTCATTTCATTCAAACGGATGACCAGCCAGACGAGAGCATGGTTGACGAAATTCGGACGCGCAGTCAAGTCAATGCGCGAGCAACGCGGCAAAAGAATTTTTGGAAGTCGGCCGTTATTTCATTTGGCTCGAAAGCACGCGAACGGAATTTTATTTCGTTCGACGAGTACGCAAACCGTTTGTACCGAGAGCGGCCCCATAAATCCATTGTTAAGGGGCCTTTCTACCTTGTGGGATTAAAAAAATCGATATTTTTTTTTTTGCATTTTCCTTTAGTATGTAGTCTCGAAAATATGTCTACCAAATATTAAATTGAAATTCGGGAAACTAACGAAGTTATAGCCTGCTGAAATGTACCACGCGCAGGTATAACAATTGGACGTGAAACTTTAAAGCTGTTTTTCTCGAAACTACATTTTTCGGCACTGCGTGCGTGATAACTAAAAAACTATTCAAGATATCAACATCAAATTTATACAGTATCTTCAGAACTGGTATCCCTATAGCATGAACTAGGATAATTGCGATATATGCAATACTTTTTCTTTTATTAACAAAAAAGCAACCAAATATATGAAAATATTCAGTATTTTTTCGTAAAATAGCTGCCATTTTGCCATTTTTTGTTTTTTTGAAAAGATCCTAGTTCATGCTATAACCACACTCATCTATATTAAGAATATCGTTGGTTTTAGGATTTCGAATAACTTGTTCGCAAGATATCACGTACGCAGACGGGTGCCGTTCGTAAAAACTGTTGTTTGATGATCAACAAAAACAGCGTAATCAATAGATATTATGCGTTGCAAAAATTCGTAAATATAGCTAAATATATAATATATGTATCTACAAAATCCGGAATTAATCGCTCTTTAATAACCCGCAAAAAAAAATCACAAAGAAACACGTATTTTTCATGCCTACAAGGTAGAATGGCCCCTTAAGGAAATGAATTTTGTACAATATTTTAAAAATGCGTGTTTCAATGCCGGCGCGAAAACGATTTGCTTCCAAAACGACGAAAACGACGATTTCATTTAAATCCCGCAGATTCGTAGATTTATCCGTTGATTTTCGATTATTTAACTAACGCACAATGTTTGTTCTTTCTTTTTCCATCTCGTTATGATTCTCACCGAAAGATGGCTTCGAATTAATCGAAAACACGATGAAACTCGACTCCGCTAGCGGGATGCAATTGTAATTGAAATTAAAATTTGTTGATATTAATTCTGCATAAACAGGCCTTGGAATTCACTTTTCAAACTCGTATTCTATTTCGATGTAAACGCGAATCAAAGCTCCACTCGCGCTTCATGAATGTTTCTGAAAACTCGGTAAACCGACCCGTTCGTCCTAATTGAAATTATATGAATAATATTCAACTTGAACGATAAATTATAACCGAAACTGAAATTTATTAACGCTTTAGCGAGCGTACCAAAATTGCCTCTCGTCGCTTTGCATCGAGTAACATCCGTTCAAAATAATATTTTATTAACAGTTTTGAAATGTGACGATTGAACTCGGTATTTCCCTTTTTCATTGGACTGATTAAATTATTTCTTAGAAGGAAACTTCGTTCCATAAAATTATGAATTTTAAACTTCGATTTAACGAACATCGTTCAATTGATATAATAAATGTATTCATAATGATCGAAGTAATAAATTTAGCGATATAAAATGCACAACGAATATTATTTACGTAAATTTATGATAGAAATTGAATTAAATTTCTTTTTCACGTGACGTATAGAAGACTCGTTGGAATGTATTAACAAGCAAACTTACAAATGAAATATGGTAGCAAATGAAATGATAACGAAGCAAACCGATCGACGTGCGAGCAAATAGAATCGAAGATACCCTGAAGTGCAAATTGTCGGCTCGTGTGTTCGTTTCGAATTTGTCGCGTGGACAGGGAACGACAAACAGATTTCTACCGGCAGCGCGAAACGCGCGAAATATTTGCTCTGCAGTTTCGCATTTGGCGTATGCGCGCGAAAAATGTGACACGCCGAGGCCGAGCGTATTTACGACGCGCGAACGGGCGACTAGTACTAGATAACGAAAAAAACAAAACAAAACGAATCCCTGGTTAAAAAGTTTACTTTGGTCTCAAAGTTTGAAAAATATTTATATTCGATAATATGTAAACTGATTTCTTTTCAAAACTGTAACAAATAGTTTTATACTGAAAAAGAGGAACGTGTTACTGTGTAATCAAACTATCATACAGGGTGTTCGAACAACCCTAGGGAAACATTTTAATATAACTAAACATTTTAAGAAGACTAAAATCAATTCATTGTTTGAGGATTCGTTAAAAAATTATTAAAAAATTTCAAATCATTCTGAAAAAATTATTTTCGGTTGTGGGGCTCAATTACAATTATTTTTGGTAAATAGACATACCCTCGAATTCCTACGCACTGTCGAGAGAAAAATACTTTACCGAAAATACAATGTCTGACCCTGACATTCCGATTCCCCTGAAAATTCAAAAAATTTCAAATCATTCGGGAAAAATTGTTTTCGGTTGCAGGGTTCAATTACAATCATTTTTGGTTAATAGACATACCTTCGAAATCTTACACACTTTCGAGGAAAATTCTTTACCGAAAATATCATTTCTGGCCAGAAATGTTTCCTTGAAATTTCATGCAAATGTTCAAAATATCATAACTTTTGAACGCATTAGAGGATTTTAATGTTTAAAAATGCAAACGATGCGTATTTTAGTGAAGAATACGTAGAAATTCTAACAATATTGAAAAAGTTGTTCCTTAATCTCGAAAAATTAGAAAAACCCCACAAAACTGGTCCAATTTTCAAACGACCATAACTCGTACAATAGTGAATATATTTCAATGAAATTTTTTTCTAAAGTAGAGCTCATAGATACCTACAAAAAAGTATTAAACTACTTTTCTGTACAGCACCAACCAAATTGATTAAAAATGAAAAACGAATTTTTAAGAAGAGTCGACGGGTTAAGAAGAGCCTAAATTTTTCGGCGAAATTCAAAACTTTCAAATCGTTCTAAAAAAATTATTTTTAGTCGCAGGGGTCAATCACAATCATTTTTGGCGAATACACATACCCCCGAAATCCTACCCACTTTCGAGAAAAAAATTCATTACCGAAAATATAATGTCTGACCATACCATTGATATGTTTCACTGAAATTTCATGCATATCTTTAAAACGCCATAACTTCCGAACGGATTGTAGGATTTTAATGTTTCAGAAAACAAACGACGCGTATTTTAATGAAGAATATGTAGAAATTCTAAGAATATTCGAAAAGTTGTTCCTTAACCCCGTAAAGTGAGAAAACCCACATAAAAATGGCCCAATTTTCAAACAGCCATAACTCCTACAATAGTGAATATATTGGATTTAAATTTTTGGAGAAAGTAGAGTTCATGGACACCTACAAAAACGTATTAAACAACTTTTCTGTAGAGTGTCAAACAAAATTACTAAAAATCAAAAACGAATTTTTAAGAAAAATCGGTGCTTAAATTTTTCGGCGAAATTGAAAAATTTCAAATCGTTCTGGAAAAATTATTTTCGGTTGCAGGGGTCAATTACAATCATTTTTTGTTAATAGAGATACCCTCGAAATCTTACACACATTCGAGGAAAAAATTCGAGTAGGTGGACAGTCGACAAAATTAAAAAATTTCAAATCGTTCTAGGAAAATTTGTTCGGTCGAGGGGGTCAATTACAATCATATTTGGTGAATACACATATTCCCGCAATGCTACGTATTTTCGAGAAAATAATTCTTTACCGAAAATATAATTTCTGGCCAGAAATGTTTTTATAACTTTTTAACGAAGCCTCAATCAACAAATTAGTATCCTTGATTTTCGTCTTATTTTGGCCTCTAGAATCTTCCATTAAAATTTGTTCCCAGGAGTGGCCAGACACCCTATATATTCAGAGTCGAATTTCGGTAATTCGAAAGTCAAGGGAAGATTTATAGAAATTACTTTGTATAGAAATTGTTGAGTGATTGTAATTCTATAATTATGAGCTTGGTGAAAGAAAAATTAAGTCAATGATCCTGTAGAAATAAAATAACCCGTCTAAACACGCCGTTGGTGTTTCACCAGGTATTGTATCACGAGATGAAAGTGGCGAGGGTCGATGACCGTTTACAAAATTCAAACTCGATAACACCAATACGAGCCAAGATTTGATTTATGGATCCACAAATTAAAATCGTATCGGGATTACCGCACCGCGGTCGACGGCTCGACTGTCGAGGAAAAGTTTTTTAAACGCGTGATACATTTCGCGAGCATCGTTTAATCAACACGAGCTTGGCAATCTAATCGATTCGAAAAAGCTTGTTTCCGTAAAAAATAATTGCGCCTACTTTTTCATTTATTAAGTATATCTCGTTAATAATTTTTTTTAATTAACATATTAATCAAAGGAATACAACTATTCTACTTTTGTGTTTAGAAACCACAAAATTTGCGTATTACACAATTAATCCAAATTATATTATCGGTGAAGAATTTTTTTCTCGAAAATGCGTAGAATTTCGAAAGTATATGTCTTCACCAAAAATACTTCTAATTGACCACTGCAATCGAAAATAATTTCTTTAGAATCATTTGAAATTGTTTAATTTCGTCAATGTTACGAGCTGGAGCTAAAAGGCGAGGTCCTTTGATTTTCAGTTACGGGTAAACTATTGATTACGATAGAAACACAGGAAATTGTTCATTGTTACGTGGAAAACGCATAGGAATAGCAGAAACAATCGTAAAAATAATTCTTCGTAATTTTAATCTGCATGTTTCTCCATTCATATTCATCGTAACGAGAAAACGGAAAATTATTCGTTTCCATGTGAAAGATGCAGAGAGATATTAAAAACAATGCTTCGCGAAAATAATCGTTATGCTTGCATCTTTATTAATTACGTATGTTTATTATAACGAGTTCTTGTTTCCACATGGAAGATAGAAGTATAAAAATGCTCGTTTAAATTTACTTAAAAATAAATTTCCATAAATGCTATATTTTGGAAACACACATCAAGTCTAATTCCTAAAAAAAAAGTTCATATGTTTCCCAACAACGCAGTTCGCATTTCCTTCGCCGTGAAACCTCTTTCGTCCTGCGCAAACATTTACAAATATTTCTTTGTGCAATCAAACCGTCGTAACTCAAAACCAACTTCACTCACGACCATCGTAGACCAAACAGTTTCTGCTAAACGACTCGAAAGTTTCAGAACCGGAAAGTAGAAAAAAACCTTCGCTCTGTGCTTCCTTCGTTCGGATATTTTCTGGTCTTCCTTGGCAAATTAAAATTTCAAATAAAACCACGTTCCCGTTTCGATGAATATGCAATCTCAACGACGAAACCGTGACGACGTCGGCTTCGTGATATATAATCCGACGCAAAAATTTCATATTCCGCACCGATGTCTCCTACTATTTTTCCGATCGATTAATTCAGTAAATTAACGTCGTTGCTTAATGAATTTTCGCTCGCGCGCGCGCACGATCACAGACTATCTTGACTAATACATGGATTTATATGCTAACCGTAAAGAGCAAGGAAAAATCCTTAAAACATTTGTGATATGACGACCAATTTTAAATTATAAAAAATGGTGTAACAAATTTCTTCGTTTGTATTAAATAAACGCTTGTAAATTGCATTACACCTGCTGGAAGAAAATATAAAAAATGTCTGAGATGAGTTTAAATCCATCGCTGATTCGTTTGTTGGGCGATAGCGAAGGTGCGAATAGAGGCTAATGGTAGGATGCGTATCCAATTGGTTACGCATGGCAGCCAATGTGTTAAACGGACGACGCTAACGCGATATTTGCTCGCGAGTCAGTCCCTGGTGGGACTAGGCGACGAGTGGAATTATTCCGTGCTCAAAAGAACGATGTCCAAGGGAATTTATGACGACCAGCCAAACCCATTAACGCGACCGGATAATGCGATCGTTGCGATCCGAGTCGCGCCGCAGGATTTTCAGACCTCTGCCTGGGTAATCCTTCGATCCTCGATATCGTTGACGTCCAACTCCTTGAACGAGGAAATGTGTTTTCTGGAAAAGGTAAAACGTACGAGTCGGTTCCTACCAGGGGGGGCAGAGAAAACGTATTTTGTGCCAGGCTCGTTCCTGGATATACGACGTAATAGCAGGGTTGGAAAAGCGTCGAGCCGAACCCGTGAGATTATATTTTTACGGTTACCCCAAGAACTTCGTGGAAACAATAGCGTCGGGTGTATTTGATTTCCAATTTAATTTATGGAGTGATTCGTTTCTAGTAAAAAAATCACAAATCAAATGTATCAAATACCGAATATTTTGAATAATCGAACCTAATGTGACCCTGGTTTACCAGGTCACTTAATTCATTAATTCTCCATTTACAAAATAGAACGTTAGAGAATGAATCTATATATTTCTATACCTCGACAAAGAATAAATAAATAACTTTGAAATTGATGTGTTCGATGAAACAGTTTGCCTCGATAGAAATCTCGTTAGCCAATTTTCAGGACTCTAATATTAAGTTAGTCAGACTCCTTAATGCGAATACCTCGAGTAAAAACATGAAACGGAGTAACGAGGTGCTCAAATTCCGTTCGAAGGAGACACTTAAACACTCGTTAATTACTCAGAGGGGCGACATCAAAGGTCAGAACGTGCCTCTTTTTCTGATCACTCGCGATTGGAGGACGATCCTTTGACTCGATGAAAGCTGGTCAGCGTGTAAAGTTTAGCCGCGCGGTTTCAAAGAGAACAAAACTTCCGGCGCTAAAAAGGGGCCCCAGGAATTTTAGCGCGAGCAACCGAGGAGGCCGGGTTGATTAAAATCATTCTGATCCGGTCCCCTGCAAATCGACCGAATCGTGTTGCATGCGGGTCGATGCTTCATTAATTACAAACCCATTACGACGAACTGTAATGAGGGACTGCATTTGCGCCCAGGGAAACTATAGCCTGCTTTCTTCCGTTCATATTTGCGCCCTAGTTGACTGTTTCGCGTGCAATACTGCTGTGTTTTTTATTACCAGAGAGTTACATCAGTGGAGCGTGGTGCGTAGAAAATGGTAATTACAACGATGCAATTTTCCGACGTTCTCATATTTTTGTGGACCGTCGTGTAGACGATACTGGTGGATACGGACTCTCGTGGAATTATGGAAACTAGGTAGAGACGATCGTGGAAACTTGATACGTACGGTCCAAGACTCGTGACATATCATACAAACGACCACTGACCTGTAAATCCCAGTAGACACGACTCGGATCCGTAAAATTCGAAATATACCTAATATCTCGGTCCCCCTGAAACCTGATCCACCCGAACCAGTACTCGTGAAACTTGATACTAATGACTGTTAACTCGTGTAATCCGATACATATGGCCACTGACTTGTGAAACTTGATATATTTGACCATGAATTCGTGAAACCCGACAGAGACGACCAAGTGCGTTCCAGTGACTCGTGTAACTTGATACAGGCAACCACTAATACGCAAAACCCGTTACGGATGACCGAAGACTCGTTACTTCCGATAGTAATCCACTCGAATTTGTGAAACTACATACATAGAACGAATTTTCCAATTTTCGAATCGTCCACATCGAATAGAAAAATGCATTAACTTTCTTGGTCCTCGTTTGTGGAAATATTAAACTGCAAATTGTGTTATTGATATAGCCTCGTGAAAAAAAAAATATCAATGATTTCGAATTCTCAAGAAATAATATTTGCTTGTTCGAACCAACATATTTTTCTATATTTGCTATTTTATAAAGAATATATAATCGTTATTTCGATTGTAATAATTTTAGTGGATTATTCGCATCGATTATATTTTTCCTCGACCCAGACGGGTCGATCGAACGCTCCCGTAGTTCCAACAACAGAATTCTCATATCTGTTTGCCCCTCCCCCCTGCAATTTCCTCCCTTCATTGTCCGTTAGATAAATTCGTGCAAGAAATGGTCCGTTGTCTTGTCCGACAATGCGCAAAGAAACAAACGCGAGAAGACGAATCGCGCGATACATTGCAGGCTCTTTCCTGGCAAAAAGCGCGGCACGTCCACTCGCATAAACTTTCCTCGTAACTTTTCGCCGAACCTCATTAATCGTTACGCGCGTAAACGCGCCGCCGTTAATGGGTGTCATAAAAACATCGATGCAACGAGCCAGGTGGTCGTGCTAAAAGGGGAACGCACGGACCATTTCGACGAGAATGTCAATAATTTATCCATGCATCGTTAACAAATTCAGAAGCTAATGAAATTAACGTTCTGCCCGATAACTGTCCTTCTTAACGTAACATAGTCCGCCGATACAAGACCGTCGGATGTAAAACGCTTGCATTTATGAAATTTTACGAGCACTAAAATTAATCTGAGCAATATTCCTCCTGCGTGTACATTCTCTAGACGTTGCGTTCCGTGAATATAAATAAGTTTACACTCGGTCTTGTGCAATCAAAATATAAAACTATTTGATAAACCGTTGTTTCGTTAAGGTAGCGATGTAATAAATTTGTAGATGGGAGGTTTTAAATGAAATTAGGAAAAATATTTTTCTTTATGATTCTATGGAGTTGAATTAAAAAGCCGACACAGAAGAAACTTTTTGGGAGAACAGCCTGTTCTTATTTGCAATATATTTCATTGTACGATCGGTGGAGACCGTAAGCTGGTCTCTGGCGAAATTTTTAGCTTTTTCTCAGCGTCCATTGGGTACGGTTTTGGGATCAAATTACGGGTGATTATCGATTTTATATTAGGCCCCTCGATGCGTGGACCGCGATCACCGGGATCTTCTATCAAGTTTTTATCGATTCGCGATGGCAACACGGCCTTAATGCGCTCGCGGGACATCGAATATGATAATGTAGAAAGTTAT
Source organism: Colletes gigas (assembly GCF_013123115.1). Taxonomy (NCBI): domain Eukaryota; kingdom Metazoa; phylum Arthropoda; class Insecta; order Hymenoptera; family Colletidae; genus Colletes; species Colletes gigas. The sequence goes on from NW_025106646.1 coordinate 3,489,950, forward strand.
GATGGCATTAGCATAGTTCCACCGTTTGGCGTGCATACGTGTAACGATCGTGAACACGTACGTGTCCGCGAGTCGGTTCGCGCGCCTTCGTTATCTATGCTGACCACATGCCGCGTAATCTTCTTCATTATATCTGCTTGCCTGTTTTACATTTGCATTAAACGAAAATGTTTGCGTACGCGCGTCCCGCCGCGATAACGTCGCGACTTCTGCTGACTGGTGCTCACTTGCTACGAATTTCCGTCGGGCTAAATCAGCCTTGCAACCCCGTCCGAGAAATCCTCCCGTTTTCTCCTCGTTGTCGCCCGTTTGCTCTCCACTCGAAGATTTTACTCTTTTCCGTCTGCGGATCGTACCGAGAAATTTCCCTCGGTTAGCCTCTAAAGCCTCGAGTTGAAAGCTTAGCGACACGGAAAATCTTCTTACCAAGCGGAATAATATTTATCGAGAACTGTTAAATCAAATACAAACCTTCGTGTTTAGTTCCATTGACGTCTATGTAGACTCTTGTGTTTAAAGATAAAACTTTTATTCTATATTTTTGATTTAATTTTCTATTTATAGTTATCTTTTTCTCGTGTCACTACTGTCGCGTGTGTTATTAATTACTGGATTTTAAAGTTGTGCGATGTTTTTTGTGTGTTTTTTTCGTTACAGTAGATTCGGTATGGGTATATTCGTTGAGTATGAAATCAGGTATTGTGGGAGAACTTATCCTCCAAGATTTCTTCTCAAATATTAGGCGTAATATGAATATTGCAAAAGTTTTCAGTACACCGATGTTCTATATTCGTTCAATACGTCAGGCGTATTGATAAAAGTGTACATACATGACTATATAGCCAGTGATCTTGAGGGAGATGTATATGGCTGACACGGCGTAGCCTATTCTACTCGCAGGTATAGGATCTGATATTCCTGTCTGACACGCACGGTCTATTCTACTGCTATCTATAGAAATGGCGATAAAGGTGTCTGGCACAGTCACGGATTTCTCTACTAATGGGGCTTGGTAATTCCTCCTACAACTTATTTCCAAACTCACGATTACACTAATTACAGTCATCTCTATTACATTATTATAGTTTAAAAGATCTTGCCACTCTTACATTTGCAATAAGATTGAATTTACAACTTTGAAATAAATATAATTTTTCTTAATTTAATTTAAGAACAGTTTTCAGGGTGAAATTTAAAGCTTCTCTAAAAAATGCAGATTATGATTCTAGAGCTTTCACTTACATAATTCGACTTCATACTTAATCCAGTAACATTTGCATACAATAAAGTGAAATAAGCTTGCCAAATTAACAGAGGAATTCAATCCGAAATCTTGGAACGCGAAATAATACAAATTCGGGTCAAAGGAGACCCTGAGTCCGAACGAGTTCGGTCGAAGCTTTTGGGAAATTCTTGCTTACGAGCCCCGGTGATCGGTGTTATCGGTTTCTTGGAGTACTGATTTGAAACGTTGGCAGCCAAAAAGCTCGAGAGAGAGTTGCGTCGACGTACATCGCGGAGTTTTCGGTGGGTTGCCGCGGACCGGGAAATTCCAGCAGCGGCAATTAACGGGAGCGCTTTGGTGTGTACCTCGCGGTCGGAGGCAGACAAAGGGAAGGATTCGTTGATGGAGGCCCTCTCGCCCTGGTAAACATTGTTGCGCGGCCAGGTCGACGAGTTTCGAGAGGACGAAGATCCCAAAAGCTTGTACCATCGAAATCTCGAAGAACGGTCGGTCGACTTCTTTTTCCCGCTACTTTCCGCGAATTTGCGGCTCGAAACTCCAGCAACTATATATTTTACATCATCAATCCACGTCCAGGCGTCTTATCTCCGCTCGTCTCGCCCAGAAACCGTGAGAGGTCCCGGTCCTGATGGACGTTTCAATTTTCCAGCCGAGTTTATTCAACCGATCTATCCCGCGCGAGCGATCGAGCGAAATCAGGTTCGAGAATTTGTTCGAATAACATCACGGTAATCCTTCTTTCTTCGTGTTCGATCGCCGACGATATCGTCGAACGTCCGAAACGGGACGAAAATAGGACGCCGTTCGCGAACCGAGAAAAGGAACGGGCACGGAAATTGTTTAAACGAAAGAAAATATTCGGTCGACGAAGCTCACTTTAATACTTTGAGCCTCGTTTAATAAAAGTGCAACTGTAATTTGTTATTCTATATAGAAATTTGGTAAATTAAACTCTTTTTTTGGATCGTGCAAAATTTTTAAAAATTTAGAAATTATAAGAACAGCAGAGAAATTTGAAATATATGATCGAAAGGAAGAATTCTTGCTAATTTTTTTATTTTACAATAGATTTGTATTGATGTGCCGGATGCCTGAGGTGCACGTAGTTAAAACTCAATCTCAAACATTGTGCAGCGCCATCATTGCAACGAAAAAGAGAAACATCGAAACGCATGAGCTAAAAGCCAGGTTCCTTCCGTCTTTTAATTTTCCCCGCTATATTTTCCCAACGAACCACGTCGGCGTCCCGCCCCTTCCAGACGTTTTTCCATCTCCCTAAGTACGAAACGATCCCTGAACGAAAGCCGCGGTAGACTCTTCCGATCCGTCTCAACGTCGTTTTCGATTTCGTAATCGTGTAGAACAAAATAATTTCTATCGTCGTTGGGATGGAACTAACTGTGACAACTCGAAGGACAGGTATGAGAAAATTAATTACTGTTATTTTCTTCGTTTACATCGGAGACGAACGCTTCGCCTTGCATTCTTTCGTCGTTTCTTCGATCGATAATTTCCTTCATGTTATCGCTCGAATGGAACTGAATGGGACAATTCGAAAGGCATTGCCATCGTACGATCGTGATATCGATTCGTTGCTTTCGTTCGGCAGGGGTCCAGTCATTGTCGTGCGGTTTCTGACCTCGATTCGAGGGCGAGTGGCAGATTACTCGACGGTGTAGGCAGCCGTGAGCGTTATTTCGGTTGATCGATGCAACGCACCTGCGTGCTACCTGATTTATACCCACGCCACGCGGCTCGTTTTAATCTCACTCCACTGGCGGAACCACCGTGACATTTGTAATCCGAGAAAATCGGGACGACGACGGGGCTACTTGCGAGTACACGGCCCGTCGGACGTGTAATGACTCGATCTGTCAATCATTTGTTAGGACACGGATACGGTCGTTCTCCTTAAGCGATCAACTTTTCATAATGACTCTGGATAATCTATATCAATCACGAACAAAAGCTTATTTGTCTCTATAATTACCTCGCGTAATGGAGAACTTACAAATTATCATTGATTTAGGTTCTTTATTTGCACATATTATACAGGGTGTTCGGCCACCCCTGGGAAAAATGTTAATGAGAGATTCTAGAGGCCCAAATAAGGCGTAAATCAAGGATACTAATTTGTTGATTGAGGCTTCATTAAAAAGTTATAGAAACATTTCCGGTCACACAGTATATTTTCGGTAAAGAATTTTTTTCTCGAAAGTGCGTAGGAATTCGAGGATATGTGTATTGACCAAAAATGATTGTAATTGACCCCTGCAACCAAAAATAATTTTTCCAGAACGATTTGAAATTTTATAATTTTGTCGACAAAGTCCATCTACTCGAATTTTTTTCTCGAAAGTGCGTAGGAATTGGGGGGTATCTGTATTCACCAAAAATGATTGTAATTGACCCCCTCAACCGAACAAATTTTTCCAAAATGATTTGAAACTTTTTGAAATTTCAGGGGAACCGGAATGTCAGGGTCAGACATTGTATTTTCGGTAAAGAATTTTTCTCTTAAAAGTGCGTAGGAATTCGAGGGTATGTCTATTCACCAAAAATGATTGTAATTGACCCCCTCAACCGAAAATAATTTTTCCGTGAATGATTTGTCATTTTTTAATTTAATTTTTTAATAACTTTTTAACGAAGCCTCAATCAAGAAATCGATATTCTTGATTTTCGTCTTATTTTGGCCTCTAGAATGTCCCATTAAAGTTTATATCGGATACTGTTGAGTAAATAATACAATTATTGTGAAATTGCAAAGTAACTGCATAGATTTGCTTATACATTACTTGTAAATTTTTATGCATCGAAATGGTTGTACCTGCAGCAAATGTTTCGGTTTAAAAATTTTCTTTTAATAAATTTCGACATTTGATAGAATAATACAGTGTTTCTTATCGTTATAAAGATGTGTCTTGTAAACTTTGTCCGAAGTACGCAAATATTTCGAAGCAGAATGATTTTTCATCGATATTGATAGATCTATGACTAACTTTTGATCTCCTCATCGATTTTGGTCGAATCACTCAATGTTCCACGTCCACCACAATTCGAGAGTAATAGTTCCGGACGAAAGGCAGTATAAATATTCTGTTTCCTCGGATAGATCAACAGGCTGACGTGAAAAATGCGTCGTAACAAGGGCAATTTCTCTTCGTCTTTGCTTACGTTATCCGTGCTCTCAACATTTTTCACGCCGTTTGTGTTCCTCTGTTTCGTTTCGAGATACGTCAGAGGAAATGGTTGCGGAGCAGAATATTGCCAGCGACTTATGACTGTCTTCCAAAACGTATCACACTTGCATAACGTCGTAAATCATAAATGTCTGTCTCTGCCTCTTCGAGATGCATACACTCAGTTATGTATTACCTGAAAACGGAATTACCGTTAGCGATTCGCTTTATAATGGTACGGTCGAATATATGTAATATTGACAAACGTCTCGGGATATCGACAAATACCAGCCGGAAACGGAATAAGAAAACGTATTTATTAAATATTAAGAACTTAAATATACATGGACGTGCACGATTATTCTACAAAGATGAACAGATTATTCTTGAAGTAACTCAGTTTATGAAAACTTTAGAGCACAAAATACTTTAAATTCTTTTATTCTTTACTTATATTACGAAAACACAGGAGAAATATTTCACTAAAATTACAGAAAATTATGGATCGCTCGAGACAGTGTCAGTGTCAAATTTAATATATTCAAGGATGTAAACATATGTCGAAGTCACGGTAAAACAATTAGATATCAACAAGATATCATTTGTATACATTCTCTAAAACTCTCACATGTATCAAGCTTAAATAAATATAAAAAAAATGTCCACCACGAGGCCAACATCGAACTAACATTAACAGTAAACTAACATTAACGTACATACGTTGTATTTCGCAAAGAATATAACAACTGACGACAACGTAAAATTGTATGAGAGACTTTTGACTACATTTCGAGAAAAGGGAAACAGATTAGACTTATAGACACAGTAACACCGTTCTGAACTTCGATGCTCTAACGTTTGATTCCACAACACGGTAATTGCACGATTCTGTGCATCCAGCCGTCCTTCCACTCAAATTACCCGCTTTTCTTTTTCTCGTTTCGTTTTCCCCGTTTCTGCAACGTGCCCGGGGAGACCAAGGTAGAATTCCCCCAGTCATAGCAAGAATTCGCAATGAGGGGCTGCTTATGAATTAGTTGGTCGCCTTGGCAATCCATCATCCGGTGGAGCGGCGCGTTTCCAAGTAACCTTCCTTGACAATCCATCAGCCGACAGCGGTGGGTTCTTCTATCGGCCATTCGAACACCGATTTGCTTTCAGACGCTATCCGCGCGTAGCGGTTATTAATAATTTACGCGCCTCGGCGAGTGGATCGGTCCGCGGACCGACGGCGTTCGACCGGTTGTTGTACAGGCGTACGTCGTGTAAAGATGCACAGAACGATACCGGAATAATGGTTAACGACCAGGTTTACTACCTCCGCCGCGGATCGAGCCCGTGGGCGTTCGTTGAAATTGTAGATTTAATCCCGTGGAGTGAGCTCCTTTCGCCTCGGGATCCCCGCTCGCTTGCACGCTTATGAGAAATCGCGAAAACTAATGCACGTTTCTTCGCATCGTCTCGATTGCTTCCGGGAAAGTTTCTAACCCGTAGTTATCAGAGACCTTCGTTCTACTCGCATTCTTACCCCGCTGGACGAGAACATTCGAAATTAATCGAATTTTTCTTCGTTAAACGTTACACTCAATTTTTTATTTTTCTTATACGTATTTTTTGGAATACCTTTCTGATATAAATTAAACTTGACCTGTTTTATTTAAACGAATGGAATTATTAGAGACAAAATAAAAGATTTAAAAAAATAATCGCGGTTTTATCGCATCGAAATTAATTCGTTACTCTTTAAATACAAATTAAATTTCATTTGTAAACAAAGTACTTCACAACAAACACGAGCTACGAATTTCTATACGTCAGATTTATTGGTTATTTGTTAATATAATATAATTTTGTTTGGTTCAAACTAGGTAGATCTATTGAAAGAAATTGATTCGAGTGCTAAAATTTAACTGGAATTTATTGTAAAATATTTAACCGTGTTTGATTCTTTAAAAATATTTCTTCGGAGTTGGATGCTCACTGCCATGGAGTTATCTTCTAGTATCTCGTATCTCGAGTGACGTGCATGGAAATACATACCGCGTACCCCTGACAAATGATCCAGCAAGTTGCGAGATCATAAAGCGTGTAGATCTAAGAAGCACGCGGGCGAAATTACAAAACTACTATATCTTTATTAACCCAGGGCTATAATCACGTCCATTAGCTTCATGAATTTACTATTACGTTATAGCCTCAAACTGAGCCGGACGAATGAACAAATTACGTGTACATTATATTTATGTTCGTTCTCATTACTACACGTTGAGTGGAGAACTCTCAAGGACTTTCGAACACCATCTCATTATTAGAAGGCTCGCTACAGCTTTTAAATTGAACGTCTGCTTTAAAAACATTCGTTGCAAAGCAGCTTAAGTATGCTTTGTTTTCTCTTTCATTTATTCTTCAACATTTAAATTTATCTTATTTACCTTTCTGTCATTTAAATTTTATATATTTTTTGACATTTTATCTTGAATGTTACAAGGTTATTATTATACATAAACTCGGTTAACCTGTAGATTAATATTTAATTATCTCATATTTTATTATATTCGCATACGAAAAAGAATTTTTATATTTTCCATTCTCGTGTCTAATTTCATTTAACTTTCGAACGATTACGTGCAATGCAGTTGCCAAACTTGGATATTTAAATTAGATTGGGGGTGAAATATAGAAAATATTTAATAATAAAAGAGACGTTAGATCTCTAACATTTTTCTACATTATAAATTCTCTCCTTTTCCCTTTGGGTCGTTGCCCTTTTGGAAAATACTGCAACAAAGGCTACTCAGAACGCCTGCTGTGAATGGACTCGAGTCGAGAATTCGTGTTTCTCAGGATTTTATTGGAACACGTCCATAAATTATGCGACGCCGCTTTCGCATTACGTTGCACGATAACTTCCCCCCGGAGAACTATGACATTCTAGAGAATTGAATTACATCGTTGCACCAATAGAGGCCGTGATTCGCCGCGATTAGCGCGAAATTATGGAACACGTTAAACGCGATTGTGTCATATTGCGTGGCAACGGATTACCGCTAACCCGACTGTCTGCCACGCGCAACATTTGCTCGTCGTAACGTTAATCGTAACTCGACCGTATTAAAATTATAAATCAGCTACGCGCGCCTCTTACCAATTTACCCCCGCGAAGTTCCCGTAAACTTTATTTCCAAACTTCGCGATTCCAGCGGCGTCGAACGAGCTTCCGTTGCCTTCGTTTCCATCAAACTTCACGCGCCGCGTACATAATTTTTAATAAAGGGAGCAGCGAAGTTGTCGAAACTGTCCTGAATCGAAGCGAAAGGATCTCTCTGAAGGCTTTCGGGGGTTCATTTTAAGTCCAGACATTCGTTGTGTTTCTTGAAATTATAAAGAAACTATGGCACTTTTGTACTTTAGAATTGCAAATTCTGATTCTAATCTAGCTAAGAAATTTATTTGTCTTTGGATGATTGGCTTCACTTCCGTAATTCTGTTTCGAGAATCTTCGACCGTTACTAATTTGCCAATAGACACGCGGGGCTGTGCTTTCGACGGGATATGAAGTAATGAAATATATCAGTAGCAGCGGACAATCTTGCTTGTGACAACCGAGCGCGTTCGATGCTTGGCTGGAGAATTCGAATTCGAGGCAGATGTTACTGTGAATCAATTTGGATAATTGTGCAACCTTTCTTTTCATTTCACTTGGATCTTTCTGTTCTGCAAACTTTCTTAATCATTTACTTTTTAATCCTCACTAACATTTTGTTGCTTAAAATCAAAGCGAATCAATTTTAATTTCGTTTTCTTTTACTTCTATCATTCAAATAAATGAATATACAATGTATAATTCTTTTACTAGTGTAAACATAAAACAACGTTTCGTCCCGGATCTGTTTAGGCTGTAATTGTAATAGCAGTGATACAGTAGCCAAAAGAGTGACTATTGAAGTTAAATAAAGACTATGTAGACTACATTAACTCTGTGATGCACGACTTAATTCGAAATAATTTTTTAAACGTATACCATTTAATTTTGTTTAAATTTGTTCACACAAGGAATGGCCACGAAAAAAATAGATGAATGTAAAAATGTGTTCTTGATGATAAATGAGTAGCCTCATGATTGTGAAACTTCACATCGAGAACTTATAACTAGATTGCGGATGTTTATGCTAATGCATATGATTCTAGGAAATAGATATAAAGAGTGAAACTTAAATAGAAGTTTGTTTCATCACTAGAGGTCCTTAAAAATATATTTTTTAATTTGCATATTTTTTACAGAAACTGTAACATATTGTAATTTAAATTATAATTGATTATTACTATATTATTGATACATATTTGACATATGCCACTTACATATTTTGACATATTTTCTTGACATAAACATCCGCAGTCTACTTATGACGAGTCAGGTACGACAAGGGGTTAAATTAATTTCAATTTCACAAGCAGTGCTAGTACTTGTTTTAAATTATACAAACTTAGTATACGGCTAAAAATTCTCCTGGCGAAATCAGAGGGGGCTAGAAAGCAGACGGAAGGGGACAGCGAAAAGGGAGTATGAAACGTGTGAAGGATACAGTGACAGAGAGAAAGAAATAAAAACGACTGTTCGAGTGGCACTCGATGATCGGACGCGGTCGTGATGGAAAAGTCGAAAGAGCAGAGGGATTGTGGCTATAGGGGTGACAAGGTTGACTAACTCCGACCACGGACATCAACACCTTGCTCGGTATCTCCCTGTTGATCGACAGATACGCCGCGCGCGGAGGGTCGCTGGCCAGTTAGCGGACGGCCGCAATGTAATCATTTGCGATGTCGGTATGGGCGTACCCTCTCCTTGTCTCTCTCATCCCTTCGATGGAGGGTAGCCACCGCCTCTTGGCTCTGCCAAATCCTCCCTCCAGCTATCCCGCGGCTCGACTATCTGAACCGGCTGTTAATAGGGATTGAGACCCTCTCCGAGAAGCCACCCCCGAAGCGCATGCGGTCGCCTGCACTTCGAACCGATACCGTCGAGGGTGCAATCGCAATTATGCGTCGAGAAATTGCACCATCTAATGGCGATGAATCTTCGTCGGATGACGGATCGCGCGACCCTCAAGACGGGAGACTTTGTCGCGGCCGAGATTTTCTAATTACCGTCTTGGATGATCGAAGAGTAGTTTTTGGAGGGTCGCTTCAGATTTTCTGGAGACGTAGATCTTCTTAATTGTGAGTTCATGCATTAATTTCAGGGTTAAATTGTTTCTTACGGTGCAACTCCATTTATGGGAATCCAAAGGGAGGCAAAGGGTCGTTCGTGTAATAGGATGTCCATTGATGAACCATGGTCAAGGATCGAGAGACTCAAAAGGGTAGTTGGGCAATTGATACAGTCCAACAAATTTGAAATTTTGCAGAAATTCAATACATGTGGACCTAATCACATTTTTCACACCTTCAAAGAAATTCTGATTTTTCGTACGTTAATATCCCTGATATTATAAGAGATATTGAAGTGTTCTACATGACTGCAACAAAAAATGTCGAAAAATTGTATGTTTAATAATAGTAAGACAGAAAGATCGCGAACTCTTTATCGTGAGTATGAATGGTTATAATTTGTTCGAAGAGTATTATAGTATCTTTTATTCTATGCCTAGAAGCAAACTAGAAATAAGGAGGAATAATAGATTCACAATGGGAGTAATATTACTATTCTATAAATCATAATTTCTGTAATTTCGATACCAAAATTTATAGAACAAGTTCCGAATTAGACTATTCCCATTGTAACCCAGTATTTAGAACTCTGTCCTGAGTTTTCGAAACTGCTGTCCTGGGTAATCGAAGAACAGTACCGAGCAGAGAATTAAATGGAATCCGAACTTGGGTCGTTAGTTCAGATTTTCTCAAAATATCCGGGTCTTCTCAGTCATTGAATTTATGGAATAAGTTCAAAGTTATACACCCCTACTTACTGGAATCCTCTAGGAACATAGACGACCCACAGTTCCGTTAGGATCGCAGTTAAGAAAGCGAGAAACTTGTGTCTAAAAGCGTGTATGTATTTTTTTTATTCTTAATGGAATTGTCTTTGAGAATTCTGAGGATCGTTTCGTTTTTCCTTGAGTTTCTCGATGGACGTTAGAATCGTATTTCCTACAAATTACGTCCTCTATATACACAGTCGCAGATATCAAGGATGATTGATGCTTGGAGTAGGAGAGGCACGGGGGCGGGTCTGTGTTTGCCCGAAGCGCGCGAGCGTGATCGTTTGCGCCGCGAACCGATAGGACCAGCTCGGATGCAACGGTGCAGTCGCAATTATGCACCGAGGAATTGCACTTGCCTGCGGCGATGCATCATCGAGATCGACCTGACGGAAACTACAACCGGAGAAATGTCGAGATAATAGTATTGATAAATCGAGAATCGATCGAGCTTTATATCGATCCGCCTAGGAGGATGTTAATTATCCGGAACGGGGGTTGATCGCGAAATTACAGACTCCGACCAGCGAAGAACTACACGAGTGATGGATTTACGTTTACTTAACGTGTCTGTGAATTCCGCGTTACGACGATGCCGGTGAGACGCAGCCCTGGAACGCTCGTAATTAATTGCTTATATCGATTTTTGTTGCACGTTTCCGTACAAAAACTGACAACCATGGAACAGAGAAATCGAGGATACTGACACGCCTTAGAATTTTCATGGACAAAATTTGTCATTTTATTTTTATGGAGATCATACGAGTATCGTTAATGTTATGAATAATATTGCAATGGTCTTGGTCTGGATTAGGTCTGGATTTTAATTACTTGGGAATACTGACACGCCTTAGAATTTTCATGGACAAAATTTGTCATTTTATTTTTATGGAGATCGTACGAGTATCGTTAATGTTATGAATAATATTGCAATGGTTTTGGTCTCTATTAGGTCTGGATTTTAATTACTTGGGAATACTGACACGCCTTAGAATTTTCATGGACAAAATTTGTCATTTTATTTTTATGGAGATCGTACGAGTATCGTTAATGTTATGAATAATATTGCAATGGTTTTGGTCTCTATTAGGTCTGGATTTTAATTACTTGGGAATACTGACACGCCTTAGAATTTTCATGGACAAAATTTGTCATTTTATTTTTATGGAGATCGTACGAGTATCGTCAATGTTACGGATGATATTGCAATGGTTTAAAAGTGCAAACGTGTGAAACGAATAAAGAGATATTGTTTAGTTTAGGTCCCTTTGTCCTTACGTGAATTTATCGTTGAGTGCATTCAACCGTAAAATAGATTTACACACGGTTATAATATATTCGCGCTAGATACATTCGTCGTTGCATGAACACGTCAACTATGTTACAACTCGCGCATACTGCGCGTCTCTGTAACACGTCCTATTCGTCGTATAGCATCCTGTTTCAACCAGCACCTGCAATATTAATTTATCGTAAGGGAAACTATACGCGTCGCGATAAAGGATCGTCCAACATCCATTCCAAACTCCATGCAGCGACAGTCGTTATCGTTTGAAATTTATTGAATCGCTTTCGTTGGCGATTTTAATTACGCTGTTTACCGAGAAAATTAATGCCGTTATCGTTCCGGTGCTGTTGTAAACAATATTGCGGACGATTAAATCGGTCGTTTCGACGATTCCTTTCCCGAAATTTAAAACACTAAACAAACTTACGTGTTGGAATAATGTCTCGGTGGATTTACATTAATTAGTAAAGCGACAAAAATAGCTTACCGATTTCGGCAAGAATACAGGGAAATGTTTCATCTGTAATTTCTTTGAATATTTTCGAACTTTGTTTTTAAAAAATAGTTTCAGCAAATAAACAATCTTTTTTAATTTTTTTCATTTCAAAACTGATCGGCTGGTTTCTGTGAACATTAGACGCGAAATAAATTCGAACAGTAATTCCTGAAACATTTTAGCACGAAACGTGATTGTTTTCATGTTTTTACGTTTAAATTGTCACCGTGATAAATTACCAAACACAAATATTTCACCCGTATTTAACGTTTTATTTTTTTTATTTCAAACAGACATCTGAAAATTGCAGACATTGTTCGTAATTATTCTAATTTACAATGCAATGTTTCACAGCATAGGCGTCAAAGTTAAATGAAAAGCTCCGTTTCTCGTAGCGCGGGTGGTCGCAATTATTTTTTAATCGCTCCTCCGTAGCGCGATAAAATTAATTGGCTGATTTCTGCGAGAATTACAAACCGTGACAATAATCGAACAGTAATTTTTTTCACGCTTCAAGCTCGTTAATACTATCTATTCGCGAGATAAACATTTGTTCCGACGATTGAAGAGTACGAAAAGATTCTTTCTTTCGTCAATACAAATTAATCATCAAGTATCTCCCTAAATGCAGTTCTCGCTAAAATCAGTTATTTTTATAGCGTCACGAACTGCGTGCTTCACGATGCGACGATTGGCCAGCAACGAGGAGCGCGTCGAAATTCGCGGGCTTATTCCAACGACCGACTAAAACGATTACTCGCAGCCTACGATTACGGTGATTTCGGAGATCGAAGCGGCGGTATCGTTTCGCGGGAACGCGGGCCAAACGGCGGCCATCCCTGCAAAACCGAAAGAGACGAGAAATTAGATGTACAATTTATCGATTGCGCGAAATTGGAAACCCGTGGCGCCCGCGCCATTTTATTCGACGCTTTTACAACGGTCGCGACTTGCAACGGCGTTTGCATAATCAAATATTTTTTGTTTATGCAATTGGCCGCGGTGCAACGCGACTCCCCAATAAATCCCGACTCAATTGCTAATTTCACGTGACAATCGATTACCAAGTTTTGAAATTTAACAAACCTCCATTGACGCCCAAAGCATCTGCAACGTTGAGCTTTCGGTCGATGCATTTGGTTCCAGGTTTGAGCAAAACGAGCTTCCTACCCATTGTGTAAGTCGTAAATAGTTTAAAAATTTTCAAGTAAAGTTAAAAAATAGTATAATTCAATGTTTCGAACTTGGTTAAGATCCTGTCCAGGGACAATACAATTATTGTAAAAGTTAATACGAAGACGAAAACTATTACGAATTACATTTATGAATATTCCAGTATACTTCCTTTTCAATAGTTGAATAGTATAGCTGTTGTTATCGAGCTTTTGAGCGCTCAAAAGTAGTCACTCTGAGTGTTTAAGCGCCTATCCTTTCTGCAATGGACTTTGAAAGCTTTAGCAGTAAGGTTTTGAGCATCGATATTTTGAGACTGAGCTTTTGAGTCACTATCCTTTGCATAGCAAGCCCTTACGCTGTCGTTTAGATATCAAGCCTTTCACAGCGAAGTCTAAACTGTCCAGATTCGTTACAGTAAGCTTTCGATTACTTATCTTCTTGATATCGTACTTTTGAGTCGCTATGCTTTCATCAGCAGGCTTTCGAATTCCTTTCGCCAGTGACTTTTCAAGAGCGAGTTTCTGAGCATCGAAGCTTCTGAAAATAAGCTGTTGAGTATTCTTTGGACGGTAAACGTTTGAGTATCCTTTTCACGGCGAGCTTTTGAGCGTTCCCTCATTACTTTGATTTTACCGCCTTTTGACCGTTCATTTCGTAATCTTTCAGTGTTCAATCGTGAGATTACAGGTCCCTCCTCATTGAATTTCGTAAGTCGCGAGTTTTTAATCTCGAGGCCGCATCGCTGACCTTTCAGATATTTTTGGTATTTTTATTCTAAGTTTCTTGAGCAGATCGGCTCCCTCTCGACCCAGTGAGGTCGCAGAGGACCGTTGGTTTTTACGATACCTTCAATGTAGAAGCTGTCCAACGTTCTCGAAATACACGGCCTCCGTTTTGGCGGAACGCCAGAGATGATTTCCAGCATTGGTCATCTTCGCTAATAGTCAAAGCCCTTTCCTACCATCCGGGCAACTAAACTTTCTCCGCTCCGCAGCCAGTTCTAATTGCATTTCCACAGATTTGTCGGAGTTTTTGCGCTCGATCGGAAGCCTGCTCCATTGTTCGACGTTGTAATCACGATGTTGGGTTCTTTCGCTTTTTTTATGGGTTAATGGCGCGTCCAATGGCTTCCGTGAGTTCGCTTCGAAATTACCTATCCTCTGTTCCACTCGTGAATTTTATCCAGATGTAACTTCCCGGAAGAGACACTATGTTACCCGTTCAAATCTCTTAAATTAACCCTCGAGGCCTTGAACCAGCCCGTTGCACTCCGAGAGCTATTATCTTTCCCTCCAAAAATGATAAACACTTGAAATTCGAATTTTTAGCAACTATAATAGCGCTAGTCGACTGTACAAATTTAAAGCAAAGTTCTGGTTTCAATTAAAAATTCACTTTTTTATCTATCGCATTTTTTAACCCTTGAGAGCCTCAAATAACTTCCTTGAAATTTAACATTTTCTTTGACGTTGGCAAAATCTCCAAAAGTAATTAAGCAATTGCTTTGAAAGTATATATGCAGGAACAACGAATATCTGATGACTGAATAGCGTATCTTAGTGTGTGCTCTTTGTGTTCAACAATGCAATTTGAGGAATGGGTGGTTAGTTTGTCCAATAATCATTTGTCTGGAATTGAGTTGCTTATTGGACCAACTAACCACCTATTCCACTAATTGCATTGTGCAACAAATGTCTGACTACGGGTGATGCTGGAGTGATTGCACTATCAATTACTGTTTTCTATTAAGCAAAATTGTTTCAATTTTAAGACAAAATTCGAACTTTATATTTTTTTTTCTAATAATTCTTTTTAGAGGCTTACATTCGGTTCACTCTATAATTAGTACCTTTCAATCTTCTTTAATTTGGTTCCACAATACACATTCCTATAACCTAAAATTTTATTTTAATTTATTTGACTGTATCAAAAGATGTACTTTGTCCAAAATTTTTTTCCAAAATGCTTCGACTGGCGTTCTAATTTCGACGGCATTGCGAGCTCTGTGAACACAATCGCCTGTAATTCGACCACCATTTTCTGATATCGTGAATGCAAAAATTTCAGTTCGATCGTGGAAAATAGACCCAATAACGCGCTTTAAAATTCATAAAAATCACGGTCCATAATTTTCGACCAAAGTACACAGAGCTCGATCGAAATCATAGATTCAGAATTCGCTACAACTCTCGGCGCGAGCAATTTCCCGAAAATTCTGTCGGTATTTTTCGAGGCACCAATTTGAATAAATGGTTGGAATTAATAATCTACGAAGGCAAATGATTCGATGAATATTTATCTGTCGAAAGTGTTTTATGATATTGTGTTCCCCTTAATTGTTCCTTCTTTCTTTTTCCTTGCAATGTAATCGATGTTTGGGCCGAAGAAAGAATAACTGTAGCGTTAAATTCGAGCCACGAAGGGCGACCAACCGTAAAACACTCCATATTTTCGCGGCGTAAAGCGGACGCTAATTGAAACGTCTGGTAGCCGCGGGGAGAGGGCCTATCTTCGAAGAAGGGCGACGAAAACGAAGGGTTTGGGAGTGGAGAGACACGAAAGAGTACGTCGTAAAGGGCGCACAGTAAAGGAATTGCAGCGGCCGGCTGGTAATTATAGCGTAATCGTGTAACTTTGTTAAACGCGTCGCGCTGACAGGGCGAAATTAGAAAATTATAATCTAATACGACCGCATCGTCGGGGTCATAAAATCGGCTTCGTCTCGTCGTTCGTCGTTGAAAGTGGGAGGGTAAAACGCGTTCGCGAAATATTCATAACGCTGGGAGGCGAAAAACTGGTGAAACCTTTGAGATCGTCGGAAATATCGGAAAGATTCTATTATAGAAGGCAGTGGTCCTTAACCTGAGATCCATGGATCCTGAAGAATATAGATTTCTGGAGGCTTGGAAAATTGCATATTTATTTTCGAAGCATATATTATGCTTAAAAATATCGTATTTAACTTTTTGGTACTTTGACATTACAACAGATGTTGGGCTAAAATAAATTTTTAATTTCTGTGTCTCTCAGGTTTCTTATCAATTTTATTTTATGCAATAAATACGATAAATTTCTGCAAAATTTTTTCCATTTTTGAGGCACTGTACAAATACATTTAATATACAAATTTCCTCATAGTTAATAGAATCTAGTTTATGTTTTGAACTGATACTATCACGTGCGGTCAATGACCTCGCGACGTAAACAATGGAAAGTAAACAAACACTTTGAAGCCTTATATTTCCGAAACTAATTACGCTATCGATTTGAATGAACACTCGTTTTAAAGGGTGTTTCATCCTCTATCCGATAAATAAAACTACTATTATAATTTATGCAGCCTTCTATGTTTATTTTAAAATTCACTTTGACGCTATATATCTAGAGAAGTATCAGCAATTCCTATTGATTATTATAGGCATTAATTGCTTCGTAAAAAGGAACATTCTTATCTATGCTGGTTTCCTCCATTAATATTAAAATAGTTTCGAAATCTAGTTGTAAATTTGCAGTTAAAGCAACTTTATTCTGTTATTTGAATTCCAATTTTTATTTAACGGTTTAGTGCACAAAATATTGCTTGAGTTTTACATATTATATTAAATTTAAACTTTACAAAATATTATCGACTAAACTAACCAACAAATCATAATGTAGATAGTTTAATAGAACAATGTTTATCCGTTTACTACATAAACTCGAACTTATGGGAAGATCTAATATTATGAACATTCATCTTGTTGGGAGTAAGTTAGAATAAAAAACCATTTGCGTATTATGTGTTATTGTTTGAAGTTTAAAAACTTCAAATTCAGTAGGGCCTAAAAACTTCAAAAAGATTCTTTAATATCCAGATTCGAATTACTTTATTTATCACAAAAATTGATCAGACGCGATCTATTTCAATATTTCTCGATAATAGTTGCTAGAATTAATAAATCCCGGTCGAAGATAACGACGGGACAAGAACAATCGCCTCGAGGTTAAAAGTTCGAAAATCCACGGGGTGGGGGGGGAAAAATATTAAGTGTCGCGGTGGCTTTCTTGAAAAGTTTCCAACGCGCTGTTCCCTTTTGTGGAAAGTTTAATGAATTTCCAAGCCGGTCGAGCGTTAATTAAAACCCTTTTTCTGAAATGGATTGCCCGCTATCGCAATGAATGATTGTGTACGTTTATTCTTCGTCCCGTCGTCGTAGTGTATAGCAAAGAGGGGAAGGCTGAAAGAGTAATTAATTAAGTATACGAGGCCCTTGTGTTCGGAAATGTTGCGTCGGGCTCAAAGCTCGACGTTATTGCACCGCAGAATAGATCGGTAAAAAGAGAGCAACCGCATGATGGATGGCGATCGTATCGAAGAGATCCTATGAACGTTCCCGCCTTTTTATCTTTATTTGCACAGCTCTTTGAGCCGCCTTCTTCCCCGTACTTCGTCTACTCTGCTTATAAAGTGTTCGTACAAAGAGTTTTTCTAAAGCACTTTCTTGCATCGGGACTCTGTAAGTAAATTTCAGAATCATGCATTGTTATATTCAGCGATTAAAAAACTATTATACTATCGATTTCTCTTCGTCGAACAGCTGTGGGGAGACCTTTCTTCCGAGGAACTGTCACTAGACTTTTTAAAACGGTTTTTTCGATATTGTTTTAAAGCACAAAATAATTAATGCACATGTAGAATATTTCATTTTTCAATTTAACACATTGACTGCCATATCACCCATA
Organism: Colletes gigas; assembly: GCF_013123115.1. Lineage (NCBI taxonomy): Eukaryota > Metazoa > Arthropoda > Insecta > Hymenoptera > Colletidae > Colletes > Colletes gigas. The sequence goes on from NW_025106646.1 coordinate 3,508,038, forward strand.
TATGGATGATAGAATTTACCATTATGATGCTAGAAAAATTAATTCTCAAGCTAAGACGTCGGGGGAAATAAATTTGGACAGAATTTGTGAATTTTAACAAGCTTATTTAAACAAGTGAAACAAATTTTAGGTTATCTAGTTTGAAATGATCTGAAATCAGAATTTTACTTTTGCAGAATGTTATACGGTTTTGATCTGGCAGTGAACGTGTTAAACACTGAATGTATGAAATAATAACCATGAAACAGATTTAGTGCTCGTTCAATTCAACTGTTTACAAACGATTCCTATTATTCTGAATATGATTCATATTCATAAATAGAGTTCACGATTTATTTGTTCGAAGTTCACGAGAAAAATAACATAACATGTGTAATGTTCTTCACGCGGAACAATAAGATTTATCTATTGCTGTACACATATTTCCATTTGCAATATAAAAGAATATGAAACAATTTGTGGACATCGAAAACGACAAACCGTAATGGAATAATTGCGAAAGATTTCAGCGATCAATAGCTAACATTTGCAGGCGTTTCGAGAGTCATGGTGCTTAAGTCGCGCGTAAAATAAATTGCTGATATTGTTGATTGGCATCTAAGGGAAGATAAAGCGGAACCAAGGTGGATTACGTAAACCTGGTCGCGTTCAAACTCCGGGATCGTGAATCCAATCTTGTCTGGAACACCGAAGCGAGCTCGTAGTTATTCTATTTCAGTCTCCAAGGATCGGAACACGAAACGCCGTTCCAACTAATTACGCGCGTAATGAAGAGTATGAATACAAATTAAAGTTGCACGAACGTTTTCCTCGGTATTTCATAAACCGCTATCCTCTTTGCGCGTGTACGCCGCGGAATTATAAAATGCTTTCGGGGAGACTCGGTCGATAATTTTCAGCGGCCGCTGACGCGACTTTCAGAAGCAAAATGTGTCGTCAGAGTTCGATGGAACCCGTTATTTATTATGCTGTCGCTTTGTACCGGGACGAAAGGATTCAGTCAGGTTCGAACAATCGCGCTGCAGTACCCGTCTGACCCATTACTGACTTCTACTACTGCGTTTCACATGATCCTTTCGAAACTGTTTGGGACATACATGTCTCAATTAAATTTAAATGTAGATGCTGTCAATCTAGTAAAATTTCTTTTTCCTTTTTAAAAACATCTTTAGTTATTATATACAGGGTGATCGGCCACCCCTGGGACAAATTGTAACGGGAGATTCTAGAGGCCAAAATAAGACGAAAATCAAGAATATTAATTTCTTGACTGAGGCTTCATTAAAAAGTTATTAAAAAATTAAATTATAAAATATCAAATCATTCTGAAAAAATTATTTTTGGTTATGGGGCTCAATTACAGGCATTTTTGGTGAGTACACATGCCCCCGAAATCCTACCCACTTTTGAGAAAAAAATTCGAGTATGAAATTTTTGGACGAAATTAAAAAATTTCAAATCATACTAAAAAAATTATATTTAGTTACAGGGGTCAATTACAAGCATTTTTGGTAAATAGATATACCCTCGAATTCCTACGCACATTCGAGAAAAAAATTCTTTACCGAAAATATAATGTCTGACCATACCATTGATATGTTTCACTGAAATTTCATGCATATCTTTAAAACGTCATAACTTCTGAACGGATTGAACGATTTTAATGTTTCAAAAAGCAAACTACGCGTATTTTGGTGGGGAATATGTATAAATTGCAAAAATATTCAAGAAGTTGATCCTTGACCCCGGAAAATGAGAAAACCCCATAAAAATGGTCCAATTTTCAAATAGCCATAACTCCTACAGTAATGACAATATTTAATTGAAATTTTGCGGGGAACTAGAGTTTATGGATAGCTACAAAAAAGTATTAAACAACTTTTCTGTACAGCACCAATCAAATTGATTAAAAATAAAAAACGAATTTTTAAGAAGAATCGACAGCCTAAATTTTTCGATAGAATTAACAAATTTCAAAACGTTCTGAAAAAATTATTTTCGGTTGTGAGGGTCAATTACAATAATTTTTGGTGAATAGACCTACCCCCAAAATCTTACCCACTTTCTAGAAAAAAATTCAGCATGACCGGAACTTTAAACATTAGTAACTTTTTAACCAAGCCTCCATCAGCAAATTAGTATTCTTGATTTTCGTCTTATTTTGGTCTCTAGAATCTATTATTAAAATTTTTCACAGGGGTAGCGAACACCCTGTTTAGTATATTACGTGCGTATCGAACCTAAATAAATTTTATCATCGTTTTTATAAGACTAATGAGGCATATATGTCAGTCTATTATTACTTTCTTCTTCTTTCTTAAAAGCATTTTTTTCTGTTACATATAATACATGTGTACCATGCCTGAATAAATTTTGTCATAATGTTTATAAGACTAATAGGACATATATGTCAATATATTAAAATTTCTTTTTCTTATTGAAAGGCATCTGTTTTTTATTATTACATGCAGTACACTACATGTGTATCAAACCTGAATACACATTATTGTAATTTTTATAAGACTAATAGGACATGTATGTCAATATATTAAAATTTCTTTTTCTTATTGAGAGGCATTTTTTTGTATTATTATATGCAGTACATTACATGTATGTCAAACTGAATAAATTTTGTAATAATTTTTATAAGACTAATAGGGCATATATGTCAATCTATTAAAATTTCTTTTCCTTTTTTAAAAGCATCTCTTTTCTGTTACATATAATAAGCTACATATGTAACAAACCTCAATTATCATAATCTTTAGAAGGCTAATGGGATTGTAACATTGCGCTAAGTAAAAGAAACATCAATTTGTTGTTTTATCCTATTGTAATGAATAAATTAATCGCCTGAAGTGTTAGAAATGTACTTCCTTTATTTTCTTTAATAATAATCTGTCTCGAAATGGTTAAGCCTTTCAAATAAAAAATATTAATACTACCTTAAATATAATCTAACTGTGGAAATTATTCTGAATTAAATTATTTAAATTTCATATGGTTAAGCAAAGTTTACTAGAATTTGAATCATATTTGTCTGCATTGATATTTTCTGTATTATTAAATGAATTTATTTGGAAATTCATAGTTTTCGACACAACCACATAATGCAAAAAATTGATTTTTTAAACGTTTGTAATAAGACTACCCCTCAATTTAAACAATATTTGTCTGCATTAATATTTTCTGTATTATTAAATGAATTTATTTGCAGATTCATAATTTTCGACACAACCACATAATGCAAAAAATTGATTTTATTAACGTTTGTAATAAGACTACCCTCAATTTAAAACATATTTGTCTGCATTGATATTTTCTGTATTATTAAATGAATTTATTTGCAAATTCATAGTTTTCGACACAATCACATAATGCAAAAAATTGATTTTTTTAACGTTTATAATAGGACTACCCCTCAATTTAAAACTGTCGCTCATAATTTTCCATAATCCGCGTTCGTTCGATGGAGATGGCGAACGATTTTGCAGAATTCGCGAATCGTGAGCGCGTTCGTTGACCTTTTCCGCGACACGACGATGCTTTTCGAGAATCCTGTGTGGGCAACAGCGTGCTCTTACCGGGCCGGTTGACGAGAAGCGCGTCGTGCCACTGAGTGGCGGCGATAAATATTCATGGTTACCGAGTCACGCTTCACCGGCGCAAACGCTATCTTTTCCCGTGTCTGTGCACTGTATACCGAGTTTACTTACTCGAGGTGGCCAGGAACAGGGACAAGGTGGTTGAATATGTGACGAGGAGCCGACACATTTGCCGGTTATGGTTGTCAAACGGCGGACGACGCTGCTGATGCACCCCCGTGCGCGCGACGCCTTCGCTGATTCTGCAGCTCGCCGTGACAGATGCGACTGGGGCTCGTGCGCGTGATTGCGTGGCATAGTTACGGTACTGAATTATCGAATTTATCGTATACTTTGGCGCTTATGACCAACGTCTCGTTAGAAAATTATCTCGAGGATCGGAGAACATTTTTTCCAGTTCTGTTTTTACTTGCACCATATTAATTGGCCAAACGAATCGGACGCCCTATGAATTATGGATCTCTGAATTCAGTACTCTGCAAACATCGTATTGTAAATTAGAGTAATAGAAAATTCGATCGAAAGTAGGACGTTGGGGTTTTTTTTTTTGTCGGAGGAATTGGGGGAAAGTTCGAAGAAAAACAGGTTAAATGTTAGGCTGGACACACATGTTTCACTGCGGGCATAAAATTGAACAGAGGGGAAAACTGTGTCCCGAGCCTCTCGACTCGTGTTTAAAAATAAGGAAAATAGAGTGGACAAAACAAGCCACGATGTCCCGGGAAAAACTAAAGCTCGGGCCGATGCCAAGAGGACGACTAACTAACACGGTGTCTCTATCGTTATGGCGGAAAGTTCCACTTACGTACACCGAACTGGAATTCGCACGAAATTCGTCCAAACCAGGCTATCCGCTGGAAAATGAAAACGTTCCGGGAAAGTGATAAATCGTAGCGCGTATAAGTGGCGTTAAATCTGCGTTAACCAAAAATCTAGAACTTCTTCTCGTCTCGAGAATCGTAAACCAAATGCGCAAGATCTCTCGAAAATTTTCCGACCCCATCAACGAGAAGATAACAAACTTCAGTGGGAAATTCAAATCAATTTTGACTCATATGTGGACAAATAATATTGAAATACTATCATATATAATACGTTTTAAATTTACAAAAATGGTTGAAGAAATATAATTAAAAGAAAAATATACGTACGAATGAGGGTTTCACGAATATTTTCCTACCCCATCGACTAGAAAATAACGAACTTTAGTGGAAAATTAAAATCGATTTGGACCCGTACGTGGATAAATACTACGAAAATAGTATGAGAAATTGTACATTTCAAATTGACAAAAGTGGTCGAAGAAATTTAATTAAAAGAACAAATTGACACAGAAATATCAGTCGATTGAAAAAATGTAAAATTCAAATATAATTTGAGACTGTGCCTCGGCGTAATGCTTGCACTCCACGTCGGCTCCAGGAGGACTCAGGCGATGCTAATGAATAACGAATAACGAGTCACGAATACAGAGACGCTAAAGGAAGAAAAACCGCCCGTGAAAAATGTGTGAAAGCTACGTGACTTTTCCGTTACGGAATAACGTTCAAGCTAATTATTTTTGCCTCGTCTACCGCGTGGGAAAACTGACAACGCGAGTTAATAAATCTACAAACGTGCAAAAAATTGCAAGAAATTCGCGTGGATGGCAATTTTGTCGATTCTCGGGTAAGATTCTCGTAAAAAGATTACGTTCGACAACCCAGAAGTTGTTTCTCAAGCACGAAAATGCCGCGTGTCTTCCGAAATTCGGTTGCACGCGATCGACGAGCGGTTGAATCGTCTCGATAACGATCGATGAATCAGCGGAACGGATAAAAGAGGTTTCCGGGGGGCTGGCGAATCGGGTCAGGAGAAGAAAGGGGCGCTTGGGTAGAAGGGAAAAGGGCATATTCGATGCGCATTTACAGAGAAACGCGCAAACACTCGCAGCGGCGGAACACCCGTCGGCTTTTATGCGCGCGCGCGATATGGGACGGAGTTCGATTGAATTCCGCGCTCTGGCCCTGTTCCTCGCGCGTTTTAGCCACTATTTATTCTGTTCGAGTACACGGTAATGCGATCGAGGCCTATTACCGACGGGAATTTTCATTTATTTGCAAACTGTCCGACCGAAAAACGGATCGAGAACCATCGTCGTCACGGTCGATTCGCGCTTTTCAGCCCCGCGCTTTGTTCTCGCCTCACGCGCGCGCCCCCAATATCTTTGGACCCGATTATAAATTTTGCGAAAAGTAAACTATAGCAATAATTATTTTACTAACTTTCGTAAATGAAGCGGTAATAAATAATAGTAAGTCCCAGAAAATTTAAGTCTGGCACAGTGATGATTCTTAAAATGAACCTCAGTGATTCGTAAGTTGAACATTCGTATCCTATCTGGGGGATCCTCCTCTGCAACAAGTGAAACGTGAGACATTTGAAACACGATATCGCTGTGTAGAAATATTTGGTGTTGAATTTCACCTCCGCTGTACGAAAGATGAACGTATTAATCGTTCAACGTGGACCCGTTTATAAATTTTGCTAAAAATAGTAAAACTATAGCAATAATTATTTTACTAACTTTCGTGAGGGATTATATTTTCTCTTGTTCAATTTTTATTCTGTTTCTCCTTGCATATTAACTTTCTTTTTGTACTAAAGGGTGAATAAATGAGTAATAATAATAAAACTGGAATCTCTGCAGCAGAAAATTCTATCGTTTCTTGTGTCGATTCGAAGTTCCGTTAAAAAACAAAATCCGAGATGTTAGACTTGCTATTCTGCGTTTTAATCATTTTTCTTCTTCAAAAAGATGTCTAGATATAAAAATAATAACCTGTAGATACATCTCATAGGTTTGCAGTCTACGTCATTTTCTTTTTTATTTTTCGACAGTTTCTAGAATTCTACCGTACTGAAACAATGAACAAATATATCGAGAAATTCTGTGTATAATAAGCATACGATTTCTCCATTCTTCTTGTATCGAAATTCGGTTTATTTCTCCGACTGATTGCGTTAATAACAGTCTCCCTTGGGTGATGAAAAGGTTTGCGGAGCGAATACGTCCGCGTGTGGGATTGCATTATAGGGATTCGTCGAACAAACAGCGTGAGATCGTTGATTCGAGTTAGACCGTTTCATCGGAACATCAATGGGGCGTTAATTCGTCGACTGCTCCGTCGTGTACCGGCGTGATGTCGTTTACGTCGACGTACCGTGACGATTGTGCACGGAACAAGAACACCGCCAGATCGGCCACGCGTTAATCGCTGTCAAATTTCAAAATTTCCCCGGCACGAATCACTGTCCGCCCGTCGACAAGCACTGTTTTCGTTCACAATCGCGACCATATTCTCCCCGGTGACAGTCCTTCGTCAAAGCATCATGCGTAGCGAAATATCATTTTGAATTAAATTTTCGATCGATTACCGTTCCATTATGGAAAATTCCCCGAAACAAAAGCATTGCTGGGGATCACCATCGCGCGTACAAATCGTTCATTCGCGATTTTTTTATTTTGCACGTTCCCTTGGCATCGATATATAGTTAAAAAACAGTAGAACGCTTCGATATTATTTTAGAAATTCGTCTCAACCCAGGGTTTCTATATTTCTATATTTTTGGGGGGGGTCGAAACAAAATAAATGCTTCACAAATTGAAACGATTATGCACTATCAAACTATCCTTTTTATAAGACTAATGAGGCATATATGTCAGTCTATTATTACTTTCTTCTTCTTTCTTAAAAGCATTTTTTTCTGTTACATATAATACATGTGTACCATGCCTGAATAAATTTTGTCATAATGTTTATAAGACTAATAGGACATATATGTCAATATATTAAAATTTCTTTTTCTTATTGAAAGGCATCTTTTTTTTATTATTACATGCAGTACACTACATGTGTATCAAACCTGAATAAATTTTGTCATAATCTTTATAAGACTAATAGGACATATATATCAATCTATTAAAATGTCTTTTACCTATTGAAAGACATCTTTTTTTTGTTATTACATACAGCACACTACATGTGTATCAAACCTAAATAAATTTTGTTATAATTTTGACAAAACTAATAGGACATATATGTCAATCTATTAAAATTTCTTTTTCCCATTTTTCACTATGCACTATCAAACTATCGAGTACTTCTGTTAGTCACGTTATAACGTGAAAATTACTTTTCTGATAAGATCTGAAATGCTCGTGTCACGTTCAGTCGTGGCAAAGTAATATTTTACGATTACCTGTGCGTTGATACGCGGATAACCGTTAAATTGCAGTACTTTCTCATGTACGAATTGGTCTGTTGTTAAGTGCACCAGTGCAACGTGTTGGTCTTACGCGCTATAAATCTTCGAATTAACGTTTACGACGGGCCAAAAGCTCGAACAATGAAATGCTTCGTCACAGAGCGGTAAAGTCGAGCTGTACATACCCCGGTGCGCAGCTAGAACGATCGTAATTCGGCAGTACGAAATCGTAATGCCAGCGAACGTTCGAATTTCGAATACGTATGGACTGGGGCTGGATCGATTCGCGTTATCCGCGCCGCCTATGGCTCATTCTTTTCGGCCTACTAACCTCGCCTCTGCTAATTACCTTCGCAGGTTCTAATCTCTGCGAGCCTCCAATCTGTTCGCCCTATCTTCCAAAAATTTCCAATCTCTCGTTCCACTCGTTTAAATTAAATAATTCACTCATCAGGTATTTAGTTCCTTTTCAATTATTATGCTAGCTCAACCAAATATTTTCCAAGCGTCCCGCATGCTCCATTACACCTATTTTCGAGACTCGACGTTATTAAAGCACCAGAGTCAGCGGGACACGGTCTGTTATCGGACGAGCTCTTCGAAGCCGTAATATACGCAGTGAGATTTTTACGACGACTAGCTCGACCAGGATGAGATGGACGGTGAGATGTTCCGGGAAATTGACGGAATCGTAAATCCTCCCTGCGGATCGTAAAACCGAAATCCCAGCGACAGTCGTTCCGGTCGACGAGGAAAGTGTTGAACGTCGATCATGATCTTGAAGCGAGTCTAATGGATCTCTCGAATCGAAGGAACGACGAAAAAAAACACTTTCGAGAGCGTCGAATCCCCCGCTGGTCATCGATGTAGACCCTTAGGTGCTCTGAGAACGTCTCGTGTCCAGTTTGTTTGGCCATCGAGATCACTCGCGAACGATTTCTTCTCGACTCGACGAAGACAAAACGGCAGCACGCGGACGACAATTTTGTTTACAAACGTATTTTCGACGAAGTTTAATGTTCCTCGTAGCTGGAGGATCCTACGGGAGGAAGGAACGCGTTCGGAGAGTCCCTTTCTTTGCTCCCAGGCAGGAAATTTGATTTTGAAGGTACGGGCCTCGCTGTTTCCCGAGTCACTTGACCAGGCTTTGCTCGACATTTCCGCAAGCTTTGTCGACGTTCCTCCGTGAAACTTTTCCCGTGGGCCCTGGAGACGGCCCCGACTATGTGGACGATGCGTTCCATCTCCTGGAGGAAGTTTCATATCCGATATGGACATGTCTCGCGTTAACGCCTTCTGCTGGCCAGGGGTCTTTGCCTCGCGAAATTTATGTCTTCGCCGTTTCGCGACGCGGTGAAAAAAATGATGGAAAATCCTTCGACGCGCTTTCGAGCTTTGATCGCGAATAGCAAAACCTCTTGGCACGTATTCGATTACATGTAGTCGAATAAAATCTGCAAAATCTTGTATAAATCTAAAGAATTCTCAAACGGGAGGGAAGGAAATTTTTAACGTTATATTTATTGGTACCAGTTTGCAAGATATTGTTATTTGTTTAAATGTTGTTGTCGATTCTTCGATTTGTAATAAATGTTTCGACTGTCTTTGATGGGTCTACTTCGGTATATTTACCGCTAATATTTCTAAAATATTAAAATTCTAGAGTTATTAAACAAGATTTTCGTACGTGTGATATTTGCATTCGAAGAGCGAATTTTATTGTAAAGGTTGTGGAATGACATACTTGTCTCACTTCGAATAACAGAATAAATAAATTCTAAAATATTGGAATTCTAGAATTATTGAACAAGAAGATTTTCTTATGTGTGATATTTGCGTTCGAAGAATGAATTTTATATTCAGGATTGTGGAATGAAATACTTATTTCACTTCGAATAACAGAATAAATAAATTCTAAAATATTGGAATTCTAGAATTATTAAACAAGATGATTTTCTTATGTGTGATAGTTGTATTTGAGGAGTGAATTTTATTTTAAGGGTTGTGGGATGAAATACTTATTTCACTTCGAATAACAGAATAAATAAATTCTAGAATTATTAACACTAAACCTACCGACACTTCGTGTATACCTATTCATACCATGACCGGTCAAATGATTTCTAATCGCCTAATTTTTGCATTATATCGTATAATATACAGTCGTACGATCAGTAGGAATTGCTGAAACTTCTTTAGGTATGTAGCGTCAAAGTAAATGTGAAAATAAACATAGAAGATAGCATAAATTATAGTAGTTGTTATAGTCATCAGATAGAGGATGAAATGCTCTTTAAAATGAGCGTTTGTGCGAGTCGATAGCTTTATTAGTTCCGGAGATATAGCGATTTTAATTTCAAGTCGATGCGGTGGCTAGTTTCTTAGATACGAGGGTCCGAAGCCTTTGTTTACGTTCATTGATTATCAATGAACTCGCGCGCGTGAAAATAGTAAACAGTGCGTAGTAAATTCTTGGAAATACTACGCGGAAGTAGGTCACGACAGTCACGACTCACGTGCGACAAAGAGGTCCAGCGCGGCGCGTCAGACGAAGACAGCGATAGTCAAATTAAGAAAAATACCCCTTTACATAAATTACGATATCTCGAAAACGGTAAGTCCGATCGACAAAAACCAAAAACCGTTTTAAAGGGGAGGCCTTGCCGCTTCTAACAATACCTTAATAATTAATAAAACCCTAGTAGTTTCGGAACTGCACGCGTCTAAAGTTTTAGTATTTTTAATACGCGTTATTAGACTGTCCTAAGACAATGGAAACTGAATACTGGACTATATACAGGGTGTTCGGCCAGTCCTGGGAAAATTTGAATGAAAAAATTCATTGTACGTATGCTATAAGAAAAATCGTGAAGTTAAATGTGCACTAAAATAACATTGTGCGTTAGAAATTCTAAACAAAATTTTAAAAACGGTCATTTGACCGGTTCGTGGTAGGTTTAGTGTTAAGAAAAATTACCATTTACATAAATTGCGATATCTCCAAAACGGGAAGTCCGATCGACATAATTCAAAAGCCATTTTAAAGGGGAGTCTTTGCCACTTCCAACGATGATTCAATTATGCAGAAAGCATGAGTAGTTTCGAAACTGCACCCGTCTAAACTTTAACTATTATAATACGCGTTGTAAGACTGTTCTAAGACAGTGGAAGCTGAAAATTCTCTCCTTTCGTCTTTCCTATACATATATTTCCTATTTACATCGGAAGTTAATCAGAATTTGATACCAAAGACAAGACAAATTAGGTATTTTTCTCAAAAAACAAACAATAAGAATGGTATATTGTAAAATTCATTGTACATATACTATAAAAAAATTTGTGAAGTTAAATGGGCCTAAAATAATATTGTGTGTTAGAAATTCTAAACGAAATTTTAAAAACGGTCATATGACCGGTCGCGGTAGGTTAAGGTTGTGATTCATTAAGGTTATTTTATGAAATGGTGGAATGCATGAATTTTGGTTGGTTGTGTTACAAGGGTGAATTTCAGGGTGGGGCTTGGCTGTTTAAACATTTCAGGAAATGTTGGTCGGTCAACATACCAGTGACGTGCAGCTGTTGAGGAGGTCGAGTTTTATGGGGATGGTTCTGGTCTCGAAAATTCTTAATTGTCGAGCTTAAAAATGCGACAGTTGCTGCGACCCTTCTATCTGTGTTTAGTCTCCACAATTGCAAACAATCGTTCTTTAAAACCCGACAGGTGACAGCATATAATCAGAAAATATTAGGATTGAAACATTACAGGGTGTTCGGCCACTCCTGGGACAAATTTTAATGGGAGATTCTAGAGGCCAAAATAAGACGCCCGATCGTTATAGACAAAAGAGACTACATATTTTTCTCAGAAAATAAACAATAAGAATAGAAGTGAATATTGAAAAATTCATTGTACGTATGCTATAAGAAAAATCGTGAAGCTAAATGTGCGCTAAAATAACATTGTGCGTTAGAAATTCTAAACAAAATTTTAAAAACGGTCATTTGACCGGTTCGTAGTAGGTTTAGTGTTAAACAAGAAGATTTTCTTACGTGTGATATTTGTATTCGAGGAGTGAATTTTATATTAAGGGTTGTAGGGTTAAGGGTTGTACTAAAAAATGTTCGATGTTTATTGGAGTAATAAATATTTGAAGTTCGAAGCGAACGAATTCCTATAAAATGGTCGAATGGTTAAGAGGAGGAAGTTTATCTGATATAAATCTCTGCTCGCGGTTCTCGTGAAACGGGGGGAAAAAATCATTCAACGAACAAAAGAAGAAGGAGAGCTCTGTTTTCAGTAGTATGTATTTAACCGAACCACGAAGGTAGTTGGGTTTTGATCGCCAATGGGGGATGAAGCTAGAGCGCGACGATGGCTGCTGCGGCGCTCTCTAATCGTCCGCAAGCCGCTTAACCCAAACCCCTTCTCTCATCGGCCTCTTTCAGTAACATTACGGCGGCGGTTGGTACACCAGTTTCTCCATCAGACCCTGAACCACCGGCATTACCAGCCGCCTCGATCTTCTCTGCGTTAACCAAAGACCCACACCGACGAATCGCGAAACAAAATCGCGGCTTAATGTCTTCCATCGACTAACTTTCCTACGAGTAATATTTAGAACTTTTCGAGCTAGTAAATACAGGGCATTGGAAAGAAACCCACGTTTCAGAAACAGGTACTATGCGTCAGAACAAATATAAAAAACCAAAGAAGTCAAGCATAAATTTTTAACGTTTCAACCCTTCAAAAGCGCGCTCTTTTTGGTAAACATAGCACAAACAAATATAAATTTATTGGATTCAAGCTTGTTTCGTTTGTGTATATAATTCAAATTATATTACGAATATAGGGAATAAACAAAAATTTAGAATTTAATTTAGTTAAATTATGTATTTGATTGTAAATTTTGTAAGTTAATTTTGAATAATTTTCTCCAATAGGATTTAATATGCATTAAATATCCATCTTATTTACATAGTTCAATTATTATTAAATGAGTTTATAACAATTACTAAATAATAGGAGTGAGTTTATTTTTAATTAAATATTATGCTTGGAAACATTTGATGTTAAGTAAATTTCGACTGATTTTTTTCAACACACAGAATTTAATATCCATTTCATCTGCATAGTCAAATTATTGTTAAATGGTTTTATATTCCTAAATAACAATCGATCAAACCTCTAAGTAAAACATTTTATTATTATTATTAGCAGGAGTCCCTATGCTACTAACTTAAAAAGCTAAATGAAATCGCGCAATTGGGGTCCTTTTTCAGTCCCATGACCGATCTATCGTAGCAATCTCGCGGTCCGTCGGTCTTAACCCGTAGTTCCTGTTGGAAAATTTTTTCCACGAACCGGAAAGTTCCTCCAGGAACGAGTGCGCTCTTCCCCAATTCGTTTCCGGCGCCGGGGAAAGTTCAGCCGCGTGTTTTCGACAGAAGACAAACGGCGACGGTTCTTCCGGGCCGGCACCGCGTCAACGTGCATTTCTAACGGCGCCGTGACATTTAGATGATATTAAAATGAAATTTTTCCCCGACGCTGTCCACCGGGCAGGGGGCGTTTCAGTTTTTGACGCGCAGCCCGACTGGCAGGTTTGCTCGCTGGCCCGAAAGGGGTCGACGCGCTGGGGGGAAAAAAGTGTCGAACCGTGGACGCCGTTAATGGGTTCCGTCGACGTTGAACCCCACGGTACTCTCGTCCCCGACGTCCGAGAGAAATGAACGACGCCGCGTCTGACAGTCGTAGGGACGCGACGCGTCCGCTGCCGATCACCAGTTTCGATATCGACCGTAATAACGCCGCTCGAGATTGAAAACTGAAATATTAATCGCTCCTCTGTTTGTTGCAACAATTTCGAAGGATCGTTGCGTTCGATAACCTAAGCCACCATACTGAAATTGATAGCTATCGGTTCCAGTTATGGGGTGGAATTATTGATTCCATAGGGATTTGAGTCACTCTTAGAAACGGGTATCGGTACTACTGAAAATTGAGAAATCTCTCAAGCGCCAATTTTAGAGACCTTCTATTTCTATCGTTCAACATTCAACCCTAACAATCACATAGAATAGTAAATGAAGCGATAGTAAATAATAGTAAATCCCAGAAAATTTAAATCTAGAACAGTGATGATTCTTAAAATGAACCTCAGTGATTCGTATGTTAAAAATTGGGAAATCTATTTTTCAAACGCCAATTTTAGGGATCTTCTATCTCTATCGTTCATCATTCAACCCTAACAACCACATAGAATAGTAAATAATAGTAAATCCCAGAAAATTTAAGTCCAGTACAGTGATGATTCTTAAAATAAACCTTAGCGATTCGTAAGTTGAACATATTTATCCTATCTGAGGGATCCCCCTCTGCAACAAGTGAAACGTGAGACATTTGAAACACGATATCGCTGTGTAGAAATACTTGGTGTCAAATTTCACCTCCACTGTACGAAAAATGAACGTGTAACCGTTCAACTGGAGCAATGTTCATTTTGAGAATCAGTACTGTACTAGAAATGATCGGTTCTATGCAAATTTCATGATATACATAAACTCGGAAACACGAGAAATTTGATTAAACGTAGAGGAAGAATCTTACTTATTAAGAGCTGAAGTAAAATCTGAAGCAGTGGATCGTTGAATAAAACATTCCACGACTATCGAATGAATGTTTTCGGCATGTTCGATGTCGAGAACACATATTTCTTCCTGGAACTTTCTATCCATTTCTCTGCTTAAACTGCTCGAGCAATATATGTACTTGTATTGTTTCCCGTGACGTAACAGACCGTCGTTTGTTATATTTTTTTATCATTCTTCTTCTTATAAGAGCGAAGAAAAGTAATTCGTTCTGCAACGGACGAGGAATTTATCAAAGATCGAGAGCAACGTCATTTTTCAACGACCTTAGATTTCTCTGATACTCGTTCGATTAATTGATTTTGTCTGAAAAATGCATGTTCCTCGAGCAATTCTTCATTCCTCGGAAGGAAGACTTTATGTCGAATTTGTAACGAATAGAAAACGAACGACGAGATTTCCTCCGAACTCGTTCGAAAGTACGACGTTCGCTTTGCATTTCACCTCGGAAATTGTTATCAATCCGGCAAGAACATCGTGGCCCCCGTGCTTGTGGAAATTTTCTCAAATTCCTGGGAACTTTCGCGAAATATTCAATTCCGAGGCGAAACGACGCGCTAACCTCGAATCCACTTATCGTTTTACGTTTTTCAATAACAGTGGTATTACAAGAAAATAAATTCGACGCAAGTGGGAGCATTTTTTAAAGATACTCGAAAGCCAAAATGTTCTCGAACGATATATAAAATGTCGTTTAATTCCTTAACGGGTGGAAAAATATTCTAAAATTAAAAATTGTCGAAATTTCCTGTCGAGGCTAAAACGCAGACGATGTCGTCCCATCTGACGGTGAAATCTTGGGAAATCGAAATACTCGAGCGTTCCAAGAGAATCTTCGACAGCCGTTTCGCAAAGGAGAATCCGCGTTGGCGTTTTCGCGGCATAATCGTCCTCCACAGTTTCGCGAATCCAATATCGAGAAATTACTTATACCGTCGAGGATCGGGGAGAGGAAAAATCGGGGGCGAACGGCATATAAAACGGAGCCCCCTCCACCTCCCCACGAGACGTTCGGGGCTAAATTATTTGCGGTTCATCGGGACGCCGTGACAGGACAAGGCGGTGTTTTACAAATCCGCCTCGTTACTTACCACAAGCTGTTCGTCTATGCATTATTCATCCCCGTGGCTTCTTTCCGCGCCTCGTACATTTTATTTCGATCGAGCTGCCACTCGCCCCCTCGTTTCAATCGGGTCCGGCCCGGATGGCTCGGTTTCTAATCCGACGGAATGCGCCGCTATTCTATCGCCGGACCACATTTTATCCTCCCTGTCGGAAGGAGGTGGATACGCGTCATTGATTTCGTAACAAGATAGAGGGTGTCCACTATTCCAGCCGTCGTTTGTTCAACCCCTTTGAGGATAAGGGTATAATTTCTCTTCGAGGAATTGGATCTTCGGTAACAATGGGGCAGACATTGTCCCGCTGATGTCCTCGATAGCACTCGTACCCGACTAATCGCTTTTCGGTAAGTGGGCTTGGAGTATTATAATTGTATTACTCTCGATGGCAACTTGAAAATTGTGCTGTGGATATTTTTTGAAACGCGAAAATTCTTACGATATAGATTACGTACTGAATTGTATTTAATTTTCACGATATTTAGGAATATTGTTTCTGTGAGAAAGTAGTGTTCAGAAGGATTTGTATGACTGAGAATTTTAGGGGGAAGATCGTGACGTTTGTTCCTTATTTATTTGTGTGTAACTGGTATAATTTTCAGTACAGTAAAAAATCTTAGAAATACTGAATTTAGTATGGAACAATTTTTGTTTGACTCCTTCGAGGGGTGAATTTGGGATTTTATAGAAATGTTTGTAACAAATTATATATTTTACTGAACTTTGTTTGTTCAATGATTGTGGATAATTTTTAGAGTAACTGCGAATTTAATGTAGAGGCTATTTTGTTTTATTTTCATTAATCTGCATGGTTATTATTATCAACATTTCTGTAACAAAATACCGTATATTCGCCCTAATGAACCAGTTTATTCAACTCCTTTGAGGATAAGGGGTTAGTTTCTCGTCGAGGGTTTGAATTTCCCGTAACAATGGAATTCACACGATTCACCAGTATATTCAATTTACTTGATGCTTGTAATTACGTTGTATTTTCAACATGTGTTCTCAGTTAGCAGCATTAAATTTCAAGGTATTTCGCTCAAATGTGTCCCTTTAGGTTTAGTAAATCTTCGTCATGAAGTACAATTGGTGATCAAATTGTTAGTGACACTTCCCAGATGTTCATTGTGAATAATTTGAATTTTACATATTAAAATAATGAACACATAAAGTATTATAGATTTGTATAAAATAAATATTGTTGTGTAATACATATAGAAGAAAACAGATAGCAAATAGGGTCAGTTGCTCTAATATGATGGAATACTTTTTTTTATACACATGTTTCACTTACTTGCAGAATTTTTATAAAAACTTAAATATTATGAATTTATAGGATACGTTATGCTCTTTTGACTGGTAACAGTCAAAGTTAAAATATAATAACGGTTTAGGCAATGTTTACTTTTTTACTGAGGTCCTCAACTTCCATATTAGGCTCATAGTGCTTGTAATATTAGACCAACCGGCCCTGTTTTTAAAAATTGTTTAATTTTAACCCAATGCATCTTTAATACCTAACAATTGGACCACCCACTGCAAATAATCGTTCAGCCTCTTCCAAGATAAGAGGGCCATTTTTCCTCGTGGAATTTGATTTCCCCCAACAATAGAGCTCCCATAATTCCGCCATGTAATCGATAAAACTATAAAGTAATTTTACGTTTACATAATATCCAATAACAGTACACCACGCCCAGTTCTCTAATCAGAATTTAATTACCAACGTAAAGTTTCAAAGACTTTCGAAACGAGATTATCTCTCGAGCAGCGAAAATTAGTTAAAGAAAAAAAAGAAACAAAAACTCGGGAAAACTGTAATCCGAACGAACTACTCATGTAATCTGCTTACTAATTGCCGCGAAAGCGACACGCAGATTCTATCAAAGTGCAAGAAGCGTCGACGTACGCCGCGTCGGAATAAGAAAATTTCATCAAAGAGTAATGTCCCGTGTAAATTTGCTAAACGCAACCCTCAAATTCGTTAAATGTGCAAATTTGCGTTGCTCTGCCCGGCGTTATCTCGAGTCCGTTTTCTTGCGACGGCAGTTCACCCCGCAAGTACACCCCCGACTATCGTCAACCGTTCACGCAAAACACACCGGGGTTCCCAAGCAAAGAGTAAAAACGGTGTCTCCGTGTTCCCAGGGAGACGCAACTCGGTGCTCGAAACGGTCGCCTAATTTCCCTCGGACCAATCCTGCGGCGCGCAAATATTTCAAGCAACCCCTCTGTCGCTGTCGGTGGCGAACGAAAATTACCCTGGCCGTTCGACGGTGGCTCGAGACGACGTTTCATTTCGTGGCGCTAATTAGAGGCGCGCGCGTTTAAAATGCTCTTTGCCGGTTAATCGCGGCACGTGCCCGAGCATTTTTCCGCTCGACGGTCCGTGGCAAATCCGAAATCCGGCCACGTGTCGCGCGTCACCGACCAAAACCCCTGACGCGATCCCTTAACTCTCGTGTGTACAGCATTCGTTAATGGGTGATCGATAATCAACGCGAGTGCACGGGAATCTGCGTGTGCAACTGCGGCCGGACCGATCACGCCGAAAAAACACGGTTAATCGCGAGTGCAAACGGGGGCACCACGAGGGACGACAATGTGGCCAGGCGCCGCGACGTCCGACGGCAGGGGCGCGTGCAACGACGACGGAAGTGCGCGCGAGTGTCCGGCGAACGTCGAAGCGTCGATGGTGAACAGGTAAATCGGGAGGAACTAGAACCGCGACTCGAAACGCAGGTGGTTCCCTGGGGTGATGAGGGAGCTCCCGGGTACGTAATTACGGTGGATTATCGTGAAAGTGTACGCAAGGGGGGCACCTGGCCCGGGGGGCGTGCCACCCTACAGGGGAATCCCTCTCGGGGGGTACGTGCCCGATGGAGACCGGACGACGCACGGTACATCTACATTTCCTACATGCTGCTGGCGGAACTTCACCTCTTCGAACAGGTAATCACAGTAGGCGTAACGTTGGGGGAAGGTGAACGGGTGAAAATAACGAAGCAAAGGTAATTGTTTACGATCTACAGCGATGATTCGTAAAATGAACCCTTGGTGTGCTGAATGATTCGTAAGTTGAACGTTTCTGTTCCTCTCTATTGGGAGGATATCTCTTGGAGACAGCGAAACGTGAGATATTTAAAAAACGATATGTGCTGGGGTGTTCATCTTAAGAATCATTGGTGTATTACAGTTCGAGGGTTATGATAAAATGAGTTTCTAATGGAATGTCTATTAAAATTTTTGCAAGAGATTGGTGACAATCATTATTACTTAAAAATTTAAGTCTAGTACGGTAATGTTTCTTACAATGACCTCAGACGTGTTGGGTGATTCATAAGTTGAAACGTTTCCGTTTCTCTCAATTGGGAGGATATCTCTTGGAGACAGCGAAACGTGAGATATTTAAAAAAACGATATGAGCTGGGGTGTTCATCTTAAGAATCATTGGTGTATTACAGTTCAAGAGCTATAATAAAATGAGTTTCTAATGGAATGTCTATTAAAATTTTTGCAAGAGATTGGTGACAATCATTATTAATTATAAATTAAGTCTACTACGGCAATGATTCGTAAAATGAACCCTTGGCGTGCTGAATGATTCGTAAGTTGAACGTTTCTGTTCCACTCTATTGGGAGGATATCTCTTGGAGACAGTGAAACGTGAAACGACATTTAAAAATTGATATGAGCTGGGGTGTTCATCTTAAGAATCATTGGTATATTGCAGTTCAAGGGTTATAATAAAGTTTCTAATAAAACATCTATTCAAATTTTTACAAGAGATTAGTGACGATCATTATTATTTAAAAATTTGAGTCTACTACGGCAATGATTCTTAAAATGTATCTCAGACGTGTTGAATGATTCGTAAATTGAACATTTTTATTCCTCTCAATTGGGAGTATATCTCTTGGAGACAGTGAAACGTGAGACGACATTTAAAAAACGATATGAGCTGGGGTGTTCATCTTAAGAATCATTCGTATATTACAGTTCAAGGGTTATAATAAAGTTTCTAATGAAACGCCTATTACAATTTTTACAAGAGATTAGTGACGATCATTATTACTTAAAAATTTGAGTCTACTACGGCAATGATTCTTAAAATGACCTCAGACATGTTGAATGATTCGTAAGTTGAACGTTTTTATTCCTCTTAATCGGGGGATATCTTTTGGAGATACTGAAACGCGATCCAACATTTATAAAATGATATCGCTTTGTATAATGCTAGCCTCAAAGCGTTGTTCATTCTAAGAATCATTACTGTATTAAACGTACATCGAGGTTTTTAAAGCCCAGGGTTGGGAACAACTAGAGAAGTACACTTGATAAGAAAAGTGAGGGTGGGATTTGGAGCTTTATTTTTAAGAATAAAAAACTATCGATAGACTTCTCTATTATTTTCAATTCACTTTTTAACGATTTTGTATAATTTAGCCATTTTAAAGAAGAATTCATCGCTTATAGTTTCCTAACATGAATATCGAAGGAAATATTTATCTACAAATTCTTTTTCGTAAGTTGATTAAGTTATAAATACACTGATTTTTATTTTGAAACATGAACTTTTCACGTCTTCCTGTCAAATTATCGACACACTGAAATACGATAAAATTAAGGTTTCACATATAATTAAATTAATTTAAAAAACGCTTGCAAATCAATAATATCTTTCTGAGTGAATATTAATGTAACATTTAATATATTCCCCTAGCGTTCTCCTTAATCCATGCTGAAATTCCATCGTTAAATATGTACATATAATAGTGAAATAAAACGTGTATAAAATAAGGAATTCAGAATTTATAATTATCGACAAATTAATATTAAATTAAATTAAATACTGCTTTATTATTTACCTTTCCATATTGGAAAAGGCAAGTTTAATTTCGTTTCCAGAATGTATTACAGACTATTAAAAACCGAACAATGAATTTACATATTCGTAGAGAATTGTTTACGCCAACTGGACAAATTTAGCCACGTAATTGAAGGATCTAGTATTTTATTTCGCCATACGTCCACGCAGACGAATACCTTCGCGTCGATACGTACCTTCGGACGAGTAATTGCCGAGGCAATTAAGGGAGAAACATTTCCCCGATGCGTCTCGTTTACAAGCGCGGGGAAAAAACCTGTTCAGCGGATTTTTAAAAACCCGCATATTCAGTTATTTACGCGAAACATCCTGTCAGTAATTAAACGAAATAACTACGAATCGTTGAAAAATTGGAACACGAAATTCAAACAGATAAACGAGCAACTCTGGCGGCGAGTTACGATTCGACACTGATATCAGCCATTTATTATAAATTCTTATCTTTTATTTTAAGTTACATAGAGTTTTACTCTACTCAAAAATATTAAAAACTCTAAATGGCTGTATGCCTTCGATGATCGTTGATTGGTAATTTTATCAGGCATTTGATATGCAATATGCAATACGTAGAGAAATATATGTTTTTAATGACAAATAGATTGTCATCGCTGCTGCCTTTAGAACAGGAAAAGAAATGTACAACTCGTTATGTTGTTTTGATTACTTCGAATAACTAGGTGTTGTGCAAAAGAGTAGGTAAAAAATTTACACCTTCGTTAACGTGAAATGGTTTTCGTACTATATATGCAAAAATAGTAACGAATATTAAATATATATGTTAATGAAATGAAAGTTGCATAAAGAATGAAATGAAAAGACTTCCTATTCGACGTTGCACCGACAATGAAGTCGGGCGTGCAAATGTTCAACGATTGCATTGCAGATACGCACATTTATTTTCAGATTTCAAATTACGTACAACGAATTAATGTAATATACTTTAATCTAGACATTTTGGATAAATAAAGTATGTGTATGTTAAAATGAAACAAAATTTTTTAAATTTGTTGCGCACAATTTTCACAGTAGTATAGTCAATGAAATCATTTGTCATAAATTTACTAAAATAACGAAACTAAAATCATTAAATTTACATACGTTCACACCTGCCTAATGTCGTTTGCGTTTAGCTTGTCGCTTAATAAGCAACAATATTCTAACATTACACATTAGATAAAAGACTATCGTTTTGAAATGTAAAAATCTGCACAAATGCCACTCTTCGAATCTAACAAAATTTCCGTGTTTCAGTCCCCGTATCAGGAAAACTAAAGCCAATATTTTAACTTCCATTTTCATAATTAGAACCATAGGGACTTAAATTGACTAATTACACGAAGAACGCATATTTGTAATCGACCAGTGTGTAATTGCTCGCAGAAACTCTCAGTTTGTTTTCGACGGATTAGTTTGATAACGAACGTCTTAGATATTCATAGATCTTGGTTGGTCTCTCCAGACGCTTTTCAAAATGGAATCTCGAAAGCGCCAAAAATAGTCGAACATTACTTCTAGGGATTCGCGCGAATAACGTACTCGGGACGTGACAAACTGTTAAGGAGCCCGTCGTTTCGAGTGAATCCCTTTCGGCTCGTATCTTCCATAGATCACGTAAATTCGCTGGCTTTGTCCCATCGGGAACGAGTCTGAGGGAAGCGCAGCGGAGCGGAATCGTCGTGAAATCTCAGTATACCGACGGGTAATCGGCAATTCCTCATTAGAAATCCTCGACGGTATGCACGTCACCGGCTGCGCGGCCGCGTAAGTGTCAGACATTGATTAAGCTCGGCACACCGCCGATTAAATACGTCACGTGGAACAGCGAACCGTTCGAAAGACGAAGCCCCTTGAATTATGCCTACCATTCCATCGCAAGATCGTTCCTTCGTGTACCCTAAAATTTCCGCGTTACGTGTGAAATCGATCAGTCTACCGAACTTGAGTCGGAAGAAACCCTTCGCGATCGCCTGAGCAACATTCTTCATTTTTATATTCGATTTCTGGGCTTGGAAAATTAAAATGTAAATTAGTAGTGTTCCGTATTCCCTACAAACTGTTTGTCTTTCTACTGAAGTTTGTTTCATCACTAGAGGTCCTTAAAATTATATTATTTATTTTGCATACTGCGTATGTCATATATGTTCATTGCATTACTTTTCATAAAATTAATGCTTATGTGGGCTTCCAAACATCCATTTCAGTCTACCTATTCGACGTTTGTATACGACAGTCATTCGTTTTTTACTCTATGCTGTTAAGTGATTTTCGTATGCTGGTTGAGGGAGTTCTCGTGCTTTTCTTATTTCTTGCATACAAATTCAATACAAAAACCCAAGTTTTACTAGGCTAAGATCTCTTATTTTTTGAAAGAAGAAGAAGAATCTGTTACGACGCAGGATGATGATCTATCAGTTGCTCAACAAATTAATGTGCGAAGTGTTGCTGTGTTTTAGGATGTGATTTGAAGGATGATGATTTGTTGACACAGTTTCAAAGTTCTTTAACACTATTTAAACTTCAAAGAAAATAATAAACTAATTGCACAAAGGTTGGATTCGCTGATGGTTTTTACTCTATGCTGTTAAGTAATTTTCGTGTGCTGGTTGAGTGAGTTCTGTTTGATGAATGGTGAAATGTATGAATTCTGGTTGGTCGATTGTGTTACGAGGGTGGATCTGAGATGGTGATGAGGTGGGGCTGGGTTGTTTAAACATTTCAGGAAATGTTGATCAATCAAAATCACAGGTAATGATTAGTGTTTTATGGAGACGCTGCGACTCTTCTATGGCTACCTGTGTTGGGTCTCAACAACGAGTAAAAATTAATTGCGATTACAGAAGATTACGTTACGAAATCTTGAAAAATAAATTGATTATAATTTTTGTATAAATAAATAAATGAGGCTATTATAAAGGTATCGTGCAAAACGAGGTTGAAAACAATACTTTTGCCTATTCTGTCTTTGCCAATCTCGCGGATACGGCCCTGTTTACGGGAACGAAATTTTATCAAGCGTGGATTGAAATATTCGAATCGGATGCGTCGTTAGCGAGATTTGCAACCGCATCGACGGACAATGGGTACGTCGCGCGTTGGCCGCTAAGAGTTCTAATTAACCAACAATGTCGGCCATCCGTCGCGTTTCGGTGCAGCACAGCTCGTTAGGTGCACGCGATGATAAATGAAACGCGACGGTATCATTCGCGGAGCAGCTCACAACCGCGTTTTCCTTTGCCAATTACGTATACCGTGTGTTCGTAATATTATCGGGAACCATACCGTCGGGCAATAAAGCAGTCTCCACCGAGAGACGTAATATTACGTCCTTAGCGCGACGAGGCAAAGCAAGGCGACGAGACACGTAATATTCCTCTTGCCGCGGGGCGAAGCTGAACTTCGATTCGAGCGTAAGGATCCCCGCGGCTTTAATTGCATCGGAACGCGCCACAAACACCCATGGAATTGATTTAATTACCGTTGTTTGCGCGATCCCGACCAACGGATAATTGAAAACCTCACGTTTTGACGGCGTTCGCGTTTTTCCTGTCTGCAACGGATTTCGGATTTCTTGTTGTTCGTGAACTATTTTCTCAAACGTTCGATCCAGTGTGGAAAAGTTCTGTGAATTTTGCTTCATATTATCGATATTAACACTAAACCTACAGTGACCATCCTATATCGTATCGTAGAATAAAACTAATGTTTTTAATGAAAAAAAATCCTATTATTGGATTTTTTCCTAAGATTTATTGTCACACCACAGGTTTGTTGCAAAAATTAAACGAGTGTTTGCAATAACAAGAACTTGTAATTTTATTTTAACAACACAAACACTTTTAAGTTTTAGAACGGTCTCTTTATTATGCCTGTACCACGACCGGTCAAATGACGACTTTTCTTATAGCAAATGAATTTTCTCAATATTCGCTTCTAGTCTTATTGTATGTATTCTGAAGATTCTCTCTTTTCGTCTTTTTTGATTTCAAACAATTATAAACCACATAATTTAAAATTCGTCTTAATAATTATTCTCGGTAACTTAAAATTCATGAATTCTATTTTGTACTTCCTTTGACATTTCAGCTTGAGAATTAATTATATCAGTTCCAAAGTGAAAAGTCATGCAACCCCATATGCGGAGAAACTCGTATTTGAAATTATTTTTGCTAAAATTAAATAAATTACAGTCTCGAAACAATTTTTTCTAGGGTATTTTAATATATATTCAGCGCGACGCGAGGGAGACCTGGAACGAAATGATCTCGCGATTCCGAGGGCGATGGAAATCTATCGACGTAGGAAAAAAACATATAAAAATAAAAAAGACCTGTAAAGTACTACGCCGTTGGAGCCACACCGTCGATAACTCGCATTTGCGTAATTGCGCCACGAGCGACCGCGATAAGAAGAACGGGAGCATCGACGAACGACGAAAAACGCTTTACGTTTTACACTTTTTCCGGGCCATCTAGCCGTCGAATTTTCTCTAAACGCTTCCTTCCCTTCGTCGTTCCTGTTCCAGCCACTGGGTCACTTCGTAGGTACTCATTAACCCCGGAAAATCTAATCTGCATCGAAAGTGCGCTTTTAAGACGACGAGTCGCTGCCGCGGTCCTCTTTGGGAACCGATCGGTATCGCGCGATCGGATGCCCGATTGGCAGACGAGAGATTATTTTTCCCGGGAATTTTTTCCCCCTGGCAAAATTAAAAGACGCCGATAAAAGGAAGCGGAATGGAATTTCGAGATCGCAATACAGTTTTTAAAGTCATTCTATTAACCGTTCCAGCGTTTTTCGATCGGTAAATTGAATCGTTTCTCGTTAATAAAGATATCGTGCCTCTCGTCGAGAAGGTATCACTTACTTTTAATTAAATTAGTTTATCAACTGACATCTATTCGGGTAACTTTCCATTCAATATTCGCTCGATTCATAATCAAACTGTATAATAGTGTAAACAGTTGGTTTTTCATTCGTTTCATAAAAGTTTATGAATTCTTATATACCCAAGTTGTACACACATACTTCTGTTTTTAAATACAATATTATATAAATTTGTACAGATATTTTAGTAAAATTTGAAATCAGATTTGTTTAAAACAGACACAACTTGACTAATCCCTAAAATGATCTTAGAATTCTGTATTTTGTTACACATTTTTCAACCCAAGCACTTCACCATGAAATAAATCATATTTAAAACGAACGAAACTCAGATTCTCTGTATACTGTCACGATTTCTTGAGACTTCTCCGTAGTCTTCAGTCGCGGTGCAATCAAAAAGGGTACGTCAACTCGTTCGACGATAAATCTGACGTCGATCATCAAACTTCATCGTCCACGACACAGATATCCGCCGTTCCAATTAAACGTCACCGATTCGCACTTTCGACGAGCACTCCGACGAAAAGCATTTTGATGGATGCACCGGCGCTTTCGAAGCAAGTTTCTTGCATCGTTGCGCGCCGCAATATTTTCCCTCTATTTTCGCTTGTTTTTTTTCCTCCCCATCAAACGTACAGGATGTACCATAAAATACAGACGCTACTTGGGAGATTTCCACCGCGTTTTGTGAAACTCAAAAAAATAGAAAAACGTGAAATACGAGCACCTCCAACCTTCCTGCGCAGTGGTCGAATTTTTCTGGTTAATGAAAATGTGCGAAGGATCAATTTTGCGACGAATATTTCTTAATTCACTTGCGCCCGGCCTCGATTTATTTTCATTGACGGTCGACGGCGCACCCGGGGACGCCAAATTCGCCGCGGCGCTGTACATGGAAACCAGGCATAAATCACTTTTGGCCCGAGCGTTCGCTGCAATTCACGTCGTCGCGATGACGAAACACCGTGAATGTTCTCTCGCCTGCGCTAGAATACTTTCTGCGTATTTCTACGGAGAAATTTCCCGGAAAAACGTTGCACAAATTCTTGAAATTCTCGATGGAAAATATTCTGAGAAGGGAGAGGATATTCTATCGATGTCGTCGCGTTCCGGTGATCTAGGAACCTTTTTAAATACCTTATCCATTTTCAAAACAATAATATGCGAAACTAGATATAATTTAAAGAAAGAATTTATTATCTATTCTTACGGAATAAGGCTTAAAAAAATGTATAATATAAATGTCAATGAAAATTGCGTGGTTGCTCTGGTTACTCTAATTTTCGAATACTTTTTTTTCTGGAAACTAATATTCTAAATAAATGTTTTCTGATTTCTGAAAAACGCAAAATGGATCGTCGTAAAGCGGAGGACGATATTTGCTTTCTCATTCACCAGAACGACTTCGTTTTCTGTTGCAGGACCTCCAATCGGAGATAGAAACACACCGAGACGTGTACGCGTCCCTAAATGGCACGGGACGAAAATTGTTGAGCTCTTTGGCCAGCCAAGATGACGCCGTTATGCTGCAACGTCGGCTGGACGAGATGAACCAAAGATGGCATCACTTGAAAGCGAAGAGTATGGCTATACGGTGAGTGACGACCACCTTTCTTTGCGGTTCTCCCTTCTTCGCTCGCGTCGGTTCTTTTTCTCCTTTTCTTTTAACCAATTAGCGTTCGTGGTGAGAACGATGACAAGTGGAACACCGAAGTTTTCAGCTCCCGTGAACGGTAACAGGTGTGCCGTTCCGAGACAGACGTTCTATTTTGCGTGCGCGAGAGAACGTGGTCAGCGAAAAGTGGCTCAGAATTCAGGACCCAAGAGAATAGGAGTGGTCGAATGAATTACGTGGGATAAGTCGGGGTTGGGTTTCGAGCGAACCTTGAATAGAGGACGTGGAAAGGGTTTTACAATCAAAGGAAAATGGAAAAATTAAATAACAAAGTGAAGTTGATTTTAAAATGTTGCCTTCACAGAATACTCAAGACACTAACTTGAAAATAAACGAAAGGTTTAAAATGATACTTGATCGGTTACTAAATTTTTGGAGGAATGTATTGGTAGCAAGAAATATTTGATCCATATCTTTTAACATTGACTCATCCAAGACAAGAACGAGAAGAAACACGAAGTGACTGCTGAATCACTCTAGAGTTAGAGTAGTATTTCTCAACAACTGTTGATGTTGAAAAATGACTACTCTGGAGACTAGAGTTGACAAGAATAAAAAGAAAATACAAGGAAACTACTGAAGCAACTCAGTATTTTTCAACACGAATAATTGTTGAAAAACAGTGCTCCAGACTCCAGAGTTGCTTCATCAGTCTCCCTGTAATTTCTTTTCGTTCGATAGATTTTCCCAGTGATAGAAATTGCCAACCGGAATGCACTTCGTACGCAAGAGCGATTTTGAGATAAAAACTCGGCGCGGTAACATTTTTTTTTTTCACTCGGCGGCCGTTTATTTCTGAAAACCTGATTTCGGATTCCATTTCACGTGTCCGGATCGATTTATTAATCCGTTGCATATTTGAAAAACACATTAAGCTTGTGTCAGTCGGGTTCGCGCCGAAGGATGGTCGATTTACGAAAATCGTGGAAAAATGTCACAGCGTTACGAGCTTTCGCACGGGGGAGTAGTAACTTTTAACGCGGGAGGAATTCCAAATGACACTTGTATGCAGCGTTTTACTCGCGGCGGAAAAAAAATAAAGATAACGCTAACTGCTTCTCCAATAGCAATAAAATCCTCGCTCATATTAATATTCTTTGAAATACAGAGTGCCTTTTATAAAATTATTTTTCTATATCAGTTATTTATTCATTTAATTTCTAATTGTTAGGTAAATTCACGTACACCGTGGCTTTACAAATACAAAGAGCCGAAAACGCGTAATGAACGAGGATGCACATTGTGAAATAAGATACCACGGATTGAATGTATTTTTTAAGCACGCTTTAAAACTGCAAACTAGGGAAGATAGGATGAAAAGAGTCTCGAAAGAGGATTCGCGAGTCTGCGGGAACAACGAACCGAGAATTATTCTCGTAACAACATTGGCAGACCAATGGCTTTTGTCACGCGAACAATTCCAAAGATTTGCAAGCTGGGCGGTGGGGCTGTGGGTGTGCACACGCAGTAGGTTAACTATGAACCCAGAAATTCTCAGCGCGCCATTCTCCTTTGATAGCGTAGCAGTTATGCGCCGCGGTAATACCCTTCGTAAGCAGAAATTGTTACTGCGAAAATAGGGAGTTCTGAAAGAGAAACGCGAAACCTTTGACTGGCGGTGGGTGGGCTCTATATCTTTCTATCGGTGGTTCGTGATAAAACCTCGTGGGATTTCTCATGAAACTTTGACTCGGAATTGATGAAGCAGCTTTGGCTGCTGCGCATTGGGAATCCCCACTGTGATCGCATGCAGCTGGGTTGCCGGATTATCGGTGCACATGTTTGATCCTGATATTTCAAAATTCTATCAACATTATCGGGTCGATGGTTACTTTTAGTTCTGTCTTTTAATGGATTAACGTTTGCGCTCGAATAGTTATTTAAATATTCACTAATATTGATGACGTCTAGTTTAGTTTCAACACCTTCCTGCTACTCAAGACCTGAGTTGATATTAAAGACTCGGTTAGAGTCATCTAATTCAACGCTGGTGACTCTAAACTCTTGTAACTCGATACTGGTAACTCTCAACACTTGTAATTCGACACCGATGTGTCGTCTTTAATATGATTCAAGACAGGAAACTCTTGGAATTATTTGCGTAATCTAATACCACCAACTTTCAACTCTTGTAATCCAATTCTGGCGACTCTAAGCTCTTATACCACGTCACCAACGTCTTTCAAAACGCTCGATCCAGCATCGACAGCGAATAATTGATCATTGTAATTAGTACGAACGGCCAAACGAAATTTAAAACGTGTTGTATGCTCTGGCTAACGTTTGATCGTTAAAAAATGTACCAGAACGCGAACTTAATTTGAAAATTTGTCGATGAAATTTTCCCAACGGGCACCTTAACTAACCCGAGTTTCGTGATTCTTATTTTGTCCAGTGTTCGCCGGTGAAAAACGATAACCGAGAGCGTTGCTCAGTTTTCGAAATTCGCGGATGAAAAATTACCAAGCTGCTCTTTCAGCGTTAGCGTTGAAAAACTCCATTCATCTTTCAATTCTCGAAGGAAGATGAAAAGGGAGCATTGCTAGTTCTTTGAAATTCCTGGATGAAAAATTACCACGGTGACCTGAAACACAGAGAGAAAAAAGGCGACAGCGAGGGAGTAAGAGAGAGTTCTAAAGTCAATGTTCATTTATTCCTCTCGTTTCGCTTAATCGATTCCCCATTTACCCTTTATATAAAAGCCGCTGAAAAAAACGCGCGGGAGCGAGCGAAGCCGAGTCGCGCGATCGATTTACATCGAGGGCAGTTTATAATAAATTCTTTCTGGATTCTTTCGCCGGAAGTTCGCGAGTCTACGGAAATAACTTTGTCTTAATCGTTTTCCATTCGTTTTTCGTTTCGCCATTTTGGACGCGAAATTTTTTGCGGTACCTTGTCGCGTGATAGACGTCGCGACTCATTTTTTAGTTGAAAATTAGTTTCAGAGGCACCGGTGGTCAAAGTAAGCAAAATTCACTACGCTTTTTACGATTTTTGCAATTTCGTACCCAGTAGTTTTACTGGCTCTCGACCACCGAATTCGAAGACAAATTTTCAAAACTCAGAATTGGTAAATCAATATGGTGGGCTATGTATTTAAAAAAATGACCGAGATATATTTGTCAGAGCTTATAGTTTCCTCTGGATTATAACAAATTATTATTATTCATTTATTAACGGGAATAAACCCTTTAGTACAAAAGATGTAATATGTAAGGAACTACAAATGTGGATTCAAACATTATCGCTTATAAAATTTTAACAAAATAAATTAATTTACAATACGTTGCAAGGATAATTTGCAAGAAAGTATATAGCATTATTCCTAATGCCTTTAATTTGAACATTAAGATTGAATGATTAATAGAATCAAAGGTCTTAAAAAAGTCAGTGTGAACAGTATCAACGTGCATGCCTTTATCCATACAGTTGGTCAAGTAATGATGATACTCCACAAGGTTAGTCACAGTCCATTTGCCAATAACGAAACGAAATTAACTTTTCCATAATCTTAGGACGTGACATTTTGAGTGTCCAAAGTTTGAAATTGACGTTGAGTTAGTAGATTTAGGAATTAAGATTAATATTAAATATTAACCATAAGACTTTAGACATAATAAAATTACGTGATTTAAAAAACATGTTAGGAATATCGTCATATCCTGGACCACAATTATTGAAATTGAAATGAACATATAAATATAGAATAGTTGAATATTCAAATTTCGTAGAGATGAAAAGGCGCGTTATTACAAAAGCGTAACATATTCGAATAGTCTGGTGAAGATGATCGAAGAATAGCAACTCGATGCTAGCTGAAATCCGAGTCGGTCGATCGATTTGCATCGAGAGCAGTTTATAGCAAATCCTGGCTGGATTCTCTCGCGGAAAGTTTGCAAATCCGCGGGAACAACTTCGTTTGAAAGCGCGCGAAGAAATCTTTGCCTCGAGCAGCCCGGTCCGGGTTTCTGTATGCCCGCGGATTACCCCGCGGCCATATTGAAATTTTTATCCGTGGAAATTGCGAGTTCTTGTTTCTGTCGCGTACGCACGAGTCGCTCATGGGTCTTATCGGTGTTCCTTTTTGTCGGACGGGGAATAAAAAGGTCCTCGCGGCGGGTCGGAACAGCGGCTCGATTACGCGGCGGGCTCTTATATTTTCGGAAAGGACTCCGACGGAAATCCTGACGACGCTTCCTGCGACCGCCGCGTAATCGGATTCTCCTGCGGGAACTTTATAGCAACGTTAATTCCAGACTTCGACCGGAGGTAAACTTCAGTCGGCGGCGAACTATGCGGATCCGCAGCGGACGAAACTCTCGCGGAAATTTTGCAAGCGGAAGTTAAACGCTTTGACGGTGACCAAACCTGACGGGAAATTTCGATGCAGAGGGAGACGAAGCGATGCTGCGTGCATCTATCAGCGATGGGCAAATTGTATTAGGGCGTCCCGGAAAATATTGCACGCTTTAATCGCTTCCTGTTCCTTTTTAAACCGACCATCGACCGCGACAGGTTTTAATAACGCTTGAGATATTTTATTTTAGATTTTATGCTAGTTTGTGCGCGAACTATTGTAGCATAGTATTTAATAAGAAGCGTGCAAGACCTTCACTGATTTTGTTGAAACCTTGAGTTTATGAAAATGTAGTATTATAGAACAGTAAATATATTGAGAATCATTCCAAAAGTTTTACTGTATATGTCTAATATGTAAAATCAAGTCTAATTATTATTGATAGATGAAGATGAAAAGGAAACGTATACGTATATCTTTTATGAATATTTTGGAAACGATTACTATTTTGACAGTTCACACAAGGAAAATGAAAACAATCATCGTAAGGATCTAGAAAAATGACAGTATTTACTGAATATTTCCTCAAAATATAATTATCAGTGAAACGAGTCAACCATTAGTCGGACATTGCAGGTTTCCTAACAAAGATTCGTTTCTCTACTTTGAAATATTAGTAAAATTTTGACGTTGAATATTTATTTTGGAAACAATTACCAGTTTGACAGATCAATAATTGTAACGATCTAGAAAAGTAACAAAATTTACTGAATATTTCCTCAAAGTGCAGTTATCAGTGAAACGAGTCAACCATTAGTCGGACATTTCAGGTTTCCTAACAAAGATTCGTTTCTCTACTTTGAAATATTAATAAAATTTTGACATTGAATATTTATTTTGGAAACAATTACCAGTTTGACAGATCAATAATTGTAACGATCTAGAAAAGTAACAAAATTTACTGAATATTTCCTCAAAGTGCAGTTATCAGTGAAACGAGTCAACCATTAGTCGGACATTTCAGGTTTCCTAACAAAGATTCGTTTCTCTACTTTGAAATATTAGTAAAATTTTGACGTTGAATATTTATTTTGGAAACAATTACCAGTTTGACAGATCAATAATTGTAACGATCTAGAAAAGTAACAAAATTTACTGAATATTTCCCCAAAGTGCAGTTATCAGTGAAACGAGTCAACCATTAGTCGGACATTTCAGGTTTCCTAACAAAGATTCGTTTCTCTACTTTGAAATATTAGTAAAATTTTGACGTTGAATATTTATTTTGGAAACAATTACCAGTTTGACAGATCAATAATTGTAACGATCTAGAAGAGTAACAAAATTTACTTAGTATTTCCTCAAAATACAGTTATCAGTGAAACGAGTCAACCATTAGTCGGACACTTTAAGATTTCAAATAAAGCTTCGATTTCTGTTTGAACAGATGTAATGGATTTATTTTTGCATCTTTCATAAAGCACGAAACTCCTTTACAAACGTTTATATTTTATTACAGAATCCCTGAGACTTCCTTATTGATATCTAGTCTGTGTATTCTCGAGAGATATTAAATGACACGAAGGGAACCCTGTTTAATAAACCGTCCTTGGCAGAAAGTTGCAGTCAAGAACGGTGTCCTCCAGGAATTTATCTCGCAAATACATAAAGTTCCACAGTCGCTTTAATCCTGCGTGTTTTGCGTGAAAGGATCTCGTAGATGTAGGACGGAGCAAAAACTACTTAAACCGTAATACCAGCGTCTAATAACATTCCGAAATTAACATTTTATTTCACTCGTGGCATTGTATAAAATATTACATAACACTATTTACGCATTCTTTTCTGTTTTATAATGAATACTTTAAGGGGGATGAAACGTCTTCACAGTTCGTCGACCGAAATGATCCTCTTAGAGTTGATTCTAAACTTTTTCTCGGAACTCGTAAAAGCAATGAAAATATATAACTAAATAATCTGAAAAGAAGTAGTTTTGAAAATATTCAGATGTTTATTTTTTAATTTCTAAACAACGAATTTCTGTGTCTGTAATTAACTAGAAATTTAGTTGCTTATATTAAGTATTGTGAGAAGCCCTATTTTATTTAAGAAAAAAAACAGTAAGTACTTAGAAAGTCAATTCAAAATTCTATAGCGATATCAATTTTTTAAATATCTCCGCGATCTGTTCCACGTAATGCTCCTAACGATTGAGATTTCGAAAAAATTTACGAATAGGAGTCGTTTCTTTTTTTAAATGGAAAGACCTCTCGAACGTATTTGCTTGAACGAGGAAATCGAGTGACGTGCACCGATTAAGAACCAACGGGGGGTCTATCTTCCAAAGAGAACACTTTTCGTCGTTGGAGGTTTCAATGCCGCAAAATTCTGCCCGCGATTCCGATAACGGGGCCAGTCCTCTCCCGGGGAATTAATTTCAATCCTCTCCCGTCCGCCCCCGCAGCTCAAAGTGTTCGCGGAAAGGGCTGGGGGAATCGTTCCGTCGTTCGCGGAAGGACTCGAAAATTTAAGTAGCGCCGATAAAGCGACGTCAGCACTGGGTTAACCCGGACAGAGTCGAGCAATCAGTCTCCATTAATTAGTCCGAGGCTTCGAGCTAGCTCGCGGAGCTTGATTACCGGAAGCGTATTCGCGCCGGGGACGCGATGCAACGAAGGCTGCGAGAATCGGAAGCGTGCACCGGTCCTCTCCTCGTCTCTCCTTGTCCACCTGTACCTACCCATGATCCTCGTCGGTTTTTTCCCCCCCTCTGTTCCGTCCCCTTTGTCTTTCCCGTCTCTCCGAACGTCGGCCATATTTATCAGTGGCAACCAATTCTCTCTTCCACCCGTTCGCGAATCGTCCTGCGCCCCGGTTTCGGCCGCAATCAGGCCACAAATACCGCTGGAAATGCTGATCCCGATAATTCGACCAACGATCGTTTCTGGCACCGGTTTCAACGCGGTCCCAGGAAACACCGATACGACCAATATGTTATATCAGTGACAAAAGTTTCGGACAAGCTCGCTAACTGGGAGAAATTCGACTATCGAGTGGGAGGGACGATGCCTTGTTGCCTTTGTCAGGCTTCGAGGTTCCGAGATTGGTTTTTTAACCGATGCTGAATAAAATAGTTGACCATTTTGAATTCCTTTAGTAGAGTCTCTTTACTAATGGATTTTTTAAGCCATTTATTTTCTCGTAGAATTTAATTTTGTATGATCTATGGTCAAAGGATCTTTACGGATAGGAGTATAATTTTGAAATGATAAAGGAGATCGTAAATAAATACAAAAATCGGTGTTAAAGTACTAACTTTAAAGTAGTAACTCTCAACTCTTGTAATTCGACACTAAAGACTCGCGACTCGTGTAATTCGACACCAAAGACTCGCAACTCATGTAATCCGACACAGGGAATTCTGGAAATTATTGGCGTAATCTGACACCAATGATTTTCAATTCATGTAACCCAACTCCAGTGACTTTAAACTCTCGTTACATTGACAGCGGATAATATATTATCGTAATTAGTACAAACGAAATCTTCTAAAACGTACGTAAAAATAAATACCGTGAAAAACTTTCGTTGCCAGACAGTTTCAAAATTGGCCAATTTCTACCATTGTCTTTTATTTTACACTCCGATAGCTAAGAAACATTGCAAAAATGTTATAGATCGACCAAGAAACCATTTTGCAGTTCGCAAAGGGTCGGTAATTCTTGAAATTCGAACTTTCATGCCTCGTCGAGTGTAAGTCGGTGAATAACGACCGTTTGATCTCCGTTTAAAGAATAGTTTAGCTTAATTTTGGCGCCGGTCCGGCAACAGCCTTTCCTTCGCAGATGTCGTAACGTTTTTGCTCGAGCAACAGCTGTCCGCCGCTGTTTGCTTCGCGAATTACACAATCCTTTATCTGTGTTGTAGCGAAACTCGAGCATTTGAAGGAGGTTTACCAGAGAGAGAGAAAAGGAAAGTCGAGGCAAACTACGTCGTTGCGAACAAACAAAGAATCGAGTTCCTTGGAGCTTTGGTGAACAATACTCAAACCCTGAACTCCTTTGTTACGAGCACGTTGCGTTACGTACCAATAAGGTCGGAACAGTAATTCGTGCAAGCATAATTTACATCCACAAACGTTTCGATCATCATAAACGAACTTTAATCTTTTGGGCAAACGAATTTATTATTCTCGAGAAAATAAATAACTTAAAAATAAATTTTAATAATTTCTAGTTCGTTCACTGTGACTCTTCATCTTTATACAGAGTGTTCGACAACCCCTGGGAAAAATTTTAATGAGAGATTCTAAAGGCCAAAATAAGACGAAAATGTATATTTTTGGTAAAGAATTTTTTTCTCGAAAATACGTAGGATTTCGTGGGTATGTGTATTCATAGAAAATGATTGTAATTAATCCTCGCAATCAAAAATTATTTTTTCAGAACGATTTGAAATTTTTTTTTTCGCCGAAAAATGTAGGCACCTTCTTGAATTTTTCTCTTGAAACTGAGTAGGATTTCGGGGGTATGTGTATTCATAAAAAATGATTGTAATTGACCCCTGCAACTAAAAATAATTTTTTCAGAATGATTTGAAATATTTTTTTTCCAGTGTAACCAGACAGTTATAGTCAGACATTATATTTTCAGTAATGAATTTTTCTCTCGAAAGTGGGTAGGATTTTGGGGATATGTCTGTTCATAAAAAATAATTATAATTGACCCCTGTAACCAAAAATAATTTTTCCAGAAGTATATTTGTAGATTTATGAAAATGAAACTATGCTTTTACAAATTATTATTCTGGCCATAATTCGAAGAATCATTCTTTCAATCGCCAACTATATTTCACATAAGCTTTGAAATCTTCGAACATTTATATTTGAAAATTAATAAGCAATGATCCCTTTTTTCCAGCGAGAAAATTAAAATTTGTTTCCTGATAAGAATGTTAAAAAATGGTTTTATTATTCGAAAAAAAAAATTAGATTGCTGGAATCGTGTAGTGCCAAAAGGTAAATTACGTTCGCGCGACAGGTTGACGATCAAAAATCGCGGGAACTGTGGTCTCCATGGGGTGGACAGAGATTTATAACTCGTGGACGCGGCGCGTTCGAGATAAAAATCGCAACGGCGACTTTCGTTGCGCGCTGGTTCTGCGGATTTCGCGCAAACAAGATACCGATAGCGGGTAAAATCAATAGCAGGTGCAATTAGTTACCGTGGCACGCACGCGAAAAGGGCAGGAGCCGTATCCGGCAGTCGGATACACGGACCTTTCGGACTTGTTCAACATCCGGCCGTCGCTTTTTTCCGACCCCTCGTGCCCAGTCATTCGAAACCGAGGCTTGGAAAAAAGTCCACGAAATTTGTAGGCGCCAATCGGAACGGCTTCGAAATTATTCAGAAATTCGTCGACCTCGATCGCGTTCATCCATTGTTTCGGAGACGTTATTGTACGTAAATTTATTTACTATTATTAACGGGCTCGAACATTTTAAATAGTACATCATCCCCTAAGTTCGTTAGCTCGTCCACAGTACGAGCAAAAATTACCCAACTGAACAATGAGTTATTGAGTAATTTATTAACCCCTTATCGTACAATAACGTGTCTGACTCGTGACAATTTTTCATGTCAAGTTTCACGATCATGAGGCTGCTCACTCATCAAGTCTTATGACTTGACCTATTCTTTTTCGTGGTCATTCCTTGTACGAACGTGGTCATTTCCTTGTATTCAAGCGTGCGTTGCTACGAACTGTAATGAAATATTGAAAGTTAACGATTTGTCGGTACAACTAAAAGGAATGACGCGTAGACAACGTTGCAGAGATCACCAGTCAGGAAAGGAAGTCGAATTAAAAGTGAGAAACTTCCCCGCCGGAGGAGACGTATTCTTGCGCAAACGTAAAGACACAGAGGATGTCTGCAAAGGCAGCTGTCGACGAAGGACACGAATCGGGAGGAATAATTAAAGACACTCCGGCTCTCGCTTGTGTGTACCGGCGCCATTACTCGCGAAACGATTAGCGCACCCGTGCATTCACGTATACCGAGTGTCGCGCTCGAAGCATCGGGCGTCGAACACGCTCGGGGACGACGAAATCATCGAAACTATGAAACATACGTTCCCTCCAAGGCAGTGGTTCTTAAACTCAGATCAAAAGAATACTCGTAATCTATTCGTGGTCGCGAGACAGCTTGGAAAACTACAACATAATAGTATTGCTTGACTGTTATGGTTGGACGGTGGATATGAGAAATTTTAATTCTCAAAAAACTATAGTTTGCACTTAATATGCAAAAATATTAGAAATACGAATTATTATATTTGGAGGTTGAGACAACCTTTTGCAAAGCTCCCATTTTATTAATTTTATTAATAAATCTATAAATTTGCATAAAGATCCGCAGTCTAGTTGTGGTATTTGTACAAAAGAAATTAAAACGATAGATACTCGAAGAAATGCATAACGTAATAGAAATAAATGTTTATTTCTCTTATAGAAAACTGGTAAATTTTCAAAAAATCTAGTCGAGTAAATTTTTTACAATTTTTATTAGAAATTACTAAGGGGCCATTTTTACCATTTCGATAGTTCTAGTGTTATGGTCGGTCTATTTGAAGTAAAATACGGTCCACGTTTTAGTTACTCGTAGTACCACAGTCCTTTTAATCGAGGACTATTATTCTCAGGAATAGACTGCATTTTATTCGAAGTATATTTAATTTAAATATTGTATAGTGCTTAATATTCGTTGTAAGAATATCAACACTCTGAAGTCTTACAATTACAAAATAGAAAACATACAAAAAATGATGCATCTCGTGCTTTAATAAGTGCTTTCTTGAAATATCGTCAATCTTGAAAATTACTGAATTTTTTAAACGAACATCTCACGATATTTCCAGATGCTAGAATTCATCGCCATATTTGACATGGAATATAAATTATTTACTATTTCCTTTGTCATTTACATTTATCCTCGAGCGAGTATTTAAATATTTTGATGCATAATTAATCAAATAAATATCTTCCAATATTCCCAAGGAATAAAATAAATTATTACAACGTTCACATCATTTACCATTGTATTTAGCATGGAATTTAAGTTATTTTCCTCCAAAGAAAAAAACATTGTTTCCCTTTGGAATTTACATTCATCACCTCCTCGATCGAGTTTTTAAACTAAATTATAACAACGTTTATATCATTTACCATGGAATTTAAATTATTATCTAAAAAAATAATTATTTTCTTATTTGCTGAAACAAATTATTCTCCTTTGGAATTTACATATATCCTCGATCGAATTTGTAAATTATTTTGACGCACAACGGTTCGGTATATGTTTCATCTCGACGTAGTTAAGAACCACTGCTGTGGAGGTTCGTGTTTACGCCGCGATTCCCGGGGAAAAGACTTCAAAGGCCGTTTCTACGCCGGCTGAGTTTCCTTTAACGCAGTCCTAGTCGGCTCGTCGTCGAAATTGTTGTCGCGTGGAAGCATCGCGACTTTTTCCGGAAGGCGGGGAAGGACCGTTCCCGGTCGGAAGCAATCGTTCGAGGCTTCGTTACCAGCGGTCGTTTTACCCCCGACCGACGACTCGACGCGGCTGTAATCGAGTTACGAGTGCACGTTCGTTGCATTCTTCGCGAACAATGGCCGCCGGGAGAAATTGGAGAGGGAGGCTCGCGGGCGGAGACCCGGTTTACGATAAGACCAGCGTTTTCTGGGGGCTTTGCGCGTTATGAATGACAGCTCGCCTTGGAAACGAAGCAACAATGGAACGATCCTAGAAATGGAATTTCGCGAGCGCCGTTGTCTGCGAACAGTCTCGACGATGAAACGATAAATAATAAATGTATACAGTCGGGGACAAATATTGGCAAGTAAATACAGTCTTATTCTCCTGGGAACCACTCTGAAATAAATAATTTTGTACAAAGCTCGCAAGAAATATACAGGGTGTTCGGCCACACCTGGGAAAAATTTTAATGGGAGATTCTAGAAGACAAAATAAGACGAAAATCAAGAATACAAATTTGTTGGTCGAGGCTTCGTTAAAAAGTTATTGGCGTTTCAAGTTCCGCTTGTAGAACAGCGATCTGCATACAGCTGCGTGCAGGCGATAGTGGTTCTCACTCAGCACAGGCGGAACTGTAAACGTTAATAACTTTTTAACGAAGCCCCGATCAACAAATTGGTATTCTTGATTTTCGTCTTATTTTGGCCCCTAGAATCTCGCATTAAAATTTTTTTCAGTGGTGACCGACCACCCTGTATATCAGACAAACTAAAGAGGACATTACTGTTCGTGGGCTAATTTTGTACAGAATTTAATCAGATTTTCAGACGAAGATATGCAACTTAATACAAAAATTTCATTAAAAATCGTCATTTCATTCAAAATTGTTTAATTCTTTTTTAAATTCTAGTTTCAAGTTATACTAGTCGAAATTAATGATAAATGTATAGTTTCTCTATGCAGGATTTTATTTCGTACGAGAAATGGTTTTAAAAAGCTCGAAAAGCGTAGCACCAAGACTCGTCTTTAATTAAGCCCAGTCTTTATGGGAGCAGAATCTTGCATGAAAAGGACTTATTCCACAGTTTTAATCCTCTTGTTCTTACGGGATTTTGTTTCCGTTTTGGTCGTATCGCGGTTACGATTTTTATCTTTTAAAAATCCGACCGTGACTTTCGTCTATCGTCGGTGCTTTTAATATTTTGCACGAATTTTAACTTAGCGCTCTCGTTTGCCCGGTGAATTCGTTGCCAAGTACACGCTTACTTCCCGTACGTCTGAGTTGTACTCCGTAACGAGCCGAGAATAATGAAACATTTCTGGAGGAATATTTCGACAGTTTTGCATCGTTGCCCCGAAAACTTGTGCAATTTTACTTATTCGGGTGCAATATTCCTCTCTGCCTTCATCGTGAATGTTTATAATCTTGAAAATCGTTCTTATTTACTCGACGGGGAGAACAATATTAAGGAGCAGACTCATGTGAGACCTCAAAAAAATTAATTTTTTTTAAATTTCATTTTTTAAAAATATATACAGGGTGTTACCTTTATTGTGAATGGTGGAATGTCTCATGAAGTATTTAAGGTATCAGAAAAGTGTTCTTACAAAAGTTGTTTTATTTAAAAGGGCAAATTATGTGGTATAAATAATTTTTGTATAGGTGGAGTCAAGCTAATTATTTTTAAATAAAACCATATAATTTTCTGTTAATAATATGATAGTGTTTGTTGAGACAAATTCAACGACCTACTACATGACATCATTCCTTGCTATAAAGCCATAATTATTGAGACACAAAGCAGTCAGATCAACGCGAATTGTGAGTTATTAGTTAAAATGAATCCTGCGTGGCTATACTATTTGCTTGTGCCGGACCAATCCAGTTTTTAATCAGTGTTTCCTGAGACTGTAGAGATGACAATCCTACAATTAATATGAGACATTATGAATTATTCCAGTTGTCATAAATGATTGTTTTTAATTTTTACTTATCACTAGTTTGTAATAACAAGAATTAATTAATTAATTAATGGCCCTTAAATGTTTACATGTTGTTCGACGTACTAATAGCTCTCGTCCGTACCAAAATTGTATTTTTATAATGAGTATATTATATAACTTTTATTAAAAAGTTGCGGAAAAAATGACAAAATTTTGCAATTTTTAATTTAAGCTTACACGATTTTGCCAATTAATTATTTTGAAACCTACCGAATAAAAATCTTTTTGATTTTTTTTATTAAAAAAGTAAATTGCGTGAGATGTAACATTTAGTTAAAAAAAATTAATAAAGATGGTTAAATCTTGCAACGTACACACGAGACTGCGCCCTTAAAACGCGTCCAATTTGCTCGATGAAAAAAGAGACCAGGCGAAATTCGTTACGGGTTCGTAATCGGTGGATCTTTCGATTCCAGCGAAACCATATTCTCTGGGACGGTTAAAATACGACTCGCGGTATCCGGAAGATCGAATCGTCGGAAAAAACAAGAACTCGTCGAAACAGAGGACAAAAACAACCTGGCACGTTCAATTATATAAATCGCGACGCGTCGAACGGATCGAAAAAAATCGAAGGGCCCGCCGTTGAATTCGCGGACGTATCGAAGATGGGGCCGCG
This sequence comes from Colletes gigas, assembly GCF_013123115.1. Taxonomy (NCBI): domain Eukaryota; kingdom Metazoa; phylum Arthropoda; class Insecta; order Hymenoptera; family Colletidae; genus Colletes; species Colletes gigas. The sequence continues at coordinate 3,549,564 of NW_025106646.1, forward strand.
ATTCCCGGGGCGAAAATAGTGGCCGACGATAGCGAACAGTCGCCATAGTTGATTCGTCCGCCAGCTGAACCGGAAGTGACAGGTAGATAATCGCGAATCGTGATGAATCACCGTGTGGGGCCCTTATCGAGTCGGTTCTGTGAATCGACGTTCTTTTACCGTCGTTTCGCGAACACGCTGAAATCTGTCACGTACAGCGCTTTTCCGCTCGGAATCGGCCACCCGGTTTCACCCCCTTCCACCGATCCGGCCAAATCGAAGTTATTTTTACGCGACGTCGTCGCCCGCGCCAGCCAGGCAAAGCGAAGACGTACAAAGTTGGCTGATTACGGACGCAAGAAACGAATGACCACCGCCATTGTAGGATATTTGTTGCCACCGTTCGATGAACGACGAGGTACAAAATAATGTAGGGAATTTTCCCTTTGAAATGTTTCTCCCTTTCTCTGTTAGGTGGTTACAGTAACAGATTGACAAAAATTATTGTACAGTAATGATTTTTAACACTTTTGAAAATCCCAATGTTTTAAATTTTAATGTTTTTTTTCAATAACCTCGATAAATCACATTTATTTACACGTATCATTTCATAGAAAGAAGCAAAGTTTATTATATTGTAATGAATTTTGTGTTTTATATTTGTACATTTTAATGAACAAATTTGCAAAACGTGCCGGCGAAAGAGAAGAAAATTTTTCTGAACCGTGCGGACGTGAAAGTGTTAAAGTGAACGTGATTCGTAAGTCGAACGTTTGGATACCCCTTGGAGCCAGTGAAACGTGAGACGACCATTGAAACGCGACACGCATAGATATCTGGTGTCGAATTTCGCTTCCACTGTACGAAAGTTGAACGTGCCAACTGCTCATCTTAAGAGTCATTACTATAATTTCTTTTCCTTTGACAGATAATGCTATTTTGACACTTGATTATACTATTTATAGCATTAAATAATTGCCGTGGGATGGTAATTCGTCTGTGCGAATATTTTGATACTATAAGTAACCGATAGCAAGTAGCCAGTGTACATTATTGCTCAGCTTTGAACATCGATACGAACGATTTCCTAACGCTTCGTGTTTTCGTAAAAATTTTTAAAAATTGCTAGCCCTTTGTATCCATCGGTAGATGAAAAAAAGAGTGCTGAAACGGAACGTGGGAATATTAGGAAGCGTACAGCTTGCACAGAATGCACAGCGTATTGTGTACGAGGGAATGCACGAGTTGCAATACCGATGCACCGAAATCAACCTGTCGCTCAGGCCCCGGAGCTTCCTTCCTTCCGGTTTCCCAGCAGTCATAACTCATTACGCGGTTCCGGCCCTACGTGTTTCCAGCGGTGTATCGGATGCACGATAGCGGTACGAGCTTAAAGTATGATAAGGTGTGGCTTAGCGTTAATCTCCGGAAGAGCTGTCGGTTTTCCCGCGCGGGGGTGGCGCGTCCGTTGCCACTAAATGCACGTCTTCTCCTTGCCTAACCGTATCCGCGTATTCACGACGTCTATATTCTCAGGCATTACGTTCCCGTTCGAGCCAGATGCGACCAGACCAGCTTATTCGGTCGTTTCGAGTCCTTATGAGTCCTGGTCTACTTCGCAGAGTGCCCCGTGTTTGTCAGTCAACCTGACGTCCATGTCAATTTATCGAATCGTAAAATAAGGGAGACTCGATCCGAATGTTATGGTTTGTTCCATAATTTGTATCGTTTTCGAACAGCTGCTCCTATGGAATCTCGATTATTTAGTTGTTTGTTCGATAAACTGGCCAAGGTTCATTCTTATATTGTACCAACAGTACCTCGTGTTTGTCAGTGAACCTAACGTCCATGTCAATTTATCGAATCGTAAAATAAGAGAGACTCGATCCGTATGTTATGATTTATTCCGTAATTTCTATCGTTTTCGAGCAACTGCTTTGATGGAATCTTCATTATTCAGTTGTTTCTTCGATAAACTGGCGAAGGTCTTATATTGTACCAAAAGTTCATTTCTTTTTACTCCTAGACACAAGATGTAAATAATAATACAATTTTGAAGATGAAAGGAAAAGAAACATTTTTGGAAGATTTTCTTTTGCAAGAAAAATTATTTTGTTCTGAAAATTTTATTTAAAACACTTTTCAGTACCTTTTGGAATTTCAAAGTTATATAGGTATATACGAAAGGGGTGGTTTTTGAATTATTTATATAACTATAAAACAACTTTTATTTTAATACATGCAGTGCATTTTGAATTCTTTCATCCGGCACTGATAACTAAAATTAGTTTAAATTATATGTATGGTGTCACAATTGTATATATGTATATTTTGCTTCTCAGACAAGTGGACTGCAATGTAACGAATAAGATAATTATTTTTTAATTTCTGTCGGAGAAGAATATATTCTATAACCCAATAATTTACTCGAATAATAGGAATTCTTCTTTTCCCACTTAATTTTAATTTCTTAATACACGCAAGTTTGATACAATAAGGACATATTATCATTATCAATTTATATTAGCGAAAGAAGAAAATAGTTGACAGAAGTTCCAACTAATACTACGCTACATATAGAATTCCAAAAGCGTAAACTTATTATAAAAGTATAAAAATAACAGATACCGTTACCGAGAGCAAATGAAATTAAATTCATGATTTAAAGAACTTTTCTGTGCTATTTTTTCCCCCCCATCTTCGCCTGGAACAGAACTTCATTTTTTTTGGTTCAAGCTTCCAGGCAAGATAATACCAGGTACTTCCACGGTAGACGAAGATTCATGACTCGCTATTATGTCGCGTGCTGCGAAACTACTCGATGCGCCGGATCGCAAATCAGCTGGGAAACGACCGACATTTTTCACCTTGCTAATAGTCGGACCTCGCGCTACTTCTCATAGTATACATGGATTTCCAGGGATTAGGCTCCTAGACGTTACATTCTCTTAGAATTATATACGAGCCGCAGTTTACTTAGCCAGGCTAAATCCTGGCGCGTGTGTACGAGAACAGAGGGTAGGTTGCGAACAAACGAGGGATTCTGGAACTGTTCGCGTCCGATTTATTGCTAGCGTTCGAATGGGGTGTTTCCTTAATAAATCTTCTATATTAATTCCGATTTAAAGCACTCGTTATTCCAAACAGAATCGTAACTCATCGCGGTAAAGCGTTTAATCGAACTACCGGTTCGAGTCATTCGGGGAAAAGCGTTTCGCAGTTCCCCAACGCCGGTAAGCGTTTAATCTGCATAGATTAATTCGATCTGAATCAAATCTGACCGCCGATGAATTGGACGGCCTCTTCTGGGCCGACGTCGATTTCAAATTATCGAGATATCGTTAGGTTACATCGCTCGAAATTATATTTAGCGGCTCGGTTTATTACGGGAGCGATGCAAATCTAGTTATCTTTGTTTCGCGATTTCAATCGAGCGAAAAACAAACGCTAATTTGGCGTAAATTTATTAGGTGTTCGAAAAATATGGACATTAGTCGGAGAAAAATATATTCCTGGTGACCAGAGTTCTATTATTTATTGGGTTTCGAAAGTGTGGACGCGTATTGATAGCCCCTCTGGGACAGGGTAGCAGATACCAAAGTTATGTCCTCTGCGTCACGTGAAGCAATATGTGTCTTCAAGAATATAAAATGTTGCGTTTCAAAAGCAGTCGAAGAGTGTTGAATCACTTGCAACTTCGAAAATAAAATAAAGAAATCGTTTGATGTCTAGTTTAAAAATTTATAATGAATTATACAAGTGTGATTCAGTCTTAACAATGGTGTACACAAAGTGTTCGACCACCCCTGGGAATAATTTTAATGGGAGATTCTAGAGGCCAAAATAAGACGAAAATCAAAAATACCAATTTGTTGATTGACGCTTCGTTAAAAAGTTATGGACATTTAAAGTTCCGCCTGTAGACATATGTACGTCCAATGTATTTTTTCATTGCTTGATTTTGAATCATTAAAATCCTTCAATCTGTCCAGTAGTTATGATTTTTTAAACATACACATGAAATTTCAGGGTAACATTTCTGGCCTCACATTATATTTTCGGTAATGAATTTTTTTCTCGAAAGTACGTAGGATTTTGGAGGTATGTCTATTCACCGAAAATGATTGTAATTGACCCCAACAATCTAAAATAATTATTTCAGAACGATTCAAAATTTTTTTTTTCGTCGAAAAATTTAGGCACCTGTCGATTTTTCTTAAAAATTCATTTTTGATTTTTAATAAATTTGTTTGACATGCTACGGACATGTTGTCTAATACTTTTTTGTAGGTACCCATGGGCTCTACTTCAGAAAAAAGTTTCATTTAAATATATTCACTATTGTAGGAGTTATGGTTGTTTGAAAATTGGACTATTTTTACGTGGTTTTTCTCATTTTACGAGATCAAGGAACAACTTTTTCAATATTGTTAGAATTTCTACATATTCTTCACTAAAATACGCGTCATTTGCCTTTTTAAACATTAAAATCCTTCAATCCGTTCAGAAGTTATGGCGTTTTAAACATACGCGTGAAATTTCAGGGAAACATATCAATGGTATGGTCAGACATTAGATTTTCGGTAAGGAATTTTTTTCTCGAAAGTGCGTAGGAATTCGGGGGTATGTCTATTCACCAAAAATTATTGTAATTGACCCCCGCAACCGAAAATAATTTTTCCAGAACGATTAAATATTTATTTTTTCGCCGAAAAATTTAGGCACCTTGTCGATTTTTCTTAAAAATTCGTTTTTCATTTATAATAAATTTGCTTGACGCTGCACAGAAAAGTTGTTTAATACTTTTTTGTAGGTATCCATGAGCTCTACTTCAGAAAAAGGTTTCATTGAAATATATTCTCTATTGCAGGAGTTATGGCTGTTTGAAAATTGAACCATTTTTATATGGTTTTCCTCACTTTACAGGATCAAGGAAAAACTTTTTCAATATTTTTAGAATTTGCACATATTCTTCAGTAAAATACGCGTTATTTGCATTTTGAAACATTAAAATCCTTCAATCCGTTCAGAAGTTATGACATTTTAAAGATACGCACGAAATTTTGGAGTGACATATCCGGCGTGAAATTATATTTTCGTTAAGGAATTTTTTTCTCGAAAATGGTTAAGATTTCGAGGGTATATCTATTGACCAAAAATGATTGCAATTGATCCCTGCAACCAAATATAATTTTTTTAGAACAATTTGAAATGTTTTTCTTTCAGGGTAACCAGACAGTTATGGTCAGACATTATATTTTCAGTAATGAATTTTTCTCTCGAAAGTGTGTAGGATTGATCAAAAATGATTATAATTGACCACCGCAACCAAAAGTAATTTTTTCAAAATGATTTATAATTTTAATTTAATTTTTGAATAACTTTTTAACGAAGCCTCAATTAAGAAATTGATATTCTTGATTTTCGTCTTATTTTGGTTTCTAGAATCTTCCATTAAAATTTTTCCCAGGGATGGCGGAACACCCTGTATGTAAAATAGCAATTGAAAATATTTTGAAAAAAAGATTATAAAGTAAATTATTGAGAATTAGCAACTCTCGTGTCGTGTCCTGGAATTTCATACAAATTCGCTGAATCAATTATTATTTGGCAAACATTTCTAATGTACTCTTTTGGGGTATAAAATGAATCCCTGTCGTGCATCGTAGTGCACTATGAATTTCTCTAAACGGTCCCGCTTGCGCGCAGCCCGCAATCGGCTGCCAACGGAAGTGGTTGAAGTTGGAAATGAATATATCACCGTAGTTTCTGAAATATAGAAAATTATGCAAATCCGTTCAAATAGAGCAACGACATTGCGCCATGCAGTTTTCGCGACGCTGCAGGTGCACGGCCGACCATACACTTGAATTTCAAGAGGATTACCATATTAATATTTCATCTTGTCGTTAAGACATTTTTTCTTTGCCTCTCCGCCATGCTACTATCTTTCTCAAATCCTTCTGCGGCGTAACGGTAGATTCATAAATTCAACGGATGTAGCTTTACAAGCTCCCGCTTTTCATATATATTTTATACGTACTGGTATATTCATACTATTTATTTATAGTATCCATACTGTTCAGGGTCGGTACAGCGAGCGGGTTTATGATACGTACGTGACTTTACGCTATTTTTGAGGACTAGGCCTTCAAGACATTTTTTCTTGATAAATTAGGATATGGTCGTTAAGGAATCTCCAAACTCTACACGGGACTTGGAATCCTTGGAGCTCTTCCTTGCCTCAATAGCGATTGACGTATCGTAAACCCGCGTTGGCGCACAGCTGCGGACCACCGGGGTCTCGCGGTCGTTGGGTATTTCCCAAAAAATTAATAACAACGCAGCGTTCTCGCTCACTCCTGCATGGTCTACCTGGACACTGGACGGCAGGGTGGGCGGGAATGTTGCTAATTGTTAGGAACCGCCCTGCCAAGGTGACGACGATGAGGATTGGTTTGACCAATCCTCCCTCCGGTAGGCAATGTTCGTCGTTGTCACCTTGGCAGGGGAAACCGAGGCTTCCTTATGGGAAAATTCAGGACTTTTCGTCAGATTACTCTTGGACAAGTAACTTGATCACTAGTTAGTCTCCGCACGAAGACATTCTGCGTATCAGAAGCACCAGCTTCTGAGGGTTCAACTAAGGGTTAGGAGCACAGAGTGGCTGTGCGATAAGCACGACCACGATCAACGATTGTTCTATCAAGAAGAATTGTTCGTGGCCGAAACACATACCTTCTTGAGCATCGAATCAAAATTTAATTATAAAAAAAATTCGTTTCCAATCTAATGCTTCCTATATTTTGTGCAAAAATTACAAATAACACCGAAATTTCTTTTAACCTGAGACCGACGTTCAAGAAAATTATTTTATTCGCCGTCTTCGAATGTATAAACACTAATGAACGATCAAGAAATTTTAATCGAGCAACAAATAAGACTTCATCCCTCGTTCGAGTAACGTCCAATACTGACTGTATCCGTGTATCAACCTTCAGTAGACGTCGAAGTCGATCGACCAAAAAGACTAGCTCGCACGAAAAGGATGAGCATCGATGGCGTAGACAATCGACGGTCGAACCAGTCGCAATTCGTCACAGAGCGCCCGCGATCAATCTTCTTCGACGATTTCGTTTCCAAGACGGACCAACGTCTGCGCTGAATTTCGACGGAACGAAATTCGATCGTCCTTGGGAAACACGCGACCCGATGTTCCATGAAAAACCAAGGGACAAACAAAGAACTAACCATCCGAAAAGCGATCGAGGACGACAACCACGGCGATCGTTGGCGAATTCTCGTGCAGGTTCTCGAGGGTCTCTCGTGCACATGGGAATCGATGGCAATCTTCCCGATACACCGACTCGTGGAGAAACGAAAGGGCTCCGGGTCCGTGGAGCGTGAAGCTGGTCCAGGTGACCCGGTGACACCGCTAGAAATTTCTAATTTCCGGCTGGCCGGATGGAGGCTTCCGCTCGGCGGATTCTTCAGGGCCGCTCGAGCCGTCGTGTCGTGGGAGGAAAAGTTGACGAGAGACGACACGCTTCTTCGCGAGCCTCGGGGAAGTCCGAGGATCCGAGCCTGTTCCCTCAGGGTTCGAAGTCTCCGACCCGGTTCAAAGTGAAATCTGAGAAATGAGGTTTTCGCGGGAACAAAAGGAGCCACCGGGGACGGTCGTTCACCGAGGAGGAAATGGCGGTTTGAGAGATAGGGTCCTTCGGGGTGTATCGCCCTTCCTAAGGTGCGATAGAAAGGTCACGAGATTTTTTATTTCATTCCAACGACTGTTAAATAATATTGGTAGATTCCAATTGTAGCTTATAGTGTTTCTTGAGTCGACTGTAAAATGGGTGGCGTTTCATTTTTTATAAACACGTTGTCTACCAGAACTCTATACTCTATTTGGTTGAATAACAAGTATATTTTTTTAAATTAAACTATATTCTATTTGGTCCAATATCAAGTATATTTTTTACAAGATCAAAACTTTGATTTCAGCCTGTTGTACTCACAACTTAAAAGTTGTCCTAGTACTTATTTTCGTAATAACTAAAATTTATTTTCTTTAACATCTAATTTTGAGAATTAATTTTTTTAACTGCTCAGTGAACAGTCCTGTCACCCATGTATGGATGACGTGGCAGTCAAGGCTCTTTTTATTTCTAAATTTATTCTAATCGTAATTTTCTATCGTTATTCATAAACATTTCATGAGTTTCTTTTTCCACCTTTTGCAATGATCATTTAATTTTTGTTAAATACGTGAGAAGGGTTCTATGAAAATGGACCAAAACGTTGTTTAATTATAATAACTCCAATTGTAGCATGTATTGTTTCTGCAATCTCCTATAAAATTGGTTACGTTTCCTATTCTATCCTTTAAGGTTCACCCATTCCCTGCTCTTTTTATTTCTAAATTTATTCTAATCGTAATTTTGTATCATTATTCATAAACATTTCATGAGTTTCTTTTTTCGCCTTTTGCAATGATTTAACATGTTAATATCCTGGGATATATTCTAGTAAATTTTATTTATTTTGCTCTCATATATCAGCCACGAAGGTGAAGCAGTATTTCGCGAATAATTATTATTCTATTTAATCTAGTTTCTCTGCGGGACGCCCCGGTTCGTTTCTGATGTTTTATTTTCCGTTTTTCCGTCAGAGATCTACTTTGGAGTTCCATTGTTTATATATTTTGGGGTTCCTTTGTCATGCTGGTTTTTGCAAGTCGGTGATGAATTGTTGACGAACAAAAGGCATCATAAGGGTAATCATTCGTTAAGAAGGAAATGGTGGTGCCGAAGATAGGATCTTTCCGTGTATATCGTCCTTTGTTCCTGACTGTAGGTGCGTTTGAAATATCACGAGGATGTTGGAATGCTTCTAAATTGTGCTTTTAAAAGTTGAAGGACACTCGTGCTCGGAAGATGCTTCGAAAAGGAGAGCTGGTAAGGGAAATTCCCATTAAGAGGACGGTTAATTGGCTGGTTATTGGAATTTTCGTTCGGGCCAAGATTTCGCATTACATAAATTCACGACTACTTAATAATATAAGTACATAAAAATGCAATTTATGCGCGAAAAGATGATGAGCATCTTGCAGTACTTTTACGTATTGAGCACATATAGTGTTAATACATATATTTTTTAATAAAATACCACTTCTGCAACGAAACAAGAATCTATTTCACGTGTGTATAAATACGTCAAATAATTTTATGTGTTCAGCAGAATTTCATTCCAATTTCGATAGAATGATTTAAAATTAAAAGCGTATAAAAACTAGAATAAACAATTTATGATTCTATTATTTTTAAATGAATATCCTGAAATCAGATTATGAAAAATAAATAAGTTACAAGATCAAGCACATATTGTGTTAATATATTTTTTAATAAAGTACTACTTCCACAACGAAACAAGAATCTATTTCACGTGTGTATAAATACGTCAAATGATTTTATGTATTGAGCAGAATTTCATTCCAATTTCGATGGAATGATTTAAAATTAAAAGTGTATAAATAATAGAATAAACAATTTATGATTCTATTATTTTTAAATGAATATCCTGTGATCAGATTATGAAAAATAAATAAGTTGCAAGATCAACGTGTATGTAACAATTTATTTGTGACGTTTATCCTATCGAACGGTTAAATTTGTTTCTCTGTAAAATATTTAATTTTATGATTGAAATTTGTATTCTTATTTAACAAGTGCCGAATAAAATTATCTGGATAAGAATCTTGGCTCTTAGATCGCTGTGAAAGAGGAGGGAACTGCGTAGAAAATTGAATAAATAATTTTTACGCAAAATTAATATGAAAATCAAAAAATGCTGTTACGTAATAGTCACGTCCAACGAAAATGAGAAACGCGGTTGGGCGTTGAAAGTGTTACGTGAAAATATTTTTCGCGCTGTGGAGCGTGGGAGGGACGTGGAATCTGATATCGAACGCTCGGAACGTCCAAGAAAATGGTGTCTTTCGCGTATGTACTCGAGCGTTTAAGGGGACACGCTGGCTTCAAAAGGGGAGCACCGGGCGCGCGTTGATAAAAAATGAAAGAATGGTTTTGTGCCCGGAGGCGAGGTCTCGATGGCTCAAAGGAAAATCTGAAATGAGTTTCTCTCGGGACAAAAGATCCGTTCGCGACTCACGAGGGCAGAGTGGCGTTCGGTCACTGGGTCGTCGCGATCTCGCGATTTTAATTCAATATTCAAAACTCTCTGTGAAAAGGGCCTTCTTCTTCCTCTTCCTCGTTCTGCCGTCGCGCTTCTTGAAACGAGAAACTACCGCGCGATTCAACCTCCGCGAATTCTCGGACCGTAGCCGTACGGGGAATGCATGAAAAGTTCGCTGGACTCTCGTTTCGAAGAAAGTATTTTCCGTTTCTCTTTTCACGTCTGACTTCCGAAAGTATTTCGTCTAACGATCCTGATTGCTACGTTCTTCGAGAGTCGCGAATAACCTCTCGAAAATATTTACTTCCGTTCGATTCAAATTTGAAAAATATTTTATTATGAAATTTTTATTTAAAGCACTTTTCAACTCCTTTAGGAATTTCAGAGTTACATGGGTATATACAAAAGGGTTGAATTATTTAAATAACTTTTGTTTTAATACGTGCAATACTTATTTCATTTGAGACTGATAACTAAGATTAATTAAAATTATGTGTATGGATGTCACAAATGTATATGTATATCTGTTAAGATAATTATTTTTTAATTTCTATCACAGAAGAATGTATTCTATAATTCATACTCGAATAATAGGGATTTTTTTCTTTTCCCTTAGTTCTAATTCCTCAATGCATGCAAGTTTGACACGACAAAGACGTATTATTACTATTAAATTATACGAAGCATTTAATTTGAGGTATAAATTCGGTTTTGGGAATGATTCTTGTTGGATAGCCATTGTAATATGCCGTAGTCTGAAACTGCTTTGAAACAAGGATTAAGAGAGATAGTTTGCTGTGCATCATTTATATATAATACCTAGCCATAGTACGTTTGGTAGCTCGAAGCTTATATCTTTGTCGCTACTCTGAAAAGCTCCCTTAATTAGAGAAACTCCGTTGATCCATCTCTTCCAAAAAGTCACTCTGTACGCTTTCCTACTTCCGTTTTAGGATAGCTTGGTACTGGTCAATCCGACATCTAATTTATTCTTAGATCGTTAGAGTATTCTGATTTGCCTTCAATTACGTTGAGTACTTTATTCGATTTCTAAATCCAGAAACGACCTTGTCAGACACGTCTAAGACGTATCTTAAATCCAGTCTCGTTTGTAATCGATAAAGTTTTTGATATCTTTTTCAGATAAATAGCGACTTAAAATTAAATTATTTAACTTGGTAATCTATCTGAATTCTTTTTAATTTTCGTGTGACAGAAATGATCGAAATGATCCAGATACACCTGAAGAAAGAACTCTTTAAGAAAGTGACATAAATTAGTCAAAATATCGTTCCTATCTTACACATATGCTTAATAATACTTAACAATTGTCTCAGACTCTCCTTGCTTCGTAGATTTAAAATGAAGTTAATTGTAAACAGTATAAATAAATTTAGTTAGGTGTCTAATAAATACAAAGATTCGATATTTATGAACGACATGAATTTATAATACGATCAAATATTATCTGAATGTTCTTTCAATGAAGGTTCTATCGTACCTATATTTAAATAACAATTGATTATCGCTCGCAAACGCCAAACCCAATATGTGAAAACTGAAATTTCGAGCGTTCGCGAAGTTAATTCAAACGAATCCCGGTTATAACGCGGATCTTCATTATCGGAGCGACGATTCGATTTTCCACGACTGATTAACCATACTTTCCGAATTAATCGTCATCCATCACACCCGATTTCCGAATTACTCACTGGCTCTACAAAAAGTATGAAATATCATCGGAGAAACGGGACTGCGGCGCGTTAATCGTCGGATTAAACGAATTCCAATAAATTAATGGGATTATAAATACAGCGTGTCTGTCGATATAAAGCGCAGTCCGCGGCTATAGATGGCCGTTCGCGATTATCGATTCGTCATTCGTCAACGAGTTATCGATAGGGATCAACGTGGTCGATGACGATTAGAAAAAAGTGATATTATCGATACGCGGAACTGTACGTCGATGTTAAACTCGAAAACTCGATGAATTCGACATTTTGCCATGTCTGGCCAAGAAAATCGATCGCATTGCCACGATATAATCACCGGTGATACGCCGTATCCGGCCAGAAAGTGCACTTCGAGGCGAGATATTAGTTTAAATAAAAATTCGACGACCTGTAATACGAAAACAATTAAAATTTCACCTTCAAAAATAGAATAAATTTATCAACAATATGGTCTAAAATTTAGAAATGGTTTTATGTTGCCTTTAAGCGCCGATTGATTTCGTTCCATCGTTTAAAAATAATCTACGAAATGATGATGCATTGCGTTTGATTTTATATTTTCGACTAGCTAAAGAAATTTGCACAAAAATTTGGTAAAAACTGCATTTTCAGCTCATCGTGTACAAAGTGAATTGTAAATTGATTGTCAAAATATTTGTGCTGCTACCGATAGATTGATAAAACAATGTTTTCAACGAAAGTTCATTTATATTAAACGAAGAATTTATTAGTACAAAACGAGTTCTTTAAAAATCTGAAGGCATCTTGAGTTTTTTAAACTGTGTAATAAAACAAATACTGTAGCTTAGTATCAGGTATCGTTTCAACGTTTTGCTTTCAAAATAATTTACTTTGTGTATGAAACACAATCCGTAAATTAATCACCGCTATATAATATTTACACACCGCATTCAGTCAGAAACATACACAAATGAGTGTATTTCCATGATAATAATTGTTATTATTGCGAAACTTGTTAGTCCATTGTGCGAATTGTCCCAAATCGGGTCCGACAATGAATAGTGAAAAATCAAATACTATAGAAATTAAGCTATTCTAGTATCGGATAATTAATATAATACATGACATTTTTTTAATTATGAAACAAGGAAACACTTTACGTTCCATTTGAAGTGAACGTGAAATTGTTTAAAAATTTGGATTTCCAAATGGTGGATAGTGTTTGGAAGTATAAAATAATTTTAATGATTCGGGCAAATCTATTCTTTTGGTGTTTCCAATTGACCTTAGAGATTTCGACGAGTTTACGTGGGATCTGTCTGTTATTTCAGCGACAGTGTCCTTGTCTTCTCGAAGATTTGGATTTTCGACGACGGGGACGAGCTTCCAATCCGATCGGAATGAACTGGAAGCTTATTGGGTTACGCTAAACCTAGAACAAAGTCTGGCCAATCGTACACTGCGCTAATTCTATTGGCTTGTACCGCGGTATGTACACAGCCAGCAAGACCACTGTGCGCTGATCGATTTGCGGTAACAATAGTATTGTTTTTCGCCGTTCAAGTTGCTTCGCCAACTACTGTCGAAGATCGCGATACACTGGAAACTACATTTTCCCGTCAGCCATCTAGACACGACTCGAGATTTTGTCAATTTTAAAAAATATATTTTTTAACGGAGTCACTGCCTCTCTGGATGTCTCTTCAAAATACAGTGCATTTTTTATAAAAGTTTTTGGAAAGCTGTGGTCCATGAAAATTCATCAAAAGTATCAATTTTCGAGACTATATTTAAAACAATAAAATTCTAAGGATTTATATCAATGAAGGTTTGTTGTCTAACTTTCCTAGATAGTACAATTTTCTTTCGATTTTATAATTCTATAGAATTTTCTACAATTTCATTCGAAGAAAAATTATCGTAAAAATGTATTCTCTTTCCTGTACAATAGTACACGTGAATTTGATTAATTCTCCGGTCAATAGTTTCCGTAATCGTTTCGAATCGCTTACGTCGTCGACGAAATTTTTATGGGACCATTCGCAGATTATTGTTATTGCGTCCCATAAATTCTACGCGGTCATGATTGATCCCTCATTCGCATTTTGGTCGGTTATAAACGTCTCTTCGTGGGGGGGTTCGACGTTAAAACGATTTCGGAAACCTATTAATCGACACGGTTTATCTGTCTAATTTGGTACACGAGCGCAGTCGTAAAGGAGTCCAGTTATTAAATTAAAGGTCCGCGTAAAACCAACTGATTTTAGCCGCGTGGAAAAGTTTATCGGGCATATAACGACGAACACCATAAAGCACCGCTATTACTGTAGCCGAAATAATGGGGTAAGCAGAGCAGGGTTAATTTTATTTAACCCTCGCTCCTATGTTGTGAAACTGCGATCGTTTCGTTCAGTTCCCATCGCGATACGGTTGACGATCGAAAGGAGCCGACACTGGTGTAAAACCTTTACAAAACGTGGCTATCACGGTTGACGATTAAATCCAACGACATCCGGATGCAGTTAAAAGTTTCGTGGTATAATAAAGTCGACAAGTATGGATCGAAGACCCGTTTCTAAAACGTTGTTATCTTTAAATCTACCGACACTTCATGTATACCCATTCCCACCATTACCGATCAAATGACAAATGAGTCATTCTCTTTCTCTTTTACCAGGCAACATACTTCTAATTTTTGTATTATATGTATAGAAAGTTGTGTTTTGAAGTTTATTCGTAAGATATCTGTCTCTTTTATGTCGCATACTTTTTCTTAAAGCATGCATTTTTAAGATCTGTACGAAAATATTCAATAATCTTACTCTAAATTTGCATGAATAGTACTTTAACTTCGTACAATTAAAAAAATTCTGGCCAGTAATTAGGCAGACATTCTGTATACAAATTTGAATTCTTTTTCAACTAAATAAACGATTAATAATGCAGTGTTATCGTATATCAGTTTTATAATCAATAGGAACTGGTGAAACTTCTTTGAGTGCATAGAATCAAAGTAAATTTTAAAATAAACATAGAAGATAGCATAAATAATAATGGTTGACATATTTGCCGGATAGAGGATGGAATGCCCTTTAAAACGAGTGTTCATTCAAATTGATAGCGTAATTAGTTCCAGAGATATAAGCGTTCGAAGCTTTTGTTTACCTTTCATTGTTGACATCGGTTGCGGGGTCATTGACCGCGCGTGCTCGAGGTAAACAGTAAATAGTAAATTCTTGGAAATACTACGTCACTCACTCACGATCTTAATATAGGTCAACACGATGCACGTGCGAGAAAGAGAAAGGTCCGACACGTTAGACGGAGACAGAGATAGTCGAATTAGAAAAATTAGCTCTTTATTAAAACTGCGATATCTCCAAAACGGAAAGTCGGATCGATAAAAACCAGAAACCATTTTAAAGAGGAAGCTTTGCCGCTTCTAACGGTGGCTAAATTATGGAAATAACACTAGTAGTTTCGGAATTGTACCCATGTAAACTTTAACTATTTTTAATACGCATTGTTAGACTGTTTTAAGACAGTAAAAATTGAAGATTCCTTTCATCTTTGCTATGTATACATATATTTCCTATTTACAATGGGAAGCTAATCAGAATTTTATTCAGAATTTCGCTGATCAAATGACCAGTCGAGGTAGATAAACAAGGCTACATATTTTCCTCAAAAAATAAACAATAAGAATAGACTTGATGGCTAAATGGCGGTAAAATTAACCTTGTATGTTAGAAAGTCTAAACGGAATTTTAAAAACATTCATTCGACCGATCGTGGTAGGTTAATGGAAATTTAACTCAAAATAAAGCTGAATTTATCTTTGTTATTTTCTTTTAGATATTATTTTACAACAATATGGATATAATTTTCTAAGTAATAGTTTTGGCATAAATAAGTATATTTAAGTAACAAAGAATTAATACCGGATCCTTGTACTGCCTTTTTTCTAAAAAAACGTCAATATTATCATACTCGAAAAGAAGAGATATAAGAAATATACAAAATTTAATTCTTGTAAAATTTCTTGCATTACACCGTTGATAAGAGTTGAAAGACGATCATCGTGGGGCGAATACGCGTCTTCCATTACTTTCTAACTAATATACAAGTCTCTAGAAACAGTAGCGATTCTCACACGGCCATCAGCGAGTTTAAAAAGGACTTACGGTTTTGGGGAGTTTGGATAGCAGCTTGGGCGTCGAGTTTTCCTGGCATGGGTACGTTAATAGTCGCGTTGTTGTTGTTTATCGAGGAAGTTTGGATCGGTTTTGCGCTGCGACGACCTTGCTAGGATTGGAATTGTGCCGGTAAATTGTTCCCCGGAGTGGAATTATAACGCTCCGCCCGTTCGCGGCAATTCCATTTGCCGACTTTATTGCGTTAACCGGTAGGACGAGTACGACCGCGAGAACGAGGACGTCTCGGTGGCAAACGCCGGGGAAGGAACCACCGACGAGGCGATAGATCAAAAGGCTTTGTCGGAGCGGCCCTCGCTCTCCGCCTCTTCCGATTCTGTGCGAAGAGTCGATTATCGCCGCGTCTGCCGCCGCGATCTGTCGATGGGGGTTCGAAGGATCGTGCTGGCAACCCCCAAACACGAGGAAATTCCGTTCCCACGGTGGAAACCATGGTTAAAAATCGAACGGAACGCGGAACAGACCGTAAGCTGATCGACCAATTTTTCATAAATTTTTTAATAAATTATCTAGACAAAATTCCACGAGGGTTACATTGGTTTGGCAACTATGTAGCTGTGGATTTCACTGATGGATGGCTTTAATTGAATTGTTAGGTATTTATTTGTATTCGAAACGTAAAACCCATATTGTTGTCTGATAGTTAGTATTTTAATTGTCACTCAGAAAAAACATTGTATCGATCGATTGTGTATCTTTTTTGGCGCGTCGGTTGAACAATGGAAATTTAAAACGAGCAAATCGTCATATTTTGTTGTATTACTTCTTCAAAGGAAAAATGCATTGCAAGCTCACAAAAAGTTATTTGCTGTATATGGCGACGAAGCCTTAAAATAGCGGCAGTGTCAAAATTGGTTCGCTAAATATCACTTTTGTCAGATTATCATTTGTTTCGTTCTTTGCAAAACTTCTTGAATGGTAAAAATTTCAATAATAATGATGATATCAAATCACACTTGGTTCAGTTTTTTGCCGATAAAAACCAGAATTATTATGAACATGGAATTATGATATTGCCTGAAAGATGGCAAAGGGTCATTGTTAGAAATGGGCAATACATTACTAAATAAAGTTATTTCGTTCCATGAAAAAATCTATCATTTTATTAAAAAAGTCCGCAGTTACCTAGTTGTCAAACTAATAATATCTTGTCTTCTCTTGTCTTGAAGTGTCCGAATATCTTCCTATTCGTGTTTGCCAATTAACCTCGAGGAGGGGATTAATAATTTGATACCAAGAAACTTGGTTTATTATTATAAAATATAGTAAAACCTCAATTATTGGAATTAATGGGGATAGGTGCATATGTACGTATTCCATTAATAGAATTCGTGAATAATAAAGCAACATCATTTCGTGTATTAACTTTGATTTATTTTTTTATAATAGATCTTACCAAACACGATATGAATAATATAAATCTAAAATAAATCTTACGATTCAATGTCCTGAATTTACCCAAGTACTTATAAGTACGTGTTACAATTATAGAATTCTCAAATAATAAAACGTTTTTCTGTATTAACTTTGATTTATTTTGATATTAGATCATACCAAACGTGATGCAAATAATTGGAATTAAAAATCAAACAGTATCTCTGAAAGATCAAAAGAGGAACCATTTAGCTTTCAGTAAGATTCTGAGACTCTTTGTAAATTAAAAAAAATTCTGTTGTAATAATTAACGTTCTAGATACGAAGAGTAATATCGCTGCGTTTCATCACGCTATTCAAACTCATCGTTAAGGTTTATCCAGCAGATCCTGCATTAGACGTGAAGCGGTTAATCGATTGTCAAACAGTCTCCAATTTCTCGATGAGTTATTAGTACATAATTAGTTTAACAGATTGTTCAAATGATTGATAGCGACGCGCCTAAGGCACGATACGCTAGATAAGCTTTACCGATGAGGTTATATAGTAATATCATGACGAAATGCAGTACATAATATCGCCCTTTGAAACTATTACTAACGCCAAATCGTATAGGGTAAATACTTCTGTAACATTTTATTTCTTTCACTTAATAGAAATACGTTTTTAGTTAGATTTCATAACAAAGAATACGAGTTTCTACCTGATATTTAATAATAAATATTAGAACACAAAAGTGCAAACTTCTACTGTTTACGATGTATCGTTATAATTTTTAGACGCATAGTTTTGGATAAATTCGTACAGTGTTGAATTTTTAGGGTCATGGGGGAAAAAGTCGATGGAGAATTAATTTATATCGCGAGAAAATGGAGCGCGTTTCGGACAGGGTGAAACCAAACCGAGGCTTTCAGAACACGGACGATGAACCTGATATTCGTAGAATTTCTTTGCGAAGTAGATTCGAAATGTAGGTCGCTGGTGTCGCATGACACGATAATTGGGGGATATTAACGACACCCGAGTGATTTCTGAATGGGTTACTTGCGAGATTTCGCTTTTAATTACAGATTTTTGTCTGGAAGATAAGTGCATTAAAATTGGGGCTTCTCTCTATCTGTGTGAGCGCCTAATTTTATTATTATGCAATCAGGAACAATGTATATTTATGCACTGTTATTAATTATTAGTACAAAACATCTTTTTTACTTAATACTTTTATTTAGAAGACAGGATATTATAAAAAAAGTCAATTTGCTGAAAAATAAACTCAGATGACTGCGTTAAAAATTAAGCAAAGATGGCTAAATTTCATTTTCAGAACTTGCATTCTTGATGAATGAAAAATTTTTAATTGTTATATTTCAATATCGTTTCCATTTTAGAAGTAGTATTCGTAAAAAGGACTGTTTAAAAATAAACGATTGTTTCATGATTCGTGCCATTTGATGCAGTATTGTTTCAAGAAAATTCTATGGGATTTGACAAATATAAAGAGACTGGGAGAAGTTGTCTGCTAAGACGATAATCCTACTGTATTTTAAATAAATAAATTCCAGTTTTGTTTCCACGAGACAGAGGAGCACAAGGCTGTTCCGTTTGATTGTTTCGTCTCAGTCCAAAGCGAGCTTTAAAGCTCGAGGTTGTCGTCTTAGCCTGTTCACAAATCGCTTCAACCTTTTTGCGAGACTTAAATTTTTTTTATATTCATTACTGTCGTTATCTGGATTTTCCTTGAGAGCTAGATTTAAGCTGGACGCAATACACAACAGACGGAAACCGCCAAAAGAATTCCTTTGTATGTACCCTTTCTCGGTTAAGTCTGCGGTAATTTTTAAGCCGCATTGTAAATTGTATTGAGAACTCGTTAATGTTTTTATACGTTTAAAAAATTCCATAAATGCTTATACTCTGGTATATTTAACCTCGTTTCATAAATTCGAAGAATTGATAAATTTGCAAAAATGGTTCATATTCGAACTTCATCGCAGAAAGATTAAAATTATATCTAATATTCAAAATGGCTTATTTTTCAATTAAAAAAGTTGTCGAAATGTAATTGCAATATTTAACAATTTTTAATAATAATAATTATCTAAGAAGTTATACGAAAATTTAGTTTTGAAAGGGAAATCATTTGAAAAGTGAAATCGATTTTCAGTGCCTGAACATCTTAAGTTTATAATATACTAGTATTATAAAATATAAAAAATATGTAGAATATGAAACTATTGTTTTAACCAATTACTTAACGACTAAATGCTTAATTAAACATAATCCTGCAAAAAGATATATTCCGAGTTAAAAAACAATCTCATATTTAATTAAGTTATCTAGTAACAACTTTCCAAATAATTAGTATCGCGAGAAAAAGTCATTATCACAGTCGCGTTTCCCTTTCCAAGTTTCTTATAATCTCCGGCAGTCTAATAAATTTCTGATATCCCGAAAACGATCTCAAGAACGTACAAGCTGTTAAAAACGTTCAATATATCTTCGATAGAACGTCACGTTCGTTAATCTTTTCCCCTATTTATAAATTATCGTGCTTTCGAATCGTAACGAGGATCAACGTTGCTTCCCCCGCCCATAAAATATGACACGGAGATTTAGGGGAGCGTGACAGAAATTTTTTAAAGCGGTTCGTTAATGCGAGAGATTAGAGGTGCACGTTTGTTCTGAGGGAGAGAAAAAAAAAAGAAAAATTGTTCGCCCCGATGGGAAGTCGGCTTATCCGAAATCGCTGCAACGGCCAGCCAGTATTTCCGTTTGGCACATTTTCCCGTGTATATGTATATTTTATTTCCACGCTCGCGTTTCGGGTTATTCCGAGTCTCCGCCATCGAGAATCGAACCGCGGTTCAAAAACTTTCGTCCTCGTCGCGTTATCGTTTACCAAAGTCCCTGCGCGATCCAATCTAATTGTTTATTTTCTCCTACCCCCTCCCTCCACCCCCACTGTTGGTTTTCGACTTTAAAGAACGACGATATTACCCGTTCCTTCGTTGGACGTAACCCAACAATCCTGTTAGCTTTATTCGCGTATTTAAAACAAAAATTCTACCAATTTTTGTTTCCCTCGTTACGAAAATATCGAATGGCTTAAACAGAAGTGCCAGTCAGTATTAGAATATATGAAACAGGGTTTTAGTTTGAAATTTTATGAAATATTTCGCGAGCAATACATTTTATTCTTTTACTGACACCCGTCAAATTGTCACGGAACGAGAATTATTATTTGTCAAGTATTATTTTACTCCTCGCTTACTTTTCTCATAATTTATACGATCTTGCGTGCATGCAATCGCCGATTCTAGTGGAACAGCAGGGTTAAAGATCCTTCCGTGTCGGTCGGGAGACGAGCTGTGTACAGGCGTTTTTCGCGTTTTTCCAATTGTAATTCTCCAGCACAAACACGGATTACGTTGATGTTCCATTAACCCCGAGGAACGTCAGTTGTCCCGGCGGTAATCAGGGTGCACCGAACTTGGAGCAATTAATCGTTCGACGACCACATCGATTAAACAGCCGACATCGTTGATATCGATCGCGGAACTATTTGTTTCCGGAGAGAAAGGATCGCCGAGCGAAAATCAACACTTCCGTTTTTAGGAACTGCGCACTCTGAGTCAGGTTATATTGTAGATTTCCTTTATTTCATTCATTACTACTTGATATACAGGATGTTCAGCCATCCCTGGGAAAAATTTTAATGGGAAATTCTAGAGGCAAAAGTAGGACGAAAGTCAAGAATACCAATTTGTTCATGGAGGCTTCGTTAAAAAGTTATTAACGTTTAAAGTTCCACCCGTACTGAATTTTTTTCTAGAAAATGGGTAGAATTTCGAGGGTCTGTCTATTCACCAAAAATGATTGTAATTGCCTCCTGCAACGGTAAATAATTTTTTTAGAGCGATTTGAAATTTTTTTTTTTCGCCGAAAAATGTAGGCACCCTGTCCATTTTTCTTAAAAATTCGTTTTCGATTTTTAATAATTTTGTTTGACGCCCTACAGAAAAGTTGTCTAATACTTTTTTGTAGATACCCATGAGCTTTACTTCAGAAAAAAGTTTCATTGAAATATATTCACTATTGTAGGAGTTATGGTTGTTTGAAAATTGGACTATTTTTACGTGGTTTTTCTCATTTTACGATATCAAGGAACAACTTTTTCAATATTGTTAGAATTTCTACATATTCTTCACTAAAATACGCGTCATTTGCCTTTTTAAACATTAAAATCCTTCAATCCGTTCAGAAGTTATGGCGTTTTAAACATACGCGTGAAATTTAAGGGAAACATATCAATGGTATGGTCAGACATTAGATTTTCTGTAAGGAATTTTTTTCTCGAAAGTGCGTAGGAATTCGGGGGTATGTCTATTCACCAAAAATTATTGTAATTGACCCCCGCAACCGAAAATAATTTTTTTAGAACGATTTGAAATTTTTTAATTTCGCCGAAAAATTTCACACCTACTCGAATTTTTTTCTCGAAAGTGGGTAGGATTTCAAGGATATATCTATTCACCAAAAATGATTGTAATTGACTCCCGCAACCGAAAATAATTTTTCCAGAATGATTTGAAATTTTTTAATTTAATTTTTTAATAACTTTTTAATGAAGCCTCAGTCAAGAAATTGATATTCTTGATTTTCGTCTTATTTTGGCCACTAGAATCTCCCATTAAAATTTTTCCCAAGGGTGGCAACAAAATATTTAACAGTGCTATTATTATTATTATTCATTTATTCACGAGAAAACCTCTTTGGTACACAAAGAATTTAATACGTAAAGAAAAACAAAATGAAAATTATATGAGAGACAATATAATAATTATTCTACAATACTGTGCAAGGTTAGTTAGCATGAATAATGATTCTGTTTATACAATTGTAAGATCCATGTGTTCAGTGATGGCTTACAGTATACAATACAGTGTGATAAATAGACTACAGATATGCATTTATGGGAAATTTTAATTCTCAAAGACTACAGACTGCACTTAATATGTAAAACTATAAGAAATACTTAAAGATATGAATTATTACATTTAGGGGTTGAGACAATCCTCTACAAAGCTCTCGATCTATTAATTCTATAATACTAATAAAAATATGCAATCTACTGATAAAATAAGGCATAATTTTGATCACGAATGACTATTTTTCACTCAGAAAAATACAAGAAGCAAAATATTAGAACTCCCTAGACGCCTCGACAAAGCAAAGCAATTTTTAAGACGTCCAACTTCACCTGTTCTCATCGTTCAAAATTACGTTTTATTAATTTTTTTAGCAAACTATCACTCTACGGTTATCTGTATCGAAAAGTCGGACGTTTCGCGGCGAAAGGTCGCTAAAATATCCCGAATCCCCCTCCGTCCCGGAGTTTGTCATCTGGTCGCCAGGACGATCGAATTTTTGCCAGCGGTTTATATCGAGCGTGGGAGGCGGGGGAGGGCAAAAAGTCAAGCTATCCTTCTTAGCGGTATTCAACACTCTGGCAGCGATATATCCCGGTCTCCTTATCTCGCGGAAGAAGAAGGCACAATGCCTTCCGGGGTGCGCGTATATATGTATATATAGTGGCCGGAAGTATACGGGGGCTGGCTCGCGGAATTCCGCAGGACTTTCATCGACGTTACAATAACTGCAATATATCCGGCCGCGGGGCTGTTCCTTCGCGATACCAGACGTCGGGTCCGCGGCTTCCGTGGATGAAAAGGAGGGTTGCAGGGATGAGAAGACAGGAGTTGGATGTTGGGGGGTGTGAGGGAGACTGCTCCGTCGACAATGGTACAACAATGGCGGAATATAAATCTAAATCCCGAGCACCATCCTTCCTGCCAGCTCCTCTCGCGCCTCGATCTTCGCTCCTTTCAATCCCTTCTGGTTCTTTCTCTCCTTATTCATTTCCGGCTGCCTATTTTGCTCGTTCCCCCTCCACCGGGCTTCCCTCTTCGTCTTCCATTCGCGTCGACGCTCGTTTTTCCCTTCGTTTCCTCGGTTGCAACTTCTCCGATTCGATAAGTTCCTCTCGCCTCCTTGGCCGGCTAAGCCTCCGTGGAATATTCCTTATTTTCCGTTACTTATTTATACCCGGACTCCGCGCGACCGTGCAACGATCCTGAAGAATCCAGTTACCTCGCGTTACCATTAATTGTGATCAGCGTTTCCGTTTCGACGAAGTTTCGAGACCTGGTTCCTTGATCTCCTTGCATAGTTAGGTTTGAATGTTTCTGGAGCTGCTTTTTTTCACCTTTTTCGTCTACCCTGATGTTTCCTCTCCTCTCCATTCAGAGCTTTCATTCTCTCGTTCTTTTTCACTTTCTCACCGAGAGTAAATTTTTCTTTGCAACGACGCGGGGTCGCCCCTTATCAGTATTTACGGCCAGACGTACGTTTTCACGGCTGCGTATTGTCGTTCCTACCCTTCTACGCTCCTAATGGATGACGCTTATCGTTCCTACTTTTACGTGTCGCGAGTGACGCAGACTCGAGGTCAACAAACTTTTTCCGCGAAGATCGAATAATAGGAATTTTAAACTTCGAAGGGGGTGGGAGGGCGTTGTTATATATTTTACGAGCCAACGTGTTGTATCTTAGGAATTATCTGTTCCGTGGATCTTTTGTAAATTGTTGAAATTTAACGAGTATGATTTTTTTATTTGCAGAAATCGATTGGAGAGCAACACGGAACATTGGAACGCTCTGCTCTTATCTTTGCGCGAGCTCATTGAATGGGTGATAAGAAAAGATACAGAGCTCACTGGTCTGGGTCCTGTCTGCGGTGACGTAGCTGCCTTGCAGAAACAACAGGTGAGTTTTTAACAATTTTTCAACCTAGCCTGTTCAAAAATTTCGATATGTGTCACTCGTTGGTATACTGCATGTTTCTCCGTATAGAAATATTTATCAGAACCGCGAATCGAGGTGTTTAGACGAAAAGTTTTTAAATTAACATTCTGTGTATGCTGATGACACTCAACTAATTAACATTGTTTACCCACGTTGTATTGAATCTGCTAAGTGCAAGATACAAGATTACTTTAAAATTCTGTGCATTAACTGCTTCCTCTTCTTCGAAACTTACCTCCATTTTGTATTTACCATGATTACATTTTCTCCTAAAAAATATTCATATTACATTTGACTCACCCTGTTTCGACCATCATACAGCAGGAGTTGTACCACTCCATATTTTCCCATTTACAACTTTTATATTCTCGTCATATTTTATCGAGTTACTTTAAATTCATACATTCTCATCCCGTAGTGGTTTTCCTTTTTGATTATTGCGACGTAGTATATCGTCCGTATTTTTCTTCTGTCCTCGCTTGTTTAGCGTATTCAAGCAGCTTTTGCTGTTCTTTCTTTATTTGTTCTTCGATGCAATGTGAATGAGATACTTCCAGGAAACATATACTTTCTTTTAATTTTCTGCTATAATCACCAACAATCTTCTTATGTCGCCTTAAATGGGACATCCACGTTGTTTGATAGATTTAGGGACGACCTAATACCACCCAAACATAATTCAAACAATAGCAAACCATCTGACCAGAGTATTTCTGCATGTGAAAGTTTGTTCACTGTAATGTTCCAAGTAGTCAACAAATTTAATTCTCGATTTGATAATATCGAACGACGCGAACACATAGGACGACCTAACATCATACAAATGTGATTCAAACAATAACAAACCACCTGACTCCTGTGTGTGAAAGCCTATTCATTGAAATGTTTTGAACAGTCAACGACTTTAATCCTCAGTTTCATAATATCGTACGACATGAACATATAGGATGACCTAATACCACCCAAACGTCATTCAAACAATAGCAAACCAACTAGTCCCAGTATGGCGTGAAAATCTGTTTGTTGCAATGTTCGAAACAGTCGACAAATTTGATAATGTCGATCGATACGACTCACATGGGACAATTTAATACCACCCAAACGTCATTCAAGCAATAGCGAACCACCTGACCCCGAGTATGGCGTGAAAGTCTGTTCGCTGCAATGTTCCGAATAGTCAACAACATCATCTTGGAATCCACCTCGTCCCCTGCAATCTTGTCTCGGGCAAATAGCCTCGTGTACCTCAAAGCGTCCCCCGTAACCTACAGGAATGGACTGGATTACACGAAAATGACGCAATTAGGAGAACAGTGTGTGTGAGCGCGCGCGCGGACACAGATGGCGAGGAGCACGCGTCATCAGGGCGAAGGGGCTGGTTGCTCGGAGCACAACCCCCGTCGGCCCAGTTTCCACGCACAAAGACGGACTAGATCGGGCTAATCCAGATTAGAACGTCCATGTACCGGCTCGCAGCTCGCGAGTGCTTGTGCGCCCACCCGTCGAGTGTACGGGGATGATAAGGTGCATGTAAAGCGATCCTGATCACAAACATCATCGACAGACGACATCTGCACACGCTACTTATCAGGGGCTGCTCTTCGATATAGGCTCGTTCGATTCTTCTAAGAAGTTGATTTGGAATCAATATTACTGGAATTAGGTAGCTGGAGAATTTAGAATCTTCTATTAAAAACTACCCTCTGTAGAGAAGAAACTTGGGACAACTTTTGACGTGAAATTTATCTATTGTTATTGGGAATTTATAGGTTTTACTGCCTTGTGAAAATTGTATCAAGTAAGATTAGATTTTACAGTTTACACGTGGTTCTACAGACTTGAGGGTAGTTTTTACTCTATTTTCCACTGGAATATTTACACCGTAACAATTGTTTTTCTTGTCACAATAAAATTTAGAGGGATCCTTTTTGATCATTCTTTGGCAAGGAACTATACAATTTTTCTTACCATTTCTGAAATATATTACAATGCACAGTGATGAGCATACAAATAGGGGGGAACATTTGTTGAACTACAGTGCATTACAAAGAAAAAAATTAATCACTGTTCATTAAATATTTCTCCAACGGTAATCAATTTAAAAATGGTATTACATGCGTGTTTGTCGACCATAACATGGCCGGCATTTAAAAATAAACATTCTGTCGATACGCAAATCCCCACAGTTGGCAGATACTGTCTGACAGCCACGCTCACAAAGGAATAAATAATCCTATCTACTTCCCAGTAATTCTTTGGGAACGTCCGATGAGAAAAACGCAGAAGCTCCAACGAAAATACTTGCCTTTATCGCAAAACAAAGAACGAAATCCACGTGAAATAATGGTCGTTCACATTTCACGAGAGGCTGAACGAGGGATCGATTCTTCACTGAAAGAATAAATTCGTGCCGGCATCGGATATGCAAGAATCCATTTAAAAAATTGAACGCTTTTAACATCGTTCTACGCCAAATCGAACACTTTTTTAAACAATATTTCGAACTTTCCTAACATTTAAATACATTGTAAAAGTATCTCTAAGAACTTGAACAGAAATTTTTGAAACTTGTTGATTTCGTAGTTTATAAAGGATAACGTTAATGTTTGCTCGATAAATTGAACATTCTAAATTTCCCCAATTTGTTTGCAACAATACTCTCTAAAAACTCAATTTTTATAAAAATCATAGTCGACGTATCCATCCGATCGGTGCAGGAGTGTTTGAGGGTGTATGAACGATACCTTACATTCTCGTTTCACCTACAATCAGCAATTAAATTCCGTACAAGTATTTATATGCACAAAAAACACCGAGGGGGAGGGAGAGGGGGGATTGTTCCGCACGTACGTAACGAATGTTATTCAGTTTTTATCTACGCGATTTCAACAATAAAACGTAATGTATTCCGCCGCGATATCAGTTAGTTCGGCCCGTGGACACGAACAACAGATAAAACCGGGGCAAAAAGGTCGTGGTGTACAGGTGTTTCGAACAATAAGCGAGTTTCGGGTTTACGTGATGTGCCAATGTCGCATCTGCGATGCATGAAATTCAAATATCGTTCTTTAAAGCGTAGCGTCCTCTCTCGGTTCTTTTGCTCCTCGTCGTTTGAAACGCTGTCGCTTGGTCGTCGTCGTTCGCGACGTGACAACATGCAACGGCAGCTGCAACACGTGCACACTATCTGTATACTCAGAGCAGCTTCGAACGAGAACAGTATTCAAGCAGCGCTCGTCGCAAAACGAGGAAATTTCGTTCCACAGTATTTAGATATAATTGTTTACCGGATCGTCTGCGAAAGCGATTAAAGTCTTCGTTCGTCGATTCGATGCGATTTTATTCCAGCTTCATTGAATTACTCCGTTTTCCACCTCGAGAAGATGTCTACAGGATGGCCTAAATGTTCTCTGACAAACGAGCTGACAGATATTTATTGCAATCTGGTTTGTCGTATTTGATCTTATTCTGTGAAAGCCCATTCAGAATTCGAATTCAGGATTCGAACTTTCTTAAAAATCTAGTTTGAAAATAGTTACATTGTTGACAATAAACTTCCGAATTAAATGTCTGGGTTACGCCATTATCTCTCGCGAGTATTATTGCTATAAAATATCCATTTTTTATTTGAGAAACATGTAAACATAATAAAACGATTCGTGACAACTATGTAATCTCTGACGAATATTTAACCCCTTGCTATACAATAACGTGTCTGACTCGTCAAAAGTTCCTCATGTCAAGTTTCACAATTATGAGACCACTCACTCATCATCAAGTCTTATAAATTAAAATCAACACATTTTTACATTCACGAGGTATTCGTAAAACAACTCAATATTTTTCGTGACTATTCCTTGTATGAACAAATGTAAATAAAATTAAATAGTATACGTTTGAAAAATTATTTGGAATTACATCGTAAGTCAAGGGGTTAACAACTAGAAGAAACAAATAGAATATAAAATGCTTTTAAAATATGTTTATAATTACAAGTGGTGGAAGAATGATTAGTAGAAATGAAATTCGGTTCGTATTTAATAATATCTAATATAATTAATAATGTAAATGAAATAATTATAATTATTGTAATATTATAAAATAAATTTAAATTATTAGAAAATGGTGAACTTGGATCTTGAAAAGAAAATATTATTCAATGTGAAATTATTAATAAAAAATATAATTTTTATTTAAGAATCTTACATTCATTGCACTTATCTGCCATATTAATAAATTTCAAATAAAATATATTTAATTTTTATTATTTTAATAATTAATGGTAATTTATTAAATGAATGATCTAAAGGAGGATAATTTTGTAATCATTCTAGGGATCACTGGTTAAATTTAAAAATAATTAATCGTTTAGAAATTAATCTTTCTAAAATACTAAAAATTAATAAAATTAATCTATTTAATGAAATTAAAGAACCTAAAAAAGATATCAACAATAGTATCGCGAAAAAATTGAGTTTTTCTGGTGTTTAAATATTTCACGAATTCATGGCAACTATATAATTTCTGACGAACAACGAGAAGAAACAAATAGAATATAAAATGCTGAAACTATATTTGTAATTACGACAAAGGGTGGAAGAATGATTAGTAGAAATGAATTTCGGTTCGTGTTAAAGGCGAGGATCGCGGAAAAATTGAGTTTTCCCGACGTTTAAATATTTCGCGGAATCTGACGTGTAATTGTAAGTTGGAAATTAACGCCGCCGCGTAGAAAACCCCCCCGGGGAGACACAAATGCGAGCCGACTAATGACCAGACCAGAAGTTAATCCAACAGAACTCCGCGGGCGGGATAGCAGTTGAACGATATAGTGGGCCACGTGATCTCGGAATTTCAGGGAATAGTTTCGCAAACGGCGTTCTAATTCGTAACGCAAATAGTTGTGCACACGAGGACGACGCGACATAGTAATTTATACAAATACGAAGCGGGACCCCGGAACGGTTAACGGTGTAAGATTACAACGGGCCGCGAACGCGCAATCTTCGAGCCACCGCTATGAGCTGCAATCTTAATGGACGATGGAGAAACGTAACGTAGTAAAATATATTAAATGCAAAGTGCATGAAAGAGCCGCGTAGTGAACGAACGTAGCGGGAACGAGGAACTACCACCTATTCGACTGTGGAAAATGCAATATGCAGTTTCCAAGATGCACCGTGCACTCTGCATTATGCAATGTAAAATGAGCAACACTCACCGTGCCGCGGATCTTATACAAAATATGCACTATACGGACTATGCACTACACGATACAAACAATGCACCACGTACATGTAATATGGTCCGTCTGGTATGCAATTATTCATACACTGCACTTTGCGATATTCGGTATGCAATATGCACTGTACACCAAACATTCTGCATAATACTCCATATGCTAAATGTAACTCGCGACACTCTGCATTAAATGCAACGACCAATGTGCATTATGCACTCGTGAAACTTGCAAGGTGCAATGTGCTATATACACCATGCATCAAACGTCGTGCAGAATATGCTATGCACTGTGCACCGTGTACTGTGCTCTGTTCAATATGTAATGTGCAATAATGTGGCACATATAGTGTATCGTGCACAATGCACTATGCAACATATAGTAGCAGTCAGCATGCTATTAAAAAAAAACGAGACATTATTCTTATTCATGAAAGTATATTAAAATTCATAAGGTATTCATAAAAGAAATCTATTCTATTATACTTCTAATTAAATCGTACGTCAAGGGGTTGAATAAATAACATTGTCCATGTTTACAAATGTCCAAAAACAGAAAGGAACGTAAAGTCGGTATACTGTGTATTAAATAAATTTTCAGACTCCCATTTTTTCGAAAACAAATCCTCGTATTAAAAACCTTCATTTCTTGCAAAAAATCATCCCTTGCAGCGCCATTGCCGAAACAACCAGTACAATAGTGTACCTCATGCACCGTGTAGCGCAAACAATACGCCGCGCAATATGCACTATACACTGCACATTATTCACTATGGAATATTCAGTGGGCGTAATGCAACATGCATTAAGCACTATCCAGTATGTAATATGCAATACGTGGTATGCAGTACGCACTGTGCACCGTGCATAATGCGCCATAGAATATCCACAAACGGAATACATTTTCACACTCGAATAATCGAATATTAAAGTCTCGGCGGCGAGGTGAGCGACGAAACGAAAAACTGACCAACAGCGGAACGACCGCGTCGAAAAATGTCGCGTCGATATTCGTCGCGAACCGAACGCTGGTCGCAGAAATTGCACGACGTTAAATCGATACCTGGGTTCCTGGGTGGCATGCGGGGAAATCGCCGGTTCGTTTCGTCCGCCATATTCGTGCGTGAAATCGAAACGGCTCGCGCCAATGTTGCATACGTAAAACGCGCTTTCGTCGTAAACGGATCGTTGCTGTTCGGCGCGGCAACCCCCGATGGGTGACTTCGAACGCGGCTTAACGCGAAATCGATCGAGCGCGAAACAAAAAAGAAAATTGCCAGAGCGAGAAATTAGCGCGAAACGACGGTTATTATCCCCGACCGAAATTGATTTTAACGAGCGTTTCGATCGCGCGGCGATTCGGTTCCCCGAGACCGTTTTAGGAAATTGGAATTCCTTTAATTGCCAGCCGTTCCTAAATTATTCAGAGCCAATCAGACGCGAAACTGAGGAGAACGGTGTTTAGTGGAAAAATAAAATGAGCCTTTCCAGTAGTTTTTTGGAATTCTAAATTATACATTGATCTCTGAAACGATGCTAGGTGCTTGCACCAGTGTTCTTCAAAATAGGGGAAGGGGTGTGAATTATACTTTATTATTCTTTATTTTGTTTACATGTTCAAATTGACAATAAACAGAAGAAGGATAAATATTCATCTTAACACTTTGATGGCCGCTGTCACGTATATGTGACTTTGCGAGCTGGCTAACGTTGGCCACTGTCACGTGTGCGTGATCTACTGTATCAGTCACCATTTTATCATACATTAAACTTACTACATTTGTTGAGGTTACATTTATAATTCCTTTTAATAATATTCCTAGCATCTTCATGTATCTCACTTTGGTCTACAATATCAGTGATACGTGCGGCCATTAAAGTGTTAAATTGAACAATTTCAGTTCCAATAACACTGATCTCTAAAACGATGCTGGGTGCTTACTTGCACCAGTGTTCTTCAAGATAAGGGAAGGGGTGTGAATTATACTTTATTATTCTTTATTTTGTTTACATGTTCAAATTAACAATAAACAGAAGGAGGAAAAATGTTCATCTTAAATTGAACAATTTCAGTTCCAATATCATTGATCTATAAATTCATAATAAGGATATGCACTTATCCTTATTAAACTTTAGCAATCACAATTAACACACACGTATGTACATGCTGGCGCCTCTGAAGTTGATCTACTTTCTTCTCTTATCTGTACATTCTATCAAAGATCGAGTCACAACCTCGTGGACACGAAATAAAACGAGTATTACGATCTTCAGTAATAGCAGATATCAAGATGAAGATATGACTTGACTGGATGTCGCAGCAACGCGCTATTACCGAATAGCATTACCAGATTATTATAGAAGGCACTACGTAATTAACCCGTCATTCCGATAACCGCGTCGATAAGACGATTATCTCGACGTCGCCAATTAGAAAACGTCTAGAGTCTGAATTGGTTGAATGATGCTTCAGTTGCTCCCAATTTCTGTACTAACAGATCGACCTTATTTCGAGGTTCGCAACGCCAGATTCTTTGTCAGAGTCAAATGCTATGGCCACTCAAAGGACAATCACCCCTTTTCCGGTTGTACAACTGAATTTAAAGTTGTGCTCGGATTCTTTGGATGGAAAACAATCTCATTCTTATATTTTGTCAGTTGTATATCTTATTTGTTTATAAATTAGACATCGATCTAAAAAGGCAAAAGGCACGAACATATGCAATAGCCTAATACATTATATTTCTACGTCCATGATCAAAAACTAGCTTTATTTATTCTACTGCTAAATATTTCTCGAACTCTTCCACTTCGGGAACACCGTATAATTTGTGCATAAGTTACATAAGCACATAATTAGTGCACAAGTTTCTTGCTTATTGCTACAATTATGCCCTGTACGATTGCAATTCAAATTATTGATTTTCGAGCAACATCCTATGACGAACGACCGCTCTTTCTATATAAACTAATTAATCACGTAATTACATGTCCTGTATCCTGCACGAAATGAATTTTCATGTTCCTGCTAGCTATTAAATTACAACGATGAGAAATAAGGCATTTGGAAGCTTGAGGTCATTATCATTAAAAATTGTGGTAGCAAATTGTAATGTATCAAAAGATTAGCATAAACAACAATTGGTAGGAATTAAATTATCCGAATAATTTACTTTCGAGTTGTCTACTAACGCGCATTAAAAGTAATAAAACTTTAGACACGTGAAGTTCCGAAACTATTAGTGTTTTATTAATTATTGAGGCATTGTTAGAAGCGGCAAAGCCTCCCCTTTAAAATGGCTTTTGGTTTTTGCCGATCCGACTTTCCGTTTCGGAGATATCGTGATTTATGTAAATGGTAATTTTGTTATCTCTGCCTTCACCTGACGCGTCGGACCTCTTTGTCTTACGCACTGCTTACGACTGTCACGTGCGCGAGATCAATGAACTCGCGAGCGCAACAACGAAACGTAAACAAACCCTATCTCCGATACTAGCCACCGCATCAACTTGAAACTAAAATCGCTATATCTTCGGAACTAATGAAGCTATCGGCTTGTTCAAACGCTCGTTTTAAAGGGCATTTCATCCTCTATCATATGAACGTAACAACTATTATAATTTATGCCATCTTCTATGTTTATTTTGACATTTACTTTGACTCTATACATCCAATAAAGTTTCAACAATTTCTATTGATTATTATGAACGTTTATTTCTTCATGGAAAGTAATATCCTTGTTTATGCTGGTTTCTTCTCCTGGTGATTCTTCTCTTAAGCATTGAGACGATGTACTTCAATAATTAACACATTTTTAGTGTCGCTAGGTTATCACTAGATATACAATAGTTAGTTTTAATAATATCGTATCATTGATCCGGAAAAAAACCCACGTTCCTTTTAGACAATTTAATCTGTCTTAGATTATCAGTTGTAATTTATTTTACGAAGAAAAATTCACAAAGGAAAAAACAAATTAAGAACATGGAAGGGAATATACTAAATGTATGGAGATCCTTTTAAGTAGATAAAATCTCCCGGTCCTCCTGGTTCGAGCAGGTCGTAGACAAGCCTCACCAGTCGTTAACTCCGTTAATAGGCCATTGTGCGACGAACATTTCCGTTAATCGACGTTCCGCTCTTACTTCGAATTAAGAACGCATTCAATCTCCGTGACGCGTTAAGCGCGGAAAAGCAAAGGTAAAGAGGTCGGGCAACGACGCTCCGCCGAAATAATTTCGCGATCGGCGAAGCGAAAACGCGGGAAACTCCACCTAATAACCCCGCGTTTCATCATCAGCTCAGCCAAGACTGAAGGGCTTTCGGTCGTCGCAACAACGAAAGTAGGTGAATTATTCCAGGCTGTTTGAAAGGATTTCGCGTGACTCGAGAGACACCGCGTCCCCTCCGTTCCGGGCAAAGACGGAAAACTACAGCAAAACAGCGACACGGAGAAAAATGTGCAAGAAAACGAGCTCGTCATTGAGGACATCGTCACGGCCGAGGCGAGAGAGAAACGAGACTGCGAAAAAAGCATACAAATAGGAACAAGTACTTCTTACAATTTAACTGAAATTATTTTTAATTTTTTACACTCCTGGTATATATTGCAGTATCGTATTATTATGGGTGAATTATCAGAGCAAATGTACGGAATTCGAGCTAAACATCAAAAAGCGAAAAAATCGATAGAATTATTTTGAAACACTGCCACGCTTACGTAGTTTAATTATTCCTTTTTTCCTTTTACAGCAATTATGCTTATATTTACGAAACTATTGTGCAGTTTTCTATGAAAAAATTTATGTAACTTATCAATATACACGTAAATAATTGTGCAAAGTCACAAACCAACATCTCAAATAGTTTTTCCTTCATAAAATTTCAAAAACGAGTTCGTTTCTCCAGGCTCGTAATAAAGTTATGGAACTTTCGTAGTTCGAGTGATACTTTATTATATTGATAATTTGTTAAAATGTTTTTATCTCGAGAGTCATTTTCTTACTAAAGATAAACGCATGTATATTGCATTTGCACCAAAGGAAAAGATTCCACTACGAGCTTTCTGAACCTTCGTTTAAAAAGAACGAAAAAAGGTTGTCCCAATTTCTACAATCGTTCGCGGAGAGACACGGTGATGGAGACAGTATCCTCGTATTATAGGTCGTTTAATAAGGGCGAAAACTGTAGCGAAACAGCGACGAAGGGGGGAAAATCTAGAAGGAAACGAGCGTGTCGTGTGGAACATCGTCGCGAACGAGGCGAAAGAGAAACGAGTCGGCGAGAAAACTGTGTTCCGGTCCACGGTGTCTAAATTCTCGAGGTTCTCTGGAACGGGAGAGAAAAAGATACGTAATCTCGTTAACGAGAAGTCGCGCGATATCGCGAAAGCTGCTTCTCCCGGCCACTTCACGTGCATACTTTTTCGTAGTTTCCGCGGCGCGGACCTCGTCGCGTGGTCGACGCTTCGCGATGCCTCGTCAAACGAAATTACGGATGCACACGTCGAGACGAAGACGACGTCGATGACGCCCGGGCGTCGTCGACGACGTTTAAAAGCACGTCGGATTACCCTACTTGTCCTCCTGGGCGTACAAGCACCGCGGACGCGAACGAGCCTCGAAAGTTCTCCGCGCGAGAAAAACGCTCGAGTGCCGCGGAGCTGATACCAGCCGGTTCTCTAACGAACGAACTCGTTTTTAAGGGGGATTCCTACATTTTCTGGCGGGGGGAAAAAATCGAATTTTGTCTTACATTTCCTAAAAAGTAATCGCAACAAGGCATCTTTCATTTTTTTGGAAATGGTACTTGCAAAGTGATGGAAATAAATACTTTCGTACGCCAATATCTTTGGGCATGTCTGTATTATTGTTGCATTGAATATTATATTAGACCTTACATTCAATGTATTTTTTTGTTGCATTGTTTGATTTTTGAATCATTAAAATCCTTCAATCCGTCCAAAAGTTATGATTTTTTTAACATACTTTCGAGGAAACATTTCTGGCCACACAGCATATTTTCGCTAAAGAATTTTTTTCTCGAAAGTACGTAGAATTTCGGTGGTATGTGTATTCACCAAAAATAATTGTAATTGATCCCCACAACCGAAAATAATTTTTCCAGAACGATTTGAAATTTTTTAATTTTGTCGAAAAATTTGTTCACATACTCGAATTTTTTTCTCGAAAGTGCGTAAGATTTCTGTGGTCTGTCTATTCACCAAAACTGATTGTAATTGACCACTGCAATTGAAAATAATTTTTTCAGAATGATTTGAAACTTTTCAATTTCGTCGAAATTTTAGACACCTAGATTTTTCTTGAAAATTAGTTATTGATTTTTAGTAATTTTGTTTGACGCCCTACAGAAAAGTTTTCTAATACTTTTTTGTAGGTACCCCTAAGTCCTATTTCAGAAAAAAGTTTCATTTAAATATATTCACTATTGTAGGAGTAATGATTATTTAAAAATTTGCCCATTTTTATAGGGTTTCTCTCATTTTGCGGGGTCAAGGATCAATTTTTCAAATATTTTGGAATTTATACATATTGTTCACTAAAATACGCGTTATTTGCGTTTTGAAACATTAAAATCCTTCAATCCGTTCAGAAGTTATGACGTTTTAAAGATACGCAAGAAATTTCAGAGTGAGATTTCTGGTCTGAAATTATATGCTTGGTAAGGAATTTTTTTCTCGCAAATGGTTAGGATTTTGAAGGTATGTCTATTGACCAAAAATGATCATAATTGACCCCCACAACCAAAAATAATTTTCTCAGAATGATTTGAAATTTTTTAATAACTTTTTAACGAAGTCTCAATCAAGAAATTGATATTCTTGATTTTCGTCTTATTTTGGCCTCTAGAATCTCGCATTAAAATTTTTTCTAGAGGTGGTCGAACACCCTGTATATACTTTACGAAGCGATTGATGTGTAATGTGAGGAAACAATTTAAACGAAAGATAAAATTATTTTCTAATTTACACTCAAGTTCGTATGAATTCACTTGTGACGCATCGTGATTTTTGAACGTGTCTCTGTAGAATTTTTATCGAGTTTGCAGCAAAGTATCACGTACAAGTTGTTCCCCGAGTCATTTTATGGTTAGTCGCTAATTCGATGAATATAAAATTTCAGACTTGTCGAGTGATTTTTATTTTTGTGTTTCTTGCGTGTTTCAGGACGATCATCGCGGCTTCAGGAGGCAGTTGGAGGATAAACGACCGATCGTGGAGAATAACCTGCTGAGCGGGCGCCAGTACATCGCCAACGAGCCGCCGCTCTCCGACACCTCGGATTCCGAAGGTGAGCTGGAATCTTTTTACTTTTCTTTAAAAATTACATCAAGTTAACCTTCTGTAACATAAATTACGTTTGGCTTCTGGGAAAAAATTAAATCGTGAACGTTTAAAGAATATAATTAATCGTACGTCGAGGGGTTATACTCTTTTTGATACGTCTTTATATTATAGCACTCTAGGCTTCGAAAGATACAAAATTGTATTCAGACTCTCATCATATAATAGTTACGCGTGTTTATTTCATTCATTTCATTTAAAGATCACCAATCTCATGGTCGAAACGTTATTCATTAAGACGATAATTATTTCTTTTCCATATTTTTCACCGTCTTAACAAAAGTTTTAATACGTTCACTGCCAGATCAGAACCGTATAATATTCTACAAAAGTAACATTTTAAGTTTAGACCATTGTAAGCTACATAACTTACAATTTATTTCAGTACTTATTTTCGTAACCTTGTTAAAATTCACAAATTCTATCCAGATTTATTTCCCTCAACTCGAGAATTAATTTTTCTAGTATTAAAAAGTGTTAAGAGAGGTGAATTTAAAGTTCGATTTGCATTTCCTCGAACCGTGTTTGTTTAATTCGTTACGGTTTGGTAAATCACCCTAAAATTTCCCTAAAGTAAAGTAAATTTCTCTGATACAAATGATCCCCAGAAACAAGGATAAAATGAGTACTTAAGTTTTATTTGCCC
The DNA here is from genome assembly GCF_013123115.1 of Colletes gigas. Classification (NCBI taxonomy): domain Eukaryota; kingdom Metazoa; phylum Arthropoda; class Insecta; order Hymenoptera; family Colletidae; genus Colletes; species Colletes gigas. Next base: position 3,587,125 of record NW_025106646.1, read on the forward strand.
TCCCGTGTTGTCGTAAGAACTGATTCGAACTTATTTTTATTTTAACGCAGTTTCAACCTGCAATGTATATTAGTATTATACAGACACTTAGGAAGTTGAAATTGCATTAAAATAAAAAAAAAGTGATTTGGACGTATCGTGTCGCTAACAACCATTATAAGCAGGTGACACAACCAGCAACCTCTGCTAAAAGAAAAGAAGTACACATATATATATCGGTGTATTTTCTTATCGTCACAATGAGACTGAAAGGCGTACTATCTTTTGTTTCGCGCAACGTATAGAAGAGTTTGTTTCCCCGTTTAATGGACGAGCCCATTTTCTGGCAAGAACTCCGGGGCTGAATGTCTCCCGGTCAAATAATCATAAATTCCGTGTTTCACTTTTCTTAATAATCCCGCTTTCGAGAGGGTGGAATTATCTAAATGAAATATTCAAGAGGGCCCACGGTTACATGCTCGCCGCGGTTATTGTACGTGAAAAGCAGTGACAAGAACGAATGAAGCTCGTTTCCAAGGGCCGCTCTTGTTCCGTGGTTTAAGTAAAAGGAGGAAAAAACGACAAAGAAGACTAGAAGAGGAAACTTCTCGTATTTTATCAGTCCACTTAACAATCCCCTTCATTCTTCGCGACAAACTCCCGCGAGGAGAGCTACTCTTTGAAAATACAACTTTAATCAATCTTACCCTTTTCAATTCTGGACATTGACCCCAAAAGCGACAAAAAAACACACACACACAATACGTTTGAATATACTCAGGTATTCTAGCGTTCCGGTCGCTGTTCTCTTTTTTAAACAAATATTGAACGACCCTTGAATTACTCAGAATTAAACTATTGTTCCGAAGGTACACGGTTTCCAAATAGAAATACGATTCCAAGTATTTGCATTGGTTTGCTTAATTTTGTAATCCAAGAAATACACAATTGCGTATGCTCAACAAACCTTTAGTTTTCTCTGGATTACGACAAGCAGCGACGTCTTGTTGAAAAATGTAGATCTTGTACTGGTTCGAACAAGTTACGTATTCATGGTTCCAGAACTTCTTGCAACATGTTTGCATACGTTCCCGTATTCGTTCGGCCGTCGTATATAAACAATTCTCCGACTCCTGGTGCTGCCATATAGTTTGAAATCGTGGCATTTCTAGCGGCATATTTCACTGTAAATGTAAAACAGTCGGAGTAATACGCTTCTCCGATTCTAGCGAAATCCTAGAAATGATATTCGTTTAGAGCAACAACAGTATGCTTCAAACAACTCTCGAAATGACATCAAACGTTAGAAATGATTTCTCACATTGATTTCTGAACATCTAAGAAATTAAGTAAATCTGAGATCGAAGTGTCGAAATTTCAAGGCGTCATATTTTTTAATAGATACACCCGACGAAAGAAAACCAAGAAATTTATCGAGTTTTAAATGTCACTGACATTCACGGTTCAGTTTATTTCAGGGTAATTGGCAATATCTTAATTTCAACACGCTTCTCGATAAAGCTAATACGAGAGAGGAAAAACGAGTAATAAGCACTTAATACCCAATCACATTATACGCAAACTCGATTACCCAAAATGAAAATTCTTCTGTTATCTTTCCATCGCACCGTATGTATTTAAGTCATTATCCTTTCAAAGGATAGAACTAACCACGGTATTATAATCCACATTTGATGTTTTCGAAAGTCTTTTATGCGAAGTACGCGGCACAGAGGAAGAAGGAAATTGCATTTATATTACGGTGAAACAGCATTTCCCTTGTGAAACTTCGCGGAAGCCTCTCGTGGAGTTTCCGGTGTCCTTCGGGTGGTCTCTTTTAACCCTGGAAAATTTCAGTTTCGGTATACTTCGATACTTGAACTCGATTGATATCGCTTCATGGTTCCCTCGAGAGTGTTTCCAGTAACATTGACCGCAGAAGTTTTTTGTAGATGCACGCCGAAATTCCATTATTCTTCGAGAGACGTTGCTTAAAAACTGATATTTCTTTCCAATTTCGAAGCTAGTGCAAACCCACTTACCCTTGCTCCAGGATAATGAAATATTTGCGTACCCATCGATTAAACAATCCTGATAGGATCTACTTAGTTTGCACGAGCCTCTACATATTACATTGAGTGTAAAGTCATTATACAAATAGCTTTCATGAGAATTAACTAGATCAATATCTTCTTTCAAACTCATTAATGGACTTGCACCACTTTCAAAATTAATGAATCGTACTGGTACTGAAATTTTAATTATTTGAAATTTGCGTTTTATACTTTGGTCCACTTTCCTTCATTAATAAAAATTGTAAGATTAGTTATTACGTTGTTTCATCTATGTTGAGATACTTTACAAATTCTTTGAATAATTCTTTGAGTGATTCAATCATGAATTGATCACTTTTAGAATTGGTAACTTGTATTAACATTGTAATTTTTAATATTTAAAATTTGCGGTTTATAAATACTTTAGTCCACTTTTGTTTACGAATAAAAATTTCAAGACTAATATTATGTTATTTAATCTGTTTTGAGATACGTTATAAATTCTTTGAGTGATTTAATCATTATTTGATCACTTTCAGAATTGGTGACTTGTATTGACATTGAAATTTTAAATATTAAAAATTTGAGTTTTATACTTTAGTCTACTTTTGTTTACGAGTAAAAATCGCAAGACTAATATTATTTGATCTGTTTTGAGATGCATTACAAATCATTGTATTACTCTACATTTCAGGGGTGGTTTTTCCAGAAAATCGTCAAGTTTGATACGATGAGCTTTGCACATAGAATTTGATGCTCTTAAATTTGGAGAAAAAAAAATATTTAACGAATAGGGAAATATTTCATCATTTACGCGAAAGGAAACTGTAGAATCCAGGGAGCTCAGTGAACCGAAAAACTGGCCAGAATGGCGGAAACCCATCGGTGCGAGCCGTAGGACGAAAGTTTCCGCGAAAGCGTAAAGAATGTCGGCCAAGTACATTCGTTAGTTCCCGCCAAGCCGCTTTGCAACGCGCGACTGAATTCACCAATAGCGCAGGCCTAGTAATTAAGAGAGCCGCGGTGGAGCTTTCAATTCCAGTAATTCGCGCCATTCTTCTTTCCGTGATTTTTCATACCAATTAGACGCGAGAGAATACCTACGAGAAACAGAGAGAAAGAAAAAAAATGACAGAGAGAGAGAGAGAGAGAAGGCTTGATGGAAACGAAACCCCGACCAATCGGCTCGAAGAATTCCCGCGTTTCTTTGTCGTTCGCCCGTGGAATTCGAATAAAACGGAGAATAATCGTAAGACGAGTTCCTAGGGTGGCGAAGAATCGGTCCCGAAACGCTGAAAGAAATTCGTTTCGAGGCGCTTTGACCCGATTCGACTCTGTACTTTCTTGGTAGCGTTGTAAATCAGGGTCTTTAACCTGTTGGAGGTCTGAATAAAGAAATCTGCGTATTGATTGTCCGTTTGGTTGATGAATTCAACCCTTTTGGTGTTTGTTGGTTTCAAACATAAGCACTCTGTTAGTACAGATTTATTTATCAGTAAAACCTAGAAGGCATAGCTCCAGGTGTCGTTTAAAAAAAAATTTTAATAAAACTCGATATTTTATGTATATCAAAATTGCACTTTCGATATTTAACGTTCTATTATTCTAACGAAGATAAAAATACGATTAAAACGGAACGGGAGTAGCTGGAAATGGTGTTCAGATTTAGAAAGCAGTAATTTTTATTTAGAAGATATCGATTATTCTACTCTATAATTCTAATTTAAATTATCACTTATCGAAGACAGTCCACCTCGCTTTTGCACCAAAGCGTTGTTCACGACTTGGTCAAACAACGTGTGAATTGTTTTCCAAACGATACGACGAGTATTACAAAAATTCCAGAGTCCTTCGATAGTCGACAACGTTTTATTTCCTTGGATTTCCAGTTTTCGGAATCGAATAAAAACGGGACGAGTAACAGGAATGGCGTTCGTGAGTGCGTTTCGAAACGGTGTAATTATTTTGCGCACGCCTGCTCGATGCGCCAGAAACACGTTCAGGTGTGCTCAATGTAAGATAATCAGCAAGAAGAGGGGGCCTATCGCGTAGCAGAGATTCGGAATTCGATCAGAACATTAGGGGTCTCCTGCTGGAGGACAACCCGCGTCGCACGGTGCACGATTTCAGTCACTCTGCAGGGAGTCACGTTCGATGAAACGTGCACGGCATCGAGCAGTCGTCGGGCGTTGTCGTAACGTCAATAAATTTCAACCGATATAACGCCACATCGCGGGGTTAGATCATACAACATTCCCAGGTATATCTCCGGAGATATAGCAACACTTCTCCGACAGATAGTCGAGATTTCATCCGTGAAATCGAATCATAATACGCGATTCGTCGACTCTCCAGTCATTATCTACCATTTTTTGACTCGTCGTTCGATGAACCTTGCTTGGAAATTCAGACGAAGACACGTATGTACACTATACTGTAAGTAATTGTTAGTTCTCAAAAAAACTACAGAATGTACTTAATATGTAAAAATATAAGAAATATATGAAGATACGATTACATTTAAGGGTTGAGACAACACTCTGCTATCATTTCATTATTTCTACTAATAAAAATATGAATTTGCATAAAGATTCGCAGTCTGGTAAACTCGAACGATCTCTTCAACATTTCCATATTATATTGAAGCACAAAGATGACCATCTGAAACGAAAATAGAGCACATGTTTATATCGAGCACACACTTTTTTTTTTACTTTTTGTTTTCAAACCCTACAAACAGCATTCAGCTGTTTCTTTGTACTGCATAAATATCGTTCATATTTTTGTTTATTGTTTGTCCACAAATTCAATATTCTGCCTGGGCAAACGTTCTGTGTTTATGCAATATTCGCATAGAAAACTTCTGACCACATAGATGCAACGTATCCACCCATGTTTAGTATGTTTATACTATTACATTGGTTATTTTGTTCTTGGAAGAATTTCACTTCATTATTCTTAATATATTCTCTTTTATCAAAGTTACATTTGGTACAAATCATAGATTTGTTACTTGTTTATTAACGTAACTTTTTTATTTAATTGGCTCAATTAAAAATAGTTTCATTATTCTATATTGTATATTGAATATATACTTGTCAATTGCATATCCATTTTACAAGTACGTTTGGTTAATTATTATTACAATCTTAGGCTTCAGTTAAAGTTGTATCAAATATAATGTATTCGACTTAAAAATATCATTGAATCTCTGAATGTATTTCTCTCGAAAAAGAAAATGGTCGTACAACTGTGAAAAGGAGAAACACGTTTCTTTTCGCAGCTAACCGACTAAACATGCTTCTTTTTACGGGGGAAAAACGAAACGTGTGCTTTCCGTAATAATGAAGACAAACGTAGTGTTTCTCGCAAGACAAATGAAACGTTCTACTTTTTGTAATGCACGCCGTAATTTTACTCGTTTTTACATGAACTGTTTCTTCAACGTCTCCTGAAGAGGGTTGCACTCTTTAATCCTTTCAGTGCCCAAAAAATTGAAATATCGGCTCCGTAGCCTTCGCCAAAACTACCTTCAGCCCATAACTCGACCTCTCATGTGTTAATTCTAATCCAGATCATTCTCTCTACGATCTTCCATTTATGGAAAATTAATTTTATATAGAGCACTATACACCTTACAATAAAAGATAAATATTTTTATAACAAAATATATTGTATACTGAATTGGGGTAACGAAAGAGATACTTATTTCTTGGAAAGAAAATGATATTACACGAGGAAATAGAAGATTTGTAATTTAGAATTGGAATTGTGCGAGTCTCGCCACGAGTTTCTGAGAGGGAAGCCGCGTAGATGAGAAATGGCGGAAAAAGAAATTAGGGGATGAAAGACGATGGAGGGAAACAACCGGAGAAGGTAAAAAGGGGACGGGGAAAGGTTTACGTGCCTGGAAATTGAATGGTGGAACTGTTGAATGGATTGCTTACCGATGAAGAACACGAGTGCCTAATTCAATTCTGTGAAAATTGTTTTTAGGTGTTTTCACTCTGCGATCGTGACGTCTCTCTCGCAATCCAGGTTCAGTCTGATGTAGACAACTTCTCTCGACTTCTGTGTAGCTCGTTTCCCGAATACCATTTTCTACCCACCTGTCGATATTTGTTGCACTTCTGTTGCATTTGTGTTTTCGAGTAGAATGGTCAGAGAATGTAAATACAGTACGCGAATACAAACAAATATGAAAATAATAAGAAATACTCGGGCATAAAATTTATTATATTTGTAAATTCCTTCGAGACTAGGTTTGTCACATTTATTTTTACTGCTTTCATAATCGTACTTAGTAATAATCTAACTGAAATTTTATTAGTTTGCCTCTAGTCTTAATTAAACATTCGCGCCATATTTTAATTAATTTTTTTAGCGAATTTCGTCTTTGTTCTAGCAATAATTTTTACTAGTTTAACGATTGTACCCAAATTTTGTGTAATGTTCGCGCAGAGATGGACGGAATTTCATTTGAATAATAAACGATGAACGGAATTTCTGCATTAACGATTGATTCGCAACGTTTATTTGATTAAATAGTTATTCAAATAAGCTGTCATTCCAACAACGTAAAGCATATTTTGTGATACAATTCAATGCAATTTTGATCGAACAAATAACGTAGATCGTTTTGTATTTGAGTAAAAACTTTTCCCATCTCTGATTCCATGTTAGAAACTCGAGAATTTCTTTCCATTAGAGAAGACAAATAGTAATCACGAGAAGATTCAGAAGCTCAAATTCCAAAGTCTCTTTATTTTTGCACGATATGTGGATCGATGGATCCCAGGATCGAGCGATTAACCACGGTAGCCAGGACGAGTCACGGAGTAAAGGGCAGCCGGTACCATAAACATAAATCATCATAACACGTGGCAGATAGAGCAACTACGAGCAGGTAGAGACGGTAGGCGTTATCAATGCTAAACATGCGCATAAAAACTGACCTGCATGATATGATGCGTGATTCATAGGTCAATTAATTCACTGGCGATAGGGCAGCATAGGTATCCTGAATCTTGCTCTCCTGGACACCAATGCAGTAACTCTATTTCTGCGATTCATTCTACTCTTAGTTATCAATGAGCGTGACTAGCATAATCGATGGGGGTGGACAAGTTGTTTCGCTCTACGATGAACGTGATGAATCTTTTTTCACACTGTATTCGATGGAAAAAATTGGGAATTATGAATTTGTTACTTTAACTTGGATCGACTTCAAAGTATTTCAATATTTTTACATTGTAGATTTTGATGTCGTTAATTTCTGTGGTTGACGAAGACTCGAAACATTCTATTAGGTCATCGTGTAAATTCAGTTTGATTACATAACTCTATTAACTTCTGAACCTCGAAGCTTAGACAGTATCTAATATTGTAGAAGACAATTTTCTAGACAAACGCATTGCAAACTGAATTGCAAGGAAAAGTAATTAAGGTCGGTAGAATCGTTTGAACTTTTTAAAACACAGACTACCTTGAATTATTTGCAATATATCGAATAACGATAAGAAAGTTAAGTGTTAAATGTAATGTTAAATTGAAAATCGAAACATTCTATTAGGTCATTGTGTAAATTCAGTTTGTTTACATAAATCTATTAATTTCTGAACCTCGAAGCTTAGACAGTATCTAATATTGTAAAAGACAATTTTCTAGACAAACACATTGCAAAATGAATTGCAAGAAAAAGTAATTAAGGTCGGTAGAATCGTTTGAACATTTAAAAAAACAGACTACCTTGAATTATTTGCAATATATCGAATAACGATAAAAATGTTGTGTTAAATGTTAAAAGACGAAGTTGGCCAAAGATCGGTAAATCTTTGGCATAATCGTTCGTCAGCGATGGTTTAGGAACAAAATACGTGTCACATTTACGATTGACTGTTCGTTTTCAGCCGGAAGAGAATTGGACGGCGATTCGAGGGGCTACAGAAGCGCGGAGGAGCAGGCACGCGAATTAACGCGCAGCATTCGCCGTGAAGTGAACAAACTTTCGGAGCAATGGAACGCCCTAATCGAACGTAGCGATGTGTGGAAGCGGAAACTCGACGACACCGCCAACGTGAGTACTTTACCCTCCTTTTACCTACATTGAAAGCCACTTATCCGCGCGGCGTACTACCCGATATGAATACAAATATTTTGATTCCGTCGGAAACTATAGACGGCCGCAAAGCGTCGAACGCCGTCGCTTCCATTCGAAACTTTCCCGCGTGGTCTCGTTCCGACGAAATTAGAAGTATTTCTGGTCGTCAAACGTGAAAAGAAATTACCACGATTACTATCAAACTGGAAATCTTATTCGAAATACACGATCTGTCGTAAACATAATTCTTCTGACGTAATTTATGGATAAAAATATTTTGTTTTAGTCGAGATACTGTTTTGTATATTCTTATGAAATATTTGCGTGGATACTCGGTCCTTTGGATGATTGATTCCTCGTTTAATAATTAACAAAGTATAAGTGTTTTTCCTCTTCCATTTTGTACTGGTTTATTAATTTTTCTCCGTCGCTTTACTGCATTTATTCCACATGCAATGACATATGTAGTTCATTTATTAGTCTGGCTGGTCAAAAGTTCATGAAGCTTCTCATTCGACATTAAATATTATATATTAACATTTTTACATTTTTACATTCACGACGTATTAGCAAAACGAATCTATTCTTTCTCGTGGCCATTCCACGTACGAACAAATTTAAACAAAATTAAATAGCACACATTTGAAAACTCATTTTGAATTAAATCGTAGCCAAGGGGTTAATCAATATTCTTTTGCACGGTAAAAAGGTCAAGCGTAGATATTTCGAGACAAAGGGATCTCTCGCGACGATAATTCTCCCAGTACCCCCAGTAAAAATACAATCGGATTAAACGGTACATCGCGAAGGATAAACAAGTGGGCGTAATATTTGGACTTATCGGCGGCATCGGAAGAAGTGGTAGGGCGGTTGGTCCCGCTGTCTAGGTTCAATTCATCCCCTCCCCACTCCCCTAACCCGTTGGTTCGTCGTATCGCTTTATTATTGCCGGTACAATTTTCTCTATCGCGGGGACGTTTCATTTGTCGAAACGACTTTGTACCCTGGAGGGAAAACCAGCCCGGTTCCGTGTATCGGCGAACGCCGGGAAAGACGCCTGGAAAAAAGTCCGTCCCCGCGGCGAGGGTGATTTTTCGTTGCCGTGCTCCGTTTCTGCACCTAATGACGACGAAATTCCTACGGTTCCACCCACGCTCCCCCCCACGGTACACCAAATTACCTTCGTTTTCCCGCGATCCGCCATCGACGGTGGGACGCAAATACACTTTATTACCTTCGTCAGCGCGACAAAAGCAGTGATTGTCGACGAGTGGAGGTATTTCGATCAATATACCGCAGATTTTATCGCGCGTAAGGGAGTTCGTTCCTTTTCTGTGATTTTTCTGTATTGTTCGCGCGGGAGGTTATCACTCGAATAGGCCACAGTTTCTGGTACAAATTGTACTCGTTTCTGCAGAAATCGCGAAAACTGCAAGTGGCTCGCGCCGGATCGAAGATTTTAGCGACGTTTCGGCTGAGAAATATTTTTAAATAATCGGTTCCCAACGATCTATGAATGTAACGTGCACGTTCGAATCCTAGAATAAATTTCATTTAAGAATAGCGACGTTATGCAAACGTTCCTGAGAGTTCGGAGTTGTCAAAGAGATGGACAACCAGGACATCCCGCCACCTCTCGAGGCTCGAAGTTCGAGGATTTATCGCCGCGCGTCGGAGTCGACAATCGCGATCCATCGATAATCGCGTTCGACGAAACTGGAAGCGTGAATCGATGTGTGGGTGGAATGCATTTTTATCCCCCTCCCCATCGTGCACGTTCCATTTTTTCCCCTTTGAAGCAGTGAATTCTGATTTCATAAGCGGTTTTACGATTTGCATTTCGCTCGCGACAGAGTGTCTTCGTCGATGGGGACGTCGCCAGTCGGCGTCGTTCGGGATACAATGGGATTCGCGATGTGTGTACGCAATATCGCCTCTTTTATACGTGTCAGTATTACGCGAACTGGTCGATACCATCTCTACAAGCGTGTTTCCATCGACGTAAACTCCTCTGTGACGCACAGATGCTTCTTGTAGACGGAGAGTTGGCTACATAAATTTTTACGCGTTCCCTGTTGACCGTAGATTCGAACTTACAACGTTCTTTAAAAGATTCTGAACGAACAAACCCTATTATTTATAAAATTTTCGATAATATTATTGGTAAGAATGTTATAAAATAACAGCTACGCTATTGAAATATTCATTATTTGTTATCATCAAATTAATGAGTTTTTCTCAACACATGGGATCTGAGATATATCAAATAGCCATTTTATAGATAATAGACTAATTTATTTTAAATTAAATATGGTCAGAAACAGCCCCTATAACATTCTAGACAATACAATTTTTATTGCGACCTATAATTCGGAGAATTACAAGTATTCGAACATTGAGATTGGTATTTTTTATTATAAATTATTTTGTCGAATTATTAAGAAGATATTGCAGGAATGAAAATGCAAAATTTATTTGGATACAGTCACTCTAATAAATTTTAAATCTAAAATTACGTTAAAATTTGTCTAGCCCAGCGAATCGTACTACACTGACGAGTGTATTAACAAAAAGTTATAGTAACTAAATTCTTGCAAGGTTGATAATGAAATTTGAAAAGTTGAAAGAATCCATTAATAGGAATTATGGAAATGTAAATGAGGAATAAAGCGCGTGAAATTTATTAAGAAAGTTTGAAAAGCCTACAAAATCCAAGTCTGCAAGAAACTGTTCCTCTCACAAAGGAAACAGTATGAATATAAAGATGTCCCATACATTAACATTTAATATTTTCTTGTTTTATTCGTGGAATCATAAAAGGAGGTGTTCGACGGAAAGTTACATTGTGAGACTTGGGCTTGTTTCGAAGAAGATAACTTTAAAGTATCCATAACGTCTTCGTCTAAAGATATTTTATTCGTTGATTTCTGCAAGATTGATTTATCTTATCCGGATAAAAAATAAAATTATATCGAATAAATTTCTATACTTTGGTTTTATCGGTTATTTGTTGTTCGAATTAAATTTTGCTCTGCTCTGATGTCATCCTTGACCGTCGAGGAGGTTCGAGTATATAATTTTCAGCACTTTGAAGCGGCGGAGCAAGTAAAATCGCATTGAAAGGTCAGGCGGATGCTTAACCCAGAATTTAACGAGTTCGACGAAGAAGGTAATAACTTCTTTTCAACGATGCTTAAAATAACATCGAGTCTGCCGGACCGAGGAATCCGTCTTAATATAATTCGAGTGGCCCTGCCAGTCTCTAAGCCGGGTCCATCTTTTCCCTTCGTAACGAAACCTCGGTGCGTGTATAATTCGTCCTGTGTCGACGATTTCACGTCGGAACGAGAGTCACTCGAAACCTCGGACCTTCCTTGGCCCGGCTCGAGCATGTCCACTCACCTTTCGTCGCGGAAATTAATGCAAATCTTCGTCGATTCTTGCTACCGATGAACACGGTCCTGGAGTTTTCATCTTAATTGAAACGAAAATGACGTTTCCGCGATGGAAAACGAGGCTCGTTCGTCCTTGATTTCGCGCACTTGTACGCGGTCAAAGGTTTTTCTAATTGAAATGGAAAAAGTCTCTCAATCGTGGGTGGATAACAGCTCGGGGAATGTTTTAATTAAGGGTATTACGCGATTTAATAGACGAGGAACGCGATCCGCTCCGCACAAAGCGGTTGTTTGCCGGAAACGAGAGCCCTCTCCTATTTTAGGAGCAAATTTTCAAACTCGATCATCAATTTTACAGAGCACGAACGAGTCATAACTTGAGAAAATGTCTCAAGCTAAAATTCGGATTTAAATACAAGTTTGGGTAAACATCATCGAAATATTTTAGGTCGATTTCAGAACAATTTATAGACATTGATAAGGGTAAAAATAATTTGGTAAACTCTTCGACTGTTTACTAATATATAAAATTATTTGTTTATTATACGGGTGAAAACTTATTACTGTACAACAGAAAATGTCTCAAGCTAAAATTCGGATTTAAATACAAGTTTGGGTAATCATCGAAATATTTTAGGTCGATTTGAGAACAATTTATAGACATTGGTAGGGGTAAAAATAATTTGGTAAACTATTCGACTGTTTACTAATATATAAAATTATTTGTTTATTATACGGGTGAAAACTTATTACTGTACAACAGAAAATGTCTCAAGCTAAAATTCGGATTTAAATACAAGTTTGGGTAATCATCGAAATATTTTAGGTCGATTTGAGAACAATTTATAGACATTGATAGGGGTAAAAATAATTTGGTAAACTCTTCGACTGTTTACTAATATATAAAATTATTTGTTTATTATACGGGTGAAAACTTATTACTGTACAACAGAAAATGTCTCAAGCTAAAATTCGGATTTAAATACAAGTTTGGGTAAACATCATCGAAATATTTTAAGTCGATTTCAGAACAATTTATAGACATTGATAAGGGTAAAAATAATTTGGTAAACTCTTCGACTGTTTACTAATATATAAAATTATTTGTTTATTATACGGGTGAAAACTTATTACCGTACAAGAGAAAATATAATATTTCTGTAGTCGATGACCAAAATGGAATCGATATCGAGACGTATAATTTAATTATTAATTGCGAATTTGATTATCGAACGATGAAATTTTAATTATCCGCAGATAGTTTATTCTTGCGACTCTTCGATAATTTGGTAATGAAACGGTTTATTAATTACTCGTCTCTGTTAAGCCCTTTGAGAAGGTGAACCCACGCGAAAAGTCGCCGGCGTCGCTTCGTCGAAGTACTTGGAGCGAAATAATCGAAACCCTTCGGGAAACGTTCCATGGTATTTAATCACCGTGGAATCACCCGTTCGTCGCTTACAATTAATTCATTTGACTGAAGAGCGACCCTTAAAGAAGACGTCGAAAATTGTACACGCGACGTGACGCCAAACAAAACCGACGGCGGGTGAAGGAGTGATTGGGGGCGGAGCAATTAAAAGTGCATCGGGTCGACGATCCTTTTACGATTATTTGATCGATACGATACACCCAAGGAGATCAAAGTTCCCGCGGCAAAATCGGTAGGAGGACCGCGAATGCATAATTCATGAGCGAAACACAATTTAACTTTTAAATTCCACGCTCGCCCGTCTCGTGTCTTAATTATCGGCTATCCGGTAATTACGAACGACACCTTCGGTTCTCTTCCCGGTAACGTGATATTAATTTGACTCGTAACCCTCGAGTTTGGTCCCGTTTGACGGAAGTACCAAACTGAACTGACCAACGTGTTGGGGGAACGATTTTATTCTAGTTTCGTGTACGTGGTCTTGCATGCTCGTACGAGCTTAATGCGATCTGAAGAGAACAGTTGGGAAAGAATTCGTGAGCTTTAATGCATCGTTCAAACCGTTTTGTAAAAAGAAAACGATACTTCTTAACTCTTTGCTGTACGAGACATTGAATAGGTTTTATAGATCTGACCTTTGAAAAGACGTTCTCCAATGAAATTGTACACTTTCATTTAAAGATACAACTGCTTAGATATGCTGATTTTATGATCTTCTTTTTGATATTCGTTACTGAGTAGTACTTTTATTTAATTATTCAGGTAACAATTTCGTGGCATAATTTACAGTTATTTTGAAAATGGCCCCAAATCTTAAAATTGTAACGTGAGTATAAGATTATATTTGAGTCTGAATTTGCTTATTGTTTTAAACATTGTCTAGTGGTGCAGTTAACTAGTGCTTTCTAATACTGCAAGGGGATAAATTGTAACAATGATAAGCATTACTGTACTAAGGCGCGAAAGCTAGTATGCGATATTAATAATAAAACTTGAAGAAAATTTGAATTGAATGGGACTGAATCGAATACTGATGAGATCCTTGTTGATCCACAAGATAAAACGGCGATGGGCGTGACTAAACGGGACGGTGGGCGTAACCAAACGATATAGTGTTCTATTATCGAAAAGACTGATCGTCAGTAATGAACATGTAAATTGCTCTGGCCTATACTCTGCTTGAATTTGAGAAGGAAACAGTTTCTTATTAACATATGCAGTTGCTATGTCTATTAACGCGATACTCTAATCGTGTTCCGTATCACAAATTATTCAAATTTCTATTTTTGTTCCCATCGATCAATTATACGAAAACTCGTTTATCGAAAATGTTTTATATTCCTATAAAAAGTTTAAAAACACGAATATTCTAATTGTAAACATCTGTAAATGCTCCTCACCTTGGCAAAGGTATGGAACAGGATTCAGAACTAAGAGAACAATAATTCAAAATATGTTACGGATTGCAATTGAATTTCCAAAACAATTATTGAGAAGCTTCAGAAAGTGTTTCTCCCAGAATAATAAGAAACATTCCTGGAGATTACAGCTTTCGTTTGAAGATGACAGCGCGCTGTAATAAACGTTAACGTGATCCATGCTTTCTACGTTTCGTCGTATATCCAGCGTTGTAAAGCGTCTTACCATTAAACTTACGATTCCCGTTTCGAAAATTCCGCTCGCCTTTAACGCGGATCGCACTGTTTCGAGGGAGAAAATGAAACGTAACGTCTCCTGCAACGTTTAGAACGCTTCAGAGCAATGGATCAACGTGCTCCTTTCCCGTTGAACGTTCGAGATTGAAAACCATAAAGAGCGATTCATCAGTGTTGCTATTTGTGCGACGCTCGGGTCGACCAGTGTTTGCTTCGAAAACAAACCTATATTTTTACGAAGAATCCACGCTGGCGGGTACCCTTTGACGAGGTCGGCGCCTTCCGGTGGTGGCTGAAATATCATTGAGAATTCTCTTTCTCTCGACGAAATGTCAAAAGCAACAGAGACGAACGATGACAACGATAAACGGTCGCAGTCGAGGGAAGGCGTAAATACTTCCACAATTTATTACATTGGGTGTTTGTCTATATTTTACAACGTGGACGATCTTTAAGAGTTGATTCTGCTTTGCAAAATAAGAAGAAAATCAAGAATTTTTATATAAGATAAGACATTTGTTGAGGTACATTGTACAATACACAAATAAACAGAATTGTGTGTTAATGGCTCTTTAACCTCTTCTCGTACTTTAACGAGTCTGACTCGTGATGAAGATTTTGGCCCAAAACATGAATATCACGAGCCAGACTCGCGAACAGAAAGTCGGCCCAAATGTAAACATCGCGAGCCAGGCTCGCGGACAGCAAATCACAATCGTCATTAAGTTTTAGTTCCTATCGGTACACCACAACAGTTGGTCACGATTCTTATAATCTCTGTTACAAAGCAGGTTAGCATCAGTCTGGTCTGTTTACCGTGCGCTGGCGCCTACCGTTTGAACCCGGATTTCGTCGATCTAAATGCCACGAGAAGGAGTTAATTTCACTATACAATATTAGGTAAGACAAAGTCTTCCAACACCTCGTTTATTTGTTATTATTTTAATGAATGAATGGAATAAAAGATCAATATCGAGACTCGTAGTTCCCAAGAAAGTTGAGAAAGTGGATTATTTTTGTACCATCCAAGAGAATCATTATATACAGGGTGTTCGGCCACCTCTAGCAAAAATTTTAATGAGCGATAGTAGAGGCCAAAATAAGACAAAAATCAAGAATACCAATTTGTTGATGGAAGCTTCGTTAAAAAGTTATTAACGTTTAAAGTGCCGCCCTTACTGAATTTTTTTCTCGAAAATGCGCAAGATTTCGGGGGTATGTCTATTCACCAAAAATGACTGTAATTGAACCCTACAACCGAAAATAATTTTTCCACAACGATTTGCAATTTTTTAATTTTCTCGAATAATTTCACACCTTCTCTATTTTTTTTCTCGAAAGTGGGCAGGATTTCGAGGGTATGTCTAATGACAAAAACTGATTGTAATTGACCCCCGCAACCGAAAATAATTTTTCCACAACGATTTGCAATTTTTTTTCTCCGTTGAAAAAGGCACCTAATTGGATTTTCAGTAAGGAATTTTTTTCTCGAAAGTGCGTACGATTTTGGAGGTATGTGCAATGATAAAAAATTATTGTAATTGATCCCCGCAACCGAAAATAATTTTTTTAGAACGATTTGAAAAATTTTTTTTCGCCGAAAAATTTCAGCACCTACTCGATTTTTTTTCTCGAAAGTAGATAGGATTTCGGAGGTATGTGTACTCACCAAAAATGATTGTAGTTGACCCCCGCAACCGAAAATAATTTTTCCAGAACGATTTGAAATTTTTGAATTTAATTGTTAATAACTTTTTAACGAAGCTTCCATCAACAAATTAGTATTCTTGATTTTCGTCTTATTTTGGCCTCTACTATCGCTCATTAAAATTTTTGCTATAGGTGGCCGAACACCCTGTATAGGGTTATCCAAATTGAGTGTCGCATCTTTAAATTGAAATAAAACACAAACTGTTTGAGATATTTCAGGTTTCTTTATTTTAATATAAAGTCCACTTCGAAACATTAATCGTGGAACACAATATCATTCAAATGACCGACTAGGCTTTTTTTCATGAGCTTGACTCATTTTGCCCAATTGTCTATTACACTATTACATAATTGGGGTTCTATTTCATTAATGGCGGCTATAATATTGTTTTTTAGCTCCACGTTGATACGTATCACGTGTTACATTACAAACTGAGCAGTCTCTTTGAATTTATTCACAATTCGACGAATTGTTTCGTCAGAAGGTTGCTTATTTGGACCAAGAATTTCGCGAAGCGCACGAAAACAAACTCGAACAGAAATTGAACGTTTCTAATAATTTTCAACAATTTGTACACGTTGTTGCACAGTGTAGCGTTCCATCATGATTTGTTTATGCTTAGTGATGGCGTGTGTGAAATATAACAAAGAACAATCAAACCGTTTAGTAGTCCCATCTGTTGCAGGATGTGACACTCAATTTGGATAACCCTATACATTGAGTCATACATGAGTACTTAGTTATTGTCTGTTGTAGAACTACTACTGTGCGTCCGCGAGAAGTTGGCAAGTGAAAGGAATGCGGGTCTAACTGGCCTACAAACTCCCCCTCTTGCCTCTCTGGCCAGCCACTAGTCATCTTTCTAAACGTGCACAGTACTCAGCTTCTCATATTAAAAACAAGTATGTAATCAGACCTCTCATATACACGGCAGATGTTCTCTTTTTCTTCAACGTTGAAATTTCTTTTCGATGACGAGAGGCGAGTCTCGCGTGGCGTCGAAGCCTCGGAAAGTAGGCGTCTACCATTGGCCCAGATGTTCGGGTTTAAGCTGGAAATTAAGCTGAACCGACCGATCCCGGTTTGTCTCGTCGAGGAATTCGCCTCCGTAGTTAGGTATGCAAAGCAGGAAGCAAGGCAAGAGGAAGCTCGACCAGCCCCAATCAGAGAATATAGCCGGCGGCAGTTCTATCCAAATACATGCGGCATACGTTGGCGCACACGTGCCCGTCTGAATAGGTGTGCGCCGCGCAGCGTATCCCCATAGTCTGTGGCGGATGAATGAATGCATACACGTATCCGGGTCGGTCCGTGGAAACTCAAACACCATCTTTCAAATTATAACCGCACTATCGGATTATCTTTTGAATTATTCCCGGGCCCGGGCTGCGCAGTTCCCGCGGACGCGAAGTCGCGCCGCGCAAACGACGCTCGCGAAGGTACACATTCGACGAATTAGCTCACGTCACGGTTGGCCAAAATTTTATTCGAACAGATAACCGATAAGAACAATACACAAGAATAGGAAACGGTTAAATTCTTACGCGATTCCGTGCGAAATATTCCATAATTGACATTTTCATTTTTGTATTTAACGAATCTTGTTATTTGGATCTGTTTCCAATCGCCCCCATACAACGTTTCTGCTATAATTTTGTGCTTTTACCGAAACACAGGAGACTCGAGAAATTGCAAATTACAAGATGCATAATTTAGAATTCTGTATACCTTTCAACATAATTTTGTAGTATGATTTTTTTCTGATGAGAAAAACCAAGCACATGGTTATTTTTGACATATTTTAATTAGCCATATTTAACCCTTAACGGTCCAATGTTGTCATATACGAGCCATGACACTTTTATTCCTTAAATAGGAATGTTTATTATAGTAAATTCACTATCTTATTAGTGTGAAAATATATCAATGAATTTTCGCTGAAAAAATAAATATCTTTTATGTCATACTTGGTACATAATTTCTCTTCGTATGAAAAACAGCTTGGACTCAGCGATCAGAAAACTTAATGTACTTCTGGACGCGTTAAGGGTTAAATTGAGAACAAGAGAACAAAACATACTAATAAAATATTTGCAAAGATAGCCATTGTCGAACCGTTCAAAATTCCTGTCCACATCCATTTGTTTCGTTAAAAATAAATTCTTAAAAATGGTTTCAAACAGCATTATTTACCGGTGACACGACCACTCCTTCTTAGACTGACCTAGTTTATGGTTATTTATGACCCGAGTTGTACAGAGATAACATTTTCCATTTAATATATTCGTTTCTAGATTGTCACTTGTATGAACCCGAATATCCTACAGTGTCTGTCAAAATTCGAGTCCTTCCAAGACAAGATCCCCTAAACGAAGTATTATTTTTAACACTAAAACTACCGACAATTATAGTGTATTTATTTGTATCAAAAAAATTCAAACAATGAATACCCGAAGAAACGTAGAATGCAATGGAAATATGTGTTTATTCATTCTCTTATAAAAAATTACGGTGAATTTTTAAAAATTCAGTCGAGTAAATTGTTTACAAGTTTTATTAGCGAGAGAATCGATAACTAGTCGATACTGGAATCACGAACCACGAATCGTCAGTGGGGAGTACCCCCTCCTCTGAGGTACGAATCCACGAACAACGCGAAATTCGGCAGTTGCGATCAGGAAGACTAACGAGCGATACGAGCGGGAGAGAGAGAGACGAGTATGATTTCAATTTAGTATTATCTTATATTCCTTTAACTTTTAATAAACTAACATCTAATCTTGTAACATTAGAAATTACGAATGGACTGCTTTGATAGTTCTAGTGTTAATAATATTTACATTTCCAACTTCGATCGTGCAGTGCTGCACTTGACGTAAGATCGTTCGCGCCAGGAATTTAGTTGGAACGAAACGTCTGTCGTTTATTGGTAAAATGGGGTTTGCGAGACACCCAGTGTACGTTTTCGATCACGAAGCCAGCGGGTACGGTTTCCGGCGACGTTAATACACGCGGGCAGCGACCGCATCAGTATCAATCTAGTTCCCGACGAGTGGGTACTTAATCAGTCAATTAGCAATGTTCTGCTAATTGGTTAATTAGCAAGCAAATTTGTAGCCGGCACGCTATTGCGCCATTGGGAACGCACGTCCAGACATTAAGACACAAATGTATTTATCTCTGCAATCTATGGCTACTGTAACATAATGAACCAGTTTACGGCGAGTTAGGCACGCGTGCAAACAAACCGTACAATGAATACGATCGAAATCACCGATACGAAAGAAAAATCTTACTCAAAGCGTCGGGCGTGCAAGCCATTCTGACGCGGAATCGAAAATACGAAGATAAATTCGCTGCATTCAATCTTCTTGAAGCTATCATCGTTCAACAGATAGCCTCCGGAAATCTAATTCCTTTAATGGTCGCGTCTCGATCGAAGAGTAAATTATGTCCCAAGTACCATTCACGCATGGAACATTTTACGTGAAATCACTAATACGAAATCACATTTACGATCTTCCATCTTCTCGAGCCTATCGTTTAATCATAGTCTTGGGAATTCAATTGCTGCTAATTTCAAATATTAATTAAAGAACAGACGTGGCCCCAGGAATCATTTTACACATACATTTGCAGTATTCAATTTTCTTGTGGCTGGTCATGATAAAAGTTTCTGCAAGTTTTACTTCTCGATCCACTCTTCGTCTATGAAATATTTTACGCGAAATAACGAGTGCAAAAATTAATTTTTCATATTTGATCTTATCGAGAATACCGTCGTTCAGATATAATATCGCTGTAAGCTCGAAGTCTTGATTGAGGATGGAACATAAAATCATTTCAGTTCTTGATTGCAGAATAAACGAGCTCCCAAGTGCCATTCCTCACGTACGAAACATTTTACGCGAAATCGCGAATCGAAAGATACATCGGTCGTATTCAATCATTTCGAGGCTATCGTCATTTAACAACAGTCCGTAGAATTAAGTCCCTGCAATTTTCAGCTCTTGATTGAAGAGTGAGTCCCAAGGGCTATTCTTCGAGTAACGAACATTACGCGCGAAATCACGGATACGAAGATGAATTCGTGGTCTTCAATCTTCTCGAAGCTATCATTATTTCGTCATAGTCTCTCGAATCATATTCTCGCGATTTTTAGCTTCCGATCTAAGCGTAAACTTGGATCGACGTAAAATCGCGAATACAGAGATGACTTCGTAAATTTTAATTTTAATAGCGAGTGCCATTTTACGCCCATAAAAGTTTATATGCTTCGCGACATTTTACAACGGTCTTGAGATTTGCTGTATGTTTCCATATTCTGTTTGGAACGGTACTAAAGATAGTAAACGTTAAGGGGTTTAAACTGTTAGATAAAGCGGTACGATGCACCGTCGTGTGCACAGAAGCGGACAAACGTCTGGAATCTTTTGTGAAGACGTATAATATATTACTCTCTCTCTCTGCGCAGAAGAATAAGTAAAGCACGGTACACGGTTATGAATAATGTGCATGAACTACGCTTCGATAAGTTTACAGCTTATTCGAGCGATCTCCAGTCGTATTATATTGAAGCACGAAGAAGAGAATCAAAAGGATTTTTCCACGCGACGGAATTCTGAAGAGTTATTTTCGAGATAGCACAATCTCGGTGAAACCTACCGAACGGCATAAAAAGTTAACTATTGTATGGAAATTAGCGAAACTCAAAGGGGCATTGTATTTTAACACTTTTTATTCCTGATATGGCACGCTCAAATTCTTCTCAGTACTTTCATAAACCGATAACATTTATCTCTCTATAAAACTCCTTCGATACTTAAATTCTTCGTTAATCTACTTTCGATTACATTTCAAATCGTTGCTACTATTTATATATTATGATCAGCTTCGATCATTCGTGCCATTTGTGGGCCACTTGTGTGCAAATCACACTAAATTATTTTCTATAAAATGACACGTCTATGATTTAAGTGTAATTTTTGTCGAAGTCCCGTATATTGTCAATTTAAAAAAGAAAACAAGTTTCATTCAATTTTGAATAAATTTTCATTCCCATAACTAAATCACAAATTGCAAGTAGTAATTTCCATCTCGAAAAAGATATTTTCCAGCCACGCCTTTCCAATTGGCTGTCAGATGAGAAATTAATTCTCGAGTCTCGTTCCTATTTCGTATAGCAAAAATTGTAACGCGCGTGTTCGAGTTCCATGACACGCTCATTGTTCGAAGCCGTCGTACGCGTCAGTATTTCCGTTTCAAAACGATGAAGTATTATCGGCGAATTCACGACAGGAAAGCCTGCACCCCTGCCGTTAACTCGAATTAAAACTACGGACCGGAAGCAAACACTTACGAGCTATTATCCGTGTCTCCCCCTCCCCCTCTGTCATTTTCCCAAAGCGTTCAGCCGCGCGTTAAAGTCTTCTCGCGCGTCCAAATATACCTGGCGGTCGCGTCTTTCAAGTTCAACGCACCCACGCTGCGCCGCCGCCGCCGCCGCCGCCGCGACGTCGATGCCTTTCCACGTTCCCGTGCAAATATTTCCAAGGTGTAATAAACTTCGGGCCTGATCCGCGCCGTTGATAACCAGATAAGTCGCATTCCAACACGACGACGGAGTCACCGACAACAACTCCTGGCGCGATTTGAATAAGCGAAAGGCGCGACGGACATTAAACGCCGCGATTAAGGGTTGATTATCGTCGCGGTAGCCTTATCTTGGTCCAAACTTTTATTATTGGGGCTGTAATTGGCGATGTTCGATCGATTCGAAATTAGCCGCATTAATAAATTCATGTAAATGGAGCTTCAATATATTTTATTTGTATCTATATACATGTTGGACAAAATATTTATTATCATTCATTTAAATCAATTCATGTATGATTTATTGGAATTACAATTTTATTACTTCGATACAAGCTCGTAAATATGGGGATACTTGGTCAAAATGTTTATTAATATTCGTGCTATTATAACTTTGAGGAATTAATCGTCGTTCAATAATTTTACTGGGCGTCGTATTAAAGGGTGAGCCTTCTAGGTACATTCAGGTTCCTAAATCGAACTTTGGAGATTCTTTTTTTTAGCTAAAAAATGTAATTCTAACTGCCCTCGAATGTTTACAAAATTTTTTGCCCATCTAAAACTACTATTTAAAGTTTTCATAACACCTCTTCAAAAGCTGACTACAATTTTATTTCAATTTTAATGTGAAACGAGAAATTTATTTTGATGAAAATACATGGTCAATTTTAAGACATGTTCATTTTATTTATACAATAATTATCACCTTGTATGATGCACGATATACCCACAATAAAATTGCAAAAAAAAAACAAAACTTTATTCGACGAGAATCGATCCCAGTTTTATTAATCTGTTTCATTGATTACCCTTATTAATTTTGAATATTCTGTCCATCGTTTCGAATTTGTTATTTATTTGTGATCAACGACTTCTAAAAACTCCGAAGTTATACATTTCAATGTGTTGAAGAGAAAAATTCAGAGCTACTGAAATACCGAATACGGTGATATCACGATCGTAGAAAACTATACCGATGGTGTGCATTTTGATAGGATAAAATTTAATCTTTTGGAATTAAAGCGTTTCCGTTGAAGCCGCGAGTTTGATCGATTTAGTGCCCGACGAGGAGCGAATCGAACGTATGGTAAATGGTTTTTGTTTCCGCGGCGAACGTTTGCGAAATTATTATCGATAGGTCAGGATTATCCGAGGATGTTTCGAGGATGGGAGGTTCGATTTAGAGACCGGACGGTGCTGAACGATCGCTCCAAAACACCGTCGCAAAATCACGGAATCGGTCTCTACCGTTATTGTAATATCGCACGCTGACGCCTCTGTCTCGTGCATTAAACATGAGTTATATATCGGTATTGAGTTCTACGCAGACCCGCGACGCTGTTAAATTTACATTATGTTCATGTGTCCAATTATTGAACGGAACGTGTCGAAGTTGAAACGCGGCTGCCACGAACCTGCTCTTATGCAGTCTTCTGTTCGACGACTATTTGTCAATATCAATTAATTTCTAAAGAAACCTGTCTTTCGTGACAGAATCTAATATAAAATTATGTACTTACACCTGACCTTCTTTTCACATGGTGAAAGCGCAAATATTGACTAATAAAAATATATAGAACTCGTTTTAAAAGACTAAAACTATGTACAAAGTTATATAAAACATAGAAAAACAAAATGGATGATGTTCGTGATAAAATCTAATATAAAATTATGTGCTTCCACCTCACCTACTTTTCACACGATGAAAGCGAAAATATTGACTGATAAAAATATATAGAGCTCCGTTTTATAAAACTAAAACTATAATATATAGAAAGTAATTTAAAGAAATACAAATTGATTGAATAAATCAAGGGTATCGAATACATGCTTCTGAATAGAATTTGAGAGAAAACGACGATCCAGTCTACGTAAAAAATAAAATACAATTCCAGGTTTAGAAACTGAGCATTTTCATTTTTCTGGTGCATCGATTCACTTAAGAGGAAAGTAATAGGAAAAACAGAAGTTCTGTTATTTCCAACCAAATTTTCAATAAAGAAGTTACGGACGACACAGATTCGAAATTGACGAAACGTTCGTTGGAAGTAGCTATAAAATGCATGTCAGAGTTTCTTAGATCCGTGATCGTTGCGTCGTGTTTTACCGAATAGCTGTTTCGAACGGGGCAAGAAAAATCTTGGAAAGCATTCGAACGTTTCCCGTGTTGGAGACGAAGCGGAAAAGAAGGTGAAACAGGGTGTATCGTCTTTTATCGAGGACAACGTCGCGCGCTTATCTCGTATCGCGATTACCTTCAGCCTGGCTGAATAAATAGATCAGCGAATGCTCTTCGCCGGTGCGAATGGACCGAATACACGTATCCGGTACCCGGGTAACAACATCGAACGACCAGATCGCAATAACTCCGGAGGATGTCGCGATGCACGCTCCATAATTCCGCGAACTCGATCCGTCTCACGTTTCGGCTTGAAACTGTATTTAAACTAATGCCGCGCTAAACACGACCGTTGATCATTTTATTAGAGGCAGATTATACTCACCAACAACGAATACAAATTTTTGGTTTCTGGCCACGTAATATTTTTAAAAAACTTTTAAATACAGTGTTAATCACAGTCAATAATTATATTATTGATAATTTTTATTTGATACCATGGATTCAAAGAACATTACATTTCAAGCTCATAAGTCTGAATGTTTATACATATAACATTATGTAGATTCTTGTTTTTACTGGACAGGACTATATGAGAAATGTTCTTAATAATTAATAATTGCTTAACAAGTGACTTTCCATGTAGCTATGAGTCTGTATAGAAGACACTGGTACTTCTTTATAGCTTAATATGATTCTCATTAAAGAAGTCTATAAGAAATGTTCTTAATAATTAGTAATTGCTTAACAAGTGACTTCTTTATAGCTTAATACGATTCTCATTAAAGAAGTCTAGTATGATTGCTGTAGCTTTGTTACCTAAATCTTTTGTAAGATTCAAATAGGAGTAGTAACGAGAACGTTTTAGTTAGTCGTATTTGGATCCTTCATGTTATGTTCAGTTAACAATATAGTGAGATTTGTTATTTGGAACAATTTGATTACTGTTAATTTCAACACCTTATAACTACATTTTTATGATCAAGTATAGTATAATTTCCCCGTTTTTCCATGAGTATTCAACATCGATTACCGTCAACCTTTACACTCGATTGCGTTCGACTATTTTGCAAGAGGCTGTCGAATGGAAATGTGGTGGCGCCATTTTTGAGTCGTCTTGTATCGTTCCTTCGCGCATGGCAACTGTTTCCGACCGAGATTCGCATCATTCTCGAAACCAGCAATGGCATTTCCTTTCAAACGTCTCGCCTCGCGCATTCGTCCGACGCGAATCATCCTTTCTCTCCTTTATTCGAATTTCACGCGACACGCAATAGGAAAAACACGTCGCCCCGCGTTAGAGTTAATAATAGACGCGTACGCGAAATGGCGGGAAACACGGTGAAAGGCGCGAGCACATCCCTGTAATAGAAATTTATCGTAACAGCGATCCGCGTAGGATCGAGTACAGGCACGCGATAAGCAGTCGCAATAATAAACGGCGGATTAATTTCAACAATAGATAAACCGGTCGATGCATCACGTCGGTGTATATAAAATAAACTGCCCGAAGATAAATGGACAGTCCTTGTTAATACTAAACTTCGCTACGCAGCGAGCTGGAATCGTATTTATAATTGACGAATGAACCATTACTCATCGCTCGTTCCTGTCTAGCACGGCCCCCGTATATATCCACGTCCTGCTATTCCTCGCTACGGACTGCAGATTAATAACGGCAACGCTAGCCGTTCGGGAAAAGGAACAAACCGGAGCGAGTACCTTTAAAAATCGCTGCCCTGGTATCGAGTGAGCGCGAGCAACGAGGAAATTTATATTCGGGGCCGACGTTGCAGCAGCCGCGTGTCCCCCGATAAAACACCGCTAATTGGTTCACCCACGGTCGGCCAATTAGCAGTTAATTAAACCCTTATTACTTTAGCGGCTAACTTACGTTCGATCGACCTTTAATTAATTATCGATTAGTCGCGGGGCACACGCGCCCCCGGCTCGCTTTCTCTTTGCTACGCGATCGCGCGGGAAAAGAAACACGCTAAACCAACAAGAGACCTAGAGTGGTCCGCGAAAATGTTCCTACGCAAAAGCAAAATTTATTCCCTTGAATTTTACCGGCCCTCCAATAACGTTTCTACATTATTCAGTTACATATTATTAAGGCTTTACAGACTAATTTTAACGCATATATTTTCAAACTCTGGTATCGGACTTAATTATAGAATGTTTCGCAACGTACGAATACAAATTGAACTATTCGAATATGCATCGTGAATAAATTACTGTACGAATGTTACAAAATTTCGAGTAGAAAAAAGGCAGACTCAAAGAATTTTCAAATTTGATCGAGAATCGATAAACCAACGCAAGGTAAGGTCGATATCTGCGTTACCAAACGATACGGTAGTGGGGGTAGCAAAAGGAACCGAGCACGGCCGAGCACGGCCGAGGACGGCCGAGATCGGCCGAAAGGCCGGCTGCTCTGCACGAGGGGACTCTAGTTCCATAAGCCGGCTTCCGCTTCGTCCGGCGCGAACGGCGGAGCCAGTTTCGGCGTTGTTTTTGCTTTCTTTTTCTCGCTGACGTCGTGTCGCTTTCGATTCTTTTGTCAAAAGGTTATCGCCGGTCGGGCGCGCCGCGCGAACGCGCGGTTCGATCCAGTGTTAAAGTGGAAAGCAGTGGGTGAGAGTGGGTGCCACACACGTGAGAGTGTCGAAATCGAAAAATGTGACAGCGGCGGGCGCTACGACGACTGGAGGGGGAGAAACGCCGCGATATTAGTCGCGTAGCGATTGCGCCTGCGCGTTCCCCGTCCCCGTCCCTGCGCCGCGTCCGTTGTGCGTGTGTGGGAGGTCACGCGTAAAAAGAAAAGTTCCCACAGAACTGTGGAATTAGTGTCTCGCGATAGCTGCGAGTGTTCTTGTTGAATGCGTGTCGCTGGGTCGGGATCTTTTGTCGGGATCTTCGAAGGATGCGAAGAATTTCACGGTGAATCATGTAAACAGCTGTTCTTATATTCTATGCTTCTATTTTCGACCTATTTTTCCACCATGTATCCTCTTCCGTTATTTTTGTATCGCTCGTTTTCTATATTTACTGGTCGACGGTGATCTCGTATCGAGAACTCGTCGAAAACAGTACGATCGAACGAGCCGAGGGAACGATAAAAGAGCACGCCGATTAATCGCGAATAACTCGAAAGAAAGTATCGCGATGGATACTTTTAGGAGCAGTTGTATTCGTATTATGAGTAGTATCGTACGAAGCATCCGCGTTTTCTATTCTCTCGTTTCTTAACCCGTGTTCATTCGCAACGCGGGAGACCGGGCTTGGCAGGGGCTCGACACATAAATCGATGATTTTATAGCACGATGAATGCGCCATTAAAACAAGACGCAGATGCAAACGTGCGTTAGGCCTCGCAGTAAATCCACGGATCAAGCGTACAACCGAATAAAATGCGTGTGTCCGCAGCGGGGATTTAATGTTAATTGCAGTGGCAGACAACTCTTGAACCCCGGTAAGTCGCGTGCGTCCCGTGACGATTCAATATGTCGTTAAACTTAACCTTTGTCGATGCAATCGTCCAGAAAAATAGGTCGACACGTAATCCGTAGTATTATTTTGACCCGTAAAGTGGCTCGTTCATTTTCTTTATGTTTATATTTGAGCCTCTGCATTATAATACTGTGTTTATTCAAGGATTTATTCAAAATTATTACATACACATAAGTTAGGAAAATTCAAACAATCCGACCTGAAGTAGGTCAAGTCTGTTAAGTTGGCGAGCTTGTCTGTTCGCGCATACACCTTTATGGTTTGTTTAAAATTATACAATCTCTACCTTCCATTGGAACATAAATTATAATTGAATAAAATTTCATCTGGATTCGACGAAAAAATTTTTATATTAATAATGTACAAGGTATTCGGACTAAATTTTAATGGGAAATTCTAGATGCCAAAATGAGACGAAAATCAAGAATATCAATTTGTTGATTGAGGCTTTGTTAAAAAGTTATTAACAAAATTAAATTAAAAAATTTCAAATCATTCACGGAAAAATTATTTCTGGTTACGGGGGTCAATTACAATCACTTTTGGTGAATAGATATAACTACGAAATCCTACGCACTTTCGGGAAAAAAATTCATTACCAAAAATATAATTTCTGGCCAAAAATGCTACCCTGAAATTTCATGCTGGAGGATTTTAATGTTTCAAAATGCAAACGACGCGTATTTTAGTGAAGAATATGTATAAATTCCAAAAATATTCGAAAAGTTGATCCTTGACTCCGCAAAATGAGAAAACCCCCATAAAAATGGACCAATTTTCAAACAGCCATAACTCTTACAATAGTGAATATATTTCAAAGAAACTTTTTTCTGGCGTAGAGCTCAGGCGTACCTACAAAAAAGTATTAGACAATTTTTCTGTAGAGCGTCAAACAAAATTATCAAAAATCAAAAACGAAGTTTTAAGAACAATCGACAGGGGGTAGCTGCTGTAATTTTTCGGCGAAAAAAAAAAATTTCAAATCGTTCTGGAAAAATTATTTTCGATTGCGGGGGTCAATTACAATAGGTTTTGGTGAATACACATACCTCCGAAATCCTTCGCACATTCGAGAAAAAAATTCAAGAAGATGGGCAAATGTTTCGACAAAATTAAAAAATTTTAAATCGTTCGGGGAAAATTATTTTTTATTGCAGGGGTCAATTACAATCATTTTTGGTCAATACACATACCCCCGAATTCCTACGCACTTTCGGGAAAAAAATTCCTCACCGAAAATATACCGTGTGGCCGGAAATTACATTTTTCCCAGAAGTGGTCGAACACCCTCTATATAGGAGGACACTTTAAATTTTTACTAAATTATACTGATGATATTGATGTACATTACGTCGATGGAAAGTAATATTTTACATATTACTTTTATTATAAGACCTCCCGATGTAATTACATTTTTGAAAACATTCGTAGCGAGGGTGAAATATAAAAACATTTTTCACACGATAATTACTTGAAGCTTTCTTACTGTTTTCGTATTTCTAAAAATAAAAATTAAATTTAGAATAGTGAAATATTTCAGATTTTAAAAACAAAAAGCGGACTCTTATATTTCTTTCGTGATTTTTAAATATTTGGTTACAAGTTTTGACCGTTGAAAAGAAGATTGTAATGTTGCTGATAAATTATAGACTCGACCACATCGAAAAGAGGAAGTGTCCTCACAATAGAACAGTAATTCCGGGTCTTTCCCACCCCTAGTGTGTAGGGGCTAGGGGGTTGATCCTGTTCATATCCCCGAGCTAGATCGACTAGGTTAAAGAGGGTGTAGCTCATCGAAGAAAATTTTTTTGCGATCGTAAATAAATATTCTCGATCGACAAACATAAAATAAACAAAGGTTACCCTTTTCCTTCAAATATCAAACTAATACATCAGAAACAATAATTTCAATTTTAATTACAATACATTTTTGTCAACATATTCGAACGTCCTGAGCTTACTTTTTGAAATTTTGCTTTTAGATTCATAATCATCAACCTCGAAAACCCTGGAATACCAATTCTCAGGTCATTACAATACTTTAATAACATATCCGTCCACCATTTTCGACCCGCTATTTTGTTTTTCAAAATTTTTACTTTAGATTTGTAATCAGCGACCTCGAAACCCCCGAAATACCAATTCTCAGGTCATTACGATACTTTAATAACATATCCGTCCACCATTTTCGACCCGCTACTTTATTTTTAAAAATTTTTACTTTAGATTCGTAATCAGCGACCTCCAAACCCCCGAAATACCAATTCTCAGGTCATTACGATACTTTAATAACATATCCGTCCACCATTTTCGACCCGCTATTTTGTTTTTACAAATTTTTACTTTAGATACCGTAATCAGCGACCTCCAAACCCCCGAAATACCAATTCTCAGGTCATTACGATACTTTAATAACATATCCGTCCACCATTTTCGACCCGCTATTTTGTTTTTCCAAATTTTTACTTTAGATACCGTAATCAGCGACCTCGAAAACCCTGGATTACCAATTCTCGTACAGATCAAAAGACTCCTTCATATTTTGGCCAGCTTTTCGGCAAAATGGGCCACTGTGCGTCGTCTCTGAGCGACGAATTAAATAAACTCCGAAGCGTACCGCGGAAACGCAGTATTGCACTCGTCGCGACGCGTTGCTAATTAGAACGAGGATCAAAGAACGCTGCGGCGTCGCGTGGATGCTTGCGGGAGATACGGGGACGAAATTGCCAGGCGAAAACGACCGGTTTCGATACGAAGCTAAGTTCCTTCGGTTACTCGAGCTACCCCCCTCCTGTCCTCGGTGGCCCTTTCCCAGTACAGAATTTGCATACTGCTCGGACGATCAAAAGAGGCTCTGTTTGCGTTCCGTTACTTTTTATTAACGGATACGAAGTTAATAATTCGATCATGAACGGTATCTCGTGAGAACGCGTTAAGCTGCCCCGGAAAATATGCAGTTTCGGGTACTCTACTTCTTGTCACCGCCTATCTAAAGTATACGTGTTAATGCACTGCTCTCTCATCGCTGAGAACGAAAACATTAGGCCATCGAAGATTAAGTTTGTACATTAGTAGGAATCGAAACAAAATTTCTTAACATCTTTAATAAAACAAATAAATTTCCTACCTTTTACATAGGTTTAATGGAATTTGATAGAATGCACGTGTTATTTAGTCCGGTGCGAGTTTTTAAATTAAACGTTCCGAAAGGGACAAATTGAATGGAATTGATTCCGCTCGATGGAGGATTCAAGTACACGAATATCGATGACGCGGCGAAATTTCATCAAAGCTCGGTACGCCGTTCGCCCGACACAGAGGCGCTTATTTACCGAAGTTCTACCCGATATAAGGCTATCCGCGGATGACAGTAATTTAGTTGGACACGTTGCCTAGTCAAAGTAAACTTCACGAGCATCACGGTTGCGGAAAAGAGAGAAAGACAAGTTTCAAGGCTTCCGCGAGCCTTCCAGGCTTCGAGTGCTTAACAGTTTGCTCCTCCTCGAGGTTCCTTCGCCCAGCTTCAAGGTATTTGTCGACGTTCAAATGCACTCGACGAAATGGATCTCTTTACAGGTCGTAAATGTCCGCACGATCATCGTTTTTTTCCTCAAGTTTGCCCATAGTGCTTGAATTCTCCCTTAATGGCCGACACTTCGAAAACGTGGAGAGCCGATATCGTCGTCGGATCAACGTGAAATGTCCTGAAACGGAAGCGCGAAATTGTTCCACTTCGCTGATTCTGGCTCGTAGCCGGCGATCGAGCTACTCTTTGATTATAAGTCGTAACATTGTACGATCGTTTGCATCGGGAATTACAAGCAATTGTAATTGCAAACAGCCCAAGGCTAGATGTACGAAGAAGATGTTGACTCGCGAATCGATTTCATAAAAGTTCAACAGTTTTCTAATTCGTGCTTTCGATGTTTTCGCAGAAATTACACGTTCAAACACTCTTCGTATTCCTTTTAGAAATTCTTCAACGTTCAAATGTAAACATTTCAAATATTCACGTTGATGTTAATGATTTCAGTGACTGAGTCTCCATGAAATAGTGGAGGAACTTGATGATAAATATTACTTCAACGTTTGAATCACTGCTTGGAAGTCAAATAGTATAAAATGAGGTAGTTTCAAGCATTCTTGATATTTTAACCATTTTGGTTTAATATTTTTCAGAAACACTATGTCAGAGAGGAATTGTTACAATTATTGCAATCGAAATATTATTTAGTGTATTCGATCATGTGTTCCTCTTTCAATTAATAAACATGTAGAAATTTTATCATCTTCAGTATACCATAAATAAAACTTGCAAAGAATAACTTTACCTCATAATATAATTGTTTCTTAAAATTTGCTCAAAACAGGGACATTCATAATTGCAAATTTGCCAATTGTTGACATACTGTCGATCATGTTGACTCAGTCTTGACACCATTATAGTTACCTCAGTTATAAAATTAAGATATTTGCAACTGTCGACAAATCTTCCAAGAGTCAATGAATTGTCCATTAAGTTCTCATTACTTAGTAAACCTAAACGTCATTGGCGGCTAAAGCTACCCTAGTCGTTAGCACACTAGCGGGCGAATGGCGTTCTTCGCTGGAACGCGTTGCAAACAAGTTAGAATATAACGAGCCAGCTGTATCAAAATTTTATAACGTGTTCTCCGAGGAACGCCGGTTTAATTGTACTCCATGATTGGGCACATCTGCGTCGACTGTAAACCCTGTACGTTTATAATTCAGAAACTTTCCGACCGCCCTGATGAGGGCGACTTTTTCCCCGGTTCCTCGTAAAACACAGCGAAATCTAGTTTTCGCAATAAACTTTCTACCGGAGCGCATCTTTGCGCTCGCCATCTTACATCCCAAGCAACGACTTCTATTCGCTGTCCCTGGCTTCTCTTCTCGTTCCTTTGAGTTAGTTTTCTCTCTCGTTATCCAAACGAAGAAGATACACTTAAAAACGTTCGTTAGGTCAGCGATTCGACCAAAGTTCTTCGCAGTTACTGCATATGTTTCCACGAGACAAAGTACGCTTTTGTATCGTTGTACTATCGAAATTGTCCAGAAAATTAAGCTTTCGAATCTATCAGAATTATTTTACTTTGCCTGATAATTAGACTGCGGATCTTTAGACAAATTCATATTTTTATGAATAGAATTAATGAAATGGAAGCTTTGTAGAGAGCTATTTTAACCCTTAAATATAATATAATTCGTAGCTTAATTAAATATTTCTTATGTTTTTGCATATTAAGTGCATTTTGTAGAAGCTTTTGAATCTATCAGAATTATATTACTTTGTCTGATATAATTAGACTGCGGATCTTTATACACATTCATATTTTTATTAATAGAATTAATGAAATGGAAGCTCTGTTTCAACCCTTAAATATAATATAATTCGTATCTAAATTTAAGTTTTCCTTATGTTTTTGCATATTAAATGCATTCTGTAGTTTTTTGAGAATTAAGATTTCCTATAAATACATAAACATCCGCAGTCTACTGATAATCGTTTGACGCGTTGTGAGGTTTACCAAATCGCAGAATAATTTAAGTCTGGTTTCAAAAATGCTGAAGAAAATGTCTAAAGCAGTATTTTTACCAACGAATAATAATCACACGTTTCGATAAATTTTAATTCGCCGATTAAAAATTGAGTATCCTTGGTAGGGGAAGTCTTGTTAATACGGGACCGCTTCGCAGCCTGACATCCCTTCAATTCTAACAATCTCTCTCTCCCAATTAGACTGGATTAACAAAGTTCTACCGTCTAAGGTAACGAACGGTCTTGTTAGAAAGTAAATATCCCCAGTAATTCCGCGAAGTTTATAATCGAAGGAAAACAATGGGAAGATTATTGGGAACTTCGTTAGGGACCATTAATTACCTAATTAATTTGTGGCACGAAACATGACAGAGATTCACATTTTCACGAGTATAGTTTGACTCGTCGGTTATCCATCATTTTTTTAAATTGAGAAAGATCGAGAATACGTATTATTCCTTCTTAACAATTTCTTCGACGTCGCGAACAAAGTTGTTAATCTTCTTCAGGGATGACAAATTATCAGCGTTAACCCTCTGTAACCCCGTGTGTCTCGTCCATTCATTATCTACATTTTTTATCTCTTGTTACCAATATGCCTCGATCGTGCGGCGAAGCAATATTACGATCACGAAACAATTTGTTTACAATAATTAATGTAGAATTTCTCGCGCCAAGGATACCCGCGGGCTGTACGTTTCAATTTATACTTTTCCCCCGTTTCTCGTGACGCATTCGGTGATAAATCGTCGATAGCTTCTAGAGGCCTCGCGCAATAATCTTCACGAGGTGCGTCCCGATTAAAATATTCCCAGGCATCGTCACGTATAGCCAGCAACAGCTATCAGTTTGCAACACGATGGACCCACGATGAGGGTGGTATCGTTTTACGAGCTTCGAGAAAAAGCTGTCGAACAGCATTATTCATCGTTAAAAGCCTGCCGACAACACGCAACCCTGTTTGCACCCCACCGATTTGAAATCGATCCCGTTCGCGAAGACATCTTTCTTCCTCGATATTAATCGCGCATAAAAAGCAAGGAAAGTGCTTTTAATCAATTTTGCGTAAACGTTGTCCGTTAACGCCATAATAGAACAGCGTTAAATTCCTAAAACCGTTTTTTAAGAATGTACTTATATTTCAAACCGGTGAAATAGTTTCGTATTTTATAACTCAAACGTGTCATGCTTTGTTTTCCAACGAAATTCGCAACGATAATAAATTAATTTAAAAACTCTCGTAGATCTCCCTCTTGTTCGAGAGATATGAAAAATAAAAAGCGAGGACCTTTTCTTAATGTTATTTTGGTTATCCGCGTTAAGAGAAAATGGGGTAATAAATTCTTGGCGCTTTTTATTTTTAATAATTCCGGAATTACGCCATTTGTAAACTAAGGGGCTCGTATAAACACGAAATTTGATGTCCGCGCTCTGAGAAAGGGGTTTTTCCTTTGGCTACGTGAAAATAGAAGTATGCAGAGTACCGTATGATTTTGTCCCGCGCTGTAGGTTGGATGTTTGTACCGGAATCGGAGATTTCCAAGCGAAGAAAGGACTTGTTGACGGCGTCCATCGTTCCCCCTCGAGCCAGCGTTCCTCAGGATTGAAAGTGAACGCATTCTTAGGCACACTCTCGCCTCTCGATCGATTTCGTTTAGGGTTCCGTGAGGCGTCCAGTTTCGTAAAAACGACGCGACTCGCATTGAATACGTCAGGTACCGTCCTTTCGTCGTTTCATCCCGTAGCAAGCGTACTGACAGTTGAATCGTTTGACCCATTTCTCCCTTGTGTCGTTTCGCAATGCTCCGCCAGCATAACGGTCTTTTGTACCTCGCGTTACTCCATCGTGTTCCACTTGCAGTGAAGCTGAAATCGTCTGGACACGCTAGCGGTTCCTTCCGTTCCGTATCCGAGATTTTCCCTCGCCCTGGCCGCGACAAACGAGGAAATCGCCGCTCGTCCAATTCCATTTTACTCAAAGCTTTTCCATAACCTGTAGTTTCATTTTCCTAATTTGCCTTTCGATTTTCACGGTTGTTGGAACTCGATTAAATATATTAACGATGACCAAGTCTTTGTCACATTACACGATAATACTGCTACTAATCGTACACCTTAAATCAAGTTATTGATATAGCATCGGAAAGGTACAACTGAAAATATGCTATTTTTTTGTGAATAATGATTGTCACATTACGTACGAATTTTTAGTCGATAATAGACTGTTCGAAGAAACTTGGTATAACTCGAAAGCAAGATCGAATAGAGCAGACGTTTATTTTGCATTGTTTTTGCATGCGGAATCTTTCAGCGTTGCTGAAGCGGAAACAGCGTGCTATTATTAGATTCTCTGGAGCAATTTTAAATATTAATACCACAGAGTACGGAGAGAAGACTCTCGTCGGAACTTTTCATGTTTGTATTTCCGAATTCTGAGATCCGGTTCTATTCTTGTTGCTTTCTTTCCAATATTAAATCGTAATAAGGCTTTACTAGCGCTCTTCTATTTCAATGAAACTTTTTTCTGAAGTAGAGCTCATGGACACCTACCAAAAAGTAGTAGACAACTTTTCCGTAAGACGTCAAACAAATTTGTTAAAAATGAAAAACGAATTTTAAAGAAAAATCGACAAGGGGATAGATGTCTAAATTTTTCGGCGAAAAAAAAAAATTTCGAATCGTTCTGGAAAAATTATTTTTGGTTGCGGGGGTTAATTACAATCATTTTTGGTGAACACACATACCCCCGAAATCCTACGTACTTTGGAAAAAAAAATTCTTTACCGAAAATATACTGTGTGATCGAAAATGTTTCTATAACTTTTTAACAAAGCCTCAATCAACAAATTAGTATCCTTGATTTTCGTCTTATTTTGGTCTCTAGAAGCTCCCATTAAAATTTTTCCCAGGAGTGGCCGAACACACTGTATACCAAAAGAAATAATTTTCAAACAGAAATTTATGTAATTGTATTTCCTCCTATATTTCCCCTCGAACGTCTAATATTATCTAGTATATTTTATTCCAACAATTCCAGACTCGAAAACGTTAAGTTAGAAAAAAATAAAATCAAATTCGTTTAACCCCTTGCCATACAATGACTAATCTGACTCGTTACAAGTTCCTGATGTCAAGTTTTATATATTAAAATCAACACATTTTTAATCAAATCTATACTTCTTCGTGGTCATTCCTTGTACGAATAAATTTAAATAAAATTGAATAGTGTACGTTCGAAAAATTACATTAAATCGTACGTCAAGGGGTTAAATACATTATCGGTTGGAGAACAGCTGGATAAACCTGTCCTTGGTAGTCACGAGAACTTCATCTTTCCTTTTTAAACGGTTCTTGATCCAAACATCGAACGGATACGCAGGGTCTCGACGAGTTAATTGATATCTTTCTCGTCCTAAAAATCGTCTGGCGCGGCCCCGTTCCTCTTGCCTCGCCGTGGCGGGTGTCTCCGCGTCGAAAAAGCCCGGTTGCTCTTTGACTCCCGTCCAGACATATCGCTCGAATTGTTTTGACCCGTGCCATTGCGAATGCATCTTCCCCCGGACACTTCTACGCGAACATTCCGTCTGCTGGAAAGAGGAGCAGAGGAGGCACCGCGTGCTCAGACGAGAAACTCGTCAGCGGCAAAGAAGAGAAAAGAGAGCTCGAAGGAAGGAGTCGCCGAAGAAGGGAGAAGTCGACGGAGATTTCGTCGTTTCCATCTCTCTTTCTCTCCCTCCCGTCCTTTTTTCTTTTTCGAAGTCGTAAACCTGGGTTATTTCTGGCGTTCTTCTCTCTCTCCATCGCGCGTGGCACTCTCCGCGTTCTCGCGTTTATGCCAGCGAAATGATCCTCGCGAAAGCATACGCGATGATTCCCCCCGTTGAACCCACCGGCGTTGGTTTAATTGCGCGAAGAGTTTCGCTGATTGCTCGCTTCTGTCGTCGGGCAATCGGGATTTCTTAAGCGGCTAGCTTAATATTTATCGTCGCGTAATACTCGATAAGTTAGCGAATCGAGGATGCACGGTTACAGCACCTTGCACGATGGGATGTCCGAGATCTGTGTGAACACCGTGCACGAGGCGGCATTCAGCGCTTAAATCGAGCAATAAATATCGTGGGGGCTCGAATTAAATGTACAGGACGCGCAAAGTAGTTCAGAATTATTTTATCGACCGTCAGATTCATAAACTGGAATCGCTTATGCGCCATATTTGCTTGGATCGAGAGCCTCGATGATACTCCCATGAATCATTATGAATTAGATTTTGTAGTTAATTAATTGTCGAGCGAGACATATTTCATTTAGTAGCAACTTGTTGAGAAATACGCAAGACAGAATGTGTTCAGATATCGCGGAGAACATGCTATTTTCGAGCATAAGTTACAGGAGATTCGTTATATGGCACAGCAGCTGAATGCACGAACTCTCTGCGGATAAAAAGTTGATCTTAACATTGAATTCGTTGTGCAAAAGCAGATGATATAGATGGGGTCTTACTAAGGGCTGAATAAGGATTGGAATAGGGATGATCTTATCTCGTGATATTGCTAAGAACACTTGTAAGAACAAATAATAAAATGCAAAACACTGTTGTTAGTACTAATTGTTCTCTTGCTATTTTACGTTGTTCAGTATTCAATCTTAATACTGTTTTAATAAAAATAACTTTGTTAAGGAGATAGTGTGAAAAATAGACATTTTTAGAAAATTTATTTCGTCTAAAAGGCACAATCGACCCATCTGACGTTTTTACTATTTATTTTGCGTGACTTTGTGATACGAAATATATTTTTTTACATAAACAACGTAAATATTTTTGTTAATATTATTACTTGACAAAAAGACTGAATGAGGTCCTTCAGATTGAACTAGCTCAACAATTATGAGCGGACTAGGATAATTCGAAGATATTCAAACTTAATAAAATGGTGGAATTTTGAGATAAAAGTGTTATTCGTTAAACGTCAATATGATCTCAAGGAAGACATGTTCAAAGCTTCATATCGTATATTTTCGAAACTATAGAATTAATATAGAAACTAAACGTAGTTTTTAAAACGCTTGAATCATCTACTTTTCGATCCTTCGTTTCTCGAATTTTCCAACGAAATAATGCCTGTCCCGTCGAGTGTATCAAACGAGATGACGAGACCTATACGTAAATCCATATTCAGCGGGGGTGTAAGACACCTGAGCCCCTTCAATCACCCCATTGTTCCCGATCAGCAGCGCCCAAGATCCCGCACAATGAATATATTAAACACGGCCGAATTCTTGCGATTTAATCACAGTCTGCGTAAAGCCCTGGTTAGCGTTGCACGCTGCATATCATTGTACAAAGACAAAGGGCCCGGCTGTTCCTCTCCTGCCCCTCTTTCTCGTCCGATTACCGGTCGTTTCTGGAATCTTAATTACGTTACGGTCCATTCATGGCGAACGACGGGCCGTTGTCACATTGTCGTATCCGATTAACAAACGCCAGAACGGACCGGGGTTAGCTGATTTCCCGGCTTCGCCTAGTTTCCTCCGTTAAGCGCGTGTTTGCCTAACCCCGGCTGGAAAACGCGTAATACACGACCGGAAAGAGCGCGCTTTTCATTAGGAACTTCTCCCCGAGGCGGATAAAAGAGGACGGACGAGCTTAGGCGACGGGGACCAGGGATGGGGGATGTTTGTTCACGATCCCCCGGGAATTCTGTGAACCCGTGGAGTTTCGTGATAAAAATTCTTACGGACTTTGTCGGGACATTTCGGTTCGTTGTCGAGCAACGCGTTCGCTCGCGACGATGTTTGTTTCTCCGATTGCCCTGCGACAATCCAAGGAACTCGGTAATAAAGTAATGTCAATAATTCGAAAGCGATTATGATAGTTTACGCGAGGCGATAAACTTGGGAAGAAGAAAAAATGAAAGTAGTAATTTCTCTTTATCTTTATGTCAATGACCCTCCTCTATAATTTGTTTTAAAAAATCGACGAAATATCGCTGAACAGTTTTTTATGTGACTTGGACAATTCTTTGTTTCTTTACTCCTTACGAATGAAAATTTTTGCTAAAACTTTACATACAATGACTTTAAACGCATTTGTAGTTAAGGACAAAAGCAAGTGATGATGAAAAGGAATATCAATGAAATTTAATTACTATAGCGTCATAATTACAGGTTTAAGTTTTATTTAACATTTATCTTTACAGTATATGGATTACTTAAATAACATTTAAAATAAATATTTTAAGTTGAGTTTAGTTGATTTGTTCCTGTAAGTGAACTCGTCATCCAGAAACGGGTGGATCGACAGTGAACACGTTGAAATGTTTTTGATAGAGCATACGTATGAAGTTAGTTTTTCTGGAGTGTTTGAAAAACTTGTGGAATCGCTGGCGAAGACGGTATCG
This sequence comes from Colletes gigas, assembly GCF_013123115.1. Lineage (NCBI taxonomy): Eukaryota > Metazoa > Arthropoda > Insecta > Hymenoptera > Colletidae > Colletes > Colletes gigas. The sequence goes on from NW_025106646.1 coordinate 3,626,633, forward strand.
ACACTTCGAAAGTAACTATTTTCCCGCGTAAGGAGTTTGGATTTTTCTTCGTAACCACAGCCTTTTACCCAGAAACGTTTGCTTGGAGGTCCGAATGGACCATGCTCGGAAGCGCGTTTCCAGCTATTCCTGTCGCAAAACGAGCAAACCCGCGCGATACCAACGCTGAGAGCTCGTCATATTGAGCCTCGTCATAACTGAAAAGCAGACACGCGTCATTTTCGTAATAACCCGATCAAACTCGTAACAAATAAATAAATCAATGGACAAGATAAATTCGAATTGACACCAATTTATTTACTCCATGTGTACATGAAAGTGAGTAAACGTAACATGAAAAATATATTCTCCCAGTAAAAAGTATTAATGACGTTCTTTCAAAACTATTCGTATTAAGGTACAAACGTTTTTCGTGGCTTTAGAAAAAGTTTAGGGTGTCCTTTGATTGAGGCGCCAAATTGTCGAAAATATAAACTACGAATTTGCTGTAAAACCACTAAATTTGCACACGCATAGGTGGAAGGTGAAACGTCATCGCTCGTTAAAAGGTTTCAGATATTCCCGTCGTTCGGTTTTCTCTTCGTTATCGCGTGTGCGCCGTGTGTGGCTGGCGTGGACGAGCCTGTATTCAGATAAAGGCGGGTGCACACAGCCGCTCGAACGGAAACACGTGTACGCGGGATCTCGGTAAATCCGGGATAACGGCTCGCGAAATGTCGGGGATTTAAATGGAATTGGCCGAAGAGAGTCAAATGGTTTTCTGCGCGGTCGTTCCTCCGGCCGCTAAAACGTTCTGGTTTAGAGCTGAGACTGCTTGTCGAATTGGTCTGCATTAGAGCCCTCTATTTCACACACGTAATCCGTGTACACGGGAAATTAAGGTCACACGCGTTTCAATGCCTGATGCTATTTCACGTGATATTGACACGTTGACTCGCCCGTAACCGGAGTCCCAAATCCGGACACGGAGGATCAAAAAGAAAGATTTTCGTAGCTAAAAATGGCACAGTATCTGTTACAAGTAATTACAGAATTTTTCGTATTTTAAATCACGGTTTATTCGTCGATGATCGATTGGATACATCAAATTATTCTCGAATTTAAAAGATTGCATCAAATGCATTTAAATTGTATGCAATTCCATCACTGGGAAATTCAGTATTCTAAATGGTCACGTAAATAGGAATAGTAATAAAAAAAATAGGAAATGGTACCATTTTTTGGTAATGGTTCATTCTAACAAATTATACGAAACCAACTTTAAATCAAGAGTCCTCCTCAACCTCATAAGACTTCAATTAAATATTTGAAAATGTATTTCAAAATTTGCGCCATTTTATCGTAAAGAACGATGCCAGATGGTTTTTACCAAATGTTTCTCAACATATTTGTTTCGTGGTTTAAAAAATGTTGGGCAGAAAAAGTTTAATCACTTGTATTCCCTGTAAATTTCCCATGCGTCGAGAAGTTAATATTTATCAATGTCTGAGGAGTAAAATGACCATCATTACTGCTCTCTGAAATCAACACGCAGGTCAGTCAGTCTGTAAAACCGAATAAACGAAGAAGCGTGGTAAGTAACCCATCTGTTACATGTTATCCTACTGGATGGTATTCAAATATTATACATATATACTGATCAAACATCAAACATCGATCATTTACGTTTTATTTTGACAGAGGAAAACTAATATGTTTACATCAGTTACATTGTATTATTTTTTAACTGTTTAATACATACAATTTATCATTTATTTATAAATCAATCACGTGTTTTCCATTTTTATTAATGACCTTTTGCTATTTGTCTGACAGCTGAAAAATTTCTATTTCATGAGGCAATAACTTTTTTCGAATTACATAATTGTAAACGATCTATTTTTAATCGCCAGTATTGGCGAGTATTTTTAAAAACAGCTCGCTTTGATTGCGTTTCAGTAATGAATCGCAAGCAGAAATCCAGCCCATTAAATTTTTCTCGCTCGAAACCCCATCCTGGCAAATATTTTTAAAGTCAGACCAATCGCCCGTATTGTTACAAAAATAAAACTGCGAAGAGATTAATATAACTTCGAAAAAAGAAATCGTCCGATACCGGAGTTATTTTAAAAGTTGAACCTTCTACTTTCACATTCTTCGGTCGAATTTTCTTGGAGATTCCTTTACCGGAGGAAGATAATTCTACTCTAAAAAGTGTTCCAAATTCAAACCGCCCCCAAGAGTTTAACAAATTTTATACTCGTCTAAAATTTTACCATGAATTTGAAGATTAAAGTTTTTTCTTTACGATCTATTCAAAAGTTCGTGTGCAATTTTTATTCGTCACTTTGTTCCATTTTGAACGTGTTGTCACCTTAACGATCATAAATATTAAAGTACACCATTATATTCTGGTCAAAATATGCGTTCATCTTCCAAAATCATGTAGCATAGAATATTCAATATAGTGAAATTAATTAATTAATTCTTATGGAGTAAATATCCTAAAAATCTTATTCGTTGTAAAGTGTAGATTTAATCTCTAAATCTTCTAAACTTTCGGGAAATGTTAAAATACAAAGAATTTTTTAAACCCTGATTTCCATTTTTACTTGTTTCTTAGCGCGAATGGATCTTCGAGTACAACTTGGGAAATCAAAAGTAGAGTGTTCAGCCTCGAAAATAATGCCAGGAAGATCACTGTACGACTTCCTGTCACGAAGTAACAACGATACTATTTCTTCGCGTACGATGTATATGGTGTAGACGTTTGAAAATTTTAGAAAACATTCTTCGAACGTTATTAGCGTTATTTTCGAGCCCAGCGAAGTGCACTTGGCGTTGAAAGCGTTAGGCAACTTCCCAGTTTCTAGAACAAGTTGTCAGTTTCTTATTTTGCTGATTTATCGAGCGGTCATCTAGCTAGCAGCGCGCAATTTCTCAGTCAGAGCGACACATAGTTCGTTGAAGTTAATCAAAAGCAGCCGGACAATCGCGCGCCATTCATCTTATTAGCTCGATTCACGAGGCACCGCGTACTACTATAACCTAATTGCGGAACTTGGCGAAGCCGGGTTGGCACGTTGCATGAATATAATAAAGCGAGTGCCGGACCGAACGTGGCTGCTCGTAGTTTGACGCGACGAAGTCGTACCGTTCTCGAAATTAGTCGTCGATCCAGCGTGCCCGTGAGTCAACGTTTTTGGCCCATGGACGTAGTCGTTCCAAACATTATCGACGCGTCGTGTCTTTTTTTCGTTCCTGGCCCGTCCACCCATTGACCGGTGACCCTAATTTGCGCTCGGTCGCTCTTCAATTCCGAGGATTGCCGAGCCTCGTTTCGAATTGATTCGATTAAGCCCGACGCGGTTAAAGGGGAATCGTTTCTAGCTTGTTTGTGCCCATAAATGGTACCACGACTGGTCCCGATCCTGACTCATAGCCGGTCCGTAATTCCCCTCGTTTGGCGAAAAATTTCCCTCCGAATCCCCGGGTACGCTTCCAGTGGCTCATCCGGTAAGCAACGATGCTTTTTACGATACGTTAACCCTTATTCCGATACTCCAAATACCGTTTAATAAATAATGATTTTTCTTCCACGCTTTCGCCGAATTCTGGCCACCTGCGATACACTGTTTTTAAAGATCTTAGCAAATGAGTTCCGAGAATTGTAATATAATTCGACACTGAAGTCGATGCTTTTTACGATACGTTAACCCTTATTTCGATACTCGAAATACCGTTTAATAAATAATGATTTTTCTTCCACGCTTTCGCCGAACTCTGGCTACCTGCGATACACTGTTTTTAAAAATCTTAGCAAATAAGTACCGAGAATTGTAATATAATTCGACACTGAAGTCGTTGATGCAGTTCAATTCGACTGGATACACTGACGATTGCAAAATATAAATTATGGACTGTGGATGTTTATGCATTTGTGAGAAATTTTAATTCTCACTACAGAATGACTTAATATGTAAAAATATAAGAAATACTTAAAGTAAGATACGAATTATATTTAGGGGTTGAAACAGCCCACTACAAAGCCGCCATTTCAGTAATTCTTTTAATAAAAATGTGAATTTGCATAAAAATCCGCAGTCTAATTATGAGAAACTATGTAGCAAGTAATGAACAACAAATACATTACAAAGAAAGCGTTTTTCGTACTAATTAGTGACTTCTTAAAAAAAGACATAATATCAAAAATTTCAAATCGTTCTGGAAAAATTATTTTTGGCTGCGAGGGTCAATTGCAATCATTTTTGATAAATAGACATACCCCCGAAATCCTACTCAGTTTCGAAAAAAAAATTCCTTGCCCAAAATGTAATTTTAGGCCAGAAATATTTCTTCGATCTTTAAAACATCATAACTTCTGAACGAATTGGAGGATTTTAATGTTTCAAAAAGCAAATAACGCGTATTTTAGTGAAGAATATGTATAAATTCCAAAAATATTCGAAAAGTTGATCCTTGACTCCGCAAAATGAGAAAACCCCCATAAAAATGGACCAATTTTCAAACAGCCATAACTCTTACAATAGTGAATATATTTCAAAGAAACTTTTTTCTGGCGTAGAGCTCAGGCGTACCTACAAAAAAGTATTAGACAATTTTTCTGTAGAGCGTCAAACAAAATTATCAAAAATCAAAAACGAAGTTTTAAGAAAAATCGACAGGGGTTTTTTTTGACGAAAAAAAAAATTTCAAATCATTCTAAAAAAATTATGTTTGGTTGCAGGGTTCAATTACAAGCATTTTTGGTGAATACACATACCCCCGAAATCCTACGCACTTTCGAGAAAAAAATTCAGGAAGGTAGACAAATTTTTCGACGAAATTAAAAAATTTCAAATCGTTCTGGAAAAAATATTTTCTATTGTGAAAGTTAATTACAATCATTTTTGGTGAACAGACATACCCTCGTATTCCTACGTACTTTCGAGAAAAAAATTCATTACTAAAAATATAATATATGACCTGAAATTGTTTTCCGAAAATTAATGCGTATGTTTAAAAAATCATAACTCCTGAACAGATTGGAGGATTTTAAATGCAAGCAACGCGTATTTTGGTGAAGAATATTTAGAAATTCTAAAAATTGTCGAACAGTTGTTCCTTAACCCCGTAAAGTGAGAAAACCCCCATAAAAATGCTCCAATTCCTCGTTGTTATTACTTCATATACAATAGGTATAGTCCACTTATCCGGCATATTTGATTTTCTGGCATTACTCCAGTCCCAGAAATGTAAACGTTGTAGAAATGTAAATGTAAATGTAAACGATCGTATTTATTTTTTACACAAAACTTTAAGTCATAGTCTCAACTTTGTTCGTGTGTATTTAGATTTTTCACTAGAAATAATTACTGTTGATAATTTTAAGATGTCTCAGTGGAGGAAAATATTTGATTCAAGGGGGAAAACAATGGCTATTTTCGGTGTGCATAGTTTGTTTGAAAATTTGAATTATAATACACTGGTACAACCTTTTAAAAAGAAAAAATTTACCAATGGAATAAAATAGAAATTAAATTTTTTAAGATAATTTGCTGTTCGAGTTTCGGAAGCACTTACTCATCGTATCGTTATTTGAACGTAATTATAGGCATGTTCCTTCGTATTTGACACCAACATCGAAAGCGAAGCTATTTTACGGAACGTCCCGGTAAATCCAATTCATCAATAATTTATCGGGCTCCAAAGTTGGAATAATTATCGTTCCGTCGCAGTTTTTGCGCGTTGCTGGCCACGTTCCTGTCGAGGGATGGAAATGCGCAACAAAATTCCAAATACCGACTACAAAACGGTATGCAGATGGTGCATAATGTAATGCACCCAACGTGTAATGGTATATATGACGCTGCGCGACCACGGAATTCGGTATATTGCAACCTGTAATCCCGAGTAATTAAAATCAGAATTTAACGCCGACCAGAGATATAGCCGGAATTTTCGAACGAAGAACGCGACGAAAAATTGGTGGAATAGTTTCACGTTAAATCTAAAAAGCGGTCCGCTGCTCGATATATGTTAAGAATGTGACGAGAGAAGATTACATTTTATCGATTGCAAAATAACTGGGAACCGTTTATTCGAAACTAAAATTCTCTTAGTTCCCGGATTTAAACATGAAATATACGCCCTTTAATTTTTTTTCATATTCACCGTTGATGGTAGCAATTTTAAATTTTGCACATTTATTCGTATTATACGTTATGTATTTTCATTTGTTTTTTAATTGAATATACGGTTCGAGTGCTATTTATGAAAGGTTCGATTCTTTCAAACATCGAAGTATTTTCGAATTCTCAAAATTTGTTCATTCATATAGAAGTTAATTCTGTTACTATCTATAACTCAGTGCATGGGATATTTGTATATTCGATGAATATAAAGAGTATTGTACAAGAAAATTTCAACAGTCTCTAATTGAAATGCACTTTGATGGACCGTAAACCGTGAGCCACAAAGTGTTTTAAAAAAATACGAAAACCCTGCAAATTTAATAATAATATGTCTTTATTCCACCAAACTTATATAATTAAGAAATTAGAATTCAGTGGAAAGAGAAAACTATAATCGTAAGTACACGTTAGGCACAAAGGCGAGGTGCAGCGGTATCCTGTTATTAGCCTAACCTTGATTTATGTGAAATCGCGTGAACTGACCGTGACGTCGTTAGTATATAATATATATATCAAGCCTGTTCGACCAGTCGATCGCGACCTGTTTATTGGCAGATTTTCTATTTTCCCTTAATTATTTCTACTTGAAATCGTATTTTACCTTCAACCAAGCAAACGACAAAAGTATAATCGTCTTTTAATCGTAAAAAAAAATTCTACTTTTCATTTCAAACAACAGTCAAAAAATAAAAACAGTCCTAGTGCCGATAACAGAGGATTGTGCTTCGTAAAAAAAAAAAATAAATCCAAAAGAAGAAATAAAATTTTCTCGAACAAGCCTTCGTTTTCGAGAAAATCGAGTTTAAAAATGTATCTGCATCTATCTCGTCTGTGCATTACTCGCTGTTTCTACTTCTACCGATGTCCAAATCGAACTCTGTTGATTACGATTTAGCTGGCGCGGCGGTCCATTGTTCGCTGTTTCTACTTCTACACCGAGTCCAAATCGAACTGCATTGTATGTATTCTTATTACAATTTTCTCGAAAACGAAGCTTCGTATAAAAAAATTTTATTATATAGTCCGAGCCACGATATAGCGAGGTCGTAAATTAAACTCTTGAGGATTGGGACCGACCACTGCCGTACATGACATCTTGCTTGAGGGTGCCTTTCTGAATATCTTTCTGTGTCCGTAACTGCACTTCCTTTTAAAGACTTGAGTAAGACCTTTACCTGTTACGATACTTCTAAAAATGGCGATACTAGATAAAACATTTCTTCGTACGGCCCTGACTGTGGTCCAAGGCCCTTAGCTGCTCGTATTTCTGTCAATTCACTTGTCTCGAGAGCTGAAACGTGTAAACTTTGACACCTAGTCGAGTTTACGACCTCGCTATATCGTGGCCCGGACTATACAAAATCCAACGTCAAATATTAAGTATTGTTCATAAATATGTAGTTGTCCTTCGAAAGAATCATTCCAACATAAAAGACGTTTCAACTCGAAAGCAAGATGAAATGATTACACTGTGACGTTAAAAAGAGATCGTATTTCATAGAATTTCATACTCCGTACTTGTGATTTCCCCGAGTTAGAGGTTTCGCGATCTCACTGAAATTGTATTTTAGTTTTCACGGGCTTTCACGACGCGATTGCGGGAAACATTTTCATGGTTCGCGCGTCCCCTTCCCGCGTCGACGTACGCACAACTCTGTTTTCATCGTAATCTCGAGATTCCACGTGATCTATCGTGTCACGAACGATTCCAGCGGCTCGAGTACGCTCGCCTTTCGCGCTTTGTTGCGCGCACGCATCTGTTTCGTCGCCCCGTTCTCGCGTAGGTAGCGCGTATTTCTCGCAGTACGCTTTATCGCGACGTAAGGTGCAGGCGAATCGCGGCCGTTTTATATCTTTTGTCGCCGTTTTTCCCGCGCGAAAGCTCCGTTTCACGATACTGTTTTACGATTCGACGATACACTTTACGGCGAGTACATCAATTCCTATTTTTCCATTTCCTTTTTCTGGCGAGTCGTAAACGACGCTCCTCGTTTTCCGCGCTCCTGCAGGACACTTTCACGCATTAACTGCCGCTTCGTTCGTCCAGAAACGACGCTAATGTTTCCGATAACGCGTCGCCGTTCGAACGTGTACACACCTAGGCTCTTTCCCTTTCAAACTCAAACAAACAAATAGACAAATATTTTAAAACAGGCATTTAGATATAAATTACACGTCTGTATCATAAATATTGTACACTTGTATTAACAAAATTTATTTACGGTAAGAAGTTCAAATTTTTGTTTCCCAGAGACCAGTTTCGTGTCTATGATTATTAAACTTTGCAACGAAACATGAAATTTCTAGGCCTTTTGTGAAAAAAAGGACACGGTTTCGAACTTGTACAGGCTACGAAACGCCAGCACCAATCGGTCGCGAAAGCGTTAATCGGCGTTTTAAGTCGCTCGTTTCATTAGTCGCGCGCCAACTTTCTATCGAGTCGATTTTTCCGCACGATCCGCTTCTATTTTTAACGGTCACTTCTCACGCGGCTCGCGATCGACGTCGCCTTATCGGTTACCAATTAACTTGGCTCGATGTTTTTCAATGAAAACCGTCCCGTGGCGTCGTCGAAGGAAATCAGTGGGCGATAGACGATCGTAAAAAGACGAGCAAACCAAGCAGACGGTGCGTGGGTCCTCGCGGCGGTGTCGCGTAACAAGCGTGAGGCTTCCTTAACAGGGTCTTCTAAGCCCCTCGTAACAGGACTTACGCATGTCTGTCGGGAAATAAAATTTCTCCAAATAACACATAAACACCTACCACGTGATAATTTACACTTTCCAGATTTTCGAAATTTCATAAAAAAATTTTATATCGTTACTCGTCCCTCGAAGTACGTGTCGATCGTGCAACGTTGATATGGTACTTAAAAACAATGCAAAATAATTGAAACTCAATTTGCACTGAAGGTTTGAAATAAAATAATTATGGGCCTGTAAAAAAATAACGACATTCTTTCCGTGACTTTTTTGTGATTTTAAACAACCGTGGTGGCTTCTCGCGTTCTCTCAGGTTGCACGAGTCAGCGTACATTTTCACTGTTCGCGTTAAAAACCAGTTCCTGTACAGAAACACACCATTTACTGGCGTGTTCATTTGTTCGTAACTGGCATCCTCTGTTCCTCTTATAATTTCACCACTCGTTCTTTTCCCCGTTCCACGGAAATGATTCGTGCTTTATCCACTCGGCCTCTGCTCGTTCTAAGTCCTGTTTCGTGTCTGGATCGTTTCACGCACGTTTCCTGTTATCGTTCTTGAAACATCGTTTCGAGCGTCCCGCGTTCGTAAAATTCCCCGACTGTGTTTGGAATCTGCGAGATCTCGACGTTTGTTTTATCCTTTTCGCGCGCTGCTATCTGGTGCTTTCCAAACCGAAGTGTTTGTTGTCTTTGGTTCGAGATTTCTCGATTTTCTTAACTTAGACGCCCGGAGACGAGTCGAGGAAAATAGTATAGAGGAATTATACTCGGTATTTATTTTTCGCTCTTGTATTTTTATCTTGAAAGCGAAAAAAAAATTTGTAGGGTCCAGAATAATCAAATAATTTTATAATTAGTTGAAATAAACAACATATAATATAAGAAATAGAACGATAAAATAATTTTATATATTTAGATATGGATGTATCAACTTATATTTATAACTAACAATTTATAGAAAAATGTTATCGTATTTCGCAGTAATCTATCGTAAGTTTATCTTCGATGAAACAGATAGCAAATAGAAAATCTTTGCAAGCTTTAATTAAACGTACGGTTATAAATTCTAAAATTTTGTTCATTGATGTGCTAAAGATAATTACGTATATTATTTTTTGAGATTCTCGAACTTGAAGAACATTTCTGCAAGAATTCTTAACGATCTCATAAATTATGTTCTCGAGAAACAGGAACGGGAATTTGTTAAAAATCTCAAGAATCCTTCAGCCCGCTCGCGGCTGAGGAGTCGTTGAATTTTTCGCTGAGAAAACTGGAATCGATCATGAATACTAAAAAAACAATTATCATAAGATGACACATCGGCAATCCTGTTTTCAGAAATAAACGTGAAAAATAATGAGTTAAATTAGAAGAGAAATCAAAATTCAGTGGAATTTGACAGAAATGTGGAGATATTTTGAATCGATCTCCTCTTAACATGAATACTAAAAAAGAATTATTACAAAATGATACCTCGACAATACCATTATCACAAGTGGACGTAGAAAATGAAGAATAAAAAATTCGATAAAACTTTTTTAATTTGTATCTTTTCCATTGCTTCAATTTTCTTTTATTTAATGTCTTAAAATAAAGCCTCAGCGCTTAGTTACACATGTAATATTTCCCAAGATTGTCAAGTTTTCTTAAATCGAGAATCCAAAGGGGTCTGAAAAATAATATTGTCGAATGGAAATTTGCTCGAAATCTGGGGAATTTTGGAACACAGTCGGTTCTGGAGGGCCGTAGAATTTTTCGCTGAGAAAAATAGAATTAATCATAAATACTAAAAAAACAATTATCATAAGATGACACATCGACAATCCTGTTTCCAAAAATAAACGTGGAAAATAATGAATTAAATTAGAAGAAAAATTTCCAACAGTATCGTTGCTGAGGATCGATCTTTTAATATAAATACTAAAAAACAATTATTGTAAGATAACACATCGACAGTCCCATTTTTAGAAATGGACGTAGAAAACAAGGAACACAAAATTTATTGTAATTTGTATCTTTTCTTTTGTTTAATGACATAAAATAAAGCCTCAGCGCTTAGTTACACATGTAATATTTCCCAAGATTGTCAAGTTTTCTTAAATCGAGAATCCAAAGGGGTCTGAAAAATAATATTGTCGAGTGGAAATTTGCTCGAAATCTGGGGAATTTTGGAACATAGTCGGTTCTGGAGGGCCGTAGAATTTTTCGCTGAGAAAAATAGAATCAATCATAAATACTAAAAAAACAATTATCATAAGATGACACATCGACAATCCTGTTTTCAGAAATAAACGTAAAAAATAATGAATTAAATTAGAAAAGAAATTTCGAACAGTATCGTTGCTGAGGATCGATCTTTTAATATAAATACTAAAAAACAATTATTGTAAGATAACACATCGACAGTCCCATTTTTAGAAGTGGACGTAGAAAACAAGGAACACAAAATTTATTATAATTTGTATCTTTTCTTTTGTTTAATGACATAAAATAAAGCCTCAGCGCTTAGTTACACATGTAATATTTCCCAAGATTGTCAAGTTTTCTTAAATCGAGAATCCAAAGGGGTCTGAAAAATAATATTGTCGAGTGGAAATTTGCTCGAAATCTGGGGAATTTTGGAACATAGTCGGTTCTGGAGGGCCGTAGAATTTTTCGCTGAGAAAAATAGAATCAATCATAAATACTAAAAAAACAATTATCATAAGATGACACATCGACAATCCTGTTTTCAGAAATAAACGTAAAAAATAATGAATTAAATTAGAAAAGAAATTTCGAACAGTATCGTTGCTGAGGATCGATCTTTTAATATAAATACTAAAAAACAATTATTGTAAGATAACACATCGACAGTCCCATTTTTAGAAGTGGACGTAGAAAACAAGGAACACAAAATTTATTATAATTTGTATCTTTTCTTTTGTTTAATGACATAAAATAAAGCCTCAGCGCTTAGTTACACATGTAATATTTCCCAAGATTGTCAAGTTTTCTTAAATCGAGAATCCAAAGGGGTCTGAAAAATAATATTGTCGAGTGGAAATTTGCTCGAAATCTGGGGAATTTTGGAACATAGTCGGTTCTGGAGGGCCGTAGAATTTTTCGCTAAGAAAAGTGAAATCAAATCATGAATACTAAAAAAACAATTATCATAAGATGACACATCGACAATCCTGTTTCCACAAATAAACGTGGAAAATAATGAATTAAATTAGAAGAAAAATTTCGAATAGTATCGTTGCTGAGGATCGATCTTTTAATATAAATACTAAAAAACAATTATTGTAAGATAACACATCGACAGTCCCATTTTTAGAAGTGGACGTAGAAATCAAGGAACACAAAATTTATTATAATTTGTATCTTTTCTTTTGTTTAATGACATAAAATTGAGTCTCAGCGGTCGTATGAGCTTACGATTTAATTACACGTATAGTGTTTCCCACGATTGTCAAGTTTTCTTTAAAAGTGACTGAAAAATAATATCGTCGAGTGGAAATTTGCTCGAAATTTGGGGAATTTTGGAACATAGTCGGTTCTGGGGAGCCGTAGAATTTTTCGCTGAGAAAAGTGGACGGCTGGTAGGGCTTATCTAGCGTCGGTGTTGGTTGACACCGCGTTGCGAGCCCGACACAAGCGGCATTATACGTGCTCTTTCGTTGCTTCGGCTCAGTTCGCTCGCGAGCGTGCAGGCTTCACGCACGCCTCGCTTGGCTTTCCTCGCATTTTCTTCGCGCGAGATTCCATATCGAGTGCTCGTCTAACGCGCGAGACATCGTTCGCAGGGAGCGCAGCGCGACGGTTTCGTACCTCGTGTGGAAAACGAACGCGTACGCGTGAGAGAAGCTAGCGGATTTTCCACGGACGAACGATGACTTTGTCCCGCCTCGGTGAGCGAGTCGATCGATCGAACGATCCGGATTTTCGTCGACGCGATCGCGACACGGGCGTCCAACGATCGAGGGAAGGGGATCGCGACTCGAGGAGGCTAAAGTTTAAACTATGAGAGAAACGATCCACGATTCTACGTACACATAGTTCCTCGTTGTTGAATAGTTGTTTGGTGGTAAACGATGTAACGAGTGCAGACGAGTGTCGTCGAGACGCGACCGGCTAACCGATAGTGAAAGTCAACCAAAAGTGAATCAGCTGTGATAAGTTATATAATCGAGTTAAATCGCGTATCGAGTGCTTCCTTGTACCTAACCGTCTGGGATACGTGCTTCCGAACGCGGATAGATTCCGCGTTGTACGAGTGTAATTTTTAACGACGATTCGGGCGCGTCGACAAGGTGTCCGTGGATGTTCAGGGAACAGGATAACGTTAAGGGAAAAGTCGAAAATGGAGCTGGTGAAGAACAACGCGATCGAGATCCTGTCGCGCAGGAGCGTGGCGATAAAGGATTACGATATCGAGAACGGAGTGGAGGAGGAGGACGAGGAGCAGCCAGACGAGGGCGATCGGACGTCTTTGAAGATCGATCTATCGATGGCCGAGCAGTTCTACTACGAGGTGATCTCGTCGTTCGAGCAGGAGGAGGTATATATATACACGCGTTGACACGCCTTTAATAAACCATTCCATTCTGATTGCTAATCTCGCCGAGTGCACGTCCACGCGTATCATTGTGTCGCCAACGGAGAAAATGCGCGCGAGACGCGTTGTCCCGTGTCGCTTGTCTGCTCGGGGGATCGAAAAATTAAATAAAACGCCAATAACAATCGCGATTCAGTCGAAGAAATCAATATTAACACGCTCGATATCCTCGATAACGGAGAACTATCTTTGATCTACATCGCTGTTTAAAGTACCATTTTTATGCACGCAATTCTTATTTGTATCTTCTTTTAGAACAAAAGATTTTCTCTACGTAATTTCCAACCCCTTCGACAAATTTTTTCGCAATTGACGAGTAACTTTGTTATACCATTTTCGTAAAATTTCGTCTTTGGTTAGGAAATTGTCCCACGTGTTGCTTCCTGAGGATGAATGTTCAGATTTTATTCGATCGTGGACATTTTGCTTTAGAAAATTCATTATCGTTACTGAATTCTGTAGATTTTCGAAAAGTTAATTCCCTTATCGAAATCGTTCGAAACTCTTTCCACTAATTTTGTGTATTTATTTATAATTGATTATTTAAAAATAAGAGTATATATGTATATAGAACAAGTTTGGTTATTATTTTACTATTATTTTCCAAATCACTGCAATCCCCAAGAGAGTTACTCTAGCTCGAAGGAGAAATTCTGCTCTATGGTTTCAATGACGCTTTAATTTTACGACAAGAAATCACGTGCTTCTATTAGGAGATAATTTGACTGTAAATTTAACGACAATTTTAACGAGCTGAACAACGCCTGTGATCTGTCATCAGCATTAACGATAAATGCTCCTTGCAACGTACAGTGTCAGAACAATCGATTCGACCTTACGAATTAAGTTTCGTACTAATTGTCAATTTTCGTGTCAGTGGCTTGCGAATGGTCGATCAGAAATATACTTCAATTAGCAGAAACGAAAATGACCTCGAGACATTCGCGAGTAACGATCCTTAAAAGAATTAAATTCTATCATCGCGTTTTTCCCTCTAAACGTTTGCAACAAAATGTATTATAATCAAATATATTATATAAAAGGAGACGGATTTAAAGTAAGAGAGTAATAATTAAGTAAAGATAAAAATTATTTTCTTTTGCACAGAATCGTCGTAAAACGCTTGATAAAGGTTTTCCCTTTTTTGGTCGTAAAGTGCAACTACAGATTTGTAAGGAATGAAATATAACGTTTTTGTTCTAGTTTTGTCTTTGGACGTTGCATTAATATTATTAATGGATTCTCTCTAATTCCTTTTTATCTTAAATTTATGCACATTTGCTATTTTTTCCATTCCTACGTAAGTTTCTTTTACACCTATTTCGCTTTAACTTTTTCCTATTTAAAACGCTTGGTAACCTTTTATTTTCTAATAGTTATCCATAATATAATGCTTTCTGACTTATTATTTTTGAAATCTATAATTACTCTTTACGATCAAAAGAAACAAAAATTGCCTTTTTAATCAAATATAATAGCACTTATAGACTCGAAATTCCATAAATCATAAAAATTATTCATTTTTTATTATACGTCAGTAAATTGAAATTCAAAATACAACCTGTTAGCCAAACATTGATTGGCATTAGAATTAATTCGAAAAATCATTATGTAACATATTTCAATCGTGCTGACCCTAGTTAAATTAAACCAAAATTCGTAAATAATTATAAAAAATTTACTTTTCAATAGTTACGTTACTTTGTTTCGATTTTGATTAATCTTCGTAGGCTGCAAGGATGCTTTAATTGGTGCAAATTGTGTCCGTGGAATATTAATGAGTTCAGCGATTAATTTCTGCGCGATACGACTACGCGATCGAGGTTACGCACAATATGGATCGAGCCTCGAGATAGTTCGCGGTGGGTGGACTTTTATCTTCGATTAGCGATTGGTTGTTCGCAGTTAGCACCGCGTGCATTCGCGCGGTTCACGAACCGCTGTTGGATGAGCGCCTAGATTTCAAGGCGAACCAGTTGCCTGATAAAACGACGTAATAAATAATGTTAGCAGTAACGCGACTGCTGTAAGGATTATCGTTTTAAATACAAGTACACGCACGCCCACTAAATTGTCCGGCCGCGAAACGCTAGCTCTCGTCTGTAGTACAGCTGTAAAGCACGATTCTAATTTGACTCATTGAATTATTTATTGTCGTCTCGATGTCTGCCCATCGATACAAGAGCCCCTGTACCCGTGGTTAACGGTGATTTCGTTACAGCACTTTCTTCGCGTCACACGGTATATATAGAACTTCTGAACAATCACGATAATGATATTTTCTTTTTTTAATTTATCGTATTCGTCCATTCGAAATTTCCCCCCTTCAATAAATATGTCTGCTCCAAAGAAAACAGTGTACCACTATTTTTAAAGACGGACAAAATTCGTATAAAATCCATGTGTAATTATTTATTCGAAGAGTTAAATTATTATCGATTCGTTGTAAAATATTTCTTTCTACCAGCGACGAACAAACAATTGTTTTTCATTTATTTATATCTAAATAGGAATGTTATCGATTATCGAATGTATTGTATCAAGAGAGCAAGAATTAATATTACATTCACCAACCTTTTTAATTTTCAATGGATTTGAAATATCGAATAGTTCACTTCATAGCGCGTATTTCGGGACCAATTGATTAAAAAATTTCTAATTTCGGAGTTCCTGCGTTGGGTTTGAAATGTGGTGCGCGAAATTGACCGGTTTCTTCATTATTACGTCCATCGATTCGATGAATTTTTCAATTTACGATATCCAGTGGTAAAATCCGAGAGTACCGTGATCGCGAATTCTTTGATCGTTCATTTTAATTCTGCTTGTTTTTTTTTGGCGTTCCGTTTTTGTCGTTTCGTTTCACGACCGTTTGTGCATGGATTTGTCAAAAATTTAATTCGTAACTCTTTGTATCGTAGCAGTTAAATCCGCCATATAGGAAGTAATTAAAATTTACCAAAGTCCGTCCTTTCTTCGCTGTGGCGGTCAGGATTTTCACATAATCTCTTTGATAACGTACAAAGCAGCGATGGACAAAATTTTCAACTGAATTTTATTTTTTTTGCTCAACGTATAAAATGTGTGTAATAAAGGCGTATTATTTAATTTATTTGTCTCTTCGTTTACCACTTATTTTTATCTAAAGTATTAACGTGCAAGAAGAAACCAATTATACAGCTATTTCGTCAAATTATTTATTAGTTCGATAAAATCAGCGTTCGTCGTTATGTGGTATTCGAATAAAATGTTGCTCGTCTGCACAGTATTATAATCGATTAAACGATAAGAGTCGTAGGGGTATTTTAATGGCAGTGATGTTTCTAAACCGCGATCCGAAATGATCTTAATTAACCACGACGGATAAAAAGCTTAAAATGCGCCGAGGCATTCGACGGTGGGACGCGTCGGTACGCTCGGAATGCGCAAGGCGATGCAGCCAGCTCATTCCACCGTTCGGTGCATTATCATGCGCCTCTCTTTCGTCATACAGGTAGACAGGTTGCGTGTCAACGATTTGTGTGTCACGGCGCGCCCATCGAGCCTTTATCGCGTGGCTAAGGACACGCACCCACGTGTTGCCACGTGGAACATCGATAAAACAATAACCCCATGACGCGTACCAAGTGGAAATACCACACGGAATAGTTAATTTCTATTGTCTTCCAGCACACTTCAACGTTCTTCCGACTATCAGTTATTGGAGACTTTAACGCGTGGACTGCCATATGGAGCTCTTAAAATTGTTCACAGAAACAAAACTTTGCTTTCAAACGATTGGAAACTACCCACAATTTGTCGTAGGAATTATTTTCACTCGTTAAAATTCAAGAGCCCTATCTAGATTTATTTTCTTTAACATCTAATCTTTATTTATTTATTTATTTATTTGTCGGGTAAACGCCCTGTATGAAGAAGTGAAAAAATAAAAAGGTAGCAGAATTACATAGAAACTTACACAAGATGATACATTAATATATATCATAATTAATTTTGTTAGTTCCTTGGTGTAAAATCACCCATACGTGAAACTGAAATTTTACGAATTTTATATTGGACGTAGTATCTATAGAAGAAAAATAATTAACTTTCAGAACAATGGAGGACAATTTAAAAAAAAGTGTAAAAATAATTTTAGATAGTATAAAGTATACATAAATAAATTAAATGATAAATGCAGGAGTTGAGTAAATATTAATTTATTTAAATAGAGGGATGAAATTACAGAGTATTTTCCGTGATCTCTAACCCAAGAATGCATTCTAAGGAATGGCGACCAGATTCCCAAGTGTCACCCTGCAACGGTGGGGTGGGTTGGGAAGAAACCCGCGGTAAACATCCGTGAACTAATGCAAGACATTAAGTTACCGCTAGCACGTCCCGTGTTTTGTATGCATAACCTGCTCTTTCTCCATCTCTTTCTCGCTCTCCGTCTCTTAGTGGCTGTCGCGGAGGTTGCAGCCACCGGCGGTGGTCGATCCATCGCACCACCGGTGCAATCCTCTGCTTTTCCCCCGTTGTGGTAGGCGGCAGATGCACAGGCAACGGATTTGCCTCGGGGCATTCCCCGAGGGCCGCGTTGCCACTGGGAATGCAATTTAACGTCGTAATTGTCCGCGGATAATTGTAATAATTAGTACCCCCGTCGTTCCGTTCGGTTCTCTTTGCCTCCCCCCTCAGCCACGGGCGTAATGTGGCTGTTAATCATATCGCCGGTCCTTTTATCGTCGGTTCCACTTCGCATCTCGTTAGTTTCCCGCGAACAGCATCGTTCTACGTTCCTCCGAAGACACGGTTTCACCCCTTGAGAGACCAGTCGTTTCGTGAGTCTCTTGGAGGTGTGCAAAACCGTGACTGCTTTGAGGAAAATCGGTGACGAGCTGATCGATGTACAGTAATGATTCTTTAAATGAACACGTGATTCGTAAGTTGAACATCTCTGTCTCCAACTGGGGGAATCCCCCCTTGGAGCCAGTGAAACGTGAGACGACATTTGAAACTTGATACGAGCTGTCTTTTCTGCTGATGTCAAATTTCACTTCTTCTGCACGAAAGATGAACGTGCCAACTCCGGTGCAATGTTCATCTTAAGAATCATTACTGTTGGAAGACAAGATGTTGGAACACATTTTAGTAGTAGAATATTTATATATGACTGGCTGGGAATCATACTGGAATAAGTCAACATTTTGAATATTTGTGTGAAAGCTTTTTTTTAAATCTTAAAAGGAGCCATTTGAAAAATATTGACTCAACCAATGTTGTAAAATATCATTTAGGGAAAAGAGGTTTATAGAAGAAACAGATCAAGTAAACGTGCCCAAATTTAATTTGGATCTTAGAAGAAATTATAAAATTTGAAAAATCCTTTCTTACCTACAAAGTTTAACAAAAGTAGAAACTATGAGAAGTTGTATCAATTTGATTTACGTAAGTAGAAAGAAAAAGATCGTTTGTCAATCAGAACAAGCACGATAAGTTAATTCATTTCGTTTCAGCGTGCATGGATCGTCGTGCAATATTTATATGCATACAGTACGAACAATAAAAATCGCAACGTTCCAATTTCGCAATGAATACGTAAAATGCAAATTACGACCGTTTCGGAGTACCAATTACTTGAAAATTGTAATTTGCACAACAAGGCCTTTCGAAAGTAGCCATCGCCAGAAGCAAGTTTTCTCTTGAAATATGCGTTCATAAATTTTAACTTCATTATACAGGGTGGTCCCAAGAAAGGGCAAAATAATATAGAGGCACGCAGTACGTACGAAGATAGGGGAAAATGTCTGTGTTTATAATCGACGCGTCGACAATAAGGATTTTGAGAAAGCGATCAACCATCACCCAAATACAAATTTTATTTTATTCAAGGAAACTAATGATTCGTCTCGTCGTTAATAATACTGTCTCGTATCGTCGAAATTCCGTTACCTCCAGGGTACCTGGCGGCTTCTGTTTGTGAACTTCCTTGGCCGAATCATGACCGTGCAGCAACGTTGGTAACGATTTCACACATCACACGTCGTATCGAGTATTCCGTCCGTGAAAGACTAATCGACGTGCCAGGCGAATACGACTCGTCTGTTCCGGACACATCCACTCGATAATTATCCGCGGATAATTTATCGCGACTCGTCAGGAAGTCGATTTCGAGATGCTCCCAATATCCTACGCCATAATTTCCCCGCGTTAACGCCGATGTTGAGGGTCCTTCGGTCTAGACTTTTAAAACACTGCGTTTCCTCGAATTGTCAGACGGCGCAAACGCGTTTCCAAATTGCTGGACACTAAATTTGAAAAACTGACCGACTTTTGGGGACATATAAATTAATTTGTAAGGGTAGATATTTCTGTAATTTTCATTTGAACGTCTATTCTGTCACGATCATTCTCGAAAACGTTTTTCTAACTTAGAGAGTAGATTACTTGTTTTATTTATTTGAAAGGTTGAGAAAAAAATAAAATTTTTTCATATTCAAGCGTTTCAATTATGTACATATTACAAGATGTATTCCAGTTGAAGTCACGATTATTTGATTAATCTTGAACATAACAAACACGTTGTGTATCTAAAACCATAGATCCTAAATGTTGCTTATTTTTCGAGCCACGGCGAGACTACCTTAAACGCCCGACGCGACACGTGAAATATTAATGTTGTTGCATTATGCAGAGCGACGAAATTTTGTGTACGCGGCTCACACAGGATTGTTGAGCGGCTGCGGGATGTTTATCCTGGCGTCACGTGAAATATCGACGTAATTTCGCGCAAGACGATAATGCGTCGAGCACATTATCGAGATACAAGGGTGTGAGCGTGGCTCGGAAAGTGTTTATGCAATTTCTCGCGGCGAGAGATAAGCTACAGGGATGATTGCGCGGTCGGCGTTTGTTTTATGGATCCTCGCAGCAGGCTGAGGCCGTGCTAATAAACGCTAAAAGTATTTCTTTTTGAAAGGCCTGATGGCACGATGAGATTCGAGAGATTGTCCCACATGCGTATTTGGAAGGAAATGACAGAGAAAGTTTTGGAAAAGAAACTGGTCGCTCGAATATGGCTGTGCTACGCAACGTTTTATTCCTTTTAACCCTGCTCGATGGAAGCGTTTCGACCTGCGAATAAACGATAAAAGTAACATACACGAGGATAGTTTAGTTTATTAATGATTTTTCACTGAGAAGCTAAAAAAATTAATTCTCAAGATTAGATGTTGAAGAAAATGAACCTAGATCTTGAATTTTCAATGGCTAATTGTGGGTGGGCTCCAATTGTCTAAAAAGAAAGTTTCGTTTTCGTGGACAATTCGAGAGATTTTGTCTGGTATAGAATTTCAATTATTTTAAATTTCAGCAACCTTTAAGTCATTGAAAAGGGGTAGTCTTCGAGTAGTCTTAGTCAACACACTTCCTGCAATTTTACAATATCCGAACGAGCACGCCTCAACCACGGATTAAACAAACAATGTTTCATTCTATATACATCAACAGCTACCATGTTTATAAAATGCAACGCGATAATTACACCTTCGACGCGAACTTAGGGGACGATCTGGTATTTTCGAGTGCAACAGATGTTCGTTTTTTCGCCTTGAGAGGGTAGAAATTGTAAGATCGCGCGGACATTGGGGTGGCTGTGTACCAAGGGATCGAGAAGGCGCGTCTTTCTTACGGTCGATTTAAGATCCCGCCCCCGAGGGGGATTCTCACCCTCTTCGCTTCGGTCGTTTAACATCAGAATTAATTACGAGGCGGTAATAAGGCCAATGCACGCTTTTACGCGATACGAGGCGATCTCGCTAGGCTCTTAAGGTTTATAAGGTCATCGGCTTCGCTCGCGTCTTCTCCTCCAACCCCGCCTCTTTCTTATCCACGATGTTACACGATGTTACGCGGCGGGTAGACGATCCCGTCGTGTAATCAGAATAATGAGCAAAGCCGAGGCTACTCCGTCTCCGTGTCTCGTGTCTCGCGATAATTAGACGATGGATTTTCTTGCTCGTTTTTTTGCGTGACGTATTCCACTCTCTAGACGTCTTGGATCGACGCGAGACTCGAATTACTTTGATATCGTAGCGCCGTAGCAATTTCACCGGAAATGAGTTCAGATTGGAGTGTCCTCTACTACGAGAGTACTCGATGGCTTTGTCCCTTTGAAGAGGATCCCTTTGCGCACGAACATTTTTGAAAAACTTGGGTAAAATTGATTTTCCCGGTATCTTCGTACAACGTGTCGTAAAACTGACGCAACCCTTTCGGTCTGGCCGCCATCTGCTTTTTGTCCAATTTTATCATGAATCGTTCGACGTCTCAGCATTATTACGGTGGAAACTTATTGTCAAAATCAATCATTGTCTAAATATCAAGAAAATTACGAATAATTAACTAATCCAAACCTAACCCTTTCGTTCTGGCAGCCATCTGCTTTTCGTCCAATTTTATCATGAATCGTTCGACGTCTCAGCGTTATTGCGGTGGAAACTTATTGTCAAAATCAGTCATTGTGTAAATATCAAGAAAATTACGAGTAATTAACTAATCCAGACCTAACCCTTTCGTTCTGGCAGCCATCTGCTTTTCGTCAAATTTTATCATGGATCGTTCGACGTCTCAGCGTTATTGCGGTGGAAATTATCCAATTATCTTTACAATGTCGGTCACGCCATTTTCAGACAGTAATATACTATTTCACAAAAAGATTGATTCCTCGAAAGAAAGTATGGAGTTACAGCGTCCCGAGGGGCGAAAGTTCGTTCGATTTCCCGCGAAAATCGTCTCAGTTTTCGGGTAACAATCTGAAACGATGCTGCGCTCGTAAACTTGTCGATCAGCAGCTGCGAACGGCGCCGTTTATTCGAGGCTCGAGTCAGCGCGGATGGTCTGAGAAAAAGGGAGAGTTCGCAGGGTAACTGGGTCCAGCGTAATTGTTCCCTTCACAATTTTAATGATCCGAAGCGAGAGAAGTCGCGATCCCTGTCGATTTACCTTCTCGAGCGGGGCCGCGCGTTCGTTCATCCGGCTCGCTCGTAAACAATGAATAATTTGTTCCGTTCGCAATGGACGAGCTTGCACCCGCCTCTCCGCGTCCCCTTTTGTTCCCCCCCGAGTCTGGAGCACTTTCGTGCTCCGGCACGATGCACACGGAAGCGAGAACGAGCCCTCGAAGTCGCACAATTGCCAGGATTAAATGCTCCCCGGCCATTGTCGCGAGAGCGAACATCGTCGATGTTAATATAATTCCTACGGGACGCGTAATGGGACGTTCGTTGGAAGGGAGTATCGAGTGTTTGGAAAATTCGACACTCGAAAGCTCGAAAATTTTGCTATCGAGTTTGCCCTGGAGTCGCGTCGAACCAGAGACGTCGACGTCGAAACGATCGTTTTGAATTTTACGCAGTTTAAGGGCCTCGCTTCTGCGACGACACAGAGGTTGAAATCTTCATCAAGAAGCATATTTTTTAACACGAACAGCAGTAACGAAACCTCGTTGAAAGTCGTGTATCGCCTGTTAGTAGGCTGTGGATGTGCAAAGGCATATTTCTAAGCGAGGACCAGAATTGTCTGTTTTCGATTTTAATCTACTTTTGCAAAATGCAAAATGTGTTTAAATTGTGCAAAATGTGCAAAAATTTTTTAAAATGTATCAGCGGATCGATTTTGTAATGTTATTTCGAGGTTTTTCGGTGAAAAATAAAATAAAAACGTGGAAAGCTTATTAAAAAATGTTGTTCCACTGTTGAGAATTTAGTGATCTCCAAAACAAGTCGCAAGTAGCAACCATTGAAACTATTGATCTGTCAATATACACTGGGGGAGCACAAATAACATTAAATACACTGGCAGTGATAAGATATTACCAAATAAATCGTCCACTTGGGTGCCAAGAGTAAATGAACCAACAACGAGCGTTTCAGCCTATGCATAATCCAGATGGTCAATGCTGAAGTACTTCATTATTGCCACTTCTTCCGACTTTCAGTTTATTTGCATTGCTCTTGAAAGCATCGAGCAGTAACTGTTTCCACCAGTAGTGATGATACCGTTGCCTTCATTGTTCGAAATTTAATAAAATACACTGTACGATCCACTATCTTCAATTTAATTCTTTATAAAATTATGAATGGGAAAAAAGAATTCATCGTATGGTCGAAGACCACTGTTTTTAAATTTATCTTGATGGGGATAGTTAGTTTTGAAACAAATATAGTAACCCATCGTCCACAGAGCATTTTTAAGTAGCATTTGATCTACAATAATAATGATCCCATATTAATAGAGACAGTGCAAAATTATTTTATCTATTAATATAATACTCTTGTACGATTATACGAGTACATCACGATATAACTTAGAGATATTTCTTGCTCTTCACTATGGTCTGAACATACATGTATCGTAGAGAGAAAGAAAGGTCAGTCGCGACATAAAGAGAATGTAGTATCGTGAGTAAGTAGAATATGGACATCTGAATAAATATGGTTCGTAATTTTTTTCAAGATTGTACTGTCTTTCTCTCTAAAAAGTGTCGACCATACTTGACTTTTGCGGTACCATGACTATTTATAAATCATTAGTTTCCAAAATTCCTGAGAGGCGCCGTATAATTTTCCTCCTTTAACAATATTCTTATCTAGAATTTTAAATTACTTTATTCCTATAATTTAAAAAGCAATTCATCCCTAAAGATGTTAGAATGATATAAAAATATACTTTTACGATTAAAATGATCACTGTTGATCAGTGAGGTAATAGAAACAGATGCTTAAGTTATGGATGTTTCTCTGGATTAAAAATATTCTTTCGTGTCCCCTGCGGATTATAATGTGCCCCTTCTTTTTAGGGGTCGCGTTCCCTTTGTTAAGAAAAAACTGTTCTAAGCAGAGTTGCGATCAATACTTCTAGGCCAGAAGTTTTCTATGGGGGCCATATGGTCCCCCAATGGGCCACCAGAAAGAACTATAAAACAAAATAGAAAGAATTTAAAATAAGAATAAAAAATATTATAATAAAATTGTATATAAATAAAAATATGATGTCGTTTGGGGTAAATACAGTTAACGTACACATCGTGTTACAAGAATGTTTGATTAAATTGCAGAGTAATTTAAGAGCATAAATTATGTTTTAAAATTTTAAAGAAAATTATAAATTATTGTAAAGGGAAGTATTCTGTTTATCCTTAACGTTTAGAGATATTTAAAATTAGTATTTTATATTAAATATCAGTTAGCTGAGTATTCAAATACACCCAACTCTGATCATGAATTACGTGGGCGGGTTGAACGTATTTGGAATGGAATTTCTGAAGAATATTTGAACAACTTCGCCAACAGTGTACCCAACAGATTAAACGTTATTCTACGAGCCAAAGACGAGCCTACACTAAATATTAACACATTAACATTTTAACAAGGTTAAAATACAAATAATCTTAAGAGTCTAGTTAAATTGTTACTTTCTGCGCGCTTTCAAAGCGCACTGTGTTCCTTGAATTTTCACGTTGGTCTTTTTCAACGCTGTTTATTAAATTCTTAATTCGTAATACCAGTTTTTAGGGTCGCCCGTAACAATAAACGTGGATAAACCCCGTCCTTGGTGGGAGCAAATATTATATTATGATGAAATTCAGATATCGATGCTCCTGGTTCGAAACGGCGAATAACGTTGCTGCTACTTTGGCATAAAGTGCTGAATGAAAAATAAGAACGATGAACAGCCTCCGCGCGTTTATTACTCCCTTAGAAACTGCTCGGCGCGGGTAAAATGGCGAATGTTTCAATATCGCCGCAAAATGTTAGGCGTTTTATTGCCGTCGCGGAATCTCCGTGGCTTCGAGTTAAGTGCTAAAATATTGCGAATACTTTCTCCCCGCGTGGCGTTCACGGGCGAAATATCAGCATTGTCGTGCCGCGCCAAGTGCAACGACCTTTCGCGAATGTGGATCGCGCTTTGAAACCTGTTAGAACACACTTGGCATGGAGGTATAGGTGTATCGGACAGCGGTCGCTCGTAAACGCCTATGTTATTGCGTTTAATTTGCATTTAGGTCTGTCATCACCGATCGAAAGGTAGCACGTATCACGAATAGTACCAATCCCCCAAAATTCGAGTGTCACGAGCAGGCACGAAAATTAACAGTCGCCCTGAAAATTTCTACGAAAAGAAAAATTTTAAATTAAAAGAACAATTTGACAAAAAATAAAGTTATTTAAATGTACCAGTTTCCCAAAATTTGAGTGTCACGAGCAGGGATGAAAGTTTGTATGAGGAGAACAATTTTAATTAAAATTTAAAATTAGTATTATTTAATATATTATTTAAATGTACCAGAGCTCTGAAAATTTGAATATTACGAGCTGAGACTATAGACAAGAAACTTGTAATTTTTGGGTGTTAAGTATTCACGATGAGCGCTGTATCTGGCTCCAAAACTCGAGGAATTCGATGATCGCGTGCTCGTCGCGTGAAACACTTTGGGGATGGGAAGCATCGTTGTCGCGAGATTCTTCGAAGGAACTATTTTAGGGATTGACGCGACGGGTTATTTTAGAATCGTGAGAACTTAGATATAACACCAGATAGGATCTACTGTGACGGATATATTCGTTCCGCTGAACTTACCGCTCCCATCAGATAACAATAAGCGTATGTATATTTTATGGTTCGAGAAGATTATTTTTTCTACCAGATATCGTTGTTCGTTGATATTGTCTCGCTATCAGGATGGTTCTAGTAGCTGGTGACAAGCCCTTTTCAAAACAAAGGTGTCGATTGTATAAATTTTTATAAATTATAGAATTTTATTTTGGTGTCAGAATTATGATGTATCGATCAACAGATAATCCTCTATTTATTCGAGGTGCTACAAATTAAATAAAGTTGGTAGTTTTTCAGATACCTCGGTATTCCAAATTACCAACGCTTCCTCTGGCGTACAACGCTTGATTAAAATCTAATCGCACGTGGACTGGACATCGTAATAGCTAATTGCCGCAATCACACACACGTTACGCGTTGTTTCCCGGGCGACAGCGGTTGTCCACTTGTTAAGTGGCCAGAGATTACACAGATAGACAATCGTGTTAAGGATCTCCGATTTCAAACGTCCTTTCAACTTGTATTACACAAGGGAGCCGAGCTGCTCGCTCCACATTCACACCGCAGAAAACGCTCACGAGTGGATTTTTACGCTAAAGTGGAACGCTTGCGTTTGTTGAGTCGCGCTCCAGACGCTCCGTTCGTCGCACTCTTCGTTATTCCCGTGCATTATTGTTTATAGTCGGTGAAAAGGGGCTCTTCGAAACTCACGTTTCGCTCACATTTCAACCCTTTTCGTTTCTATGTCACGTTAGACTCGACTTTATATTGACATAGATTAAATAGAAAAATTTTAATCGATTTGTATTTCTATGATAGTGTTACTTCGAACGAAAATACAAGAACAAAGACACGTGTTAAAAGATGTCATTAAATGGCTCTCAATTATTTTATTACTTATCGAGCTGACCAAGGGAACTTCCTTCATAACATTTATATATTATTATATATATTGGAAATAGGTGGTGGAATAAAAATGAAACATACAGTTCAAATACTTTTTAAACTAAACTTTGTCTTTATTTGAAACACTTGGAAGGGCACATCTGTTCAGTTCGGAAGAAACTGCCAGAATGGAGAAAGGTCAGTGACGAAAAATTCATCACGTATCCACCGACCCAATCGGTCCTATTCATTGTCTAAGCCACGAAGGGGACACGGCTGCACCCTCTTGACTTGTGGCTCAAAAAATGGAACGCAACACGTCCACGAGGGTTTTGTAAATGAAAGAAAACTCTCTCTTTTCGAAAGAGACAAATCAAGAATATGCAAAATGATCAAGATCAATTTTGTGGGGTTTTTTTTACAGATCCTCATCGATTCGAAGGTCTAATAATAATAAACTCTTAACAAGTACAGGTTGCCAACACTTCAGGATTCTTTCCACTGAAATGTCCCGATGAACGACAGAATTCTGTCCACCCCCGAGTTTAGTACCAAGTCCCGAGAAATTCAACGCAAGGAATCACCGAGGCTACAGTCACGGAGTTTCCCCATGGCATTTAGCCTGGAAAAGTCGAGTGCGAATCCCTGGGACTCGATTTAGACGGTCTCGGGTTCTGTTCAGCCGCCATTCACCGCGCCCATCCGAGAGGAAGCCGAGGTGTAACGAGAAAACAAGAGGCAGTCGGAACTGCCGCCGAGAGCAGAAGGCTCCTGGACTTTCCTGGGGCTGTCCGCTCGGTCTGGGTACGGAAAAGGGGAGCAGGGGAGAATTTTAATGGGGCAGCGGGGCTGGGCTGCTCAATGGGAAAATTGTACCGGAAGTCTCCGCGGCGGCGGTGCGGGCCGGTGGAGCGAACGCAGGGGTTAAAGGCCCATTAAGTGCGCCGCAATCTCGTCCTGCGTCGCTCTATCTGCGAGAGAAAGAAGGACGATGAGGAAACGAGGGTCGCGAAGAGGAAGAGAAAGAGCTAGTACGGTTTCGAGTGTAAAATACGCGGGGCACGGGCCAGCAAATATCCTCGCGTGAATTCATGCGAGCATGAACGTAGTAGCACAGACCAGATATACGAGTAGACCTTAAAAATTATTTTTGGTTGCGGGGGTCAATTACAATCATTTTTAGTGAATACACATGCCTCCGAAATGAGTAGGTGGACTTTCGGACAAAATTAAAGAATTTTAAATCGCTGAAATTTTTCGGCAAAATTGAAAAGTTTCAAGTCGTTCTGAAAAAATTATTATCGGTTGCGAGGGTGAATTACAATCATTTTTGGTGAATACACATATCCCCAAAATCCTACGTATTTTCGAGAAAAAAATTCGAGTAGGTAGACAAATTTTTTGACGGAAAAAAATTTCAAATCGTTCTGAAAAAATTATATTCAGTTGCGGGGATCAATTACAATCATTTTTGGTGAATAGACATACCTCCGAAATCCCACGCACTTTCGAGAAAAAAATTCTTTACCGGAAATATAATGTCTGACCAGGGATAGTCTACTGAAATTTCGTGCGTATGTTTAAAATATCATAACTCCTGAACGGATTGGAGGATTTTAATGTTTCAAAATGCAAACAACGCGTATTTTGGTGAAGAATATGTAGAAATTCCAAAAATATTCGAAAAGTTGTTCCTTAACCCCGTGAAACGAGAAAACCTTAAAAATGGTCCAATTTTGAAACGACCATAACTCCTACAATAGTGAATGTACTTTATTGAAATTTATTTCTAAAGTAAAAGCTCATGGATACCTACAAAAAGGTATTAAACAACATATCCGTAAGACAATGCAGGTTAGGGTTTCTTTCCTTTAAAATCGTGTGCCTCAAAGAATTTAGGGTATATTCCCATGTGTGGGTGTGAATTTATGTGGTTACAGAACTTATAATATTGAAAATTTGTATAGATACTATTTTTCTTATTCTATTAATTTAGTTGCCAATTTATTTTTTGGCTTATTATTTCTAAATAAAATCAGAATTAGTTTGAATGATGGATTATGCACCTTCTGGTTAGAAACTTTTGAAATTTAGGAGAAGGAATAATGACGAAAATGTTATTAATTAAATTCCCTTCTACAACCACAGTGTCAAAAGAAAATACAAAATACAATAATGCAAATTAACTGGAAAAAAATTGCATTAAAGTTGCATTAACGCAACACTGGTCATTAGTGGGTTAACAAGGGTGAACATAAAGTTAGAAATGTTATTTCCCAAGCATTTTATAATTTCCATTTGCTTAATTCGCCGCAAATGAATTTACAAAACCCCGAAATGCTAAATTTTTACGAAAACAGAAACGAGCTGCGCGAAATTAACGTTCGCTCTGATTCGGTTAACCGAATTTCACGCAAACAATTTTTGTCGCACCAAGCTGGGTGCATTTGATGTAGAAACAATGAAATTGAATGCATCTTTTTTAAACAACCATGAAAAAACACAGATTAATTTCTTCTGCGATGTATTCATTGTCACTGTACCACTTTGACGTTATCATTCGTACTAAGTTCTTATACAGTCGAATTTGATTCTAACGAACACAAAAATAACGAGATCACGGTGATAATAAGGAAAAGTTATAACGATCCTAATTTTATTCACGTATAAGTATTCAATTTTATAATGATCGTATTACATGATAATGATACAAGTTTGATAAATATCAGAATTAAATCTTCAAAACGAACATCAATCGTAAGATTTAAAAAGGACTAATTAAAATTATATTTCGTTTATCTTTTTTTCGTAGTTCTAAATGCTAGAACGAGTTGATCACATAAAACCAAAACTTTTTCTGCAAAAATAAAAAAAGTAGCAACCGACGAGGAGACTAAAATAGTGCAATATTTTCTGGGGCATCCTAATATTAAGCACTGCTAAAGTTCGACGAATCTAGAAACTAAATGCATAGTCAAACGAACGCAACTAACGTCACTGTTCGAAAGTTACATGTCCCCATAATTTCCTTTTTTTTTTTTTTGTCAGAAACAGACTGCATTGGGACTTTTATGAAGTTTCATGAGCGCGTTAAAAACACACATTTCAGCGAAACTGAATTTCTCCACGGTAAACACGGGGACGCGCGTCGCTCGGGGGCTGTGTTTGGTAAAAAGTTTGGAGTCCCGGACATTACCACCGGTGGGCGTGCAAATTAATACAATTGCAATTACGGTTTTCCATTTCCCTGTGCCCGTGATTTTTTCGTGGTTGTTTCGTCCGCGGAATTCGTCGCGTCTTCGCCGGGGGAAAAAAGTGATCTTTTTTTTCGTCGACCGTTTCAGTCTCGTTCGCTCGGATTTTTTGGTTGGAGAGGAAAACGGTCGACGCTCCGGCGAATCGAATAAACGGCTAAGAGTGAAATTACGAGTACGATGCAAAATTCATTTGGTGGCCGAATCTTTAATTAAACGCGTCGCCTACCGCCGATTGTCACGCGATTGCGACCACGGCCCGCGTAAAATAATTTCTTCCCGCGCTTTTCGCGTACTCCTCCCCAACCCGCGCAAGAAACGACTCTGTACGACTAATTTGGCCTCGAAACGTGTTTGAAATTTATTTGGGTGGTCGATTCTCTGTTTGTGCCACCCACGTTCTATCGACATAATGAAAAACATATATTTATTTATCACTTTCTCGCTCGGTGTATATAAATTTACATACAAATTGAATTTTCTGTTGAAAAAAGAGACGTTAAACGTTTTTAAATTTTTTAGCAACGCGTGAGAGTTAAACCAACTTCGAGTGGCCAGATGGAAGGTTAAATTGAGTTTGTCACGTTATTTATTTATTCAAACGAACGGGAATGGTTCATTAATTACAATAATATAATGTAATTGCTAATTTATGTCTAGAAGAAATGACACAGGAGTTATTTGCCGTATATTTATTCGTTCTCTATCTTTGCAAACTCTTGTTCATGTTTCTATAAATTTATTTAACTTTACTATTTTTCAATATTTGCATATTCTGTTTACTAACAAGACACACCTAAGTAGTACACGTCGATTTCAAGGCAGAGAAATTTTTTTATCTGAACGTTTAAGAGATGAAATTACGTTCCAAAGTTAGGGGTTGGAAACCTATATGATCGAATAACTCGAAAACGAGTAGAGCTAGAAAAAAGTAATGAACATGAAATTTCCGTGGTTTTTTATGAGAAATAATATGGCGTAATCAGAATTTTCTGGCTCTGGAGCTTTTCATGTTTTTTGGCTAAATAAATTTTCATCCCCAAACTTTTTATTGAAGAGGATCATTTCTGCCTTCAAAAATGTATTTTCGCTGTCAAAAAAATATGTATTTTCGGTACTATTATTTTTAAGTACCTTATTGAACATCATGCATAGCGTAGAGATTTGAGAGAATCTCATTATATGGCGTTTGAATATATTTTATGTCATTGACTCTAGACCAAATTTGTATAGTAATATTACCAATAATAGTAATATTAATCTATTTGGATTGCATCAGAGATACAGTATGAAATGTGGTATCAGAGATAGGATTAACTCAACGACCATCTATAAATAAAAAATTGTTTTGGTTTTGATTCCATTAATAATCTTGTAAAAGTCAAATCTTTATGTTACTTTGGAATAAAATTGTAAAGTTAGTAGATAAAGGCCGCACAGAGGAAATCGATTCATTTTCCGCGCACAACCAGAAGATTCGCACTTTGCTCGAAGACGCGGAGATCCTTTTAGACGACCCTGAAACTAAAACTGTATCAGCCACACCTCGCTATTGCTTACGCCTCGCTCGCCATTTTCCCGAAATGTTGTTCGCGGACGCAGGTAAAATTTTATCTGCACAACGGACGGCGAATAAAATAAAAAAAATAAAAGTGTAGTCGATCGAATTACTCAAATCAGTTTTCGTTCGTTCAGCGCGAGATATCATTGTATAATTCAAATTCTAATTTTTGTTCGATCAATGGACAATTCTGAACGACGAACGAATGTTACGATCCTTATTCTTTGAGGACACCTAATTTCCCCGGTTTATCGGCGAAAATACCGAGGGATGGAACGTTTTCCCCGGCAATCTCCGGTAAAAGCTACGTCTCTATTTACATAGTGAGATAAGAAGTGGAACTTTTAATATTATGCGCTGATCAATCACTGTACTCTATCTCCCTCTCTCTTTCTCGTTCTCTCTGTGTATTTGCCGGAGACGTCGAGCTCGTTACCAATTTTCCGCGTTATTTCACAATTCTGCAAAAATAAATTGACGATTAATTGATCGTGCAGCTGCGGAACTTTCCGGCCGAGCGGAGAGCGGGCCGACGCGATCCGTTAGCCGTGAAATTAATTTGCCGGACGACACGAGATTTTAATTACGTTTGGTAATGATCACACGACCGCGCGCGCAGAGAGAAACGTTGGAGTAATTAAGTTCTGCCCGCGCCCTCGACCTCTGAAAGACGCGCTCTTCCTACGTGGCTCGCAGGAATTCTTTGCACGACGTTTTCCGCGTACCCGAGCATCTTTCGCCCGGGTGTGTGTCGTCACCCTCTACTCTACACATCCATCTTGACCCTTTTCATCCCTCTGGTTCTCGTTTTCTTGAAAAAGGCGCGGCCGCCGCGCTGGAAAACCCTTACACGTGTTCGACACACGTACCATTGTTGGTTCTATCTAAACACACACGTGCACGACAGGGTGCTTGAAAATTCATAGCTCGAGAACGAGAGCTAATTACACCGACCCTCGAAATTGATCGAGTACCTTGTACTTTTTATTAGATCGAAATGTGTTCCATGCATTTTTGGAAACGTGTTTGTTACATGAAAACAGAATAATGTGACTTGACGTCGAATAACTTTTATATTTTTTCCATCGTTCAAGACTAATTTCAGTATATTTTCCCATCACAATGACAAATGTTAAGTGATTTTTCTTTTAACTCAGTAGTCTCTTTTCTTAACTGGCACCAAAGATTCTCGATGAGATTCGAGTCCGGATATTGTGACCCTTTAGGGCATCAAACCCTAGTTTGGAACCATAGTTTAGTTATACAGTGTGTTTCAAGTCATAATTATAATTATATAAAAATATCCGTTTCAAGTAAAAAAAGCCGCGCTTGACTCTCCAGCTGAATAAAAGACACAAACTTACAAACGCGAGGCTCGTACTCGTTCAAACGCACTTTACACCCTGTCCAACGAGACCAAACAGCAGATGAATACTTCTATTTTTATTTAACCGTTAATATAGACGTTCGATCCGTTTTGTTGCTAGAGCGTTTGCCTTGGTTTGGCAAAGTTTGAAGGCGTTTGAAAGTCCTTTACGCACCCTGCGTACGTTTCCATTGTTCGTGGTCATCAGGATCGCAAGGCGGCCCAAAGGCCGAGCAACAGCGATCCGGCTTGTCGCGTAATCACAACGTCGCGTTAACACAAGCGCGATAATTATTGTTACTGTATACCCCTGCAGGCTTGTTATAAGCTCCGCCAAGTGGCACACGGGGAAGTAAGGGGAGCAGAGCCGCTGATCTCGTAGACAATTGCGCGTAATTAACACCGGGGCCAGCCTCGTCGTTGCTGGGACAAACCGTTGCGTATCGGTGGCTGCTTCTGTACACCGTGTCTCTCTCCCTCGAACACGCTGCATTTCTCTCTTTCTCTCTCTGTGTGTTTCTCATCCGTAGATACTATCGCGGAAATTGCACTTACCGCTTCTCCGTCTGCTAATCCGATTCTCGTAGGGTGAATCCGCGAACAACGACGCCGCCGCAGCTAAGATCAGAATGCGTTTACCCCGAGTATTATGACGAGAAGCAGAGAGTGCAGTTAGGCAATTTCGGTGAAACGCTGCTGGGAGACTCCGACACCTGATTGCACTCTGCTCACGGACGCGTGTACTGGATGAAAGTTGAGGTTTCAGCGAAAGTATGGGAGCCTGGAGCTCGGTGGGTTCGATGGCCAGGCTTCCTGAGTCCTTCTTACGTCAGCGACGACAAATAGAATTCAATCAACGTATCGACATCGAATAACCAAAATGAGAATTTAAGTTCTGAGCTAAACGGAGTGAAGGTCTGAGTGGAAACTGAAATTACTGAACCCCACTGCATTTCAGTGTCTAATTTAATTAATAAATCGTGAATTTATAAGGATAGAAATCTGACGTGTAACGAGCTTATAAGCGTGGATCAAAAATGACTGAACGCGTTAAGAGGATCTCGAATTCTTGGTTTGGTTTAATTTCACGAGATTCTGGGCGAGTCGTCCGGGATGTCGGCGCGCGAACAAAACGAAGTCGACGACGCACGATAAATTAATTAACCAAAAGTTGTGGAACGCGAAGTTCGGCTCGCTTAATCAGACGGGGTACTGGTCAGTTTAACAGACAATCGGGCGTAATTAACACCATGCCACGGCGTCGTTGGGAAACAACCCACTGCGAGGCGTATCAGTATCCCGTGCTCGTGCCCTCCCTCATGTTGGAGATACAATCACGGAAATTGCTCTTACCGTCTCGCCGACTGTTAATCCGATTCTCGTGTAGCGTTCTACTCCCGACCGCGGCCCCCACGACTAAGTCCAGATGACTGATTCAAGATAAGGAATAGATGACCGGATCGAGATAAGGGAACATGATACAGCACTGCTACCACCGGCCCGGGGAGGGGACGGTTCCTCTAGAAGCTGCCTTTCAGGAAACGCCTCGCGCAACCGTGGAAAGTTCATTTTTTATTCCTTGCAACCGTTTGTCGAAACACCAAACACGCGTGTATTGCAATCTCGCGCGTCGAAAGGTGGGAACGCTGAGTTACGAGGACCGTGGAAACCATTAGTCTTGGGTAAAAGTGCGCTGACATGCTTCGATTGTTTAATATTGCCGACGCGTGGAAATATTGTTGCGGATGACAGCGGAAATGGCTGAAACTGTGTTTACGTAACAAAATTTTTAGGCGTTGCTGCAACCCTTCGTATTGGTTACAAAATGCAGAGCAAACAAAAGATAATGACACCAATTCGATTTTATTCTGGTCTCAATGCAGTAATGATTCTTGAAATGAACGACGTGATTCGTAAGTTGAACATTTCTATCCCTACCAATTTGGGGAGTTCCTCCTTCGAGCCACTGAAGCCTGAAAGACTACATTAAGAAAACGATACAAACATTGAATTCTATTGCACTGGAGTTACTTATATGGAATCTTACGAGTCTTAAGCGTATTAAAATTACGAAGAACGTATTAAAAAACGATCATTTCTATTTCAACTTGGGCCAGTGAAGCCTGAAAGACAACATTGAAAAAAACGATACAAACATTGAATTCTATTGCACTGGAGTTACTTATATGGAATCTTACGAGTCTCAAGCGTATTAAAATTACGAAAAACGTATTAAAAAACGATCATTTCTATTTCAACTTGGGCCACTGAAGCCTGAAAGACGACGAAAAAACGATACTAATATTGAGTTTTATTGTACTAGAGTTACTTATATGGAAACTTATGAGTCCTAAACGTATTAAAATTACGAAGAACGTAGTAAAAAATGAATTAAGTAATTAATACCGTAGTATTAAATAATAATAATACGGTTTTATCGATGAAAAGTAATTGCAGACTATTCCATCGGGAATAAAGCAACGCGTACTGTACTTGTGACAGGAATTTATGGAAGCGTATGAATATTAATACGCATTTATTGCATCCAAGAAACGACATTAAGATCGCCAGATTGGCGGCGTCGTAGCGGCGTCAGCGTCGGGCATTAAAGGAGAAACCGATCCTCATAACGCTAATATTGCGGCTGGTATCTCGAGACCATGATTACACCATAGAATCATGTTTATCATCCGAGTATATGGCGTCTTTGAGTGTCTTTAAAGCGGTCTTCTTCCAAAGACGTCTGCCACTTGATAATTAATTTGTTAGTTTTACGTTGCCTTTAATAACGCTTCGTCTTCGTCGTCCGCCATTTGTCCGAAAGCACTACAAATCACGCTTTAACTTCGTCGTAAATACAATTATAAATTTAGAGACTCCTTGTTAGACAAACTTCAAATAAGAGACAATTTTAAGGCGATAATAATTTGATCGTTCACTGTAATTTAAATAACTTTTCAACGAAATAAAAAAATCTTCCACTATGAAACCGTAAATCGAACGTCGCCGCCTTGGTTTGTTCACGGAGCTAATTCCGTATTCGTTAATCGATTTACTTTTCCCCGGGGAATCTTATTCCTCGGCTGTCGCGTGTCAAACGGTAAATCCAATTAAAGATATATCCACTAATACTCGTATCCGTTCCGTGGTCAAGGGTTTTTAGTTTAACGACGAAATATCGCGGTTCTCGATTACCATGCAAGCGATAAATAAAAATTAAAATTATATAAGCTAACGTTCGCGAGTATCCTGTAGTATCGTCCCATCGTATTAACGGAAAACAAGAAATCTATGAAAATGAACAATATTTGAGAGTCAAAAATAATTAACACTCTTTCTAATATAATTTTAAAAATTATAAAAGTACAAATCTGTACCTGAACAGTTGGAATTAATTCGTCAAAAATATTTGTAACGCCTCGTTTCCAAAAGATTGACGTTTCAATTTACGTACGTTGCTAGCGGACATTTATCCAGCAAATTCTGTTTTATAATTAGGCCCGACTACATATTGGAATTTATTCCTATATGTAGTAATACTTGTTAATTAATATTCGCCATATATAGTTTATGTTAATTGCCGTCCAGTTTAAAGCATTCCTACATGCAAAATGTATCGAAAGTCGCAGAATTTGCATGAGCAAAAATAATAAAAATGATTTAATGAACGTTGCAACATCTTATTCGAATCGGATGATAGGTGTTGCTAAAAACAGGCCTCCCAGATAAACAAGATAATATGCAAATATATTATGTACCCGTATTGCATTTCGTTCCGTGCGAACCGTACCTCATTAAACCTTCGTTTCGTGTTAAGAAGATATCTCTGTAATTTTTTTCACCATTTTTATGGAAATTTACAAAGCGTAACTGAACCCAGCACCGAGTGTAACCGATCCGTACCGTCAAATATAAAAATACAAATCCCTCGAAAAAACAGTATCAAGGTTTCAATAGAATTTTGGCGAATTTTTGACTGTTGACTAAACCTTAAAGAGAAACGGTCAAAGTTACTTTTGCAGGAACTCGTTTTAAATTTGGAATACAATAGATCTAGAGTACTTTAAATAGATCGAGCGCGGCAGTGGAAACGAAGGGATTAAAAAATGGAAATTGACAAAGAACGATTGACACGTCAGCGCAGCACTTTACCAGAGTTTTCGAACGCGTTGCATTTCCCACGACAAGCACACGTTTCAGTCGTAAATATTTGCGAAAGATATCGGTTCGATCGCGTTCTAAGCCCATTCAGGGAAACATATTCTAAACGGATCCGCGTTTTAAGAGCATCTGTCGGTACAATGGAATTTCACGCGAAAATGGACAGGAATATTTCGTCTCCTCACTTTGGGTAAAAAGCGTCCCGATATATCTGGCAGACTTGCATTTGCTAGGAACGAAATATTTTTAACAATGCGCGCAATGTTTCCGTCCGCGGCGCAGCGAGATATTTCATCGCCGTGCAGGGCGATTCTAATAACTGGACCTGGCTATAACTTTGTTGTAAACGAAGATAAAGAAAAAACCGTAAAAGAAAGTTTTGTATGCTTTTGTGATATGCTTTTACATAATAAAATGTTAGAATACCAAACTCACTACACAACCTGATAGAAGCCATTATCCCTTAATGTTTGTCATAGCATTTATTAATTAAATATTACTGTATTTAATTTTTCTGCACATAAACTTGTGTTTTAAAAAGAATATAATTTTGATTTAATTTCAAATATTATAATTATAGTGTGAGGGTGAGCATTCACAGTAATCGTACCAGTTAAAGGTTAAACCATTCAAAATTTCCCTCTACGGTTTCATTTGGATCAGAGTTGTAGCCTGGCACGGTTATTAGAACCACCAATTTTAATGGGAGATTATAGAGGCCAAAATAAGACGAAAATCAAGGATATTAGTTTGTTGATTGAGGCTTCGTTAAAAAGTTGTAGGAACATTTCCGGCCACACGGTATATTTTCGATAAAGAATTTTTTTCACGGAAGTACGTAGGAATTCGAGGGTATGTGTATTCACCAAAAATGCTTGTAATTGACCCCTGCAACCAATAATAATTTTCCCAAAACGATTT
Source organism: Colletes gigas (assembly GCF_013123115.1). NCBI lineage: Eukaryota > Metazoa > Arthropoda > Insecta > Hymenoptera > Colletidae > Colletes > Colletes gigas. Next base: position 3,664,850 of record NW_025106646.1, read on the forward strand.
GAAATTTTTTAATTTTGTCGATAAAATCCACCTTCCTGAATTTTTTTCTCGAAAGAGCGTAGGATTTCGATGGTATGTGTATTCACCAAAAATACTTACAATTAACCAATGCAACCAAAAATAATTTTTTTGGAATGATTTGAAATTTTTTATTTCAGTGAAAAATTTCAGCAGTTATCCTGTCGATTTTTCTTTAAAATCAGGTTTTCATTTTTAATAAATTTGTTTGACGCTGTACAGAAAAATTGTCTAATACTTTTCTGTAGATACCCATGAGCTCTACTTCAGAAAAAAGTTTTATTGAAATATATTCACTATTGTAAGAGTTATGACTGTTTGAAAATTGGACCATTTTTATGGGGTTTTTCTTACTTTACAGGGTTAAGGATCAACTTCTTGAATATTCTTAGAATTTCTACATATTCTTGGCCAAAATACGCGCTGTTTGCCGTTTGAAACATTAAAATCGTCCAATCCATTCAGAAGTTATGATGTTTTAAAGATTCGCATGAAAATTCAGGCAGACATTTCTGGCCAGAAATTATATTTTCGGTGAGGAATTTTTTTCTCGAAACTGTGTAGGATTTCGAGGGTATGTGTATTGACCAAAAATGATTGTAATCGACCCTGGTAACCAAAAATAATTTTTGCAGAATGATTTGAAATTTTTTAATTTTGTCGAAAAATTTCTGCACCTACTCGAATTTTTTTCTCGAAAGTGCGTAAGATTTCGAGGGTATATCTATTCACCAAAATTGATAGTAAGTGCCCCCCGTAACCGAAGATAATTTTTTCCGTAAATGATTTGTATTGAATATACACTGGTTTTTTAAAGAAACAAACACAACACGGAACGAAACGATGTATCTGCAACGCTATCGATTACATAACAGACAAAATACAAGCCAAAAGACAATATACTTGCGCACAAACGACAAAAGCCTCGAGCGATCACTTCGAATATCTTAACAATTTGAAGTTTTTTAATTTAATTTTTTAGTAACTTTTTAACGAAGCCTCAATCAACAAATTGATACTCTTGATTTTCGTTTTATTTTGGCCTCTGGAATCTCCCATTCAAATTTTTCCCAGGAGTGGCCGAACACTCTGTATAAAATACGCGTTGCAAGCTGCTTAACGATCTCCTGCGAATGAAGCTAATGAATAATCTTTTTCCAATGGCCGGCCACCTCTACGGATAAATGCGTTTCGGCGATAAACTTCGCCGATGTATGATCGTACTCTGCTTTTTAACAGGAATATGAATTTCAGAGTACTGTGTTTCCGCGCGTTTTAATATCGTTTGACGACCACCGCCGGAATATTTGCTGTCTGTTTCGCAACCGGCATTATCGTATTTCCTTTTTAACGTTATCGGTACATCGCGAATGCTTTTTGCGAATTTTCATCAGCGGTATGTTTCGAACTTCTCTAACCGTAACGCACTTAGATAGTACAGCCTATTACAGAGTGTGTCGTGCAATTAATACAGATTATATCTTGAATTTCGTAAGAAATAGAATAAAAATTGTAGCGGAAAAGGTTGAATGTGGCACAGTAATACTTGCTTTTTAAAGATTTCTGAGAGAATGTTTTACATTCAACGTTTCATATTTTTGAATGATTTATTCGTATAGGGTTCTAACGTATGTTTTAAAAATGAATTATTGCACGAATTTCAAATTTGATATTTTAACTTGCCAATGGTTGAACTGTAAATGTATGTAATTACGATTAAACAAAACTGAAAGGTATTGATTATAGCGAACGTTAAGTGGTAGCTTCCAGACGAAAGATAAATAGCTTGCGATGATGAAACGACGTCAAGATCACTCATAACTATATTACGTAAGGAAAACATTCTTGAAAGAACGACAGCCTTCGGGCAAGAAAAATTAAAAATTTTTAACTGAAACTGAAGAAAGTTTGCTTTGTAAAATGAAAACAGTAATTAATAGTACAATAATTTTAGTACTGGATATAACATAGATGGGCAGATATATTTTTAATACGCGTGTAAAATTTTTAACGAACAGCTTGGTTTACTGCTCGAGACTTTGTCAACACTAGGTAAAAAAAAGTCGTTCGGAGGAAAACTATTTTAATGTTCCAGAAGTTGTAATTTTTTACCCGTTTACTGTTCTCTTCAAAAGGCTATAACTTTGTTAAAACTTCAAATATCAACGTAAAATTTTAAGGGCACAATTTCGAAAACTTATGGTTTCAGAAATTTCAATTCATAAAAAAAGTTGATTTCTCGTACAAACGAACCAAGTGACCTGACAAGATTTTAAGTGCTGTTTCTTTCACCTGTACAGCGTTCTTTTCGATATAACTTTCTTAAATCGTTAAACTATGGCTAGAAAATTTAAAGGATGCAATCTCAAGATCTTAATCGAAAACTAAATAACGTAAAAGTATAATTTTTTTAACTTCAGGGTTCCCAAATTCCCTTTATTAGAAAGGCTAGCTTTTCTCCTTAGAACAACAATATTTGAAACAAATTGAAAGTGAATAGAAATGGATGGTAGACATGTTGTTCTAAGGTTTGCCTGCCAGTCACGATGATTCTAATTCCCGTCGAATAGTCGAATAATACTTTCTCGACTCGAGCTATTTTTATCGTCTCGGCGTTTTCACGGGACCTTCCTCTAAAATCTTGAAGACGAACAGAACGCGAGACCTCTCGGCTTGAAGATTCTTCGCACGCGTGTCGAGCGTCCGAGCCGGTCACGCTCGCGTCAAGCTTCGGACTTTGTTCGTTCAACTTCCGCGAACCAGTCGACTTCTGAGTATTTATTAGCCGTAAAAATGACGAACGACGCTCGTCAACGCTCCCAATCGATCCGTTCGCCGCGGGGTGAACTCGCCATATTAATGTATGCAAATAATTCCGATAAATCGTCGAACGATTATTCCGGCGAACGAATCATTTGTTACAGCGTCGCGCCCAACACCAAATTATACGCGCCGAACTTATCTGCGTGAACGGGTATAACGGATTTACCTACTGCCTATTATTTTCGCGAAAATATTCCCCTCTCAGAATGATTTATCGTTGCATTTGTCGCGTAAAACTCGGCGCGTTTACATATTTTAACGCGGTCGTTGCTCGAGCTAGTTGAAAAACTCGAATCGCTTTTAATTTCCGATCTTGAACAGGTGGTCGATTCTTCGGACGTTTTCAATCTCGCGCTGCGAGCTTAGAATCGTTTTTTAAAAATGGCGACTCTTAACTGAAAAGTCTCAAAAGGATAATCTATGTCCCTCGCTTTTTTGTAACAATTCTGTATTATTTACACCAATGATATTATCTACATCTAGAGATCAACTTTCAGATGTTTAATGCAAATTATAGAAAACAGTAGTGTGATATGTTGCGTCCCGTTTGTTTCTTTTTTATTGGAACACTGGTGACGAATGCAATGGTACCATTTTCGCGTGGCTTCCGGCGAGCGCTACGGGTTCGACGACCCACGCGTCACGGACTTGGCGCTAATTACAAAAATTTGAACGGTCCTAGCGCCGTTTAGTCGCGAGAAACGTCGTTTCATTCGAGAAATCGATGGAACGCGGGTCAGAATCACGGAGAAGACGCCTAAGGTGAAGGTCTAGGGTACTTCGACGAGGCTACGAGGCCGGATTTATAATAGATGCACATGGCGTATTGCCAAGCGGCGAGGCGCCACAATATTGCCGCTTAGTCACCTCCGGACGGGTCTCCTCTTTGTCCTCGTACTCCGCGACGTAATAAATAACAGAAACGACCGCGGGAAAACTGAATATTTATGAGAGAATTCGGTGGTCGTCTCGGTCCATACACTTCTTCCGTTGTTCGTCGCGACTCGTTTTATTTTACCAACCTGATGCCAAAGTGTCACTTTGACGCTGCGTCACTTTGACAGGTATATTTATTCTGTCGTTAAAATACCGTCGCTTCGGATTAACGATTCCATCGGAGTTTTTATAGGTGTTTTTGACGTTATTCTGGGCTTTTTTTCAAATACAATCTCTTCGAGGCTCCTGTATGTATTATACCGTGGATATTAAGATCATTTTTTTAATGTCGTTTCTTATAGCGACACGACATTGTTTTTTAGACCAAAAGAGGGAACATTGAAATTTTAAGACAATTGTAGAAATAAATACTAACCACCGGTGCTCGGTGTGTTTCTTAAAATAATCTCGGAAGAACTTCCTCTGGTAGGAACAATGCAACAATAATTCTGTCCGTGCTTGACACGCATAATAAACGATGTCGACTTACGTCATTCATCGATGCAACAATGAATATTCAACAGTACCGCACCATGAAGAAGAACATTGAATACATATACAAGCTTTTGAAAACATCGTATACACCATAAATAGGGGAGATTCTATTAAACTTGAGGGAAATGTCCAGGTGAAAACCTGTTTTAAATTTATATAGTGGGATGTCACGAATGGTTCTCGTTCGTACTTATTTTAAGAATTTCGCTACCGGCGTCTAGCGTCGGCGTGAAAAGTTCGTCGCGACGACCGCGCGGTATTTCCTCCGGAATCTCTCTAAGAAAATTGCACGACGCGCTGCTAATTACCGAATGGACCATGGAACGGCAAACGGAGTATCGGACGGCGCCAGACAATTAGCTTAGTAAATTCCGCGAAGAAGTTCGCCAGGACGCGACACGGGGATGCGGCGGAGATAGAGGGGTACGAGAATACAGCCAGAGAGAGAGAGAGAAATGGAGAACAGCGAAAGCACGGACCGAATTAACTTTAATTGCCCGGTCGGCTACATAATAAATGACATTGCAGACGGCCAAGAGGAGGAAAAATTGTTTCGTCCTCCGCCTCCTACGCCCCCACCCTCTGTCATACTTTCGCCCGCCCTGTTTGTCGAAAAATTTCTGGAATATAGAAGCAAGTAGTTATAACATCCATTTTAGTCTGATTTATTGTCAATTGTTTTTAATAATAGTATAGAGGCATAAATACAAAAGTTTAAAATAAAGATACTAATAATCCTGGGAGAATGATGGTGGAAGATGCGCTGAAAATGCAAAGTTAATATTTGGATAAGGTTTTGCGAATGTTAGAACAGTTGAAATTGTACTTGAGATGTTTAATACGAGCTTAGGCCCGAGAATTTGTATTTGTATCATAGTGTAGCCTGGTTAGTTGCCAAGATGGCTTCCGTGCAAGAACGCAGATTGGAAGTACAACAGTGTGCTGTTGTGCAATGTCTTGAGTGCAGAGAGTGTTAGGGCGGCAGAAGTTTACAGAAGGACCAAGTATTCGATAAGAAATATCTGCAAAAAAGATTACACGATGACAAGAATGAGTTAGCAGATGTTTACTGCTCAAAGCTACTGGTGCAATGCTGATCTTGTGAGCAAACACTTATAAAACAAAAATTTTTCTGTAATTTTCGTCGTGGAGAAACTAATATTCATATTAAAGAATTTTTGTTATTAGTGATAGATCCTTCGCGATCGAAATAAGGAAAATAAACATTATATAATTTCGAATATAACAATGGATAATTAATATTATAGGTACACAAATTTATTTGTATAATCAAGCATTTTAATGAAATTTGAAAGCAGCAAAATAATGATTCAAATCCCCCAATTAATTTCACGTGGACCACGCCATATTTCAATGTTATCATTCGTTTATTATTCGTGCTAACTTCTCTCTATGTCAATTTTCGAACGTGAAAGGTGAATGGCCTTGTTATTTTGTGCCGAGAGGTGCATAGAATTTGATCGTATTTGTATTGGAATGTTTCTATGGAATATATTTGTATGGAAATTTATGTTATTAGGTTTGAAACAGCATTTCTATGTACCTCGCCTCTTTGCACAATTGCGCGATAAAACGGTTACATAGAAATACAAAAAGTAAAATATGCTGGATCGCGAACAAATAATTCTTTGAAAGTTTCGCGTTGCGAAAACAACTTTTCAGCCTCGAATTGTTTATTCGAAGAGTTTGTTCTTCGTTTATAAAGCCGGACATATTTTACGGAAATTCTAAACCTGTAAAATAACGATTTAAACCTCCAATTAATTTCACTTGGATAAAATCATATTATGATTTAATGTTTGAAATTGAAATTGAAATCTACACCATTAAAACAAAAAAAAAAAAAACAAATTACGTACAATTTCGACGATAACAATCAGTGTTTAATATATACACATATTAATTTATATAACCGTAGATATTTTAATGAAATTACAAATCATCAAAATGATCATTTAAATCTCCAATTAATTTCGCCGGGAACACGCCATATTTCAATTTTAACGTTCGCCTGTCGTTCGTGCAGTAGTCTCGCGTGCAATCGAAAGATTCTCTCCGCGTCAGATGGGAACTGTTACAATCGAATTATCGCGGTTTTTGCTCGTTCCTGGTGCTTGGTGCGTGCAACGACCATGATCGCGTGCGCACAAATAAATCCAGACCCATAACGAGATACGGTCACGATAACTTTTTCGCCCGTCGCGAGAAAGAACGGACCGAAACGGAACCGTAGAGTCCGCCACGGCGCTGAACCGTAGCCAGGGGTTGCAATTACGAGGTCGCTAAGCGCGCCGCTAATTAGGTTTATTGACACCTGCGGTTGGAACGGTGTCAGGGAAGAACGGTACGAGGACTGTCGTAACGGGACCAGCGAATGGGACTAAACAATTACAACGCCTCGCTCCGAGAATCGTTCGGCGAATTTGCATGTGAATTTACCCGTACGTTGCTCCGATTAATTAGATCTCGGAGTATTTCGTTTAACGAGCCGAATACCAGGAACTCAGAAAAGCTAAATGTTCAATAAATAACAGAAATACTTGGAATTGTACTTTTGCTAACTGTAATTATAATTTCGTTAGAAATAACATGTCGAACACCTGAAGGTTGGGAAAAACATTTTTGTAATTTTATTTATATTAAGATCTTTATTCATGGGACTTCCTGCACTAAACTTCTACTTCACACATAAAAATTGTATCTCGAAAAGGTGGAATTTCCGGAGCTACGTTCGTACGAGTTTTTTTTATCCTCGTTTTTAAAGCATCCTGTGTTATTTGCGCGAACCCAGCGTTCCAGTTATCAGCGAATGACCATCCAGCGATTCTTCCAAGCGTGACAAACTCGGAAAAAGTGTATATTGTTTCGGTCGGTGAATACCCATCGGCGCGCCAGTTGGGCAGCTTCGTTTTCCGTGTCGTCGACAACTCGAACTTACTTCCGGCATCGACTTCTCTTTCGGCGCCTTTTTCTTCGCGTTTCGCTTTAAGAACGCGCGCGCTGGATGCCGAACAAGCGCCGCTTAAAAGTACTTTCACAGCGGGACGACTAATTAGAGCGATTTAACGACCGTCGTCGGCGTTTATTTGGAATGCAAATGCAGACTCTCCCGACCCTTTTCCACTGTTCGCTCCGGGTTTCCTTCATTCTCTCCTCGTTGCTCTTTCCGCGCCGACCCTTTCTTCGTTCCGCGCTTTTCCGGCTTTTCCTTCGTCTAAGCCAGAGATTCTCAACGGGAGCCGCTGCTCTTCTTTCTCTAAATTTTTTGGGAACCGCCAACGAAAGATGTAAAACAAGCAAACTCGTCTCTGCACGAGAACTCCACTTTGCAACCGTGTCACCTTCTCGATAATTTAATTTAAAAATTCAATTACATTTCCTACCATTTGTTAATTTTGTTAAATTTTATAAGTTTGATAGTTCTATGCAACAGACATTGGATAAACCTAAATTTAATGGATTCTGTTACTTTTCAAAAATTAAATAGGGATTGATGAAGGGATCATTTAGCAGGTGTTTTTGATAAGAATACAACGCTATGAGACAAATACTTTTATTCCACTGTATGCTTCTTATTTTCTTCTGAGAATTGAGAGACCACAATTTGAGAGACTCTGTGCTCTAAACTTCTCCTTCTTCATTCTCCTAGCTTCGCCCTTCGTCTCTATACGTTCTGCCTATTATTTCGCCTTCTTCTGTTCCTTACTGTTCAGTCTGTTCTCGTTTCCCTATTTTTCAACAGTTCTGCCCTGTACTTCCTTTCTCCCCTCCTTTCCTGCTTCTCTACTTTATATTCATTACGTTCGGAATTCTTTGTCGTGCACTGGTCCTAAACATCATATGTAAAAATACTATAAACTGGCGTTTCAAAAAATCGAAATTTAAGGGAACGACTAGATGATAAATTTATTTTCTCTTGCGATTCCATCGAGTAGAAAATTAACAACGGGCGACCGTCTTAGGTAAATATGAATTCCGAGTCTTAAAATTTACTTACGGTAGTCGCAGGTGCAACTTCCGGAAGTTGTAACCAGCGCATTCCCAGTGTACTCACATTTCACGCACGAAACATTACACCCATTCGTCTCCTCTTTTGTCTTTGCTTATGTACGTTTTAGAAAAGGCACGCCTGCATCCTTCCCAGTGGGTTTTCTTTGAGACTCCAAATTAGAAACGTGATATCAACACCTAAAATTTCGTGTTACATATTCTTGGTCAGCGATGCCAATCATTTTTATTGTTCGACACTTTTCGTAATAACTTCGTCAACCCTTAGTCCGCATCAGCAGTTCGATAGATCTTTTCGAGTTAATCACTTTCAGGTTCTTCGATGGAGACGTTTTCTCGTTCCTCCGACAACTACCAGGAAACACTTTATTTTATTGTAAATCCAATACCGTCCCTGTCGCAAATAAAATGTGAAAGGACCGCGCAAATGCGTCTGTACCGCTGCAATGGGTTTCTCCTCAACCGCAACTCCTCGTCCCGAGGTTTCAACCCTCGTTTTCTGTGTCGAGGTTTCGACCGCGAAAAGGCTGCGGCTTAACCAGGGAAACGAGAAACGCTCGATGGATGGGTGGAACGCTTGAATGGAAGGTAATCGAATGAATGGAAAGAGCGACTGGATGCTTTCGGGTCGTCAGACCGACCTGAAAGGGATGTTAGGTGTTGTTTAAGGGTTATTGTTACGCCTCCTTTTATCCTGCGAGACTCGCGAATTGGTTTCGCCGTTTCAGCGTTAAATGTAATTTATTGGAGTGGAAAAAAGACGCGTCATCTTGATGGCTGCTGTAACCCTTTTACAGGGATTAACTAAAGTGTTGTCTCGAGGGCGTTAGGGATGAAATTTATTTCTATGGAAATGTCCTTGGATCTTCTCTTGTCTACGTGTCTCTATATTTGTTTCAATAAATTCTGAAATTTATATTCACTCTACAACGTATCGAAACTAGTTTGCGTATACGTTTCTTGAACACATAGTGAAATTATGAACGTTTACTGAGTTAAATTCCCTATTCATTAGCTTGTTGTATGCTATCTAAATTGTGTTTAAACAGCACTTAGAAAGTTCGATGTGCGTGAATGGCCCTAATTAAAACTTGGGCAACTTTCCGCGTGGGCCGACAAAGGGATTGCATTCCATTTGCATAAACAAATTTACTGTATGGAAAGAAGACAAAAACATATTTATATCTTGCTGGAAGAGCTCGATGATTCGACGCGTAATTGCATTTGAACTCAAATCATCTGTTCCAAATATGTTGCACTTCCTCTACGAATTTCTTGCAACAATTAACTTTTACTATTACCATAAAACTCTCGTACAATGGAGGTTTCACTACATTGTTTCTGTCGAAAGATCAGATTCTGTCGTCGGCCTAACAAAGCCAAGAAATCTTTTCACCGAGTCCAAAATATTCGCGGTCGCAATTTCTGCTGAATTTTAACAGCAATTATTCGCAGTTGACTCGCGTATGGCCACGCGAAATCCAGTAATCCATAAACGTGGTTTTCGAGACCATAAACTCCTAGCCCGACAATTACGCTTGTAACTTTCTTTTCGACCCACAAACGCGGTGTCGTACTCCCAGAAACGCTGTTCGCTCGTTTGTAGAGTAACACTATTTTCAGATACGGCCACGGAAGCAACCGAAGTAGAATGAGTTCATTGTCTTTGTAGAAATATCTCTTCCCTTTGAATGAACAGTCATTCGTTCGTAATGAACATAATTACACCCTTTCATTCCTGCCATAGCCATACGGTCACACATCTAAAATTATTGAATGAAATATTATCGTCACCTAGATTTTAATAATTATTTCCTTCCTGCACGTTAGTATAAATAATTTAGCTTGAAAAGGGATTAACAAATTGCTTGTCAAGTTTTATTAAAATTTCGTACAAGACCGATTCGATGTAATTTTTTCCATTTATATCGTTAAAATACATCGTTTGCATATACAATAAAATTGAAGTGATTTTTAATTGCAATTATCGAATTTTTTCCACTAAAGAAATATGAATGTTATTCGTGTGTGTACGAAACAACACGCAACTAGAATAATAACGCTCAGCAGAAGAATGCAAATTAATGAAAACGTTATATATTGTTTCCGGTTGAGTCCAACGTATATTTAAAGCAATATACGTTGCTTTAAATAATACACAGAGGGAGACTGCTTGTTTTCTGACAGAACAGAAAAGGAAAAATTAAATGTTTTAACGAGACCTAACAGAGACAATTTTGTTTTTTAAACTGCATTCTATAGGTTTGCTTGCAAATGTGTGTCATTTCAGAATCTAACGTTCATAGCAATTATTCGAATCAAAAATGTTATTATTAAAATTTGATATAGAGAATTTAAGTGACGCCTAACTGTAATTACTCAAACTTCCACACTTGGAGCAGAATATATTGACCGCTCAGGGACATTGAACGGCTATCCCCACCACCTCTCGTCTTTTCGTCCCACCCACCGGTTTCGTTCGGAGGACAAAGGCAACACACATCTGCAAACATACACTTTCGTTTGTCAAATAAAAGGGTAAGGCGGTACGATGAAGAACTAAGGCAAAAAGTAGTATATATTAAAATAAATATTGAGGAAAACCAGGAAACAAAAATAGTTACCCAGAAAATGTATACCGACTCTCTAGAGACCCTGAATTCCAGCTATTTTTATTTTAATATTGCCATTCCAAAGAAGGCTCGATAACTATCGTCGAAACGTCGAATGAAAACCAAAGATGCTAAGGATGAATATAAATTATTCTTGGCCGCTCGTTTATTTCGATCGTTGGCGAAGAGAAAGAATATTAATTTTACCGTGTGCGGAGAAAAGTGAAGTAAAATCGGCTCGTTCGCGTCTGCTTGCAGAAAATATGTGTCTTCCAAAAGTTACTCGAGGATTTGTCGTCGCGGATGGCCGCTGCCGAGGCGATCCAGAGCGGCTGGCAAAATCCAAGCGACGCCAACGAGTCGACGGAATTGCTGGAGCAATTGCAGAAATTCGGCGAACGGCTGGTGCCCATTCAAAGGAACATCGAGGACGCGAACGATCAAGCGAGCGTCTTCGCCTCGAGCAGCGTCATCGTTTGTCATGCTTTGCTGGCGAAACTCGAAGATCTCAACACCAGGTACGTTCCACTGGAATTCCTCCGGCTGCTGCCTTTTCACGTCCGCGAGAACTGGAGATTTCCGGCGATAGAGCCGGGAACATTGCTTATTCGATGGAATTCAGCTTACCGGAGAATAAGCCGCGCACGCTTGAAAACGCAACATTAACCCTAGAAACACCACGACGCCAGAAGTCGCGTCAACCATTGCCATGATAGATATAAACCGATTAACAATTCTGAAACATTTTAAGGCGATTTATTTATACAGTAAAATAGTAACATTCAAATTTTGAATTATTTATTATATGAGAACATTATTAACATTATTGCCAGATTTGTTTTTAAATAATTAGCTTGCTCCTTCTCTGTTGCGTATCTATCAATAGTAATGTTTGGAAGAATCGTTTCAAATTAATTGAATGACTAAAACAACTGTCAATTAAAAGACAGAAGACTCTGTCTAGCCTATTCTAGTCTAGTCTACTTTACTTCTTTCAAGTTGGTTTATTTATGCATTTAAATTTTGAATTATTTATTATATGTGAGCAGAACATAATTGACATTATTATTAGATTTGTTTTTAAATAAATAGCTTGCTTCTTCTCTGTTGTTTATCTATCAATAATAATGTTTGGAAGAATCGTTTCAAATTAATTGAATGACTAAAATAACTGTCAATTAAAAGACAGAAGACTCTGTCTAGCCTATTCTAGTCTAGTCTATTTTACTTCTTTCAAGTTGGTTTATTTATGCATTTAAATTTTGAATTATTTATTATATGTGAGTAGAACAGTATTGACATTATTGCCAGATTTGTTTTTAAATAAATAGCTTGCTTCTTCTCTGTTGTTTATCTATCAATAATAATGTTTGGAAGAATCGTTTCTAATTAATTGGACGACTAAAACAACTGTCACTTAAGAGACAGAAGACTTTGTTTAACCATCAGATGATAATAACAAGTTAGAAAAGTTACTGTAAAACACTTCTTTGTTATTTTTTTTTATTTACGTTGAATAGAGGCTATCCCGTTCTCGTGGATGAGGTACTTATCGGTATCGCGGCGCTTATTTCTCGGTTTTCTCGGGCGTCATCCGAGCGAGAAGTCGCGAGACTGTAACTTTTTCACGTGTTTTCGCAGGTGGAAGGTGCTGCAAGTGGCGGTTGACGAGCGTTACAAGTTGCTAAGCGGATTTGGAAAGGATGGCAGCACTCCGGGTAGCCAGGCTTTTCTCGCGAGCAGCGTGGAACCACCATGGGAGAGAGCCCTCACACCCGCCAAAGTGCCTTACTATATCAAGTAATCGATCTTCCTTGCTCCAGCCAGTCGCCTTAAATTTACGACCGTTATCCCCCCACCGGCGCGATCTTAACGCAAGCAAACGAATAATTGATGAGACGGTTGTGATCTGAGACAACAAAAAGTTTGCGGGAATTCGCGAGTAGCTCGGGATTTAACGTCCGAGAGCGAATATTTAATCGGACCGACGAAACGATAGAAATTCCGAATTAGATCCGGAACCGAGAGTCGAAAGGAATCTGAAATTTTAATACCTAACGCTATCTTTTATAGCTGATGTTCTACAATTTATTTTTACGTTCCTTGTAATTTGATACCGTTCAACGAACGTTTATTCAGACCATAAATTCTTCCGGATAGCGCGGTACACGCTTCGTTTAACCGAACACCTGATTGCACTTAAAACAATCAAGTTTAAAGAAATCACCAATAACTGGTAATCCAACGATAGACCGAAGATAGACTCTACCAATGTTTTAAGCAATTCGATCGGTCGAGGATTAAGATCAATTTTGCTTAAATTTTATCCGAACATCGCGAGATACTTCGACCGCCATCTTCGAATCCGTCGACCCGTGGGTAAATACTCGAAACTTAGCTCGTGCCAAAAATCGTCCGGATTTAATAAAGATTAAATAAAGTTTCCAGCCCTCGACTTTGCCAACTTCTATCCGCGGAATCCTTCCTGTTACAAAATTTCATTAATGTCTTAATCCGCCGCGTTCCGTCGGTTCGAGCGTTCCGTTTCCTAATCCCAGGTACGTTTTCAGCCATCAGTCGGAGACCACCCACTGGGATCATCCTAAGATGATAGAACTGATGTCTTCTCTAGCAGACCTGAACGAAGTACGATTCTCCGCGTACAGGACCGCGATGAAGCTGCGCACCGTTCAGAAACGGCTGTGTCGTGAGTATTTCATTCGTTCGTTGGCTTGGATGGGACTCGAACGGTCTTGCACCCAGCACGTTCATTAATCGCAGTAATTTCCTCGATTAATCACTTGGCCGACTGCGATGACGTACCGCGTCATCGTCGATAGATGTGATCTTTCGCGTGGGTCTCTTTCGCTTCGCGAGTCGATGATCCTCGTTCTTCCGTGGTTGCATTCTCTGATATTAGCTTTGACTTCGATGAAACGTTTTAATATCGCTTTTATTATAAACCGATTATTAGCTATCGGAGTCGATTGCAGAGGCAATTTTCTACTATTATTTATCGAGAACAGTTTATTGGTATAAAAAGTACAGAGACTGCAACATTGTCGACGTTTTCTAGACCAAACCCATTAACTCAGACTGTTTTATTAATAACGCCATTAGGTTATTCCATTAAGAAAATGTGATAATACCATTCCCTCCAATCCTAAAATCCAAGTGCTCATTGTCATCTGTATAATGGCTACAATTACTGATGAACGGTTCGTGCTTTCAGCCCTAAATTTTTTATCGGTTTCCCTTTGCAGTGGACATGTTGAGCCTCTCCACCGCGTTAGAGCAGTTCGATTCGCACGGGCTCCGAGCGCAGAACGACAAACTAATCGACATTCCCGACATGGTGACAGTCCTGACGTCTCTGTACGAAGTGATAACGGCTGACAATCCGACGCAGGTGTCTGTGCCGTTGTGCATCGATTTAGCCATCAACTGGCTCCTCAATGTATATGATAGGTAAGCCTGATCAACCAACGTTATCAGTACTCCCAATTGTCTAAGCATCTAAGATATCTCTACAGTTAACAATTCGTTTCTGCTTTTCAGTCAACGAACCGGTCAAATTCGCGTGCTTTCCTTCAAGGTTGGTTTGGTCTTGTTGTGCAAGGGTCACTTGGAAGAAAAGTATAGATGTAAGCTTCGTCGATCCTTTATTTTTAGTTTCGTATCCTTAACGCGAAATATATAACGCTGGTCGTTTTGTTCCAGATCTGTTCCGGCTGATCGCTGATCCGAATAGGTTGGTGGATCAACGTAAACTGGGTTTACTGTTGCACGACTGCATTCAAGTGCCCAGGCAGTTAGGCGAAGTGGCGGCCTTCGGGGGATCGAACATCGAGCCCAGTGTCCGCAGCTGCTTCGAAAAAGCCGGAAAGGACAAGAACGAAATAGAAGCCGTGCACTTTTTGAGCTGGTTGCAGCAAGAGCCGCAGAGTATGGTCTGGCTGCCTGTGCTTCATAGACTCTCCGCGGCAGAGAGCGCTAAGCATCAAGCGAAATGTAACATATGCAAAGAATATCCTATCACTGGATTCAGGTACGATACAGTCCTCAAACACAAACACTAAATTCAAAGCTTATTCTAGAATCTCCAGCCCTTTCCTCATGAAAGTAGATATAGTAGATAGGACTATAAACTAAAACTTTGCTCGTTCTTCGAATTTCAGATACCGTTGCTTGAAATGCTTTAACTTCGACATGTGCCAGACCTGCTTCTTCTCGGGTCGCAAAGCGAAGAACCATAAACTGACTCATCCGATGCAGGAGTACTGCACCGCGGTAAGCTACTCCATACGCTCGTATATCGTTTCGCGGAACAAAACGCCCCGTGTCTGTGACTCCTAGCAACAATATCTGTTTATTTATGCCGCAGACCACGTCTGGGGAGGACGTACGTGACTTCACGAGAGCGCTCCGGAACAAATTCAAGTCGAAAAGATACTTCAAGAAGCACCCAAGAGTTGGTTATTTGCCAGTGCAGACCGTGTTAGAGGGAGACGCGCTGGAGAGCCCTGCACCCTCGCCGCAGCACAGTTCCCTGAGCCAGGACATGCATTCGCGATTGGAGATGTACGCCTCCCGACTGGCGGAGGTCGAGCTGTCTCGCACGAGAAGCAACTCGACGCCGGACAGCGACGACGAGCATCAGCTGATAGCCCATTATTGTCAGAGTTTGAACGGCAGCGATAACGTGAACGTGCCGAGGAGCCCGGTTCAAGTGATGGCCGCGATTGACGCTGAGCAAAGGGAGGAGCTCGAGGCGATGATACGCGAGCTCGAAGAGGAGAACGCGACCCTCCAAGCGGAATACGAACGATTGCGCTCGAAACAGACGCCGGGATCCACGCCCGAAGACGGGCATGGCAACAGACAACCGGATTGCAACATGATAGCCGAAGCGAAAATGTTGAGACAGCACAAAGGAAGATTAGAGGCGCGTATGCAGATACTGGAGGATCATAATCGTCAGCTAGAAGCGCAGCTGCAAAGACTCAGACAACTGTTGGACGATGTAAGTTCAAATTATACGCATTCAACGTTTATACATTTATACGCTGCTCGAGGTGATTCAGGAAGCTTCTATCTTGAAATGTCTAAAGCCTTAGTTTATAAATTAAGAGACTAGTTTCATCTCTCGAGTCATGCTTGAAGGAGAAGTAAAGGAATTATTTTGAGCAGCGTATCGAACGCTTCAAGGTCGATCCGTAAGACTTTTTGCAATAACATTCGCTGCTTGTTGCAGCCGAATGCTTCATCGCCGTCGAAAACGGGCACGTTGCAGACGCGAAGCGTCACGGCGTCTCAATTGGCGACCGATTCTCCAGCGAAAATGAACGGCCACTATCACGATTCTCCGGGTACGTAACACATCGTTGACTAGTTTTGGGACCTCCTGAGCGGTAACGTTTAATTTTAAATACAATTAGTTCATCAATGTCCTATCGTTGCTCAATAATCATCTCCGCAAACTCGAGTCTTCGTTCCCCATCAGTACTTGATCGACTTTAACATCCATCGCGCGTAGTTCAAATATTTTTTCTCGGTACACATCGCGGAAGGTGTGCGAACAATTGTCAACGTAAACGTAGTTAATCGAATCGCAGTCAGAATAGATGGTCGTAAGGTATTTCTGTCGTGGCTATACTAACTGCATATTAATGCGCGTTTCACATAGTGCCAAATATATTAGCATAAGCTTATTGGTATGGGTGTATGGACATAGGTGGTGGAGGCTCGAACGAGGGAAGAGTGAGCAGTTTAGAGAGGCCACCACCGCCACCGCATTCTCACAGCGTTGCCCATAATGTGGGTAATCTCTTACACATGGCAGGTTCGTTCCTCCTTAGTGTACTACCTACACAATCGTGTAATCATTTATGTAGTGTAATAAACTGCTGTGTCGAACGTTTTATGCACGACCCATTTCTGCTTAACAATAACAATGCTTTCCTGTTTTTTTTCACGCCACAGGATGGATGTAAGGTGAGACTATCAACGCTTCTTTTCCAGCTGGATCTTCTATCCGCGCAACTCTGTCAAACATGTTTAACCTTGTCGAATCGAGAATCGTTTATTGTTTAATACTGTCGTATATATTCGTTGCACAGCGATGCCTTGAAAATTCACCGGTTGCTAAATACAATATGTTTATGTTTTTAAATCTATCTTACTCTGAAATAGACACATCTACCTAGGTCGACCAATATCCAAAGCTCTACTATATTTTGAAGTCGTTCAATCGCTGATGAACAAACTGAATATTAGTAGAAAGATTCTAATAATCTTTCATCGAATCATAGACTATATACGACGAGTTGTATTCAAATTACGTTCTCGTTCTCTTGTTTGCTCGTTGCTTTTTTGTCTCTGCGTATGTACAATCAGGAGTCCGTAACTGAAGTCTTCGCCCGCACTAGGAACTCTTCTCGTCATTCGTGTATGCGTGCATGTGATCTAATGAATATAAATGGCTAAATGTGAATAATCATACATATGTGTATTAGATGATAAAGCGATTTTCGATCGTGCAGAAACGCAGGTCACCGACCCGACTCGAGCGAAAACGGTGTAACGTACATTTTTCTTTTAGGAGACTTAGGGAAAGCTGTCGGCGAACTGGTGACAGTGATGACCAGCGAGGACTCGTCGAAAGCAAACGGACAAAGGGCGCCACCGCCGGCTTTTAAGTAACGACTTACACGACTACGTTCGAGAACATTGAACGTCCGAACGATTAACGACAATGCGTCAAGCAGAAAAAAATCAACTCGATCGATCCGTACATTGTACGGGGATCTACGAAACATTAATCTTAATCAACGACCAATAAGAAGCCTGGCTCTAAACATCATATCAGAGAAATGATATATCGCGCAAATGCAGGGTCAGGGGAGCCGTCATAGTGGTTTTGGGTATTTTATAAGTTTTGATATACACCGTTGTATAGCTAAATTATATTAATAAGACAATTTATGGTTTGGCTTTGGCGGTCCCCTGAGAGTAACTTTACTACATATTGACACGTCATATCATGAAACTAATCGTACGAGAAAAAAAAAAATCAGTTGTTATATGCTTGCTAGTTAAACTATACGAGAAGAAGATGACGACGATGAAGATGAAGAAGCAAATGAAAATGAATATAATGATTATAAAGAATTACATGAAAGGAAATATCATTAACAATGCATGCAAAAGCAATGTATCAAATCACGTAATCTATTATAGATCGTAGGTTATATTAACATACCCATTCTGTTCACTGCCACGGGCGCTTCCTCGACATCAATACATAACACGATGTACATGTTGTGATTCTAGACAACATATAAAAAGGAAACGGGAAATATAAAAGGAAATCCATATACCTGACATCTTTCCGTGACTTCTGCAATCCTGTATTTTACATCTACACGTACCTACATACACGCATGCATGGACACACCACAAACAAACACGGAACAAATACATATCGTTATACACGCGGGCGCGCTTACGTATACATATACATATATACATACATACGTTATCACACGTACACTTGGGGACTTTTTGTAATCGATAATAAAGCAAAGCAATGTGCATTATGACTTTCAAATTTATTTTTTATCCGGTTACAATCGTTTTTTCATATTTTTAAATGGACTTTAGATGGCAATGTCTCATATTTAAGTCTGCCGGATGTTACTTATATTTAAGAGTATATCGATAAGTATCTAATTTACAAACTGTAGGCTGTATTCTGATATGTAATAAAGTTGTCTAGAAAATAATCTCTTTGTTCCAGGTTTCTCTACCGCGATACCAATTGTTCTTTTGTCGCGTCAATAAACAACATTTTTTTTATCGCGGTAATTCGGTAAATAATCATTCGAACGAAATAGATTGATCGATGAGCTCTCGCGAAACCAAATTCCTCGGCCAGAAGACCATCCAGGTTGCAAGGACGTTACCTTGACCGGTTTTAATTCGATCCGGTTTTAATCATCCTTCGATAGAAACAGTAAGTGAATTGACGAGGAAGAAAAAATGGAGTGATCAGCCGTGATTGCTTTTGGTACGAGCGAGAAACAGTTTCATAAAACTTTGAAAGTCGATACTATCTTTGAAATAATACTACAGTAAACTTATTTTATCGTTGCTACAAAAAAAAAATTAAAAGTATCGGGTGAATCATAAAGAGAATAAATACTCGAATCGTAAGGAACATTCCATCGTCTCAAATTCCACAAATGTCATCAACATTTTCTAATCAGATTACACGGTATTTTAAGATAGTTTACGCTTATTCGACGAAATTGAAAACATAAAAAATGACGCGAGTTAAGCAAAAGCAACGCGTACGAGAAATATCAAAATGATAAAGTCTATCGCAGAAATAAAAGATAAAAAAATTATTCAATTTTCGAGAGAGATTTTTCGGTAATCTAAATTTAATAATCCTGTTTTTATTATATTCTTTATTATTATTATAACACGCCGATTATAATGAAACTTTGCACGCGGATAAAAATTGCCAAAATATTCGACGTGTATTTTTTTCAGCGAATTTGTTTCATTTTTAACGGGTGAATCCACCCTTCGAATTAAGGACCTTGACATTTATTAAGTCGAGCAACTCGAAAGCAAATAGAAGCAGGAAATAATGTTTCCGATATAAATATGTAAAAATATCCAGGAAAAAATTGGAGCTCGTTACTCTTGTATAGTCTGTACACAAATTTGTTTTCCTTCATCCAAGAACGGAAATTGCATGGTAAGAAAATCGAACTCGCCAAATTAGCAAAACTTTCTAAAATAATCGAGGGGAGGTCCTTGCACTTAACGCCCGTTTGCGTGCGGCAAATAGCGTGATCAGGAGACGCGTGTTCGTCGCACGCGTACAAGAGCAAGATGGACTCTCGTACCTGGCGTACGTGGCCTCGACCTTGGTGCATTGCACGACTGTACTGTGCATCGTCCCACGCAGTGGCGTAACGCCAAAGTGGTATTCGAATTTTTTGCTCGACCGGGTACCCACGCAGACAAACGCGTACAAACATTTCTACACAAATAGTAATACTACTAATAACAATACTAATCGTATTAACGCATTAGCGACCAGTAACGAGAATTCTCGTTGTCATAAAACGTACGTCGGCGACCGGAAACGAGTTTAATTAACAATACAGAGTACAGAGCTCGCATTTTATTTTTTTTAAGTTCCTTTTTAATCTTTTTTTTGGTTTGAATGTATATTTTGTAATAGAACCGTATAGTAAACTATTTTAAAAAATAATATCTAATTTAGTATTCGTGCACATATTCACGTTGACAAGACTGTAATAGAGAAATGGTTGGTAACTTCCGAACCGGAAATGGAGGGGTCCTATAACGTCGAAGAAGCATAACTTCGAGCCAAGACCTTCCAAATGATACGTATTCAATTTATAAAATGGAAATATGGATATTCTATATTTTTCCGTCAGCATGTATGCACAGATAGCAGATACATCGAGCATATGATAAAGCAGTGTCATTGGCCAATGATTTGTTCGACGATGACAAGTGGTATGGTTCTATCAATTGATCCAAAGTGTCTACAGCACTTATAGTAAGTGCAATTATTTATAGTTTTGTCCAGTCAGGTAGAAAGCTTTTTATTAACGGGACAATGTAAAATTGAAAAAATAGTTGGATGTAGAGAATCACCTGATTTTTATCAAAGTTCCAGCGTTACCATTTTTTCTAAGAGGTGCCTAAGCCAAATCGTACATTTCAAGAGGTGCTAGTAAGTCACTTAGAAACGAGAACTCCGTATTCCGCGCGCGAGACGTGTTTTCAAAGATTATACATTCGTTTGGACTTCGAGTACAGCCGATTGAGTCATCAATACGTGACATGTATACGAAAATACGTAAGCAGAAATTTTAGCGTACGCTAAGACCGCCGAAGGTCGATCGTAATCGTTTCCTATTATGGCACGTTTCATTGAACGTTCTTACACGATGACCAAATGAAAAGTGCTCTACAATTTCGAAACAATTCGTCCGTAAAAGCATCGGTGGTCCAACGTGTTTATAACGATACTAGTTGTGTAAGGTTTTACATTAGAAATTTTTTTAAATTTTACGTAGATACTCGCGTTAAAATAAACTTGATTTTGTACGTAAATTATTTAGATTTGAAATTTTATACTAGATTAAAGCTTTATAACATGCAAGTTTATTTTGACAAAAAAAACCTTCTGCTAAAGCCTTGCAGTCTACTGTATAGCTAATATTTCCATAAATTAAGTAGCCTATACTTTTCGTCGAAACATAAAGAACAACTAAATAAAATTTGGTTTAGATTGAACAAGAATTGTAGAAGCGACGAGGAAGTCACAAACACACAGGGTTTAATTAATCGTGCCCTTTTGTTTGAAAGGTTTGTAAAATGTACGTGATGATTTTTGTACGATTATCGAATATATTTCCACTTTCTAAATGTAAACAGTAGCTTAGAGCTTTACATACACTCCTTCAAACCTGTGCCTCTCGAGTAGAGCTCGTTATTAAGTGAATTCCGTGCATTCCTCGTGTTACGACGATGCTTTTCTCACGGGGCAGTGAACGTCCTTAGTATACAGTATAGTTACTGGTAAACCGACGTGCAATCGCAGCGTTCAGTTGGCTCAGGAGATATCTAGGGCACGATTCGTGGTATGTATCTAGACAGATTAGAGTCAAATCTCTCACCCTGAGTAAAACTGAGAGCAAACGTATACAGCGTCGATACAGAAATCAAGTTTTAATTCCCTAAACTCATTTGCAAAAATTCTCGCTGGGTCATGGAACCTCCGACAGATACAGGCTACACATATCCTTCGACCATTTTTATCCTGACCGCTTTCTCGAGTCCCTCTGTTGCTTTAGGACGCTACGACGAGAACTCGTTTTGGAAACAGAACTGGCAATAGGACGATGAAGAATTTGTCTTGTGTACATTTCACCGCGTTGATTTCGCTCGAATAAATTCGAAATTTACATGATCACCAATTTTCCTACACTTTCTTCGTTCCACTTCGATAGTTTTTCACGTTTTTATTCCGCAACTAGTATTCTTTGGAAAAATAAGCATGTTGGAATGTACTACATAGTTAATAAATTAAAATAAACAGTCTACTTGTTTATTTTCTCCATAATATCATATTTTAGTGGTCGTTTGAATTCTAAAGATCTCCCCCATTTAGGGGTCGCGCTCTTTGGTTTGAAAAATTCTGGTTCATCGTATAAAAATAAATTTGGTCTCATGAAATATTGTAATAACGATAATATTGTCGTGTCTGCATCAGTCTACATCTGGAGTTGACGTCATCGGTATACACAAATCAAGCGAACGCTAGTCACATGGCTCAAAGTTAACAAAGCGGCGGTTGTAAAAGAAGCAAGCCCTCGAAATACTCGACTACCGTACACGAGTGTAAAATTAATATCGGTAATTACGGTGATGACATTGTTAGTAATTTCTTCAAACTGAAGTATCGAAAAGAATTATGCAATCGTCCTCTTCCGTGACAAAAGTTAGTTTATTGGAGTCTATTGAAAAACTTTAATTTACGAAAAATAAATTCTTTTTTCATATAAAACACGATACACTTTACAATAAAATACAAAAATATGCAATAACCGATTTCTCTGCATAGAGAAAATATTTTCTCCTGGGTCCCCAGGAAATGAAATTAGACTTTCGAGTATAAAAGAACACTCAGGTCTCAAGAAATTCACGCAAATACAAAATCATTGTTACTATTAGACGAACCATTTTCATCCGGGATAAAACTCGCTCAACATGTGAACTCTTCGCGGGAACCGCAATGTCAATAGCAACGGTAAATAGCGTATAATTGGACTAAAGAACAATGGAAAACTGTACTTTAGACTAGACAGACGAAACGGAATTCTAGATTTCTAATCTCCCAAAAGCAGAGACTCTATCGATGACTTATAACAAACAGACTCTATACCCACTACTAGCTGTAATCTTGTATATATAAGATAATAATATCGATGTTAGTCATTTAATTTTAAACTATCATTGACTCTAAGTCTATATATAGTGATTCGACAAAAGTACTCAGAAAATGGACGTAACGATTTGAACTCGATCTAAGGAAACTTCTTTCCTTCTCATGTTTTGTTCTTCCTATGATTCCTTTTTTATAATGAATGAAAATTCGAGTTATTTTGTACTCATTTACTTCATTTAGACCCCATCTACGTTCCTTATTCTTCCTAACTATATGTATACAGGGTGTTCAGCCACCCCTAGGAAAAATTTTAATGGGAGATTCTAGAGGACAAAATACAACAATCAAGAATACCAATTTGTTGATGAAGGCTTCGTTAAAAAGTTATTAACGTTTAAAGTTCCGCCCGTAATGAATTTTTTTCTCGAAGATACGCAAGGATTTCGGGGGTAGGTCTATTTACTAAAAATGATTGTAATTGATCCCCGTAATCGAAAATAATTTTTTCAGAACAATTTGACATTTTTTTTTTCGTCGAAAAATTTAGGCACCTGTCGTTTTTTCTTAAAAATTCGTTTTTCATTTTTAATAAATTTGGTTGACGTTGTACAGGAAAGTTGTTTAATACTTTTTTGTAGGTGTCCATGAACTCTAGTTCTCCCCAAAATTTCAATGAAATATATTCACTACTGTAGGAGTTATGGCTATTAGAAAATTGTACCATTTTTATGGGGTTTTTCTCACTTTACGGTATTAGGGAACAACTTTTTTAATATTTTTGGAATCTCTACATATTCTCCATCCAAATACGCGTCGTTTGCATTTTGAAACATTCAAATCCTTCAATTCATTCAATAGTTATGATGTTTTTAAGATTCGCATGAAACTTCAGGCAGACATTTCTGGCCAGAAATTATATTTTCGGTGAGGAATTTTTTTCTCGAAACTGAGTAGGATTTCGGGGGTATGTGTATTGACCAAAAATGATTGTAATCGACCCCTGCAACCAAAAATAATTTTTTCAGAATGATTTGAAATTTTTTAATTTAATTTTTCAATAACTTTTTAACGAAGCCTCAATCGAGAAATTGATATTCTTGATTTTCGTCTTATTTTGGCCTCTAGAATCTCCCATAAAAATGTTTCCCAGGGATGGCCGAACACCCTCTATAACGATTATTTGTCACTCTAATCCTTACGTGGACTCCCAATCACAACTGAATTATTTTACTTAATGTCGATTTTTACCAGATTGGTAAATGAAAATGAAGTTTCCTTTAAAGCATTTAAAAACTAATGGACTAATGGAGGACATACATTGACATATAATGAACAACTATTAATTTAATCTTGTAGAGGGCCGCAGCGGCCCCAATAATCCGCTTAAGGGTTGAAATAAGAATACCTTTCATAAATTTTTTATTTAATGTACACGTTGGGAAACTTCTCGCCAGGGGTGGTAGCGGCGAAGTTTTTCGAACGCGGCATAAAAGCATCTTCAGGAATTCGTCGGACGCCATATGACGTCATTCTCGTGCCAGACTGGAGAACGGAGGTCACGTGTCACGGCGTCAGACGAAAACTCGATACCCGTCCAGCATCGCGGCGACCAATAAGCGACCACAGGATTCTCTCCAGCAAGGCGCGCGTTCGCCGGTACGGTTTCGGCCGTGTCAGTCGAGCCGCGACCGTGGAACAGTGAACATTGCGATATACCGTTATTATTTTCCGTTCGAGTGATCACGATCGTCGCGAGGTTCGTTCGTTTTCATTTTTGTTGGTTGTTGTAAAGTCACGTCGAGGGTATGATGGCCAGTAACAGAGCTGCCAAGTCGGGTTTCGCGGCTGAAGCCCAGAGGAAGGTAAGGGACGAATCTATTTTATTTTACTCTTTCGCTAAGCGTCGAGTTTGGTCGGTGTGCCACCGTGACCCAGTGCGCGACCATCCCCCGAGGAATTCGACCTACTGAGGGTGCGTGTACGCGCATGCGCGGTGACCGGGGTTCATTGCACCTGAACTCGCGCGAACGACAGGAAGGTGAAATAATATTTCGGTTGATCAGTGATCTACGGGGTGTGGAAATCGTCTCGATAATTTTAATTACTCCTGACTGCTGTCTTCGAGTCACCTTTCGAAAGGATTTTCATTTAAATAAACGATAACAAATATTTTCATTAATATTTAACGTTATGACTGTGGTTTATTTAATTTAATTAATAGTTACCAAGGTATTCGTGAACGAAGGAAACACTAGCACACATATTAAGTGTATTTGTATTGATCGAAATGAATAACATTTTGAATATTTATCGCGTTGAAAATCAGCTGAAGAGTACCTCGGTAATTATTAACATTTGACCACGTCGATAGACTTCCGTACGACACTAGAATTCAAATAGTAGACTTTGTTGACGGGGAGTTCAAGGGTACTCGCCACTGACCCTGCTACAATTGAAATTCATTGACCCTTATGAACCTAGAATTTATACGTTCCTGCCGGTTCCCTTAACCGATAATATTTTTCAACAAACATGGATAAGCTTGGTAAATTAAGAACGAAGATCTGGCTGCATCTCGATTTCCTATCTCCGTTTCTGTTTTTGTTTCTTCGG